>NC_041814.1:20169712-21582212 GCF_900964775.1 Scleropages formosus
CCCATAAGGAATAATGGTTACTTGGTGCCCACACAACGGGAATTTTACACACGGGGTGATTTCATTGAAATTAGTATCATTAATAATAAAACACATAAGTCATTACAGTGTGTGCTGTTTATATAGTTTATAAACTCACGTGTTCATACTTTGATAAATGGCCTTGTACACAGCAGCTAAATAGCTTAAAATGATACATTTTCCCCCCATTTTTCAGCTGGATTGTCACAAAAGCAATCCCAAGGTGGCAATATGGGGGGTCTCTGGGAAACAGAACTGTTTGTCTTTTGGTCAAAGCAGTTTCTTTCTCACCGTTGCACGTGGTGATGAATTACAGTCACGTTGTTTCTCACAAATGGTCATGAGGGAAGGTGTTACTGATAAAATGATGTTAAATGGTACATGATACTTACCACTATTAAAAATGCAGAAAAGTACAAATATTTTCATGCTTCTTGCTTTAGTTCTGTCCATGAGAACAGGGTATAACAGCACTGCTTGATGTGACCTCTGTCAGCATCTTGTAACACAGACTGCCTCGATATTTCGCTGTTGAAGTATTACTAAACACCACTAATTGTTATACCACAATAAAAACACACACGCACACACAGCCAGTAACTGCTTGTCCAAGTCAGGGTGGTCTGGAGCCCATCCCAGAGGGACAGAGTGCTGGGCGTGTTGGGATATATTATGGATGGGGCGCCAGTGTGACCCAGGGCACAATAAATGCAGTGATAAACAATTTCATTACAACATATCCATTTTAAAGGAACAGTTTTCATATTTATAGAGAAAGGTGAGAAAGCAACTAGCGGTTAGGGTTAGGGTTGAGATTTAGGGACAAAAACTTGGAACAAAAATGAGGCATGTAGGTGGCGTGGTGGCACAGTGAGTGGTGCTGCTGTCTTACAGCAACTAGGAGGTGTGAGAGGACATGGGTTCGATCCCTGCTTAGTCTGTGTGGAATTTGCATGTTCTCCCCGTGTCTGTGTGGGTTTTCTCTGGGTGCTCTGGTTTCCTCCCACAGTCCAAAGACATGCTGTTCAGGTTCCCCCATAGTGTGTGAGTGACAAAGAGTGTGTGTGTTCCACTGATGTATGGATGACTGACCCAGTGTAAGTAGTATATCTAGCAGTGTAAGTCACCATGGTGAATAAGGTGTGTGGGCTAGTAACACTACATAGTATCCATTGTAAGTTGCTTTGGAGAAAAGCGTCTGCTAAATAAATGTAAAAAGGAAATTACTGTACTCCAAATCATCATCACTGTGGTGGTGGTGTCATCAAAACCCGTTACCATGGCAACCTAGTGCATTTGAGGGTATACTTTGGTACTGCTTGCCATTCACATCTTTTCCTTGTATTTGCATCACATTACAAAACCAATTTTGTTATGTTAATGTCTCAAATCATGTGTGGTATGGTAACAACTGAAGCATGGATTTTTTAAAAATATAAATGAACAGCAATTGTAATTGAAAAACACAGAAAAGAAGTCCGAAACCCACAAACTCAGTATCACAGACTCATAAGAAATAAGAACTGCAACCATCAGTCATGCCAAGTCAGTGCTATAGCTGCAGTGCTCTAGGACTCAGAATTAGTGGAGAGGTTCAGCAGGATGGTAGAACAGCTCTATCTTGTGTTTATAACGTGCCATGACATGCAGATTTAACAAAAATAGGTTTGTGCAAGAAAATGTATTAAGAAAGTAAGTGAACTATATTTGCAGTCATCAAATAAGTAAAACAGTTTTCCTCCGGTTAAGCAAACATACATGATAATACATACAGTTGCATTTTAACATTATTTAATTAAAATTATGTGCTTACATTGTAGGGGGTGCGGTGGCGCAGTGGGTTGGACCACAGTCCTCCTCTCCAGTGGGTCTGGGGTTCGAGTCCCGCTTGGGGTGCCTTGCGACGGACTGGCGTCCCGTCCTGGGTGTGTCCCCTCCCCCTCCGGCCTTACGCCCTGTGTTACCGGGTTGGGCTCCGGTTCCCTGTGACCCTGTATGGGACAAGCAGTTCTGAAAATGTGTGTGTGTGTGTGTGTGCTTACATTGTGCTTCCGAAAGTGTACGTTGATGTAACAGCTCTTCGATTTTTGAATTTAAGGCAAATCTGACATCACCCAGTGTCTCACTTAGACTTTGTATTATATTAAAGAGCATGATAAATAAAAAGATTAAAATACTTTCTTACTTCTAGGATATGTGTTTGTGGACCTCATTCTTGTCCTGGGTTGGTGTAACTCAGTTGTAGCTCTTGTTTTCTCGCTTTTGATCAAGCCTCTTGTGAATTTATGGAACAAAAACTGTTATGAGCCATGCAGATTATAAGGCTCACTGAGGATTAATGTGGATCTGGGAGAGAGGAGAAAAATGTAATGTGCAGATTGTGATGGGATGTTTTTTTAAATGGGGCACCGGGTAGTGCTGGAGTCTCCCTCTACTGGGCTGTAGGTTCGGACATGGGTTTGAATCCAACTCCGTCAGCTGGAGTTTTTGCGTTCTCCCCTGTGTTATTTTCCTCCAGAAGCTCCATCTTATTCCCACAGTGTAAAGGCGTGTTTCAGGTGGACTGCTCACTCTAAATGGCCCATGGTGTGTGTGACTGCCCTGTGATGAACCGGTGTCCTGAACTAGATGCTCACTCACTGCAACAGAACGATCAGAACGGACATTTGTAATCTGTACTCGTAACACACACAAATGTTTTTCATTGCGCACATTCCTTTGCGCTGTATGTGACAGCAGTTTTATTTTCCCTCAGCAACTATTAAATTGTCTGAAACTGCTAAATGCAGATTCAACAGCTGCTCTTTTCTGAGGACTCGACTGTAGGACTTTTTAGTAACACATCTCATTATTACACCAACTTTTTGCCCTAAACGGTCCTCCCTGAAGCTCCTTGGAATATCTAAATGGAGAAATGTAAATGTAAATATTGCTTTCCCTAAAACTGTCGTAAACTCATGTGATCAGCAGAAAAGATCACCGGCTGTAGCCTGCCTAACATTCGGGACCCGTACGTCTCTAGAGCCGCTAAGGGAGCAGAGAAGGTCGCAGCAGACTCCTCGCACCCAGGCCACCATATATTCTAAAAGGTTCCCTGAAGAAAATACCCCAGGACTGTAAAGTGTCCTCCTGCTTGCAATAGCTCTTATCAAACAGCTTCCTTGTGCTGTACCACTTAATGTGTGCAGTATGTCCTTACGCAGATGAGGTGAACATTTTATGCGATGTGTTTGTACTGTTAAACATGTTTACACACACACATGCACGCACACACTGGCCGAAGCCACTTGTCCCAGGCGGGGTTGCGGCGAGCCAGAGCCGAACCCAGCGAAACGGGGCGCAAGGCTGGAGAGGGAGGGGACACACCCGGGACAGGACACCAGTCCATCACAAGGCACCCTAAGCAGGACTTGAACCCCAGACCCACCAGAAAGCAGGACCCGGCCCAACCTGCTGCACCACTGCTCCCCTAAACATATATGGTACTGTGCGAAAGTCTTAGGCACTTAGATATTTCACAAAAATATTAGTTTTAGATGGTTATTTAATGCCTCCTGCGTGAGTGCCAGGGGCGCAGGGGCGTGGGGGTGCAGCAGGTTTGGCTGAATCCTGCTCTCTGGTGGGTCTGGGGTTCGAGTCCTGCTTGGGATGCCTTGTGACAGACTAATATCCCGTCTTGGGTGTGTACCCTCCCCCTCCAGCTTTATGCCCTGTGTTGCCAGGTTAGGCTCCAGCTCATTGCAACCCTGCTTGGGACAAGCAGCTGTTGACAATAGATGGTTACTAAGCTTTGCAGGAAGAGTATTAATTAAGAGCATTATTTATGGAAGCATTATGACTTTACAGCTTTTCTTACCCAAGTGCCTAAAACTTTTGCACAGTACTGTATTTTGCGCATAATCTATATATTATGTACCCCATGATAATTATATACTGAACGCACGACTTCTGGTAGATGCACTGCCAATTGTCGCATCACGTGTGCTTGTGTATAGCGAAGGCATGTAGAATCACCAAAGCAAATTTCGGGAGCATTTACTGTTCTTGTTAATAAATTGATTCTAATTCTGAATCAGTTTAAATGTTCGTATATTTAATTTGTTGGAGGAGATCTTAAAATAGCCAATAAAACCAATACGGATTAAACAGTAAGGAAAGGCAGCCAAAAATTAAGGAAACAAAACTTTGTCTCTGCATTAAACACTTCGGAGGGCAATATTACAAAATAGACCACTGTGAAATATAAATATGGATGAGCCAAGTTAGAGCTGTTTTAAATTCCAATAGCCATGTACCTGAAAACCTCTTGGAGATACCACACACGGTAGGTATTGGCAGAACGTCAGATTCTCAGGGTGAAATGGTTCACTGTAGTGATGCTGATAACTGCAGCAATATACTCAAGTGCAGATATTACACACACACATTGACTGAAACCGCTCATCCCGAGCGGGGTCGTGGCGGACTGGAGCCTAACCCGACAACACAGGGCGCAGGGCTGGAGGGGGAAGGGACACACCCAGGACGGGATGCCAGGCCGTCACAAGGCACCCCGAGCAGGACTCGAACCCCAGACCCACCAGAGAGCAGGCACAGGCCAAACCCGCTGCACCCGCTAATATCCTCGTGCAGATGTTAGTGTTTTATTGTCTTTTTTTTTTGCCATTGTTCTTGGTAGTGCTTTATTGGTTACACGTGAAATTGAGGTCAGAAAAGGAGCCCTTGTCCATGTAATTTGTTTCTCAAATGAGAACCTCATCAAAGCAATGATGAAGAGCGCCAGGGTGACATGATGGTGAGAGGACTATTACAGAAATTATAACTAATAGAGCTGCGAGGGGCCGGCCGCTGACCCGTTTCCATGGCAACGGTACGCAAAGCGCCCTGTCCTGACGGATGTGCTGTGACTGACACGCCGACTCACAGCCATCCTCTGACCGCACGCTGGAGGAGTCGAACTGGTGTTCACTAGGGGGCACTATGGCAGTGCTTTTACTCTTCTCTCAGTAAGCAGAGCACCTTTTTCACCTTTCTCCTCATATATTGTGTAACAATATGGTACACTCGATATTTACGAACAAAACGAAAGGTTATAAGAAGATTTTTTTTTTTTTTTTTGTTTAACCTATTTACAGGGCTGTTGATTTTAGACAGGATTTGCTAAAAGACACATTGTCTGATATTTTGAAGATAAAACACTCGTGCTTTGACAGGTACGGTTACAGAAGGTACTGCAGGCCTGCTCTAAACGCACCTTTCCAGGCAGGAATTCATCCAAAGCGAAGGGGTTACAGTGGTGCTGTCTAGCGCGCGGTTCGCTTCGGTTCCGTCAGGCCAAAGAGGTCTCCGAACGCCGACTCCGTTTGTGTCTCGGCGAAGACGGCTCCCTCAGCCGCTCGGAGTCGGCTGTCTCGTATTTCACAATCCGAGCCTGCTATTTCCACCCCCGCAGCGACATGTTATTCCACAAACTAGACAGTTACATTTTAATTACTGCCCAAGCCCTCCGGAGACAGGAGGACTTATTTATTTATTTTGAGCACGCAACTTAATTACGAAAAGTCAAGCGCAGCCTGCTTTCTCGCTCAGACATCCTGAGCGAGCCGGGTCTTGGAATAATAAGTGCAATTTGGACGGGATAACAGGGGCCAAGGAAACATAAATACAGACCAGTCATGTAGCGTATGAGACAGCACTCGGCCCTCTTTCCTGCAGCGCTTACGTCTCCAGCGATCCCAAAATATTCTATGACATGGAACTTACCATCAAACGCAGACACGTGAAGGCAACCGACTTTTACGATACCGCAATTATCCCGTGATAGCTGAGCGGATACGTCTCACTGAATATTGAATATTACATCTCGTGATGTCTGAAATATCACAGAGCGCGGATTTGGGAGAGCCACCGGTTCTAACAGTTTTCTTAAAATAAGTAAGACAACATTTTCTCTTAATCGGTTAATAGGTTTTCCCCTAGCTTAGTGTAACGTGCCGAACGCAGCTCCTTTGTCGCTTGATGTAGCAGTTTGGCAAACGGTACCGTGCTTCAGAACACACAAACAGTGAGCGCGTCGCTTGATTCGAATGCAGCTTGACAGGCTTTTCATCCTGATCTTTTCAAAAAGAGCATCTGTAAGCCTTGCGACAATCCAGAACCAGATAACTAGGTCATGGCAAACAAATACGGTAACAGTGTGGTAATAGTCAGTTTTGTGCGACTGCTGAGGGGGACACAATGCGCGCTGGTGATGACTCCTGGATTCTTCTTGCACTCTTTACCGGAGGGAAGCCTCATGCGAGCACAAGCCATATTGCTCACCCCACAGATCAGAGGTTATTTCCTCCTCAGCGTGAGTGTCGTATTAAAAAGTCACGGAATGTGTCCTCTCTGCTCCGGCGGATCCTGCTGTCCGGGCTCACGGGCACGGCCACCTGGAGGAGTCATTTTACGCTCGTCCGCGAGAATAATTTTGTTCGCTATGAAAATGGAGCGTGCGGGGCGTGTCGGCCGTTCTCGGCCTGTGAGGGTCATCACGGGAGTCGCCGCTGAGGTCGCGACGCAACCGGTCTCTTAGGTGAAGTGACCCTCCAACACAAAGCCGCTTGAAATCACCTTGCAAGGCGGTGTCACTTGAGGGAACTTTGAAAAGTGAAGCCATGTGTGGTCAGCTGTGAATTTGGAGTCACCTGAAGTCACTGCATGGCACTAGATCGGCTGAGTTCCACATCCAGCGCTGTTCCACATGTACGGGTAGTGCACTGTGCTCTTGCAATGGAGTGACATGAGTTCAAATCCCCCTCCTGTCATGCCATTCATCATTTACATTTATTCATGTAGCAAACACTTTTGTCCAAAGTGACGTACATCTCGGCAAAAGTACAAGTTATGCATTACATTGAGAGGAGACATAGCTACAGACATGAAAGTCTCAAGCAAACCTAGTTTGTTCCCTACCACTTGCTGCACTGAGGTTCATCATTCAAGTAGGTGCATAAGACACAGGATTGACAAATCCCGATACCCTCCCACCAATTTTTTTTTTTTAAATATTATAAGATACCCAAATAAGCAAGCACAATGCCAGAGTAGTGGCTGAATAAAGGTTGTATTTTGGGATGCTTATGGAATCATGTTGCGTGAACAGTTACACTGTAAATGAGGCTCGTACCTTGAGGGGTTCCAAAAAAAAAAAAAGACCCCTATGTAAAAATATAAAAATAATCATAAATGGGCTACTATACAAACCTAACATTGTAAGTTGCTCTGGACAAATTAGTGAGCTGTATAATTAACAACATTTCAGATCAAGTAAACTCGGAATGGAACATCACTTGAAATTTGTCCAAATGGCCCAATGGTCACCCGTTCCTGTAAAGTAAGCTGTGTAAATTCCACTCCACACAGAGGTGACCTTAGGCTTTCCTCCAAAGAAACTTACAGTTTTAAGCCACCTACAGTAAGTTACCCATTTAGACACCCAGGTAACTTTGCCAGAGCAATTTCAGGGTAAGCACCTTGCTTAAGAGGGCTACAACAGGAGGTGAGATTTGAGCAAATAACCTTCGGGTTTAAAGGCAGCAGCACTAACGCTGCGCTACCAGCCATCCCTGCAGCAGGGACTCCGCTCCCTGAGCTGAAAGAGCTCCACCTTAGATTCTCAGTGGGAGAAGAATGGCATTTTAAACTGTAAACATTTGCATCTTATACATATTCTTTGTATGTTGCAATCTGTTAGTAAAAAACGTATTTAGAGTTACGTTTGCACGTGCGAGCGACGACACTCCAGTGAGCATGAACGCAGTTCTTCATCCTTGCTGTCTCCATCAAACGCAGCGGCTCTGTAAACAAATCGGATTTTCTCCGCCTGAACCAGTTGCATTGTGTACATTAGGGCTGTTCAGGGAAGGGATTATCTTTATCTCTGCCTTTCATTTTATATTTCAACTTGCGAGTTGTTGCCTTCTGAATGCGTGCGTGGAGTCAGAGTACTTAAAAACTGTATTACTATAGTAATACCTATCTGAGAAAACACTTGGTCCCCTGTTCTGCAGTGCTTTAATATTTAATTTTCTGTAGGCCTAAATATTTACAGCACAGCATATATATCTAGCAGTGTAAGTCACCTTGGTGAATAGGGTGTGTGGGCTGGTAATGCTATATAGTATCTGTTGGAAGTTGCTTTGAAGAAAAGCATCTGCTAAATTAATAAAAATAAAATAAATGTAAATATCACCAGACACGTTGTTGGTTGTGTGTGTTCACCACAGGAGCATGTATTTGTTTTTTACCTCACCTCGCTGTTCCTCACTGCCATTGGCTGGTGTTGCCAATCGCTGAAAATTTTAGTGCAAGGTAAATGTAACAAGAATGTCGAAATAAGTGCTCGGTGGTAAAGCTGAAACTGAAGCAAAGGAAATGCTAAACCGTTGTCCGAGGTTTGGTTTTGCATCTCATTTACTAATTTGTAAGTGATCACAAGTCATACTGAAAACATGACTTGCTGTTCACTTTCAATACACGCTCTAAAACCACTTGTCCTAAATGGGGTCGCGGCAAGCCGGAGCCTAACCTGGCAACACAGGGCACAAGGCTGGAGGGGGAGGGGACACACCCAGGATGGGACGCCAGTCTGCCACAAGGCACCCCAAGCGGGACTCAAACCCCAGACTCACCAGAGAGCAAGCGCAGGCCAAACCCGTTGCGCCACTGAACCCCCCCCCCCCACTGTCGATAGCCTTTTAACGTATTTATTAAACTCTTTTCTGAAGCCTGCAACAGAGTTATCCCTAGACGTTGAACCTGCGACCTGCACAGCTATCTTTTATGTTAGTTCAGTATACCATTGTTGCTAGCATCATTGGCAATAGTTACGCTTTTCCTTAGAAATAACATGATGCTGATGTAAGTGTAGCTCCTCGTGGCTTTTAGCTGCCATCCAATTTACGTGGTGTCCTTCAGCAGTCGAAGAATGAAATTTGTTTGTTAGGCACAGATTCGATTTTTCAAATGCTGCATTATGTTATCTGTTTAAGGTGCTGCAAAGAGATGAGACTCGGTCAAGAATGCAATTCTTTTTGTCATCTGAAAGATTTCCCAGCTTATGCTGTATGCCTGCCGTTTTAAACCCTTAAGGTACTTCTCACATTGAACCAGTTCACCAATAAATACAAAGTTTAAAATTGTTTTGTTTTTAGGTTTTTAATGTTTTAAAATTTTACATGCATATCAAAATGTCGAGCTTCAGCTGAAAAAACCATTCACTTCAGTTTGCAGGCAGTACCTATATGTTGTACCTTGTACCTATACGTACATATGCTATGTATGTGAACATAAGAATCCGTTTTCTTCATCTGGTCATGTCAAGATGTCTGTAAAGCCACACATTCACCTTAAGTCTGAGATTCGGATGCTGTGTAAATTTATCACTTTAGAATTTGTTCAAACTATTAGATGTCAAAGGGGGTGCGGTGGCGCAGTGGGTTGGACCGCAGTCCTGCTCTCCGGTGGGTCTGGGGTTCGAGTCCCGCTTGGGGTGCCTTGCGACGGACTGGCGTCCCGTCCTGGGTGTGTCCCCTGCCCCTCCGGCCTTACGCCCTGTGTTACCGGGTAGGCTCCGGTTCCCCCGTGACCCCGTATGGGATGAGCGGTTCTGAAAATGCGTGTGTGTGTATTAGATGTCAGATATATGTCCTCTCAGGAACAAGATGAGAACAACACCAGACTGCTGAACTACTGGTTACGAGAGTGATGGCACAAGAAAAGCTGCAAAGTTGCCCATACACTATTTTATTGGAATATTCATGAGCTGAAAAGGTCTTTAGAACAGATGAGGTTGCCATTCCCTCTGGCCAAAGCCACTGAACCAATCACTTACAGTGGAAAAACAAACAATTATCCATCTCCCTTTGCAGAGGTCTGGGGGCTAACCGTGGTAAAGAGTGTTCTAGAGGATGCCACCACAAAAAGGACAGCAGTCTATCAGAAGACATAGAGAAACACAAGGACTGTTTTCTTTATTTTTGAACAGTAGTCAAAATATAACCGAAGACCCTATATAGAATCTTATGATATACATCATGTGTACATAAAGTACACATAATCTTGACTTTTCTAATAATTTGCAGACTGGGCATGTTATCTTCAAAATCTGTACGAAACATACAGTGGGAGGAACGGTCTTTTAATAATCATAAAGATGAGAAGTCTCTAAACCGCTCAAACGTGCAGCATCAGGTACAATTCCATTGTATACGTGCACATCTGCAGATACAAATTCCCATAATGTAGGTAAGGAAAATCTATACGAACAATAGGAAAACTGCAAACTGGGCTGGCAGAATATTGATTGCACTGCACAGTGATTTAATTTTCCTTAGGGGCCATGTGGACATTTTAATGAATAAGTGGAGCAGGGCCCTAACCAGGCAGAAGGGCACAGGAACCTGACAGAATGGTTTAAGATTAATTATCGCCGCAAATGGAGTAGAACATATTTGGAAATCATGGGGAACGTTGCGGTGCCAGCTGGTGATTAAGTAGGGGATTGTAGGAAGGAGCCCCTTCAGCAGTCACCTTGCTGTTGTACCCAGCACACAGCCGTACAGCTCAGGGGCAAAATCACTGGCAGGAGAATTGGAGCTCAATCCACACATGTATCCATTTAGGAATTTAGATTTCCTCTCCTGAGATAATCTGTCTGCGTGTTCTTAAGTGTCAAAGGCATTAAAAAATCGAAGCGGCACCACTCGTATTTATGACGGCTTCGGTAACATTCGGCTATGTCTCCCTTCTTTGTTCTTCTTCACGGTAACATGCCAGTGGAGCGCACGCGGTGTCTGTCGTAGCCCGTGCATCCCAAAAGCACAAATTAAAAATAAAACTTCATTTAATGACTGCAATAGAGTTGGTACAGACGTTTTCTCATTCTCATCCGAATGAAAATGTACTTTAACCATTTTGCGGAAATTCACCTTTCACGTGGTGTCACAATTCATTCTGAAGTCACATTTGAAAGTACCTGAGACATTAGGGGAACATTTTACATCATCCTTTAACAGGGGAGATATGACATCCTTTCCAGCTGAGAGTAATGAGTACATCTGCAAATAATCTACTCTGCTAGTGACAGAGGGATTTTCATTAATGTCGTAGCACATTTATATAAAGCCAAGTTTGAACTGGGGGTGCAGTACACGAGGCAGCCTAAAATAGTCACAAAAGCAACATAGTTGTTTCATGGTACACGATTTTATGTGATGAGATTAAATTTAAATTTTGAGGACAGTTATGTTCAAGGACAATTGCCTGTAAACGAAGGTAGGGAAGGTGACAAGTTTTTTTTTCTTTCAGCCAACCCCCCAGAAACAAAAAGATAAAAGATGGTGTGGTGAGGGGGACCGTGGCAGTTGTGGACCATAGATGACCGTGTTTAGTCTGCCTTTATTAGGTGTCGGGCCTAACCAGCCCCCAGATCTTCGGCTGGGGCTTCTGATAGAGTCAGTACATTTGCAATGCTTGAAATAGAAAAAGTTATTTTCAGATTCTTTGTGCTTTAAGTGAGTCATCAACAAATAATGAAAATTGAGGAAAAAATAATAATACGGGAAATACTAATGAGGCAAGCAATTTTTAAGCAGCAGCATGTAGCGTGGTTGCCTGGGACAAAGCTTTAAGCTACATAAATATATGATAGCATATAAAAATCCCTTCTCCTTTTCAGATAATTTTAATTATGCTCTGATGCAGTATATCCCAAACTTCTGACTCTTTCTGAGAAATGTTATTGGAACGCTCTTTTGCATTAGTTTAAACGATCCACTCATTTATCTTGCAGCTCCCTATAGCGCGCGCATCAGCGCTAACCTCCATTGTGCTAGGCATTTAATGAGCGTGAGCATCGTAATGAACATTTCTAAACATTTTCAGGCATCGCATTGTGCTTGGTGCTTGTTTGTAAGGGCCGTCAAACATGATTAATCTCCCCCTCAGAGAACGCTGCCTATTTTTCAACCCCATCTGCATTTACCTGCTTACATTTACATAGGGTAATGCCTTTTGCCCAACAGCAAATAGTGCTCATTGAAACGATTCACAGTCAGGGTCAATATGCAGCAGAGAAATTACGTTTCTTCCAGGACATTTGTATATGTAAAATACGCTTGACTGTCAAAACTGTTTCCGCTTAGGACGTCCGTTCTGTTAATAATAAAAAAAAACATGTCTGTCATCAAAAAGACAGCACGATTTAGTTTTACGGTAATACTGAGCAGCGGCTTGAAAACAGATGATATAATTAATGTTTGGGTGAGAAGAGGTGGACATATGAAGCATGCGCTGCACCAGATGACCTTTTAAAGACCACTGATCTGGTAAAGAGACCCTGCATGGATCATGCCTGCTTTGGCCTGGAGTCAATGTTTACACATGGGAAAGCACTAATTGACATTTCCCATAAAACTTTTAGGATAAAACCATATCAAAGTATTATGGCGTGTGGGTCTACCCTGATTAGCGCCGAGGTCAACACGGCTTTTTAAATGATGGGGAGAAATTAAGCGTCGGACCTGAGCGGAACGCAGGGTGACCCGTCAGAGTGGGAATACGGGTTAGTAACAGCTTGTATGCCATGAGGCACCACACGGAAGAGTGCATGGCCCATTGCTTTCAACTTAATGCACTGAATTATCTCTGCTCTTTGCCACATATGCAGATGGTGCGTTCGCTGCAGCATCTGGTACTATAAAAAGGGCTTTCTCGGAGATAATGGTGTTACAGGTTATTTTACACATTTAGGCGCTGGTTGTATACATCAGTTTTTGCGCCATTCAGCGCATCATTCGAATTCATCTTTATGATTATCGTCGATCATTAAGACGCTGCTTTAAGAAGCCCCCTACATTGACAATGATGTGCTTAAGCACACTGCTGGCAACTCACACAAATTCTTGCTCTCTTTCTTAGATTGGGCACACGGCACCCGAGTAGCAAAAATTCTCCTGTCTTGCACAGCATGGAAAAATTGCACAGAGCGAGTTTCAGCCTTGTGCACATGCCCTAAATAACTGCAATTGCACAAATGTCTGCAATTGGGTGGGTTTACTGCAGTCATTTTTTTTGTGCTTCCACTCAGCAATCTGTTGCTGCAGATGCAGGATTGAACCTGCACATCAGAGGGCAGGGATACATAGAACTCCTGCACTGAAAAGATCAGAGGCAAACGGGGGGATTCAAGAAAAGACCCTTGAGAGACTCCGGTAGAGAAAAGGTTGAGCGTTAACTCAGCAGCATGAGAGAGAGAGAGTTTTAGGTCATAGGCAATAGAACGGAAGGAGGAGAGCCCCATTACCAGGGGCTGAGAAGTTGGGAGGAATTAGTGCACAGATGATCAAGACAGAATAGACGCAAAGAGAAGCTTCTTCAAGAGACGTGTGATGTTGGCAGTTTTCACACCAGTGCACTGTCACATTCGCACTGAGGAAAAAGAGTTCGGTTGACATCAAAGTGTTTTACGTTCGTTCTCTGATATTTTAATTTCGAAGATGCCGTCGACTATCCGTTACAGTCTTTTTACGTTGGCAGTCGGAAAGCTGAATGGCGGTTGCGAATTTGAAATCATATATACTTTCGGTCTGTAGCGAGAGGTCTCTACATATCTGAATATGAATACGTATTTGAATACTGATATATGTACACATACATGAACACATACATTTGAATATGAATTTTGCATATTAATCTGAAGATGCATTATAAGTAACATTTTGCATTATAAGTAGTATTATACTGTAAGCAACTTTTTCTCCAGAGCAGGGAGGTGGTAGTCTTGAGCCTATCCCAGCAGCATAGGGTGGGGGGCACGGTACACTCTGAGCAGGAGGCTATTCCATCGCAGGGTAATGACACACACTCGGGTTAATTTCAGAGTCTCCGATGCACCTGCAACAATTCCTTAGGGCAGCGGGAGGAAATCCAAAGGAAAGTGATGAAATGCTGGGGTTGAATTAAGGAACCTAAGAAAGCAGAAGTGGCTTGTATTTTTTTCCCCCAAATGAAACAGCCACATAGCAGAGGCTCCTTTCGTAACAGCAACTCGTTTCCTGCACTGTGCAAACATTGTTCTCCAGGCATCGGCCCACTTCAGCTTCCCTGTGAAGGGAGCAGAACTGTGTCTCCGGGTTCTTTGACCTCACCGGCGTAGATGAGCAGAGTCCAGCCCAGCACATTTTGACAAGACGGCTGCTTTTACTCTCATCAGCTGAGTGTATTTTGACATGTTCCCTGACGAGTTACTTTCAGATTTCAGGTGAGGGACAAATGCCCTAAGGACATTTTTAAATGCTTCAGTGAGGAGTGAAATGCCGGTGATTTGTCAGAGCTTTACCCTTCCCTTCCTCGGTCATGCTCGGAAATTATTCACAAGGGGTAGAAGCGCTCAAAGTCCTCTACGTATGCTATCTTTTGACTACAACCTATGGGAAAGTTGAATGAAGCCTGTTCAAAGGCCTAGGCACAAAAAATCACAAGAGAAAAGAGGGAAAAAAGGGCGGAACGTACTTGCGATAGATATAAGTTTGGTAAAAACAGCTTTCACTGCAGAATGTTCAATTTACAGCATCCTTCACAAGTGCTGTGCTTTTTGAAGAATGTAACTGCAAGTTCAGTCTTTCAGTCTTGAGACTGACATGGAAGCAGCATATGAATAATTTGGATTAATGAAGAATGTAGTGTCTATTTTTGAAAGGAAAACTAGCCAAACAAGTGAGTGGATGTATCTCAGGAGTGTTTTCCAGAATCTAGATACTGTTCAGGAGCATGAAGACAGTGAGCTCCTATGCATTTTTCATGCTGTAAAAGAGTAGCTGCATACTTTCCTGTTTTAATGACCACTTTAAAAATGAACAAACAGAGAGATTTTCTCTGAAGAGTCCAAAGATGCATACAGGGCATAACAGAAATGGAAACATCCAAAGAGAAAAAAACCTCAGGAAAAAACTTATTTCTGATGTGCCTTCTGATGGATATTCTCATCCTTTACCTGACATTACCTGACATTTTCATCTCACCTGCTGCCTCGGTTTCCTAATAGCTTGATATCAAGAAGACATGATTAACGCAGTGCAATTAAGACACTATTACTCTTTTATTCAATTGATCATTGTAATTATACATCCATCAAACTCATTCTTCAACATCATTAACCTTGCCAATCTCCTTCTAAAGGAATCGCCATCTGTTTATTTCGTTAATCTATTGTTCCCACGAACACCACCACACTTACTTGATTTATCTTGAAAATAATTTGTCTTTAGTGAATTTCACTTAAATCGAGCACCTTTTAAATTAGTAAATAAAATTTAGGATAGGAAGTCTTAGATCTTATAGATTTGTAATAAATTCAAATGTTATTCTTGCACTTTTAAGGTAATTTAGATATGCAAAATGCTTTAAAAATAAAAAAAAATAATTTCAATTTGGCATATAAGGGAACATATTAAAATATAAATCAAAGATATATATGTATTGTTTTAAATTTTGTCTCCAATATCTGTGTTCTACTGAATAATTGGTTTTGTGGTTTCTGTGCAGTAATTCACAGTTATTGAATTTGTCATATTTTAATATTCATGACCCCATATATTTAAACGACAGACTCAACTGCACTCTAATCACAAGGAATTGTTCGGTTCGGATGCCTGAGGCATACACACCCGGGATTCTGCAATTAGATTATCAAGTGTGTTGATGCCTGTCTTACCTAATTTTGTTAATTTGTAGATAATACATCTTCAGAATTACAGAGCATAAGATTACCATTAAGTAAAAATGCACATCTGTAATAATATTTTTGTGAGAAGTACTGTACATGGTGTTAAAACTGCACATCGAAGCAGGTTATGAAAATAGTTGTTTTTTTCCTTTAGATTTTTTTTGTTGTACAGTGCTGGTAAATTTTGTTTGATTTGTTATTTTGTGGAATTTCTTGCTGTTTATTATTTATGTGTTTAACTAGTATTTTGACTTTGTGCGAATGTAGAAGATAAGGATTTGTACTCGTTTCTCTGAGAAGCTATGGAGACCACTTCAAATTCTTTTCATTACTCTACGAAGTAAAATCTTTAAAATTTATTTAAACAAATACATGAAATCACTATAGTTAGTATTTAAGTGTATAGTAAAACTGTATCCATACCAGTCAACAGCAGTGTGCAATCATGAATCACTGTTTTTGGTAGACAGGAAGCTCTGTATGTCTCCGTTCTGGAAAATAAATAGTAGGTTTTTGGCATATTTGTCATAGATTGGACTGATTGGCACTGACTTTGATAAAAAGAATTAGCCCCAGTGACATAATATTATCCTGTGACCATGGGATAAGAATGAGGGAGTCGACAAAACTTATAAATTAATTATCCATTTTCTCCCGTAAGCAAAGTCCACATACTGATAGTTATGTCAGGTGCCAAGAGCTATTGGTCTGAAAGAGGAAAAATGTTTTGGTCAGTAGGGTAAAGACTTGCAGCAGCATACAAATGTGGCAAACGTGGGAAAATCATTTAAAAACCTCATGCAGGCTTAGTGCGGCTCAAACCCACATTCAAACCCGGAGCCCAGGAGTTGTGGAGCACCAACGCTACCTGCTGAGCCACAGTGCTGCTCAGAAATATAACAATTATATAATAGTAAGGCACCTTTTAAAATTTTTACCTGGATAAAAGTCCACTTCATGCATTACCTACAGTAGCCAGACCTCCTTAAGTTATCTTCAAAGGAAAATTAAACATGAATTGTGTCCTACTTAGTCATATCATCAAAACAGAAAAATAGACTTCATTAAATGAACATGAAAAAGTTCTGAAGACTGCTCTCTAGGGCAAAGAAATATTTTATTGCAGAACCTAGACACGCATGATATTGTCTTAATGCTTCTTTCTAGTTTTTCCTCACCTTGGTGCTCTGATGGGAGATTATTGCCGGGAGTTATGCAGAACGGTCATTTGACCGCTTTAGCTCAAACAGACAGGGCTTACGTGCAGTGTCTCTGCCAAAAGTGATTTCCAAACAAGACACGACAAATTTGTCTCCACTTTGGAAGATCGCATCTGGAAATTACAGGACTCTGAACAAAAAGGAGCCAAAGCAACCATGGTATCGGTTTTCAAAAAAGGATATTGCCAATACCTTTCAGTGGAAAAGAAAAGAAGGCCTAAGAATGCCTCCAAGTGTCCTTCTCAAGTAATGTAACTGACAGCAGGGCCCAACCTTGTGGCGATGATGTAAGAGTAATGAGAGCAAGAATTCAGTAAGACAATGTGATGGCAAAAGCATCCAAAAGAAAAGGTGCCCCTGTCCCACTGCATCCATGCTGATGCGCGCGAAAACAAGCAGCGAGTGAAATCTCAATAAAGGATAGCGGCCTGGCAAGGATGGCCAGAAGGGTTTTGCGCTTGGTGGATAGACCATGATGTAGAGGAAGAGAGAAATGACATGCAGTTACACAAGAGGGCCCCTGAGGGGAGCCACCCGCAGGCAACTCAGAGCCCCAGTAGGGAGCATTGCCAGCCTCACCGTTCGTCCAGAGCCACTTAGGCCAAACCATGGCCTGCGGCGTAGGAGAAGATGAATAACCGCGTGGCTCCCAGGGCATTCCTTGGCAAGTGGAAAAATGCCCAGAGGAGAGCTGAACCCGTTGCTCAGGTAAAGAGCAAAATGATGTAATACTTTGCTCTGTTTTGCGCCAGTCTGGGGCAAATGCGGAGCACTATATGCTGAGAGCAGCTTGCTAAGGGCGAGACACGTACGCATTCCACTTTATTAGAGGGCCATGAGCCAGAACCTGGACCACCCAGGGTGAAGCCTATTGGCTGCTTAAGGACGCGCGCTGACATCAAATTGGTGTCTTCGTCTGGAAGCCCGGCAGCCTCGCGAGATACGTATACCCCTCCAGTCGATCTTTTCACGCCGCGGGCTTCATCGGGTCACGTAACACGCTCTGAGGAGAGTGCTATTTGGGCAGTTCTACAGATCTTGGGTATTCCTGAGTGCAGCAAGAACCCCAGCTCTTTGAACCACCCAAGTGAACACAGCTGGTATGTTTTGGTTTGTTCCTTCTAACCACAGATGGCTGGTATTGGGATCTCTCCAGTTTGGAGAAGAGATATATCAGAGCCATAATCCTTCTGGGAACTTCTTTCTTATTTATTTATTTATTCATTTATTTATAACTCTGTTCCGTAAACTTATTAAACAACAGCCAAACATAGTCAGTCTTAGCATCATGCAGATCATGGACTTTTTTTTAAAAGGGTGTTGGTGCAATTAATATATTTTGCTTAGCCTGCCATATGGTTAGGGTTTCAGAGGTTACTTGAAGAAAGCAGAAGAACTAATCACAGCTGCCTCAACAGTAAGTAATTGTACAAATATTTAGATGACGCATAGCTCCAAAGAGCTTATTCCTTCATCTTCCATGTGCAACTTAACTGTGCTTTCACTCCAGTCTCCTTAGAAATCTCCTTTCACATCAGCACAATTCATTCTAAGACAGACAGAAAATGTTCCATTAAAGGAAACTGGCACGTTACTTTCAAATTTGACGCTCTAACATCCTGAGCACTGCACATTCATCCACTGAAAGCTGGCCTTTGTATAAATTTACAACAGTTTAAGTAAAATGTTAAGGCCAATTACAGACAGTTCAGGGAGCTAAAACGTACCGTTATTCATATATTGCTTATGAGAGGTTCCAGTATGATAGATGCTAAATGAAACATCACTGCCAATAGGTTCTAGTTTCAAAATCTCCCATTTTTAAAGAAGGTGAAGGCCATACTTGCTGCCAGGATACTGACCTCTTCACGACTGAGTGGTACTGAGCTGCTCTGTGCTGTCTCTGTGAACCTGACACCACATCACTTCACCCTACCCCCTCTTTATACTTGCTTATTCGTTAATCCTACCTTTTCATTTACTTTTTCATTTTAATTGAACTTTTTATCTACTTTTTGTCAGTTTTTTTTCCACTGCATATACATACATTTGTTTGTATGTATATGGTACACTATCTGCTGTTGCCATGTAGAATTTCCTCAGGGAAGTTTCATTCATTCATTCGTTCGTTCGTTCAGATTTCATGCACTGTGTCCATAGATATATGGCAAAACATCTACACAAAAGCTAGGAAATAGAATGGATAATGTTTTTTGAAATAAAGCGCACAGAAAAATAAAACAGTACGTATATAGTTTGTTTGATCTGATAATAAGGTCTGTTATTACAGAACTGTTAAAAATAGAAAGTAATTGGAAGGTGAATATTTTATTTCTCAGAGCTGTGTGAGGGTTTTTCAGTTAAACTAAAACTTGGCTCTGTAGCTGAAGAAAAACTTCACAAAGTTGTCATTAAACGATAAATGTGTTTATCATTTTCCTTCTTCGTTTTTAATTTATTGTGGACTTTGCGCATTACACACTACAAAGTAGTAGTTTCTGTCATGTATGGCACGTGCTTGTTAGCACAGATTGTTTCCCTTTAAAGTGAAAATTGAATTATTACAATTAAAAGCTATATTTTACTGAGATTAACTCCTCTGCACAAAGGTGGATGAATTCATTGCATGGGAGAGCAAATTTACTTGAAATTAAATGCTAGAAACCTTCATTAGTGAGATTATTGCCAAGTAACTATGAGACATTAGTGAACGGGAGCAAATGCATTTTATGTTACAGTAAACACAATTTTAGATGAACTTTCAGGAAATAATAACAAAGAAAGAGAAAAGAAATTCTGAGGAATGCTTTCAAGCTGTAACTCTTAAAATATTTGCACAAATAAAATAAGCACATTTTTGGAGGATTTGGATATTACTTGTATAGTTTGTCATGCTGGACTACACAACAGCTTTTTTTTTTTCTTTAAAAGCTACTGCACTAGAAGAAAAAACTAAAAGAACTTTATTTTTGCTATCAGCCACAATCTGATTTTTTTCAGATGAGATTTACAAGAGTAGACTTATGCGGTTTATACATCTCATATAGTGCAGATTTAAAAGCTGCATCAGAGAAGTTCATGTTCCTCTTAATAAGCAGAATAGATGTAATATTTGCAGATGGATTTGACATTTCCTGTAACACAGTTTATTTAAATGGCTTTTAAATTCACTTTGCAGGGATGATTGGGTCAAGGCACATAAGAGAAACCAAAAGTGAATCAAGGATTTTAACTAAAAAAGATATGATAAAAAGGGAGAGGGACTGGATTTTTAAACCATTGGATGAAAAGATAAAAGTTTTGGCTTGTGGCTTTTTTCAGTGATGTTAAACCAGCTGCATTTTTATAACCAACTCCAAATCAAAATAGAATAAGAAGTGGCAACTTCTACACAGGTAATACAAGTTATCACTTTTACAGCACACCAAATATTGGGACAATTTATATAATTAATGAGCCGTATGCAAAGTGCAACTCACAGAAGGGGGTGTCACAACTGGTCACCAGCTCTGCTGAGCACTATCAAGAGCAACGATCCTAAAAGGATATACAGCTGGTCCCTGATTTACGATGGTGAGCTGGCGATAGACATTCAGTAGAAACTGTACTTCGGATTTTGAATTTAGATTTTTTTCCCGTGCAAGCGATACCCGGAACTACACTCTCTCGCGATGCTATGCAGCGGCAGCAATCCGCATCTCCCAGTCTGTCACGCAGAGGTGTGTATTGCATAACATAACCCCATCGTAAATCGGGGAGCACCTGTAATGATGGACAATCGGAACAGTTTTCTTGTTGTGACGAACTCCAGCAATTCCCTAAATACAAGTGATCCAGAGGGGAAAAAACACTGGTAGAAGAGGGACTGGTATTTCTGCCAGAGGTTCACAAATGTCTTACATTTCAAGCCTGTGGAGCCCAAGGCACAGGCCTCAGAGGAGGAAGTCAAAATAGTTAAGCTGAATATGTTCTGTGATAGCCAGCCTACTGATGCTGCTTCTGTGGTGTCTCCAGAAAAAACACTTCCCAGTTTTACTGAACCCACATCATGATTCACAGGCATTAAAGGTTGTTCCAGAGATTTTGAGAAAAAAAAAAAACTGAGTTAAACTTAACCTGATTCAGTCGTAATTCACAAAGTCTGTGAGGTCCAGTGTGGTTATTTATACTAAAGGTGAGTGAGGATAATTATTGGCTTGACAGAAGATGATTGGACGGACTGGTTACAAGTTGCAGAGCCTGTGGTGTACTGGGACAGTCCTATTTCCAACATGGAAAAAGTATGAAATAAGAGTTTATGTCAGTCTCACACATCTTAATGCAACTGTCTGCCAGGAGAGACCCAGGTCCCTTCAGTGGATCAAATACCAGCTCAGAACTAGCGAGCATGGCACAGTGGGATTCCGGCAGATTGCCCTCCGGAGATATTCTCTCTTACCTATCCCATAATCATGCCTTCAGGTAAATATATATTTTTTTTTTCTCAAAGATTACTTTTCGCTGTTTTCGTCAACCTCGGAACAGGTTCCAAAGTAAAATCACATCTTTTAACAACCTTGGTAGCGCAGACGACATTGAAGTTGCTACAGGAATCTATGGTGATGAAAGTTCTGGAAGATGGCAGCAAGCAGGACTGTCACTCTTAACAAAAAGAGCTGGTTCAGTGCGAAGCAGAACCAATCTATGGGTTGTCTCATCAACGTTGCAGACTTTGAGGCTGACCCGAAAAGATTAAAGCCATCAGAGAGACCCCGGAGATGAGGATGCAGTTTATGGACATAGTTAGCAACATGGCACCATTCCTTCGACCGTGAGATTTACTTTCCCTTCCTCTGATCAACAGTATGAGCGACTCAAAGAGAAAGAGGTATTTGAACGCTGTGCTGTGCGACAGCAAACAACATTCGGCAAGATCAAGCAAGATCTCACTTTGCCCACAGTATTATTTCAGCAAAGCCCTAAGAGAGAGTGAGACAGGCAACGGGGCCAACAGGCCTGGATCTCTATGGGTGCAGATGAGTTATCTTTCAGCTTCTGTCATTGGGGAGGAGGATGCCAGACTTGTGCATTTCGCATAGTCTCACACAGCCTGGGTTTTCGCAGAGTTAAAATTAGGGGTTGGGCTTAACAGATGCCTGTGTCCATTCCTTAACTAGACCATGCTGCAAGCTCTTATTCCCAATTGTAGAAAGCAATTTGTTCTGTGGACTTCCATCGGATTCCATTCCCAGCTGCTGCACAAAAAAAAAAATAGACCTCTGGAAAGTGCTGCAAATTGAGTCACATTGGATGAGCAATGAGGGGGAAAGAGGGATTGTGAAAAGCAAAGATTACTGTTTATTAGTTTATTAATTTAACACTTGCCTCCAAAGTGACTTAGAACATTAGGTTTATATACTGGACTACCTACAATGATTTACTTACTTATTCAGCTGGGTAGTTAATACTGGACCACTTAAAGGTAAATACCTTGATACTACAGCGGGTACTATAGTAGGAGTGGGATTCAGGCCCAGCTCTTCTGACTGTAAGGGAACAGCGCCAACCACTACACAGCCTCCCACCCTGTTTGTACCACTCATATTGTTCACTTCGTGATGTCAACAACAAAAACACACCATATTCTTTAAACACAGAAAGACAGTAAAGCTGGACATCAGACAAGAAACACTTGACTCCCATGGCATTTTTAATCACTCAGTTTGTTGGAAAAACATCACCCAGATTGTGGTAAATGGATTATGGTAGCCTGTAGCATTTTTGTAAAGAATAGTTGTAAAGCAAAACTTCCTGCAGCAATGTAAGCCAAGGTAGTATTTTGAGGCTGTAATTTATGTTAACAAAGAGTGACATTAGTGAGTAGGGAATTGATCAAAAAATCTTAAATTGTCTTGCAGACGGCATCTCCCTAAACACTTGATTACATTCAGCAGCACTGCTTGTTTATTGAAAAGTCAAGTAGATCAGGGCGAAGCAGGTGTCGATTAGCATACGTTTCTCCACTTTTCCATTGGTTTTCTGTCGGGATCAGACTGCGTTGCTTATTCAGCGATTCCCACCACAGTGCCTACAGTGCTTTTCTCTAGAGTACTACCCCAGCAAACTATGTTCAACTGGCTGAAACACATAAAGTATATGGTGGCACAGTGCTGGGCAGGACAAGAGGATATGGGTTTGATCCCCACTTTGTCTGAGTGGACTTTGGATGTTTTCCCTGTGTTTATATGGGTTTCTTTCCATCATCCCAAAGACATGTGAATTTGAGTGAATCTAAACTGGCCATACAGGAGGGTGTTGTGGCATAGTGGGTTTGGCCAGGGCCTGCTCTCCAGTGGGTCTGGGGTTTGAGTCCTGCTTGGGGTGCCTTGTGATGGACTGGCATCCCATCCTGGGTGTGTCCCCTCCCCCCTCAGCTTGACGTGACCCCTCTGCTTGGGACAAGCGGTTTCAGACTGTGTGTGTGCATAAACTACCCATGTTGTGTGTGCTGCTCTGGTGTATAGATCAATCAGTAACTGTAGGTAATGTACTGTAGTGTATCTTGCATTGTAAGTCACCTCAGATTAAAAAAAGTGTTAACTAATTATTATTTAGTGTTCATTTTAAGTCACTTTAGTTCTCATTTAGCATCTGCTAAAGGAATAAATGTAAATATGTAACAGGCTGACATACCATTTCGAGTGGACTGAACTGATTTAAGGAAAGCACTAATATTTCTTTGCAAAAATGAGTTCTGCAGCAAACCAACACATGTATTAGCAGTGACTCATCTGTATTACTGAGTGGGTGTGAGTGTGGATGCAGTTTCCTTTTCTACATACTGTCACTGCAGTGTATGAGTGAACATCTGCTTACCTTGTCAGTAAATCTGTACTCATCTTGTTGAAAACCTGTTGAAGCATGTATTCATTTATAAATATATATTCACACCTACTCACTTTGGTGCTCATATTATATTACAGTTCATCTGTGCACTTGAACCTCCAGACACAGTACCGCAGGTAGCACAGTGGTTAAAGCTGTTTCCTCGGTTTGAATCCCTGCTATAGCATCCTTGAGCACCTGAATTGCTCTAGTATAAAGGTTTTTAATAATAATACTAATAATACAAGTACAACAAGCATACTCAGCTATATTTATGAGTATGAGCAAATAGTGATGCCTCTTTCATACCTAACATCTTCTCCAGGAGGTGATGTTTCTCTGACAGACAAACAGAACGACTTAACAGTGTCACTCTAAATTCTGCTGCCATGCAAGTATACTGAGCTTTTTCATGGACAGTAGGAAGAATAACAGTTAAGCACGCTCCAATTTAAGCTGCAAACACTGTCCAGTGTCCGCCGACTACTTTAAGAAATTAGGAAACATCTGAGGATTCAAATTTAACAAACTTTTGTAAGCGTAGTTTTCAGAAAGCTGCCAAGTAATTACAATTTGGGACTTTAAGCCTCCTAGTATTTTCATTTTTCAGATGGTTTCATAAAACTGCACCATGACTGGGTGTGCAATTTATTTTTAGGATTACTGAAAATTCCAAGCTAAATATTGGTTCTAAACTACTAATGTACATACTGGAAACCCTAAGTCTCTAATGTTTGCTGTTGATTATTTAAAACATCAAGTAACTGAATAAAGGCGATTAGTTTTTCTGCATTAATGAGAGAAGTAGTCTGCAAACTTTGCTATAATTGTGTGTGCTTATTTATGGAATTCACAATGCTTCCAAGCTGCTGTTATCATTGTAAGTGAATGACATTAACAATTATCTACTCTCGACAGTTTTGCCAAAGCCAGAGATTACTCTGAAAATGACACATGAAGTCTCTTTAAGACTTCTGCCGTAGATCAATATACATATTGATCACTCAGACCCCTGTCAAATGAATGGCACAAACCACCTCTCACTAAAGTCAACCGATCTGCTAATCCACAGCTTTCTTTTAATTTACATTGCTTTCGTCTCCTGTAAATGCAGAGATCCCCATTGTCTTCCTCTCCAGCTAGAAACAGGAAATGCTGTGAGCACTCAGCTGGTTTGATTGTAATTGTTCTCTTGTGTATTTACGCTGCATGGAGAATCTTTTACTTGGGACATTTGTTGAGAAAAGTAAAATGTTAGAGGGCACATCCAAGCAAATTTGAAATCACAGCTTTGTGCAAAAAAAGAAAAATTCAAGGATTTATTTCTATGTCGTAAAGGAAGCTTACACACATCAGCTGAAACTGCTTGTTCTGCAACCTAACCCGGCAACACAGGGTGCAAAGCTGGAGGGGATACACTTAGGACGGGACGCCAGTCCGTCACAAGACACCCCAAACGGGACTCGAACCCCAGACCCACCAGAGAGCTGGACTTGGTCAAACCCACTGTGCCGCCACACCTCCCTCGGAAAAGGTGCTAATACATGTGTTGATTTTCTGCAGAACTAGGTAAAGGAAGCCATGTGGGTCAATTCACTACCAAAAACAATTTTTCCTGTTGTATATATTGCACATGCCTATTATCACACACACACACACACACACACACACACACATTTTCAGAACCGCTTGTCCCATACAGGGTCACGGGGAACCAGAGCCTACCCGGTGACACAGGGCGTAAGGCCGGAGGGGGAGGGGACATACCCAGGACGGGACGCCAGTCCATCACAAGGCACCCCAAGCGGGACTCGAACCCCAGACCCACCGGAAAGCAGGACTGTGGCCCAACCCACTGCGCCACTGCACCCCCGCACCCCCATGCCTATTATCAATACATCTGTATATTACTGTACAGATACAGTTCTACATATACTTTACATATGTTCACATGTTCCTTGTTATACAGGAAATGAGAGGAAATGAAAGACCTGAGAATGTTCATTATCTTTGAGACAGTGTGGAAAATAGGTGCTCTTTCACTACACTGATTAGGACCACAAGCATGACTTGGCAACATACTTACTGTCATGCAGTCTGTCCAGACATCTCTGACTTTCCCGGGTAAGTTAACACAAGCTGCACTAACACCCCAACACATTATACGCTCTGCCATTTTGTGAGGAGAAAAGGTGCAGTGAGTACTTGTCTGCAAGTAAACTCTCTATGCAGGGATACAGCTTCATCTATCATTCTGGAATCTGACTTTTATTAGTCCAATCAATCACTGTTAATTATTTCCTCACATGGGCAGCTTGGGGTCAATAAAGCTATCAAGGTTGTTGATAAGGCATGCCAGCAGGTCAGCCTTTTCTTGTCACTGAACATCTAAGCCAGCTGTTCCTCGTTGACCAGGCCAGATGTAAGATTTTGATGAATTTTAATTGTCAAACTAAGGCTTCATGGCTAATTTGATGTGTGTGCCTGCGCTTTCATTTTAAATAACATGCTGCCTTCCAAAAACAAAAGCAGATTAGTCTTAGAAAAATAATATGGGGGCAGTGATGATATACAGCAACAATTTAAAAAAAAAAAAAAAAAAAAAAAACAAAACAAGTATAAATTAAAATTTCCTTAGAATAACAGTCTGAGTCACTATTTTTGTAGTGGGTGAACATAAAGGAAAATGAAACCATTTATTTAATTTTTAATAATAAACATTGGCTATGTTCAGGCCTTATCATGAGAATGACACTATTCACAAATATTATATAAGCCTACAATTTAAATCTAAGCCTATTATAAAGGTTTATACTATAAGATTCCCGACAACAAGCTCAGCCACAGTTTAAAAAATGTCTTTCAAGCGTTAAGCTTTTAGCATTGAATTGCCAGGAAAGGCTCTTACCTCAAAATATTCATATGTTTAGGTTACCTTATTTGAAGGGATCTCTCAAACACAAAAAATCAAATTGATTTCTCTCCATTTCATTTCGGGAATATTTTTCCCCTCACTGTTCAGTTCTCTTGGCTCCAGGTAAGGAATCACAGAAGAATAGATCTCTATCTTGTTACTGGAAATGTGCGCCTCCAACAAATAATGAGGCAGCGGTCAAGGGGCTCAATGTGGTGTCAAAGCATAATTCTAAAAGGTTCAACAGACAACAGCAGTCTGCAAAATTTTGCCTGCTTGTGGTGTCATCATCTCTCTGAATCTGTGAAATGCTACACTGTATATGTCCTCCATAGTGTCTTACTATATCACTCATGAATCTTTCACAGTATTAATGGTATATTTCTGTAGTGTTTATAGGCAGCAGGTAGTGTAACGTAAGCCAAAGGTTGCAGGTTTTAGTCCAGGAAGTGACCCTGCTATTATACCTTTGTACCTTTTCGTATGTTTCAGCTGGGATATGTTTCAGACGTGGGGCACCTGGTAGTGTAGTGGTTAGAGCTGTTGGTTGACAGTCAAATCTCACCTCCAGCTACAGTACCCTTGAGCAAGGTACTTTCCCTAAATTGCTCCAGTAAGAAGTTACAGAGCTGTATAAATGGGTAAGTAATTGGAAGTTGCTTTGGAGAAAAGCATCAGCTAAATTAACAAATGCAAATGTTTTTACATTGTTGAAGTTGTAAGACACTTAACAGGAATTGCATACACCGTATATGAAATATGACTTAAATAGCTGCAATTCTATGCTTCGGGGATGGACTCCAGATCTCCATGACCCTGCGCCGGAGGAACGGTTTTTAATAATGGATGAATGAATGGATATTGATGCATGAGGAAATCTATGGAAATAAGTTTCTGTTCATGCAGAACAGATGAAAGATGAAATAAACAAATGTTAAGGTGCATTAAAACACATTAGAACAGTGCTGAGACAGGATCTTCTGCTCTCTTTCAAGCACTTCTACACACACTTCCAGTGGCAGAACCCGTCAAGGGATCCTGAAACGCCCCTGAACAGTCTCGTCTTACAGGGGACCCATTTCCCTGTATTTTGTATTAAAGAAACCATCTGTGCCATATGGCGTTCTCACGACAAGCTGAGGTGCGGCGGTATTGCCTGCAGGAGAAAGACCCAGTCTGACAGAAAAACAACTCAAAACCTCTTGGCAGCACTCAAAGAAAAGCCCTGCACACAGAGGCCAGTGTGTCCTTTATTTATCCCAAAGCAGAAAACACCAACCAGAGCTGTGGAAATGCAAGAAAGCTTCAGTTAGCCGGTGCCCTCGTGGTCTCATTGATTCTTCAAGTCTCCATGAGTCACTGTGTTGCAAGATAAGGCAAAATGCTCCAATGACTGTTTTACACAAAAAACGTGTGAAAGAGATCCTTTTTCTGTCTGCTGGGGTGTCTCTGCAGAGAAAACATGCTTCACAAGCAAACCTTAGAAATTTTTACATTCTTGAAGCTGTTTTAGCATCTATGTGATTATGACTGCACCTATTTTTTTTTTTTTTTTAAATAATATCTTTACAGTCTCTTAATAAATAGTATCTCTGTTCACACATTCTTCAATATTAGGAGAGTGTACCTATCTATTTTAATGAACATATTTTATTGATGGAAGATTGTATTAATCTCACATTTGTAAGACTTATTTCCAATTTTTCAGTTTTTTTCCATTGAAACATAGATTGGATAAATTATACTGAGTGAGAAATACGAATCAAAATCTGACACTTTTACTTGACTCACTGCTATTATACGAATTTTTAAAAAATTATCTATATACGTAGTTATATATACAGTACCTGTCTACCCCCCAGAAATTTGAATATGAGTTTGAGATTTTAGAAATACATCATTTAATAATTTGTGATACCCTGCAAAGTGACCCTCAACCATCCACAAAGACCATGTGCTTGACAGTCAGCCCGAATAAGATTTTTATTAGAAAGCAATAAAGTGAGGCATGACACTTTATGAGTTTCCTCAGAAAAACAAATTCTTTGTTGAATAGAAGACCTACAGAGGAATCTCAGAGAGCCCAAAGCACATGCTGAAAATGGAAAGAAAATATTGTTGTGGGCAATGTTAATGTTTTCCCCAAAGCTCTCTCTTGGAATCAATGGTTACTAATATTTAGTCCCAATGATTTTTTTTTTTTCTCCCTGGGGACCTAAATGATTTATCTGAATGCACTGCAGAAAATCAAGAGAGGAGTACTCAAAAGAACCAATCAGAAAAGATGTGATTGTGAACCAGAGTGTTTTGGAGATAGGATTGAGCCCTAGTGCAACAGGCCACGCAGAAAGTGACAACTGAAACCACTTAAAAATACCACCATTTCCCTCATTTAGTGAAAGTAATAAGAAATGTCTTTTAATGGCACGGCAAAAAGCCAGTTTTATTGTAACTATTTATTAAAGAACACTTAGCGTGTAAATGTTCATTTTATAGTGCATAATAATATCAAATAATTGCACTACTGAAATCTTGATAGATTCGGTATTTAGAAATGAATTCCATTGTGCTTAAGTTATCATTAGTTATAATCCACTTTTTGCAGGGATAATCCACTAGGGATTAATTCAGTTTTACATACAAATAATTAAAACTGTTCTGTATTTCAAAACAGAAAGAATTCAAGGGAAATTAAAGGAAACCATGGAAGTAGCCAAATGCCACAATCCCGTCTCATCAGTAGAAAGTGATATAGAGAAAAAATATTAGACATGGCAGCACCCAGATTGGCCATATTCTTTCGTCTGCGTTTCCCCAGGAGTTCCTGATGGCTTTAGAGGGATCTAAAAGAATGACGGGTATAACACCATTAAACAATTAAGCAAGTTATTAACAAAGTTGCTGCTGCAGCTTATTTCGAACTGTGTCATCTTTGAAAATTTAGCCCGGTGCCGAAACTGGGAAAGTTACATTGCATTGCTGTTAAAATACTTCTTCCCACAAAGAGCTATAGTAATATGTATGATTTTTTTTCTTTTTTTCAGTAGGAAGGAATTTGAGATGCTGAACAATAAGGGATTGCAACACATCCCTTGTGGATAATTATCATTGTATAGCCCTACAAATGAGGATGCTTGGCACCATTCATTAACAGCAGGACTTGTGAGGACAAATGAAACATTAACATATATTTCTGCATAAATAGCTACTTTCTTTGTTTGGGATTATAGAGAATTATACTACGGAGGAAAAATATCTTTTTGTACATGATGCCTCTTCCAAAGCTGATTAAATTTACAAGCATGGGTAATTACTGATTATCATTGCTCTGTGAGATGACCTGGGATATTAGGAAGTTTTACTAATGTCATATAATGGAGCTTCGGGATACCTCTGGGAAATTAGTGTCCTTCAATGGGAAGTGAACGTTTAAGAAATGGTGGCATGAAAATCTCTGCATGACATTACACATGCGGACATTTCTTATTCTTCATTTCACCTCGGGGATTAAACCTGAGGGAAGAATTACTCTCAGCCTGTGCTCTTCTGTTTATAAGGCAAATAATTGCTCCTCCCTTCCCTTTGCTGGCCTTTGTGTCCTTTGACAATTGTTCTCCTCAAAAGAAGGTGAAAACGAAATAAAAAATGAAAAATTACTCTAAGCGAAAGCGCATAAATATCTTCGTATTATTTTCAGGATTTTTCTTTTCTCGTCTACTGAGTTTTTTTTATTTCACTTTAAGAAGTCTATGTCTGCTGTGAAAAAAGTGAGGTGTATTGAAAGACTATGTTTCTGTCAAAAGCTGTCACACTGAGTTTCATGCCTGATAAGAGTGCATAATTTTTCTTGGAAATAACATCCTTCCACTATCATTAAACGTTTAAATGCATAAGGCACGAGGCAGGGTACACCCCGGTCAACTTTCCAGTCCATGACAGGAAAGTCAGACACACACTCATTCACTCGCACCTTCACACACTCAGTGCAATGCTGCCATAAGACAAAAAAAAAAAAAAAACTTACTTTGATACATGCATACATACAGCACGTTCCATCTTTAATTTCATTCCTACAACTGGGTATTTATTTAAAAGAGGTAATGTAAGTGAGAGGCAGATATGCTAATTATGAAACACTCTTCTTGGTTGCATATATAACAATTTTACATGTTTATCATGTTTATCCTGCCATTTTTTGAATGCTCTTCGGATGTCTATTATGTCTAAAGCTCTTGGAACTGTGAGAACAACACTGTATATATCTAAATATCTGAGGTGGTATTGTAACTATTTTTTCTGTTTCTATATTTCTATCAATTCTGAGAAAGTCTGAATTAAATGTCAGTGCTCTCACTGGTCTTCACTTTAATTGGCATTTGGTATTTCACAGTTGTCATTTTGGTGGATGGTAGATGTCATTTAGCAAGGTTCCTCTCGGAGTACGGTAGCATGACACTCACACTGGCAACTTGTTAATGTGCGAGGGGCACTTTTTCGTCAGGTTTTTGTCCAGACTGTCCAAAGGAAGTGATAAACTCGAGTGTCAGCCCAGAGCGGACCAAACCGTTCTCTTTGGGACCGCAGGCTTCATTTCTGCCCTTCAGACCTTCCACATATACTTCAAATTCACCCTCTTTGAAGAGCAAGACACTGTGGTTCCTCTCACCCATACATTTAGTATTAAACAGTAGCAAACGAATATTTTATGAAAATGTGCAGCTCTCACAAACGTTTCATTGAGAGTGCACACCTCATCCTGGATAGTCCTATTATCTAGACCTGACTTAAGTACTTGTATGCTGCATGGAAATTATTTCTCTTTATGCAAGCACTAGATTCCCAATATCGTCTTGCAAAGTTTATTCTGAACACTAAATGCAAATGTAGCAGATGTCAACCTAGGCCAGTTGGCAATATTACAGCTGCAGTTTGTTTGCTGCATTAACTCGGTAGGTGAAACTTGACAAGGCCAGGTGTTGAACTGCAATCCTTTCTTTCTTAACATAACAGTAAAATATAATGCCTCCAGATAAGTTTAGTGGTTCAAAAGTTAATTTTCTACTTTACATTTACAGTTGTTTCTCCAAAGTAATGTACTATGATTACTAGCTAATATTTAGCTGACTCCTTTGTCCAAGGGGTCTTAAAATGCAAGACACTTTACATGATAGTCATTCATTCACCCATTTGCAAATGTCAACAAAAATGTTACACACACACACACACACACACCTCATTCAGGGTCGCAGGGAGCTGGAGCCTAACCCGGCAACACAGGGCATAAGGCTGGAGGGGGAGGGTACACACCCAGGACAGGACGCCAGTCCGTCGCAAGACACCCCAAGCAGGACTCAAACCCCAGACCCACCAGAGAGCAGGACCCAGTCCAACCCATTGCGCCACTGCACCCCCCAAAAATGTTATAGAAGAGGAAAAAATCTGGGTCTACAAGTAATTGTAAACTATTAGTTCCAAAATAACTTTTTCCCTACTGTCAGCGGTTGTTAAATGGCTTTGATAAAATGAATATTGAAAGATTTTATATTTTTCTTATTTAATACTTTGGATTTTAGACTTTAGTTGGATAAATAAATTGCTTATAAGTGGTTACTTCTATGTGTGGAACCCACTTTAAACCATTGCTTTTCCAGCAGTTTTTTTTTTTTTTTTTTTTAAACTTGTTTCTTCTTGGAAAATGCTAAGCACAAACAGAGCAGAAACGATTAAGCAGTTTCATGTTAATTGAAATTGATCGCCTCTATTAGTCCTATTAGTACAGGATATTGTCCAAAATTGCTTGTTCAAAGATGACCTTAATTTGTCCTGTGGATAACTGCATTCTTGCCAAGTTAATTTAGAGCCGTTCATACTGAGAGGGTTTATTTATTTGAGTCTCAAGGACTCCTTGAGCGATGCTTCTAGTACAGTACTTGAATACTGCATTGAAAAAGACCACATTAAACGAGGCAACGTGTCTCAATGGCTGACTCACTTTTACCACATTAATCAAAATCTGGGATCATTGTATCGCTATTCACTCAGCACTTTCACCACTCTAGGCTTGATTTAGACATCATGTGTTTGTCAGTGTGGCTATCATGGCTCTATCCCACACTTCAGTGACCACTACTCCTTCTTGTCTTTGGCAAATCAGAAGGTGGGTGCAGCCGTACAGAACTTCCCTAAATCCATTAATCACGGCAGCAGGAACAGGCATGTCTTTCTGATTAGCCTACTTATACAGAGTAATCTATTCCCCTATTGTCATTCTGTCGCTGAGTTTTCTGGAAGAGGCATCTACACCTTTCTAGGTTAATGAATTCCTAGACGCACAGAATCAAACAATAGCACTTGTGTTTTTACAAGTGCGGGTGGAGCAGTGGTTAGTGGTTGCAGTAGTTGCCTTCAAATGCTGAGGTCCTCAGTTTGAAACTCCCTGCTGCTGTAGCCTTAAGCAAAATACTTACTCTGAAGTGACACCCTACTGTGTACATCATTGCAAAATGTCTTGTTGCCTTGGCCAATGGCTTCACCAAAATAAAGGTTAATAATGCTTTTGAAAATGTTTTATTTTCCTTGGGGATGATGGGGTAACAGGGGCTGTAGTGGTGGGAGCTGCTGCCTCTGGTGTCGGTGGTCACAGGTTCAGATCCCACTTCCTGCTGTAATACCCTTCAGCAAGGTTCTTACCCTGAATTGCACCAGAAGAAAAGTACACTGTTGTACTCAACAAACTGGTAAATAAATGGAAGGAGATTAACGCTGTAAACCACTATAAGAAAAATTCTGCACCATTTGGAAATTGTGTCAGAAGTACTGTTTATTGTTCTTTGAGGAGTAAGAAAGACAAATATTTAGAGACAGTGAAATCTAAGAATCTACATGGTAAAATATATGGAAAAACTATATAAAAACACTGCAAAAATATGTTTTTTACAGAACATTTTAACACTGAATAAAAACCCATAGTGGAGGGTGTGGTGGTGCAGTGGGTTGGACCACAGCCCTGCTCTTCGGTGGGTCTAGGGTTCGAGTCCTGCTTGGGGTGCCTTGCGATGGACTGGCGTCCTGTCCTGGGTGTGTCCCCTCCCCCTCTGGCCTTGCGCCCTGTGTTACCGGGTAGGCTCTGGTTCCCCGCGACCCTGTATTGGACAAGCGGTTCTGAAAATGTGTGTGTGTGTGTGTAAAAACCAATAGTTTGCCACCTTTTCTAAAAGAAATATAATGCTTGGTGATCAGGGGTGTTCCCAAGACCTGACAAGAAAAGCCTACTGGCAGATTGTCTTTTTCTGGGAAGTAAAAAGGGGATCACTGATGACCTGTTTTATTTTGCTGATATTTATGTAGTTCAACAATAAAGCAGGCAGCACAAAGTCATTTCCTGAATTCATATGGACGTGTGCTACACTGCCTTCCTGATAAATAACAGTATTACTTTACCTTTAAAGTTCTGTATACTGATTTCAGTGCATTTCTGTATAGTTTACTACTTGATACTAATACTGAAGTGTAATTTCAATAAGCTCTGAAAACTTTTACATATTAAACTACAGAAATGCACTGGGATTTACTGGAAACAGTTTAGAAAGCAAACTGCGTTTCTGCATCCTGTAGATAGTAGCACTGTTGTGCCGTGCACAATGTTCCCTGCCTCATGCCCTTTGCTTCCTGGATATGCTCTGGATCACCACAATCCTACATTGCACAAGCACTTACTAGTAATGGTTATATAGAAGTGTTAGGGTTTTTTTTTTTTTAATTTATTATAGCTTTACCTGAAGTAATCACAGAACCAAACTCATCAGTCAAAAAAAAAGGAATATGATTATAAACTTAGAGGTAAAAGTGACTTTGAAGTTATGAACAAATCAAGTTATGAACAGGATTCCAGGAAAATTATTTTCAGAAGTCGAAGAGTCAGTGTACATTTTTAGCAACTGTTATGCCAATTATTGTTGAACAATTATCTAGAATAAGTTACATATTGAATGTCTGTTTTAAAAATTCTTTGAGTGAAAAATTGGAGAACTGATGAGAAATCATTGGGTTATTCATTATCTGTCTTTAGAAAGTGGACATGTGGCAACACAAGGTAAAAAGACCATACCCATAACCACTCTGTACACACCTGCAAATTATTTAATTGTACAGACACCGGTTTTTAATGGGGCTTTTTATTATTCGAATGTCTTATTGAGAGGGAGGAGAGGGAAATCAGGGGACTCGAGTTGAAAGGAAGCAGTTGATAAAAGTCCCCAGATATCATGCTGTGTGTTTTTTGTTTAATATATTTGAATGGCTGTGTGCTGTGACAATAGAGTGTTTCTGCACCACTGTCCATTCCTCGCCACTGTCCTCCCATCCCCCAGCATTATGGTTGGTGCAGTGGATGTCCTAGATTAATGCAGGGAGGTTATTCATTTATATTGCCGGAGACTTGGGGGTAGGGGGATGCTGACAAAAAGTTCCTTCTGCAATCTTGGGTTCAGTCATAGGAAAATCTTCAATTATACAGGGATCACAAAACAGATAAAGACCGGACTTACTGATGCCAGTACACAGGTAATTTATGATTTTCACTTTAATAAATGCTTTGCTGTAATTCCCTCTTCTTATATAATAGGGGACAATAATTGACAAGTTCAGAATATTGCACACTGGTGCACAAACCAATATGACATTTTGTAAATAACTAGGCTGTAATCCTGCTTCTCCGAGTATTGTTTCCGTACTGCAGTATTGCATCACTTCATTCCCAGTTTCACAGAAACACCATTGCTATGGCAACGTAGACCATGGAGATTTTCAAGCAGCATTGTTGTGGTCAAAAACAACATTAAAATGACAGTCACTAAATATGTTGTATAGCTGTTCCCCAGAAGGTTGATGTGTTTCTGAAAATAAAAATACACATCCTTCAACTTTTCAGAAGGATTCTGATAAGCCACGTACTGTTTCACTTTCTGCATCACACTATTGGGGCAACACGGTACTTTGGAGACTTTGCTGAGATCGATAGCAACCATTTAACATACATTTGGAGAAAGACATCTACTGTAGGCTGAAGAACATTCACACAAAAAAAATCCCAGGATTCCACCTGCTTTTGCTGGAAAGGCTACTTTGATTAATGGTGTAAAATGCCACTGGTGCTGAGATTTACATGAAGAACTCATGGAGCTACATGAACAAGAAGCTTCACAACCATATATTTTTATACTGTAACATAACATTACATGCTAAAGGATGAAGAGAACTGTTACCTGCTGAAGGATAGTTATCTCCTGAGATATGTTTATGTATATTTACATAAATATATTAATAAATACACACACACACACACACACACACATTTTTGGAATCGCTTGTCCCATACGGGGTCACGGGGAGCCAGAGCCTAACCCGATAACACAGGGTGTAAGGCCAGAGAGGGATGGGACACACCCAGGACGGGACGCCAGTCCGCTGCAGGGCACCCGAAGCGGGACTCGAACCCCAGACCCACTGGAGAGCAGGACCCGGTCCAACCCACTGTGCCACCGCGCCCCCCTTATTAATAAATATATTTATTATATTTACTTAATAAAACATGTTACCTACTTCATTAATTTCTCTGGACAGGAAAGCTAGGACTAAGTCTGGGACTGGGTCTCACTGTACATATTAAGGGCACGTTTTGCCATACAATTTATTTCACACCAAGAATATAGAGTTTTTCAGAATGTATGTAACCTTCAGAGGTGGATCCCTATAACAAGTGAAATTTGCTTAAAAAAGCTTTGCCCAATGCCCTCATACACAGTGATATTAATATAGTTAGAGAGCCACTGCACTATAACAAGGATGATTAATGCACAATGGCAGATATATGAGCTTCTGAGTATGTAAGTATGCACTATAGTACCAATGGGGAAAGAAAAGTTTCAATTTAATTTAAAGTTAAATGTGTCCCCCTCATAGCCTTCATTTTTCCTTGTAGATTCGTTAAAGGTTCCTCACAATTTTGCTTTGAGTTTACTGTTCTAATACGAACATCCTATGGGATCAAATGACTGAGCATGCAGGGCTAGGCAGCCACAGACAACCCTTTAACATGCATTTACATTTCTTAAAAACCTTTAGACCAGGGGTACTCAAGTTCAGAGGCCAAATGGGCCACACTTAAACCACATAAAATGTAAAGGTCCACAAATTACAATTTGTGTCATAAGACATTATTTAAGACAATATTTGCAGTTTTACTGATTTAGAAATGCAGTTTATTACTTATCTAAGTCTTGCTTGTCCTTGTCCTATTAAAATAATACTAAACATGAAAATAAAAAAAAAAAATCTGGAACAAAAAAGTGAATTAACAGTTTGTTTTGCTATATCAATGCATAAAAAAATGCATTCATACTCAGAGTATTAAACTCAAAATGTTCAAACTTTCGTGGTTATTTTAACTTTCGCGGTTTCCGTAGCCATCGCCTCAAAGGTGCACTACCGTTTTCACACGACTTCTGATTAAATTCATGACCAGGTATGTTGACTGCCATTAAATATAAGCTAATATTATCTTTATATTTTAATATTTAACAACTGACACAATTTACGCAATGAAAAGTGTCAGGAGTATCAACCGCATTTAAATGACGCAAACATAAAGTCACACTGCCTAATATTTGCACTACTTTTGAGCGCAAATTATAATAAAAATACATTAATCTTCAACATGATGCGGGCCACAAAATTAATGCCGAGGGGTCGGATGCAGCCCGCAGGCCTGCCAGTTGAGTACCCCGGCTTTAGACAGTTAAATCCACCTCCATATCAACTTTTTACAATATGTTTATTTAGCCTTTAAATCCTGGGATGAGGATCATTACAGACAATAAAACCAGGCTGAACAATCAAACATTAAAACAGTTATGAAAAGATGCTATTACTGTTCAACTACTTCCTTCCTGCATATTATTGCACTCAGGCAGGGGCCATATCCGTCTCTATTCATAGCAAAATCCTTTATAGCACATGCCACAGTAGGCGGTATCCTGTGTAAAATCATTTTTATAGTTCCAATAAAAGAATTATATATTTTGCTGTAAACGAAAACTCTGATATTGCTAAAATCCATCCATACGTTGTCATTAACAGCCCTTCTGAACAGCTACATAGTGTACAGCTCTCTCAAAATGTTATATAGAGTACTCGTACCCAAACACTGATGCGTCTCCCCTCCTCCTCTGTTTAGGTGTATTGATTTGGACGGAATTAAAACAAACTATATTTTTCGAAACCATCAGTGACTAAAAAAACAATAGCATAGTTCATTACCTTTATTCAACAGTTTTTAATCTAGTGCTGTCGTGGGAGTTACAATATTAGAATATTTAACTCAGCCAGGAACCATGAAGCTATCTGCCTATTGAGAAACTCACTGCCAGTAAGTGAAATTTAAAACAAATTAATAGGAGTGCTCCACACAAACTGATAAAATTAGTCAGGCAAGCTGAGATAATCACAAGCAGTAGTTCTTAACCCTGGTGTTAGAGACCTGGCGTGCATGCTGCCTTTTCCTCCAACAAACCTCTTAATTAAATAGATTTGATTAGGTTCTCAAAAATGCTGATGCAGGCATTGAACCTTCTGTCAAAATCATTGAATTAATGCAAATTAATCACACTGTTACTAAGGGATTATACAGTAATTGCACTGATAAATAAAAATGGAGGAAAACTATGAAGACAACAACTCGTATTGCATACTGAAAAAATAAAGTAAAAATTGAAATGTCCAAGTAATCATACCTAGTTAGTTAATGGTAGAGCTCTGTTGGAACACGAAGCAGAATATTCAATGAGACTCCAAGACAAAGGTCATGAACCTTTCAGTGGGAACAAAGATATGTGGAATAAGTTACAGACTGGGAGCAGTATCCTTTCTACAGTCATAACTGGCTCCAGAAGGAAACGTCTAACAGAAAGATGCTATGAGAATAATTTTGAATAGTCTTTGCTGCACCACTTTTTACCGTATACCTTTTGATTGAGTTTTGTGTGCTCAAGCACGTTTCATACAAATGATTAGCGGTATAGACTTCTGCAGTATAACATACCTAATTTCTTCCTATAATTTATAATAACTCCAGACTCTCTTTACATTGATTCATTCAGCTGATGCTTTTGTCCAAAGACATTTAGAATTTTAAGATACATATAGTGATATACCCATATATATACAGCTCAGAAATTTTTGTACTTGACCAGTTCAGGGAAGGTACCTTTCTCAAGGGTACAACAGTAGAACATGGGAGAATAATGGAGAGGAAAAATGGGAAATAGCTAAAGGGATTTCTCAGAAGAAATATCTAGGAGACACAAGGAAAGGAAAGGAATTAGAATTAAATTCTGGTAAGTAGAAGTTAATGTGTTGCAAAAACATACTTTTCCAGTTCTTGGTTTTCTCTTCTGCTTGTCATGGAACAATTTTTAGGGCCACAGTAATAGAACCTTAAGTAAGTTTTATTGATCTAGTTTTAAAATGTAGGTTTTTTTTGTTTTTTTCTTGGAGGCAAATGACAACTTGATTTCATCATTCATGTTTTCTATCTCAGATCCTGAGCTTTTTTTGCATTAGTGTAAAGCACAAGATTGACCCAGCCATACTTTGCTGTGGATGTTAGCTATGGATGCTGACAGTTTTACGATAAAAAGGAAAAAAAAAAAAGATCTTAACCTGAAATTTAGCATTTAAACCATATTTTAATTTTAAAGGAGGGGTTACATGAGGACCGTCTCTCTAGATGATTTAACCCAGTGAACCTTCAGCTGCAGGAGATATAATAAGTTACGACAGGAACAGGTATACCTTAAGAGGCCCCCGACTCTGGACTCAGTCACTGAGAATAATATTTTTGATTATGTGAACACTCAGAGCAAAGGTTAAACAACAACAACAACAACAGAAAAATCCATACAAATCTTGTTTGAACTTAGTGATCTCAGCTTCACTGGAGTGGTGCTAGATACTGTGCACATTACATCTCAGCAGCATTACTGCTCAGCTGTAATTCAGATCAGGCAAGCTAATTCAGTTTGACACACTGGTGAGTTGTTTCTATAATATATCCATGTTGACTTTTAGTCCATTTTCACCTTAGCGATGCAGAAATATTATTCTCTCTGCAATGACAGCCTATTGATTATACGCCCACAATAAATTAAGAGGTTGCGGCAAAAGTCTGTGCACCTGTCAGGAAATAAATGTAGCGCTTTATGAGTATAAATAAAGATGTTTGAGTTTTTGTTTTATGCATCACCAGATTTCTAGTTCAGTTAAAAGCAGTGTGCAAGAAGTAGGCATTTCAGTCCACATCTTTTTTCTTTCCATTCATAAAATGAATGTTTGCAAAAAACTGATTGAATGCAACACACCTTTATGTTCCTCAACAGGTAAAAGTATAATGACCAGTCAAGTAATATGTGTTATGACAAACTGGATGAGTTTGTGTCAAGATATTTAAAAGTTAAGGTTTGGTTTGGACTAAAGATTTCCATTACTCATACGTTCACATGAAACAGTTGTATACTCCTGATGCTGGAGCAGCAGGCACTTGTCATTTGGATGGTGTTATATTGTATATTATATTGAGAGTAGGATACGCTTTTAGCTGGCAAGCAGCAGCCACATTATGTAAATAAGAGTGCCTTAGGAGAAAGCTGAGCTGAAATGTGTTTGTGTGTGGGTGTGTTTCATTTTTTTTCTTTACTCCACACAATCAAAACACTGCCTCCCTTCTTTGTCTGTTATTAAAATCAATGTGACATGTGTATGAAAGCAATTCATGTATACCAATGAGATAGCAAACTCGCTGAAGAGGAAAAAAACGCATCTTGAGACAAGTGTTTTATTACTGATTGTTTGCTGTTCTGCTGTTGGTTTACCTCATCTATAATGATACAGACTTAATGAACGCACAAACTTTTGATTGGAGATTGATGGCTGTTTAATATTAGGCCTTAATGATATAACAAATTTGTAACATCTGTAAATCTTCCCGGACCAGAGCATCTGGCAGAAAACAAATAAATTAACATGCACTCACTGCGTAAGAATGTAATTTAAAGTCATGCTCTTCAGGTGAATTGATGAGCTGCTCTTCCCTTCTTATACAGCAATACCTTACACTGTGCTATCATGGATAAAGTCACTGATGCTTAGCTATTACTTCTATTGCTACTTTCTTTATAATCTTAAATAATTTAAACATATTGAAAGAGTACCATCTTATATAATCTATGTAAATCTGCATTATATGGCACTTTCCATCTGTAAACAGAAAGTGTTGTAACTGTAATATCATTCCATTACTTGTAATGCTAAAGGAACAATGTGAACTATTAGGTCTTTTCTGCAAACTGAGCTGCATAAATTACTTTTTGCAAATTTGCACACTGTTGTACTTTCTGAAGTGTCGGTGAATTGTTTACTCGGATTAACTCCAGCTCGTCTTGCAAATGGAATACCTTTTCTTGGCCACATATCCAAGGTGTTCCCTCTCTCACATCCTGTGCTTCCAGGTCAGGCTCCAGACCACCATGACCCTGCACTGGGACAAGCAGGTATTGATAATAGGCGGATGAATAATTTCCTTAAAATTGTTTCAAATGTTTCCCGACTATTTATTTAAATTTTAGTATTTTGCTGACACCTCACAGCAAAGTGATTCTTTATTATTATTTCACATGCCAGTGTAGCATAGATACGTCTGAATTAAATCTTGTCTCTTCAGTACATCTGCTGCAAAGTAAAGGAATTCATGAACAAGTTATATTTTTATATTCAGTATATGTAAGTGATGTGGCCAAAATTGCTTATGAAAAAGTGTGGACCTGGTGCTTGGTGTGGGTCTGCATTTTCTGAGTCAAACATGGAGAGGACTGACACCTCAGGGCTCATTAATCATCCCTATATCTAACAGAGCGTGCCCAGCATTGCTTCTGACACTTACAACTGCTTCATTGGTTTGATGTGCTTTGTTTTTCATCATTACTGAGTCTTAATACATTCGCCTGATGGATGCTTCTCAGCGTTGCTTTTTTCTTTCAGCAGTGTTCGAAAGTGTAGAGTTTTGTATGACTGATTTTTTTCTGTATCACTGGCTGCATTTCCAATTATGGCCATTTTTACGTTCTTCCACTCTTAGCCACTACACCCTTTAGAAAAATAATTCACAATTTTGCAGTGTTTAATTGTTTTCTCTAACCAAGTAATGGAGTTCAGTATGAGCAGAATATACTTGTACTGGAAATGGGAAATAAAAATGATTACACTTTAAACTGTACCTCAAAGTCTGAAACTAGTATTCAGATTAATTGATAATATTGTGGCGCGCAGCGCTGTGGGTTTGGATGGGTCGAAGAAGGCAGCGTTCATCTCGAATGTTTATTCAAACACCTGCACACAGGGAAATAACGCTCTTGGTCCGAGAACCCCGTTTCCTCCAGGACCCGCGCGTCTAGCCAGGCTTCCCAGCCTGCTTGGCGCCCCCAGTCTCTCTCTTCTCTTTCTCTCTCGGCAGACGCAAACACCCCCTTACATTCCCCGTACGTCACCGAACACTAACCAATTACAATAAAACACATTTCCCGCTCGAAACAGTAACACGGGTCGTTACAATATGATGAATTTTCCACACAAATGGACAGACTGGAGAGAGAAAGTCTGTGCACAGTTCTGGGTAACAAGCTTACAGTATGTTGTTGTAACTGTGGATCACAAAGTTAACAATAAAAGCTTTACAGGCCCTACGTGAAGATTTGGCATTTTAGCCACTAAGTACCATGAAAGTAAGACTGTAATCATACACATAAGTATTTCAGTCTATTATTACATCTGAGTTGTAATGCCAGTGTACATTAAAGTTTTGCTTTTCTTAGTGTGATTTCACTTAACTTATAGATTTTTCCTCTAAACTCAGTTTTTGAAGATATAAATTGAAAATGAAACCTTTGGATAGATAGAATTCCCATCTTCACTGATTTTCCTCTTAATTTTTGATCATTTAATTTTCCCCTCTACTGTGAGAAGATAAATACTCTGCAGAAAAAATGTTTAAGAGAAGCATTCCATTAGAAACTTCAGTGTCTACCTGTCACGCCCATGCCATCGAGCCAAGTGGCCGCACATGCTTCAAATCAGACCGACCAGGTATAAAAGGAGCAACGTCAATTTGCCGGGTTGTGGAATCTTACAGAGCCCACCTGCTTGACTTGTGATTCAGCACACCTTCTTCTTCCTCCTCTACATCCCTTGTCCCTCGTTCTTGGATTTACTGGCTTTTGACCTCCTGCACGTCCACTTGGTTTTGATTCTTGCCTCGCCGCTCGAAAAGATGTCCGCACCTCAGAAGACCCATGTCTGCCCACGACCTCGATTCCTGTCTGTTCCCGTGTCCCATCCCGAAATAAACGAAACTGCATTTGGGTCCGAACCTTACCTCCTGTCTCCCATCTGTGTGCGTGACACTACCTCATTTGACAAGGTCAAACAACCAAAGCCTCACCCTGCCATGGACATCACTTGTCCCGTGCCTTTTCCTACATTTTTCAGTGATGTCCCCATCACTTTCAATATTTCAACTTTTTCAAGCTTCATTCACAGACCCTTTCTTGGAGATATAGATGTGGCCGCCTAGACCTTGTGCAATTCCTCATCATACTGCAAGAAGGGTGCCATGGTGTGATACTGTTACATGCAGCAACTACTTCCATTTCCTCCATTTATCTGCTGCTACACTATTCATTCAGTCTCATATAAGGAAAACAGCAGGACCATTTAAATGTTGTACTTATCAAACTGACGTTAACATTTATCTCAATGTTCAAATTTTAGGAAGCTAGTCTATATCATTCCATATTTCAATCTCGGTATTGTCTCATTTCTGATTATTAGTTAAAATTTTCAGTGAACTAATTTGAGAGAGAAGCTTCTTAACTTCCCCTGTGCAATTAATCCAACCGTAGTTGCAATTAATCAAATTTGGTCTTAATGTGTGTTAATAGCACACAAAACCTCTATTATGCTCCGATGAGAGGTCAGCAGCCTTGCTCAGATAACCAGGTACCAGCTTCAACCAAAGATAACACACTCGCTCTCACAGCCAGTGCCTCCACAGCAGTAGTCAAGTCATTAAATAAGACTCAAAGATGCACTTCTGCTCCAATGCATTACTGTGTTTTATGGACAGTATATTTTAAATGGGATCTTTTATGTAAATCTTTTGCTCCATGTACCTTTGCATGAAAACATTGCCTTGTTGCTTTAAAGGAATTCTTGAAGACATTAAAGACTGACAAAACCTATGAAACCATCTTTGTACAAACTCACATAATTTCATGATTACAGAAAATACAGCAGTGGCAGAATACAGTTACTACATTCCAATTCAAATAATAAGTATTTCCCTATATTTTCAGAGTGACTTTGGTCCTTGAGTATTCCAGCCAAAGTCACTGTATATGTTATTCACAAGCCACTGCAGTGCAGCTTTGTCTTGCTGAAAGATCAGCTATTCTAGTATGGAACAGTAGCATCTGCCTGTGCTTTCTCCATTTTCATTCTTTTTTAACATGGATTCCTCGTCACCTGCCCACGAGGGAGCCCCTTTGCATAATTACTGACACCAGTGTATCTGAGTGCAGGAAAGGTGTTGACTTGCTGATGTGTCTTTTGTCTGAATCCAAAACAGCAGATCACAAAGAGTGCTCTTCTATTCAAATGAAGACTCCAGCTTTCTCGGCATTTCTGAAGGATCACTCATGCTTTGTGGCGAAATCCATGCAGGCTTCGGGATGGCTTATTTTCAGCAATGGCTTCATCCCTGTCAACAAGGCTAATTTTCATACATTTTCTCCCTGTTCCCTATTGTTCAGCGCTGGCTCTTTCAAAACTGCTGGCCTCATTGTGGTTTCCCACCAGTTTCCCTGCTTACTCAGCTGCTCATTTTGGAGAAACACATCGATCTAGGCAGTGGTTCAGCTTGTGCTCCAATTCTGAATCATTGAGTAGACTATGGGCACAGTACACTGAGAAAGCTTTCTTTCATCTACTCTCCGAAGGAGGCTCCCGCATGACACGTGTTTTTATTTGAAATCACAAGAAACACTTACTGTACACAGGCTGTGGCCAGGTAACAATGTGTAATGGTAAAACTTTTTTTTTTTGCACTAAAATGTACTTTTTCCACAACCCAGACTTCCATAAATGCAGAGTTGTCTTGCATTTTTCGTACTGATTTGACTAATTACATGAAGCAATGGGTAGCGTTAAAGTTATTCATGGACATTCACTTCTAGGACCTTCGTTTGAATCCCTGCTTCTGCTATAATACCCTCGAACAATGCACTTACCCTGAATTGCTACAAATTAGAAGGCTCTTTAAATGGGTAAGTAATAAGTTGAGTGTACAAACATTACTTTCTAAGTCACTTTGGAGAGAAGCCTTGGGAAAATTAATAAAGAATATTTGCAATAAACCATCATGTCAAATTGTATAATACAAAGGTAAATGTAATATGCAAATAGGAATGTATGGAATTGCTCAAAATATCTAGTCAACATTCAATAGTGTAATTGCCGATGTACTGAAAGTAATACTGCATTTCCTGATGGCAATGACTGTGTCCTGTTCAATTACTTGGAAAACTTAACACTTGTTTTGCATTCTAACGAGCCTCTGTTCACAGATTCATGTTTAGTAGAAGGGTGGGCGTCAGCACATGATTTGAGTGGATTATAATTTTAATGATCAACACAAATGTAAACTGACATTTTCAGGACACAAAATTAGACTTTCTGATGTGACAGTTGTAAATTCTGTACAATTCCCAGAATCTCTACCAAGATACATCCCTTGCATGAGAAAACTGGGAGTTTGGTATTTTTACTAAGGCCTTAAGCCAGATGCTGCAACACCATTTGAGAACACCATTTGAGTAAGCCTTTTATGACTCTATACAAACTCACGTGTTTGTGTATAGAGTCACAGAAGGCTTACTTTAGCATTATCAAAGCATCGACTGAATAAAGAAAAATTCACTTGAGAATCTATTTATAATTCTGCAGTACATTATATTTGTCAAAGGTAAAATACACTTGGATTGATACATAAAAAACCAAAACATTTTATTTTCGGTAAAATTAACACAAAGAGGTTAACGGGATAATTATAATTGCTAAATTGTACACCCCCATAATGTACAGTAAAATACAGGCACTTATCTATTTTCTGTAAATTCAACATAATACTGCAAAATTATACACAGGCAATGTATCACATGCCTGGCTATCACATCCTTAAATTAAAAAGCTTCCTTGTAAAGTTTTTACTGAGAAGATTTACTTCTGACTGTGGATGTGATGGAAAGTTACTGCCTGCATCTGTAGCTGTATCAGGATCTACCAGGTCCCTCAAGATGATCTGTATCTGGATGTTTAGGCCTTACATCCTTCGTAACACAAAACTTTTCTTAGAAGTCAGAGAAAATTTCCTAGTTTTACAGCTATCATACTTTTTTTTTTCCTGGAATTTTGTCAGCATTCAGTTTAAAAAGGGACAAAAAATCCCCACAAAGTGAAACAAACAGCTAAGCAGCTGTAAGCCTTGATAAGCCATGAACACATACCACCCCCTGGTCTTTTTGTACAATTTTTTGCTTTCAACACTTCAATATGGCACTATGCTTGCAGAATCAGTCCTTTATAAACCCTACCAAACACCATGCCCTCCTACCTCTTTAGATAACTAGAAGAAACCTTAGAATGAGTGTAGCAACTAGATGCTGGATTTTTGACCCCCCGTTACAGACACATTTTAAATTTTCACTTCTTTTAAGTTACATACTTGCCTAAATTTGCTAGTGAACATAATGAACTTGCAGTTTCACCTGCAAAATACTACTACAAGCAGTTGAACAAGACAGTTTTGCTTGCAAAAGGGCTGTAACCTTAGCCATGAAATCAACATACTCTTGTTTTTAATGCTTTTGTGTTACTGATTGGCTAATAAAAGTAAAGACTTTTTCAACCACATGCCTTTTTTTTTGTGAAGAGTGGCTCCGGTCTCTCAGTAAATTATCCCACCTTCCCCTTTTGAAAGAGGACTCCCTTAATAATACGGCATCATTTCTTTTAGTCCTTTGAGCACTCCTGATTCTCAAAACAATTTTCTCAGAGAATGGCTTTTTCTTAGCTTGGACCATTGAGCTATACTGTGCAAATCTGTGTCTCTTTTATGAACACTACATGCTTCATTTGTAAAAAAAAAAAAAAAAAAAAAAAAAAAAAGCACTACACTACAAGTTCCCAATTGGTGCAGACTACATTACGTAACATTCATTTTACATTGTTTTTCCATATAATTAAACAAAGATTACATATACATAGTGCACTATTACCTTTCAGCTCTTGTGACATGGACAGTATATTTTAAATGGGATCTTTTATATACATTTTACCTTATTACATTTATCTGATGTTTTTCTCCAAAGTGACTTACAGTGTTAATCTACCTACAGTTTTTTACCTATTTGTACATCCTTTTCCAGGATTCTATGGCCAGGTGGGGGGAAGTTGAACCTGGGATCTTTGGATCCAAAAGCAGCACTATTAACTGTTACACTACCAGCTGTCACCAATAAAGAAAAATACAGGTATTTTTCTAGTACTGAATAGAAGAAAAGCTGTGAACTACAACATACGTTACCTTCTTATGATGTCCTATGAAACACTGCTGCTTTTGTTGAAGGATTTAAATTATCAAAGCACAAGAATGTAGGGTGAATGTCCAGAAAACAAAGGGTCAGTACATTTGACAAGCTGATAAAAAATGTTCCTGAATTATTGATCAAGATGTCAGATGCGTAATGGGGGAGATTACGTGCAGCACCACTGTAAACTGTTTGCTTTTCGGTCAAGCACATAGCAACCTGATATATCTGTGGTACGGAAAAAAACACAAAATGGGTCATTCAGGTAACTCGTTTTGTAAAATTTCCAAATAAACAAAAAAATAATTAAGTGGTCAGTTGTGATTCGTCTATGAACATGATTGTGTTGATGAGCTGTCAATGTTAATTTGTGGAAATGAAGCATTCTGAAGGGTGCAGCTCTACCTTTGGTTTGATGTACACAATTAAAGTGTAGAGTTTATTTTAGAGCACAAGTGACATCCCACAGCTCCTGGGCTGCGGGTTTGGAACGAGTTCCTGTTCTGTCTGTGTGGAGCTCTCCAGTTATCCCTGTTTACATGAGTTTCCCCTGGGTCCCCTGGCGTCATTCCCCATCCTGAGTGTACATATGTGGATGTATACACAATATCAGCAGTCTCCAGTAGTTAACACAACCAAATGCAATATTGTGCATCCTTCAGAATAATTTCAAACTGCTTATGAGTTTGTCTGACACGCGCACTGTTCCCATTCACGCGTCCCTGTGATCCCAGTTTGAAGAGATTTGTTTAGCGCCATGGAGAGGAGTGTGCATTGCTGTCACAGACACTTTCCCACTGCTCTTTCTCCACATGCCCCGCAGTTCCTTCAGATCCCACTTCTGTTGACACTTGAAGCCACGGCGATAAGCAGCTCTCAGCTGGCCTCCGCTGTACCCCTGCCGTTTAACGTTTTCACTAAGCCTTCAGAAGTGTTTACTGATCCCGTGGCTGTCTGCTTCAATCTGCTTTTTACTTGTCCCCCTCCATCTGCTCCTCTTGCATCCATGTATGTGCCTTTTCCACGACAGAGATGCCACAAGGTGCTTTGCGACTTATTTGGATAAAAATAAAATCGTCTCTCTCCTTTCTCTTAAATGTTCATGGTGTTACCTTTCAATATACTACACTGTGCAGTTTTTAAAAATATACAGTGCTTCTCATCTAGTTTCATTGCAGATAATCATCTCCATCCAGTTGCAGTAATGTGTAGCCGCTGCTTTGTCACTCCTACCAGGAAACACTGAATAGAGTACATTTCCATCTATTAACAACCCTGCCAGCCATTGTCTGCATTACAAAATGGAGACCGCTGGGCGGTTTTCTCACTGCAGGTGAGTCGTGTCCGCAGTTTCCAGATGTGTCTGATGTTGCGGACATACCGTGGCCAGCCCATTTCCACATAACATCCTGTTCACAATGAACTAATGTCATGCTGGAACTCAACCAGCCCAGACTTCTGAAAAGGGCACCCCCACTGTGTGTAACCTGCTTTCATGATGTGCTACATGAATGCAGAATGTGTACTCTGCCATAGATTATTTTTTTAGTGTGCTTGGAGATTTTTCACACTTATTTTTTCCTCATTTTAGAATAGGGTTCTGGATGACGGCACCTCAGCAATACTGCAACTCTTTCCTTTGAGGCTCTTGGATTTCTGAGTTCTGATCTTGATTGACAGCTCATTCCATCACTGAAACAAACACACACACACACACACACACACACACACACACACACACACACACACACACACACACACACACACACACCTTATGCCAAGAACTGTAATGTAAAGAATCTCAGATGATGAGTACTAAATTCTTAAGAGGCTACAATCTGAATTTCTTTCAGGTTGTGAATAACAGTGATTGTTAATGGTTAATCAATAAGAACAGTCGGTGATTAAAAATTTAACTGTTCCTGTTAAATATGAAGTAATTCACATTTTTCTGATATTTTTCTCCAAAGCAACTAACAACATTAAGCTGCTTGCAGTTATTTGCCCCTTTATACAGTTGTGTAATTTCACTGGAGCAATTTACATTTATTCATTTAGCTGACACTTTTCTCTAAAGCAACTTACAATACTAAGGTTACCAAATTACAATTATTGACCCATTTACCTTGTTGCAGGGCACTAGAACTGGAGAGGGGACTCAAACCTGTGACCTACTAGGTCCACAGTCAGCAGCTCTAACCACTAGACTACCAGCTGTCCCTTAGGATTTGATTAATTTGTATATTAAATAGTGTGTCTGCAGTATAACAGATTTATCAGCAAGCTCAAGCAATTATGATGCTGTCTCCATAATAAGCTGTCATAATAAATGTATGAAACCTTGCTGTAGTATAAATTACAAGATATAGAATAAAAAATATTTAGTAAACAGAAGCAACAAAATCACTTTATGAAGGAAAGTACTGTATATTTTTAAAGGATCCCAGGAACATCCAGCCGTTATATGTTGATACCCTTATATTTGCATAACATATGCACTTTTAAATATTATATATACTTATGCTAGTAAAGCAGAGGATTAATAACACAATAGTGAAAACCAAGAAAGCATCAACGAGAACCGCATAGATAATGTGTTAGAAATAGTCAAATTCTTACTACTCCCAGGTCAAATAGGGCAATAATGACAACAGGTAGCCCACTGGTGTCACAAAACTGGTCTTCCTAGTTACCATCCTATATGCTCCATGCTCTGGCAAAAATCATGCTGTTCAGGTTTATTTCAGGCTGTGTAACTGCTTATCTAAAAAAAAATCTTCCAGCAGAACCAAGACCTTTATAACCTGGACCTCTGAGTGGGACACAAACAAAAGATTATCAGAGCCAGTGTATATAAGTACGCAGACAGAATACCTCGAACCAGTGTGATAACTGGTGCCTGTGCTGCTGGCGAAAGAGCAAATGTCACTGTGCAGTAAGTCAGCCATGACCTTAATTATCTCCCTTTTGATCTCTCGACTCATGATGTGCAGGATGGATTAGTGTTTTCAAAGAGAATATGAAAGCATCCACCTTTGTAGACCCCATGAGCCAAACCATCTGAACTCCTCGATGAACATGGCAATGCTCATAGTGCCATTTTTTGTTAATTTCTCCTGTAATACACTCACACCATTTTCAGTAACAGTTACATGTATTGATGAAGGTTTGGGCATCAGGAGCCATGGTGGTTAGAGCTGCCGCTTTGCCCTTGGAGGACTTTGGTTTGAATCCCACCTCCTGCTGTAGCACCCTTGAGTGAGGTACTTACCCTAAATTACAGAGCTGTAAAAATGAATGAATTGTGGTAAACAGCTAAACACTAAGTTACTTTGAAGAAATTTCTCTCTTAAATAGGTAATTTTATTGAAAAATGGATATGAAAAGTTTTTTTTTTATAGGAAGGGATACAAAGGAATACTTAACTGTAAAGCACTGAAAACATCACTTGGACACTGTCATTTTGTACACTTTTGTGTATATTTTGTCGGAATGATAAGAATTTTAACATTGCCAGACATAGTAAATATATATTTAAAAAAAAAAACTTTTGAGAGGTATAAACAGAAATGATTTTGGATTAATCAAGAGTTGATTATTAATGACTGAACTGTTTTTAAACATTCATTACAGATAATCAGATGTTTATCAGTTCACAACATGAATTTTTCCGTAATTATAACGGTATGGATGTGCAGTTACGTGTAATTTTAATATTGTGCACGAAAATTTGAAAAGTGAAAAAAGCACCTTTTCTGTGACAATACCACAATTATTGGTACCAGTTCTTGGACTGCAAAGAACACAGATCCTTGACTCATTTTTAGTATAACATTAGAAGTGCCCAAAATTCTTGGGTTGTATGGCATATGACAAGTTGTCCACATTCATAATGAAGAGACATTTCAGCAAAATTACAAAAACAGAACACTTTATATGAAACAGCCGTAGCATACTTGAATACAGAGGTTATTTGTCACGACATGACACATGAGGACATATGAACAATGGACAAGTGAGTCTTGGTACTATATGCTAAAGAGCAGGACTGTCCCTTTAACAGGACAAATTGAAATGCCACTTGTGTTTGTTGTACTGCAAAACTATTCTGATGTAATTTTCAGCTCTGTTACTTGTTCCACTTATTTGCAATGATTGTTTTGTGGATGGGCTCCATTACACCTTTGAGTACAGCGTCTGCTCTGACACTCATGAATCAATACCATTCTTCTTGTAACTTTTATTAAACCATTCTGTCTAACATTTGCTGGGATTTAACAGGATTTAAACTACAATTTCTTATGATAATGCTTTTACAGTGAGGGTAGCTAATAATTTAAAATGTCTTTACTAAAGACGGCTGCTTGTTTCCTATTGATACTTATACAAAAACATCACTGCTATTATTACATTTATTTGACTCTTCTGTCCAATGGAACCTACAATGTTAATCTACCTATAGTTACTTATGCATTTGTACAGCTAAATAACTTACTGGAGCAATTTAGGGCAAAAACCTTGGTCAAGGGTATAGCCAGAGATGACATTCAAACATACAACTTTTGTGGTCAAAGGCAGCAGCTCTGACCACTACATTACCAGCTGTCACCTGCATATTATAATTTTAATATAGAGACTAATCCTCCAGTAGCCTTAAAATTGACAGAAAGAATTTTGGAAAGAGGCTCCTCATATTAAATAATCCTGCTCCTTAAATAATAAGTGTTGGTCCCATAATAGGATGCATGTGTGACAATCTGTGTAAAATACAGAGTGCTGAAGTTCTTGTGAAATTAGTTGGGCAGTTTCAGTTTCTTTTCCTTTATATAAAGCTACATGCATCGTGACTTTGGAAGCCTCCAAACAAATGTGGACAGGAGCCCTTATGGTTATGTTGGATTGTAGAGACTATTTACTACATTGTAATATTTTAGTCATTCAATTAATTTTTCTACATTCGTTGAATCCAGATTTGGCACCCTTGTATAAGCCTTTGTTTGCATCCCTCTGAAAATAGAACCAAACCAAAAATATTCCCTGAAAGTATTGACTTTTTTTAACATTGAAAATTTGTTCATATGAATGACAATTGCTAGTGCACAAATACTGTATTCCAACTAAAATATTCATGAAATTAAAGGCAAATACTAAAATAATCTAATTTTATCTATAATACTACATATAAATGAGCACATTCTTGTTGCAGTGCCTAAGGAAGACATGGCTCCTACATGAAGAGTTGGTGGTTTGTACTTTCATCTTGCTTGGCTTGGGGCTACTCAAGAGTAGAACACTTGAAAAACAGTGAGCAAAACCACATCAACTGCTTCTCTCATCAGTGCCCTGAATGTTGGTGGTTTGGATTTCATATGCTCTGCACAGAAAGTTTCTGAATCAAACTTTCAGCTTTTAAGTTGCCAAAGGAGCATGTCAAATGAGTTCCATTGTGACAAAGTTGAAATCCAGTTTGGAATAATGGAAAGAAATGGATATTATGAAACTAACCATAATAACTCTTTCTGAAGGCTAGTCTTGGTACTGTGTCTGCATAAACAATGAAATTATAATTTATTTAAAAAATATAGAAAATATAAAGTATATATATAATTAAACAACATTTTGTTGCCTGTGTTTTATTAGCCTTTTGTCTAAGATTTTATTGTGATTAAATTAAGATGAACATGTCTGGCTGATGGCAACCCTTCAGGGTCACTTGACAAACCTGAAAGTGTCTTGCATACCTACCTAGACCCAAACAATGACAGAATTAGAGGTCCCCATAACAAATTCAAATGTTTAGATGCATTCGGTCATTTTAATATAAAGTTTATTATTTGAAAACATTGTTGATCTCATGTTCAATAGCAATTTAGAGATCAGTTTAAATGAAGTCTTCAGTTTCTCATACAAAACACACACACACACACTTTCAAAACCGCTTGTCCCATACGGGGTCACGGGGAACCGGAGCCTAACCTGGCAACACAGGGTGCAAGGCTGGAGGGGGAGGAGAACACTCCCAGGACGGGACGTCAGTCCGTCGCAAGGCACCCCAAGCGGGACTCGAACCCCAGACCCACCCGAGAGCAGGACCCGGTCCAACCCACTGCGCCACTGCGCCACCGCGCCCCCCCCTCATACAAAACACTACTCATTATTTCAACTACACACACACACACGCTGTCTGAAGACGCTTGTCCCAAGTAGGGTTGCGGCGAGCTGGAGTTGATGGTGCGGGGCATGGAGCGCGGGGGGAGAGGACACACCCAGGACGGGATGCCAGTCCAGCGCAGGGCATCCCAAGCAAGACTCGAGCCCCAGACCCACCAGAGAACAGGTCCTGGCCAAGCCCGCAGCGCCACTGCAACCCCCCATCCCCCCCGCCTTAATTTAACTAGTATTTTGTCAATGTATATTAAAGATTTTATGAACTTGTTTTTGTTGCTACATTTAAGAACACTGCAATGTTAGGTTGACATTAATATTATTGACTATAATATTGGCTAACAATACACATACAATGGATAACAGGTGAGGAAGAGACAAAATCATTCAAGTCTACATAAATTGAATGTAGTTATGAAATCTGAATGTTTAATTTTTAATTTGCATAACAGGATTGCCTAATAAGAATTTACTGCTTGAACTGATAATCACATGCATAATAGTAGGCCTTGGAGATTTGGGATTGTTTATGAAGGTCATAATAGCGTTGGGAAGTTCATTATTTTTGCTGTGAAGATTAATGATTACGGCACTGGGAAACAGAAAAGAATAGTTTATTTTCCATCTGACCACAGACAATACATTATTTGTCTGATAGTTGTCTAAAAATAGGTCACATTAGAAATGAATCACTAACCTTAATTAAAGTACCTTTTCATCGAGACAGTATAGACTGCTATAATGAGAAATGACTTCCAAAAGAACCTTTCCTCCCAAAGTTCTCTCATGAGTGAAATCAAAAGATTAAACTCAAATCTACTGAGTGTAGCATAAAAAAGGTCAATATCTATCTTTAGAACAATTACTCTGTTTAATGTTTATGTCAGATTGTTTTCACCTTTTGTTGTGTCTTGTCTAGATAAATCAGTATAAACAAATACCTGAGTCCCTTTCAACCTGATATGCAATAATGGCACATTTCATATCACAACAGATACAACACTTAACAGTGCACATCCCACCCATATCTGAAGATGTAAAGCAGACGAATTCAATGAAGAACAATGTGCAAGTTACTATTTATTAAATTTATATTGTTTTCACAATTCCCAATCCTTGTGTGCTGCTTCTTTCAATTATTTGACCCTGTTTATTATCAGATCCCCTATGACTAATGTGTCTGGGATGTACATGTGTTACGAAGAAAGAATCAGAAGCAATAACGTTTTCTTGACAGCTTCTGCAAGACATCCTGTGAATGACATGTACTGGTTGTTATTATTATTATTATTTAAAAAATAACATTACAAAGACATGCAGTTTATGCAAATTGGTGTCCCCAAACTGCCCTTAGTGTGGAAATGGGTCAGTGACTGAGTGGCTACCCTGCAATGGACTGGAGCCCCGTCTAGGGTGTTCCTCCACTCAGCTTTGCGTCCAATGCTTCTAGGATAGGTTCCTGATCAGGACAAGCAGTTCTTGACAAAGAATGGATATGTTCACATATTGTTCATGGATTCTTTACAATATGAGATTGCATCTTGCAATGCATCATTGCCACTATTATTATTATACAATGTAAATCAGCATCCAGTGTAGGTTTCACAGACTTTACATTGAGAATAGTCATTCTTCATATGGATAGCAATGAAACAGAGAGCAGCACATCAAGGGCAAGCAACAAACTCTTACTGACAAGCATCTCTCTAGCGACTCACGCTGAGCCAAGAATGTCTCAAAGCATAACTCACCACCCTGACAACAGGGTTACACTGTGCAGCTCGATAAGAAAACTGGTATCTAGTAAGGGAAATGCCCCGCATCAGCTCAGAATTACAGCAGCGAGATAGTACGCTAACCCCGCTGGCCTTTAAAAACACTATTTTACTATAGAATCAGAGCATTAAAATCAGGAAACTAAAACATGACCATTGCCTTCCTTGTGGCAAATAATGTCACTTGTGTGAAAATTAATATTTGTGTAATAATTCTAATGGGGGGGCGCGGTGGCATAGCGAGTTTGACCGGGTCCTGCTCTCTGGCGGGTCTGGGATTTGAGTCCTGCTTAGGGTGCCTTGTGACGGCCTGGCGTCCCGTCCTGGGTGTGTCCCCTCCCCCCTCCAGCCTTGCGCCCTGTGTTGCCGGGTTAGGCTCCAGTTCGCCGTGACCCTGCTCGGGCCAAGCGGTTTCAGTGTGTGTGTAATTCTAGTATTCCATTAGAATTAATGATGGACAATTATAAACAAGCCTCTAAAAGCACCAAAGGTCATGCAGTTTACAGAAGAAAGATACCCTTTAATGATACCGCTTGGCTAATGAAGCAAGTGGAATTGTACTGGGGAAATGACCCATAACTGAAAGGGACTGCACTTAGACACCAAAGGGTTAGTACAATTTACGATACAATTAATACAGTGACAAATTCAAAGCTTGTATGAAAACTTTTTAAATTTAAAAGTGTACTTGTTACGGCTGTACAATATTATAGCTTAAATGGCTTCATTCAGTATAATCAAGGACCATCATTCCAGTTGCTGTTAATCTCATTGGCAGTGATAGACTACTTGCATTGTATATGGATTCAACTAGCCAACCTTAATGACTTCCTCAGCGGATGCACCATAAATTCATGTAATCTGTGTCTTCACTCAATGCATCTTACAAAACATTATCACATTTTTAAAAAAATCACGGTGAAATTTTAAATGTCAACATTATAGTCTTTATTCCTTTACTTTTTTTCCATAGGAGAAACAAGCTAACACCACTGAAACAAAATTAATATGAAAACTGATACTTTATTGGGAATTTACACATAGACCAAGGTCATTGAGTTACTTCTTTAAGGAAGGAATCAAAGTAATGAATTACCAAAACAACACTGCCATTTAGCATATACAACTCACCCACCCTGCTTGACCCAACCCATTTTCATCAACTGGATTGAAGAATTTTGGTGCCATGCAATTTTATAGTGTTCAGGGGAATTAGAACAAACATTTATCTTACAATATTAGGCCATGCCATAAGACTGCATTTAATGTTTAAATGTTGTCAAAGTTTTTGAACTGATTCCAAAAACGATTCAACAAATTGAATGTTTTAATTGTACTCCAGCCAAAAAGGACATGCTGGTAATAAACTCCCCCCCTCCCTGTTTTCAGTATAAATAATGGATGACACATCACAAAGTGCAATTTCATGCCAAATGTCAATGATGCCTTTAACCATGTAGACATAGAAAATATGGAGATGAGCTTGTTTCATTTAATAGAGGTGGTCCTGTTAGAACAATTCAAATTACACAGTGAATATATTCTAACCTTCAGTGGATATTCTTGTCAAATGTGATCTTCAACCTCAACAGAAAACACCATTTCATCAAAATAACATGGGTGAAGCCAAGTCATCATGTCATGTATAATTAAATCATATATCATGGTGGCCAACAAATGTGATTTTGCATCCAGCTCATTCTATGTGGAGATTGCATGTTCTCTCCATGATTGTGTGTCCTGAGTGCTCTGGTTTCCTCCCACACTCTAAAGCTGTTTCAGTTGAATTGATGACCTTCAAGTGCCTTGTGTGTGTATGTGTGCTTAAAGTTGTCATGAAATCATCCTAAAATTCCAAGGGTTGTGCAGCTGCATCACTGCTTCAGTACACATTTTGCCACTTGACAATCATATACCATATGCAGCTGTGTGGCCAAACCCTTCTTTTCAGTGTTTGCTTTCATCTCTCTGCAGTTCGTGCTGTTGAGTACCAGACTGTAGCACCAAACAGATCTGCTTCCCAGCCACTTTGCTGTTAAGGCCATTTTCTTATTTTCATGTAGAGAAAACTCCTCTGATATACTGTAGATATAGCAGCGGTGTTTTTGTAGGCAACACTGAGAAATACCTGTTTATTAGTTTACAAAGAGGGGAGCGATGGCACAGCAGGTTTGGCCTGTGTCTGCTCTCTGGTAGGTTGAGGGTTCGAGTCCTGCCTGGAGTGCCTTGCGATGGACTTGTGTCCCATCCCGGGTGTGTCCCCTCTCCTTCCAGCCCTCCACCCTGTGTTGCTGGGTTAGGCTCTGGCTTGCCATGACTCTGCTTGTGACAAGTGGTTTTAGACAATATAGTACTGTAGTTTATAAACTCAACTTGAATCTCAAGCAATGTATAAAAATACTCTGGTAATTAACCATATGGTTCTTCATTTCCAAAATTAAAACAAGACTATAACATGCTCATTACATGTTATTCTAAAGAACATAATTTATTACTCAAATTTAAACATTAAACACTTTGTTGAATGAGCCTGACTCTTAAAATTCTATTTAAAGTCAGTGCACTACATTCTACAGATGTGTGATGAAGCTTATGTAAATCTTTGAAATGAGCAGGCTTTGGCTGGAAAGACATGAAGGAGACAAATGCAGCTAATTGTAAAAATGAATCTTATTAACAATCAGAGTTAAATGGCTGATTAAGAGGGTAATCAAATAGCATGCTGATACACTGATTGCACATTTTGAAACCCTGTTGGTCGACTGTTGCTGTCCCCTCATTAAAGGCATAAAAAAATCATTGTCTGGCACAGCTGCAATCTTCAAATTGGCATTTTTTTATTGGCACAGATTTGACAGACTACCAGCGTCTATATTTAACTCATATCCCGAGGTTATACTTTTATTGAAGGTCCTGCGTCCAAATGTAGCGCAGAAGGTAGAAGCAACAGGACCCCTATTTTCAAGCTCCCACACTATGCCATGGCATATGGGATTGTGACACGGACAAGCCAAACCATTCCCCGGTTGGTTATGGGCATTGCCATCATTTCACATTGTACTTTAGTTCTGTTGTTTCGAGCTGAAAAACACGCTTGATCTGAAGCTTAATCTATCAGAAACTTAAACATGTTTACTTTATTTTTACATTTTTCTTAGTTTGGCTTCAGTTACATGATGACAAATTCCTGCAGACTCCAGAAGATTTTAAACTCGATTCTTATGGACCAAAAGCCATTTTTCAAGTCTGAGACATTAAACTATGTAGGACATGCATTTAGGTTGAAAATGTTCTTTCAACTTTAAGAACGTTCTTTAAGGCCTCAATGATAATTGTAGATCTAAGGTATGTTATGTAAAAACTGTAATAATATGAATACTGTTTGTAATGAGTTTATATATCTAACAATTGAAATGGACTCAACAGGTCAATGAAAAAAAAAAAAGTGACTGTAGGGAACCCAAACACACATTGTCAGAAACCACTTTTCCCAAGCGGGATTGTGGCAAGCCAGAGCCTAATCCAGCAACGCAGGGCGCAAGGCTAGAAGGGGAGGGCACACACCCCGGACAGGACGCCAGTCCATCATGAGGCACCCCAAGCGGAACTTGAACTCCAGACTTACAAGAGAGCAGGACCCGGCCAAACCCACTGTGCCACCTCGCCCCCTGGTCTGCAGAGAGCCATTCAGATTAATTACCAATGCACTTCAACAGAAGCATCAATCAAAACTTTTTGCTTGTTTGTCATATAATGTTTACACAGAAACACTGAGGGTAATTTAAAGAGGTTCGGCTTAAAACTGGTGTAAGCCTTTTATAAATCTTCAGTTTGCCAGTTTTTGAAAGAAACTACAGGCCTTCACTTTATATCTTACGAATAAAACTGTTGCTGAGCTGAAGTATAAGTGTGCAATGCTAGTTGTCATTTATAGGATTGCGTGTTTTTTGTACTTACCTAGTATTGTGTGCATATCCTCAGTGCTCAAGTGAAAGTACTGTTCCAGTGGGAGGTGCTGTTATGAAACAGGACTAAAGTGTGTGAGTGTGCGTGCGTGTGTGTGTGCACGTGGGCTATCCAACTTTACTAAAAGATGTGTCCACATATATTACAAAGTTCATTCAACAGTAAAATTCACACACACACACACACGGGGAACCGGAGCCTACCCGGCAACACAGGGCGTAAGGCCGGAGGGGGAGGGGACACACCCAGGACGGGACACCAGTCTGTCGCAAGGCACCCCAAGCTGAACTCAAACCCCAGACCCCATGGAGAGCAGGACCTGGTCCAACCCACTGTGCCACCACACCCCCCAGGCAGTAAAATATATACACAAACACACACACACTTTCAGAACCGCTTGTCCCATACGGGGTCGCAGGGAACCGGAGCCTACCCGGTAACACAGGGCGTAAGGCCGGAGGGGGAGGGGACACACCCAGGACGGGACGCCAGTCCGTTGGCAAGGCACCCCAAGCGGGACTCAAACCCCAGACCCACTGAAGAGCAGGACCCGGTCCAACCCACTGCACCACCGCATCCCCATGATACATTAACATTACAGGTAAAAATTAGTCCTGAAATTACTAGGAGTTCAGCCTTTCCAGTAAAGGAAAATATGTAGCTCACCAAAATTGGAGGGGGAAAAAAAAAAAAAAAAAAAGCTCACCATTACTCTCACCTTCATGGGAGATGTGCAGTTGTCTTATGTGCAGCTTTAATTAAAATACTTGCAGCCTTATTCAGCTGATTCTAAAATTTTTTTGTTTAATCCCAACTCTTGTTGTACACATTTATTAATGTAACACATACTTTTCACAAAAATGATGACCAATGATTCCTTTGTAATTGCGAGGGTTTGGACGAAGGATGGAGGCAGCAGTGGAGAACTGAAGTAGTTGGACCAAAAAGGTTTATTTTTCTTTACTTAAAAGGTGTTCTTCAAAACACATTAACTGCAACCAAATACAAAAACAAACATTAAATTACAAAAGAACATAAGGCCTATGAGCCATGGGCTTAACCCCTTACACCAACAGCAATACACAACTCTCCTATTTGTTGTGTGAGTGCCTATCTGCAGAAGTTTGCATCAATTGGCCACACCCACTAGTGACCTAATACAAGCTTATATAGCAGTAACTCCGCCCTTTGGCTACACCATATAGCCTCAACTATTCCAAAGTGCATTTCCCCCCAAAAATAACATCCGACATAAATACAAAAACATACAAGCCATACAAAACATTTTTCTACTATAAATATCCCTATGTTACAAGTTATAAAAACATTTATCCCATTGCACAGTAAAACACCCCTGTCAAGTTGGTTGTGCCCAAGAACTCCCACCTAGAAATACCCCAAATGGTTCACGCCATCTGGTTTGCAATACGAGGTACCAAACGCCACAGGATGCCCAACAGCCAAATGGAAAGAAAAAAGATTACAGAAATGATTTTTGAAAACAATAAATGTACTTACTTGTAACAACCGAATGCATATACTTGTCATACTTTTATAAAAATGTTCATGTTAATGACAAACAAACAGATACCGGTAGGCCTTTCCCGGCACCCAATCTAGTTCAAACAAAAAATGTTAAGTGGAATACTGGACCAAAACAAGCAGTTTAACAGCACAAGGTGAAATGCATGTGAACAGGCAACAAGAGCAACACGGTTCAGCACTTCATTGATGGTATTTTGCCGGTATCTTACTGACTCCTTGCTACCATTATGCCTGTCACAGCTCAGTATGTAACAGTAATGTTCAGTTGACACCTTTTTCCAAGGTCATTGGACAATGCTGGATGTGCTACGCTAAAGTAATTCACCTATTAATACAGGCCTCTGGGAGGAAACCAGGATGAATAAAGGATCAACATGCAAATTGCACACAGAATGAATGGGAACTGGACCCACACCCAATCATACAGCCCAGGTGCTATGAAACACCTGCTATATACCGTTCCATCACTTCCAATGTATAGTACTGCATGCGAACAATAGGACTTCCTGTATTTTAACTTGAGTAGCTTTTCACATTTCGTTTCAAACACTTTATATTTACTTTACATTTACATTTATTCATTTAACAGACACTTTTCTCCAATGCGACGTACATCTCGTAGAAAATACAATGTGCGTTAAATACAACGTTATAAAAACACAGATAAATTTGTGACCATTTTCCATACAGGTGGTCTCTTACGAACTTAATTGAGACCCAGACTTGGCTCGCTGCTCAAGAAGTAGCGGGCTAGGGGCTGATCAGTTTAATATGCAGCTGTAATGTGTGTTGACAAGAGCAGTGGTATTGAGACTGACTTTGAGAAGAAACTTTTGACAGTTTTCACCAAAACAACTTACAATGTTAAACTATCTATTTATACAGGTGGGTAACTTTACTGGTACAATCCCTTGCTCAAGGGACTGGAGATGGGCTTTTAACCTGCAGTCTTTGGGTCCAAAGGCAGCAGCTCTAACCCCTACACTACTAACTGACCCTATTTTGTGCCTTGCTGTCTCCATGTAAGGGTGGAGTAGTGGTGCAGCGGGTTTTGCTGTGTCCTGCTCTCTGGTGGGTCTCGGGTTCAAGTCCTGTAGGGGGTGCCTTCCAATGGACTGCTGTTCTGTCTGGGGTGTGTCCCCTCCCCTCCAGCCTTGTACCGTGTGTTGCTGGGTTAGACTCCGGTTCACCCCCCCCTTGGAGTAAGTGGTTTCAGACAGTGTGTGTGTCAGTATCTATAGCTCTGTTGTAAAATGCACTTTTGCTTACTCTGTTTTGTAAGTTGCTTTGGAGAAAAGCATCTGTAAAATGAATAAATGTAACCATAGAGACATATAACAGGTCCATGGAAAAGACTAGGTCGGCGAATGCTCTCCCACTGAGCAGCTTGCGGTGATGAGGCTGGCAGACAGCCCCTTCCTGTGGTGAGCAGCAGACCTTCGCACATTGTGATTCCCCAATCAAAATCCATTGCCAGAGCTTGAGCAGGGTGCTGAAACACTTAATGGAGCACTTGCTATTTGGAGCAGCTACCTTTTGGTACATTGAGAGAAGCTTTGGCACATGATTTAAACTGGTATGCTTGTTCTCTTTTAAAATACTGTTTCTAAAAAAATAATGTCAAAAAGTTTGTTCTGGAAGGTTTTTTTTTGGTATTATATACTGATGTAATAAACTATTTTCACTCACTCACTATCCATAACTTACCCAAAGAGAAGGTCTAGAGCATATCCCCAAGACATAGGTTGCAGCCCAGATGGGGACCAGTCCATTGCAGGACACTATTTTGGTTACATTAAATAGGGTGAGGTGGCACAGCAGGTTTGGCCAGGACCTGCTGGGTGGTGGTTCTGGGGTTTGAGTCCTGCTTGGGGGGCCTTGTGGCAGACTGGTGTCCTGACTGGGGTGTGTCTCCTCCCCCTCCAATATTGCACCCTGTATTGCCGGGTTAGGCTCTAGTTTGCACCAACCCTGCTTGGGACAAGCGGTTGGAGACATTATGTGTGTGTAAATACAATAAAGCAGATGAAAGCATTCTGGTAACTGAGCAAGCAGCTATATGGTTTCCAGCCAAATTAGTCAACCACTGTAAATATCCTAGTATTAAGTTTTAGTACTTTAAAAGGTATCATACTGTGAACATTTACTTTCTTCCAGCAAAGGTATTGGAATATCTTGTTTTCCTAACTTTCAACAACAAAAAAAAAGAAAAAAAATGGAATAACTACAAAATCATCTTAAGTTAGAAGTATCCCAGCTACAATGTTTTAAGCAAAAAAAAGCACATTTGACAGTGATGAATTCTGTGGTTTTTTTTTTTTTGTTTTTTTGTTTTTTTTTTTTAACAAAGCATTTCCCATGCACTTTCGAAATCCTCTTCATTTAGAAGACTTCCTTTTTTGGAGGATATACCCAGGCTGCTCACTTGTGATATGAGAATAAGAACATTCAGCTTTAAGCACACTGATTTGGTTTCTGGCTTGCACTTCCACTTGCTTTATTTATACATTTCTCTTTAGTATTACTCATAACACTGACCTGGTGTTTAGCACCTGAAAAGTGGAATGCATACCTAAAAGTGCTTTATTTCAATTACAATGCTTTAAAACTTTGTAAATCTGTAAATAGCTAGTTCTCTGTCAATGATATATTTATTTGACCATGAAGTTCTTTTTTGGACACAAGGAAAGAACCCCATGTCAGGAAAAGCTGTTGCACAGATTATACAGCCTCTGAAACATTTCACATTCATTTATTTAGTAGACACCTTTCTCCAAAGTGACGTACATCTCTGAGAAAAATACAAGTTCATTACATCAACAGAAGAGATTTGGATGCAGACTTGCAATTGTTGGGTACAGTCAGTTTTCATGGGCACTAATGTTCACACATTTTTCCTTTTTTGGTGGTGATAACATTTAAATAATTTTGACGCTCTCCTGTGTTTGTCATGCATTAAATCAGTTTGACATATTTAACCATTTTTAATTGAAGTTACTTCACACTGAAAACAAACTATGCATTAGTCAAGGATGATTAGTCTTTCATTTGAAATTAATTTGGTCTCTGGTGAACTAACACCGCATTCACTACAGATGTAACACTATTGAATCCCCGCACCTCCTCCATCTGTACCCTGACAAAAGGCTTCATTTATAAATATAATGTAATGGCAGAGACTGGCTCAGGTTGCACAGGCGAGGAAAGCAGTAGAGTGACTTTGTAGGTGATGCACTGGAAGGTCTTTTGCAATATAGTACATTATACACAGGAGAATTTTACATACCCACAAGCAACATACAGTTAGTGTTATCCCTCATATAATGAAGTTCAATATAATGAAGAACCGCTAAAATGGCTCATGAAAATATATTCCCATTTGTCAAAGAATTAATTATTATTAATTCCTTTATGTTTTGCTGTCATTTTACTTCCACAATGAGTACTTTATTCTGTACATTGACTTGTATCTGACATTTTGGGACACTTGCCGTCTGAAACCCACAAGTATTTTTGTTTCTCGGTAATGTCAGTCTAGCTTTTTCTGACTACATCTAGTGTATTAATCTCTAAATAACCTTTAAAACACCGCAAATGTACAAATAGTCTATGAATGTGGTAATTAGACACTCTTCGTTAATGTTGGCGCTGCATATAGACACATTTCCTCATTTTCTCAGTTTAAGACAGTCACACTTATTCTATTGCATAAAAAATCAGCTACATATATTTTCTATTTCCTGTCACTGACAATTGCAACCATTGATTATACTGAATATTAACTGCATCAGAAATCACGGATTCAGTACTAGAATTATTAATTTAGTTGATGCTTTTCTCCAGGGTATCTTACAATGTTAAGCTACGATTGCCTATCCATTTATACAGCTAGGTAATTTTTGCTGTTTTATAATGAATGTTTGATATATTACATTGTTTATTTTTGGGTTACTGATCACAGTGGCTACTGTGGGGTATTGTGCATGTGTATTTGTGATATTTGGTTGTGAACTGCCAATTTGTCTTAGGTTGCATTGCATGTCCTCTGTGGAATTGTGTGTATTTCACATGGAAAAATAAAGGCTTGTGTTTGTAAAGAAAGAAAAAACAAAGCAAAAAGCTGAAACACTGGTTCCGTGTGTCATGTGTTGTCTCAACATTAATCTTGTTGAATATTGAAAATTAAAAAAATACTGTAACCTATATAGCTCAAGTTTCACTGCAAAATGAAGCAAAATAAGAAAAAGTACATTTTTTATTTTTTTTGGAACCCAAGACTATGTTATTTAGGGAACAGAATCGTGAAATCAGAGTTAGTTTTTTGATCACTAGTTACGTTGATGTTTTACTATATTTATTTATACAAATAACCAGCTTTTGTTCATTCCAGAAGTAAAGGCTGTGATTATCCATTCATGTTGCTGAAAAGAAGATTTCTTGTAAAGATTAAATTACCCAGATAATGGAACAAACTTTATGACAGCAAGCCTTCTAAGTTTTTTTGATGTGATGCACTGAAAATGCATTGCACACACAAATAACTCAATTCTGTATCTTCCATCTACACAGCTTTTCAGAATGATAAAAACCTTGTGGCAGGATGTGTAGCCCACAGAGAAGATGAGTTTCTTTTTTTATCTGGTCAGCAAAAACACAAAAGTAGACAGATCATAGTGCTCATTTGCCATTCAGATAATATCTGAACAAGATAGGCAACCATCACTCAAAAAGCCCAAAAGAAACCAATATTGCTAAAGCATATTATACATTACAAACATTTACATGTAGAACTATGCAAAGTGCAACAAAAAAGTGCAAGTACAAACCCAAAGTGATTTTTGTGATTGGTTGGATACTCAGTAGCAGACTTCGGAGTGCAGTATAAACAACCAAGGTCATGGTAGAAGAAAACATGAAAATCTTCGAGGACATAAGCATTATATTAGGTATACAGAAATGTCAGCTCAACAGTATATTCAATATAAAGTCACTCGAAAATATAGGTACTTAATTGCGCCGGTGAATTGCCCACCTCTAGAAATAGGTCACATACTGCAACTTGCTTTTAATAAGTATCAGCTAAGCAACACATTGACTGAATGATAGATACAGAGAAAAATTTACTCGAGTTGGAATTTATATCCTCCAGTGTCTCTCTGGGATTCTTTTATGTGGAACCGTTTCTTCCCATAGTCCAAAAACATGAAGTCCAGGTAGACCGATGACTAATTTGCCCTTAATGTGTGAAAGGGTGTGTGTGTTTATCTTCTGATGGAATGACATGATGTCCAGGGTGTGCGATCCCCTCAGCATTGTGCCCAATGATTCTGGTTCACCACAACCCTTCTCAGGACACAGTGGTTATGGAAATTGGATGGACTGAAATTTACAGCTGTATATAAATTGCACAAAATATAGCAAGTACATCATATTTGATATTCCATTATATTTTGAACGAGACATAATTCAATATTAGTGCTCACTTGAGGTAATATTTTGTACGTTACACAAAGTAACAGTTTGTGGGGACTTCTCAAAATCCTTTCAGTAAAAGGGTTTGTAATAAGTCAGTAATGTAAATCTTGGCTTATTGTATTACTGTAAAACCTTGAATTTATATTAAATGGCTCACTTTCTATGTGAGAACTGGACATTGACAGAAAATGTTTCAGCTGGATAACATGAAGAAAATGATTATATCAGCACATGTGCGTAATACACTATTACATTTCACATATAAATTAATTGGTAGAATCTGAAACATTTTGGCCTATTGATTCATTTTAATGAGCATAATAAATTTGCTGAAATGTGTAGTTGACAATCTGGACGATTCTTTCTGAACTCAACATGGGACACCTGTAGTGTTATGAAAGGGAGAAAAGTAAGCAGTTAGCAAAACACCTTCAGAGTCCTTATTTTTTCCCCTTTTTGTGAAATGACTTTGTTCTTTAGCTAAAAGTTTGGAAATTTAAAACATGCATTCATTTAAACTGAAAAAGCATATGTATTTTCAATTACAAATGAACGCATTGGGTAATAACGAGTGTTGCATCACATTAATTATTTCAGATACGACTGTAGAGGATAAATAGTGGTTATTCGATGCAATATAGAATCTCAATTTTTAAACAATTTCTTGCATTATATTTGTCAACAGGCAGTCCTGTGAATAATCAGTCTGACATGCCATCTGCTGTAACATTACAACCATCTGCACAGCAATAAGTCCTTAGCATTTCTTTTAGAATTTTGAATCTCATTATGATCTGTTTATAGTACGAAACACACTGCTAATGAATACATTTCTAAAGAGTGGATGATTAACAGATGGGCCACTGAGGTAATGTAAATAAACACAGTAAAGTGGTAAAAGAATAATAAAATGTGTTTTACTGCATGGTTACCTCATGCATGTAACATTGTGCATAGAAAGAGCAGTGTTGTTGACTGCAGAGAGTTTTCAGTTTTCATAAAGTCTGTTGCTGTGAGGGAAGGGGGTGTGTAGGACAGGTTAACTGACTGGACACATCTTGGCCCTCAGAGTTCTGCTGTATGCAGTCAAACTACTAATGAGAACTTAATGGGTGGAACACATTCTTGAGCTTAATTCAAATTATCAAAAATATGAATCCAGATATGGTATTTCTCACGTGGGCTGGTGCATATTTCACCTATTTTATGGCAGATAAGACTTTGTGACAGGTTAGAGTATGTATAGATGTTCATATAACTCCTTAAAGAGAAATTAATTTATACAGCTATAATAAATATGGAGAAATCTTAACAGTAACCCCTTCTTTTTATAGCAAAATAACTTACATTAGTGCCACAAGTTCAGGAACATGTGTAAAAGAGAGGGTATAATACATAAACAAGTTTTACATTTTATGGCTTATATGCCATATGGCCTGGTAACAAAGAGCGCAAAAAAAAAAAATAAAAAAAAAACTTTAAAAAATACACACACTGATTTTTCACAACCAAAACAATGTGTATTGATGTCTTCATTGAATACCTAACATTTATCAGCAAGTCGGCACCTGCATTAGATGGTAAATTGCTTGCTATGGGGGGAAAAAAGTATTTAGGTTCATTTTATTGATTTTTTTTTTGTGCCTCTCGCATTAGCTGTGAAGATACAAAAAGCCCTATTTATTCAATGTATGTTCCATAGTGCCAAATTTTGGAGCTAGGAAAGATTACCTCTCATACAATACATTTTCCTTCTCCAAAGTGTTAAAGTAACCACTGCCAACTCTCCCTCCCAACCCCCCACCTTGTGCATCCTGCCATCTACATAGGAGTACAGATGCTAAATCTTGACATAATCAATATGTTGCAGGTTAAGAATTATGTCCAGTCTTACTGCAGGCCTAAAGGTCAATGTAAATCATGAGCTAGATCTAAACTGAATAAAAACAGGGCAGGAACTTCAAGGGGGCTAATAGAAAAACTCCAAGAACTTCTAGAGAGAGAGAAAAAGTAGAGCCATTGTATCAATGGTCTACAATGTACATCATTTGGAGACAAAAATGTTAAAAGCTGAACTTGCCTCCAGATAATTGCTGTGTTTTCAAAAACCTTGTGGCGTAAAAAAAAAAAACAAAACTTATTCTACTTCAGTGATTGATTTAGTGTTCACTGATATGCAAGTCCCCTATAAAGACAATCATTGAGTGAATACAGGCTACTGTGTAGAACATTTCCCTGAACCTAATCATTGGCATATATATTTCATCATGTGACTGCACTGTGTAAGTTAACAATATTTAGCTTTTATCCAAAAATCTGAAAAGTCAAATTGTCCTACTGTTTACTGCTGAAATAATTATAGAGGTAAAAAAAATACATGTACAGGGTGTGTACAGTAGTACGTAGAGGTCATAGTTCTGCATTCCACAGCTATAATCCTCTCCTCACTCAAATGACATTTAAAAATTAAATGAAGCAAAGAAATTCTTTTGGCACACTTCAAGCTTGAGATGACCTTTCCCTTAGAAAAGTGCAAACCCAATTTGGCCCTGTGGTAAGCCCAAAAAAAAAAAAAAAAAGACTAATATGAATGAATGTAGGCAAATGCATTACTGCACCCCACCTCCACACAAAACATGACACTGTAAATTAACACTATTCCCAGAAGTAAGACTTGGCTTCATTCAGTGACTTGTGGAATACTGAAATTTAGTGAAATTAATCTGACTCCACACCAGGCCTCAGATACTTAGTAAATTATATGTAAATATTTTTAGTATTATTTATGTTGTCTGCATATATTGAATATTATTTATATTAGCACCAGACTCTGACCTGCATAGTGCACAGTCTTGTATTTACACGGTCTTGAGACAAAAGATAGAAACAGAGACAAAATTTCATTCCCCTGTATATGTATTGTATTTTACCTATAGGTGGAATGAAAAGCTGACTGACAGATATTCTTCAGAAAATAATATTTTTAAAGGAATTAAAACTCCAAATATAAATGATCACAAATGAAACTAATGAAAACATTTATGTCTTAGTCTGCTGGGAGGATTCACAGAGTAAGAATTTAATTGTATTGTGTAACAGACCGTTTACTGTACATATGATAATAAACTCTTGAATCTTGAACATTACGAAAATACAGATTAACACAAATTTTACCAGTGCCTGTGATGCGTGTTAATAACACTAGTGAGGAATTTACAACTGACAGTCAAATTATATTAATAGGTGGCATAACAGGTAGCATTAGTACCTCAGATCCTGGGCTGGGGGTTCTGTTGTGAGTTCAAATCCAGCTCTGTCTGTGAGAGGGTTGCATGGTGTCACTGTGTTCAATTAAAAAAAAGAAAGTGGTGTTTCACAGTACTCTAATAAAAATGGACAAATTAAGTAACTAAATATAATATATTATGCTTTTCATTTAAGGTTTCCTTGGACAATGGTTTCAGCTAAATTCTATTGAACTTTAGTTTCAAAAACACACCAGAGGTACCCCTTCTTAAACTTATTTTTCATAGCAGTCCATCTTATGTTCTATTGAAACTGTCAAATTTGAATGGACACATTCTCCATTTCAGTTTTTTGTTCGTACGTTGTTTAATCGGTTACTACTCTCTTTGCAAAAAATGTCCAGCATTAGTTTGCCTGTGGACCAAATGCAGTTTGCTTGTAAATAAAAGTATATTCGGAACAGAAAATCAAATTCATGTAAATGTATTCAAGAGAATGGATGAGGTCTATAATTTCACACTGAGTTGACCCAAACAAGGAATTGTTTGAAGTAGTACAAGGAACTACAGTATTTGTTGTGGAAGTTATTATATCCTTCACTGCGTAGAACGCAGACATATTGCGTTGGCAAGTGGTTTAAAGCATTTGCTAGAAAGTCTGTTTCAGCGAACACTCAAAAGCAAACAGTTTTTGTTTTGCTGTTATCCCTGATGTGTACTCAAAACTACACAACCCAATATATGATCAGGATAAAACCCCACCAGAGGAGACACCGCTAGATCCGATCCATTCTCCACTGTCTGTAGCCAAGTGATTTTCTGCAATGCAGAAGCTCTGCTTTTCAACATGACTCACGAGTAGAATAATGAAATGAACCCTTTTACATCAATTGAAAGCATGGCAATTTGATTTCAATGCACATTTATACATAGAAAATAAATTCTCTGCAATTAGACTGTGCTCCAAAGATGTGCAAGTAGAGAAAGTGATAAATGTCAAATATGAAGGACTCTTTTTCCACTGGAATATAAAAGGCCAAAGAGTAAATTTTAATGCTTGCATTATGCAGGTTTTTGCACTCCTTAAGTGCTTCACATTTTCATACCGTCATTATACCTGGTAATTCCGACCGAATGTGCCAAAATGAAGAGGCTGCAGGCCAAAAGGATTAATTAGGTACAACTGATCAAAGTTAAGAGCAATAAAAGTGAAATATTGGTCCGTCGATTCCAGTATTCATGTCCTGGTTACTGAATGCGCATTTAGGTTAATTTGCATATAAACTTTAATTTCACTGTGATGGAAATTCTTGTCACATTTCAGTTACTATGAGATCAGCCCCTTTTGTTAGGGAAATCCAGAATTCAACACAATGAAAAATTATTCATTTAAGGCTGATTTATGCATCAGGCACAACATTTACAAAAGGCCACAGCTTCTGACATCTCACTGAACAAGTAGCACTGGGAGCTGTCCCATCAAAGGAGAAATATCAGAGCTGTGGTGACTGATCAGAGAGCTCGAAGACTGAGATGCCCTTTGGAGTCAACAAGGACCGTGGCATTTACAAAGGAGATGAATTCCTGTGGCTCAGGTTGCGGTAAAATTGAGGATGTGCATGGCATGATGAAACTCAGTATTGTGTACTGAAGTGACATCAGAAATAACTGTGGTCCAATGCAACTGTCAGTGAGTTTGTCACTGGTGATATTGCATTAAGCCTCCGGTAAGCCATCTCTTATCCTTGGACACCATGCAATGGAAAGAATTTTGGTCTTACTTTACAGCGGCAGTCAAAAATCTGAACACACCTGGTCAACACTAGTAGGGGAGGAACTTGCATGAAAGTGAAAGCAAAACAACACACAAGTGTCGCACATGTCTGGGAGCTGATGCAGAAGAGCTGGGAAGACAAGTAGGCAGGTTATATACTGAAACTTCCTAAACAGGTGCCTTGTTAAAAAGTGCTGTTTCCCAGCAAGTCTACTCAAAAGTTTGCCTGGTACAATATCTGTTAAACAAAGACCATGGATTATAAAAGTAGAAGTTTTCAAATTAAAACCACCCTTTAGATAGAAACAAACAACTGTTGCTCAAATAGACATTCCTCAGGTGTATCTCATATTTGGAAGAATGTAGTTTCACCCCTTACATAATCATGCTGACATACAAGGTGTAACAAAATGTTCTTAAAACAAATTTTGAAAAATATATCAATTATACATTCTGCAAATATGGTGTGACCGCTCTCAAATTTTCTAAGCAACATGTGCAAGAAAAAATGGGCATGTATACACATTGCAGAGTGTGAACATGGTTTTCAGCAGAAATATATACAGTCTGAAATGTTAGATTGCAGAAATTGATACATTTTCTTAAACACATAGATGCAAATCTGTGTATGTACAGACATTTACATCACTGAAGCTTAATGTATGGAAGAAAAAGAAGAAACAGACTTACCTTTGCAAAATGGTGAAGGATCACAATCAATGATGATGTGGCAAAAAGGGAACTATGGTGCTTGTAGTCCTTTAAATAACCAACGTGAACAATCCATTTTGGAAAGTACCATGTTTGAGGGGGCAGGGGGAGCGGACAAAAACTCTAACACTAACCCTATCCTTAACCTTCATAGCTGTTAGACAGACAATATACTAAAGATCAGTCCCTTTTTTTTTAGAAAAAAGAAATAATTACACTAATTATTTATTATTCTGATAAATTCATTAATATCTGTTGATTAAAGGAATTAAAGGAATGCAGTTTTATCATATATATAACTGGCCTCCTATCCCAGCAGATGAAGAAATAAAAACTAAAATAAAGAATAAATAATAGAATAAAATAAAAGAGGACTTTTGCTGATACGACCACTCTATATTTGAGCTAATAAAAGACTGTATATAGATTACGTTTGACATTATTGTCAAACAGATTTTAGATTACAGATTTTAGAATATAAATTTGTGGCTTCACATTTCCTTATATCTTTTCCCCTGTGTACATCCAATCTGTCATCACGTGCTTAAATTTCCAGATTCAGTTGATGTGTTGAATTTTGATGATGATGAGGTAAACTGCACTAAACACACTTTTCTCAAAAACTAGGTTTATATTCTGAGTTTATGCACCGGCTCTTGCGATGAACATTAGTGCTTATAGTGGAAAGAAAGAAAATAAGTTTACTTAATCAAACATCTACAACTATGTCTCTCTTCCTCCTAATATAATGCACAAATTGTATTTCTCTGAGATGTACCTCGCTTTGGAGAAAAGTGTCTGCTAAATGAATAAATGTAAGTGTAAATATAGGTATACTAGATACTAGGTAACAAAAACTAATGTATAGATTAAAGCAGTTGTAATAATTTAGCACTCAGTTCTTCGCATGTAGCTGCGGTTCTGACAGGCATGGAATTTCAGCCTCTAGCCTGATATACTGCAGCCCTGCAATCATGTATTTCTGAGAGGAAACAGAGGTTATGTATCTCAGGATGCACTCAAAAGCCTTAACAGAGTATTACAGCACTCCAACAATGTTGAGGTTACTTCTGTTATCTATGACATGTTATGTGAAGCAAGATCACACTTGATTGACTGTTCTGGTCAAGTCAATTTGTGCTGAAGATATTTCTAAGTGTATGCACTTACTGCACTGGTACCTTAACCTGTTTGTTTTTTCTTGAACAAGGGTGTCTCTTAAAGGACTGTACCAGCACTGTTATAGAGGGAAGTAAATCCTAAATCGGTCACTGTGAAAGAAAACATCCTGAAGATGGCTATCTGCTGATTGTCATTTCAGCCCACAGTTAAGATGTCCTGCCCTAACACATAAGAAAAGGAGAGAACTGCTGCTGGACTTCTTGATTCTTGTCTACCAGTCTGTGATCTGATATTGCATCTTGGGCATATACAGTGCAGAAATGATTCACCCTTTTCAAACCTGTACTGAATTTTGATCTATTACACCTTTAAATTTGAATCAAGGGAATTATTTTTATAATAATTCATTTGATTGCATGTCCCTACAAATACAAATAAAGTATGTTATTTTCTCATTTGCAAAAGGTATCACCATCCAAAATCAATACTTTTTATAAAAGTCTTTAAAGTACATGGAATCTGAAGTATCATAAATGAAAAATGTTTACTGAAAAAAAAAAAACAATGACACTGTTGTGCTTGCAAAGGAATAAATGTATTTTTATCCATCTGAAATTCTAGTAAATGGTTTTAAACTAGCAGAACTATATATTAAATATGTAAAACATTAATGTTCTGATATGGTCCATTACCTTAAAGCATATGGTCTTCAATGCAGTTAATTTGAAATGATTGTTCATACAGAACAAAAGAAAGCCTAATTAATTTTTGACTTGAATGTCATATTGATTATGGGGCTGCATGAATAAATTCTTTCAATAAAACTTTGGGCTTTCAAAATTAATTATCCTCTTTGGGACTTGAAGCATTTATGTATTATTCTATTTGTGTTTAATGTATTGTCAAAGGCATCTGCAACCAAGTCAAACAGACAGGCTGCACATCCCAAAACCGTTATTACTTCCCAGTTTGCTAATGATAACTTGAAGTCAGCCGCTATATAAAATATTGGAATTTGAAATGTTTTACCTATAAAAAGTTGATTCTCTTTGAAAGTAAGTTAAGTCAATAGACCTTGAATATTGATCAAAACATCAACTTTAAAATCTGCTCTAAGGAGTATACACAGATATATATACACACACATTTATTTATTTGGCCGACACTTTTCTCCAAAGCAACTTACAATGGATACTATGTAGTGTTACTAGCCCACACACCTTATTCCCCAAGGTGGCTTACACTGCTAGATACACTACTTACAATGGGTCTCTCATCCATACATCAGTGGAACACATTCTCTGTCACTCACACACTATAGTTAACCTGAAAAGTATGTCTTTGGAGTGTGGGAGGAAACAAGAGCACCTAGAGGAAACCCACACAAACTCCACACAGACTGAGCAGGGATTGAATCCTTGTCCTCTCACACGACCCAGGTGCTGTGAGACATCAGTGCTATTCGTTACGCCACCATGCCGCCCACAATATATATATACATACTAGCCAGAACATTAAAACCACCTGCTTAATATTGTATAGATCTCCCTTGTGCCACCAAAACAGTTCTGATCAGTCGTGTCATGGCCAGCATTAAGGTTTTCAGCAATTTGTGCTACAGTAGCTCTTCTGTGAGATTGGACCAGACTGGCTAGCCTTTGCTCTCCACTCGCATCAATGAGCCTTGGGCATCCATGACCCTGTCACCGGTTCACTGGTTGTCCTTCCTCGGAACACTTGTGGTAGGTACTAACCACTGTATACTGGGAACACCCCATGGGACCTGCAATTTTGGAGATGTTCTGACGCAGTCGTCTAGCCATCACAATTTGGCCCTAGTCAAAGTTGCTCAGATCCTTATGCTTGCCCATTTATCCTGCTTCCAACACATGAAATTCAAGAAGTGGCTGTTCACTTGCTGCTTAATATATCCCACCCCTTGACAGGTGCCTCTGTAATGAGATAATCAAGGTTATTCACTTCACCTGTCAGTGGTTTTAATGTTGTAGCTGATCGGTGTGTAGGATATATATATGTATATAATAATAACATGTAATAACAACAATAGAATTAATTCCTTGACTCATTTTAGATTTGAAGAATCAAAGAACAGATACTGACACCTTTGAATTCGGTGCCTGCGAAGCACACCTTAGTATGGATACAACTCACATCTGATCAGCTGATACTAGATATATTCAGTTTTGATTAACATAGATGATTGTATTTTACACAGTGACTGCGAGAAAAGCTGTGGCTTTCTGTAATTGGGGGGGGGGGGGGGGGGGGGGTTATGCCAAAGCCACATTCAAGTGTTGCATTCCCGGGCAAATAAAATTGAATGTCATAAGTAAACGCAGTCATGTCTGTCTATCAGGGATCATAGAAATATCAACATATACAAATCGGTACATCTGCAGCCCTACGCAGGCAGACCTGTTCGATTTATTCTAGGATCAAGCAGCGCAGTTCGAAGTTTGGCATTCAAACTGTGCTTTCGCAGCCTGGAGCGGTGCCTGCTGTAGCACATCAGTAAATGTGCTCACAGAGAGAGGCGATTATCTCTAAAGTAAAATCTATATCATGAAAATAATTTATTTTCAAAGGACATGATAGTGTAAAGTTTGTATGCAATGCAGAGTAGAATAAAAATGTTCAGTCCAACAGTAACCTTATCAAAGCATTAAAAAACATCCCATGCATGTGAAATGTAGCTAAGCGCATTTTACTTATAACTATTCCTGTAAGGTAGCTGATAGACCCCTGGGTAGATATTCTCAGTATGTAAAGAAATCTGTGTACTTTACTGTATGAGTACTATATTGTTAAACACACCATGACATGCAAAAAATATTTTCATGTGTCCAAAAACAAACACATCATGTCTCATATTTAAGTAAAATATGATATGGCTTCGTTTTCCTACCTGTCAGACACTTGCAAAAAAAATCATTTGAGAAGTTCTTTTTTATTTCTTTTAGTTCACAAATTCTCACTAGCTCGCAACATTACTTAGAAACCAACTGATCTTTGAGTTCCTAACGTTAACATCAGTTTTTTTCTCAGGTTATGGTATTGTCTCTGAGAATAGTGACAGTAATTTTTCATAGGTTATACCCGTGTCTGCTTGTATACGTAAAAGCATCAATTTTTTGATGTGACTGAGGAGATGTCCTAAGAAAATGTAATCTTCCTTTTGGTCCAGAAACTTTGCAGGAACACAGCAGCGTTATTTCATATTATGAGAAAAGTTCTTTTCGCAGGCAGGTTGATGCACTGAGCAAGTGCCTCACAGGATGGAATCATTGGGCTTACAAGGTTTGCATATAAAAAAAAGAGACTGCACTATATTACTCACAGGTTGAATGAGTAATGATGAAATATTTTCTGATTTTCTTAATATTTTCATCAACTTAGTGAATGCAGTTTTGGAATAAACCAGTGATGTTGCAGAATTTTTATAAATACCATGATGTTCTCATTTACAATTTCAGTGCACAGTTAAAAACTGATTTAGAGTCCTTGCAATCTCCATGCTTCTTGATTTGTGATTCGAGAAAAAGCCAATGCTGATGTGATACTCAAAATGATGGAGTTTGAAGCCAGCAAGCTAAAATCCGTTCAGCCCCAAGCAACAGCATCTCCAATGACACAAAACATCTGAGGATTTCAGGGTAACTAAGTCATCATTTTATCTTTTATCCAGTACTATTACTGAAATTACTGTTCTGGTGCAGAGTATTACTTCATTTTACATATCTTTTATTTTGCATTTCTGCAAACATACTTTTTATTAAATAATCATTAAAAAAATTGAGTCATCCTAACAATCAAACTTTTCTATAGAGAAAACTTGGCCAAAACACCTACAATGATTGAAACAGAAGCCTTCCCTATGCAACATTCAGTCGCCTTTCCAATTTTCATGCTTGCATAAAATGTAAAGCAGTACTAAATTTATCTGAATTTAATACATAATTAAGAAAACCAACAAACGTATTTGAGTGCCATTTCTTAAAAAGTACAAGATCAGGGCCCTTCATGGAACTCATGTCCTTAACTACTGCTGCCGTTCTGTTTCTCAACAGCACAGGATCACATTTACTGTATATTCTTATTAAAGCAGACGCTCCTGTTGTCTGGTCATGGAGAGCATGTCATATTTCATTACTCACCTGCAGGTGTCATTTTCTCCTGAGATACACTCATCTTCCTTAAGTACCTTTGAGACCTCCCAGCCAAATGAAGATATTACAGTCAAACCTCTGCATGCAATGCTTTGTGCCTGTTGTCAAGTGATTTGTCGCCCTTATGTATGTGCCATGAGCAATAGGCCTGTGGGCCTTGGCAGCTGCTGGGGAGTTTGAACAACAGTTTAATTTGTGCCCTGCGTTTGTTATGAATCCCACCACAGGTTGCTGCCATATAAAGCTTGCTCTCCAAACAATTTTGTTAATGGGATGTAAAATCACGTACAACTAATGTGCAGCAAAGGTGTAATCCATTCACTTGCAATGTTTACCGAGTGTGACTGTGAAGATCAAGACAGAGAATAATTACTTGAAATGATCTGGCAAGGGTTCTTCTCTGACCTTGGTTTAGTAGCAGCTGATAAAGCCTCTGCAATCCCAGATCTGATGCTGATGTGGAATAATAAAAAATGAACCAATTTTAATGTCTCAGCCTAAGTAGTTTGAAGCCCAGCTGAAATTGTACTACTTAGGTCGGGGACAGTTGTTTGTCCGTTGTCGGTTGCTTTAGGTCAAAATGTCCCAAACTGTGGACATGATGTCCAATTGGTCGGTCATGTTGTTCCTTTTAATCCTGTGAACACCCAAGATACTCTTGTTTTGTTCTGTTAAAGCTCTGAAATTGTGTACTTTTGTAGTACATTGCAAAAGTAAGCCAATTTTAGTGGTCGCATTCTGCTGACCAGTTCGCTATTGGTGTATAATAACCATAATGCTACATTATTGGATGATAGTATCTGTACATGAAAAGATTATGTTTGTGCTATGGCAAATAAGCTTCAGACATTTACCCATTTTTCCAAAGTTATTTAAACTTCCTTTCTGTATGCAACAATGCTGCTTGGCTGAATCAACTAATTCATTAATTTAATTAAATTAACAATTATTATATTTTTTCTTCTGCCATATATACTCACCCTTTTATCTACTCCCAATATTTGCATCAAATCTTCTCTTCACTCAATCCAGCTACCCTTCTCCTTGGCCTGGATAACTGTGACTCATGACTGTTAGGCTGCTTTCACAATCTACCTCAATGCCTGAGATTTTCTCCTCACTAACCCTGATTTCATTTTCTATGTAGATTGTTCTCCTTCACGTCTGCTAGATGACTGTTTCAATGTAGCTGCATACAAATAAAAGAAAGCAAAGTAGGAAGTATCACAGAGGTTACAGCTGTTGCTTTATCATCTGAAGGTTGCAGCTTTGAATCACAGCTCTTCTTGTAATGAACTTAAACCCAAAGTACTCCACTGAAAATTAGTCCAGCACTATAGATGAGTAAATCAATGCACAGCTGTGAGATAAAGTTTGTGAATCCTTTAGATGAATGACTCCAAAGCTGATATGATTTTCATGTAAGCAATAATAAGTAAGTTACAGTTGGTAGCATAGTGTTTAGAGCTGCTGCCTCTGGACCCAAAGATTGCAGGTTTGAGTCTCACCTTCAGCTATAGAGCCCTTGAGCAAGGTGTTTACTGGAAGTTGCTCGAGCAAAAATGACCCAGCTGTACGAATGGGTAAATAGCTGTAGGTGTCATTACGAGCACAGGAATCCAGCTGACGACAGACTCAATCGCAGGTGCTTCCCTATTCAAAGAGACAAATGGGTGGTCGGAGACAGGCACAGGTCAGTGCGAACATTGTTCCGAGGGATAGGCAGAGGAAAAAACCAGGAGGACATAAGCAGGAGGTCAAGGAGCCAAACAAGTGACGCACAAGGACTAGGGGAGGACCACAAGAACACCATGGAGCACTGCAGTTTGCTTAGAGAAGGTTCCACACTCAGGAGTGTCTGGGCTGCCTTTTTATCCCTTGGCTCTTAGTCAGCCACAGGTGCGGTCATCTGGGCAGGTGATCGGGGGGGCGTGAAAGTAGGTGGATTAACATTGTAAGTCACTTTGGAGAAAGCATCCAATAAATGAATAAATGTAACAGAAATGAAGTCAGCCTTGCTAATGTGTAACTGTTGAAAGGTAACTGCTAAAAATAAATGTATAGTGTATTTCTACTTGTGCTACAGGAGTGAAATAAGTGTGTTAAATTCAACAAGCTAGTTAATTATGATGCGATTTAAACATGTTTCATCAGAATGTGCTGCAGAGAAAAAACATATATAGTCACTGAATTTCAATTAGCTGCACTGCTTCCAGATTATGAAAAGCTTTGAGCTGCCTGATCCTTATCGGCGTCCTTATTTTATTTGACTAGAGACATAGTACTTGTCTCTGTCCCCTTCTTTTATCTTTTTTTAAAAAAGAAGAGAAGCACTAATCTCTGTCATGCCTCAGTAAGACACCCCGATTTAAGATATCACTGGAGTGTCAAGAAAACAGTGCTTGAATTCATTACCAAAGGGGCGCACCTACAGTACAGTTTGCCTGGTTATAAATGAATAAAGAACTAATTTTCAAAATAATAACCCACAACTGATACTGTTTCACGATCCCACTGGGTTTTCAACATGAAATGGTTGCAGGAATATCTGGACTGTAATGCAAATTATCAACAGCTTTGAATTCTTAACCACTTGCATCCATGGAAAGCAAATTCATAAGCTGACAGTTCAAAACAGATGCAATAAATAAGCAAATGCCAAAGGACTGCCAAATTAAAGCTATTATAGTAATGAGCTGATCCACTTTAACTGCCTAAAGAAATTAAGATAGATTCTGTCAAAATATTTATTTTTTTAATGTAAATTGAGATGGAGGTCAAGTTTTAAGAGCAAGTGAGATCAAAGTGTGTTTGCTCAAAACATAACATTGTACCTTCATATTTTTTTACTTTGAATTGGTAGTTGAAATATGGCTATAAGTTACTGTTATAACTTAGAATAGCATATTTCATTAAATTTCTCAGTTTTGTATATATTACTGGATTATCCAGTTTGCTAATTCCAATAATCGGAAATAAAGCAAAAATTGTACAAATAGACACAAAAGCAGAGAATGACAGCGCATCAGATCAGCAGGGTCAGCTCTCACTTTTTGGCAGTCCGAGGCAAGGACTTGGAAAGGGGCCTGTTTAGACACCAACTATATAAAATAAACCGATTTAACAAATAACTGTGACCAGTGAACATAACTTTCGATAAACAAAGGAAAGTCGGATAAAGACAGGCTGGCAGATAAAAAAAAAAAGTGACGTGGAAAAAACCATTTGTGATGCTAATAACTGCTGCACAGATATAAATATGTTAAATATAAATACGCATAAACACGCTGTATGCCTGCATTTGCAAGTAGCATTTTAAAAAGAAACTTCTATTTAAAACTGCTAGCCAAGTGCTACGTTGATTTAGAAGTACGATGAACCCTCCACCCAGAACTTCAAGATTATCCTGCATCCGAGAAGTGGACTTATCTCTTCAGCTAGATTTCAGTTTATAATAGGCTGATATGCTTTACTTTCAACTCTGCTTCTGTTAGCTTTGGTTTATCTGGCAGCAGACATCCACAGTGTGACAGAAATAATTTTTTACAACTGCTGTAACAACAAAACTCATTCCAGTTGTGTGATATATGGCCATAGATCTTATATCAACTCCAAAGGCACAAAGTAGTGAAACTGTACAGTGAGTGCATTGTTAGACATGAGTTACAAAATAAAAAAAAGGCTCGCTTCCCTTCGTAGACTATTACATACATCCGTTTTGACCTGGTGCTGACCCAATGCAAATCGCATTATTATTTTTATTCTTACTATTTAAATGTTTTCATGCCTTTTTATGTGAGAAACAGCAATCTTTATCGCAGCGAGTCTAAGAAAAAACGTTCACATGATGAAAAAAGAACTGAGGATTTTCCAAGTTTAATGTCAATTCTCATTTCAAACAGGAATCTTAGCAAAATTCTGAAAATAAAATGATCGACACAAGGGCCACAGAATGTGAAAATAGAGCTGGGGTTGGTGGTGGTTTGATCAAAATTTACAGCTGGTGCACCATGACTTGCGATGAGCCGCGAGTCTGGTGTGCAGTGGAGTGATCTTTCCAGCAGACTGCGGTGGGCTGTCCACGTTCAAATAACCAGTTCCCCCCACCTCCAGCCATGTTCTTAATTTAATTCTGTCCCAGAGCTCACATCCGCCAGCGGCCTTAGGGAAGGGAAAAAAAAAAAAAAAAACAGCCTCATCTTCTTCTTCATAAAACCCCTTCTCTGCTGCTCTCCTGCTTCCCGACTGTTCGGAGGAGTTCAGCCGCAGCTCCTCTGGTCTGTGCCTGACCTTTTCAAACTTATACATACAAAATGAGATTTTTTCTCCTCCAGGAGTAAAACATTTGGGACTGATTCCATAACTTTGTAAATGCTTTTTAGGCCTATACAGAACTCTAAAAGCCTGTTCTGAACTTTTTTTGTGATTTGCTTGTTATAGTTTGTATTTTTTCACTGAAAAAGACTCGGCTTCATTTGATTTAGTAAACAACAAAAAAAGGTGCAAAAGCGTGAGCGGAATATTTAAAAAATAGCCGCATGCCCAATTAAGCTCTTGAAGCACGTAAGATATTTAAGGCGTTCGGTAATTTGCAAGCTGTTGTGTATTTGCACATTTTTCTTCTCCATTATGTTAAAATGCAATCCTCTTTATGTCAGAATGATGCTGACCCATTTCCACAGCACTGGTCATTCAGCATCCATTTATAAAAGCACATTCTCCACATCTAGTCTTTTCTTGTTGTTTCGTTCTAAAGCCACAAATGAAGAAAGCAGCCTCACTTCACATTTCATTTTGCGTGCTGATAAAAAAATGCCAAAGTCACAATCACAATCAGTGCAATTCAGTGCTGATTATTCTGGATTTTGTTATCCTCTTGCAGGAAGCTGACTGCTAAATGGGCCTGTGGGATTCACCATGTAGGAGCAAAACAGAAGTGTCCTTTAGAGTGTGACGTGCATAACCAATTAACAGAACAAGACCAATTTTCTTCCTGTCAGTCCAGTTTAACCAGATATTTGCTCTTGTTGAATTTTAGGGCCATATGATTTCTGGATAGAATGAATATCACACAACATGATTAATGCACGTTGATATAATACTGGTACAGTGGTAATATCAGTCATTCAATTTAAGACTCAATTTAACATATAAATATAAAAGTAGTGTTCTTGTTATAGGGGCTTGCTTACATAAGGATGTGACTATCTGGTCACAGCATGTTGACAGTGTAACTGACACGTCACAGAGATGACGCACAGGACGCTGGACCCAAATGCAGGATCTTTATTTGTTTCTGGAGGACAAGACAGGTTTCGTGGTCAGGGACAGGCGAATAGTTGGGTCGATTGGTGAATGTTGTTGAGATAAGGAAGACGCGCAAGATGTGGTCAAAGGGCGTAGCAAGAGGTGGTTACTGTGAGAGACGTAGAGTTGGACAAGGGAACGAGGAGAAGGGGGCAAGGATCTGGAACAGTATTCAAAGTATGTGAATTTGTGAGTTACTTTGTTAATATATGTGGCTACAGTGATGGACTGGCATCCTGTTTGGGTGTATCCTGTCTAGCTCAGTGCCCTGTGCTTCCAGACCACCGCAACAAAGTGTTAGGATAAGCTGTTATTGACAGTGAATGGTTGAGGGAGCGAGTATATAATACTCATATGCTCATCATAAAAATAATAGTAGACATTGTTAAGTGGGAAAATGCAGCGAATGAACCGCCAAAAAATTTAAACACATGATATTATTTAAAGACATCCTGGACCTGCAGGTTTCAGGTGTTTCTAGGATGACTAATTCTAGAATGGTGAATGAAGTGGAGCAAACATCAAAATAAGGAACTACATGAAGCAAACTTTATCCTGTGATAATCCTGAAATCCCAGTATTATGCCTCCAAAACATGAATTGAACTTTTTAAAAATTTTTCTTGCAATTTTGTTGTAGAAACTTAGAAAAAATGTACTCATCCACTCAGATAGTTATTTAACTGACACAAAGTGGCTGAGCAATGTTAGCTGATGATAACTAATGTAGGATTTCCGATTCTGGTCAGAAACATTTCTTCCCAATTTAGAAATAGGTCCAATTACTGCATCAGTATCGGTCCAGTTACTGCCTCAACCTGATACTTCCTTATGTTCTCTTCACAGACATGTTCACGTAACCTGGCCTTAACAGCTCGGCTGTCTGTTCCCTTCCTCTCCCACCCCTCTCCCACCTTGGCTGTGACCTTGTGGCACAAAGGCATCATTTCTTCATTCCACATTAGAAGTTTGAGTGTTCAGTGAGCATGAGGTTGCTGTTAGACTGCCCTCAGTATTCTCCTCGGGTGGTAAGAAGAGCACCTCACCAACACAGGAAAAATGTTTCACCATTTGAATGAATCTAGAACATTTAAGCCAATATGAGCTATACACCCATCACATACCAGGATTTTTGGGTTCAATCATAACTATGTTCAATCAAAATCAATCTGATCTGACAATAAACAATTTATTATGATGTTTTTTTACTTCTCTACATCAGCACTTATCGTGTATCTTAACATAACACTAAATATTCAGATTATGCTATTTTGTATGGTCAGGATTGGTCATGTGTCAGTGCTATAAAATTATTACATACTAATCATGGAAATGTTACATTGATTTATTGAAGTTTTCTTTTAAGAAAGAAAGAAAGAAACACATAAACAAAAAAACAAAGAAATAACAGTGAACATGATTAGCTCTTAGGTCATGCTTTTGCTTACAAAGAGTTCAGAGTTGTTTAGAGTTGCTGGAGGGCTTTAGCCACCCCCAACAATGAACAGAATAATCCACAGTACACATTTTGTTCATTTTGACTTTGGTCATTGAGTTATTGTAGCACGCCGAGGCTGCCCGGGGAGGGGGCGGAGACGGGGGCAAAGCAGCCACAGCTGGGGCTGATTTCACTCCTTATTTCTTCCCCGGTGCCCAGCAGCAGGGGGAAGAGATCGAAGAGGAGAACGAGGCGAACCCGAACCCGATCCCTGAGAAGACGCCCTCTCCCTACCTGTTCCCTGGTCCCCCTTTCCCGTCTCCTTCCTTCTCCCCTGTCTAAGGGCAAATAAAAGCCCACAGCAACGGGCAACTGCATCTCCTGTCTCCTGCCTTGTCTCTTAGAGTTATGTTTTCCTTATTTCCATAAAAGGCACATGGAGAAAGTCTCAGGGGTACAAGTCCTCTTCTTCCCCAGAGAATGAAGACTTCCTGGACTCTCTTGTTTTGAACCTCTTTGATGCCCCTGCTTCAATGATTTATTTCCTAAAGGGAACTGCGATTTAAAAATAGATCTCTGTTTTAGCAGCACGACTGTACAAACATGTAAACTTCACTTTCCTAGTGTAGACTAGTAGCCCTGGTAATGTCAAGTTAATATTCAATAAACTGTTTGCAGATATATCTGCAGTAAAAATATTGTGAGTTGAACTGTATGCTGGATTGTCAAAATAAAGTCACTGTTCATCCATACAACTTTGTATAAATATGTATATGAGCTGAATATACTGAAGTTTCATGATGTAAAGTTCATCAAGATGGTGGTGCTCTGTTTTCCAGCTCCAGTGAGAATTCCAACTCTTGCTACTTCTGCTCCAGGTCTAGAGCTGCTTTGGTATTCATCACTATAAAATCATGTGGACAACTGTGCTTCTATTTTCTGTTTGTATGTATTTAATTTTTTTGTATTTAATGTTTTTTACAAATTTTTTTTTTTAAATCATAACCCAACATTGGAGAAGCAGTTCATATAATGTGATGTAAGGTGCATAGACTTTATTTCAAACCATTTAAGGGGATCATTAGAGTAAAGCTATAGCCTGGCCATTTAGTTTTAATAATGCACATACTGTATTTTCACACTGAATGTATAAGACAATTTTTAAAAGAATATTAAAGACTGTAATGTGATGTCATTTTGTTCTAATTATTTTAGTCTTAGCTAGCATATAACATTTTATGCTACCCCAATATGTTCCTTTTATAACAAAATAGTTGAAGAAGTTGCCATCTAGCTCTTTTCTGTAGACGTGCTCCACCTCCAGGTTCCTTCTGAAACAGGCAACTCCAGAATAGCCCATAGACTATATTGCCTAAGTCAGCAGCAGCAGTTCACTTCCAACCAAAGGTTTAGTGAATGAAACATGAAATGTGCCACACTTGGTAACAAATCTTCTGATGCGGAGAAAAAAATTGTATTGTTTAGAATGACTTCATTACACACATTTTTACTGGGCTCAACAGAAAAGAGTCAATGATATTTTATAAAGCAGTGTAAAACCTGGTAAGTTTTCCCCTTGAACAACACATTCGAATTTGATAGTATATGTCAAATCCATTTCTCAGCTCCCTCTCTATGATTATGCCCAGAATTAAGGATCTCATTTCAAGATGTAAAAATGCCAAAGTAAAACAAACATTGAATTTATTTGGAAACAAATGATTTCCACAGGTCTTTTAAATCATTTGGGAGAATATGTGCTCTTCCAGAAGTACCAACATGACTGAATCCAATACTTTCCTATTTTAGTTTTGTGGTTAATGATTCTGCAGCAGTAAATTCATCACAACAGGGTAAAATAATTGAACATTTTTGTTTTGTGTCTTTTCGAAATTTACAGAATTTATAAATCCAATGTTCCAACTCATTACACAGTACATGCCTAATAGTAAATGCTTTTACTTTTTTAGGCTGCATTGACACTGGCAATTCTTTTTAGTTAAAAAAAGTCTCTCATTCAGAACTTGCACTTATAAAAACAAGAAAAATTTTTGGTCTATATGAAAGTTTTTGGTTCTCAGATTTTACAAGGATCTTACCAGCTGTTGTTTGTACAGTGTGGAATACAACTGGGACTAATCATCTTCATGCATTTGCTGCACAGTGATACATAGGGGAGTGTCGGTGCTTCTCAGCCCCTGGGCTGTGGGTTTAGACATGGATTTGAGTCTGTCTCAGTCAGTTGTGGTGTCTGGATGTTCTGGTTTCCTCCCACACCAAAGACATGTACATTGGTCACTCTAAATTGCCCACACTGTCTCTATGTGGGAATGAATGTGTGTGTGATGGCCTGCAATGGACTGGCATTCTTTTCAGAGTGTACCCTGTCTCCCATCCTGAGCTTCTGGAATAGGACTACTTTGACTCTGCACTGGACAAGCAGTAACAGACAATGGAGGAATGGATGGTTTATAATGCATGCCTCATGGAAGCAAGATATTGTTTTGGCATATTCTTACTGCTGTGTATTTCAGGTCTAAAGGATAAATGCATGGACATGCCTCATTTTTATACTCCCTCAGAAATTCTCCAAAAGTGTATTTTGACAGGAAAAACTACAGTTAAAAGCAGTCTACTAAAATGTGTTTTTTTTTTCTAAACTCATCAACAACTAAGTGAACTTGCCCTAAGCACATGTTTGCTATGAGTTTTACTGCTTATAATGTCAAATATTTATTTATGAAAACATTTACGGTCCTTTTACAGATGAATAGGCTCATTGCTTGCAGCATGAAAAGTATAGCCTAACTTTCCAAAATACTTTCTCTGGTGATGCTGTCACCTCTGAACCTTTGGTGCAAAGAACAGATGGATGCCAGTGATGGTCCACCCTCATGCCTCCTGCTGAGATGAGCAGTGAGGTGTACTTCTCAAGCCTTTTGCAAACAGCACACATTAATAGCGTTTCTCCTCTGGCATGAATGCTAATGCATGTTACTGAGGTCATGACAAGTCCGAATTCCAATTCATTGGCGTTAGATTTGCTGTATAGTGCACACAGAGCAGGGAACTTATGGCCTAGTAAAAACAGGTACATCCATCTGGTACACAAAATGCCTTGAGTAAGAAATACAGCTAAAAGTTCTTTTTTTGCAATGTCACAGTCTTTTTAAACTTTACTTTTTAAAAAGCGAAATGGGCATGTAACTGGCACCAATAACCAGAAACATTTAAGTACAAATGCATGGTACATCTAAACACAGAGATAAAGCAGTCACATTTTCTGATTAAAATATGACTTAAAATAAATCACAGATTGATACGCATCATGAGCAGAATGTCTAACAAAGAGTTTTTTTGTGCTATGAGTTTTGACATTTAACCCCCACCACCCTGTTGGTATTCAAAAATCTTGTTTCATAATAAAAATTAAAAATGTGACTAAACATAAACACATGCAAATGTTTACATGCTACAAATTTATGATTATTTCAAAAAGGGGTTAAGACGTTTCAATTTGCGTCAGTATTTTACATCACTTCTAGTAAAAACGTTTTGCAAAGGTAGTCCAAAATGGAAATTTACACAACACAATTTTATCCACATTTTTTTACCTATGAGATTGTGGTGAGTCACCTTGCATATGAACCTTTATATGTAGACACACACACATTTTTCCTCTTTGGATACATTAATTTTTAGTGCAAGTAGGTCTGGATGAGCTGGCTATAAACTGGAAATGGATTGTATAGCAATATTGCACTACTTCTCCAAAGCGTTGTACATCTCAGAGAAATACAATCTGTGCATTACATTAAGAGAAAGACACATAGTTGCAGACATGTGATTCTTAAGTAAAATTTGTTTCGTTCCACTTTATGCATCGATGTTCATCGCACGTGTTATTCATTTGATATATGCTTTTATCAGAAACAATGCATTGCTCAGCAAAAACAAAAGTGCATTTCAACAACAGGCAGAGAGAAATAGATGCAAATGTGATTATTTCAGTATAGTCAATTAGTCTGAAGTCACCATTTAAACAGCATGCATTACACATTGTGGTGTTCAGCAGGAATATTGTATGACTACTTCAATGTTAGAAATCTCCCAAATTAATAACAGACTCTTTTGCCAGATATAGTTGTCTACAGACTTACACGATGTTGTCAGGATTTCTGTATTCCTAAATTTTACATATTGTTCGGTGTATATTGTCTTTATCCTTGTATATTTTCAGATCTCTTACAGTCCATCAAACATTTTTTTGTGAATTTCAATTTTTATCCATACGATAACATTAGAACTAGACACACACACAGTGACTTGTCCCAAATGGGGTCGCGGCAAGCCAGAGCCTAACCCAGCAACACAGGGCGCAAGACTGGAGGGGGAGGGGACACACCCAGGACAGGATGCCAGTCTATCACAAGGCACCCAAGCAGGACTCGAACCCCAGTCCCACCACAGAGCAGGACCCAGCCAAGACCGCTGCACCCTCCTAACATTAAAGCTATTATGTTGTAATTCTGTAAATGCAGGCTTATTATGTAACAAGTGGACATAAATGTATCATTTCCCTCATTTAAAAAAATTTTAATCCTAATGGATGTAACAATGTATACAACTCTCAAATAAGCAGCTATCTTAATTTAGTACCTTGTCATCCTGTCAAAACCTTGATAGATGGTTGTTTTTGTAGATAAATGGTTGTGTTTGTTTTTATGCAGTCTTGACAGCCATTCCATATTCAGATTTTTGAGATGTGTAAAATGCCTAACAGCATGTGTCATTTCCTGTGCTACACAGTCCACTCAATGAGCTGATAAGAGGAGATGTGACAAATTATAAATGTGTGGAATATTATTTTTTAATGCATGCAATTTGCTTTGAATGGCAACATAATCTACAAAATATAAATTAGGCTATATTTCTGTGCAATTACATTTGTAAGATGTTCATTTTGCGCCCCTACTTAAAACCTGAGACTCAAGTTGTATGCCTCATCATGCTTCAGACAGTGGTTTAAACACTACTATGCATTTGATTTATGTATTTGCATAAAGCTGATATGCATATATGCGTCGTTTGAAGTGTCAGACAAATTTTCTACATTAACGTACTCTTCAGTGACTTTACTTTAGTCTGCTAATAACACTGATGTTTTGACATTCTATTCATCCACTTTTATTGATCTTATTGGAAACCTTGAACATTAAATAGTAATATGTTCAGTGTCTTGTTACAGAAGATAATTCAGTAACAATTCAAAGATGGTAAGATTAAGTTTGAAAAAAAAAATTACAATAATCTCATTTATTTCCTGGGGAGGGGGTGTGCGATGGCTCAGCGGGTTTGGCCGGGTCCTGCTCTCTGGTGGGTCTGTGGTTTGAGTTCCGCTTGGGTGCCTTGTGATGGACTGGCGTCCCATCCTGGGTGTGTCCCCTCCCCCCCAGCCCTACGCCCTGTGTTGCTGGATTAGGCTGTGGCTTGCCGCGACCCCACATAGGACGAGCGGCTTCAGCCACTGTGTGTGTGTGTGTGTGTGTGTGTGTGTGTGTGTGTGTGTGTGTGTGTGTGTGTGTTTATTGGGAAGTTTTTTTTTTTTTACAAAGGTTTATATAAGTAGTGTTATATCTGTTAAATGAATGTAACACCACCAATGAGTCAAAAATAAAGGAGATTATACTAAGGAGAATATTAAATACATATATTATACTAAATATACATAAAAAACTTAAAAGAAACTTTACCTCAGATACATCCCTTTTTTTGCAATCTTTGACATGTCTCTGGAACTTTTTGTAGTCAAATTTATAGTTGAAAACTCACTTGATTGGCATAGTTTTTAAAAGCACACAGCTGTCTTCATCAGGTCCCATAGTTCACAATGAATGCTAGAGTAAAAATCCAGTGCATTGAAGGTTTCCAGGAGCACAGTGGTCACTTTCCACTCTGGCCTCTGAAGAGGTTTGGAACCGCCAAGGCTCTTCCAAGAGCTCAATGTCTGGTCAAATCAAGTATTATGGCAAGTAAGGCCTTGGTCAGAGAGGTGACCAAGCACCCAATAACCATTATAACAGAGCTTCAGAGTCTTGTGTGCATATGACAGAATCTGCCGGAAGGGCATCCATCTCTGCAGAACTCCATAAATCATTTCTCTTTGGTAGAGTGGCTAGACAGAAGCCATTCCTAAGTGAAAGGCATATGAATGGGCCACCTGGGGTGTACAAAGTGGCACTTAAAAGTTACAGAGAGTATGTGGAAAAAGATTCTCTGGTCTGAAGAGACAAAAATTTAACTCTGTAACCCAAATGCTAAATGCCATCTCTTGCAAAAACCAGGTACCATTAATGCCAGCTGGATAATATCATCCCTATGGTGAAGAATGATGGTGGTAGCATTATGCTGTGGAGATGGTTCTCATTGGCAGGGAAAGGGAGATTGGTCTGGATTGATGGAAGAATGAAAAGAGCCAAATACAAAGAGGTTCTCAAAGAAAACTTATTGCAAAGTACAGACAAGCTTGGAATAGGGCAAAGGTTCAGTTTTTAACATGACAGTGATCCACAGTACACAGCCAAGACCATGCTAGAGATACTTTGGAACAAATTTCCTAACATCCTTGAGTGACCCAGCCAAAGCCTGGGTTTGAACTCCACAGGAAACCTGAGAAAAGCCCAGAATATTGCAGTCCCCGATGTTCCCCATTCAATCTGCCAGAGCTTGAGAGGTTCTACAATGAAGAATGGGACAAACTGCCCAAATGCAGCTTTCCAATGCTGATAGAAGCATACCCATGAAGACTCAGAACTGCATTTGCTGACAAAAGTGGTCCTACAAGGTACTGAATAAAGAATCTGAATACTCATATAGTTGAGACATTTCAATAAATTTGCAGCAATCCCTAATAACATGTTTTCATTTAGTCATTACAAAAAGAAGCAATTCAATCCATTTTCAGAAAGTCCACAAGAGAAGATGTGGAAAAAAGTGGAAGGAAAGGAATACTTTATGAAGGCACTGTACATTTTGCTTTGAAAAATAAGGAGTATGTAGTAATAGGTTGTCCATACAAAATATATAAAATGCACTATTTGCCGCTATGGCTAATTAGCACTTCAGGGAAGCAGGACAAAACATTCACGTCAGTGCAGCGTCACTCTTACACAACATAGATCCCCACATAGAAAAGAGAAAAAATGAGAGAGAGCTGATGTGTGGAGAATATGAAGGTCTCAGAAAAAAAACATGATGGGTTTGAGCCTTAATGTTTTCTTTATATTGACCTTGAATCATGTGCTTGAAATTTCAACAATTTCAAGATATTCCAGTAGCTACCATTTATAACTTCTGTTATGAACTCTAATTAGTAAAAATTAATGCTACTTTTCATATGCACTAACTAAGATTAACGTGTAAACCCGCTGAAATACAAACTCAGAACAATTTTAGACATATTTAGGGCATTTATTTATACCTGTCAAACCCCTTAGCAACTCACCCATATTTGGTGAATTTGAGATGTGGGGACCTGTACTATAAAAACGTTGTGTATATCTTAGCAGCAAAGCAATAAAATAATGATAACAACTGAAATGCTTCACCATTAACAGACATACTACTAAAGAATGTGTTTAATTTTTTACTTTCACAAAATGGAGTAAAGGGTAAAAAAAGACATCTTCAGATGTCAGACGAGTGAGATGACACTCGCAGGGGAGAACTACAAGCACAGTGAATTTAAAACTCCGGAGCTGGAAGGACAGGGGGAGGCTGACACTGGGAATCTGGCACCGGTCCTGGGTTTCCAGTGAGGGACATCGGGCATCAAAGAGCCACCCTGCGCCCAAGAAGGAAAGCAGAATTCTCTGGGGCGTCAGGAGACGATGCGAAGTTCAAGGAGACAAGCCCCATTCCTTAAGTGATCTGGTGGCGCGGCTGAATGTCGCTGGGGGCCTACCAGGGCCTGATACAAGAACTCCTATCACACAGGGGATGGAGCAAGAGGATTAGCATTAGCCGTAGCTGTGGAAGGCCTAGAGATTGACCTTCTCTGCGTGAATATAGGAAGGAAGAGATAACCAACGGTTACCAAAGAAGTGACAGATGCCTGGTAAAGGGACATTTCCGTGTTGACAAATGACCTACGTGCAGCACTCGTATGCTGGATAACGATCAATTTTCGAAATTTCTGAACTACGTGGTCGGGTTATATTCTCGCCATGTACAAAGAGAAACATTAGTGTTACTTTAAAACAGACTTATTTTCAGTTATATTACAAATACCAGAAATAACATTTTTGCATTCAAATTTAAATGTATTTAGTTTTTTTTTTTTCCCGATGCCTACTCCCTCCCTGACGGCACTTAGGGTGTTTCCGAGAGTGACTCTCAGTTTAATTCAAAGCTCTCGATGCCTTTTGTTGAAGTTCCAAGGTATTAAGTATAAGGCGCCAGCCCAACAGTTCCTCTGAGGCACTTACTGTGGGCGTTCAGACTACACACGTATGACTGAACTCTAAACAGCAAGAGCTCAAAGGCAGTGAAAGAATACTGCTTCCGTATTACTCTACAGCTCTTTCCTTCCAGGCACAAATTTACTCAGTCTCATGAGGATCCAAAGAATCTTCTGGGGAGGCACAGTGCATCCGTTGAGGTACACAATGAATGGGAGTTTACCCAGAAAAAGACTGTTACCAAGTACTCAAATGAAAATTGTGGAGATCGTGGCGATCTTGGAGAAATAGGATGATAGCGCTGCCGAGTGTCATCCTTTCTGTAAATGTACTTGCTTTGCTCTATCAAATACTGGTAATGGGATGTTGCTACTGGAGTGGTCTGATTTGAAAAGCTTTGAAAATGTACTCTTCGAAAACTTTATGTTGTATCTCCATGTTGTTCGGTTCAATGTCTTTTAAAAAAATCTTAGAATTTACTTTCAGTGACCTCTGGTTTTTAGTAATGCTATACTAGATTTAGTAAAAGTGCATGCATACATACGCACGTTCATGGTACAGAAACAAAGAGCTTAGACTTTCTGGTTTTTCAAATTAGCTTTACACTGGGACAAGTTGCTTAAAAATGTGAGTCCAAAGCAAAATCATTGTGTTTTAGCTATACAAAGGGCTTTTAAAACAGCAAACCCATTTCTTGCACATACCCAGAGATATGATCTGTGCAGGCAAGGTTTTGTTCAAGAAATGCCAACTGTGCCTATGTGTTGAGAGCAGAACCTGGTTAGGAAACAAGATACACAGTGAATTTTGAACAGCAGAGCTTTGTCATGGAGTTTGGCATTCTGACAGTTCATTCCCAAATGCTTTCCTCTCCACAGGATATCAGGTGTGAGAGAGCTGACAAAATAACAACTCTAATAAGTTTTTAATTCCCATCATTCCATAATGTTTTAGGGGTACTTTTCACTCTATCATACTTCTCAGTTGTTTTAAAACTTATAATAATAAAAACCTCAAATACATAAAATATGAATATCTCAGCTAAAAACAGACATTTAATATTTCCATCATTCATTTTACAAAGAAGGTGAAACTTTTTACAGCAATTTTAAGCAGCTGTGGCAACCAGTTCCAACATGGAGCTTACCATAAAATGCCATGGTAAGAAGGAATGATACAGAAAATTAAGCTATTAATTCAGTTAAGGCATTAATTGAATTAGAATTTTCATATACAAAAAGTGTGTGCAGAAAAGAAGGATAAGTGTGAACAACGACAGGAAAGGAAATTCTATCCATTAATCCTGTCCACTAAAAATAAAGTATATTGAACATTTCTATATTCCACTTCTCTATATCATATATGGCAAAACATAAAAATTATGCAATTTAAGATATCCTTTAAATTTTGTGAACAGTTTTATAATGTATAACTTTGATAATGTGCATTTTTATGGCAGCGGCCTGGAGATTAATGTTATAACAGTCAGCCTCCTGCCAACTTATTCCTTTTTGCAGCCAACATTTCTTTTAATATCCCCCCTAGTTTTGGTTTGGGGTTTCAACTGAGATTAAGAAACTATGTATTAATTTTTGACTAATATATAATAATGCTGTGTACATGTTAGGAAGCACTTTTGGAATACATATCCTTAGGGACTACTAAGAAAGCTGGAGTTCATGTAAATACAATCTGTAATGCACGTACCAAATGTACTATTTGCTGTGCAAGAAAAAGCACTGATATTCAGCTCTTATCTATTCCCTCACAGCTGTGTTTTACTGAACATGCATTTTGGGGTTCAGAACAGTTTGGGGTTCAGAATCCTTTTCATTAATCATATATAAATATAACACCATTTTTAGGTAGGAATATGGCAACAGAGGGGAACATATTTAGACTTTAATAAAGGTATTAAAGCAGTTTAGTGAAAAAACGTATTTTGTCTGGCTAAAATAGTCTTTATATCAAGTGCAGCTTATTTGTAATATATAAATAAACATGGATAAACTGAAGATACTGGTGTGTGGTGCACATCAATGAGCTCTGGACAGTCTTGTTGTCTTGGCATGGATGCTGCATTTTTCAAAAAATTATGCATTTTTATACCAAGCAAGAGGATCTCTGGGCCCCTTGTAAGATAAAGTAGCGAGAAAAGCCCATGGTGAACCAGTACATTGTATTAATTAAAATGTTAATTAGTCAACATTCCTCAGGAGGAATCAAACTCAGAATCATTTTACAAGTACATAAATATGTCTTCCAATGTAGAGCCCTGATACTGAGAACCTATGGAACAGTTTTTTCTGTAGTATCTTTGCATGCTAACATGTTTATACATGTTTCAAGTCTACATCTTGACAAATGTTTTTCAAGGTATTATGGATTAGGAATGAGCTCTAGAAATACTTCCCCAAAAGACAAAATGGAAATCATTGAAAGACTTATCAACAGCTGCAGCAATTTGTCATTATGCATCATTATAAATCATTAAACATTTTGCTTGTAAAGAAAATGTTCCATATGTGTAAGGTCTTGAACGAAATACTGTATCTTGGTACTGGTATGTTCTATTTGACCAGGACATGTTAGTTTTAAAGGAGATACAGGTTAGCTTGGGGCAGTTATTTTTATTTATTTATTTTTTTTGGAAAACAGCAATTGTGGGAAGTGTTACAGATATATTTAAACACAGGTAAAAACTTTATGGAGGTTTTTAAATTGCCATTAATAGTTACATTAAAATTAATCTCATTTTGAAACCGAGATTTAGTATGTTCTGTGGAAAAAGGACACAAATACAGTAGTTATGAAATGTCATATCCGGTTGTGATCAACCAAAACTCCCAGGATTTTTTGACAGTTTCAGCTGAATACCATATAGTTTTATATGAAGTCTTGTACTGTGCTTACAAGGGTCTTGGGCGGTACATAGTAAACATTTTCTCTGTCTTTTCAGAGTACCTCAGAACACAGGGTACATTTCATAAATAGTATTGTAACGACCCGCGTTACAGTGTATAGGCGGGAAGATGTGTTTGTTGTAAATAATTGCATTATGGGGGAAAATGTGAAATGTAGGTGTGCAACCACTGGGGGCACTTCTGGGGGAAATGATGGGGTGACCATGTTTGGCATCATGTTGGAAGAGAGCCTGGGGGTACTAAGCAGGCTGGGAAGGCTGGCTAGAAACACAGGTCCTGGAGGAAACGGGGTTCTCGGACCGAGATTTTCTTGTGTGCTAGTGTTCAATAAAATGCTCAGTATGAATGCTGCCTCTATGCCTTTTTTCACCCCACCCTAACCCATGGTGATGTGTGCTACAGTATGTAATGCTCAGCTGTTTTGGCATTTTCTTTTCTTTAAATAAATTATTACATTTTGATTAATGAATTTCTCTTGTGTAAAGCATATTTACATTTATTTACTGAGCAGACACTTTTCTCCAAAGCGACTTACAATGGGTACTATGTAGTGTTATTGGCGCACACACCTTATTCACCAAGGTGATTTACACTGCTAGATACAGTACACTGCTTACAATGGGTCACTCATCCATACATTAGTGGAACACATACACTCTCTCTGTCACTCACACATTACGGCAGAACCTGAACAGCATGTCTTTGGACTGTGGGAGGAAACCCACACAGACACAGGGAGAACATACAAACTCCACACAGACTGAGTGGGGACCAAACCCACGTTCTCTCGCACCACCCAGACGCTGTTAGACAGCAGTGCTACTCACTGTGCCACCGTGCTGCATATCAAACAGATGGTAAACAAATCAATGAAAGGGTGCACAGAGCAACAATTTCAAAAAATGGAAACACAGGTATAACAAACAACTTCCAGAAGACTCCCAACAGTCCACAGTTGTTGACAGAGGTGTTCATTGATGGGCTAAACTACACAGGTGACTCCAGCAGATTGTCCAAATGACTGAGTGATTCAGGATGGTTTTCACAAGGATAGCATGGCTGCCTGGAGCTAGTGAATTTACTACTTTGATGAAATGAAGAGAGGAAAAGAAAGACAGAGAGGCCAGGTAGGAGAGTGACAGGGATGGAGAAAAACAGAAGTCATAGAGAAGAGAAGAAACAAACTGGGAGGACAGAATAGCAGAGCAGGACTGAAACTAATGTGCTCTGCAACCTTTTGTAACCTCACCTGACAAAGAAAGGGGCAGAGAAAATGCCAACACAGGGGAAATCCTTAGATTCAATTCAACTGGCTTAGCTCACATTGCATGGAATACATGGGAGCTGGGTCAAGAGTTGTGCTAAGCAAAGAAGGTAGATAAATACAAAAAAGTACTTTGATGAAAAAGGAATTAAAAGACTAGGAACTGCAGCAGGTGCAGCATTATGATGGAGACCGAAGCCTGCCCTCCCAAACCGAAGAGAAGAAACTTAAATGCACCATATATAGACCAAGACCTACCTGTATGCTTCTAGGATCACTCGCTTACCTCCTCTTCTGCAGGACACTACACGCCCCATAATAACCTCCCATCAGGTAATGTTGACTGATGAGTCAGTTGTAGGATTTCCCATTGTTCTTATCACCCACCATTACATTTTTCAATCAGGGTTTGTATCCCTCCCTTTATCCCTCCAGTGCCATGGACAGTGACCCTGCCTGCATCATCAATAAGTCAAGACCTCTTAACTTTGCCTCTAGGGCTGCTAAAAGACATTTACTTCAAGAACAGGAATGTTTATAGTTTATACTTCAAGAGACAAGAAACCTACATTATTTATCTTTACTCATTAAATGCAATTAATTTAAGATGGCACTGATGTAAACATCTTTAATGGGAACTGTAGAAACCTGTCATGATAATAAATGTATTTTTCTTCTTTAAACGAAACTGTGATTCTCATCTTCTTTTCAAATGAACACTAAAAATTTGTTAAAAAAAAAAAAATCACAGCCAGTATATTCTTTTTTTGCAGCAGCAGCAGTACAATTGATCACATTGAATTAGGCACTGGTAAAAATGCTAACATACATATAGGGGTAGATGTGGAAAGTGGGTTAACTTTTTAACCTCTCTAATGTTATATGTGAATTGATGTGTGAAGATGTAGTTCCATCCATTTCTCCATCTATTTTCTCAAGCTGATTGTCAAGTAGACCACTGCAAGGGAGTCTTTTCACAGAAATATACAGAGACTCATACATTGCAAGGGCTATAACACAACTGCTATTTCATTATTGAAACTGACAAATAAATTACAGAATCATTCAATAGGGGTTTAAAATCAGTTTTTGCTCATTAAGTGAAAGAAATCTAGGTGTACCCATTTATTGATTTTTCTCTTTTTTTTTTTTTAGAAATGTTTTTTGGAAGGGGAAGATGTGACTGTGTGAATAACAGAGCTCAGCAGCCTGAAAGGAAATTTCACTTTCTTGGGCTTTGCATTAACTGAGTTTATTTGGGTATTACTCAGTAATTTTTCGGTATGAGCAAATGAGCAACAAAGACCCCAAGTTCCACTCAATGCTGCCTAACAATTGGTCATGTCACAGTAACACTTGATTCAATTCAAGAATCAGATGTCCTGCTCACTTTATATGGCAGCATACAAATGCATGAGAAACAATAATAATAATAAAACTTTAATAGAGAGATAAAATACAGAGTAGGAGACAAAAAGATCCAAGAGCGACTTAATTTTTTTGGTGACAATGATGCAAAATCGTTTCCTTTGAACACTGTTACGCATGAATATATAATCTGATTCCAAAACACTGTCACATGAAATAGCATTTTAGAAATAACAGTACCTTAAAGAAAGGCCCTTGAGATAAGTTACATTCCCTTTGATGTCCTCACAGCATCAGGAAACTTGAGTACACCCCAACTATTATTTTGTTTTGTTTTTTTTTTTTTTTTGGAATAAAAGACATTTTAATTACAAAGTCTCTTGTGGTGGAAGACGTAGTTCAGCAAGTAATAAAACTGTCCGACATATTTACTGCGCAAGTCCTGCATATACAGGAAACAAGTGATCATTCGTTCATAAGCGCAGATGTGTGTAACAGACAACTCTTGGGTGAGGCACGTTATGCCACTGCATTAGCATTACTGACGGTATTCTCTGAGCTTTCCTTCTTGTTGATGAAAATCTGCAGGGCCATGTGTCAACGGGACAGGTGGAAAGCAGTGAAATATTGCAAATGAGGAAAACGTTACACAATCTGTAAGGATATACGTGAATAGCAGTGCAATTAAGAGCTATTTTAATTTTCCCCTAAAACTTCCGTTTCCTGCTATGTATTGATATCTGATAAACAAATGTTTAAATGGCAGTATTAACGTTTACATTGTAGAATGTGTGTGCACAACTGTTGTGTTTCATTAAGTTCTGAACCCCTCTGGAATCTCATATTTATGTTATTCTCAGTTCGCTCTGAGAGGTGAATGTATGAACTAGCAGTCCAAGTGTAACTGAACTGACTGGATTCCTAAACTCAGATCATTTAAAATTTAGCAGCTCCATGTACGTAAAACCAAGCCAAAAAAAGTGGAACTTTATAAACGTCTGCCATGAAAGTTACTATGAGCAAGTGAATAACCATTGGCTTTGGGAACATCCTATTTTCAATAGATATGCTGTTTCTTACGGCATTGGTTAATATGTCTTTATCCCATTCACAGACTTGATTTTTTCCCCATATACTCAGTTTCCCTGAGGTCAAAGAGGAGGCTTTCACTAAGAGGTGAAATGTTGAAGGCATATTGCATCTCCACATAAGAAATCAGTTGGTCTAACCAAATTATAGACAAGGGACCAATCATAACTTAGTACTGAAGTGTCAGTATGGTATATCTGCAGGCTGCCTATCTTTAAAACTGTAAAATTGTAAAACTGGTTAATTAAAATGACTGAAACTGTGAAAATAATGAGATTAACATCTTTCCTCTCCCTGAGGAAAGACAGAGAGCTGAATTTAGTTGTGCATGTTTCTGGGTGAGCTGACTGCATGTATCCTCAGTTTGCTGTTTTAAAGAGGTCTCATTTCCATGCTTATGAAGCATAAACACACACACACACACACACACACACACACACACACTTACAGCTGCAATTTAGGGAATGTTTTAAGTTTAGCCACTTATAAAAAACTAGATTTAGAAATTAGCAGCTGTAAGTGATGACTTGGGTTTAATTACATGGTAATTCTGACTGCAAGGTCCAGCATTCTTTAGCTTCTCACTAATAACTTAATATTTCAAAACATTACCAAGAAGAGAACATTTTTCTTGTGACATTTACAATTTATCTTTTAGTTATACCTCTTGGAGATCAGCACATTCCTGGCATTAACAATTTGGAGAGAGCATTAAACCTCAGAGCTCTGCAACTGCAGTACTACATTTAAAAAATGCTTAATAACTGACGCAGAGATGTATTAGTGGTGTGGACTTCTGATTTTTCATTTGCATCCAGAAATGTCAAGAACTCCTGCTGAGGGTCACGGCAATCTGGAGCCTATCCTGGAGTCACTGAATGCAAGGCTGGTAGGGAGGTACATGCTGGCTGGGATGCCTATCCATCACAGAGTAGCCACACACAGTCACACACTACAGGCCATTTATAGTCCCAAACACACCTCTTTGTGTCTTTGGACTGTGTGAGGAATCCAGAGCACCTGGAGGAAAATCATGTAGACACAGGGAAAACATGTAAATGCCATACAGACTAAGCTATATTGAAACCTACACCCGAACAGCTCAGGTGCTCTGAGGTGGCACAGACGCCAACTCTGCAGTACTCTATCAAAATGAAATGTCGAGCATTTATTGTAAATTTGGGATTGGATTGCAGACTTAATTTCGCTTCCTTTTCAAAGATATATTTAATGCAGTCCTGCAATTTAATTAAGGATCCACACACACACACACACACACACACACACACACACACACACACACACATTGTCTGAACTGCTTGTCCCATACAGGGTCGCGGGGAGCCAGAGCCTATCCGGCAACACAGGGCGTAAGGCTGGAGGGGGAGGGGACACACCCAGGACAGGACGCCAGTCTGTCGCAAGGCACCCCAAGGGGGACTTGAACCCCAGACCCACCGGAGAGGAGGACCCGGTTCAACCCACTGCACTACCACACCCCCCTTAATTAAGGATCCATTTAAGGTAATCCAAATTCCATTTGCCATTTCATAAATAATTATATAATTTAACAAAACCAGAATGCTTTTTTTCTGAAAAACAAAACATAATTTGCATTAAGGTGTACCTGCTTTTTCCTTTTTTCCTAACTAGATCTAACTCATATGGATGTTTCTGTTGTATTAGTAATTACACATGCATATCAGGGTCAGCACTGTCAATGTTTCTGTTGACACTCAGACACAATAAGTAGCATTTTGTGCCTGGAGTGATCATGTTACAACGATCCTTATCATTACCTGTTTTGCACGTCGTAAGACATTCCACATTCATAACAGGACTGGGATAGATTCACACATAGCAGGCATAGTACAATTAAGTACATGTCTTGTTTGTTTCATCCCATCTAGCATGATATTGCGGTACAAAGTGCCTTACAATGTGACTTGAAACAACTGGAATTGGCATATTTATTACAACATGTAAATCATGTCACTACAGTGTAATTATTGTTGTGCAAGCAGCTTCATGAAAGTGAAACAACCTTAGTTGAAACCTTATTGTTGACCTTCTTACTACGCAAACAGAATGTAAATAGGAGCAAGAAATGCAACTGGAAACAAATTAGGGAATGAACAACTGATTTAACTGCATATATTCATCTTATAATTTATAAACTTTATTTTACACATCTTTTATTTAAAAATGTCATCGTCTACTGAAAAAAATAAAATTGAAAACACTGGAATATTTTTAACAAAATGAATGGCCACAAAATAATCAATTATTTCCATCCTGATACAGGGTTGTGATGGTATAGAGACTAGCACAGAGGCACCGTGGAGAGGACTCCACATTACTTTTTATTTATATATGTGACAGAAAAGTATAACGTAAAAGTTCAATTTAAACGATGTGAGAAATACACAGAAAAAAAATTAAACTTTTGATACTTGACAGAGTTTTTTTTATTGAAAATATTATTTTGATTGTGTTACTTTACCCCAAGGAGTCACAATATTATTATCACAATATTCTCAAAAAAAAAAAAAAATGTACTTTGTACAATCTATATCAGACAGTGACCAGATATGTACAGTTTATGTGGAATTAGTTTTTAGTTCTTTCCCGAAGTATTGAACCATTTGTTAGGATTAGTTTTTTACGTGTTTCCATAGGATTCCATAAACACTTGGACAGACCAAGCAGAATATGTATGCTACATAACATAATAATAATAATAATAATAATAATAATAATAATAATAATAATAATAATAATAAAGTTTTGTCCCTTGTTGCTGAACTGAAGACGTAATTCATCAAGCTGACCCTAAAAAGAGCTGAAAGGTCAATCTCAAATGTGCTTTTGTAATCACGTTGGTGAAGTCACAGGATAAGATAGCACAGAATAACATATCCTCAGTGTGTAAATGTTTTGACTGATGATGGAAAAAAGATTCTGACCATTTTTGTGTTGTTGCAGTGCTGGGAAAGAATTAAAGTTTCTGCATCTAAAGAAGTAGAATAACACTTTAAGGAAACAATGGCGAATGCAAGAATGTGTCTTGGCATTCTGTGATAATAGCTGGACATAACAAAACATACAGATACACACATACTTGGTTATGCTTCTTTTTCAAACTTTGTTTTATACAAAATACATGCTTTTTACACACTTTACAAATCTATAGTAGTATTTACAAATATAGGAAAACAAAAGAATATGCAATACAGGTTATCATAAAATCTTCAAAACTCTTTAAAACAATAATTTAGGCTTGAAATCTGGAATTTATTTTGTACAATGATGTATGAAGTATGATCTTGTGACAGTACTGTAAAGTTTTTTTCCTAGCTTTTCACATTTATCCATGCCATGGTCAGTAGCAACAGGAACTACAATGAAAAAAAAGAAGAAAAAAAAAAAACTTTTCCCAATTTTTAGCAAATAAACATTTTTACATGTGTATGGCTTTGATCCAATGTTATAAGCTATTAACTATTAATAATTATTTTTATATAAAACTTTAACATTGGACATGCACCTAACTTTCATGGAGACTAGAAATAGCTTACCCTTTCTTTTGATGTCAGGCTGTCCATGAAAGCAACTCCATAGCAAGTACTGTTGAAAAATTAAGGTGATTCCTTTTCTTTTTTACTGCATATATAATTATGAGACTGTTTCTTGTTCTTTCCCTTACACTATTTTAGTTTTAGAACTTAAAGAATTTAATTAGTAAACAAATAAGAAAAAATACTATATTTTTTTTAAAATGGTTAAATACATTTTTAAATGCGATATCACTTTTTATGGTTTACATGTTATTGCTTTTTTCCGTAGAGAGTTTAAAAAAATTAGCTTCTTAGTAGTATTTTGGACTTTTAAAATGTACATGCATGTACATACATGTTCAAGACTTTTTCATTATTTCCTTAATCTGGGCAATGCATACAATTTCAACATAATTGTATTTGAAATACATTTGATATTCAGTGATATATATATATATATATATTTACACACTTCTGATATAAACCATGTAACATATACACTGTTCTTAAAGTTACTTCATTAAAGCGGGTGATACAATTATACATTATCCATTATGAATTATACAGTAGATAGAGACCTAAACATTTAAAAATTACATAAATGAATAGGGTTGAATTTTTTTTTTGCTGAAAAAAGAATGCCAGAAAGACAGTTACAGTATTGGCATGAAGTGCATTTACACACCTGGGCCATGAATTAAAGCCACTAGGTGTATACTTGGTAATAAGTGACTAAATCAAAAGTATGATGCTATGTTTGTGCAGTAATGAACTCATTGTCATGATCAAGAATTATGCTGGCACAGCAAATGTCTATATACAGACTGACTCACTTGGTAATATCTACATCATACATATTATACATTATATGATTATAAAATATTTACATACATACATTATATACATCACCTATGTACATCTGTATTTGAACACACTGACACTGAGATCCTTTCTCAAGCTTGCAATGCATTGTAGCCAGGTTCGAACTTACATCCCCAAATCATAAATTAGACAGATGCTCCTCTATGGAGATGTTTCAGTTGTTCACAGTATTAACTTTTGATTTACTTGCAAAGAAAGAATAAGGAGAAAAACATAGAAAATGTATGGATATTTTTATATTTCTGAATATCAGTTATAAATGCAATATATTCCTTTGAACGGTGTTATCAGATTGTCAAAACGGCCTGGATGGAATATAATTCTTCCAGATGCCACAAAGCAGAAGTATACAGTACCACTCAAGAAGAATTCAGATTGAATATATGACACAAGTTAAATGTCATCAGTGTCACATTCAGTGAGACATAAAACCTTCCCTGCACGTACAGCAGCACATTGTGAAGCCTCAGATAAAGAAGAAGGTCCTTCAGTTTTGAACGTGGAATAGCTATTTGACAATCCATTTTGTTGTCTCCTCTGTGACAGAATGAGTCGTAACATCAACTGTTAGTGATGCCTTGAAGCAAATTGCCACAGTAACCAGTTCAATTTTTCACGGACACGCTGACACATTTTTTTTTCTAACATATACTCTTCAAAGCTATTCTTACAACCTTCCATACACATTTTGAAAAAAAATACTAATTAAAAAAATTATTAATTTACTGAAACAAATGCAGAAAGAAATCAATCAAATTTCCAAGAGTATCTGTGAATTACATATAGTATACTTGCATACAATGTACAGTATAAGTGACATATTTATATCAGAACACACAGAATTAAACTTTGAACCACAGTAGGCAGATTTAATTTTTATGAATTTTATTCTTATTTTGCGATTTTGGGTTTAGAAGAAAGATCAAATCATAATTCCATAATTAATACATTGTAGAGTGAATTTATATGGTTCTATGTATGCCCTGTGAAGCCTGTTTATTCAAGCTGTTGGTGCAGTTCAAACAGAAGTCTTGACAGATATTAAAAAGAGTGACTCTCATGAAGGTGATTAAAATGCAGTGGGTGCAGAGAGGTGCTTGGATGTGCGGGCCAAACTGTGCTCTGTTCCACCGAGTAGCAGGCAACTTTCTCTTTGCGTAAACAAGAGAAAGGGAAAGTAGAAAGAGTCAGTGCTTGAAGCTACAACGACGTTACCCTCACAAAGCTGCACACAAGAAGCAAGACAGCAAGTCCGTAGCTTGTAGTTGTCCTTGTACCTGTGGAAGAAGTAATAAAAGAATTTCATAGATTTCCTGTACATGTGCACTAGTGCTTTCAGCCTTTTGAAAACAAAAAAAGGCTATTCCTAACCACATCAGCATGCACTGCAAAAGAGTAATAGGAAGCAGATCATTTATTGATGAATAAATGATCATAAAGTCAAGACTATAGCATGTTTACGGAAAAAAAAAAGAATCAGCAATCATTTTCACTTAGTCAATGTTTAATCTGAATCATACTTAAATATTATTAATATGCTTGCGTGACACTGGCTGGGGTTTTGTGTGTCAGTTTTACAATTTATGAGATTATATTAATTAAATATAGAGCTGGAACCACTGAATCAGAATAGACACGATAAAGACACAATATAGACAAACATAATGCAAAACACTTAAAAAAAAATATAGAACAGGTTTTAAGTACCTTTGTTCTGCCCGTAATTAGTTTTATGTTAACAAAAACCATTGCTGGCAGACCAACTTTTCTGAGGAAAAAATTTAGTAAAATCTTTATTGGGATGTATTTGGATATTTGCATGAATTTTATAAAAATCTCTTTCAGTATTGATAAAAGGGTTCAATTTAATGTTCATCTAGAAAACAAAAATATGTCAAAATAGGTTGATTTAAACCCTTCAATCAGGTTCAGTTTCAAAGTAAGGTTATATTCAAGTCTTCAAGTAATATTTGGCATAAATGGAAACATCAACACTGCTGTGTAATTTTAATTAGACTTCTGTGTAGTACTGAAAACTGTCTTTAGGGGTAAATAAATCTTTTAATTTTCTTGTAAACACTGAAATTGAACAAGCTACAGGCCTTTATATGCCAAAAATAAAACAAAATCCTTGGATTTATTTTTTTTTATATACAGAGACAGCAAAAAAAATAAGTCTGCATAAAGGAAGAATATAATGTTGTGTTTGCTAAAATGTGGTGACATTTACTGGATTTTCCATCAGAATAAGCACAATAATGTTCTCCAAGGAGAATTGTTAGGGAACACTTCCATTTGGTTGGCCTCAATATCTAAAAAAATGGATTCGTGTGACCTGGTGTTCCCAAGGCTTAATTTGGCCTCGGGTGATCAAGTGAACAGGAAGACTGCAGAAGAGCAGGAATAAAGGGACTGGATGTTGGGGGACTACCTGCAACATCATCATCATGGCTGATAATTACTTCTGAGAAAAACTTTAACAGTGCCAATGGAAGAAAAAAACATTTCCTTAGTTTTTTCCTTTTCCTTAAAAAAAAAAAAAAATAAAAAAAGTTCTTTTAGAAGGAGTAGCCTAAAAGAAATCTTTTATTATATTTAGTGCTGCAAGGTAAATGTACAGTAACACGTAACTGCACTGAGGGAATAAGGCTTTACATATTTTGCATATGCGTTCATGTGCAGTTGAATATTTAATGTTTGCTTTATATGGATTTACTTTGTACATCTGAAACAGCAAGCGCTTTAATATTGTTGTTAACCATACCCCTGTTTAACTAAAGTTCAAAGGACAAGAGATTACGTCAAATGAACTCTGAAGCGTTGAATTAATAATTAAATGGAAATTATGACATGGGGCGGTTCTTGTAAATTTCAATCCACGCATGAAAATAATTAGCCAAGAAAGGGTTCACGACACCTTTTAGATGTAAGGGGCAAAGAAAGAGGTCAGACTACTAATGGGGCTCTGCTGTATGGTACACTTTGCACAGTTATGAAATTTGACTGGGGATAATTATATTATTTACTCTCTTAGCAGACACTTTTCCTGAAAACAGCTTACAGCTTTGGATTTGTAAATTAAAATACTTAAACCTATTTCCCATTGATACATATATATTGGCATTTTACATTTTTCTGACACCTTTCACCAAAGCAACTCACAATGTTGACCAATTTACAATTATTTACCCATTTATACAACAGGGTAATTTTACTGGAGCAATTTAGGGTAAGTACCTTGCTCAAGAGTACTACAGCCAGAAGTGGGGATCAAACCTACAACCTTTGGATCCAACTGTAGTAGTGCTAACCACTATACTACCAGCTTACCATATTACTGTATCACTTGAAACTGCCTGAATTAAAGGCAATGGCTCTAACCACTACACCTCCCTCCCATTATTGTTATTCAAACAAATACTAGTGTGGCACGCATATCTAATCTAGGACTCACTGACCTTAATTTTAATTACTGTTAATGTTATCATTAAACACATATATTTCGCTTATTATTAGACATGACTACTGTGGGGACCAGAGTCAAATGTTCCAAAGACAAGAATCAAATACATCTATATTTACCTAAAGTTCTTTGTTCAGTCTAAACTATTTACGTTCTTTCTAAGCAACATCATTACCATTACGCTTAACTTTTTTTGTGTCACGGGCACACTATGGATGAACATTCCATTGACGTGAAGCCGACTCATAGCAACCACAGGCATGATTTTCAAGGCAAGGGAGGAAAAGAAGTTGTATGCTAGGGCCTATCTGAAGGATGCAAACATAAGGACAAAACACACAGACTCACACGCCCTCAGCTAGACTAGAACTCGACATCCACCAAGCAGCTCTGGAGGTTCTGTAGGTCCTGTATATTATACTATACTGTACTGAAGCGAATGTACATTGATGAAGACTCAAAAAGAAATGTTTCAGGCTAGCAGAAGTCTAGCCCAGCTCTCTATGCAGTCAGTCCACCACTATCACAAAATGCCAGCGCATTGAGCTGTTTTACGTATTCATATGATCTGGTATTTTGTATTATAAAGGATCATTGCGATTTGTATTGCATTTTGACTGACAGACAGAAAAGACGCAGTAACTCTAAACAGAGTATATAAATTGTTTCCTCCCTTTTATTTAGGAAATGTGTGAAAGCACTTTTTTAGGTCACAAAGCTATATGATACTATTTATTACTTAATACTATGACCACCATCACTAATACTACTACTTCTAATAATAATAATAATAATAATGATAATTCAGAATATTTAGAAGTTTGTTAATTATATCAATGGTACATTTTGGTGTTTGATCAACTCACATAACAAGCTTTATTAATTTTTATGGCCTGTTTTTGTTAGGTGTAGTTGCAACTTTAATGCCTAATCTCATTTCTAAGTCATTTTAAAGATAATGTTTGTATACAGATTTACGGAATAATCTGATACCAGTCAGAAGCAAAGAAGGTACACTAAGCAATCATGATTTATTTCTAGGAGAAATAAAATAAATAATAAAACTGCAAGCAGTGAAGTTTCCAAACCCCATTTAAAACAGATCAATATAATGTAACCATTTATTTAATGAGGTGCTGCACACTTCTCATGAGTGCCACTTTTAATGTTTACAGCACTCCATAAAATCTTTGCATTGTTACATTCATTATGCACCTGTAACTAGTTGTCATACCCTGCTACAGCAAGTCAATAGTAATCACCTTTGTCTTAACACAATTAAAAAAATGTACCATTTACAACAATTTTTAATATGAATGCATGCTGGGACAAGAAAAGGTCAAATGCTCATTTGGATCTATCCCAAACTAGTGAATGTTCCTTTGAAGGCCACATTCAAAATAGATATTTGTAACTATTCTTGAATAGGTTGCAAGTCCAATTCTTGCATTTGTTGCCTTGAGGAATGGTAACCTAAGCTGTCATCCTCCACCGAAAGCATCTGGTGGTGTGAATATGTACTCTGTCAACTATACAAATGCCTTTGCACTAAAAATACTAAAAGATCTTAATCCTCTTACAGTGATAATAAAAAGAGTAATCTCTGTCAAGTTAAAAAGTACTTGATTGTATTTACATTTACATTTATTTATTAGCAGATGTTTTTCTCCAAAATAACTTCCAATGACTTCTATGTAGTGTTATGAGCCCACATACCTTATTCACCAAGGTGACTTACAGTGCTACATACACTACTTACAATGGGTCACTCATCCATACATCATCAGAAAACAAATAATTGTATCTAACAATATAATGATTTCATCCCATGTTTATGACATTTTTGTCCTCCACTGCTCCTGCTATTCGCAGACCAATGCAAGCATTCCAGTCATTAATTTAAATGAATTTTTGTAGATCTTCATGGGCCTACCTCATGTATGTTCTTACAGCTTCGAGTGGGGCTTACTATATCTAGTCTCAGGACTTTATTTTGGAATATTTACAATTTATTTTAGATATTAAATGCTTTACCTGTGTTTCAATACACTACAGAAGTATCAGAGAGAAGAACCAGGTCTACATTTATCAGATTTCTCAGAGTACATCAGATTTCTTTCTCTTTTGGTTTGTGTGAAATTGCACCAAGCTTATATTGTTATACCTATTTAATGTTAATTTAGGCCTCTGGTGTGGTCTTTACAATTCTGTTGAAGCTATGCCTTTTCAGCTGAACCTCTTTTTAATGCTACCTCAGAACTCTGCTAGCATTGCATCCATTTCCACGCTTCATGTCTGATGATTCCTAGGCTGAGAGCCAAAAACTTTTCCACATCTGAAATCAAAGCTATGCCCTCTCTGTGCAGAGACATTTGGACAGGAAACACCCTACCTGAACCGTGACTGTGTTTCACTGTTTTGGCTGACTTTGTCTGAGAGCTGGAGGTAGAGTGGATGCGTTGGTCCGAGCTCAGGCTGCCGTCTCGTGCAGAAGGTGCGTTTGTTTTCCGTGGTTTTTTATCCGTCAGGTGCAATGGGGACGTCTTCTTGATGGCTTTGTTCCACAGTCGAGTGGTGCTGTTCACCTGGAGGTAGGCCTGCACCTTGTATTCTCGCAGCTCTCCATAATTGGCGTCCGTGACTCGACACTCATACAAGCCCTCGTCGCTTTTCTCGACTTTGGAAATTTGTAATTTGTGGGATATATCAGTCCCTTGTACTCTCACGGTCTGCAATGACATCAGTGCAATTCTCATGTTAGTATTACACCAGTACCAAAAATTACAGGAGTATGATCATACCATAAATCAATATTAAAAAGTCACAGTAACTCAGTACTAACAATGTTAACCATATCAAAATAATAATTACATAATACCAGTGTGCTGCCAACAGTCTTTGCAAATTTCTACCTTCTGGTGAAAGACCTCCATCTGATGCCTTGTAGAATACACTTAAAGACTCTTATTCATAATCTCATGAGCAATGACAGTGAACAAATTATTTTCCAGTTTTGTTTAATATTTAAACAGTCATAATATCAGCTTACACTTATTTTAGTCCCTTCATCATCAGGATCATTTGGAATCAATGCCATCTAAAAGAAAAAGTACAATATGGTTAATAACATGTATGTATTCTCTACATGTCATAATAAATGCAAGGAAAAATTTAAACACACAGACACACGCACACACGCACACACGCACACACGCACGCACACACACACACACACACAGAGTAAATGTAGTAAATGTAAATTGACTGTATGGCAGGCATGTAAGAGAATACACACGCATGGCTGGAAGTTCCTTTCACATGCCTCAGCAAATATAGAAACACCAAGAATATTATGAGAAAGTGGGACTCTGGCAGATACTAAAACAAAAAGAGTCATAAATCTTTGGTCTCAATAGCCAGAAGAGCAATGGCCTTAAACATACACTTTGTGGGATAATGCAGTTTCATCAGTGTCTATAAATGTTTTATGGACATATCAAGGACCTGCTTGAGGGAGAGAATGCAGCTAAGCACTCGCAGTGCTTAGATGAGCAAAAGTGGCTTTGGACAAAAGTAATGCACTGCCTCCAAAACTCAATTAGCAGAAACTGTCTTGTGTATATAGTATTTATGCACATTGGTGGTTTTATTGATTATATTCAGTAATTGCTGCCCATGTGATGCTGAACAAGGTCTGAAACAAATTTCAAGGATAAGGAGCGCAAGGTAAATTTCAGGTATTAAAATGTACATAATAAAGATCAAATTGTGAAAACTATATTTACAAATCATGCAAAAGAATTTAAATGCTTGGATAAAACACAGTTTTGAGGGTTACATGCAAGAGCCAAAGAGTACATATTGACACCTACTTTAATTTATCCAGATACATGTGAACTGCACTCTAAAAAGTAGCAAATAACAGCATTCTAACAGAAAATATTTCCTGAAGTAGCTCTAAGGCTGCGGAAATATTTCTATAAGAAGTGTATTTAACTACATTTAAGCATAAACTATATTTAGTGGAAATGGGATTTAGATGTGTTGACATTTGCATTTCTTCAGTCAGTTGACACTTCTCTCCAAACTGACATACAACTTAGGACATGGAGAACTCCAACAGAGAGTGATTTAGATATTGACACACGATATAGCACAGCTTATGTCTCTGATGCTGATATTATATATTGTTATAGAACTGAAACTATATTTAACTACACGCTATAATAGCCTTAAAACAGTGCTGATTCTGACTCTTGCTTTATGGTGCCCTGTTTAAACTGAACATGTCTGGTCTGTCCATGCCGCTGGCCTACAAGACTCCTTCGGGAGACACTGCAATTTCATTACCGCCACAAAATCGATTCAAATTATGACTGAGGTGACAGCTAACAGGAAAGGAGGGAGGGCAGCAGCGTGGGCTCTCTGGAGCAGCTCTGGCATGCGGGTGCTAGATTGTTTAAGTAATTATTACAGGCAGGACGTTTTTCATTTACATCATGCACACTCATGCAATTCATGCACCTCGAGAAATCTGGGCCTTTAATGCTCTATTGTAAGGCCTTAATTACTGGTATTAACATTTTAATGTGAACATATTTTACGGGATTGCATCAGATTGCATCAAACATTCATGACTTATATTTGAACACCAACACAAAATTACAGAAATTGAATTCATTTATTAAAATTTAGGAGCAGTACAGCAGTACATGAATATGACAGAATTGTCTAACTGAAGGAACTGATTTACATTTATTCATTTAACAGAAGCTTTTCTCCAAAGCAATGTATATCTCATAGAAAATACAATTTGTGCATTACCTTAGGAGAAAGAGACATAGCTGCAGATGTGTGATTCTTAAGTACAGTTAGTTTCCTTCCTTCACCACATGTACTGATGTTCATCGCACAAATAGCTACATAAAACTTCACCAGAACATGGCCGATTCCTATTCACCATCCTAGTAGTTTTTTTTGAGATACATAAAAATATATAAACATTACGTTACATACGTACGTGATGAAATATCACATAATACATTACATTATAATAATACAATCATTGCATTATTATGTGATGTGTTATCATGACTATTTACATGGCTCAGTATTTGAGCCTTTTTTATGTTTAATCACATTTCTTCCTCTACAATGATAGTGATGCTTAGATTATGTGTAGCAATGGATACATATTTTAATTGATCACTAGAAAATGTAAAAACATTTTTTTCTTCTTACTTGTTTTGCCATATTTTAAGTTAAAAGGAAACAAAACATTAGGAAAAAAATGCCATGAAAACAGAGTAAATAAAGAACATGTACTATAAAGCTTTAATAACTTTAATATCAAAACTTTCGTTAATTTGTTAACTTCCGTCAATAATGATAACTAATGATGTCAATAAGGCACTAGGAATTATGGAAGCATTATAGAAGAAATACATACGAAGCAATTTGCCTTTAGTTTGTTTGGAAACAGCTGAAGTACATTATTATTTGTCAAGTTCTATATGTTACATTTACAATGACCCAGGTTTTTTTTTTTATTTTTTTGTGTTGTACAATAATTTATTCTTGAGTGCTTGTTAAAAATTTTACCTTTAAGAAAAAGAATATAAAATTGCAACACTACACAATGGTACACAAAAGATCTATTGACAATTAGTTACGGGGAGTTTGGCCTTTTAAGGATACAATGGGTCAAAGTGTACAGTTTTATGTGCCCTTACTTAAATGACACTGGACTAATGAGACCATATTCAGGTGTGACTGCTGGAGGGCTGCAGAAGGGCATAGACTTTAAACTTCATGACATGCCATTACCCAAAAACATTCCATAAGAAAGGTCCTTCATATCAAATGTAAAAATGCATGTAAACAACACCTCCTTGAATCTGCTGCACATAAAGAGTTTCTAACATCTTCTGTTTTCTGGCACTGGGGATGCTGTGTATGGCCTCAGCTCAGAGGAATAGCTTACATTGTTGACTGAACATTTATCTTAGAGAGGCGTAATTTATTCATTCTAAAAAGAATGCCAAGTGGACTTATGCCCAGAAAACTATTTTGCTGACTACAGGACTGAGCAATGCCGCATTCATTCCTTCAATCAATTTTGTTTTACTGGAAACTCTTAAACTCTTTGGGGTGAACGGCTTTTGCTGCTGGAAACTTCCGTAACTTAAATGTTTTTGCTGTCTGTTTTAAGGTAATGATGATAGTCCGATCTTTAAAAAAAAAATCAGAGGGAGTAAAGTGCGCGCGCGCACACACACACACACACACACACACACACACACACACACACACACACACACACACACACATTGCCTGAAACCGCTTGCCCCAAGCTGAGTCGCAGCGAACCGGAGTTCTTTTCATTTGTTCTTTTTTGTTTTTAAGGATATTTTGAAGCCGTATGCATTTTCTTTTCATTAACTTCACTGATGATAGCAACATCATCATTACACCAACAAGTCAAAAAAGTAATTGTCTTGGATTTCTTTTAAGGAATCACTTTTCATGGAGACCAAGGCAAACAGGTGTAAAAGTTCAGAGCCAGCTGAACTGCTTGGTGTATGTGTACAAAGTAATCGGTCAAACACCCTCGCCACAGGAAAGTAAAATCCAATTTTTACTGTCCCTGGGGGGGCACATTTGGAAAGAGACTGAGAATAAACCCATCACCTCCAAAATGCTATATTATCCGCCCCTTCCCTTAAGTTAGAATTATATAGCATGTACGAGGGTAGTAATGGAGTTTTTTAGGTTGAAACAATAACCAATATTTTGCACTGCAATATGCAGGAGGACTGCAGATATTTCATATATAAAAAGACTACTGCACAAAGTCAAGGAAGCTGACCAAACTGAATAATGTCCAGAACATTCCCTGAATTGATAAATATTCAGTTTAACCCGACTGTGCTTTCAGTTACCAAAAAATATTCATAATATGGCTTTTGGGAAATACAAAGCAATATTCTTCTCGAACACTTGTCTATTTAAGACAGTGTTAGAGCGTAACAGCTTCACATTAACACAATGTTAAGAAACATGAAAGTGAAAAAGGTTTATTTTTCAAATTAAAGGATCATATTGGCTTTTTCAGAGATCTGTTAACTTTCCCATATATCCCAGTGTCAACCGGTGAGAGATCAGCAAACGAATTTTTACCTTCATCCCTGCCACATGGGTCGGAGCAGACAAGTGTGCTTGTGTGCGTGCTTCTGTGGAACACGAATAGAAGCCTTTCCTTCTATTTCGGTGCAATGAATCTACATTTCATAGACTCATAGCTATTGCATCCTTTCACTGCTGTGTGTCCAAGTTTTATTTTGTGTGAACTCTGTCTCAGTATAACCTTTATGTACCTTTTCATTGCTGTGTTCTTCAGTTTTGGTGAAACTGTCATTTCCACAAAGCAAAGTCTTTAGTTCACAATCACAAATGTTCTTCACATTGTTCACCTCTCGCACTCCAGGGCTTAGTTATATGTTTGTGAGCCACTGAACTAGCCAGCATGCCAAATTACCAAATCTTCACTTATCCACTGAGCAGTCAAGCCTACTCATATTAAATAATTACTGTAGAAGTGTGGATGCATCTGAGCTCCATATGTCTTTTGCAAGTCTCAGTTTTTCATGGCACAAACATTTTCAGTTCAGGAAGAGCATCTCTAACACAAATCATAACCTGAAACAGGCAACTGCATATGATGACTCTTGTATAATCTTTCAGCACTTTGTAACACTCTACTAGAGATCTCTTCAATTCCTCAGTGAAATACACTAAAACTGAAATTTTAAAATTGTGCAATAAGGAAGAGTATTCAATTCAATTCATTTAGGTTAATTGCTATGGTGATGACTGATGATTAACACAAGTGGGGAATGTTTACATATGCAGGAAAAAGACTGGTGGACAAAAATATATATATATATATATATATATATATATTTTTAATCTTCTGCAATAGTACATTATTGCCATGGTAAGGTTATGGAGTATGTAATTAAACCTCATCTAGGCTGCTTCTGTTCTGCACCAAGCTTCACTTTTATGGGATATTTAATCTCAATTAGATATGTTGAATTTACAGGTGCAGTCAAGCCATCAAAAGAACCACACATTTAACTGAGAAGCTACATGAGCCTAGCAGCCTTGTATTTTTGTGCTAAACTTAATTATGCTGTAATGAATATTCTATTTTGATTATGAATTCAGGCATTCATCACTGCCCAAAATCAGCACTCGATTTTCCAGCCTTGCTCTCTGTATAGGTTATAAAAAAATTTACTTGTCAAGGGAAAATTGTGAATTTTACACACACAAAAAAAACATAAAACAAGAAACACTGCTTTCAGTAAGTCTGTGCTCTCTGCTATAGCTGAAGGTCCTTAGAGAACTCTTTATATTTCTCCACATGAAGTCTTCTCCAAACTGCAATTTAATGCAATTTAAGCCTTTAATTTCATGTATGTATGTATGTATGACCTCCCATCCATCCATTATCATTAACTGTTTGTCTTATGCAGGGTCGCGGTGGTGAAGAGCCTATTCCAGAAACATAGTTCACAACGTCAGGCAATCAGAAACAGACTTATTCACTCATACATGCACATGCTTAGGAGAGTTTAGAGCCACCAGTCCACCTGAAACACATTTTTGAATTGTGGAAGCAACGTGAAGCACCTGGAAGAAACCCACCAGATCACAGGAAGAGCATTCAAACTCCAATCAAATATTCCAAGAGCTGAGGCCCTTTGAGCCCCCAATGCCACAGAATACATCATTGTACTGCTTTATCTAACGATTTTTAAACACTTTCAGCTTTTAAAAAGTCTTTCTGTGTTTCAGGATAGTGATTATGGTTGTATGCTTCTGTCAACCAAAAATAAATTTAAATGAACTACAATTATATATTAAAGCCATGACTTCCTCTTATACTAAACCGGCACTTTCTTTGGGCAGTTTTAAGTTGTGATTCCTAGGCTCATTATTACAAAACTGCTTACCATGATAAGCTGTCATTATTCTTTTAGCCCCAAATTGACTTCCTGTGAGATGTGTCTGGCAATTAAAGTGCATAATGCATGGAGCTCTTGGGTCTTAGCTATTAGACAATGTCAAATGAGAAGAAAGACACCATTTATATTGAAATATTGCTATACCTACATTGAGAGGTTATTATTGCAGAGGCATATTCCATTATGTTGAACCATTAGACTGATGAACATAAAAATACCCTTCCTAAATCCTCCAGATATAACCTTTAATCATACTAGTTTCTTATTAAACAGATCTGTACTTTTTTAGTTTCTATTATGTACCTTAATGGGTGAAAGATAATGTAGACATTAAAGTACATGCACATTATATATTTATTAAACAAGAGATTGATATTGGAATAAATCTGTTTAAACCCCAAGGAACAGAACACTACTTAATGCAATCACATTTTAATTGCTAACTCATTCAAATTATACATTCTTCTTGTTCATTAAAATAGAAAAATTAACAAGAAATCAGAAAACATTGTTTTGAAGTAAGAGCTGTTCAGTGAGAAAAGTCTAAAGGAAAAGATAACACAGAACTTTTCTAAAAAGGAAGAAATTTTTTTTTCTGTACACTGTATGCAGCAAAGCCCTTTTTCATGTTCCCCAGGGATGTTACAGTTTCCTTGCTATCAAAGGCTTACTTGCACAGGAGTCTTAGCAGATGCTGCCGTGCTGATTGTTGCAGGAACACCTTGATTGTTTCACACAGAACATCGTCTTATAGCTGCATAGCTTGTAAATTACATTATGGTGTATTAACATCACATTCATTGATACAAAACAATGAAGCAAAGCTATGTTATATAATGAGAATCTGCACTCGATTGAGGATAGTTCACGGCACAAGAATAAATCTATAGGGGAGGTCCCTTAAATTAAGAGGCTTGGGTGGATTAAGATGTACTCTGTATTCACTGTGTTGGTAATGAACCAAAGTGCATGGGAAACATTCATGATCCATTACTTGACAAGAAATCCTCAGGGATAAATACACCAGGTAAAAGCCCATTAAATTTGTTTGTTTTGTCATAATTACTTCGCAGAATGGAGTTTAAAAATTCAGCTTATATTCAGCAGCACAAAAATATTTGTTTTTACAATATGCCCTACAATTTTTTATATTTAGTCTGAACTTCTCCTTGTGCTACTAAAATTTGTTGCAGAAATATACAGCAATTTTAAGAAATTTATTCAATGTATTTTAATTGAGCACACAGGATGAATAAAATCTATCATACCTTCCTTACGTGGATTCTTAATGTAGTGTAATGCAGAAGGAATGTGTGGGGAAAAAAGTAAGGTGTCATGTGTTTGATAAACAGCACTGTCCTATGATATGTCATGTTACTGGACCTTTTCATTCCTTCAATCAGACTGGAACAATACTAGTTTAAAAACACTCGCATTCATGCACGCACGGTGTTCACAACCGTTTGTCCCAAGCGGAGTTGTGGCGAACCAGAGCCTAACCTGGCAACACAGGGTGCAAGGCAAGCGGGGGGGGGGGGGGGGGGATAAACCCCGGACGAGACGCCAGTCCGCTGCAAGGCAACCCAAGCAGGACTCAAACCCCAAACCCACCACAGAGCAGGCCTGGGCCAAACCCGCTGTGCTACAGCACCCCCACTTCAAAAACACTACTCAGCAAATTGTGAACTATTTGTAACCAGAGCTCACTCACTTTCATTTACCATTTGTCCAAGTCAGGGTCATAGCAGCCCATCTCAGCAGTACAGGATGAAGGGCCAGTTAGAGTACAAAGTGGATGGGATGCCAGTCCACCCACAGGGTTCTCACACAACCAATCACACATTACGAGCAATTTTGATTGCTTAATTCACTTGAAACACCTCTTTGGACTGTGTGAGGAAACCACAGTACCCACTGGAAGCTCATACAAACACGACTCCACACAGCCTGAGCAAGAATCAAATGCCCAAAGAGCCCAGGTGCTGTGACACAGTAGTGCTACCCGCTGAGCCACTGTGCTACCCTATAACCAGTGCGAAACAATATCAGTACTTTGTGACATTCTTCAAAACTTATCCCTAATACTAGATTTTTTTTTAAAAAAAATTACACACAGACTAAAGAAAAATATGTCCTTCCTCTTGCCAGACAGTTATTGGCTGTGTGACCATCTTATCACATCTGCAGGGCTACAGAAAATTGCGTCTCCTGGAAACGGCTTTCTCCAGATGCAGAACGAGAATCAAGTGATGCATCTTAGGCTATTCATGACACAATAACACAGTGCATCTTTTGAGTGGTTACCAAAATGCATCCTGCCACTTACAAAAGGGTCTCTATAAATAATTATCTGTACTGTTAATACAGTGACTAGTACTAACAATGTTTTTGAATATATAAAAGAAAAGTTTCAAAATGGGGCACAAAAGTAATTTTCACGAACAGTAATTCTCAAATTTTCAGCTTGAATGTGAGTTACTTGTCTCTGTATAGACACAATAGACATAGGAATGCCCTCCAAGACATGTCCATTACTGAAGTGCACAGTCACTGAATGACACAACTGCTTGACCTTGGTAGTATGGAGGTATTACATCAAATGATAGTTACATGCTATTTAGAGTCTCCAATGACATTTACAGAGTTACATTAATTTATTTAGCAGATGCTTTTCTCCAAAGCGATGTACATTTCAGCGAAAATACAATTTGTGCATTACATTAGGAGAAAGAAACATAGTTGCAGACGTGATTCTTAAGTAAACCTAGCTTGTTTCTTTCCACCTGAAGCACCGATGTTCATCCCTCGAATAGGTGCACAAAACTCAGGATAGTTGAATCCTGATAACCTTCCTACAATTTATTTTTTTTAAGGTACACAAATATTTACACACAATACAGGAGTAGCGGCTGTGTAAAGGCTTATCTGTGGATGATCACAAAGTTATGGTGCATGAACATTTACACCGTATATGAGCTGGAGAGATCTTCGGTGAAGTGATTCTGGAAAAAGTGAGTTTTCAGACACTTCTTAAATGTAGACAGAGTTTCAGCAGTTCTGAGTGAGAGGGGGAGGTCATTCCACCACAATGGAGCCAGAACCAAGAACCTCCGTGCTTTACTTTTTGTGTGTGGGACCACCAAGTGAGCAGAAATAGATAAGCAAAGGGGTCTGGTGGGGGTGTAGCGGATGATCAAGTCTTGTAAATAGCTAGGAGCATTTCTATTCTATTCCAATGAATAGCGGGTTACATTTCTGACAAAAATGCAATAAACTACTGAAGCCTAAGATGCATGACATGCGTGGCAAAACTTTACAGATGACATTGTATCAAAATTTCTGTGGTTTTAATAATATATTTTTATGTTACACATCTTCCTGGTTTCCACTGAGTTGTTCTGGTGGAGCAGTTCTTTGATGGATGAATGTAATTTATGAAATTGTCAAAATGTTGTTAATATTTTTGTCACATGTTAGATAAGAACGGAGGATCATTAAAAAGGGAAGATGCTGGATTTTCCTGGAGGATGAGGTTTGTTATTGGTATCACCTTAGTATTAGTGTGATACTAGGCAACGGTCAGGGCATTTTTTTCTTTTGGGTTAGTTCTCTCAGGAGTTGAAACTTGGGACCATTCTTCATCAGTGACATTCTCTGAAAGACTTATAGATATGAGGAAAAAAAGATGAAATCAAATCAAAATTCTCTTTAAAATACAGACATGTTTGACACATAAAAGCTGAGGACTGAGAAATACATTTTTTTGCAGGATTTTGATGAAGACAAAATTTTAAAGATGACTATGATATGACTATGCTCATAACGAAATTGTGTAATGAGAGTGGGATCAACAGACTTGATTGAAAATTTTACAGATAAAGGACTTACAAAAAAAATTTACTTTTTAATCAAACTATTACTTTTTTTTAGATAATTTGACTGTCTGGCATGACTAATATGACAATTCTACACTATGGATTCTATGTTGTGCAGAGTGATAGAGTAACACATATGAGCGTATTTGGCCAAAGAACTGAGGAGAGCAGAGAGTGAGAAATGGCAGAGAGTGTGGGTGTGTGAGATAGCTGTCTGGATGTGTCTGAACTGCTGCAATAGAGTGTCAGTTCTCCCGAGTCCTACTCTGTCATGTCTAGTCTCCTTTCTACCTCATGACATGAAAGCATACATCTTGGATGGGCTACGGTGGAAAGAGGCGAACAAAGACGAGGTGAGCCAGGGCCCTGACCACCGCTCAGAAAAGAAGAAAAAAAACTTTCATTGGCTCCTCCATACATGACCAATATTTTGAGGCACAACACTGAAATGTACAAAAAATGGAAGAGGTTTAGCTAATAGCAAAGAGTCAGCAGGAACACACTGTTGATTGATGTCTCCAACCTCCACTGGATATCTGGTCACAGACTTTGGCTTCCATCCATGACTGACAGCTTCAAATTACTTCAAGCCAGGAAAAGCAGCTGCTGTCAGCAACCAGAGGGTTTGAGTAGTAGAGGCTTTTCCAATATATTCCTCCCCCATTATTTTAGGCCATAAAGTTCAGAGAATGTGTCTGGCAGTCACATCTCTGTCTGCTTGAAAAATATATGGATATCAGTCAACCAGGACAGTTACATGTAAGTGCTTATAGCTATATGAACATTTTAGGTCACATACAAATCCCAAATATTAGATTAAAGAAACACTGAAACAGTTTAGGTCTGAACAGATTTTGTGAATTTAAAAAAAAAAAAAAAAATTAGAAAGGCCAGATGTAATGTAACAACCAGTGCCACTGACAGGCATTTGTAGACTACAAATAATATACAGTATGTTTGTGTGCATGTTATTATTGTTAATTATCATTCATTTCATTATCCAATATGGAAGGATAAACAGGAAATGGAAGAAAACAGCTGCACTCTTACAAACACTTCAATTTGATATTGCAATTAACTTCAATTATTCTGCTTGAATTATCCTTGGTGTGATCAATGTCATAGCACAAGACAGCCCGGTGGTAAAGGACACAGCTTTATAACCCAAAGGTTTCCTGTTTAAGTACTGAGAGGGGCTTTGCTGTAGAACCCTTGAACAAGGTACTGTACTTCACAAGAATTACACCAATCAAAGACCAAGCTGCATAAACAGATCAGACTGAATGTGCATTTGGATATAAGACAAATTATCTGCAATTATCTGCTATGTATCTTGTACAAACTCTGCCACTGGCTTTTGCATTCAAAACTGTGTAATGAAGTGCTACAAATAATTGTAATGCACTATTTCAATCAGTGGGTGCAGTGGTGCGGTGGGTTGGACCGGGTCCTGCTCTCTAGTGGGTCTGGGGTTCGAGTCCCGCTTGGGGTGCCTTGCGACGGACTGGCGTCCCGTCCTGGGTGTGTCCCCTCCCTCTCTGGCCTTGCGGCCTGTGTTGCCGGGTAGGCTCCGGTTCCCCGTGACCCCATGTGGGACAAGCGGTTCAGAAAGTGTGTGTGTGTGTGTGTGTATTTCAATCAGAAAAAGTGTAAATTCCAGCCAAATGATGGAGGCATACATTAGAGTTAGTAAATCTGGAAGAATTCTATGATTAAAGGCTGCTTAATTGATGAAAATGAGTATTTAGGGAAAAAAAATGACTTCACAGAGAGATTTACAGTACATAAAATGGATTTTCAGAACATATAGCTGTAACTTTGGTTTGGCTTGCCTTGAACCCTATGTCTGCCGGTATAACAAATGAGATTAATGTCAGATTACAGTCAGTTAATATCTAATGTGCCAGACTGGTTGTATTAATACAAACATGCCTTTAATTTCATTATCTGAAATATGTTTGTTTTTTTTTTTAATTTAGCCTATTTTAGACAGACGCTTTATTGATATGATAAAAAGGATTTTTCTGAGATACTGATCTGTGGAGTATTATGCAAAATGTAACAACCAATGAACAAATGATTTAATCAGGCACAGAGCACAATAAAGTCTTTATGTACTTTGACATGTGCACAACCTGTTTAAAAACCCAGATTCATGAGGTTATTTAAAGTTCTTGATGTGTTACCCAGCTCAATGGTTAGAGACACTGCCTTGCATTAAAAGCACTTGGGTCTGAATCCCCACTTTCCCTATAATACCATTGAGCAAAGCATTTGCCCTAATTTTCACCATTAAAAAACTATGCAGACATTTAAATTGGTAAATAATTGTATCTTAGTGTGGAAACCTGACATTGTAAGTCACTTTAAAGAAAAGTATTGGCTGAATTAATTAAAATAATAATAATCTGTGCATACAAAGACAAATCTTCGAGTTTTATTTTCTCAGGTTCAACCATTTCATCTAGTGTCACTGTACGATTAAATTTTACATGTTAGCAATGACAAGTCTTGTACTATTTGCTTCATAAAATGAAAAACAACAAAGCTTTTATTGGTGCGAAATACATGGAATGGAGAGACTAGATGTTGGCCCTTGAATAATATTGATAATGAGTTCATAATGGTTTGGGAGTGTTGGGGGCACGGTGGCACAGTGGATGGCACCTGGTAGGGGTGTCTGGGTTTCAAGTCCCGCTTGGGGTACCTTGTGATGGCATGGCATCCTGTCCTGGGTGTGTCCCCTCCCCTTCCAGCCTTCTGCCCTGTGTTTCCAGGTTAGGCTCTGGATCCTCGTGACCCCCGTATAGGACAAGCGGTTCAGATGATGTGTGGGTAATACCATTCAAATCTACAGTAAGACTAAACCTGTTATTTCATTTTGTTTCAGAAAATATATCCAATTTAACGAGATTACGAGATTACAAGATCCTTTAGAACAGCATATACATTACCCCGTATAGCCATCCCTTGGATTTAAGTAAGATATGGATCAGATCTTGAGTAGCACTTTACCCAAAAATTCTCTGCTCCATGAGAAGTCTGTTACGGTCTTTAAATAGTAAGGACCTTTTCAGAGACTGTCCTTCAGCCCAGGGAGTAGTGTCACTCTGTTGTCCCAACAATATGGCTGCTAAACTGCAAATTCCGGTTACTGTGACTGTGACTGGTGCCCCTGGTACGCCCGACGACTGCGCGTCTAGCTACTGTGTGCTTCTTGACCACCTCGACCCCCTCGATGACAACCCCTGAGACACAGTATAAAAGCACCTGCTCCAACGCACCTGGCTGTGGAACCTCCAACTGAGAGACATTCTCCTCACCTATCTTCCAAGGCTGATTGTTCTGCTCTGTTGTCTGGGTGCAACCCCGTGTGATACAAATAAAGTGAGTTAGCATCAACACTTGAGTCTGCTCTCCTGATCCCCCTCACACAGCGTGACAGAAGGTTCTGCCCCTTATGCAGACTCAGTGATGCTCGGCCAGCCACACCATGCCGTTTCCTCGCATGGCACCCTGCTGGGTTCGCATGACCAGCCCCGGCGCCAGATGAAGGAGACCCTCCAGGAGCTGGTGCAAGCGTTCTGGTCCAGTGGGATTGCGCAATCTGCCAGGACCCCTCACCTTGCCAACCCGGATAAGTATGACAGAGTGCCAGCCAACTTCTAGGGCTCCTAATGCAATGCAAGCTGGTGCTCCCTAACTCTCCACGAACCTATCAAGTGGACGAAACCAAGATTGCCTCCCTGGTCTCCCTCCTCACGGGACTTTTGACCATTTTGTGGAGACAGCAATAACTATCGACAACTTCGCTCGTCAGAGTACCCCTCGTCCTTGGATGCCCCCCTGAACGCCCTCCCGCTGAGCAAACTCCTGAAACAATGCAGGTTGGCCGAGGCCGGCTGGATACTGATGAGAGACAGTGCTGCCTCCACGACCGCCTGTGCCTGTACTTCAGAATCCCTGGCCATTTCTGCTCGACCTACCCAACTTGCCCACCACCACCTAACGCATACCCGGAACCCAAGGTTAGTACACCACAATTGACCGTGTCCATGACTCTGAAGTGGGTGGGGAATTGGGTAGAGACATGTGCACTGGTGGATTCTGGGGCAGTGACCTGTTTTATGGACAAAGGCTTTGCTACTTCACACGGTGTAGGCTCGTGATGCAAAATTGCGGGTTGTTTGCCTCAACGCCCAACCAATAGGGACTGGACTAGTGGACTCACGTACAGAACTGTTACAGATGTTGGCGGGACATGCCACCATGAAGAGCTTGTATTTTACCTAGTCAGGTCGCTGGACACACCGATCATTTTGGGTTTCACTTGGTTAGCTCTGCACGATCCAGTGTTCCGTTGGAACAGCGGGGACCTGGTTTCCTGGGGACCGCAATGTGAGCGTTCATGTTTGTCACTTCTCTGCCGGATCACCTCTGTTGAGACTACCACAGACACACCACCAGTGGTGGTTCCTCCTAAATACCTGAATATCAGGATCTGAGTGAGGTGTTCAGTAAGCTACGGGCAGCGATCCTCCCTCTGCACAGACCATGGGACTGCGCCACTGATCTCCTGCCCGGAACCATGCCCCCCTGTGGGCAGGTGTAGCCCCTGTCTCTTGCTGAACAAAAAGCCATGCAATAGTACATTACCAAAACACTTAAGGCAGGCTATAATTGACATTCCACATCGCCAGCCTCCGCAAGTTTCATTTTTTTTTGTGTAAAAAAAGGACGGGGGCCTGCACTCCTGCATTGACTATCGGGGGCCAAACGCTATCACGGTGCGATACCCACATCCTCTGCTTTTGATCACTGCGGCCTTAGAATGAATGCATGGTGCTAAGATTTTTACGAAATTGGACCTTCGGAGTGCATACAACCTAATCCACATCAGGGAAGGGGATGACTGGAACACTGCTTTTAGCACCACCCTGGGTTATTATGAGTATTTGGTCATGCCTTTCGATTTGTCCAGCGCTCCCTCAGTGTTCCAGGCATTTGTCAATCACGTACTAGGAGACCTCATGGATGACTGCGTCCTGGTGTACCTGAATAACATCTTGATCTTCTCGAAGACCTGGGAGGAGCATGTCACCATGTAAGAACAGTATTAGAACAGCTCCTACAAAACCGCCTCTATGTCAAGGGGGAAAAATGTCTCTTCCACCAGTCAAGAGTGCTGTTCCTGGGCTACACCCTGAGTGACGTGGGTGTGGCTATGGACGCAGAGAAGGTCTGGGTGGTGATTGACTGGCCACAACCGCAAAATGTGAAAGCCCTGCAACGGTTCCTGGGTTCTGCTAATTTCTATAGGGGATTCATCGGGGTTTCAGCTCCATCGCTGCCCCCCTCACGGCCCTTACAGCAAGTAAGGAGACCCGCCTGCCCTGGAGACAGCAAGACAGCAGAGACATTATGACACCCAGACCCCACACTGCCGTTCGCGGTGGAGGTGGATGCCTCAGAGGTCAAAGTCGGGGCCGTACAGTCCCAAAGACAGGGCGACCCACCAAAACTGTACCTCTGTGCATACTTCTCACGAAACCTGTTGCCAGCTGAGCAGAACTATGAAACTGGAAATCGAGAGCTCTTAGCCATTAAATTAGCCCTGGAGGAATGGAGGCACTGGTTAGAATGGGCCTCGCACCCCTTCCTGGTACTAACTGACCACCGTAGCCTAGAATATCTTCAGTCAAAATGCCGGCTGAACCCACGCCAGGCCCGATGGGCCTTGTTCTTTACCAAATTCTATTTCACTGTATCATATCGGCCGGGCTCTAAGAATGCGAAGGCTGATGCCCTTTCATGGCTGTTTGCCACTGACGCTCCAACCGAACGCCCAGAGCCGATCCTACCTGAGCACTGTGTTGTCAGCCATTGCATTAATATAAGACTGTTACAAGATACATATTTACTTGGATGATATCTTTTCAACTATTCCAAAGTCTGTTAATATTTTGATGAACATAAGGAGTGTATTTTGTTTACTCAAAAAAGTATTTGGCAAGAAAATGTATTTTATTGTTATGAGCCTATACCAGAAATACCAATCACAATTACGTAGTTGACGAAATTTCTTCAATTATAAAAGTTTGGCATCCATCATAATTCTTATTTTAATTTTTTAAAATTAATTTCATGAACTGCAGAGGGTTTCACAGGAACATAGATAGGAGCAGTGCACAAGGAAATTAAAAATATGTCCACGTACACAGAGCAGGGGCTGAAGGTCAAAAGGTTACAATATTTTACAGGTACGATGCAATAGCACTTCAAGAAGGCTATCCAGACATTCCAGAATTCCTTGGAGTTGACAAAGGGTGTCTATTATAATTTTAAAAAATTTTGGTCACCTTTTTGGAAGTTAGATACTGGCACAAAATCACTAGTGCTAAACACACACACACACACACACATTTTCAGAACTGCTAGTCCCATACAGGGTTGCGGGGAACCGGAGCCTACCCGGTAACACAGGGCGCAAGGCCGGAAGGGGAGGGGACACACCCAGGACAGGACACCAGTCCACCGCAAGCAGGACTCAAACCCCAGACCCACTGCAGAGCAGGACTGCGTTCCAACCCACTGCGCCACCACACCCCCGCTAGGGCTAAATATTTAAACCTTTTTCTATGTTCATTGGTATCTGTATGTTTTATTTAAGTGCACAATATACAACCACACCATAATACTATTGCATTTTTTTCAGTGCAAAATATACAATCATACTTCTATATTTTTCTTTTCTGGTCTGAGTCAGAGCAATGCAACAATTTGACTACCAAAGAATTTACAACAGTACTGTAACCAGTGAGCTTAATCTTGAGATGAATCCATCTTTCTAATATCAGTTGGACCATTTAGAGGATCACACATTTTAAATGAATCTGTGAGTGTTATCAATGGGCACTCACCTATTTAAGGTTAACACCTGATTTTCAAGCGGTTCATCTACACTTTTAATGGATCCAGACAGATGCACTAGCTCCATTACTACAGCCTGCTTGGCTACTGCATTACACCTGAACATGAAAAAAGCATGTCTCCCAACCCCTTAATCATTTACAAGCTTTGTGTTCCTTCAAGAAACTAAAGCATGAATTAATTCATTCTCTAAACAAAATATTCTACGTTAACTCAGCTGTGTTCTACTTTACAGTGAAGACAACCAAATTAAGACGTTAATGTGGGTGACATTTCATTTCCCACCCCACTGCCAGTTTTAGTTAACATTAGCAGATATTAACTGCTGCTGTTATCATACATTTATTTCAGATGTAACCCTACAAACATGACTATTTGCATGTTTGCATGCTGACTGATATTATGGAAATACAGTACATTTGTAATGGAGTAGCTCCCTTATTCCCACTAATGGGACATAATGCTACATCTAAACTATTTACTCAGAACCCATAATGAATATCAAGTGATGATAAAATTTCTCTTTCTGAAACTAAAATGTAAACTTTAAATCCTGAAAAAAATGGGTCCTCACATAATCATTAGCACTTCAATTTCTTGATGGTCTACAGCATTTGCTAAAGATATTTTAATCAACATGTAACACCTTTTAAATCAAGAAACTGCTAGACTTGGTCCGATAGCAAGAAATGACAGGATTAATTCTGAAAGGTATTGATGTTATATAGGTCTCATGATAGCACTGGTGAAATCACTGGGGATACAGGGATGAGGCACATCACTAGAGAGCTAAATTTGTCCATTTGGAAAGTAGAGCAATTGCTCTAATTTCTACTGAAATATATCATCAAAGAAAACTAACATTAGGGACCATCAAGAGGTCATGTTTATTCCTGTAGTTATAGTTGTAGCTAGCTCTGGGGTATACTTGCAAATGTAGGGTCTCAAGTACATTCTACAAAACTACAGCGCTCCAATTTTAGCAAAGATTCCTTTAAAACTGATCTGAAAAGTAGTGCAGAAAATGTATAAAAATACCCCAATATGAATCACAATATACTATTTTAATGGGAAAACAGCACCATAGGTTTTCAACAAAATGTACTGAATACATACGGTGACAATATTCCTAAACTTTAAATGATCATCATACGTACATTTATGTTTTGAAGGTTAATAATATTAAATGGTAAGAAAGAAAGAAGAAGGTATCACTTCCCTCTCAGCTGTTCAAGAGCTGCATCTTTACAGCTTTCCCTTAGCAAACAAATCAATTCAAAGAGCCCTCAATCCAAAATCTAATCAATGGCACACCAGCTCTTGGGAAGACATTTGCATGCTGGTTCTTCTATCAATACTTCAGAGTCGCACATGTCTTAAGGCTGCAATAGTCTTAACAAACATCCAAAGGCAGTGACACTTTAAAGCTGTAATCACTGACAATCAATTGGAAAAGTGAGTGGCTCCCTCAACGTACTAAAGGCCCCTTGTCACCTTTCACCTGGATTGTATTTTTTGGCTATTCTGTGTTTTCTGTTGCAGCTACACCATCATTTATTTATTTATTTTGTTTACTTATTCATTCTGTTAAGACAAAACTAACAACACCCCAAAGACAACTGATTATAATTGTTTCAAGGAAACAGAGCCACTCAAAAATACACACACACACACAGGCAAATACTCAGTGCTGAATGCCGTTTTAGTGTGAGCATTGGTATGAAATAGCCTAATGAAATGTAACGTATCCAAACTAAATAATTGCTGTACTGCTTGGTAATATTTTTGCTTAGTATTTTCAGATTTTTTGGAGAGGAAACTGTGTGGCTCTTGTCATCAGTGGCCTTTCCAGGGCACATTTATTTGGGGGCTAGATTTATTTCTTTTTTATAACTTTGTACTGCCAGAGAGGAAGTTAAAATTAAGGCAATTGTGTATTTTTGTGACCTTTCATGTACTGAAGCCTTTTCTCTTATTGTTAATTTGTATTTAGAACAAATAACTGCACTGGTAATGCAAAAATACTGGAAAAGTACTAGAATAAATGTGAAAAAACAAGGTTTATTTCTGATTTAACCTGTCGGAAATAACTTTACGACATACAGTATTTACTGAATCAAACACATTATAATAACATCATGGCATAACACATAACAAATAAACACATCCATAATATCATAAGGTTAATTTGTAAATAAAATAATAAATGCTTTATCTTTTTGTCCATAACAGAAGTGTTTTTGAAATGCTGAAGTTCACATCAATCTGATGTAAATGTCACTGGTTGACTGGCTCAGCTGCAAGTAACTCTGCCAATTGCATACAGATAAAGCTCTACTATTAAGCTGATTAATTTGAATTCTATTAACTGCCATTTTCTAAAGACCATGACATCCTTTCAATTAAAAATGCCCACTGGGACTGCAGAAAAAGGGACAATCTAGGGCTTATGGAAAATTCTGGTGACAGCTACTATTCTCTGTCTTTTTTTTTTTTCTTTTTCAGTGATCAGTTCAGTTATTTTTTTTTATCTTTTTACTGATTTGCACACTTACAGTATATGTGCTAATTTTTATTAAAGTCATCATGTGTAAATTAACCAAAGGCCAATTATGTACATACAAATATGTTTATGAGACTATATTATTTTTTATGTAATATACATGTATGGAGATAGTGTTCATGCATAACTTCTGTACACTATGACTTTTTCCATAAAACAAAATCAACACTCATTCCGTGAACAATGAACACACCATTACATTAAGACTGTTACATTAAAGATACATGAACATACAGCTGGGAAATATGATGTTTTTAGTTGTTTCTTAATGAGTCAAATATTAGTAGCAAATCACTCTTAGAGACTAGCCATCACTATCCCCTGTATATGCAATACACTTAGCTTGGTAGACAGGGCTGACATAAGGAAGTGTAAATTGAATAAGGAAGACAGACATGTCTAAGCTTGACATACACCACAGTACAACTGCATTAGCCACCTCTCATCTGGATATCTTCCAGTATAAATAATATTGATCATTCTTCAAATGATGTCCTGCCTTACAATAGATAACATAGTAATTCTAATAATGCAGGATGGTTTGTCCAATTCTTAGTGTGTACAATTACACTAACAATTACTTTGCACTGTTATCATAATGCCAAAGAGAAAAACACAAAACCCTTTTTAAAATTAGAATGTTTAGGAACTTAGTGTAGATTTCACAAACTTTGGAAACTGTAACTTGATTTGTAGTAAATGGATCTAGCTGGGGGTGCGGTGGCGCAGTGGTGCAGTGGGTTGGACCGGGTCCTGCTCTCCGGTGGGTCTGGGGTTTGAGTCCTGCTTGGGGTGCCTTGCGATGGACTGGCATCCCGTCCTGGGTGTGTCCCCTCCCCCTCCAGCCTTACGCCTTGTGTTGCCGGGTTAGGCTCCGGTTCCCCACGACCCCGTATGGGACAAGCGGTTCAGAAAATGTGTGTGTGGATCTAGCTAAATGTAATGATGTATATCAAGCAACTCTTGTCAGGATGATTAACATGTATATATTTTAGGCAATTGTATGTATTTATTTATAGGTTTCTTTTCTTTTGGCAGAGTCTTTCACGACTTCTGTTTTGACTTGCCTGTAGGATTCTGACAGGCAATATGTCAAATCCCCAAAAAGTCCCTTTGTTAGCAGACATGGAGGCTAGTGGTGCCCTGCTGACCTCTGTACTCTGACAGCATTTCCTCTGGCAGTACTTCCCTCACCCTTGTCCCTGATTGCCACTGTAGCATGGTGGTGTAGAAAGTGCCTAATAACAACCAATGTGCTAGCACTCCTCCCATGCCATTCCCAGTAAAAAAAAAGAAAAAAAACTATAGACACTTCATACACAAATGAAAAGACGTGTCTTACTAAATGCTCTTTCAAGGTTTATGACCACGCCATGTAGTTCTGTTTTCTGTTTACCACATTAGTCCTATGGGGTAGATAACAATTATAAAAATATTCTGATTCCTATGCATATATATATATATATATATATATATATATGTACTGTTTTTATATATATGTACAGTGTGCATGTATATATATATATATATATATATACATACATACACACAGTACTCTGCAAAAGTCTTAGGCACTTAGATGTTTCACAGGAATATTTGTTTTAGACAGTTAATGTCTTCTGCATTAGTGTCAATGGGAAAGAGCATATTTTAGATTTCCACACATTCCTTTTGAAAAAAGTTACAGTATTACAGTAAGGGTTTTGTATGTTGTTAAAGAAAGAAAACACACACACACATACACACACACACACACACGCAAAACCCTTACAGTATTACAGTAAGGGTTTTGTATGTCATTAAAGAAAGATAATACACACACACACACACACACACACACACACACACACACACACTGCCTGAAACCACTTGTCCTGAGCAGGGTTGCAGCAAACCAGAGCCTAACCCGGCAACATAGGGCGCAAGGCTGGAGGGGGGGAGGGGACACACTCAGAACGGGTTGCCAGTCCATCGCATGGCACCCCAAGCAGGACTCGAACCCTAGATTTATCAGAAAGCAGGGCCTGGCCAAGACCACCACAACCCTGCTTGGGACAAGTGATTGTTGACAATAAATGGTTATTTAGCTTTGTAGGAAGTTTTTTCCTCCAAGTGCCTAAAACTTTTGCTCAGTACTGTATTCTGGCATGCAGCGCTCTTGACTTGGATGGGCAAAGAAGGACACACAGGAAGTGCTTATGACAAATGTTTTAGTAGAACACTGGCACACAGGGAAATAATACTCTCAGTCCAAGGATCTCATTTTCTCAATGACCTGCACCTCCAACCAGCCTTTCCAGCCCACTTTGCACCCCCAAGCTTTTTTTCACCCACTGGCAAACACAGTCACTCATTAATTTTGCCCGAGAGTTCCCCCAGTGGTTGTACACTTTATTCACATTTCCCATAATGCAACTATTTACAATAAACGGGTTTCCCACTCAAACTCGCGGTAATGCACATTCATTATTAGTGTGTGTATATACGTATATATACATATTGGCTTATATCCCACTGGAAGCAGCTAGGTATTTTGTATTCAAATGTATAGTTCCCTCATGTGCAGTTAATTGTTGGTTTTGCACTACTGCAGATACCAGTTTTGCGCAAGATGTCTGCAACATTTCAGCATCTTGTTATCAGTAAGGATAGCCTCCCAAAGGATAATAGGCATGACAGACAGAAGTCTGCTTAGGCCAGGAAAAAACTTGGATGATGCGATTTTTGCCTCTTTATCCTCTAGTGGTCTCTTCAGAATTTGGCAGGTATCTGAAAGGAGGCTATACTGACCCATCCAAGTAAACAACACCCCTGTCCATGACTGTCTGCATCGAGGCCAGCTCGCCTCTTAGTACATTCGGGTGCTCAGAAATTACTGCAATTGCTACATGAAGGAGAGTGGAAAAATGCCCTTTTCTAGTGTATAAACACTGCCAAAAGAGCTACTGATGACAAATGATAGTGGTTCTGCATCTAGCAGGAACAACACCTGGACACCTCTGTCTGTATAAGGGGTACACCCACAAACCTCAGAAAAAGTGTTACTGCATGTCCAGTGTACTGCAGCTGCAGTCACTGTGGAAATCATCTGGCAAGTTGAAAAGATATTGGTTTGTTATGGGCCTCCTCTATCGGTAAGACAAACAGTCCCAGTTTTGCTGAAATCAAAATTTTACACCTGGTCAATCCATAATGCATTCAGCTACAAAATGTCGGATTGTGTAAGGATTAAATTTTGAAATATTTGTGAGCCAAATCTGACCAACCTGACCTGAGTCCTCCCTGAGTTTTAGATTCATTGTATGTCTTCAACCATCAACACTCTGTAGGAAGGGTGGAGTCTCTTCAGGGGGATGGAAACACTTCTCAATTTATAATGTCACAGCTGACCTTTGGACAGTACGTTAGGAAAAATATTGCATATTCGGAGATAGCAGTCCTTTCATTGCCTTAACAGGCAGATGGTTAATCTAAGCTATGCATATTTTATCAGCTTGTTTAAAAATGTTGTTCTCCCTCTGATATGATGTGAGCTTTCCATCCTCTGATAGCTTTGTGAATGACCTGGTGTCACTACACTGCAGCAATAGGGAATTCATGTTCTATCCGGATGACTGTCTTCTGACTGCCGAATCTAGGGAATGGTCATCAACCACCTGTCATATCCCAAGGCAATGCATATCATTCCTCGGTGTAAGAATGGATTTGCAGTGTATTCTTGTCCAATGGCAGGAGAATTTCTATAGTGGCTGCCAGTTGGTGCAATTTTCAATCTGTAATCAGTAGTGCTCTGTTTCGCTCTGCTCAGTTTTTCCCTAAGCATGAAGGGTCATTTTAAAGTGTTGCCTCGGTGAATTAATTGCAGGTTGCAGTCAACAAAAAGATTTAGGTTTGTTTGACTTGCATTTTTCATATATATTTGCTGATGTTTTGAATCCATATGCTGAGGGTTAGTGGGGGGAACTGCTGTGTAGCTGTTGCTTGGGCAGTCAGAAACCACAGAAAACAAACAACCAGTAGGCAACATCATCTACAACATGCCTGAGAGTCCACCCCCTTTTCGGGGAATCTTGGCTACATTAAAAATAAATATTACAAAAAATATTTGTGCTCATAAAACTTCATATTCAAATTTCATTATTTAGAAAACCAAAGCAAATTCAACACCAAGACAAAAATATTCAAGTTTTATGCATATCTAGCTTTACAATGAATGTACTCCTGTTTATTAGCAAACCACTATCAAATTCTCATGGTCAGAGCTAAAAACATTTTTCATTCCACGTCTGTTTTATAATTTCCAACAAATGTTCTTTCTTACTATAAGAGATAACCACTACATGTGGTCCCACACCAAACAGAATTACTAGTTAATTTGATTGTGAAGATTGTCTTTCATTATTGAGGCGATACTAAAGAGCTTCTTTAAGGATTAACTCGATTGCACTGGAACCCTCTTTCAGGCAGAACTAAATTATCTCTTTGGTTGAACACTTGGAAGAATGATCTTTATGTTACCTAGCCAAACAGAACAGAACAGTGCCCTCTGCAAGAGGACATCTCTCTCCGCATTTATAAGCATTGCGGCAATGGCTGTTCGTGCATCACAAAGCGTCTACAGTTTCCCACTGTCTTTGTAAAGCGCATGAACAGATAACACAGGTTGATTACGCATTCATGTTTAAATGAACTATGGACAGTATTAAACCTGAGAAAACACACATTTCATATGAAAGTAATGTACACAAAATGAACTTTTTCATAGTTCAGAACAACACGGAAATATAGCAACGCAGTTTATAAAGCTTAAAGTTCAAAATACACTATTGAATCTCAGGGAAGCTAGATAGCATATGTTGCGAAATACATAGACCCCCTTCAGTTGAAAGATTCAAAAGTGACAGTGTTAACCTTGGCAGTATTAATGATACGAGATCAGTCAATGTAGAGTAGTCTTTTCCTGGAAATGCAGACACCAGACAAATTCTCCAGTGTTCACTGAATAGTGAAGATATTACTTTAACAGCTGCACAATGAAACTGTGAAATCACTGAATCCAAAATAAAGAACCAATAGAAATGTACTGAATCCAATACCATTTTACAGAAAATAGACTTCATAAATGTTGTACAAAACTCTTAGGAACCCTGAGAAATCTATACATCTAGCAGTGTGCTGATATTTGAGTTCTTTTTGTGCACATGTTCCTTTGTTCCCAGCATATTTCATTACCTTTACTTTTCTCTTATAAAGCAAATATTTAAAGTTCATGAGACAATTTATTCACATGTCCATTATTCTTAATTATGAACCATAAAATCCCATAATGTAAAGATTTCATCCCTCATACCCCACAAACATTCTCCCCTCCCCTTTTCATCTGCAGTCTGTGTTGCATGATGGGATCATGTATTTGCTCAGAACTAGGAGTTATTCAGAACTGAAATTCTTTATGAGGAATACTTTCACTGGAACCCCAAACACCTGGTCTAAAAGAAAAGTCATAAGTGACAAAGATATACATTTTCAAGAAAAGGATTTTCCTCACCATGATATCCTCATACAGACTGTGTTTATGAAAAGATATATTCCTACTTTCCATCAAATAGATGATACCCTGTCAAACTATTCCCAAAGATACTAGTTGAAATAACACAATAACAAATGGGCATAGACATAAAATAACTGATGATGAACAGTAAATTAATAGTTGATGACAATTTGACGTGTTTAAAGGCATTCTCTGAACACATGGTACTCTACGTCAGTAGACGATAGAAATCAAATATTCCGTTTGGTGGTTAAGAATGCTATTTTTATTATTTCATTTTTTTCTCTCTGGAATACCTTTTGAATTATGCATCTTTTAACAACATTTATAAATAATGTTTTATTCAGTAGCTTTCTCTATTACTTATGTTTTCTGACCTATTCATTTCAGCAATGACATGAAGCTGGCAGTCCATTATTAAAGTATTTCCCAAGTGGACGTGGGGGATTTGGAATGCATTTTTCTGTTCTGTAGCAAGTTTCTTTTACAGCAGTGTAAAACATTGTATGTCCTATAGAATTGGGAGTAATGTGTGGAAATGAAGAATAAGTAGTGTTAATTGTCCTGTCACTAGAAAAAAAATCTTAAAAATCGTATTACTTCAAAAAATTCTTTGGAAAAAAAAGTACTTTAGAATAGAACTAATCAAGCACTGCCTAAAAAGACCATACAATTTAGATTTTTATCACGTGTGATTTGTCTCAGTAAACACATGTTATTTAAAGGTGGCATCAATATGTTTTAAATCCATTCCTCGACTTAATCATTTTGTCTTTCAGAAAGATTTTATATATATAATCACTCGTCGCACATAATTAGAGAGGCTCGGTACCTCATTCTGAGTAAATATAACCATTAGTTTCGAATCATTTAACATCCATGCTAAGCAAGGTGCCTACATCTCAGACAAATGTAAGACGTGCGTCTTCAGAAAAGGTCAAGCAGCAACACTGCAGCATTTGGTGATCTTTGGCGCTGCTGCAAAGACGGATGCATCGTCTTCTGATCTGCAGCGAGTAACACACAAGAGGTGCAAAAGAAAGAGGTTCTCTCGTCTTTTTCAGAAGCCAGTGGCGCGAGAGACGGCAGCGCTCCGTACCTGCGCGTCCGTGTCTTCTCCGCTCGTATTGCGTTCCTCGGGAGCGCGGATGAACCACCACTGAATCTCCAAATACACCGAGGACGTCCCACTTTGAAAAGCACACGCCATCTCGATGTTCTGACCTTCCTTGGCCGTTAGATTCGACGGCAGTTCAGTGAACTTTCCTGCAATCCAGAAAATATCCATGAGTAACTCGTGCGCATTTTGATGGACGCGATGCAAAGCGTACGCGCACCGCGTGTCTCTACGGGAAAGAAATGGTTTATAAACTGGGATAAATGTCACCTCTCGATACTTGTTTTTTTTTTTTTTTTTTTCTGTTTGACTACCGATCATCTTCTGAATTTCTCATTTTTATTGATTTGTTTTTTTTGCCCATTCAGTCCATACTACAAGTTGGCACCACCGGGGAACCCCTACTTCACTGAAGACACACGTTCCCATCGGTTTATATTTCAAAAAAAAAAAAAAAAAAAAAAACATGTTGACTAAATTAATCATACAGCTGTGAACCAAACAGCAAGGGAAGCATTCTGAAATGCTTCTGTAGCATCCACTCTTCCACATGTAAACGGCTCTGTATAGAGTCTGCAGTCTTGTACACGGCAGAGCAAAATGACGGAGAAGCACCGTCAATAAATATCGACTATGAAACGGTTTTCGTAAGAAATAATGATTTAAAAGAAGAATTGGTCCGTGTGTTTATATTTGTCTGTAAAGCGCGACGTCCATGTTCAAAAAATATTAATATCTGAATCATTTAAACCGAAGGGAATAATTACCTCCAAGATGACAGCTATTGTAAAGTTTACCAACAGACATATATCACAGGTGGATTATACGAAACGGACGCGTACAGCAGAAGCAAGGAGCTGCGTGGTACGTGCGGAGCTGTCCGCGGTGCTGAAAAATAACTGCAGTCCACGGACACAGCGCAACCCACTGTGACAGCGGGAGCACGAAGGGCTACTTTGGATGCAAGTCGCGCTTGGTGTTTATTCAAAGTTCTTTTTGTCAGCCTTCGACATCGGGGGGGAAACCGCGAGAAGCATCGCGGCCAGTAGAACTGGACAGCACAACCTCACATAGTTCATAAACGGAGCAATGGTCGCGCTCAACAGTTGCCATTGATCTCTCAGTGCTGAGAGACTGTTTCTGCTGTCCTGCATCATTCCCCGCGGATCCACCACACGCAATTAACAGTTAACAAGCCTTCACATGCCACTCTTTTCATGCACCAAGCAGGGTAGGAAGCACAATTTCACATGTGTCAGTTGTAAAAATAATAACAATAATAATAATAATAATAATAATAATAATAGCGAGTCAACTTACCACTGAAAGAGGAACCGAGATGGATGCAGAAACTGGAAAAGAAAACAATTCCAATACAGTCATGAAAGGTCCACATCATTCCAAAGTGGGGGTGGCAAATATCACATTAGCGGAATTAAAAGGCTCTTCCAGGACAGTTGGGGAGATTAAAAAGACGGCGCGAGGCAGACGTGCAGTGAGACTGTGCGCCAGATGCCGAACATGCTGGACAGCGGGCAGCGCGCGCCTCGCAAAGTTTCGTTGGCTCGCCGCGCGCTCAAGGTGCTGTCAAGTAAGTAATAAGAGGCTCTGCTTCCGCGGTTCCTTTTTGTTCGCCGCTGGTGAGACGTCAGTGTGCAGCCCCCCTATTGCGTTCCTTGCGCTCTCGGCAGAGACGGGCCATATTCCCCCGCTGGAGAGCAAGGAAAGATGAGGCTAAAGTCCTCAGAAGCAGCCCACTTTGAGTCTCTGTTCAGAGATCTGACGGACATTTTTGATACATGGTTATAAGGGGAATGATTGCAATGATATGAGACTTCATTGTTATAGCATTGCCTTTTTTTATTTTTTTACGTGGAACTACACAAAAATGTGTCACTACCTTGCTGCCACATCCTGAAGACATAAGGTAAGCTCCTCGATTATTCTGGTGACACATTTTAAAATCCAGCAACATTCTCTTCAATTATTTACCTCCACATTTTGCAGTACCAGCCCTAGACTTTAGGGGGCGAACGGCAAGGTATTCCAGCCCATCCAGATTGCCACGTTAACCTGCTAGAATAAATACACTGGAAAAAATAACTGCACTTGAGCATTACTTGCAATGAGAGCATCAATGTGAAACCAGTTGAATAAAGTGGGGTTTGCTCAAAAAGAATGCCTTTAGGGCCTGTGCATTACCTGATGCCCTAGGTCATGCCGTGCACAGATGCATCCAGACGTTTACAAATAGTCAACTCACGTTTCTCATCAGTGGGGGTGACTGGATTTACAATAGGAGATATGGTGGTGATGGTGATCACTGCATTAATTAAGAAAATGTGGAGTTATGGGAAGTTGGAGCAGTTTGTTTATCAAATTTGTATTTAAAACAAGGGTACTTTTGGGATTGCATTTGACTCGATTTAAGATACAAAAAATACAAAAAACGGAGTTACCATAAATAAGTCCAATAACACAACAATGTGATGTAATAATAACTCATGCAACAGATGGAGCCATAGATAATATTCCCTCTTATTAAACTTGTGTGTTCTATATAAGGGCATCTATAGTGTTTCTTTTAATATTGGAGCGTGGGTGCCCTAAGAAGGTCATTTCAAAAGCTTGTTGTGGGAGCTGGCCTTGGCATCACCACTGCTATTCCCCAGTTACATCACTGCAGACAACATTTCAGTGGGTAAATTTATCATTTTCACAGCTTCGACTCTGAGATCTGACCAATACAGGAAGAAAAAATTAAACTAGCCTACACCCCTCTACAGTGTTATTTGCTGACATGCACAATCCATAAGTCATGAGCCATAAGCCATATCAGTATTATTATAACTACTCATTTGTCTGAATCCTTTCTCTAAGGTGACATAGTTTTAAGTTTCAACTCAAAACTCAAAGGCATTTACAACTATTCACATATTAATCTATTCATACAGCATGTGTAAGTACATAGATACACTGTCATAAAGGTGCTGCAGACATTCTTTTACAATAGATACAATACAAATTAAGGCTCTCTAGTACAATCAGACATATACCTCCCTCTTAGCAAATTCATTGTTTTCATATTAGTGTGTCATTGGAGCAGCATTAATCCTGCTCAGGGTTTCACAGTAATTCATTTAAAATACTACTGCTATTTCAAGAACGACGGAAACAAAAGTTACTGGGTAATTCACTAAAAAGAATTTGGTTGGGGTTTCTGGCTGTTCAATATTTACCTCACATAGTGCAAAGCCTTTTGAGTGGAAAAACAGTTAATAAAAGTAATTACATATTTTCAAGATTGATGATGGTGCGGCAATTATAATTATGTTCAGCTTCTATGAGTTCTGTTAACCTTGACTCAGCATCCATTTCTGCCCTTACTCAGATAACAGGCTCTGCAGGCTAGGTAATGACTGCAAATCATTCAGAACATTCTCAAAGTGTAGAATACATACAGATTCTGCCGGAAGTTACAGAAGAGAAGAACGAGGGCATTCAGGCCATCGGCTGGAATTGTTAAAAGAGACAGGTTGGAATGAAGACAGACAGGACCAGCACTGATGACTGTATGTTAACAAATTATACTACAGTCCTTCTGAAATATTAACAAAATGCTGACAGATGTTGTGCAACACTAGAAGTAGAAGGATTTTGTTCCCTTTTAACCTTGTCTGGCAGTGACTTTCATAGAGCTGTGATCTGTTTCTTCTGAGAGAAAATCACACTCTGTACTGCCTCGGTGCACGTCCCCAGCACAACACAATGATGTAATCTGGTGAATGTCAATAAAAGAAAAAAAAAAAAAACAATAGAGCAAAAAACATAAACCTAAAATGAGATATTTCCTCATAACAGTAGACTAAGGTGGCTTTTGTGAAGGTAAAAAAAAAAAAAAAAACTAATACCAAGTCAATTCCATTCTTTATTTTTACCTTCTTTTCAATAATGTTTTAATTTTTACAAAAATACACTAACACAACAATTTTTACATTATTTGTGTTATTTAATTAATGAAAAGAGATTCTATATTTAGTCCTTAAAATGTAGTAAACTCTGATTGTAAAAAGAACTCTGGAGTTCAAAACCTTGAACTAGTCAACACATTTTAAGTGCACATTGTGAAAATTCCAGATCGTTTTCAATATAATATAAACAACCACTGCTGTGCAGCACATGCAGAAAATCTCTCACTAAAGATGCTTTGTGCTTTTTTAAGCTAAAGGAACTTTCACAGGATATAAGCCAACAGCAGATTTTGAGTTTTGAACCAACATTTCTATCCTAGCTTTTTTAAACATTAATTAAATAACTTATCATTTCTGTCAATCTGCTAAACTGTCGCTACCCTTTTCATCATAGAGCAGGAATATGATTAGCATATTTGCCCTTGAAAGTCTACCAGTCATAAAGGTATGTGGTACATTCTGAGAGTGAAAGGAAAAATTCAGCTTCATTTCTTCTCAAGGACATGTACACATTAAATTGGCCAATGACTTACATTTACATTTATTCATTTAGCAGACCCTTTCTCCAAAGTGACTTCCAATGAACTCTATGTAGTGTTATCGGCCCACACGCCTTATTCGCCAAGGTGACTACACACATGCGTACATACATAAACACATATACATACAGTATGTAAACTGACCAATAACTTTAGTTTGTAGCAAAATCTTAAAGGATAATGCTGGCCAGTAGTGCCACAAATCATTAGTGTCAATAAATATTAGCCAATGAAGTCAGGAATGCATTGCTTAAATTTCCTGAATGACATGCTGCATTTATTTAACCCCCTCCCACCTTGTTTCCATTTTGCTTCTACCAATTACTTGACCCTACCTTTAAAGGGGTTAGCAATCAATAGCCCCTGTCCTCATCCAGTACTGCCTGGAAGATACCCATCTTATGTCGCTCATGATTGATTGTTGTCATTTAACCTTGTACACTGCCATAACATAAATTTCACATTGGAAACGAAAATCTTTACATTCTCTATAGTATCTGAAAACTGTTATCCAAAAACAATCTCTGATTTTCAAGATTCCTTTTAAGGCAGCGATACTTGAAAATGTATTGTTGATTTTCTCATTTTTACTGCGTGATGTCATCTCAGATGACGGAGGTATGTTATAGTTCCTTGTAGGTTGATTTAAACTATTAGATATTGCAGGGCTTTCAGTTAGTTGTGTGGACAAGGTACTGTGCATGCTCTATGTTCCTGCTCAATGAAATCTTTAACAATAGTCACCAAGGTCAAAACCTGTGGAAGACTGACCATTAAAAATTTTATTACACAACTGGTTAATACAAACAGCCACAGTTAGTATTTCAGTTAGAGGAGCAATTAGTTTAATACTATTTGTTATAATAAAGGAATGGGTGTAATATGTGACACTATCATTCAGTAAATTAATGTTATTTTTATCGCTTATACCAATATGTTAATGTTATCCAACATAAGTGGAACGCAGAGACATCTTTTTGACCGACACAGTCTTCTAAATTAACAGAAAAAGATTCCTTTTAATGCAATAAAACCAGGTTCTGTTTGGTGCAACCAACTTACCCAGCCGGTTCTACATTGATTTGCAATAACTCTCCGAGAGCTGATGTAACACTGCATTTTGCAATGTACTAACTAATAACTAGCAGAGGACATACAATTAGAAACAAGTAATGTTTGAATTTGCGTGAGAGGTCCTGTGGTCAATGAGTCTAATGGCTGCAACTGTAGGCATCATACACTGTAACACCCTGCATGGCCTGTACAGTATATAGGATTATGTGTAAAATATTTCAACAGTGTGGAAACCTGTAAAAATGTGGAAAATGTAGTCTTTGTTCCATTAGATGACATTCCTTACACAGCACCTGCTCTTTCTATGTACAAAATCTAAACCCACAGACGCTTTGAAGTTCTGCCTGCATTGTCTAATATTACACATCAATTGGTGTGCTGGCAACCGTCAGTGTTCCAACAGCTTTGGGCTTCCCTTGTCGTCATGCATTATGTACACTTCTGGAACTTATATTTATCTAATATTTATTTATTTGTCTTTCAAGATCCAAATGAATGGCAAATCAGCTCCTGGTATGAATATCCTAACACTGACTACGTATATGTAGACTGTAAGACAAATGCTGTATCTCCAGTGGAGAACTGAAATGCTTATTTTACAAACCAAGTTCTGATGGGGAACAGAAAGACAGGCAGGCAGACAGATATGGACACAGACGTTCAGACATACGCAAACTAGGTGTTACACAGCCGCTACTCCTGCATTGTATGTGAATGTCTGTGCACCTTATAAAAAAAAAAAAAAAAAAGTAGGAAGGTTATCAGGATTCATCTGTCATGCATTTTATGCACCTACTTGAGCGATGAACATCGATGCATCAAGTGGAAAGTAACAAACTAGGTTTACTTTAGAATCATGTCTGCAGCTATGTCTCTTTCTCTTAAGGTAATGCACAAATTGTATTTTCGCTGAGATGTACGTTGCTTTGCTAAATGAGTAAATGTAAATGTAATGTAAATCTGTGTGTTTATATTTATATACAGTACTGTGCAAAAGTCTTAGGCACTTAGATTTTTCACAAAAAAAATTTGTTTTAGACGGTTATTTAATATCTTCCGCATTAGTGTCAATGGGAAAGAGCATATTTTAGATTTCCAAGCATTCCTTTTGCAAAAAGTTGCAGTATTAGAGTAAGGGTTTTGTATCTTATTAAAGAAAGAAAGTACACACACACACACTGTCTGAAATCACTTATCCCAAGCGGGGTCGCGGCGAACCAGAGCCTAACCCGGCAACACAGGGCGCAAGGCTAGAGGGGAAGGGAACACACCCCGGACAGGATGCCAGTCTGTCGCAAGGCACCCCAAGCAGGACTCGAACCCCAGACCCACCACGCCAAGTGATTGCTGACAATGGATGGTTATTAAGATTTGTAGGAAGTCATTCTTTTTGGAAGCATTATCACTTTACAACTTTTTTCCCCAAGTGCCAAAAACTTTTGCACAGTACTGTATGCACACATACTCAATACTAGTCTGTCATGCACATCTAGAAGATATATGCGACAGACGGAAGTATTCACCCCTGTTATGTTAACAGCCCATGAAGTTTTCCAGTAATGGAGAAACTAGTTCTACACATAAGCAAAAAAGCCTAGAAAGTGAATTTCAAGTAAAGTACATCAGAACTTGTTGGAAATTAAATTCTTTTATATTGTTGGTATATAGAAATAGGCCATGGCGTTAATTAGAGATGGGAGTGGGTTAAATATCATAATCTTTGCTGTGTAGATTGTTTTATATATGGATTGTTCTTTATTTCATATCCATATATTTGCAGTTCCAACAAGTTTCAATAACGGATTATTTTGAACAGGGTTGCGGTGATCCGGAGCCTATCACAGAAACACTCAGTGGAAAGCTGAGGGAGGGTACACTCTGGATGGGACACCAGTGTAACGCAGAGCAGCCACAGACATAGTCACCCATTCGCATTAAAAGGGCAATGCAGCATCAACAATCCACCCAAACTGCATTTCTTTAGACGGTGAAAGGAAACCAGAGCACCTGGAGGAACGCCAGGGAGAACTTCACACAGAATGAGTGGGGATCAAATGCATGTTCTCTTGCACCACCCAGGGACTGTGATGCAGCAGCGCTACTCACTGCACCACTGTGCCACACCATCCATATGTTTTTTAATGTTTAAATTTTATTGTGAAACTCTTCATTGTGATAAATGGAGAATAAAATTTTAATTACCTAAAACATGAATTGGAACAGCTTGGGGAAGAACTTAGTGTTTCCAACCTTTTTCATTGCAGCTCCGCTTCATTGGTAGTTAGTAGCTGGTAGTGTCGTGGAGATTTGTCATGGAATGGTTGATAGCTGGCAAAACATTTTTGAGAATATTGGTGGCTATTCATTGTATTTTTAGTTAGGGTTTTTTTTTTTTTTTTTTTAACTAGCCTAAGGAATTGTTTGGGGTTGTACCTTGCGTCTATTCCCCTTATCCATGTGTCAGTCTAGGTATCTTGTCTTCCTTTATTCTTTTGCATAACTGGATATATGACTAAAATTAAAAAAAATAAATAAATAAATAAAAATGAAACAATCTATATTTTACTGAAATCAGGCCATCGTAGCAAACCAAGCAAAAAAAGATAAGGTCACTTGTTTATTTTCTGATGGGACTAAATGTATATTGTATGGCACAGACCAGCCACAGGCCATCACACAGGTAGCACATGTCTGCTCTCTGGCAGAACCAAACTATTTGATTGTTTTCCAGCAGGAGGGATAAAGTGGCTTGTTGCCATCAAGGGTACGGTTGAGCCAGATCCAGGCATGTCCTGCTGGAGAATCTGTTTCAGTAGGCGATATAATGTGCTTATTTATTTATTTTACCCAAAACACATGGCAAAAGCTTCAAAGGAAAAGCTTAAAAACAAGAATGTTAGTGCTGAAACCCAGCATCGAATCCCATTGAAAATTAGTGGTGTGACCTGTCCATTGATTCACTCCATTTACTTTGGCAGTGTTGGGGAAATTTGAATGGAGGAATAGGCCAAAACTGTAAAAAGCTTAGAAAATGAACTTACAAGATTCCTGTCTGCAAAGTATTAGCTTTGGACAAAATATAACTTGAACATTGCATTTCTTCATGGACACACGGGAATATCAAAAACAGCTGAGTTTCATTAAACTTAAAATTAGCTTATGAATCCTTTTGTACTACACCTATTGAATAGCCATGTAACTCACTCTTTAAGCTTCTCATTTTGAGTTTTCTTTGTTCATTTAATTTTTCAGTAACAAGAGTATTAACATTCGGGAGTATTTTCTACATTATCTTTATTGATTTTAACTATTATTAATTTTATCGTTGTTTTATAACAACACTAGGAAATAGCTCGGGAATGGGAGGCTGCAATCCTTGTGAGATAAAGTACTTAAACTAAGATAAGGATTTTCTTTTGTTGTTTTTGTTGTAAGAGTGAGTGCTGCGCAAGATTATTAATGTTCATTTGGACAGCTTACAGTGTGCCATATCTGTATGAAAAAGTGGTTAAAATTGCCCCAATAATACCTTATTTTTTTCCTTTATTCAATCACTTTTAGTAACTGCTTGTCCAATGCAGAGTTCTTGTGGTCCAGAATCTAACCCAGAAGTGTTGGATTAAGAAGGGGTACACCCTGGATGGGAAGCAGACACTCATTTGAACACACATACACAGTGAGGACAATTTAGAATCATCAGTTCAGCTGAAATACATACCTTCGGGCAGCGGGAGAAAACTGAAGCACCCAGACTGAACCAACACAATCAAAGAAAAAACATACAAACTTAGTGAGCTGGAGTTGCAAACAACCTGAGTTGCAAACTGACCGAACCTAATTCCCTTCCACATTCAAAACTTCAGCCTAGGAGCTGCTAACCATCAGCTCTAAATCTTGTGCCATCATGCTGCCCACATGATGTTTGTCCCTATCTTAAATTCATTTGGTATATTCATAAAATTGGTTTATGAGAATTATATTAAAAACCATGTCTCTTTAAATATATTACCATCTTAAACCAGGACAAAGATATACAGCAGGCAAGTATGTGTGGTTGGATTGTTTAAGAACTGCACGGTAAGACCAAGCAATTGACTCGCTGGCTTTATTAGCACACACCGAATTCTAAAAGGCTAATGAAATGCCTAAACTTTAATGAATGTCTTGTTTTACCGAGGGTTTAGTAAGAAAGGAGGGTTCCCAATGCCCTCTTAAACCAATGGGAGACTCCCATAAACTTCTTATACCATGAACACTAATAAAAAACTTAGTTTGTGAAAGGCTGGGACCCCCAAAGACATTACCTGTCAACATGACACTTCATAAATAGATGTGGAACTCAGCTTGCACTGTTTTGCACATAAATCCACAATTGGACATATGTAATTTAGTAGATATAAAGCATACTGTACATGTCGAAGTCTCAGGTTCACTTCCCCCCAGTCTGTCTCATTGTCATTTAACTGGATCAAACCTATTTTAATTAGTGTATTCTTATAGGAGGGGGCACAGTGGCGCAGTGGGTTGGACTGGGTCCTGTTCTCCAGTGGGTCTGGGGTTTTGAGTCCCGCTTAGGGTGACTTGTGACAGACTGGCATCTCGTCCCGGGTGTGTCCCCCCTCGCCCAGCCCTTCGCCCTGTGTTGCCAGGTTAGGCTCCATGTTCCATATGGGACAGGCAGTTTCAGATGGTGTGTGTGTGTGTGTGTGTGTAAATCATGCATTAGTTTCCTCGTATACACAGGAAAAACAAATGTAAAAGTATGCCTAGTAAAAAATTATATAGTAACAAATGTTTCTGCAGAGCTAAATATACATGTACAACACATTTTACTGCTTAAAACAATATTTATATGTCAACAATAGCATGACATATTTAATTAAAACATAGCATAAATCTACCTCTAGAGCAATTTCTGACTTCTTCAGCTGGTCTACATTTAGTTTTCAGGGCTTTTAAAACATACCATAAGGTTGGAATGAATGAATGAATGAAAGTTAGTAATCAAGAAAATCATGTTGGAGCACATTCCATATACTAGAATTTACATTTCTTTTACAGCTGGGGCTAGAGTTCTTTTTCAAAATTAGCTTCCTTTTTGTAAAATTGCTGCGGAACAGCAATATATTATGTGATTATCAGTGGAAACAGCCAAAATACAAATGACAGCCTTAACAGGAAGTGAAAACAACTCAAATTCAATCCCAGTAGCCCTCAGAATTAGAAACATATTTCTGAGACAGACTGTAAATCTGCATGTATATTTATATATCTCATACATGGATATAAAATTTGTCATTTACATTTTGTGTAAGATTTAATTAAAGGGATTTTTCATAACATAAATGATCATGCCACATATCTTTCAGTCATGGAGGACTAAAAGGAAATGTCACAGATTTCTCCTTGTGAGTACAGGAAAGATTACGTTGTGATATGGCAAAGTGAGCAGCCCACTGAAATATGCCCAGATAAAGGTTTTTTCTTCTTCCTGACATTTTACATGGTTCACCTATTCATTATGTCACTAGTTATTAAGAAGAATCTTCAAAAGGATGGGCAAGTCTCATCAGATAGCTTGATGATGTATTATAGTTAGTGATTTTAGAGTCAGACTTCTAGATGTTCTGTGAACTGCAGAAGCCCAGTTGCAACCTTGACTAGAGCACTCTAGGTGCCATTACATTCATTGAAATAAGTAATATTTATTTTAGTTCTGTGTCATTTTAGTCACACATTTGTGCCATCCTGACACACATACAGAGAATAAATTTCACTCATATTATGAAGGTTCTTCAGGATGTTTGACAGGCGTAACTTTGAAATGATCAGAAAAGAAGTTTAGATTAGGCTCCAGTGAGAAAACAACGGCGCTGTCTCTGAACAGCAAACACAAATATCTTAAAGTGAAAATCAGGACATGGAAGGCATCCCAGCCCTAGGCTTAGCCAGCAGCAGTAATCTCTTTGGGGAACATGAATGACCTTCAGTGCAATGAAACTGTTAGATTCCAGCCCCATCTCTTATCCAAAAACATCTTTGACCAAGTACACCTGTCTTGTACTTTTTAAAAAAAAAATTCCAAAAGTCCTACTTTGAATCAAAACTGTGAATGCATGAGACCGGGTCATTTATTATTCATTTGACAAAAGCTTTGAGAGCTATGAATGCAACACACTCCATAGTTCAGGAGCACCAGAGGACTTTAATTTTAGAGACAGAAGTGAAGAGCAAAGGAAATTATAAAATGTAAAATTTTCTGCTGGAATGGGCCTGTCAAATGTGAAATAGGTAATATACCAAAAATCCAATCAAATTGATGTACTGACTATTGCAGTTATCTGGCTCAACGTGCTGGCAACGTACCACCAACGATACTGAGGCATTTTGAGTCCAGTTTTATCACAACGCGCGGTACTGCTGTGAATTTGTGGCTGCCTTTCTAACATTATTGGTAAATTCAAATAGTTTACAGTGTATTGAGTTGAATTCCTGCAGTATCCATTTTATCAAGATGCCTTTCCAGGGTGCTATGGTTACTTCAGGAAGGTGAAAAGAAAACAGAAAGATGTACCTCACATTTTTGTACAAGATTCACCTCACCAGACAGCCTATTCCCTGTCACTCCTTAAATTCAAAAAGGAATGATGTGATTTAAATAAATATTAGCTACAGTACCAACTCACTATATACAGATAGTCCTCGAGTTCTGACATATGTGACTGACAACCATTACACTTATGTCGGCCATCCGTTAACCTTATTATATTATTTGCAAGTCCAGATGTTTGCTTGTAACCTTTATTATGACCGCCCAGATGATCTGCTGCATGATAACATCGGTTGGACTAGCTGCTGCAAGGCATCCATATTTATTATTGTGCGGGTATCTACCTGTGACTGTGATTTGGTTACAAAACTTTCTGTGTGATTCCACAGAAAACATTTGGTGTCTTTTTTGTTACTCATCAAAAAAATTACTGTTCTAGTGGTGCTGAAAAGAAAAAAAAAAAAAGAAGAAAAACAGAAGATGGACTAAGAAACAAAAGAAAAAGTAACAGTGCAGCATGACAAAAATGTGAAATAAGTAAAAGACTAGCAAAGAGCTTTCCATAGTGTAGCTTTTATGCAAGTTAATAGTTTATATATGCTTGCAGTTCTTATAAAATGGGATTTTTGATTGATGATGAAGTCAGATTATGACACTGTCATTGGAACAGAACCCCACTGTAAGATAAGGGCAACCTGTATGCTGCTGTCTGTTCTGGAGTAGAGATATCCACACGATCAGGGAAGACTCAACAGAACAGCAGGATTCTCAAGAAAAATGGGATTTATTTACACTCAATTCAAAGAAAGTGTCAGCATGGCTAAATCAGCCACAGAGAAGCAACAACAGAAAAATTACCTATTCTGCATCAATAACTTTATTCACTTCCCAGCTTCAGGGAGTTGTACAGTTTTACTGTGCCTTCCTCAAATCTGTAAAGCCATCTGCTTATATGTTCATGTTGAGTGGACCTCAGATTGTGGCTGATAGTCATCAGTAATCTGGCATGGCAGGGGCAGGTAGTGAAATCTGTTTCTTGGTGATCACTCAAATGATTTTCTAGGTAAGGCAGGACCATTGGTGGTGTACCTTTGACTTCTGTGCATGTCTGAGGGGTTCGAACACAGGCAGAATGCAAACTTAATGCATTGAAAACTTAAATCAGTGGGAAATTCCAATCAACTTATTTCAGCATGCACATCGCACAAAGCAGTCCTGCTTAAACCACTGTGTCCATATTCATTTCCGTCAACAATTTAAAGACATGCGTTGATTAATCGGTGACTGAATTGCAGATAGCGTGTGATTGTGTCAGTAGCTATCTTACAATGGACTGATATCCTGTCTAGCAGGTACTCTGCTTAAACTAGCTTTATATTCTTCTGGGAAAGGTTCCAGAATACTGTGATCATGCTTAGGACAAACAACTATTAATAGTGAGTGTGTGACACAATTATTTACCCATTTATAAAGTTGAATAATTGAAAATATCTTTTGGTTAAAAAGAGATGCCAACATCCCTAGATACTGTACTAAACTAGAACATGGTCATATAATAAAACTATGTAAACTAGTTGATTCTCTAAGGCTTAAAGCTGATTCAAGTTCTGGAGTTCTACGATATTTCCCTTGTCTTTGTCTTCTCATTTGGCCCCATATTATTTGATTTTGTTGTCCCATTATTTTAAGTGATTCATCTATTATATTTGGACTTCTAGCAGGAACTAGAAGTAGTTCCCCCATAGTGTGTGAATGACACAGAGAAAGTGTGTTTCACTGATGTACGGATGAGTGACCCATTGTAAGTAGTGTATCTAGCACTGTAAGTCACCTTGGTGAATGAGGTGTGTGGACTCATAACACTACATAATATCCATTGTAAGTTGCTTTGGAAAAAAGCGTCTGCTAAGTGACTAAATGTAATGTAAATGTAATTAACTGGGAGGCCACTGATCCAAGTCTCCTTTGAGTTTCCTGGAAGCAGATGCAGGCAGAATAAAGTTCTTTGGTCAAACTCCCAGTAAAGCTGTCCTGTCGAAATGTCCATGAGAAACAAATTGCTGAAAAAAACGTAATGTCTGTATTACCAGTTAACAAGCTATAAGAATACACACACACACACACACACACACACACACACACACACAGTTTCAGAACCGCTTGTCCCATACAGGGTCACGGGGAACCAGAGGCTACCCGGCAACACAGGGCGTAAGGCCGGAGGGGGAAGGGGACACACCCAGGACAGGACACCAGTCCATCACAAGGCACCCTAAGCGGGACTCAAACCCCAGACCCACCAGACAGCAGGACCGTGGTCCAACCCACTGCGCCACCGCACCCCCAAACTATAAGAATAGCAATCCTTTATTCCAACCCAGAATAGTATCAGACACAAGTGTCACAGCTTACTATTTTAGTGTCTGTTTTAGCAGTCACATTTGTTTTTAGGTGACAAGGGACAGTTTGTATTATTATTATTTAAGCCTTTACACAGCCGCTACTCCAGTATTGTATGTAAATGTTTGTGTACCTTCTTAAAAAAATTGAAGGGAGGTGATCAGGATTTGTCTATCCTGAATTGTATGCACCTACTCTTGCAATGAACCATGCATAAAGCGAAAAAAGAACAAACTAGGTTTACTTAAGAATCACATCTGCAACTATGTCTCTTTCTCCTAATGTAATGCGGATTATATTTTTCTGAGATGTGCATTGCTTTGGAGAAAAGCATCTCCTAAATGAATAAATGTAAGTGTAAATCTGAATTCAGTTTCTAAAATATACACTGCTTATTGCACAACTCTACAGTGATGGGTTTTTGGTCACATGTGCCCTCTTCTTTATTTCACAGTTTTGAATTTTGAAATGTCTCCAAGTAAATTAATGAAAAATGCCATGATCAATAAATTAGTTGTAGTTAGAAAAGTAGTCTGCTCCTGGAGTTTCAAAATATCTGTGAGTATCTGAAGTGTTTCAACAGCTTTAGCTTGCAAAGAGTCTCTACTTCATGTGAAGAAAAAAAAAATTTAATACCCTGTAGAATAACCCTTTGGAGACATTTTCACAGAACATTACAAATTGCGGTGCTGGTAAAACATTGCATTGTTTTATTTTATGTATCAGCAAAATATAAACTACATAATATGTATTATATATTACACAAAGTCCTTAAGTATACAGACAAAATGAATGAAAACTGGACCTGGCAACCATATCACGTAGTTGTTAGCAGCAACATACGCAGAAATCTATTTTATAAAATGTATCATTGGTATTCTATACTGTTCAGCTGCTCTCCAGTAAATTAAATAATAGGATGAAATTAGACTACAGTTATGATGAGAATGAAAAAGGGCTCCTAAATATTCCCACTGTTACACTTACATTTATTAACTTAGCCAACACTTTTCTTCAAAGCAAGGTAGAACTCAGAGTAAACAAAAGTGGATTTCACCAACAGGAGAAAAGTTTTAGAAACAGAAATATGACTGTCAAAGTTAGAAGGTCAAGAGAGAACTGAATGTGAATGAGATGTGTTTTGAAATCCTTCTTGAATGTTGAAAGCTATCCAGCAGTTCTGAGGGAAGAGGGAGCAGATTCTACCACAATGGAGCCATAAACAAGAACATACATGTGATTGATTTTGGACCTCTCAAGCATGGAACCACCAAGCCAGAGTTGGAGGAGCATGGCTGGGTATTGGGAGCTGTCAGGCCCTGTAGGTATTAGGGTGAAGATTCTTAGATCTGTTAGAGTCTGTAGGGCTGAAGCTAGGCTAAAACCGTAATCACAATTTTGTATTTGTAATAATATTAGACAAAAACCTTAACTAATCAATTAATTGATAGATTGACCGACCAAGCAAATTATCAATCAATCAATGAAAAAGAATACACTTATACAGTGTTGAAATGTCTACCAAGACTAAGTGTTCTTCAATACTAGCCTACACACACACACATTTTCAGAACCGCTTGTCCCATATGGGGTCGTGGGGAACCGGAGCCTAACCCGGCAACTCAGGGTGGAGGGCTGGAGGGGGAGGGGACACACCCAGGACGGGACGCCAGTCCGTCGCAAGGCACCCCAAGCGGGACTCAAACCCCAGACCCACTGGAGAGTAGGACTGTGGTCCAACCCACTGCACCACCGCGCCCCCCTGGCAATACTAGCATAACAACTTAAAAATTACAATCAAATGAAAATCTGTTCAAAGTACATCAAGTACTAGTAATCATTAAAACAACTTTTAAGAATTCATCAGACTTATTGTACCTATTTTTCCATCAAAGAGTCAAAGTGAGTCAAACCATGGACACTAAGGAAACAAAAGAGGGATTTTGACATATCTGGTCAGAGTCCAGTGGAAAGCTTAATGTTGTGTATTGGAGGTGTCAGCTAAATACACAGTAATCATTATGCTTGCTTTGAAGAAAAGCAAACACTAAATGAATAAATGTAAATGTAGATATATTTAAAGGAAATAATGTAAATGTTAGTATATTTTGTAAAGTATACAATAGTGCATAAAATGTATAACCCTTGTTGCTGAAGGAGAGTAGTGTAATGCTGAAAAAATGCAAACATTAAAATACAATGCTTCAGTAACAAGGTATATTTATAGCATATTTAAATTTTTTTTATTTATTGGTTTATATTAAACTATATCATACTTGAAATTATTGACTTGCTGGTGAAAAGTGTAAGCATACAACATTATTTTTAAATGTTCACAGTTCACGCTTTGTAAGGGTTCGGCTCATCAAGGGCAAGAACTATGAAAGTGAAGCTTGGTGGTAATTGTATTACCCCGGAAGCAGATGAGTTTCTTGACTAAATACAAAGCCAACTGCTTTTTGTTGAACTTTTGTTGTGATCTAGAAAAACTGGCCTTCGAGAGCTGGCAGAACACCAAGGCTGTTAATGACATCTATCAAAAGGACCTTTATATCAAAGTGGAGGACAGTTTATGTTTCCTAAGACCTGATTTTTTTCCCCCATCTGTCTGGAAAAAAGAAAGTGGAGCAATTACTCTCATGGTCAGCTTTCTTGGCCCACCTGCATCCAAGACCTCCGCCCAAGGCACATTCAGAGGTTGAGCTCATATTAGGGACCCCAAGCACTTCTTTCTATTCAACTCACTAATTACTTTCTCAGTGGAACTCAGTCCTAAGGAAAAGAGTGACAAAATAATGCTGAAGCTACATTCCAATGAGTGAGACCTACCATACATGCATTCCATGGACATTCCTGCTTTATTTTGTTAATGAATCACGATTTATCCCTCACTTAGCCTTCCCTACAAAGATGTTCTTTTATCTTATGTTATTTTACATGTAACCTCTAATAAAATTGTCAGAATTCCTCTAAAGGGGCCCTGATATTTTTCAGTGTTAAGGGATGTTATCGGGTATTAGGATCAGTGCTCCAAAATAAGTAGTAATGCTGAAGCCCCTGAAGGCCATATGAGTTGTGCAGCACTCCCAAGTTCACTTCTAGACTGATGCACCTTCCCTGCTCAGTTGGAGACAAAATTCTTGAAGGGTAAGCTTAGATGTAGTATTGACTCAGGAAAGGAAATGTCTGGTATCTTGTTAGACTGGCAGCTCAGCAAACCTCAGCTGTTTTATAATTTGGTGCTTAATCAACCAGGATTACTTTTAAATAATCATTACATTTTAGGATACACACTCTTGTTGCCTAGAGTGAGCCAAAAAAGTGGTTTATTGCATTTAAAATTATCATTAACTTCCTTGTGCATTTGCACATATGTGAATTAACATATCAACTTTGTTTTCTCCCATCAAACCAACTCCATCTGTACACTAAGCTCCAGAAGCTTGAATATAGTCAAGATCACACACACAATCTGAAATGCTTGTCCCAAGCAGGGTTGCGGCAAGCTGGAGCCCAACCTGGTAACACAGGGCGCAAGACTGGATGGGGAGGGGACACACCCAAGACAGGACACCAGCCCATCACAAGGCACCCCAAGCAGGACTTGAACCCCAGACCCACCAGAGAGCAGGCCCTCATCAAACCCACTGTGCCACCACACCCCTCTTAGTCAAGATCATCTTAAGCTTTTTTCTCAGATGTGCAGTCTGGTAGTGACCAACTTCTGCTTAGTTATAGATGTGTGGCACATTCTCTGAGGTTTACTTTTCATTAATTTAGTAGAAACTTATTTGCAAAGCAACTTACAATCTTGGGCTATTTACAACAACCATTTAGACAGCTGGATATTTTTTGCTGGAACAATTTAGAGTAAGTACCTTACTCAAGGGCACTACAGCAGTAGGTAAAATTCAAACTTCAGATCCAAAAGCAGCAGCTCCTAAGTATTTCCTTAAAATTACTGTTAATTTCATGTAGTGTATAAACAGGTCTTGCTGTCTCAGCATACCATTTGCTCTCAAAGGAATATAGAACAACAGACTTAACTGATCAGAGCTTTTGGTGCAATGGACTTCAACAATGCACTTGGATTCTGTCTGCACAATATCGTCAAGAATGATGCCTTGACAGACAGTCCCAGGCTATGTACATGTTCTGAAATTTCTGCAGTTTGACTTACAGGTTGGATTCAAAAGGCTGTGAATAGTCAAAACTCAGAAGTTAAGAGATAGAGCAATAGATACAACTGTGAAAGGTTTTCCATTAAAAATAGTGAAAATGCATAAGATTTAAAGTTCGGTAACCAGAACAGATAAAAAATAGACTGCCACAGACTAAAATACAGCTTTCTGCAGAAGTTTGGGCATCCAGGGTAAAATTTTAAGTTTCTGTAAATCTCTAAGTGACAAAAAGACCACGTAACTTTTGCATAGCACATACAGATATTTATACAAAATTTAAGTTATTATTATTATTATTATTATTATTATTGACATAGACTGATGTTTTCCTCCAAAGCAGTTAATGTTAGGTGTGTATACTAAGCTACTTGTCATTATGCCCATTTATACAGTTGGGCAATTTTAGTGGAAAAAGGGTCAGAATAGAACAACTTTTAGTAGAACAATTCAAAGTAAGTACCTTGATCAAGGGTACTACACCAGGAGCAATGAATTGAACCAGTCTACTTTGCATTAAACACAACACCTCTAACCACTGTGCCACCCTGTGCGCTTAAACAGCTAATTAAGAAAACAGTGGACTACATCATTCCATTTTCGTAGCTTCAAACTTATAAAAATGGAAATAAGACCTGCAAAATTCTGAACGCCTCATCAGTTAGTACTTAGTGTTATCTATTTGCCAGAAATTACAATTTCTGAATGTTTTTTCTAAATGATTTGGCTAGCCTACCATATTTCTATTCTTGTTTTTTGCAATTTATTTAACTTAAATGTTCAACCAATGTGGTAGCATAGTGGCAATTTCAGCATTTTTTTTTTTTTCCTATTCTTCATTTTACAACTCTTCAGGCTCAGAAAAAAAATCTTTGGTCTTGCATGTCCTGCATGTTTGAAATAATACAGATTTTGTATAACATTCAAGTCTGGAAACTATGAAGGCCATTTAAAAATGCCATTATTGAGGTATGCTTCAGACTGCTGTCTTCTTGAGATATCCAGCTTCTTTTCAATCTTCGCTGAGTCTCGGAAATCATGTTGTAGTATTTGTTGATATTTATTTGAATCAATACTTCCTTCTATCTGTATAATATTACCTCTGCCAAAGAATTATCCCTTGGGCTTAACAGTCAAAAGGTGTCAGTTTCCTAAAAAGCGTCAGTTTTTTCCTCCAGATGTGTCCTTTGTGGAAGCTCAATTTTTGTTTCTTCAGTCCACTGTACTTACAAAAATTTTTCACCTTATCAAACTTTGGACATTGACTTTTGTTTTGAGATCCTAAGAAACATATTTTTCTGATAACCATGCAAATCATTGTTCTGTAAGCAGTTCTATAAAATGGACCTAAAATTTTGTCCAAGCTCTTTGCAGTGATCTGTGGGTTTTACTTCATAGCTCTGAGTAGTCTTTGTGCAGTTCTACCAAACACTTTTTTGGGTCATGCAGATTCTGACTTCGCAGTACCATTGAACTTCAGTTTCTTAATAATGGTTCTTACAATTGAAATTGCAAACTGGAAGTGTTTAGAGACCTTTTTACAGCCTTCACCTTTGTCACAAGAGTGAATTATCTTTATTTTCAAGTCTTCAGACAGCTGCTTAGAGAAACCGTTGGTTGTTGAAAATAAACAGAGCACCACTCACGCTCTGAGAGGTAACAAAGGCCAGACAGTTTATTTAACTGGCAGTGTCTTCAGCTGAACTGAGGCACAACAAGGACTTTAGTTTGCGCTTTTTTGCAGAAATGAACAGCAGTTCAACTGAAATTACTGTTTTATTCAGTAATTAATTCATTGTTAGTACCAAGCACATGCAACTGGAACGAGACCCCAAGGTTGGCCCAGGACCTACTGGAGACGTTACATCTCCCAGTTGGCCTGGGATTTGGCTGGGGATGCCCTAGGTTGAGCTGGAGGAAGTTGCGAGGGACAGGGATGTCTGGGCTTCTCTGCCCTCCAAGAAAGTGGATGGATGGATGGATGGATGGATAATAGCAACTTTAAACACTGCAGGGGTGTAATCGTACTGTTACAACCACTGGAGGTAATACTCAGAAGGTGCTGCTCCGGTCACATCTAAATATATTTATTAATTCAGCTGTCATCTTTCTCCAAAGCAACTTACAATTACTTATTCATTTGTGCACTGTGCAACTTCACTGGAGCAATTGTACAATAAGTACCTCTCTTATAGATACCAGAGCTGGAGATGAGATTTGGATCTGCTACCTTTAGGCTCTAGGGCAGCACTGCTCACCACTACACTACCAGTTGTGCCTATAGCTGAACCACATACAGCTATGAATACATAAACCTGTGCCTTATTAGAACACTTTAAAAGAGTGAGGTCCAACTGCAATGGTTGCAGAATCTCATTGAGACTACACGCGCTTCCTGGCACTTGTCCCTTGCTCATGAATTGTGACCTTTGTGAGTTTTGAAGCAGTAAAGCTACAAGCTGTGTAGTTTGCCACTGCTGAGATTGGATGCAAGTTGCTTTGTTACATTAAAGCATTTACATAAGGCATTATTGTTGATGAAATGAAAAGTTAAAGAACAATAAATGTATTTTTGAGAACTCTTCACTATAATTGAAATGCTCCTAAATACGTATAATAGGTATGAATCCACTGGAGGAGAAAGAAAAAAAATGAGACTAGATCTGAAACTTGTCAGCACTCCAAAGGGGTGAAAGATTTTTTGTTTGAAGCCGTGAGACACTTTTCAAGTAATATATATTGGATGTCACTGGTTTACATTTTTTTCTCCATTATAATGTAAAAGGAACCACAAATTGCTTTGTCACTGGGACCCTGTCCTAAGGGAATGAGTGACAGAAGAATGCTGAGACTAGGTTCTTATGGGTGAATCCATTCTGTATCTGAATTTCAAGGACACAGATTTGGTGTATGGAAGACAATTTATTCCCCACTCATCCCTCCCCACACAGATACATATTCTTTTATCTCTCATCTCCAATAATACTGACAGCATGTGTCAATTCTTTTTTTTTTTTTCATTTTGCTTTCTTTCTGTCCATGCTTTTGCTATCAACACATTTTTATCAATTATTGTATCTCTTTCTGTTATAATAATAATAATAGTGCACCCAGACTACAGATTCTTCAAAAAATATGGTGTCTTACATGTCTTTCAGTTCTCTGAAGGTACTTAGAAATGAAAGTGCAGAAGGAGTTCACGACCTAGCTACACAATTACAGTCTTCCATTAAAACTCTACAGGCCAAACTTTACACTTCACATAGACACGTTTCTACAACCCCAACATATACTTGCACCTAAGGTCCATCTGAACCATGTGAGTTGGCCACAGGCAGGCAGGCAGAAGAGGGGCTCTTGTTTGATCTTAATTGAGCTCTAAAGGCAAGGCTTACTGTATATCTCACTCAGTTGGCACAAAAATAACCCAGAAAGCTTTGGTTTTTACAAAACTGATGTTCAAAAGCTGCTGTTAACTAGTCTTTTGTGCATATTTTATTTTGGTCATTTTGAGCCATTCATCATCACAAAAAAAGCTACTTTTGTTGTTAATGGAGACATCTGTATAGTTGGTTTTGTCTGCTCCTATGCCATGTCTTGTGATCACACATTAGAAGGCATTTTTAAAAATTATTGTTATAACGTTTTATTAATAAGAAAACCAGCACAATAATTCAAAACTGTACCATGCTTATCTCTCTGCTCTTGATCTCATAAGTTGTTTAAACTTTGTTGCCCCACAACTGACCTTTCGATGTTCATATAAAGGTTTCTGATGGTCCTCTTAAGGTGTGGCTATGGACATTGCCTGTAACATAGACCTTCATATTATTCTTATTAACATAGCCAATGATTTTTCACAAGGCTTCTCACGATGTTAGTTTTATCCGGTAAGCATCCTGCAGCGATTTACCCATTTATACAATAAGGTATACTTACAGCAGCAAATCAGTACCTTTCTCAATGATGCTGCAGGAATGGGATTCAAAGTAAGAATCTTGACAGTGCCAGACAGCTAGATTATGCTACTCATACTTCTGTATCACAGAATAACCCACTAAACCCATTTTTGTATAACACAGTCATTTATATGTGGTGGTTGACATTATTTAATTCAACACATGGAGTTATCCTCACCAATAATTTTGTTCACTTGCAGTTGCTAGTATATTTTCAATACAGTATGTACACAATACCAGATAAATAATGGAGAAAACACAAGAGACAAAGCAAGGAAGCATGTAAGTTTTCTGTATAAAAATCACAGTTGTAATTGACTGTATACACATTTATTTTCCTGAGGGAGAATGGCAACAAACAATGACCAATCATCAAAACATTTTATTGTTTGCATTTGGTGGAGAGCATCAGAAGGAGACTGTGACTTTAAAAAAGAAATACTGAAAGGGTAATGCTGCATTTCACACTTGGCAACCATAACCAATCTCATTTTGATAGTGGAAATGAATCCAGTGAAGAATGTTAATAGCTAAAATCCATTTCATGAGAAAAAAAATCTATTATCCTATAGCCCACTGAATAGTATCCTTGTGATTTTTTTTTTTTTTCACCTTATTGCACAAAAATGCAGTTGAAGTGAAGATAAAATAACATGTGAAATGCTATTTAAATTTAGACATGGAACTCAAATGTTGCCATGAGTTCTGCTAAATATGGCAGGGAATAGGTTCTGTTCTGAGTGAAAGAATTTGCTCAGAAACACTGGAACACACATTATCTATTTTACTTGTACTTGCAACTGCAATCACATGAACATAACTGGAATTTTGTTGCATGCCAGTGCAGTCTACTCATAGTAGAAGTGTAAGGACATCGCAGTAATTCACAAAGTGTCAATAAGTGTAACAAGTCCAAATAAATAATCATTGGTAAAACTTTTACAGTTAAAATAGCTTTGCAAAAAGAATGCAGTAATAAACAACCTGCAAGGACCAGAAACACAATTTCTGTAATGTTACCTAATACTGTATTTATTGCCACTGTCTTTACAGTATTTAGTGAGTTAATAGAAATTAATAAGCAAATGTCACACTAAAAGCAAATGAAGTGGTAGTAAAATGCAAAGTTGTACGACAGGCATAATGCATTGATGCTGAGAAATACAAACATTTATTTCTCTCATTCTAGCCTATACTGTATGTGTATTTGTGTGTGTGTACTTGTTTGTACAGATGCCCAAGTATAGTCCTCCGCTTCACTGTATACAAAATGCTCTGTCCATTTTTTGCTTACACATTCCAGTGACTCCACATAGTCTCAGTATATTAACTCTGAATTTTGTTTCCAATTAAACCCAAGCAAGTTTGTTTTTTTTTAAATATCATTACTGATTTATGAACATATCTGTCCCTCCACATGTAGTTAACCATGCAAAAAAAAAAACAATAAATCATGCCTAAAACTTCCCATAAAACAGAAGTTTGGTACCATCAACACATTTTATAGCTATATATTTAACATTTCATATAATATGTCAAGCTGGCTGTTCATTGAATCAGGCCTAAACAGTTACCTGATCATTCTAGTTCTTCAACTTTCTGTCCTCAATTATTAATTTATAGAAAATTATATTCTCAGTGTGAAACATCATTAAGAAATACTAAAAATTTTTTTGCTGAACACTGCTTTTGCTGAGTATATAATTATTTTATTTTTCTCACTTCTCCTGATCTGCAACCACTGTTCACTGTTTTCACAATTGTTTAGGTATTAGGGACCTTTATGAATAAATGCATTTGTAATCATTAATACTCTATTAGACAAATAATATCTGGAAGTTCAATGGCAGTTTTTATGAGTTTTAAAACTCAGCAAAATAAATCTTCACTTAAATACAGCTACTCTACAATGAAAATCAACAAAGAAATTCTGTAAATTTCTCTTAAATGCCATTATTTTTCTGAATCAGTAAATTTAGCCAATAATGTACATGCAACCAAAATTAAAATGTACTTTTTTGATAATGATCATAGTTTATGAATTTCAGATTTTGTTCATCCAATGTAAAAAATCCTTTTCTTCTGTGCTATCATTGTGACATTAGTCTCTACTTATTAAGTACCTTATCATCCTAGTCAATATATTCTCACACTACAAACAACCAATGTCCACAAGCGCTCATCCTGAGCGAGGTGGCAGCGAACCGAAGCCTAACCCAACAACACAGGGTAGAAGGCCAAAGAGGGACGGAACACACCCTGGACCGGATGCTGGTCCGCCACAAAGCACCACGAACCTCAAACCAGCCATGCCACCGCGCCTCTCATGCTACAATATCAGTTAAAAATGTACATACACAATTTTTGCTAATTTTTTTTTAAAATTCCTCCCTTGGTGTTCTGCCAGCCAGCAACAAATCTTTTAAGGTGTATCAGTTTTTTTGTTTTTTTTTTTTTTTTAAAGATAGGCATCCCTGGATACCATTTGTCATGCATGCTGAAAGTAGCTAAGAGGGAGTTTGTGCATTTTCCAGAAAAAAAAGTGTGTGATGCATATTTCAGTACCCCAAAAGAACAAAGAGAGAAACAGAATTGGGGCATGCAGTGAGGGAGGTCCCAAAGTAGGACTTTCTGGAAAAAAGTAAAAAGGGAATTTTGATGTTAAAGAGAGTGGCTGTAGCTCCTCAGGTAATCATTACTCAATAGCTAGAAGTGAAAAAGGTATGCAGCATCTTTGATAAAACAGTGGTATATTCCCCTTCCACAGTTTCATAGTACTTGTTCAACACTAAGGAAAGGCCGATCTAATAAACCATTATCTCACAAAGGTGCACTCCTTATGCTATCTTATTCATTCCTTATGAATCTTATGAACAGAAAAATAAAAAAAACAGAAGCAGAGAAAGTTTTTGATTATCGATTTTTTTGTGCACTCTACATTCAATGCTCTTTGTGAACCGAATCCTATTACTCATGTTCTTTTCTAACAGGGCACTCTGGTTCCAAAGGAAAAATCTGTGTAAAGTGTAAAAAAAGTGTAAAAAAGAAAATAATTTCACTGCAGCTGCAGTCATCTCTGTATACCTTAGGGACACAGATAATATACTGGTTAGAGCCGTCACCTTGCAGTCCCAGCTTTGTACCACTGATTTTGTTCTTGGACGCTTGAGTAGCATACCTATCCTGAACTGTTTTAGTAATGATGTGCTCATGTCTGTAAATAGGTAAACATTTCCAAGCACTTCTATATAAGAATCTAACTTCACCATTACCTTGGACTAAAGCATCAGCTAAATAAAAACTAGCTTACTGGAGTCATTTTCTGAAAGCTAATTAAACAAAAAAAACCTGAGCAAATCTCAACTGAACCTTTGAATGATTTTCTTTTCTTCTGTCACTGGGCAATCATTGTGTAATTTATTCATTTAGAGTGGCTATGGCTACAACATGTTACCACAAATGTACCTTTTCCACTACACATGTTCAGAGACAATTTTTTTTTAAAAAAAAAAAAAAAAAAAGAAAGAAAAAAAGGGAAAAAGAAAAAAAAAAAAAAAAAGGGGCAATAAATTTCAGCTGCAGTCTGGACCAGATGTGACTGCCTGATGTACAAATTTAACTTTAATGCTGAAAAAGTGCAAAAAGAATTACAGATGTTTACATTTATTAGTTTAGATTATACATCTGCAAATATGATTTAATTTAGCTGCAGATTATTGTGCAGTTTAAGACCATTTGTCTTTACTTTCACTGGCTATCAAATACTTTCACCCATTCATTCATCATCTATAACTGGTTCTCCAATTAGGGTCACAGCGGTCTGTAGCCCGTCCCAGAAGCATAGTGTATTGTGATAAATTATACCCTGGATGGGACAAGAGTCCATCACTTGGGTTGGCTATCAAATGTTTGACCCCTTTATATACCAGCAAGCCTACACAAGTCTTTGCTCATGCACTACTTGCAAAACTCCATTTGCAGATTGGGCAGTTCCGTACAATTCATGCAGTTTCTTTGTACCACAGAAAAAATATTTACATCTTTTTACAGCTGGAGAGTGTCGTTCAGTGGAAAACACAAAAGTCCCTAGTTACTCAATTGTTAAGGAAAGCAAAAAGTATTATACGCAAAAATTATACGTATAACCAATAATTATAATTAAAGTTTTTTCCAGATTTTTTTTTTCCTGGTACAAGAGCTGCCTTAGAGTTTGTATCGCTGGACTTTGGCTGTGGCAGATGAGGCAGCAATCAGTAGACTAAGTAAACATTACATAAAACTTGTATGGGAAAGAGGAAATAAAACAATTTATGTTTTCACAATGAAACAATTTTAGCAAGTTCTATTAAGAGCATGAAAAGATTAATAACCAGATGGAGTCTGTGTTTATTTGCCAGCGACAGTTGCTGTATTTTAAGTTTAGCTGAGTTCACCATGTACATTAGTTGGATTAGAGTGCCAACCAAATGGATAAAATGTGAGAACTATTTATTTCGAATCACTTGATGGATTATCTTTTGTGTGTCTTCACTTCAAAGCTTAATTTTCAAAAAAGTAAATATACAAACAAGAATAATCTTTTTTTTCAACTTTTGCATTGCTTTTCCAGCCTTTTTTGTTATCTGTGACATTTATGGAAATTTCCCCTGCAATCAAAGAGATTTCAATCAAGATACTTCCATAAAAGAGAAAGGTCAACTTGTCTTTGAAGAATCATAGTGTGCATTTTGCTAAGATCCTTTTTTTTTTTTAGAATAGCCTGTTTGAATGTCAAATGAGTTTGGAGACATTTCAGTTGTTTTCGTCATCCTATATGATCACAGTCTAAAACAAACACTTATTTACACTTGTGTGTAACTGATTTAATGGGATCCTTCCGCCAACTATACTTACACGCTTCATTCTTTCACAACACTTTATTCTCCCCTTCATATTCCCACTCAGTAACACATTATTTAATCACTATAAATACTATAAACAGGAAAGAACCATTTCAGCAAGTTTTCCCCACATAGAGGTCATGGATGTCTCCATAGGCTTTCAAACAATAAATTTGTCGTTTAAGTTTTGCTATTCTAGCAGAAGATTTCCGTAACAGATGTGAGGCAAAGGAATGTGATGGTATTAGGAGACTTCCAGAACAAGAGCAATGAGTACAATGTCTGTTAAATAAGTTTTGCAGGTTATGCAGCAAAATGCCAATGGCTCAGCCCTTTTGCCAGGAATAGGCTTTCATAGTTAATGTGTGAAGCATTCAATAGTCTGAGGATTATAGGAAGGAGAGATCAGATAATAGCCGTGCTGTAAAGTTAAAGACAAAGACTCGGGATTGTTCTGGGTGAACTGCAGAGGCTAAAGAGCTTACACTGGGAACTGCAAGCCTGGAAAATGCAGGACAGAGGCAAAACAAAGTTTAGTTTTTGGACACTTGTTGGGGGGGGACTTATCTACTATTGTTAGAGGAGAACTAACCAGTCTAAAATGCAATTAAAATGTTGAATTCAATACACAGACAGACACAATGCCTACAACCGCTTGTTCCAAGCGGGGTCGTGGCGAACCAGAGCGTAACCCGGCAACACAGGGTGCAGGGCTGGAGAGGGAGGGGGCACACCCAGGACGGGACGCCAGTGTGCCACAAGACACCCCAAGCAGGACGCAAACCCCAGACCCACCAGAGAGCAGGCCCTGGCCAAAGTTGCTGCGCCACTGCGCCCCCTACTGAATAAAATATATTTTGATATTTTCCAAGGCTGAGGTGTCCAACGATCTGTTTTTAATTTTAATTTTCAATAGTGCAGAATTGGTATGTTGCACTGGTGCAAAACAAGAGCGATATACCGTATCTGCTTTCAGAAAACTGGACTGTTGCATCCCTGTATGCTTCATAATACTGCAACATAACAACACTTATTTGAAAAGTCAGTTGTTCACTATGTTTTCATCTGTGGCTGCCATTAAAAAAAAAAAAAAAAAAAAACTTCTTCACTCAGTCAATAATCCATTTACAGAAGGTATTTACAAACATTCTTAATGCTTGCTAGAGCATACTTTGTTTACTTGATGAAAGCAATATACCTGAAAATCCAAATCAATAGTAAATGTCTAAACAGATCTGCAATAAAAGGTATTGCCATCTACCAGTGGATAAGAAACCCTGTGTGCAGCACTTTGAAGGTATCACTCAGGACATTTTTGCTGGAAATGTGTTTTAAAAACCTTTATTAGAAATATAAAAATTTTACAGCATTTAAAATCTATATGCAGAGTAAGACCACACAAAAGTAAGGCTATTACAGCTGAAGTGAACTGGTATCAGGTTCTTGATGAGGTTGTGGCCCGACATTTCCAAGGTCAGATCAGTGATATCACCTCCGACAAGTCACACCGGGCTCATCATTGTACTGCGTACCCCCTCACCTGCATACCATTAGACCTGATTGCCTGTGGGCATTGTAATTCATTCTGACATTAGTATGGCAAGTCATGGGGTCCCTTGACCAAAGTGAGACATAACATTCTGATCTGCCCACCTTTCCTGGCCTGCCTCCTGGCTAGCTATAATGTACCCTCGCACTACTCTTGCGGTATGGAAGGCCACATTCAGACCTCTCATTTCCCTTGGTCCAGGGGAAATGCAATTCTTTCCATTAAATTCTGCATTTCTCAAAAGGTAGTAGATTCCTTTTTTTGCACTCCACAATGGTATAAAAGCAATATCCCCATCCCCTTGCTTCTGGCAAATTCTATTTGATTAAACTAATTTTTTAAAGGTTTTTTTTTTTTGTTATACTCTATATGCTTATATACACAGTCTATATATACAGTATATACATATTATGCATATGTATACATATGTAACTATATATATAGACATTTATATATACTTATGTATGTATACACATACGCATATGTGCGTGTATATACATATATACATATATACAGACACACATAAGGCTTACTTCACTAAGAAAGCTGACTGTTAAATATGAACAGATTATATTTCTGCTTATTCAAGAATTCACATTTTTGATTTACAATAAGATTTGCCTTATTACCATTTTATTCTGACATAAAATGCACATATTATGATGTCCCTGTGAAGAATTATTTCATTATTTCATATGCCATTGGACATTTTATTCAAGGTTATTGAAAAATAACAGCTATCTGCTTCTTGGTCAAGGACAGATCTTCAAGTGCTACCACTACTGATGACAAGTGATCATCAATATTATCTGGAAGAATGCATGCATTTGTGCCTGACTGTTGCTTTAAATGAACACTGTATATTTTTATATGTTTATGTATTATATATGTTTCCACCTGAGTATGAAGACCTCATGGTAAACTTGCTTTGAAAGTTCCAAAAGAATTAGTACAAGATCAAAATAAAATAATCCTCAGAGACAGGATAATTATAGTAATGCTGTAAAAGAGTGGATGCATTGTGAAAGCAATATAGTTTATGATACATTTTCATGCGTATTATTATTATTATTATTATTTAGTATTATTACTTGCAGAATTGTGTCATATTAAGCATAAAAGAGAACGAGTTCCTAACCTAAAGGTTTTTCCAATTTCATTGACTACTTGAAAAGATAACGGAAATAACTGAACTGAAAGTGCTGCTAACAAAAGATTTTTTCCCCCATTTTTGACTAAAATTTCAGGAGTTCTGAAAATCTCAGTACACAGGGACCCTGCACCAGTTATACAAAAATAGGTGTTAAGCTGTGGCATGCTAAGTGTTAAAAATACTAAATAGACCATAATTAGTCTTTAAGGACCTAAATGAAATTGGAATTTCTAAAGCTGCATCTAGGCTGGCTATTAATCTGTAACTAACACTGTTAATTGTTGATCAATCTTCAATTAGCATGAAATGTGATTAAGATATAATTTTATTCATAACTACTTCAGTAAAGTAAACAATACTGCAAAGACACCCATCAAGGGAAAAAAGACACAGGAAAACTGTGAAAAACCAATTACATGTTCTGCCTTTGTGTATTACCTTGCTTTGAAAGGCACAGAAGAACTGAGAGTGATGATGCATGAGTCTTGCACTGCATTCATGAAAAAAACCCTTGCTTTGTTTTCACTGGCCCTGTGCCTGTCATTTCAGGAGGCTTATTCATACACCTGATGACACTGAGGACAGTTTCAGTGTGCCAGTACCACATCATTGTACTATGATTGGACTTTCTGTAATGTAAAGGTTGAATTTATCAACCATCTGAAGAGCCCTTTAAATTTCTATTTACAAAAAATTAAACAGTACCAGACTCAGAGATCTTTGTACGTTCCATCTGCTTAGCTCAAAGTCTTTTTTCATATACGTGTAAATAATGCATACACTGGCAAAAGTGCAGGAACAAGTCATCATGCAGTGAACAGAAATGTAACTGATTTATGGATACAAGAAAGAAAAAATAGTCAACAGCAATAACTGCTTGAGTTGCCATGCAGCCTCCCAGAAAAGAAACTGCTGCTCATTTACAAATCAGCCGAAAAGACGAAATCAAAAAAAAAAAAATCTGCACTTTGTATGTGTACTAATGGTCTCAAAAATACAAGTGGTCCCCGATTTATGATGGGGCTATGTTCCGTGAAAGCCATCATAAGTTGAAAATATCATAAATCGAAAATGCGTGTAATACACCTAATACACACCTCTGTGTGACAGACTGGGAGATGCAAATCGCTGCCACTGCGGGAAAAAAATCTAAATTCAAAATCTGAAGTATGGTTCCTACTGAATGTCTATTGCCAGCTCACCATCGTAAAGTCGAGAAAATCGTATGTCGAACCATCGTAAATTGGGAACCACATGTAATGTGTTTTTGTCACTGCAAATTACTTAAAAGCTCTATGAATACATTCATAACATTAAGAACATCATATTGTAACTAATCAATGCTTAAATGTTGCTTCTCTATTCTCTGAAAGTGTACTAATACTAGTAATAATAACTGCCCTGAGCTTAGATGAAAACACAAATAATTTTTTTGAAAATCTACTTCACGGATATTGGTTTGACTGCTGAGGACTGTCTCAAATGTAAAAAATATCTTGAATTTTGCTGCGCACTTACGTAGAACCCTAAAGATTTTGTTTTTAATCTGCTTGATTAACCGGAGACGTGCTGGTGCAGTGGGTTTGGCCAGTGCCTGCTGTCTGGTGAGTCTGGGGTTTGAGCCTTGTTTTGGGTGCCCTACAGTGGACTGGCGTCCCAACCAGGGTGTGTCCCCTCCTCCTTCGCCCCCCCCCAGTGTTGCCGTTGAATAACATTGGTTGGGGGGTGCAGTAGTGCAGTGGGTTTGGCCTGCGCCTGCTCTCCGGGGGGTCTGGGGTTCGAGTCCCGCTTGGGGTGCCTTGTGGCGGACCAGCGTCCTGTCCTGGGTGTGTCCCCTCCCCCCTCTGGCCTTATGCCCTGTGTTGCTGGGTTAGGCTCCAGCTTGCTGTGACCCCCCCTGGGATAAGCAATTTCAGACTGTGTGTGTGTTTGACAACAAGGACCCATTGGTGGATTCAAAAATAATAAATCAATATAAGTGAATGCACAGTCAGACATAACAAGAGTGTGCGAACACCACTTGAAATACGGTCTCTCTTTTTATCTTTAGCTTTTGTTAACATACACTATTCTAGTTGCAAATGAAACGTTTAAATATATGCTACAATGAAATTAAATATGTACAAAGTGTATATAGATGAATATCAGGTATGCATATAGATATATCTTTCACAATTTGCAATATATGCATAATGAGGCCTAGTCAGTGACAGACACTGTAGGCTGTCAGAATTATGATTATGTAGGGCATTATGCGCTAAAATAAAAGTACATGAAATACATGTATTAAATTTTGAGAAATGTCAGAGAAACAATAACCTACATGCATTTACAGTATTCGCTTAATTATCAGCCTAAATAATTAAGTACATTCATTTTAAAAAACTTTAAAAAAAACTGAATTTTAAAAATCTTAATACATTTGCAGGTTATAGGTTTAAATTGCAAGGAGAAATTAAGTGAATGTTGTACTCTTAATTTTTAACCTTACCTACATTGCTTTTTTAAATTATATTTTTAAAATGTCAAGTCAAATTATCGAATGGAGAAAACTGAATTTCTCTGAGTAAGGGTGGGGAATAAGCAATGATTAAAAAAAATAATAATAATTGTTTAACTCTCATTCTCAAGATAGAAATTAGTTGAATCGATACTGTACTATTTCTTTTCTCTATGGTGGGCTGGTCAAATATGTTTGACACATACTGCACATGCAAACTGAATACTCCTTTTAAGTCAAACCATCCAAGCTTTTGCTTTTGTTTTTCTTGTTTTCTCTACTGTTGCATCAAGCTAAGAGAAAAACAGAAGATGAGAATGAGACAGGGGAAAATAGCAATTTAGAATAATGATGAGAATAAAATTAGAACAGACCTGTGGCAGAAAATTGAGAGTAGTTATGCCATTAGCAGAGATGAAGTACAGCAGTATAATGTTGAGGTGAGCTAAACTGCAGGTCATGCGACCTAAAGGTATATTTAAGATTGTGTATTCATTATAAACCAAGTGTCCTGCTATGCAGAGATGAGATGTGTAGGGTTTTCACATATACTTGAAGAAAACATGTACACAAATCCAGTTTGGCCTTTGCATAACTAAAAAAACTTTCCTAGACACATCTCTACTGCTTGTTCGACTACTTGCAATATTAACCTTTAGCTTGTGCCTTTTGAGCTAAATATTTACGATTTGTAAGTACTGAAGTTAAGGCTGGGCACACAGTTAAATGATCCAAACAAAACCCATTTAAAATATTACTGGTTAATAACACTGATTTACTGTTGATCTGGTCTGTTGAGTATCAGCATAACAGGAGCAACTTAACCATTTGAGCTAATGTGGCTTGAAAAAGTTGATTAAAACATTACAATAACTTACTCTAGATAGAAAAATCATTTAACCTTTTTTTTGGAGCCCCCTGGGCATTTTTGAACAAAAGACGTGGAGGTGGGGAGGCAGTGGGTTTGCGAAAACCAGTGTGTGCAGGTGTGTGATGTGGCTTTATATAGTACATTGTACATAATAGATGGCTGGGTGTCGCCAAGGGTTCAGTCTAATTCCCTCCCAAAAATTTGCTTTTTTAACAGAACTCCGATTCAAGGTAAAAGTTTCAAAATTGTATTTTGTATCTACACGCTATTGCAATAATCATACAAAGCCATTGAATAACAACGGTTGACAGCAGTAGCTGACTGCTTATTTGTTGCTTGTCATGTATGCATTTTTGACTATTTTGCAAAGAGGGTACAACAGCTATAAACAACTGCTAGTCTTGTCATAAGACCAACAAAGGAAAGTCTGATCTCACAAGGAAAAGGTAAAGTACTTAGAACTTGATTTTTTTTTTTTTTTAACTGAAGAATGGTACGGTTCAGTATAAAAACATGAAAAACTGTAAATCCCTGTGAAAATTTATCCAAAGCCAAGAGTCTATTAAAGTGTTTATTTTGCAGAAGTCAACAAAACTTTTGGACATTGTTAGCATCTATGGCCACAGAGAAAAGCTCACTTCTGTTCAGGTTGTTCTGCAGATCTTAAGCTTTTGCAGGTGAGAAACCCAGGGGTGAAGCTGACCCAGTTCGATTCACACTTCAGTTTTCTTCCCAGGACCAAAATCTCAACCACATCTTATTCAGACAGTGATGGCTCACTGCAGGTTGAAGTCTCACCCAGCACTGAATATACTTATGTGAAACTGTACATCAGCTCACCCTGGGGTCCCCACAAGTTAAACGTGACAGTGGCAAAAACGAATGATGTCACGAAAAGTGTGGGAATCTTAAGGATTAAGCAAGACCACCTAAAACTCTTCATCAGTTTTGTAATGCAGTTTGGTTTAGTCTTAGTCTTTCAAGAAACATATTTCTGATATGAATAAAGGTAAACTACGTTTTGCTTTAAACAGTAGTGTAAAATGTGATCTCTCTAATGAAATGTGAACCTACGCAGCTGGATACTGAACAGGATCCAGCTTTTTAATAGATATTTGAGGCAGTTCTCCATATGTTGCATATCCTAAATTGATCATAATTAATTTTACATTTACAAAACAATTTAGTAAAAATTTAGGAGCACTTCTATAATCTCTATATTAAGTATTCTCCAAACTGTGCTTTGCCTGAAATAAATTGACCAAATTTACCAAATGTAGAGCTATTCCCGTTACTGGAAAGAAGTAATTAACTTTTAGTTCATCGTTTCATTTTAAGGACTCCATTACTATAGTTAGCCTTTAAGTCCAGACACTGCTTGCTTGACATTGTTTGACGTATACCAGTTGGTTACCCTCTAGTTCAGTGACAAGACTGTTGGGGGGGCAGAGGAAATTCCTCTATGATTCAGCTGGTTTGCTGTCTTGCAGACCTGCAGAATACTATCTTTGTGAAAAATCCACATAATGCTGAGTAATTCCCCAGTGCACTTGTAGACAGACACATACATGTGGGCTAGGACTTCTAACAGGGAAGAGGCAACACACAGACTGATAAGATCTGGTGAGCCCATACATGTGGGAGAAGTTGCCATGAAGAATAAGATACCATCTTTTTCTTGTTGATTGTGACATACCTTCAAAGACTGCAGCCAGAATTCAATTCAGTTACAGTACATGCCACTGTATGAGGTAGGTAGTGTGTTTCAGTAGTCTGACAGGGAGTCCTGCCAGATATGATCTATACTGATGAGCAAGCTACAGATGGTAGGTGACTATAATACTTCCTGTAATGAAAATGATGGCACCTTCTATGAATTTAGCTGCAAGTCATAAAGAATTGTAGCACCACTGAGCATTTATTTTTTATTATTAAAAACTAACCCAGGAGACATGCAATAATACCAGGAAGCAATTTGTAAGAGCAAATGTGTTAAAATTGTCACTCTATAAATAATATGTTTTAAATTTACTCTGATGAAACAAAGTGAAGTCCAAAAAGGGGTTCAAATAAATCTTTCCAGTTCTTGGCTGAGAATTCAACATGGGTGTTTATTTGCAGTTTGGTGTGAAACACTGCCCTGAGATAACAAAACTATATGTATAATGTTGTGGAGGTAACCATGCACTCACTGCTTATTTATAACCAATCGATAACCAGCTCTTTATCTGTATTGGTTTTGGTGATCCCAGAAGTGCAAGGCTCTAGTTTAGGCAGGGTACATCTTAGAAAGGATGCCAATCTATCACAGGGCACACACACACATTATGGGCAGCGTAGAGTGATCAGTCCAGCTGAAACACCTATCTTTGGAATGTGGGAGGAAACCCGAGCACCTGGAGGAACCCCACATAAACATGGGCTCCAAATAGACTGAATGGGCATCAAACCTCTATTCAGTCACAGGCACTGTATAAGATACAGATGTAAAAATGCTTATTCAAATTATGTTTACACATATTTTAATTATGTTTTAATTTTGTCAATGCAATTAACTTTTCAGATTATAAAAAGTACATTATTTCTATCTCAAAATCCAAAATTAGAAGAAACCTTAAAAATTTGGAAATAATGAAATTATTTTTGAGTTTCAGTTGAAATAAAAGTCTAAAGTATGATAATATTGTGATGAAGTGGCAAGCAAAGTCTTCTACAAGCATATCATTTGCCTCTAAGTTGCGGAATTTATTAAGACTCATATTTAATAGTTTAATGGACAACATTTTTTATGAAAGTCATTACAAAGGTCTAGCTAATCTTGTACAGGCTTGTAATTAAATATTCATTCATAGATTTAAAAAGCCATTTCATGTAAAATGCCACCACATTTGAATGAACTGCTAATTGATTTTGTTTAAACTTGAAGCAACACTTGAGCCGTCATGAAAGAAGCTGAAAGTGTCTTCATCAGCTAAGAATTGCTTGTCCTTGTGCTTATTATACCAACAAAACTGTCAAGAATATGAAACCATGTTCCAGTTGCCCTAGACACAACCAATTAACTGATTATTTAACCAATTACTTTGTTGAGTGTATTTATGTTCTTTTTCCCCTCTTCTTCAGGCTGTGAAATAAAAACCAACTAGATCCTGAAATCTATATTATTAAAGCCAGTTGCCACTATAAGGTCCTAATGTACCATATTCTTTACACTCAGACCACTGAGAAGTATATTTCTTTTATACCCCACAAAGAAAAAAGGTTAAAGCAAAATAGCACTTTCTTTACATTCTAAAAGATGTTATATAATGCAGAAAAGAAATATATCATTTATGCAGCTGAGCTAAATGTGGAACTGATATGGGGATTGCAGATATTGCATGCTTTATCAATGGAAGTGCTCAGTGGCCATGAAGAGTGGGAAGTCATTCCAGAAGGAAGCATCAGGACTGAAACATTCAGAACTCAACCAAGCTAAACCATCTTGCAACTTTATGCACTATGCTCATAAAATTGTATAATTAAAGATGACATGAAGCAAAACTTTATAAACTTAAAGTTTTTTTTTTTAAAGAAATATCTTTCACCATTATTTAATAGGCAGAGAGTAGTTTGGTGGTTAGGGATTGCCAGTTAGATTTTGTTTTACATCCCCCTCCTACTGTTGTAGTCTGAAGCTAGGTACTTTCTCTGAATATTGTGCTGTATAAATAGGTGCATAGTGAACTTTGTGAGCAGCCTTAGACAAAAATCAGCTATGTACACACAGTCTAGAACCACTTGTCCCCTATGGGGTCACAGGGAGCCGTAGCCTAACCCAGCAGCACAGGGCACAAGGCTGGAGGGGGAGGGGACACACCCAGGATGGGATTCCAGTCCATTGCAAGGCACCCTAAGCGGGACTCGAACCCCAGACCCACGGGAGAGCAGGAATGTGGTCCAACCCACTGCGCCCCCCCCCCCCATCAGCTATGTAAAATTTGATAATAACAAGACAAATTTCCACATCTTACTAAATCAGTGGAAAGATAAGGGATATACTGGAAAAACAGTATGGAGTATACATCTTTGCAAATGAAAAAAAGACAAATAAGCAATAATGAATTCCTTCTGTCTTCTCATTGTATAATGCATATTTCTTCTGCAATTGAATATGGCATCAGCAGCAACCCTTTCAGGTTAGGCAGCAGAAGAACAGTATCTAGTGAGTTCCTCATTTGTGCAGGCTCCAGCCTCACCCCTTAATGTCTTCCATGGAGACCCTGTGCACTGGGGTCCCTCCACTATTGTTCCTTTTTCCACAACAGTGCTAATCATAATAGCCTTGGATTTGCATTTCCGTGCCTTGCACAATGCCTGCCAGCCTATCTGTGTTTGCATTAGCCATTATTGCTCCTTGCACTCACTATACCACCACTAATTTATTAGAAAAGGCGCCAGCCGCCACCAGCGTTGGAGAGGTCGGGAATGGCTCGGCTGCTCGAGACACTGTAGAGCACCCGAAAGACAGATTAGCTTAAACCCCAAAGCAGTGCTTGCTCAGAATTTAAGTGGCACATGGAGCTATGAGATGACATTTATTTCACTAGTGTAAAGTTATGCAGGCAGAGCAAAATACTGTCTTTGAAACCCAAGGCTATATTTGCAAAGCTCTGCTCCCTTGCAGCTCTGTTAAAATACTGAATGTGGGACAAAAAAAAAAAAAAAAAAAAAAAAAAGAAAAAAAAAATTTCTGAAGAATTTAGCAAGCCAAATTTTTGGTTACATCATTTGATGCACTGTACATATTTTATGCATACAGCAGAATCTATTCAGGATTACATGCAAGACACCTCTATCATATAATATTGAACTGTTAAAATGTATTACACAATAAAGAACTCCACAATATCAAATATAAATAAGAAAGTTGCATCCTCTTCCAGCCGTAATTATAGTCCAATGGCTTCCAGTGAAAGCTCTACTCCATCAGGCACAGAGCATGATTCCTGAATACTTAATCAGGCTTAAGTGTTGCCATTGCATCTATGGCTGTGAAGGATGTTCACTCGGAATACTCAGTGTAAACAAGACATTTTAACAAAGTAAACATGATAATCCCAAAAGGAAAGGCTACTAACCCATCTGACTTAAAGTATTTCTAAAGGTAGAAACAACATGTGGTGGATTGGAATAAGTACTGCAACATTAGAAAATGCCAGTTATAACAGCGAATGCAAAATCTTCAATGAGTTCTGTTTGTAAGCTACTAAGTTTTTCGGAAATATAAAACTGCAGTTCAGGGATATGGCTCGCATAAGGATGACACATATTCAGTTAATTATCGTGTTTATTAAGCAATAGTGACGTGTTATCAAAGCAGCAATGGTAATTAAAATTAATCATAATTAAATAACAGAATTACCTTTTCAGGGCCTTTTGCAAATGAAATTAAACTTGGAAGCAATCACATAAACATTAATCACGAGCACAACGTGTTTCATGGAATTCATTTTTCTTGACTATGGTCAAGGTCTTTTGTACACTTCTCTATGCATGGTGTGTTGTTGGCCAGAAACCAGAAACAGATGAAAGTCTCTAGCAGATGGAAGAGGAGGAAAGGTCAGCAGCAAAGGCATTTACATCCTATAATGAGGATACATAGGATGGGAATTCTTAGAATCGCGTTGAGAAAAATGACCGAGTAAGCCAACATGTCCCCTTTTTTCCTTTCTTAACTCCTTTTCCTCTTTGCACATCACATCAAGTGCCATCCTCTGAGGTACTAGAAGACTGCCTTTCATTTCCTCACAGGGCTTTTGTTCTGCTTCATTAAACTGCTTCCCTCCGTCCTGTGAGAGTCAGCAGCCATGGCTTTGAAATGAGAAAATTTTTGGGGTTCTATTTTGAACCAGATTTTAATTCTCCTGGACCTTTATTGCCACTGTCCACATTGTTTGCCATAAATAATTTTAATTTATCAATTAATTTAAAAAAGTTCTCACACCAGGTTTCTCTTCAGTCCAGATGTAAAACAATTAAGTTTTTAACCATTCTACAATAAACAGCAGCCCAAGAGCAATTTTCAAGTGTGTCAATTTAAAAAAGAAAAAACATTTGTCCATGTAAGTGCATTACTACACAATCAAAAGTGATAAATCTGAATAAATATTTTATTATACCAAGATAATGATTTCTTATGACACGGTAACAATTTTATGAAGGCTCCTGGAAAGCTGTCTTACACTACAACTTATTGATCTGACACTTTCCTCCAAAGCTTACCATGTCAAGCTGCTTACTTTGAGTTCCCCTTTTATATAGCAGAATGATTTTTACTGGAGCAATTTAGAGTACGTAATTTGCTCAAGGTACCTGTTGCCTAGTATACTCAGTTTCAGTTAAACAGTTTCTTGCGATGATACTTTACATATGTAGTAAACAGATGTCATTCTTCTTTCTTATCTTTTGTTATTAGCCAATCAAAAAAGTGCATAGTGTCAGAGTCTATTATCAGCCTCTGCAGTGCCTCTATTTAAAACAGTATATGAAAAACAGGACAGGCGGTAGCATAGTGGTCAGAGCTACTGCTTATGGACCCAAATGTCAGAGGTGAGATTCACACCTCCGGCTGTAGTACCCTTAAGCAAGGTACTTACTCTGAGTTGCTCCAGTAAAAAAAAAAAATTACCCAGCTGTATAAATGGGTAAATAATTATAAATACCTTAACTTTGTAAGTTGCTTTGGAAAAAGGCATCAGCTAAATGAATAAATGTAAAAATTACTATGGTGGTTGGTACCTTAACATGGAGGCTTTCTGTCACTCACATGGCAAGCAAAACATATGTGTGCAACTGATATGCAAGAAAGGTCTGTCTTGCTGTGCTGTAAAGAATCTATTTGAAATGGAACATTGCAGACGACAAAATATTTCACTGATTTATAACTTCACTGGCCCTGTTTTTGGCAACTTTTGGTGTCCTTAAAAACCCTTAAGCTTCTGCATAACATTAGGGGTTTCAGCTACAATTTGCATCTATAAAGGTGACATAACTAAAAATATTTCTTTCTGATCATTTACTTGAGGTGTTCAAACCCTGCCATCCTATTACATGTTCTTATATTTTACTGGTTCTCTAATATATTATTTCTTATGTTTCTTTTGGGGAAGTTCTGAAGGTTTCCTTTTCATTCTAGTCATTTATTATGGTGTTTTGTAGCTTTAGGGCTGCCTGTTCGAATCTGACCACATCAGGAGTGAACTTTGTCATTCTTCAGGATATAACCCTTCTTCAGTGCTATTGATCCTCAGAATAATCCACCCAGTTTTGTGTTGACCAAATATCTGTAGATGTTTTGTTTTATCCAAGAGAATAAAGCCTTCACCTTCAGCATTATTTTATGTGAATTCAGATCTGCAGTGGGCTCTTAGCACCTGATAACCAGTTCAGACCACTTTCCAAGTGAAATGTCAAACTTCACTGCAGGTGAGAATAAGTGTTCACCAGTTGACCTCGCTATAGTTGACAGCAGCTTCCTTTTCCCCTGGAAAGAATGTGTGTTAACGTTTAGGCAATAACTAAAACAGACAGATTGTCATCGAATCACTGGCAGGAAACTAGAACACCCAAAGAAAATCCTTGGAAACATGAAAAGAATATGCAAACCCCACACAGACTGAACCAAATCTAATTCCATGTCCAAATTTTCATTCCAGGCTCTGTGAGGCACCAGTGCTGCCTACTTTCCACAATGTGTCCACAATTTTTTTTTTTTTTTGGAAAAATTAAATTAAGTTAATACTTTAAGTGCATTTACAATCTTGATTTTAATAACTCATTAAAAATTTAACTTTCACCTTGGGAATTTATGGTGTTATCTCTAAAATGTAGTAAAATTACACAATTGAAATTGCACACTTAAATTATGAGTTTAAATAATCAGAGCACTGAAAGAGTTTGTCTTCACACTCCTGTCTTAAAATAAACTTTGAGTATAAAATTAGCCCTGAGAAAATTAGAATTCCTGAACTGCACTGGACAAACTTCCCACAGAACATTAGAACAGAAAGCTTCCATCCTGATTCCTTTGTTTTGTCAAGTCGATTGAATGAAGCACAATGATTAGGCCTCATCAAGAGAGTTATGGTTAAGATTGAGAAGAAACAAACAGAATTCACCAATCAAGTATGACTTGATGTGAGTTGTCATACTAATCACAAAAGCTCTTCAAAGTAGAGCACAAAAAGGTTGATTTTCAATCTGGAGTTTCACATAATACTTCTAGCACTTTGTTCTCTTGTTGAATGTTGTGTTGGGAAATGGCTGTGTGAAAACAGCACAGTGAGAGGTTATTTCAAGAAATTTAAAAAGGACCGGTGCTATGGTCAGTGTCCTTTCCACAGTCTGTGCTTTTTGGCCAAAGACTGGGGGCAGCAGGTAGAGTATTGGATAGACTTGTCACTTTTGAATCAAAGAACCCAAGCATGAATTTCTGTATCTGCTGTAATAATTTTGAACATGGTAAAAACATATAATTGTGTCAGTATAAATTACCCAGTTGAATAAGCAGGTTAGTTTAGTTAGTTTATTAGTTTACAAATTTATCAATTTACTTTCATCTAGGACAAAGTTGTCAGCAAAATGAAATTAGTACACACACACACACACACACTTTCAGAACCGCTTGTCCCTGATGGGGTCACGGGGAACCGGAGCCTACCCGGCAACACAGGGCGTAAGGCCGGAGGGGGAAGGGGACACACCCAGGACGGGACGCCAGTCCATCACAAGGCACCCCAAGCGGGACTCGAACCCCAGACCCACCGGAGAGTAGGACTGCAGTCCAACCCACTGCGCCACCGCACCCCCCACAATGAAATTAGTATTAAAATATAAAACAAAATGTGACATTTAATTGAAGTAAACATCAAATTGCTTTGTTTGAAATATCAATGACTGCTTTGTCTGAAATGTTGTCTTTTTATTGATCTTCTTGTTCTTGTGTGTGTTTGTTTATATATATATATATATATATATACACACACACATTATATAAACGAGACAAACGAGATATATGACCACAAAACGAGATAAGTGTGATAACTTCGGGGATAGCAACAAATACATACATATATACACACACACAGAAGACAATATATATTCATACCTTACACTAAACTGTTTTTCAATGTGTATCTTGAGAATTTTGTTTTCAGAAGTTTTTGTAACAGTTTTCAGATATGAATCATATTTATGTTTTTTTTTTTTTTTTTATTTTCCCTGTACACTAATCGAAAGTCACACAGCATTAAAGAATTGATCATATCCTGACTATACCAGGAGCATGTCCAACATGTTCATTTCTACCTTGCCCAACATTTAAATCTGCTATATTCTGTAGCTGCTATGAATGTGTGATTTTCAGTCATGCTGAACCAACATATTACTGGCTAAGCCTCCCCATTATTGTTAGTGCTCTTCAAAGAAATCTGTGCTCTTAAAAGGGTTTTGCCCTTCTAAGTGCTTACAATGGCAACAAATGCTAGACGTGTTAATGCAGTCTTTGAAATCTGGCATGGAGTCCATTTTCTGCTTCCCCACGATTTTGGCTTCTTGCTAGTTTATTTTAGTTTGCCTCAGCCTTTTTTTTTGCAACAATGTAAATATTGCATCCAGAAAATAAGTGGAGCATAAAATCTTTTAACACATTCCTTCTTAACTTTACACTAAAATTCTGCACAGGTGGATTTAAACAGAAGAAAAGCATGCTTTTCTTGTTAATTCTAGTGCAATGCATACCGTTAATATCAATGTATATGAAACACCAGAAAGGTCAAGGGACTTTTGAAAAAGTCCTTAAGTGTTTTAAAAAGTCAGTTGACTGAATGTAATGGCAAATTCTGCATAGGAAAAAAATAATAAAACAAAATTTTGCTAGGGAATCTTCAGGTTATAACCTTTAATCTAAGATGTAATGGAGATATTATAATGTAAAACATTGAACTGTCCAGCATAAGTTATGTTAGTGAGAGTCGATTTCTCCACTGAAAGCACTTTTTTTTTTTTGAGTTTGTGCCCTTTTGATTTTTACGGTGTTACTATACATTAATGCATTTTCACTCCAGGACCTGAAAGTCAAGTAGGAAAAAAGACATAAATACAAAACAAGAGCTGATCCCTTGGGAGTTAGGAGGGGTGAGGTTACACTTGAAGAAGTGATTTGTTTTTCTTTTATTCTCTTACAGACAGCTTAAAAATTCAAACATCTTTAAATCTCTGCGTTCTGATAATCAAATAAATTGCTTGAGCTCCAGCTTTGAATCTCCCCAAACCGTAGCATCCCTAATCATCAGCAGTGCCTTTGTCTGCTGCATTCCAATTACCAACCCACACCGCCGCCTCCGTCTGCTGGTGCACGCCGTTTACTGAGTTTTTTTTCAGTCTTAATGTACTTATAATTGTGGTTATTGTTTGACCAGCATATAGCTGTGGTGTCAGAAGTGCAGCATTTCCTTTTTGAATCGCTGCACAAAACTGTGGCCTGTTTTTCTCCTTTAGATGGATTACAGTCTTCAACTAATCAAGTTCCTGTGGAGTTTTTTTTTTTTTTTTTAATATACTAGGAGTATACAAGAGAGAATAACAAACAATAAATTATTAATTTGAAACAGTAAAATATTAAAATATTAATTATATGCATATATATACAAATAAAAATCAATACTTAATGTATGCTCTACTGATTTGGTGATTCATGATTCAGTAATTTGGTTTCTAATAATTCAGTTTTAAAAACATTTGTAATCGCCAGCATGTGTAATTATGCATATGATTTGATATACTCTTTCAATTGTTTTTGATATTTAATCTGTTGGGTGTGAAACTAAAGTGTGGCTTGTTGCCGATGCTCTTAGACTGTCAATAAGGTTTTGCTTAAAAAAAAAAAATCTTTTTTTGGTCTTTTGGAAATCCTTCTTTTCATGTCCCTTTTTCTGCTTTGGATTTCAGGGAATATTTTTGGGTCGCTATTTTGAGTCAATATGCAAGGCCCGTGACATTGCTGAAGGAAGAGGCTGTGCCTGCAGTAAACAGAACTCCCTCCTTGCCTTTAAGGTTCAAAGAAACCTCCTCATATCCTGTGCTATCAGAAAGGTGTTACCTAATCCAAGTTCACTGTAATCCGTGTTTTAATCCTTATGTTTCTTTCTCAGGAAGTTGTTCAGTATGCTCCTACTCATACAAAAATTCTGATTTCTTTATGTATCCAAAAGACCTTTGTTCAGTAGCTCTACTATACGCATTCTGTTCTACAGTAAGAAAGCTGCAGGTATTTTCATTACTGGAGACAAGATTTGCTAAAATCAAAGCTGAATAGTGCAACTTCAAACTACAGTTTCATTTACATTTAAATATTTAGGAGATGCTTTTCTCCAAAGCAACGTGCGTCTCATAGAAAATACAATGTGTACATTACATTATCAGACTAGATAAAGAAATACTTTTCCTATCATATGCTGAAGGAAAACAAGACAGAAAAACAATAAAACTGCATAATAGCTTTAGTTTCAGTAGATGACTACTGGAAAGCATAAATGAATTGTTACAACCATAGAAAAAAGTATAAAGAAAGTACAGTGTACTTTAGACAGCATTGGGTGGGTGGATGTATAACATGCAAATTACCACCACATTGCCCTGTAGCAAAAGCAACCATATCATTAGCATTACTATTCAGATATCAAGAAACACTTATCCATGAGACATTCCATGATTTAAAAGGCAAATATTGCTGTTATGGTAAGTGAGCGAGTTTAATAATCATAGGTAACAGAAGAATTTTATTTAAATGTCAGATAGAACTTAAATGTTAAATTAAGGATAAATTATCAAAGTAGTTTCTAAAATCAGTGAACAAATCAATAGTGCTTATGCACTGTGATGTGTAGGGGCTGATACAGCATAGATAAATTTAAGATCATACATAGAGCACGGATACATTTTCAAACTCCTTTCAGAGTAAAAGATCCATGTTGCTTTGAAAAAAGGGTCTATTGAATGAATGTAAATGTAACTTTAAAGGTAAAAGTACTAACGTGCAGAAGGTTAGTGGATTGGTTTGTCAGTGTCAAGTTCAGTATCTTGGAATTTTATTTTCAACCAAGTGGTAGAGGTTTCATAGAAAGCATTATTTAGAAATTTTTAAAATATTTCAAATACATTTTTAGAAAATGTATTATTCAATGCATAAGACAACCTCTTACCTCTAACATATTTGGAAAATCAGGCCTTTCCCTGTGACCACTAACATCCAGCTCCCTTAAAAGGCATTGGTCTTTTACAGGCTTAAGCTCCCTGCTGGCAGGCCTTTGTGAATCAGCTACCAAACTACTGAGCTGTGCTGCACACCTGATGTTCTCTGCCCCCACCACACATGAACCACCTGACTACTTGGTACCCTACATGCCATCTTCATCAGAGCCAAGAATAAGCTCACAGAATCAGGAGTTCTGCACAGACTCCTGCAGCCCGCCTACATTCTTTGTCTTCTTTAGGTCTCAAGAGTTGGAAGCAGCTGCCAACAATTAGAACTCTACCATCACCAGTGCTCCTCATGTGCAAATTTATATTCACGATCACTGCTGTGAATGTGAAAGCCAGTTAAAATTTTGCTATGTGCAATCCACTCAAAAAGCATAAAAATGATTGTTACAAAACCAGTTGTAGCCTATATGTATATTTAGATCAGGAATGTGAAATAGTTTAATGATTTCATTACTAAGCTTTTGTCCTGCAACTGGTTGATTTTCTTCCAGCCCATTTGTATTATATACAAGTGTAGTATATTTCGCGGCGGACTGGCGTCCCGTCCTGGGTGTGTCCCCTTCCCCCTCCGGCCTTACGCCCTGTGTTACCGGGTAGGCTCCGGTTCCCCGTGACCCCGTAAGGGACAAGCGGTTCTGAAAATGTGTGTGTGTGTGTGTGTGTGTGTAGTATATTTCACACACACACATTTTCAGAACCGCTTGTCCCTTACGGGGTCACGGGGAACCGGAGCCTACCCGGCAACACAGGGCGTAAGGCCGGAGGGGGAAGGGGACACACCCAGGACGGGACGCCAGTCTGCCGCAAGGCACCCCAAGCGGGACTTGAACCCCAGACCCACCGGAGAGCAGGACTGCGGTCCAACCCACTGCGCCACCGCACCCCCTCTAGCATATTTCAATTGTGAATAATAAAATAAACACAGAAACACATCAACGCTGCACAGCACAGCATACATACATGGAAATTTTTTCAAACAATCTTGCTCCATATTCAACATATTTATCTTAAAGCTACTAAAGTCAGGTTTCAAGTTTGTGTCCTTATAAGTAAGTAGGTAAGTAAGAGTAATTAAACACTCTTCAAAGTATGCATTTTGAATAAAAAATATTATCCAAACTGAATAGAATTACTCTACTAGGTACTAAATTTTTTTTTCAGAGCAGTGAAGTTAAGTTGATTTACTAATTCACTGATAACCTATTTTATTGACCCTAAAGTGGGAATAAAATACTCTAAAAAGGGAAATGTGAGGGGATTCAATTGTTCCACTGCTTCAAAGAAAGTTGTTAAAATACCCATTTTCTGAACACTATGCAGAGATCTTTTAATTACGGGAGACATTATGTCAAGAATCCTCATTAAAGATAATGGCAGCTCTGAATAAGGCCTAAACTTTGATATGTTGTACAATGTTTTTTAATTTCTCAGAACATTTTCAGAGGAAAATTCCAATATCACATTTTAATTGTGTTACCACAGAACACTTCAATTTGCAGGTATATTAATTTCCTTCTGAAATTAACATTAGTATTTTACAGCACAACAGAGTTATATACTGCACATTCTGCTTGAGTCCCTTCCTGAAATCCACTGAAATTCTTTCAAAATCCTATCCCTCACCCTGTATTCAGCGTATCCAAATGCATTGTGAATGTCACTAAACTTTGTGACTCTATTGTTATGACAGTTATATTCAGATCACAACAATATCCAGTGTTGTCTTATTTTCAGCACAATGTCCATGGAGTATAATGTACATTACATTGAACACTGCAACCAGATTGCAATGCCCTGATAGCAAAATGACTGTCAAAAAGCTGCTATATTAACATTTTGATCATCCAGATATTCCCTGTTTCCTCCATTTTTCATTAAGCCTATAGGGACAGATCAGATTTTGTAGGTACTGTGTTGATGGTCCTTTGACTACCTTGTAGAATGTTACATAGATATGGAAAGCTAATAAATAAAGACAGGGGAGATACATAGGAGGGTTGATCACAGTTTGTGCTGTTGTATTCTATAATAGTTGAAGAGGCTTGATGGCAGAGGCCAGAACACTAGACTAGGAGAGATTTGCTGAAGTCTGGACAAGATATCTTCACACCAGGGACTAGAAGTTGCATAGAATGTACTGTAAAGTAGTGGTAGATTCCACAAATGTTGAAAAGGATATGTCTGCAAGATTATGTTACAGCTGTCATGTTGTTGAAGGAGTAGAGATCAAATTCTACAACCAATATTTTAACTAATGGTGAATTGTCCATCGTGAGTTGCCCATTGAAGCAGGGAGCTTTTAACAGGCTGGGAGACCAACAGATAGATACAAGACTGCAGTAATAGAAAGGTTCATTAAATTAAGTTTAACTCTTCTGTTGACCTGAGACTGAAGTTCAGTTGATTTTCTATCTTGGGCTAGTTACATTTGTGTCAGGGCAGAAGGGCGTCTCTTTCACTGCTCAACCTGCAGTCCCATGTGTAAAGCCATACAGAAAGGTAGATTGAAGTTTCCCTTACTCATGCTGTCAACAATTCCCTGGGACCTTCGAGAGAATGGCCACTTGCTCTCCTTGATGGTCAATCAGGGCAGGTCCCAGTGCTGAATGGACCGCCTGGATGCGGATATTTGGTTCTCTTTTTACCCTGGATCCTTAAGTGTCTATGTTCATAGAATGACATTTATTACAAAAAACACAATAGGTCATACAAACTTTCATCAATCTAGATCATTATTTTTCAGCATGATTCCTGGAGGACACCTGTATTTGCTTGTTTTTGTTCCAGCCAAGCAAGTGATTAATGAACCCTGATGGAGCTGTTGGTTTAATACATCGTGCAGATCAAATAACGTTAAATTTTATGCATTAGCTGGTGCAAATGCACCCCTGTGTTCACACAACTAAAAATTTCACACCTTTTTGAACTTTGGTTTCACAGCATGCACTAAAAAGGACACAGTTATCTCATAATGTGTTTACTTTAGTGTGTTCTTAAATTTAAGATCAAGTCAATCATAAGCTAAATAACAGCAAATTAAAAGTTCAGCTGTAACAAAAGCCAGTAGACACAGTGGTCTTGGAAAAATCTCTATATACATCTTTCTCTTATGTGTGTGTCTGTTATATTTATTTCTTATTTTAGACAATAACACTCAAAAGTATACCTCCATGCTCCCAATACTCCTGTGAATCTAATTGCTTCTCCACAAATGTACAACATGCAAGATGAAGAGCAGTAGCAGATAACCGGGTCTCTGAATTATCCATAGAAGCCCCAAGACAAATTTAGTTCATCAATCAAAGCAGATAGCATCCATTATGAAAGAATGGTGTCAGCTTTCATAGACATCCAGTTGACATCAGAGCCCATTTATCTGGGAGAGTTTCAGAATAGGCAGATCTGTACACTTTCATTTATAATGAGTAGTGTGCGCACTGGAGCATATTCAGTACTCCAGTTTAGCACAGAGGGTGATGTTAGTCTTAGAATCAAACTTAGAGTGGTTGATAGAGTTAGAATCTCAGGTGTTTTATTTATACCGCATCATATAAATTGCATCACTGAAGGTTATACATGTTGCATATGCACAAACTCTTTGGAGGGAAAGTGATATACACTTGTAAGCTTTGTAGGCTTACATTTCAGCTAAGAATCTTTGTTTAACTTTTTATTTTTTAACCCATCTAAAAACCACAATGCTCAGAATTCAGTATGCATTTCACAATCTAGGGAAAAATGAAAATGAAATGGACTTTAACATTTTTAATATGCAAACAAATATATTGAAATAATAAAAGCAAATCTGAAAGTCTCTTCTTCCACAAGTACATTTTTTGCCATTATTAGCATGAAAATTATATATGTAGATACTTTGCTTTGTGCAGAACCCTTGAATCCTTTGCAATGTCCTTTGCTACTTACCTTGTGGCCTTTATACAGTCTTTATTTTATTATCTGCAGACATTCACAACACAGCATCTCCCAACAATATTGCACTGTAATTGGTTAAAAGGGGAGAAACAGGCTTCATCTCTTAGTTCCCAGTTATTGACTCCTAAGGCAGTGATTGCTGGAGAAGACTTCTCTTCCGTCAGCTGAGTTGCAAGCGCGTTACACCCTTTATTCCGCTAGTGATATTGATTATGTCGTTACCCCGCAGCTGTGATATTACTCTGCCGCAGCATGTCGCACAAATTAGTTTATTACATCTGTATGTGCCTGTGCTCGTGGAACTGCAGTGAACACTTTAGTTCGGGGTCGTACATTTTGTGCTGCAATCATTTGAACAGCAGCCAGAGGAGGCCATATGGTCTGCAGAACTAGTATCCTGGAAGTGAGACTCCGACTTTCCCCTGCACTGTGTGACAATTCCCACAACTCTGACTAGTAATACATAATGGCACTCTAGAAACATTAAAGATGCATTTGCAGTTCTCATCTACCATGTCTCAGATGAAGTGTTTCTGTTTATGACTGCAGTAATAACAACGTATAAAAGCCGGCTGAGGACAGCTACCTGAGTCCTGTAGCAAAATCACCACTCAGAGTTAACCACAAGGAAACTTTCTGTGCATTGTTTCTGTACATTTTTTTCCCCCGTACAGCAGTAGCTTACATTTCGTTTCTGCAATGGTTTACATCTTATGTAGAAATATAATTATATACTTAGAACTCTAAAGACCCACTCTCCATTGCCATTGGTGGACTTTGCCAATGCTGTTTCATAGCTCTGGGAAGAATATACTTCTGTTTGGTTATTTCCATCATCTGAGATAAAACATATGAAAATAAGGTGCACACTAGACAAAAATTTGAATTAAGGAAAAAGTAAGCAGTACAAGAAAACACAAAAAGTATAACAATGGCAAAACAACCAAAGATTCCTTTTCTGCTAAACTGTGCAGTGAAAACACAGCAAAGAAAGCTCACTGGAGTGCAATTCCCCAGCAAGAGCCCTTAAAATAAAACTGTATAGTACAACATGGAAACCAATGTACGATAAAATGAAACAGAATACCCACTGAAACCCATTCTCATTTTATGTTCAATCAACCACTGCAGAACAATCATTCTTTTGTGCTATATAGTTACATCTAGATGCATTCTGGTGCTGTCTGTTTACTAATTAAATGTGGCATAACAAAGACATTTAAATTAATAAGTACAATTACACTAAAAAGCCTTCATTCTTCACATAACGGAGTTCATTTTTTTCTATAAATTCAACCCATTAAACAAATGCCCATTGCAAATTAAATACCAAATTGGAAGGTATTGTTATATATGTCAGTAATAACACAGATTTAATATTTGCAACAAGACATGTATTGTAGCCTGTCCTTTAATGTTGTATTATCAGTAATTGCTTGTCCGATGGTGCTAGAGGCCTGAAGCCTATCCAGGAAGCATAGTGCACAAGGGACAGAACGTCCTACATAAAGGCAATTGATAAGCTGGCTCATGGAAATAAAACATATAAAGTTCACAAGATCACTGCCTGTCTTTCACTCTGCAAAGTATGTGCACACTAGGCCATTATAGGGGCAGTGTAGCATAACTAATAAATGTGTGACACTAGATGATTAATTTAGTTGCGAGATTAAGGCTTTGTTTTACCATAGTTTGGGGACATTCTTGTTAGTAAAGCTTTAGGCTCAAGGGCTCAAGGCTTTTAACACCAGTTCCTCCTGTAGGATCTTTGATGAAGGTCCTAATCCTGAATTCATATAGCAAAAAATGCCTTGCTGTAAAATGAGTAAATCATTTTTAACTTAACATTACAACTTTAAAATAAAATTGTTAGTTAAATGAATTAATCATGCCAAACCTACTGCTTAGTTTTATAACTGGAAAAATGTGTTCATGTAAATAAACTGAAAAAGTGTCAACATCCAATGCCTGTGTTGAATTAAAAAATCATATCTAATGGGTGGGGGGCGCGGGGGCGCGGTGGCGCAGTGGGTTGGACCGGGTCCTGCTCTCCAGTAGGTCTGGGGTTTGAGTCCTGCTTGGGGTGCCTTGCAAGGGACTGGCGTCCCATCCTGGGTGCGCCCCCTCCAGCCTTATGCCCTGTGCTGCCAGGTTAGGCTCTGGCTCCCTGCGACCCCAATTGGGACAAGCGGTTCAGAAAATGTGTGTGTGTGTGTGTATCTAATGGGCTATTTGCTATTGAAAGTTATTAGATCAGAACAACCAGAGATGAGCTTAAAAAAAATTTTTATAGCTGCAACCTGATGAATAATGTTTATTCAATAATGTTTATTTAGTAATGGAGGTTTTAACTGGTGCGAAGGTGAAGTTTTGTGCTTTGGTAAGATAATTCAAATTACTGTTAGGTATGACCTCCATCACGATCAATGATCTCTTGGGTTGGAGAGAAAGTTCAGAATAAGGGCAGTGGAATAATGAGAGGTTTTTGCTGTATTGTGTTTACTTTCCAGTTGATGACACAAGTTATGTCTCATCAGCTATGACTTATATTATGACCTACACAAGCTGATTTCAAAATAGTAATTATGCAGCTTTTTGGGGACTTGAGCTCATGCTGTTTTCTTTTCATTTCACTTTTAAAGATGAGTGATACTCATTCTCCTCAGTTCAGTGATGAGGTGGAGAAACAGAATAACTTAATTCATATCAATAGGCTTCAGTAAATGTGTTGCTTCATCTTAACACACATTGTTCTGTATGTAGGCAATTTTTTTTCACATTTACACTTGTTCAAAACTGGAAATGCTTTTTGTAAAGGGACACACTATACTCCTGGACTATAGGTTTTGAATAGGATTCGTAACTCACTCACTCTGTGTGTGGAGTTTGCATGTTCTCCATATCTTCATGTGGATTTCCTCCAAGTGCTCTGGTTTCATTTCACAGTCCGAAGATATGTTAGGTGTTTTGGTGACTAAATTGCCATTTTGTGTGCGTGCGTGCGTGCGATTGCCTTGCAACAGATTATGGAAACACCACTCATTTCTAAGATCGGAAGCAACATGACCTTGAATTGGACGATTAAGTACTGACAATGAATGAATCTTTATGTTACATAAGCAACATTTAAGTACTAAGCCCCTAGAAATAGCCAGATCAGATCAGCCAAGACGAAAGTGTCCAGGAAGAGAAGCCCAGAGTTTAAAACCAAAGCATTGAATTAATTAATTAATTAATCAGCTCCATAACTGGGGGGGGGGGTTGGGGGCAGATGCCTTACAAGAACAACATGGCTAAGTTTCTTTTTTTTTTTTGTTCTCTAGTACTCAGTCATTAATACTAACAGTCAAGCAGTATAGGTTTTTGTGGGTAAAATTTAGCTCAAGACTGGAAAGTCCCCAATCAGCAAAACGATACACACCTGCAAAAGCCAACTGATATTTCATATGCAAAAAGAAAAAAAAAATCCTTTAATAAATCAGTTGAGAGCTTGGATATTAAAAAAAAAAAAAAAAAACCTGCAGGAGGCATGATACTGACCGACTGAGTAAAAAAGATATTTTAATCATTTTTGACTTTTGTATGGATTAAGGAGTTTAACAAGCAATATGTTGCACAACTAAAAGAAAAAATCCTTCTACCTATCTGCCTTCTGACTCAGCAAGTGCAGTTTATGAAATTAATTGTGCTTAATTTATAAAGTCTCCATTTTCTTTCCACATTCCTAATATGAATTCACCGCCTTCCTAAAATAATTGAATTTGTCCACATAACTAAAATGTGAACACAGCATTTCTCAATAGAACACAGAGCCATTAGGTCAAAGCAGTCATGGTAATATATTAAAATGCATAGTGATTTATCATATTTACTGTGTTACTGAAAACCACAAGCAATAATTTATAAAGGACAACAAAAACATTTTCTATTGAAATAAGCTAACGGCCATGATGAGCACAAACAGACACATATGGAGTTTACATATCACAAACGACTGCACCATGAAAATGTATTACCATATTAGATCTTATTGCATGTGACATATTGCATATCCTATTAGATTTTTTGTTTGCTTTCAGAAAAATGTTTAAAATGGATCTGTGATAGAAAGTGAACAGTACATTGTGTAATTGAAACATTAGTAACAAAGAAGAACGTGATTATTTGAATGAAACAGGTAATTTCTTTAAGAAACAGCCGATAAGGTGATGTGACCTCGGTGCAAAGAGCTCTTAATTACCCTTAAGGACTATATTTTTAAACAATTGACCTGCTCCCTCTACATTAACCTGCTTATTTCATAGCTAGTGGCTAAAAGTATTTCCTATAAAGCAGTGTTGAAAGAAATTTAATTATGAATGTTAAATACTTTTTTTTTTTTTTTTTAAATGTATGGTTACATAAAACATAAACAGAAGGCAAGCTGACTACCCTAAGAGCCATCAACCAGCAAAACAGTAAATACAAACATGCTAAAACATTGTTAGACATTTTACAGACCATTGAAAAGAATGTTTTGACTAAATTACCTTGAAATAGTGGTGCATAGTAATAGAATTAGCTTGTGATAATGTGATAAGAATTCAAATATGTGGAATAATGTATGTGATGCAGATGTATATAATACAAAACTTCAAAGTTGATGTCATTACTAAAAATAAAACCTATTAAAATACTTTTTGAAAGCATTTACTGTTTTCATTTATTTCTATACTTGAATGTATCTTCTCAAAGAGCAAAAACTCATGTACATTTGATGTGTTAAAATATTTCTTTTCTTAACTAGTCAAGCCTTTTCTATTAATACTTCATGTAGCAGATGACTGTAGCGAAACCCCACATTCCTACGAAAGAACCCAGCAATGCACTTTAATAGGCATGAATGTGGTATCATGCACACATACATTTTTTTAAAGATATCAAAGCACAAAATATGGCGTAATTCTGTGAATTTAGAAAAATGATAAGAAAAGGGGACATATTTTAAATAATGCCCTTTAAATAAATGTTGTAAATAAAATGCTGACAATTTGATAAAATTTTGCTTGATGAAGACAAACTGAGTTAACACATGTATTTTTTCAAATTTATTTTCTACAAATGTGTCTTCAATAATATATTACATTAGCTATTTCACAAAAAAATACTCCAACTCTTATAAAGCAAGCATGTCTAGGGGCAAAAATAGCAAAAAACAGTATTCAGTTCTTAATCACAAATACCAACCAACGTCAACAACAGCTTGTCCCTAGGGGGGTCATGGTGAGCCGGAGCCTATCCTGGAAACACAGGGCACAAGGCTGAAGGTGGAGGGGAAACACCCTGGACAGGATGCCAGTGCATCGCAGGGCACCCTAAGCAGGACTTGAACCCCAGACCCCCCATACAACGGGCACTGGCCAAACATCTCATGCCCCCACACCCCCCTTAACCGCTGATATCAGTTGATAAATTAGGCATGCATGAACACTAAGCACATTTTTACACATATTGGTAAATGTAAATGTAACTGCATTAGGACTATGACATGAAAACGTGATATTTTAAGAGCAGGATTAGAGTGTAAGGTATAATCCTTGTGACCTTAAAGCTGTTTTTTTTTCCAAAGGAAATGACCCTCATTCCCAGTTGACGTCTTCTGAGTAACAGTAAAGACAACCTTATGAATGTGGATCCCACGATGGCGATGACGGATGGTGGCTAAACCATCCTACAAATATTTTTTCTTCGTTTGGTCACAAATGAGCTGCCACCTGAGTCCAGCCATATGGTCCTCCTCATATCTTGAGCAGAAAAAATATGGATATGTGTGGTTCCAGTAATTAGTGTCAAAATAGCTTTTTGGACATTTGGCACTGGAAAAACTGTTGTATATGTAAACATGCCAAGAAGCACTACATTCTAAAAAACAAGTGGCACACAAATAGGCACATACAGTACAGTACATAGCAAAGTCAACAAGTTCTAAGATTGGCTGCAATGTGCAATGTTGCTGTGCCGATGATTTGCAACCACAGCAACACCACATGGCAGCCTTCAGCAACTTATGACTTTACCATGCAGATATGTACAGTGCTATGAAAAAAGTATTTGCTCCCTTTCTAATTTGATCTAATTTTGTAAGTTTTTGACATTAAATTTAATCAGATCTTTTTTTGTAGTATTATCAGTTGTAGTAGTATATGATTGGAGCCTAAGAGAAATATTGACACCAGTGTTTTTATTTCCTAAGACAGGAAAAGAGATGGTTATGGTGAAAAGCCTCAAATGTTGAGCTAAAACAGTTTTGGATGTCATATTCGTAAATTCCTCCACACCAATGTGAGATCCCGGTCAGCTACAGGAAAAATTTATTTGCAGTCATTGCAAAGTGGCTGAACCAGTTACTGATTGTAAGGTGATAATTACTTTTTTTATATTTGTGATTATTCATTTCATCATCTTCCAATGTCACACTGCCTATTCATCCTTAAATGTATTAACTTCTTTTAGTGGATGCATTTCTTACAACTCTTAATACACTAAAATGTAGAACAATTATATACTGTACATATTTACACTGCAACACATTAAAAAATGTAAAAATAGGCAAGTTATAAGTCTGAGCATTTTGCAATGGTCATTCATATATAGATTTGCTGGTTTGTAAATCCCATCCTGTACTGTAAAAGGAGTGTCTTGAAATCTTGATATGATGCAATTCAGCTGCTATGGCAGCATACGGTGTTTTGAACTATCACATGAATATGTATGATATGTAAAATATGACTGTTTTACAATGTAATCTATAAAAGTACAAATACTTAAACTGGCCAGCAAACCTGTTTTCAAAAAATAGTCAGCCCTGCATATCCGTTCACTACCTATGACCCCTGCTTTTTTGCCAATGCTTTATCATGACTGGGTGTGTATATCCTCAGCCTCATCTTTTTTTATTATGGTTTCATGTCTTAGGCTATTGGAGATATTATGTATAGTGTTCAGCTACTTCTGCTGCCTTGTCACCCACATTAATTGCAGATAAAAGAACATAACCATTCCTATGCTCTGCTGCCTCCTGCTTGGGGTTATCTGTCCTTGAGCTTATAGATCACGTTCAGAACCCAGACATCAGGCCAGTAGAGAGAGGAGTCTCCAGGGAGACAAGTCCAGTTCAAACCAGTCTTCTGATCCAGTGCTCTTGTCCAAACCCTGAAAGCTAAAGTTCCATGGCAGCAATCTGTAACCAAGACTTAAGTTTTTTTTTGCTTTTGAGCCTTTCATCCCCAATGTACCCATATTCAATTACCAGGCTGTCATTTCATTTGTAGAAGAACACCACCCACTCAAACTCAGACAAGTGCTTTTTCCTTCTCTGCAGACTGTAGGCCATAAAATGGAACACTCCTGGAAGAGAGCACCAATTACCCAATTCAACCCACTTCCAAGTAGGGGCCCAGCTGAGACAGGTGTCAAGGTATTAGAAAAGGGCAGAAAACCCCAACAGTTTTACTGACCCAAAGAATCAGGTGCTGGTTTGTATTTTTTAATCATAGATTTTGGTGTTGCTATTAACACCATTGGGGAGGCCATCCGTAGATTATACTTGATCCCGTTATTGGCAAACAATCGACTTCATTAAAGTTTGAGCGATCAATTTATTGATTAGCAAATAAAGTAAAACATGTAGGACAAAACCCACAGTTGTGATTATTACAGTATAAAATGTGAACAAATGAGATCTAAGCATGAACAGAGTTTGGCCTCAAGCTATCTTCAGTGTGTCGACCCATTTTTAAAATTTCATAGTGGAATAAACTGAATGCTTGGTTAATGTCACTTGTCTTCTGAATGGGCAGAACTTGTTATAAGAAGTGTGGTGAACATGCTTTTCGCTAGTTAACCAGCAAAAGAAGCCAAGCCAAAATTAGTTTATTTTTCGCAGTGTAGACCTCAACAATTTTACCTGGACTTGCTTCATCTATCAGGTACTTTTTTAGGCCTCCTTGGACCTGAATGTGGTCCTCACCGTCCTCTGTGCATAGCTGCACAGTCTATGTCAATGGCAGTCGATCTGCGTGTAAGTAACAGTCCCTCAAGGGCACTTCAGCAGCAGTTTAACAAACTTGGCAGAGTCCTGTCACACAGCTCTGTCACAAACCATGGATGTCATAGCTCAGCTGGCTGTGGGGTATAAAGTATTAGAGTCAAAAGGAGAAAACCTGAGATATTTTGCCAGAATAGCATCTTTTGCACTATATATTAGAATATTTGCTATAGCAGCTCTTTTGTTTCTGCTGCAATGCAAAGAAAATGTATGTACTCTGAGAAGTGCTAGAAATTTTTTGTGAATTGTGCTATTGTCTCACAAGGCCTGGACAAAGGTGAGTTTGATGTGTGGAGTTTACATGTTCTCTTGTGATTGCGTGGGTTTCCTCCCACAGCCCAAAGAGATGTTTTTGGTGCTGTGGCAGACAGAATTTCCCTACAGGGATCAATAAAGTATGATCATCATAAGACAGTTTCCCTTGATTAATTACTGTACATCACTTCATGGCTGTACCTGTACTTCTGGTCTTTCCTAGCTGTTACATACATTAAACTCAAATATTCAAAAATATACAGACATCCAATATTGAATGCTTCTATACTTTAAAAAGTAAAAAAAAAAATAAATAAATTATTGAAACAAATAGAATCACTGTACAAGCTGATATTGTTTGTTGGAATAGTCCAATCGGGAGCTATGATTACTGATTTGTAGGGTTATGGTCACCAGGATTATAACAGGTGAAGGGCTACCAGAGGTTTAGAACTTAGCATGCCATTACCCAACTATAACTGTGGCTGTGGTGGCTGTGGTCTCACGCCATTCTCAGGTGGTGTGTGAAATCCAAATTTGGTCCTTGTAAATGCAAGAAAAATGGGTTTTAAGTTGAAGTACAGCTTTTAAAAATCTTTTTGTAAAATATGGTTCTTGTAACTGGATGGATATAACTATTGTGATGATTTAATCAAAATAATCTTCTCTTTTATCTACAGTGAAGGTCTGTGCTTTGTCACCACAGTCGAATACGATGCAACTTCTTGACGTCGTTTTCATTGTTTCATTTTGGTTGCTACAGATCATAGAAGCTTTACATTTACCAAGACAGTGTTCCTCGATGCTGTGACTTGGGGAAAATTAGAAAAGATGAGAAGCCATTAACTTTAGCATCACTTTACACAAGTTTAATGAAATTCTTTGATGGTAGACAAAGCCTTAGAAGAGACTGCAAAACAAACATCAACTATAAAAAGCTTCATGGCATATTAACCATATTGAAACTTTCTCTTACGAATTTTATTCATTAATAACTTTTCATGTCCTTCACATAGTTTTTATTATAGTGCTTATCGTTCTCCTTGTGTTCTTGCAATCTTAAAATGTCTTCATTGAGATTTGATTCATTATGACATGTTTTTGTAAAGACTTTTTACTATTGTGCAAATTAGTTTAAATTTATATAGTAAAATAAATAAAATTATATTAAAGACAGTAGACCCAAGCAAGATTTTGGCAAGAAAAAAAAGAAATCAGGGATAAGCATATAACATAATGTGCAGAGAAGACAGGTAAACCTGAAAGTTGAATTTGCATGGAATTTAAGTCTAAAACATTTCAGATTAGTGAATTGACCCAAGTTTGTGTTATATTAGTTTGAGAGCATTTTCTGTTAATTTTGCTGTACTTCATTTTCAAAGAACATTTTAAGTCATGTCACAACATGTACAGATTCTCCATTTATAAAAATTCATTCAGTTATCTTAATTAATAATCTCTCTATCATTAATTGAAATGAGCTGCACACAAAACTTTGCCTTTAAGGCCCTGTCAATTTTTTAGGTTTAGATTAATCTATTTTAAATGTTTTTGCTTATGCATGGCTTTTTTTTTCCTGATAGTTAGTAAAAATGCCACAGGGTTGTATGACATTTTAAAAGTCAAATTTCTGTTAAAATTGAGTGGCATTGACATATAGATATGAGCACTTCATCTACGTCATACTGTGGGTACACCGTTTTAAGCTCCATGGCATTTCATAATAGCACAACATATTGCTGGCTGCACGTTTAACGAGACAATCTGACAGCAGAAAAAGACACTGACAGTTTGGATACAGAACTTCATACAATGGTGATAAGCAATACATTTTGACAATTTTTTATTTATTTTTTTTTTTTAATTAGTGCATTCATAGTACATTCTGTACTCATACTGGATGCAGCCTATCTAATATAAAAGTTTTCCAAGCACTGGCTGAATTTTCTCTTGCAGAAGTTCGAGCACCCAGCACAATAGCCTAGCGTGATTTAAAGTTGGTAAATTTCTGCTATGTTAGAAGAGCTAGATTCCAAATGGAATAAATACTTAATACATTTTGCAGACTTCTTTACACCACAAAACTCTTCAAGGATTCTGGTTTTAAAACTACTTGGTTTTCTGTGTGTAATGTGTTCTTGGTAAAACTTTACATAAGGTAGATTTGCACCCTTTGCAGGCTAAAGTTATGGGCATTGAACTCTACAGAGCTTTTCAGAAATTCCTTAATCAATGTAAACACTAGTCTCACAGTTTAATTACTGCATGGGTGCAAAGTTCTAATATAGTCATAATGTGGCTTTATTTCCCAGAAGACCAGAAAGGCTCAGTACTCATCTCTCACTTTCATTAACTGAGAACTTACTCTCATTGTGGCTTTAAGTTGATGACCTTAAGTATCTTTCTTGGATAGATACATGGAGATCTGGTTCCCTCTCCTCCCTGTCAATAGTTTGTGATTTCACTGGTTTACATTTATATTTTTTTTTCCCCATTTAGCAGACACATATCCAAAGCAACGTACATCTCAGAAAACACAGAAGTACATTACACCACATAAATTTTGACTCATGAATCTTCAAATCAATGTATCTCATAGCACCATATAAACCAGCATACATTACAAGAGTAGCTGGATGCAGTTTTTTTAAGGTGAAAAATATGAAAGAACACGACAGTGAAAGTATACATTTATAGGCAGCACATAGGAGATTGGAGAGAAGCAAGTCCAAAAGATTTAAAAATCTGAGCTTGGGCTTTGAAACCCTACCTGAATGCTGAGAGAGATATAGAGGTCATTCCACCACATTGGAGCCAAAATCAAAAATCTATTCTTTTTATTTTGGACCTCTTGTGTGTGGGACTACCAAATTGCTGGAGGTGGAGGAGCATAGCACTATGGCTGGAGTTTTGCGAACAATCAGGTCTTGTTTGTACTGGGAAACAGATCCATCGGTAGTCTTGTACTCCATAATCAGAGTCTTGAACATAATGTGGGCAACTACAAGAAGCCAATGAAGACAGCCAAGGAAGGAAGATAAATGGGAAAGTTTTTTTTGACAAGTAAAATAAGTTTTACAGTGGTATTCTGCATCTACTGAACAGGTTTGATTTTTGATGTCAGAAAACCTGATAGGAGAAACTTGCAGTAATTCGGGTGGGATACCACCATGGCCTAAACCAGAAGCTGCATAGAGTTTGCTGTGATATAAGGATGGATCTTACAGAAGTTATGCATGGCCAGGTAATAGTTTGATATGTTGAGTGTAGGACAGACTTGAGTCAATCATTACTTCCAGGCTATCGACTGGAAAAAAAAAAGCCTTTGGAAATGACTAAGTCAAAGAAGGGATTTTAAGTGAAACAAACAGAACAAGTTGTTCTATACTGGGATAGCTCATACACACCTAGATGCCAAACATTCAAAACTCTTGCCTTGCCTTTTAAACACAGAGGAAATCTTATTTAAATCTAAATATTTTTCTTCCTTTCATTTAATTGTTTTATTCTGTTGTATTATTTTAAATGGCGGGGGGCGCGTTGGCGCAGTGGGTTGGACTGGGTCCTGCTCTCCGGTGGGTCTGGGGTTCGAGTCCCGCTTGGGGTGCCTTGCGACAGACTGGCATCCCGTCCTGGGTGTGTCCCCTCCCCCCCCAGCCCTTCGCCCTGTGTTGCCGGGCTAGGCTCCGGCTCCCCGCGACCCCGTATGGGACAAGCGGTTTCAGATGGTGTGTGTGTGTGTGTGTGTGTATTTTAAATGGCACAAACACATTGCCAATGAGCTGAGTTTTGCACCCCCAGAATTTTTGAGGGGTTGTGTCTGATAAAGCACTCTACAAGTACAGTAATACTTGCTATTGCCTTAAAAACACACACACACACACACACACACACACACACACACACACACACACACACACACACACACACACACACACATTTTCAGAACCGCTTGTCCCATACAGGGTCGCAGGGAACCGGAGCCTACCCGGCAACACAGGGCGTAAGGCCGGAGGGGGAGGGGACACACCCAGGACAGGACGCCAGGCCGTCGCAAGGCACCCCAAGCGGGACTCGAACCCCAGACCCACCGGAGAGCAGGACTGTGGTCCAACCCACTGCGCCACCCCACCCCCCTTGCCTTAAAAACAAAAATGTCAAATTTAAATTTACTTGACAAAAACAAAATAAAACAGCACAAACGCACCACTGAGAAAAGATGAGGGATTTTTTGTGTGTGTGTTTGTTTTTGTTGTGGGCCAGATTCAGGTTCAATTGTAATTTGTACTGTAATTTTAAAATGATGTGTATTGTAAATTGCTTCCCAATTATAATACTGTATCTGTTTTGAGAAACTGCACTTATGATGATGATGATGATAATAATAATGCATGCATTTCATGCATGCATTGTCAACAACCGCTTGCCTCGAGCAGGGTCGTGATGAGCCAGAGGGTGCAAGGCCGAAGGGGGAGGAGACACGTTCAGGACGGGACAATATTAATGCTACTACTGTAATCATTCATTTTGCACATAAGCCCTCTATGATGGGCTATTTGCAAATAATCTTTTTAAAGAATAGTAAATTCAATCAAAGTCTTCGTGATATTGCCTTTCCAGAAACTTGCATGTGTTTTATCGCTTCCAGTTTTAGCATAGGTAAAGCTTTTTCTTTTTTGTCCTTTCTACTTTCAGGACATTTTTTGCTTTAGGGCTCATTATCATTGGAGGTGATAAAGAGTCACCAGATATCTGAGAGCAAGAGGCACACAGCTGACAACTGACATGCACAGTAGAAGCCATGCCCCGCTGGGATCCGTTCGCCTTGTGTGATGTTCAACATTACCGAGATGCGTAATTGGAATTTAAATGCCTGCTCTTGTAAGACACTTCTTGTAACTGAGAGTTGGCAGCTCGTTACACAAATTTTCAGGTACAAATGACATTTGCTTGCAACTCTGAATTCTCATAAAAAGACCCTTTGTTATATGAGGGAACCTGTACTGCGACCTGTTTTATGCAATATTGCTTTCACATCTGGTATATGATTAATAATTAAACTACAATAACTTTTCTGTCTGAGGTGAAGCAGTTATCTCTGGCAATAAATCATTTCATGTTTGATGTTCCACAAGGCATAAAACTATGCTCCAGGGTGAAAAAGGTAAAACAAAAAAAGAAAAATTCTTCATAATCAGTCTGTGAACATTAGTCCCCGAACAATAAAATATTATCAAAAACACTGATATGGAAATGTGAATACTGAGTAAAAGTGTCTGGTAATGGAATAAATGCAGATATAAATGTAAATTAAATTTACTTAATGAACAAGAACATCAGGTAATGGGCCTGTGATTCCAAACACAGCCATTTGGAACTCCGGAACAGATACATTTAATAGAGACAAAGTGATAGTGGAAAGTAACAGGTTTAGGCAATTAACAATTGGAGCCACCTGCTCTCGGCAGAGCTTATACAATGCCTACAAAGTCATTTTTTTTTTTTTTTTTTGTTGGAATAGCACTGTCCACATGCTCCTTTGTGGAACCTCATTCCTCGTTTGTTGGAATATGACAGGAAGCTGCTGTTTTACTGGTCTCTTTGGAGACCACCACACATGCCGTTTGACCTGTGGAGCCCATCCATAGCAACCTGTTGCCGTATTGCCATGACACAAGGACATTGCAATCATGCAGCTTGGGGACTAGTATACATATATATATACATATACACATATATATATATATATATATATATATATATATATATATATATATATATATATATATATACACACACACACACACACACACACACACACACACACACACACATATATATATACACATATATGTCCCCAAGTTAGATCAATACATAAATATATCATTGATATAATTCAAGTCGAAAATATCGCACATATGCAGTTCTCAGTCATAGCAACAAATGGCTGAAGAAGTGAACAATATTTTAATAAACAGAAAAAGATTTTAAAAATGCCATTCCTTAGTTTGTAAATTTTACTGGGACCTTCTGAACAATCGAAGCAATGACAAAAAAAAAAAAAAAAATCTGTACAATCTGGGAAATGGTCTCAATTGATATGAGATGTATGAGCTCAGGGGGTGCGGTGGCACAGTGGGTTGGACCGCAGTCCTGCTCTCCGGTGGGTCTAGGGTTCGAGTCCTGCTTGGGGTGTCTTGTGATGGACTGGCATCCTGTCCTGGGTGTGTCCCCGGCCTTACGCCCTGTGTTACCGCGTAGGCTCTGGTTCCCCGTGACCCTGTATGGGACAAGCGGTTCTGAAAATGTGTGTGTGTGTATATATGAGATCAGTTACATGGGAAACTGATGTCTTTGTTTCAGTCCAAGGCTTTGTTAGGCAGCACAGTAGTTATCACTTCTACTTTGAACTCAATGGGCAAACAAGTTTTAATTCCACCTCCTGAGCAAGGTCTTTACTCTAAACTGATCCAGTGAAAACTACATTGCTGGGTTCATATTGTAGATAGGCATCACATAAATTAATGTAAATTAAATCTGATTTAAGAAAGTACAGACCACATTTTTGGTGGTGTAGTTTCCACCACAGTTGAATTTCAGCGCTGTTGGGCACATTTCTTGCTTTTTCCATTGCTTAATGAGGTTCAGGTTGCACCCCCAACCCTACCGCACTGTTATAGCAATGACCTCACAGACTTCCATCAAAACAAAGCAGAGTGTGCTCTCTGTACAAACTTTCTGACTACAGAGAACATGCTCAATTCTAAATTTCACATTTTCCCAACCCAAATTATGTTTGTGAAGGCCAGGTCTTTGCAGCTTTCTGAATTCTGCTGACCTTGTTGGATACCATAAGACACTGCTATTGATAAGAAATTGAGGTTGTGAAAGGGTATACTGCATTTTTGCTGTTGTATTAAATTTGAGTGGTCTTGCTTTAGGACAAAGATGTTCCATTTCTGCGCTGATGAAATGACAGGTTACACAGGGAATTTTCAAATGACAGTTTGTGTCATTCTTCTCCCTCCAGCTTTTTACACCTGACTGTTGACTTGAAAGCCCAGTAATTCTGTCATGTGGCCACTTTAAGACTATTTAGAGTGTCGCTAAAGCAGAGAGATGGGAAATTCTGTCCTTAGTTTTGAACTGTTCTGTAAGATATACCACATCTCTATTGCAATTTCTGAATAATAGTTTAAAATTGCTCTTAACAATGTTGTTTCAAAGGGAAATTATTCTTTTAAAATAATTACATTAACATACAGTAATTGTATTGTGTCATTAATGACATTCTGAAGAGTTCTAAAAATTATTTACATTAACTAAATTACCTGCGTCTGTATCTCTCCATCTGTTGTTGAAATGCGTTTTTTGTTTACTCTGAGTTGTACATCACATCGGAGAAAAGCATCTACCAGATGAAAAAATGTAAACTGCTAGGGCCTACATAAAGTTCATATGACCATATCCATAAAAGGTGGCCTGCTAATAGGCATATGTAATGAAAAGTGTTACATGTTGACAAAAAGAGGTTGGTGACTTTGTAGAGCAAGGTACTCCCCCTAAGTTGCTCCTGTAAAATTAAGTAATTAGTAAAATTGTTGTAGGTTCGGATGCTCTTCTACTTATGATAGTTTGACTTACTATTTATAAAAGATACAATGGTACAATAGCAATATGCATTCGGTACAATCCGTACGTCGAATTTTACATTTCGATCTGTTTCTGCGCTTCCGATATGTGGTACAATACTCTCTTGATGCTGGGCGATGGCACTTAGAAGCAGCATCCACTCAACCATGCTCATAGCCTCTGTAACAATAACGTGAACAAGTGTAAACAACCGCAAGTGTAAAGAACCGATACTGTGTTGAAAACTTTTAAAATTTTTTTTTTTTTTTTATTTTGTGTTTTCTCTCATCTCGTTACATTTATTAAACGCCCATGCATGTCTCCTGCTTGAATTTGCCCAGCTGTAGGCTATGGTAAGTGTTCTGAGCACGTTTAAAGTAGGCTAGGCTATGGTGTTTGATAGGTGCAATACTGTATTCTTTTTCGACATGATTTTTCCCACTTACGATGGATTTATTGGAACGTAACCCTATCGTTAGTCCAGGAGCATCTGTATCTTAACATTGTAAGTCGCTTTGTAGAAATAAGCTAAATGAATAAACGTATTGTTTTTGCTGATATACACTATATACACAGTGAATAAATGTAATGAGACAGGCAAGGCTACTCACAGTTATGACATTGATTACACATTGGTCATCTTCACAACATACATCTGGGTTTATGGGCAAATTACTATTTTTATAAGATTTTAGAATAGATAGAAAAGAGTATAACTAAAAAGAGTTTGTCCTCAAAAAAGTACGTGCAATGTATATGACCATTTTTGGGTTAAATAATTTTGAGCATGACTCATTGCATACACCATTTATAAAAATGCACAATACGTACATTATAGATGCAAATAGAGACATTATTTAAAAACTTTTACTGTAGCCTCGATTATGAAGTAGTTTACCGTCTGTATAAAACACAAGTCTTTTTGTCTTACTGTACAAACCATTCTAGAATTTAACTTGCAATTGAAAATAAATAAAATTAAAATACCACAGAAGTGGAAAACAATTCAATACGAACATTGTAATAAAATGAAGCTGAGAGTAATACGTTCTAATAAAATGAGCTGCCTTATTGATATATGAAAATTTTGTTTTATGATGATGATGATGATTCATACTTGGTCTTGGTCTTACATTTAAAGAGTTAATAATGAAACTGTGGGTTACCGGAAGCACGTTGCGGAGCTCATTTAGCTCCAGCAGGCTATTCGCCATGCGACATGTTGCTCCTCATTTGCCTCATACTCACCCAGGCACGCCTTAGGGCTCTGTTTCTATCAAGCTGTACTCCTACAGGGATGACATTTCTGCTGCCCCATGCTCCTTACAGCAACTGACAACCAGGTGGCCCACTGACTGCAGCCACCATGAGACTGTCTGCTTCTGCATGCAGGGCAATTCTTTTTAAATTGTAAGACAAAATTACAAGCTGTTACAGAAAATCCAAATCAATTATTATGGTGGAGATTTTTCTATTTCCATTTGAAATATCCCAGCATGTGCTTTTGTAGAAGCAAGGACAACTGGACTGTTGATTGCTTCGTTTTGCCTGATATGATTTCACTTCTTCAAGCACACTGTGTGCCACAGGGATCCAGCAGATCTGCACAGATTCAAAGAAGTTGACACAAATTTGACACATTTTCCACCTGCTATTAGCGATAATTCGTTGGGCATTTGAAATATCACAATTCTACTGCTATACAAAGGATTTTTACAGGCTATTATGTGACGTTCCTTAGAGAAGTAAACCTGACTTGTGTTAGTAAGAAGATGATAAAGAATGTTTCTGAGTAAGAATGGCGTATTTATGTAACACAGTGAGTGGGATGTGCTGAGTGGTGGAAATTAGTTACACATGTGAGTGAATATAGTTTATGGCCTATGGATAATGTAGTGCAATGTATCATCACAACATTTGTATTTCACTGGAAAAATGTCCCAAGTTCAACTATGTAGGTCTGGTGATTGAGTTATAACGGCTGATATTTTCTTGACAGACAGCCAGGTTGCCTTAGGTTTTCCAGCTGTACATATTTCATAGTATTTCTCCTCCAAAATTGTTAAAAGTTTAGAACTATTTAATGCTTACAATTTAATGAATGTTGGAAGTATAGCTTATTTGCACCTGTAGCTGCCCTGGATTTTTGTGAAAGTTACACTGTGCTGCAGTTTTGCTATAAATGTCAATTAATTGCAGATAATCAATAAGTCCTTGTGAAAATTTTAAACAAAAAGTACCACATACCACATAGAGGTTTGGTAGAAAGGAGAGAATGCACTGCTAGACCATCAGTGAAAATGTCCATCATCAGTCAGAACAGACCAGCATTACAAATCCTTTGACATATAAGTCTAGTTTGGCAGTTGATGAGCATTTAAATCATATATCATCACTGACATGCTCGTAGATATCATTCTTTTCCAGAATGGAATTGCCCCTTAGATTCACAATACAGCCGAAACACACATTTATGTCTCTCCAAGCGAGAGACAATATGCATTGTATGACTGTTCCATTGTTGCTTGTACGACGACTATGTCTGTGTTCTCCTACTGCAGCTTCACAATAAAAACATTCCAATGTACCACACACTTATTCACACCTTGAAAGTAATTTAGGGTCACAAATCCCAGTTAGAACACACATCCAAACCCACAGCCAAGAAGCAATGAGGCATGAGCACTAGTTGCTGTTAACATGCAGTATTATGGAAATGTCCCCATGCACAAGCTAATAATACATTTCTTTTTTAAAAAAAAAATTACCGTGTGATGGACTGGCATCCTGTCCACAGTGTACCCTCGTCAGCCTTGCACCCAATGCTTCCAGTATAGCCTGTGGTTCACCGCAACTCTGTTCAGGGGTGTGTGTACACACACACACACACACACACACACACACACACACACACACACACACTACATTTCTCACATATTCAGCATTTGTTGCTTTTAAGTGGAGCTGGTTTAACAAATGGCTGTGTTTAAGAATGATGATGTTCCACACTTTTTATTCAGTTGACCCAAATTTAAAAAGCAGAAGAATTTAATTTGTAATGACCAACAAAATTTTTCTGCAGGAAGCTGCAATAAAACTGACACATCATCATACACAAGCTAGTACCAAAACCATTTATATAAATAACACAGAAAAAAAAACGCATAGAGATGATCACAGCTTGGATATTTCTCTTTCTAAAACTGCAGAGACATGTGCCAGACTCCCTACCTGAACTCTTAGGATTATATGGTTTTATCCCAGCCATCGTGATCTAACACAAACAGCATGTGTCAGCTCATTTATCAGTTGCTCCCTGGTTGTCCACTCCAGCACAATCACTAGTTCTGGATCTTTGCCTGAGGGCACAAATATCTGTCTCTTCTTGTACCCAAAATAACCAGTGAGTCCCCTTTGATATGTCTCCATTTCTGCAGCTGTCATTGGTAATAACTGCTGCTTAACTGAACTGACTGTGAGTGTTCTGCATACCTGCAGTCATCACCTTGTATACTGCACCTTGTTTAATTTTATAATATATTTTCCTCTAATTACTGTGACAGTTTTACCTTGGGGTTCTAATTATAACATAAATGCACACTTCCGCTTCAACACTTTCTGCAACATTAAGGCATCTGTTCCCCTGAAGTCACTCTACTCTAAAGAATGGTAAAAGTCAAAGACAGCAAAAACACATAGCATCGACAAATAATGATCCATTATTTTCAAAAAAATTGTACAACACAGCTAAGGAAACACGTGCTTACAACATTATTATTATTTACCCTGTCAGATCTGAAGTAGCTGAAAATTCCTATGTACAAATATAATCAAACGTATACTGCACTTCTATAAAACATTAATCTGTAAACTGGTTTATTCCAGTGAACTTAAAAAAGCTCTTTAGGTAGTTTTTATTGTTAATGTGCTGCACAATATGGCAAGTGCATGAGTAACTCTCACTCTGAAAATACGTGAATAAAACCTGAAAAATATAATACACACTACTCTATCCAGCAGCTACAAAAAAAAAAAAAAAAAAAAAAAAAAAAGTTATCCTGGCACTCATTTAATTTGACAGTATAACATACTAAATATCAGTTCTGCAATTAATATATGAAGAGGTAGCGTTAAGTGGATGTGCAAATTGCCAACAGTTTTGTAAAGCGGAAAAAAATGGACACATTGGTAAGGGAAAGAAAAGTGTGGTCACCAATATATATGCCAAGAACGTTTACAGTTCTACAAATCCTTTCACTGTATTAGAACTGTAACTTAAACTAGTCTAAGAGTGAGAGACAAACAACCCCTTTGGAATCTATAAACAGGAGTATTTGATTAAGCTCGGATTCTGTCTACTACCATCTTGTTGACACCTGATATGGGTGTTGCTTGTCAAAAACAAAATTCCAAAAACTGAAAAAGTTCTCTAAATATAATTTTGTAAGTGCTGTTTGATGTTCCTGATGTGTGTGTTTCCAGAGCCTTAGAAGTTTGTTCTATTGTATCTTGTCACATTCAGGAGGTCTCATAGTGGATGGGGCTGTTCTATTGCAATCCAACTGTTCCTCTTTTACATTCCCCCTCTCACTGCCGTACCCTTGACTAAGGTACTAACCCTGAATATTTACAGTAAGAATTACCCTGCAGTATAAATTGGTCTACAAAATTGTCAGAACAATTAAAAATAACAATGCAAAAGACTTTTCTGTCCAAAGTCATTTTAAGGTGAAAAAAAAATCTCAGTAATAGTATTGCATTAAACAATAAAGTACCAGAACCAGCAATACAATAATGGCAATGTAGAAATTGACTGTGAATGTTATTAATAGTTTTAAAAGGGTAATGAAGATTAGAGAGACAACAAATCTAAAAGATATTAGAAAAGTGCTTGTTATCAGTGAAACAGATGAAGTACTGATGGACTTAGCAAGAAGCCGAGGTAATCAATTGAAACAATTAGTGCCATGTTTTAAACAATATCTCAGCAATGTTTCTTCAGGTGTCAGCTGTATTGATCCTTTTAAAGAATATGTCTTAATCCATTATTTTGAAAGGGATAAATCTGTTGGCAACTAGGCCTGTGCAGTTAGGTGGTGTACCAGCCCATTGTGGTAACTTGATCCTGCAATGGTACCTGGTAATTTGGCAGCTGTGGTTTTGCACTTCTTTATGTATGGACTTAATGAGTCGTTTCATGAAAAAAACTGTGGTCATTTCTTCCACATGACAACAGACAATTATTATTGAATTATGACATTAATGTACCTAGTTCCTTCAATGTACAAGGAACACATCATATTGTGTCATTTCACTTAAAATATCCTTAAATACATTTCTTTGGCATCAGCTCAGGTGCAGCTCCAGTCAAGGGCAGAGTGTGAAGTGAGGTGGGGTGATTGAATTTACCCAGCTTTACGAATTGTATGCATCTAGTTGGCAAAGTGTACAATTATAAATATTCAGACTAATTTGGTTTGGTAAGACTGGAATGCATAATTTACACATTAGGCCAATAAATTTAAATGAACTTCAGCTGTAACTTTATGAAAAATAAATCAGCAAAATTACTTGGAAAAAATAGTAAACTGTGCGTATGCCGTTACTTTGTGTGGATCTGGTGGTTTCTTTGCTGTTTATTTCAATCGGTGAACTGTGTGTATGAGACAAAATATGACAGAATAAAGTACCTTTTATAGGCTCTTCTCTGCATTATGCTTTATCCCTGTTTGCACGGGGCTCTAGATCACAGCCACATATATTGCACATGCAGTAGCTAAAAATGGATGAATAGGTGGAAATTACACTATTCATTGCATTGCTGTCTAGCTTGGATATATCCTCTTTTCTCACAATAAGGGGTATGTAATCCTTGCAACATTACAAGGAAATGAAATCTCACAAAGTGTATTCATTGAATTAGCTTCCTGGAAACACTCAATATCAGACTCCAGTCACACTTCACTCTGTGAAGCAACTGCATTAAAAACAAAAAATAAAAAAAATGTCCTTGTGTTAAGTGTTTAAGAACTTTCAAGATGTTATCTATTGTCAAGTAAAGAAAAAAGATTAAATACAGTTATTTTGGCTCACCTATATCTCTAAATGTTGTGCATTCATTCTGGTTGTACTCATCATTGCATATTTTGTTTACCTTGCAAAGGATGAGAGGAGTTCAGATTCATAACCTGATTTTTATTAATCTTCACGTTAAGTTGTTGAAAAGAGTGCCTGGTGAATGTACGCTGTGCGTTTCCTGCAAGCTCTCACAGCTTTCATGGTCCTGCAGATATCAGTACTGTCTGCAAGTGCACATTTTACCCAGTTAATTGACCGATGAAACCAGTGTTTTCTAAACCCAGTCCTGTGAGGGTGATCATTTTTAGCCCTTGTTCCAGTGAAAAGCATTTTTTTGTGTTGAAGACAAACACATTTTGTGTTTTAACATCAGTGAATAAAAAGTAATGCATACTTACTTTCAAATGAAAGTCACAATTAGTGTTTTTTTTTTTTTTTTTTTTTTTTTACTATTTTCAACATTTAATATTATTTTTTCGAGGAAATATCAACTGAAAATTGAGAAAAAAAAAAACAAATGGTGTAATAACGGCAGAAAAAAATACCTGATTTAGTTCTTTGCACTGCAGAAAGATAGACAGGAGCTGTTTACAGCAGATTTATTTATATATTTCTACCTCTAAAATCCCCATCTGATTAAGTACTCCTCCACTTTTGTGCTTCATAACAAACAGTTCCTCTGAAGTATAATCATTCATCAGTTACTAAGATGCTTTTATTCCCTTGAAATAAAATTGTATTCAGTTTAAGTCTTCATATCACAGGTAGTTAATACTGAAATAAAAAAAATTAAAGCTAAGCATGAGCGGGCTATTTTGAGCATTAATTAATGAAATGCCGCACCAAAATTGTTTTATTTTGCAATGAATTCATTGTATGATTTTCCCCAAATTTAAAAAAAAAAAATAGATATTATAATTAACTACCTTTGAAACTGGTGCACTGCCAGTCAATTTATTTATTTATTTTTTTGGAAGAAAGCTGAATTGGGTCTTATTTTATCAGGGGACATCTTGTATACTACTATATTATGCATTGTGGACTAGTGGCTTTGTTTAAAGGGTAAAAATGTATAATTTTGATATGAAATTTTTGGTGATAATTAGGTACTCAAGCTGTTTCTCAGGGCTACATTTGCAATGCATGTCTAACGGTTACTTTCGATACACATTTACAAAACACTTCCTGAACTAAGGTACAATGATTTGAAAGGGAATGCATTCAAACGGTCAGTATATTGCTGGTGTACAGACTTTGAAAAACGGAAATAATGCATCATGGAAATAATTCCTTTAACTGCTTTTTACTCACATTCATAATACAGCAACATTTATCCTGCATTCCGATTTGCAGTGAATTGGTGACATTGTGTTTACCGTGTGTGGATGCGCTTAGTTGTGTTAATTCTTCCATGAAGTGGATTTTTGCATGAGTGAGCTGCAGTTGTACCATAATCAAACCAATTCCAGCTACTGTAAAGCCCACATATTATTTTTACTTTATAAGTTCATTGTTGATTCCAGGAGCTGTCAAATGTGGGGAAGGAACTTTTTTCACTAACTGGAGTGTTAACTTGTTTTCTGCTTGAGACACTACAAACAGCACATTTACTCTAGTACAGATAAAAAAAAAAAAAAAATTTAAAAAAAAAAAAAAAAAAACCAACAGCAAAATCTTTTATCAAGCAAAAAAATATATTCATTCTAGGATGGAAAATGTTCCGATTCTCCCCATTTTTTGTCTTTTTGTTTTCCCTATACCTACACAATTTGCCATCTTCTAAAGACTAACAAGAGAAATGGCAAAGTCTGAAGATTTTGAAAAGGGGTGCTACTGCTGACATTTAGAAGCTTAAGTATGACAGGGTGTAAAATGAATATCCAGTGTCAAAGTTGTTTTACCTTAACTTTATAAATCTGCTATTTGGTGAGTATGATAAACCAATGAGCTTTGTTGTATTTTATTATTGAGCTGTACATTTACTTAGTGAAAATATTTTTGATGAAAAACTATACTCTGATTTCACAAAGTGATGACTCCGCTGCGGAGAATGTATTATTTACTTTCTACACTAAAAGGGTGGCTTTGTTAATGTGTCTAATATGTATGTACATTCCTACAATGCCCAACTACCGTTGGTATCTTCCTGTATGTTTTCCCTTTTTTGACAATTTCAGGCAGTATCTAGATTCCAAATGCAGATACATTGACTTATTGAACCCTCAGGTCTAGTAATGCTCAAAGTTATCAATGGTAAACATTTCCAGTTACTGCTACAACTGATTTGCCTCAGACTTTTAAATTTGGTAAGTTTTATTTTTATTCAAAACCTTGATATCGAATGAATTTCTTGGTATAAGAAAACTTCTAAGTTCCTAAGCTGGTAATTTTATCCAAAGGCAGTTTGTATTTCATTCTTTCACAAAGATGAGTATTCTTACTGTAAGAATTCTGACGAAAAGCCTTGCTCAAGCATATTACTGTGAACCCAAGACAAATGATGTATAGCACTGTTCTCCGTTTTCAAAATTTTCTTCTGCATGTTTTTTGCAATCCCAACACAATGCAGTCTCCAGTTGGGGAACAGAAGTGGTGGCTAACAAGAAAGCCATTAAGGACAGCTCTGCATAAAATTAAATAAAAATTAACAGAATTTCCTCTCTAGCATATACCCCTAGAGGCAAAAACAATGGTGTACTTCTTAGCTACTGCCACTTATTGCATAACAAAATTTTTTTTTTTCCTGGATGTTGGTGGATAGAATATATACCAACGCACCGTTTTCAGCAACTGAGCAACTGAAAGAACAGGAGCAAAATAAAATTTGTGTGAAACCTCAATGTCTCAGCACCATGGAGGCTTTTAAGATGTTCGCCAGTAACCGGTTCACTTAATTCAAACCATTGCAAAGTGTGTATTAAAAGTTTTATTTTTGCCCTTCTAAATGTAGCCTTTTAGTATGTTAGGATTAGAAATGTCAGCACTTCAGTGTTTTGTTCCATAAACTTAGTACTTGTGTACTTTATTAATTTTCTGCCTGTAATGTCTGGAGAAAATCCATGAGGCCTGTGTCTTGCAGGCTTATTAAAAATTGAATCCAATCTTTGGAGCTCAAGAGGCTCCCAGTGACACAAGTTTCTGAGAGGAGGATGGAAAAAAAAAACACTTCTAAATCTATAATAACAATTCACAGTGGTTTCCCAGACCACCCCATCCAGAGGTTGCACAGAGGTTTCCACTGATCCTGGTGTTTATTAAAAGATCAAAAGTCCCCCCCCCCAACATATACAATATTTTATTACATTCATCTGCACAGTAATGGCATTTTTCAGCTATGTTTTTGTTAATTGTTTTGTTAATTCTTCCATCAAGATTTCGCATACTTATGTATAATGCTATCATTAGAAACTATTCAAAGATGTTAAGGTTATTTTAAACTTTAGTGGTACTTACTCAATACCACCTCTACAGCTGCTGCCTCAGGGTAACACCTCCTTCTTTATTGAGCGCACTATAGCCTAGGCCATCATCCCTGCAGTACACTGTTCTGACAGATGAATGCCAATCAGAAATCAGCTCACATTCACTGTGACACCGTGACATCGTTGCGCATTCCGTTTTCTCTCCACACCTGCTTTCTCCTGAATCCGCCAGATCATTTCATTAACAACTCATCAGCTGGAACGCAGAAGCATCCCGTTGAGTATCCTACATAATAACCAATATGGTGATATTTTGTTGCGTATTGAAAGTACAGCCTAGAAACAAGGCCAAGGTGAAGCACAACATAATGAACATTCTTTTTAAATGAAAGGGTAGTCAGGAGCACAGTTTATCTCTTTTTTTTTTTTTTGTTGCGTCTAAGACTTCCAACAGCCTGATAACCAACTTTTCAATTTGGTGTCTAAGAATTATTGTACATTTATACACAAGGGAAAAAGTGGGGAATTTTAAGTCTTTTTTGAATGTATTGTCTCATGTATGTCTTTTGCACCAGACTTTACTCTAAATGCAATACAGTTTTGTGTTCAAATTATTGCACAAATTCATTTGTTAAACCACAACAACATTATACAGAAAATTATAGTTACTTACGTTTATGGGTTCTGAGAAAATATTTACCCATACACAACTCCAAAATATTCTACTAATGTGATTGGCGTGACATATACAGGTTTTAAATACTAGCCTGCATTGGAAATTTGATGGTTAATGCAGTGAAAGGAACTTTTGAAGATGGTAAAGATTCATTGTATTGACCTGTCAATAGCCTCAGAAAGGCTGTGACTTCACTTTAAAATGTAATAAGGGAAGAGGTGGTCTCAGGATGCAGAGCTTCATATTACTTTTCAGACTGAATATTTAAATTAGAACTCCCAAGGAGCTGAGTACACAGGTTCTCAATGACTGTAACCTGAACTTTGTGGGGTAATTCTTATATTTATGCTGATGCCCATAACTTTGTTATTCAACAGAATTCCTCTGTATTATATAAAAGATTATATTTCTGTAATCTTCAATTATAACTACTTAAATGATTCTTCAGAAATTCCAATGAACTTAAAGAAACATCATATCTGTTGTTGCTGTTTAATGATTCTTCTTTCATAGTAACAATGCCATATCCCGTGGAACAGGGAGTTATACTTTGGAGGTCAAGGCAATTATAATTAGAAAAGAAAGAAACTTCATCTTATTCCTGCCGATGACCTTTCAAAACATTAAACTTAATAATATAAATCTGTTCATTTTCATTCAATAAATAAATGACATACCATAAAAACATTTGTTCATGGAAAATATGGCATGAATGAACAAATACACAATAATTGGACTTTCAGATAAAATTTTTCTATTACATTGCTACTAAAGTCAATTTAATCATTTTGTAAAATGCAAGTTATTTTACAGTTTCAAGCATTCCTGGTGAGTTGTCAGTTATTGATTGTGTTGGCAGTTATGGGGCAGAGTTTGTCACATAGGCAAGACAGAGGCCGCGCACAGCAGAGTTCCACATAAATATGGTTTCTACTGACTGAAGAAACCAAAACAAAAAATGGGATGCGAGGGAAAGATCAGCTGGGCACCGAAACATACAACATAACCAAAGCCAAAAAAAGCCTAAAAATAACAAAGACACAAACCATCAGCTATCTACACTGAGTCCTCGAGTTTCCTGTGTTCTCTGGGGGGGAATGCTTATGAAAAGGTAATGACACATGTTTCTGGGAATAAGTACACTGTGACAGTAAATATGTTTCTAGAAATTTGTTTCATGTTCGATTACAGAAGGACACATACACCTTAATTTTTGGTAAAATGGCAGCTTTGTACATCATGGCCAAGATGGCAAAAGGGGAAACAAAGTATCACCTGAAATAAAATATCTTGGATGGGGTTGAAGAAGCAGGCAAGCTGACTTCATGTTGTTATTTGACTTAAGAAAGTAGTACCTTTGTAAAATATTAACTTATTGATTTTGTTACTCTGCTGTACTTAATAGAGCATGAATAACTAATTTTTATTTTATTGTGAAAGGAAGGGTAGAGGGTGTATATGTCTTATATATAGCTTTCCTTTTTTCACTGAGATGCTGAGTGGAGTACAGAAGAATATTAGTATTTAAACCATTTTTCAACTAATGGAAGTCTTCTATAGCACATAGGCACTGTTTAGGATATTCACACGTGTAAATAGTACACTGGGACATTTGTGGGAAATAAGCTTTTGTGTGTAATCACTTCCTTGCATTTCACCTCTGTGCACTGCCAGCCTGGTCCGAATCAGTAATTTTAAAGTCTGAAGCCTATTCTAGAAACAGAGCATGTGATGCAGGGTATATACCCTGGAACACCAGTTCATCACACGGCAATCACACACACTCAGAGCAGTTCTGAGTTACCAGAACATGTGGACTGTGGGAGGAAACCAGAGCACCTGTTCACAAGAACATACAAATGCCACACAGTCAGCTCACAAGTACAAAAGAGAAAATGACAGAATACATGCTGATCAGTCATATTTCAGGACTTTTGTAAATTTGTGTTTGTTTCAGGATAGACATAACAAATGAAATTGTTGATTAGTGTGTAATAAATTTTACAATATTTACATTTGTCAAAGTTTTTTTAATATTGTTAACTGACAATTGTGTCATTTGATTTCTCTGTAACAGATTGCAGTAGCCTTTGATGCTTCTCTGAGACACCTATTGAATTACCTGCTTTAAGGTTATTAGGGTATGTCAGTAATCCTTATGACGTTTTCTTGTGTCCCAATTTCCCCTTGTGAAACAAATGGAAGCTAATTTTGATGAGGAATTATGTGGGTTTTTTTGTTTAGCTAAAATCACAAGCTGATTATATGTAGCTCATCCTTGCTGAGGTAAATAGGATTAGATGAAAGTCGATGGATTCCGGTAATGCTGCTTCCTTTGCTTTGTAGCATTATTTGGCTTTAATAAGGGTGCTGTCATTCGACTAGAGATGAGTGTGAATGGTGGATAAAAGCTTGGCTGCGACACTGATTGAAGTGGCTTTAAACCCCAGCCTGCAAACGACTTTGGCCAAATTGTGAGCAGGAGTGTTATCGACTTAATAAGAGTGTTTGGGGGGAACAACGCACAGCCTAGCAATACTGCTTCCTCGCTGTCTGCAATGAATCTTCTTCGAGCATCCTCACTAATCCCTTCTGCAAAGTGTGTATGAGTCTTAGTGAAGCACTCATGCCCTTTGTTAGCTGGAGGAATCTTCCGCAAACACACAAGATGGCAGAGAAAGTTGTGGAGACAAAACCAAAGAAAGTAAAAGTATGGTCGCTTTTTCATTTCCACCAAACCTAGCCTTTCCCATCCCTTTTCAGGTACTTCTTATAATTATATCAAATGTTATATTTAACCCAGGTACATGTCATTACAGGGAGGTGCGGTGGCACAGTGGGTTGGACCAGGTCCTGCTTAGGGTGCCTTGCGATGGACTGGCGTCCCGTCCTGGGTGTGCCCCCTCCAGCCTTATGCCCTGTGTTGCCGGGTTAGACTCCGGCTTGCCGCGACCCCATATGGAACAAGCGGTTCAGACATGTCATTACAAAGTGAATAACTGAGTTTGTACAAAACTTTTTTTTTTTTTTTTTTTTTTTTTTAAATCTGTATCAGCACCAGTTGAGTTCCATTCCAGCCATTCACAGCTACAATTATGTGGAACACATTCAGTCTTCAAAATGGAGATATTACTGTTTCTTTTATGTGATTAGGAATGTTGTGTTCTAATGTATTTCAAAATTTAGAGCTTGAATGGTATAACATTCGAAGATAAACTGACAAGGCGGCTTTGAAAATAACATGATATTTTACATTGCATTGATTGAGAGTTTTAAATTTACCACTTCATTTTAGTACAACAGACCCTGCTGACACTTCAACCTTATTGAAGTTTTTAACTGTAATACTACCAAGCTGCACTCTCTTTAGTGTGCCGAGAAGGTGTATCTCTGTTCATTTTTTTAAATGAAGAAAGCTACACAATGTCCAGAAAACAAAAGTGATGTAAAACACTTTATAACCTTGACTGGCACAGTGACCCCATAATGGCAGTAATGTAAAGGGAGAGAAGCTTGTCTGAGAAAACTCTGGTGAATGCTGTAGTGATGGGTCCTTGTGATGAAATGACGCTTTCTGAACAGCTTTTTTCAGTGAACATAAGGAGCACGGTCACTTCAGAGAAAGAGCCATCTCAAACGTTTCCCTCTCAGTCATTCTCTACCTTTGTATGTCCTGTTATAGTATCAGAACTGTTTCTGACAAATATTCTTTTCTGAATATTTTAAAACAATTTCTAAGATGAGTCACGTGTGTGCTTGCATATACTCAACTGAAAGTCTAAGTTTTTATAAATACACAAGTAAATTATCAACATTTTACACCAACTTTTCAGATTTCATTAACAAAAATAATTAAATGCTGTGCAGCCTCCATTAAACAACTCTATGACTATATTTACACTTATTTTTCGTGGTAAAGTATAACATTATAAAACACCAACAACAAAGTAGCACAACTAGTCCAAACAAAGCTATAGAAGGTATTGGAACATCCTGCATGATTAGTGTTGTATGCAATGAAAATCCTCTTCATTATAGCCAAATTTCACATCTCTGCATTTCTTGGATATTTCCTGTGTATGATGATGAATGCATATGATATGCCAGTGTAATATTTTCATATTCTCAGCTCCTGCGCAAACAAATTGCACAATATCAGATACTGAGCTGACAAATTTTGCAAAACATAGGTGGACTATTTAGTTGCTTCAGTTATTTTATTCTGAAAAAAAAAAAAAAAAAAAAAAGACTACTGAACAAAGAGACATTTAAAAAGATTAAGCAGCTGTTTTTTGTAAACAGAGACAAATTATCTTACTCCATGAAAAGACTCACATTGCAATACTAAAGTTTTCTTGAAGAGCACCTAACATAGTACAAAGTTCTTAACCAGTCTTCCTGAGAGAAGAGACTAGTACAGCAATCAAAAATAAACCGGTGGCCGCATACATACTACATGAACCAAAGCCCGACTTCAGTAACTTGAAAAATGTTATCAGCCACCAGAAAAAGAAGTTAAGGTATAGCGCCATGGGTTTGGATGGGACAAAGGACACACAGGCACTGTTCACATCAAACATTTAGTTGGACAACAGCACACAGGGGAAATAATGTTCTCAGTCCAAAGACCCCATTTCTTCCAGGACCTGCACCTCCAGTTAACCTTCCCAGCCTACTTAGTAGCCCTAGGCTCTCCCTCCCACTGCCAAACACAGTCACCCCATCATTTCCCCCAGAAGCACCCCCACCGGTTGCACACTTACATTTCACATTTTTCCCATAATGCAACTATTTACATTAAACACACACACTTTCTGAACCGCTTGTCCCATACGGGGTCGCGGGGAACCGGAGCCTACCCGGCAACACAGGGCGTAAGGCTGGAGGGGGAGGGGACACACCCAGGACGGGACACCAGTCTGTCACAAGGCACCCCAAGCGGGACTTGAACCCCAGACCCACTAGAGAGCAGGACCCGGTCCAACCCACTGTGCCACTGCACCCCTTTGACATTAAACACATTTTCCACTAAAACATAGTAAAGCAGATCATTACAATATTATTTTCCTGCAGTTAAACTTCATGTAATACACATTCAGGATTCTTACCCATATTTCAGTTGTTTTAGAGCTTGATTATTTTGATGGAATTCATATTTAAAAGTCCATTCATTTTAGTTTTTTAAAAAGTCACTATTTACTTGCTCTGTTTGACTTATGTTTATAAAAACATACTCTATGTATGCATGCATAACTCAGATGACCTCAGTGATTTTTACAAAATAATATAAAATACATGCTGTATAGGAGTTTTGCTGCAGTTTTTGTTTGAAAAGAGTGATGTACAAATATAAGCTGAGGCTAGCCTTCATGACTTACAAAAAATATAAAACTGGCAACTATCCCCAAGAGGGACACTGTAACTTGAAAGTCCAGTCTTTACTACAGAGTGTAATGACTTCACTGTCTTTGATATGATAAAACTTTGCCTGGAAGTGGTACTCTTTCTGCAAATTCCCATGATACCTCATTTTTCTTCTGAAAAAAAGTTTACGACTTACCATTAGAATTCAGGACAGGATGATGGATAGCACTGATCACCAAACTGTAAGCGGAGGGAGTTTTCTTGCATTTACATATACATTTAAATAATCTATTTGAAAGCAAAATACATCAAAACAGGACTGATAGAGGAGGTGGCAAGGTTGATGATTACCACCTAAAATGTTAAAATTAGGAAACTGGACAGTTATATTTTTAAAAGGTTTTCATGTGACATTTTGCACTCCCATTTTTCTTGCGTTGTGACATTCCCTCTTTATAAAGTATTAAACAACATCTCATTTTTCACACTGCCTCTGTGTGCGAGAAAAGAAGGATCATAAGTTTGTGTAATTAGCGCAAGTGGGGTCAGTCACACATTGTTGGGGATCACGAATGTTTTCAGGAAGGCTGATTGGCAAGGCGGGCCCGTTGATATCGGCTGAGTCAGTTTAACCATCAGTGATTTAAGGCTGGGCTCATGCATTCTTTAATGGGCTTGAAAGAAAGAAAAGACCTCACAAATTGCAACACGCAGTCAGATTACTGTCTTAAATTGAGAAGTTGAGTGACTTGTTATTAAATTTTCACCTCCAGTGTGCACTGTTTCAGATTTTATTGATGTACACATAAACCAATTTTCAGGCAATTACCAACTATTACCTCAAGTGCAACACAGTAAAAAGTAATAAATCCATTGCATGCCATTTTGCCTTTATTGCATCTCTGCTGAAGCAGTCATTTGGGTAAACTTTGCCGTGAGTTTCTATGAAGTTCATCCACCATGAATAATACCTTACCGGTTGACGAAACATTGCTTTTTAACACATTAGGTATCTGTTAATATATTTGGCAATGATTCGCAAAATAAGACTGACTAGTGTCTTTGTAAAATAATGAGATGAGCTCTTTGCTGCACTTACTTAATACATACTTATCCACAAATATTAGACGAATCACAGTGTCACTGAAGAGGAAGAAAGACAATACCTTTTAAGAGACATTTTAAGTGTATCAGTAATCTGAGACAGCAGATTTAGAAACTTTTCCTCATAGAGGTTGTCAGTTCACCAGGGTACCAGGGCTTCTATGAAAGTGAAATTTTGCATTTCAAGTACAGGAAAAAATAAAGGATGCGTGAAAATCATCAGGTAAATTTAAGAACAATTCATACTGAAAATTATTTTGAACAATTTACGGAACACCATAGAAGCAAAACCAAACACTACATGAATGTCAATTATTGAAACATATACAACATAAATGTCCTAGTGGATTAAGACAAGCATCTGCACTCACTCCTTGCAAACTCTGCCCACTCCCAGCTGCCTTGTGTCTTTGCCTTGATTTATCCCATAACACCAGCAGCTGGCCTTCATTAAATAGAAAAATTGGTATGAGGCAGGCACTGGGGAGCTCTCCATAAAGTTCATTCTTTTCCTTTTGAGCCATAGTTCCATCTCCAACAAGCTCACTCAGATTAGATACATTATGTTTTGTTGTATTAAGGTGCTAAAATGTTGTGCAGTTAATCTGTCTTTTCAATTGTCCATTTAAAGTTGGGCTCAAAACAAATAGCAGTATTTAAGTAATACTTTCCTGTACTAAGACACAAAATGTTTACACATGTCAGTAAATATGATGCTACCTCTTTGCAACTGGTTTGAAATAATTAGTAACTGAAAATGGCTGGGTATAAGGTATACATATGTTGAAACGTTATGCATAAAAATACTTTTGGAAATATGGCAATCTAACAGCATGCAATGGTTTATGTACCATGTATAAGAAATTAGTTCTAAGTGCACAAACATGTGAGGACAAACATACAGGTTACCATTCAATATTTCTGTAAGCAATTTATCGCTCTCTTTCTCTGGCAAATGTACATGTTGGAGCAGAGTGATGGGACTCTTTCCATCATCCCTTGCTGAGAAGTGTATATGTGTTCTTTTAATGATGTTTTATAAGTGTCCAGTGTAGTGTGCTATTTCCTTTTCTGCTAATGACTGTTTTCTATTGATTTGTGCTAGTGCCGCAGTTTGTGGCACATAAGTAAAAGAACAAAAAGTGCAGCTCTTGGTTCCCTAAGCTCATCAGGGCTTGTGGAACAACAAAATTAACAAATGATGAAACTGAAATGTCTCTAGTTTCATAAAATGTAAGCAGTACTTGATCCATTCAATAATTAAACCACCCACTTAATACCTTTGAAAACAGTTTTGCTGTTGAAGCTTACAGCTAGTTGAACGTTATCGCATATTGCAGTATCGTTACTTTAATTACACGTACTCTTCATTTACTTGCAGTTTGTTTTGGAGATTTTTCTTTTCATGCACAGTATATTTATAATTTTATATCTATAGGTTGTAATTTTTGGCCTTCTTGAAAATGCGTTGTGTCAAGGTTTTACTGACAATTTACTTGAAAAAATGTGCTGTAACATACACAATAAAATTTAATTGGCTGATTGAGAAGGCACACCATGGACACATGCTTGCAGAGGTTACAGCAGACAGCAATAATTGGTGCAAACCCCAGGGGAAAGGACAGATTTTCAGCATCCTAGAATGTGTGCGCTCAGTTAATTGAATGAGCATGACAGACATGTCAGCACTGGAGCGGCCTTGTGAATTTCTGAAGTTCCCTGGCCTGCCTTAATGTTCTGAGCAGGAAGAGATAGGGTAGTAAAAAACCACAGCACTGGGAGAAAGATCCTGCAGTGCAGCATGGTGCTGTTGTCAAAACGAATGCCTAAGGGTCAGTCAGGTGACCCCCTCAGGGAAGCTGCAGGGAACAAAGTCCGGCTTGTCAAGAAAGTTGCTAAGTGGACCCAGAGCATGATGGAGAAAATAACAAACTAAACCTGCAATGAAAGGAGAAAAACATGCATCCCATGTGAGAGCAGTGCAGGAGTGCAATAGTCCAAATAATTCAAATCCATGTGGTTTCAAAAAAATCGGGCATAGACACTGAAGTCTGTTTGTAAGAGAATGGAAGTGCTGTTACTTGGAGCACTTTAGAAGCAAACCAGTAGTCAGAGGGTAAAGAGGATACAGTGGGTGTCAGGCATTAAATTGGAACTGGTAAATTAGGTCACATCTGCACAGAATAAGTGGAATAAAAGTGCAATGGCCAGACACATCCTTGCATGGAGTGTGCTGTAATAGGAAGAAAAATATGTAGCAGAATGGATTGAGAAGTGTGTAGAAAAGAAAAAGATCACTGGACCTGAAAAATGTTGGAGGAGAAGATCAAATGATATCTGTACTGGGGGAGATGAGGCTGACTCATTAAGTACTGACTGACTGCATACAGTGTCACTGGCTCAACATATTGCCAGGCAGTAATTAAGGGTACTTGCTGCAAAATGATCATTATAAGCTCAAATTATTGTTATTCACCAGCACAAAAACAGCTAAGTAGGAAAAAATAACAATAAAACAGGAGATAATGGTATTCTTACTGTTACACCACACTGGGAGTTCATGACGATAATCAAGTACATCCTTTTAAGGATGACAAGACTTGATAAAAATTTTACATAAAAAAACACACACACACACACACACACACACATTATCAGAACCGCTTGTCCCTTACAGGGTCACGGGGAACCGGAGCCTACCCGGCAACACAGGGCGTAAGGCCGGAGGGGGAAGGGGACACACCCAGGACGGGACGCCAGTCCGTCGCAAGGTACCCCAAGGGGGACTTGAACCCCAGACCCACTGGACAGCAGGACTGCGGTCCAACCCACTGCGCCACCGCACCCCCTACATAAAAAAACATGCAGTGGAAATTATTATTTACAGTACGTATTCTCAAAATTTCTCTTGTCCAGCACTGGCCAGGATTCCGTAAAAAATGACTTACAGAAAAGGCAGATGAAATAACTTTGACGAGGCTAAACACACAGGAAGCAACAAAAAGTCATTAGGAGTACGTTTTTAATTTGTTGCATTAACGCTATTTCATTTACTTGGAGAAATTCCCAAGTGGCATTCCAGTTCCTAAAAAGCAAAAGTGAGGAAAGTCATACTGATTTTGTGGAGTATTCACTATTCAGTCTTCTGTCTTCAGCCTTCTGTTCTCCCACATGAATCGTCTTTCAGCTAAAAGTAGTCTGCAAAAAATACCAAATCTCCTCAAAATACATCTCACTGGACATCAAACTCTGACACCTGTCTTCTCTACTGTATTTCTTTGCAAAATTCGCCGTTCAGATCTGCCACAGTATTTACAGCACATCTCATCCTTTGTGGGTTTTCTCATAGAGTATTTGGCATTTTTTATTAGTAAGCTTAACCAGAGAATCGGTTCATGGTACCTTGTACCTTGTAACAATTCATGGTACCTTGTGATCTAGTGTACTGTACTGTATTTTCTCGGAGATGTTCATGGCTTTGGAGAAAAGCATCTGTTAAATGAATACATTCAAATCTAAATCTAAATAAGGTAAAGGACACAAATTTCTCCCCATTCACAACACAGTCAATCCACTTATTCTGCGCTCAACTAACCTCACAGCACAGATACCCTGGCTAGTTCAACCCCTTCCTCCCCTTGCACAGCAGTGGAACAATTTCTTGGTCTCCTGGCCATATCTTGAGTTCTAATCATGGAAAGAAAAATCAGTTTTTATGGTTTTCTTGTTCTGTTTTTATGGTCACTTTGACAAGATACTAAGTAGAAAAGATAAGTAAAAATACATTTGGTTTCAAAATTGGGCAAAACATCAATTTTCTCTTGAAATGCAATGTTGTGCATAATTAAGTGTTTGTTTTTGATTATTTCTGCTTATAATAGTTTTCTGACTGCTTGATGCACACTTTACTGTTCACTGAATTCTTTAGTGTTGCTTAAAATGAAGCCATTACCGTAGAAACTCATTATGGTCATGAAAAAATAATTAGCTTAATAGGTCTTTATGTCCACACTGGATTTTAATGACGCTGTTTCTCATAAGACCTAACATTTAGTACACTGTATACATTTAATCATCTGTCTTGCTTGAACATCTGTTTTTGAACTCACATCACAAAATGGTAGCTAACATTGTTTTTTTTAATGTTGCTTTTGAAATGTTCCAAATCTGCAGTTCGTTTTACTGTGGCAAATTTTTTAATACATTTTTATAAATGGTTCAAAATATTTTAAAGTCATAGCTCCACACAATGAAAATATGAATGGAAACTTGTATTTTTATATATTATTTTTTACAAGGTACCCTAGGAATTTATTCTCAATTCACTCTTCATTGAAACAGCTGAATGTTCATTTCCATAATTTATGATATTCTGTAATTTATATTGTATACATGCTTTGTCATGTAATTTCTTTATATACCCATGTCAACAAAAGTGGCTTTATTGCTTTGTTCAGCAGATTTACCCAGAATGCTGAAATTTTAGGTATATTTAAGTATATTATTACACAATATTACATCTCGCTGTTACATCAGAATCGTGAAAGAGGGCATTTAATTTTTAAGTCTGTATTTCATGAAACATCTTAAAAAATGACCTTGAAATGGTGCTAAAAAGTCCTATCTAATGATGTAATTGGAACATTGCAGTAAAACTTGCCTGCTGTATGCCAAGATGTCAAGGGTTGACCAAAGTTTTCCTTGCCCCTCAACATCAGATCTTCTCAAGGAACTCACTGGCTTTTACATTTGCATTACATTTAGCAGACCTTTTCTCCAAAGTGACGTACAGCTCAGAGTAAACCAAAAGTGCAAAAGGATAAAAAAATGCAAAGGGATAAAGATGCAGATATTCATTTCTTACACTGCACTCAATTTTCCCAATACAACTTTACCAGTTAACCAGCATAAACTGCATGAATACCTGCATATAGAATTCATAGGGAATACTTACACTTTTTGACAGATAATGTTGCACAAATTTATGGAGCAGAGAGGAGATCAGGAGAAAAGCAGATCTGAGAGAGAAGTTTTTTGAGAGGCTTCTTGAATGATGAGAAGCATTCAATGGTTTTGGGGGGGTAAATAAAGGTCATTCCACCACATTTGAGCCAAAACCAAAAACCTTCGGGCTGTTGGCTCTAAAATCTTAACAAACTGTAGCTCAAATCTGTTACATTCAAAATATGGTCTGGTTATAAGAGATCATCTTCTGGGCAGCTCAGAGACACATCAGATAGCGCTGCTGTCTCAAAGCACCTGGATGGTGTGAGAGGACATGGGGCTGATCCCTGAGTTTACATATTCTTCTCATGTTTGCAATGGTTTTCTCTGGGCGGTAGGAGGAAGTTGTCCAAAGATGTGTTTCAGTTGAATTGGTGACTCTAAATTGTCTATAGGAAGTGAGAATGTGTTACGTTGCCCTGGTGCTGATGAGTGATTGCCTGTAGGTAGTCTACTGCAGTGTATCTAGCATTCTAAGTCACCTTGTACAAAAAGGTGTCTGCTAAATGCTACATGGTATTTGTTATCAGTCACTTTGGAGAAGAACACCTACAATGTGAATAACTATATTTCTGATCTGGTTACATTAAAAAAAAAAACTTTTTTCTAAATACATATAATTTCGGTTTTACTTTTTGAAGTATGTTTTTATTACAGTCCATTTTTCCTAAAATACCTTCTCTGGCATTATAACTCTGAGCTCATTCATTTTGATAACTCCAGTTTGTTTGATGGTTTTATTTTGTTGGCAAGCAGTGTTATACTAGACTCTTGGTGTCTGTTTCAAGATGCAGGGATATTTTTGTTAGATTAACACTGCAGAAAACTTGTACAACTCCCTTCAGGCATCTGTATTTGAGACTGTTAACAATGTGTCCTCTCATTTCAGTGTTGCTCACTATGCCCCATTTCTCTCTTTTGCTACTCCCCATACTGCAGGAGAAGAGGGCAGAGTTTCCTCAGTATATGGACTGTCTTACTCATTTCATCAAATTTGACCTGAGGTTCTTTCTTGCTTCAGTGTTTTTAGTCTTCTATGGGAATATACTGTATGTTATTTAGTTTTTTTAACTTTCTCTGCCATTGATTTTCTTAGCTTTGATTCAAAAGCTTTAGACTTGACAACAATCTTTAAATTATTTTAAAATATTTCAAAATATTCATAAATACACAGCTTACATGCAGTTGAAAATATCTATGAAGTTTACAGAAGTAATACAAGTTTTATATCCAAGAATAAGAGTTTAATTAGTGGAGTTAAGTCACTCTTAATTACTTCATTTAACAGTTATACATTCTGTAATGTCGGTATATGTTATGCTTACTGACTAAATTGTTCATTCCCTAATATCTGTTATTTGAAGTATTTTTTCTTTTCAAACACTTTAGTATGCTGTCATTTTCTGTATTATTCAGATGCAGATCTGCTTTCCATAGAAGCGCATGTGATTTATTTATTGTGATATAAATTCTTAATTTGTGTAAACAATAAGCTAGATCAGTCCTTCTACAAATGCATGATACTGTCACAGGAAATTGTGTATGAATGTTCTTTCTTCATACTAAACCTCTAAGAGTGTTGCAGATGGAAAAGGGAACAGAAACAACTAAGTCCATGTGCTGACTTCTGAGAGAAGGACAGGAGGTGGCAAAAGAAAATAGGATATGAAGAAATGTTTTTTAAGAATTTTCACGTATATGGTGTCAGTCGTCTTTCCTGCTTCTTCACAAAGTTTGAGGTTTTTTTTTTTTTAAAAGAGGAATGCTCAGCTATTTCCTGAATTTTCTCAAGTTCAATTAAATAAAGTCCCCCTCCAAAAATGTGCAGTATTTATTGTAGTATTATATTTAAAGTCAATCATTACTTAAAATACTTCTAATAGTCCATATTTTGTTAACATATATTTTAAAAATGTGTTTAAAGATATTACATATTTAAGAATTGTATAGGGCATGCTATAATAATGTTATGTGTGAGCTGTTGAAGTGCTGAGATTCTTAATGATAGTATGCTTCTCAGACATGAGTCATGCAAATAATTGCTTCTAAGCAGCACTATGGTCCTCATTGCTTTATTTTTTAAAAGGAAATATCAAGCACCCTGTAAAGCACTCAATATACCTGCTTGCATCCGCATGTACCCTTTGCTGAAAATGAAGCATGAAATATGAGTTACAGGTAAGCACAATTAAGTAATACGCAACAGAGGTGATTAAAACTTTCAGAGGAAAATGCATTACTTCTGAAAACCTGCTGAGTGAATTAGCTTTGTTCCTCGGAGGGGAGGAAAAAAAGTAATGCCTTATTTGAAACTTAATGTATCAAACCGTGCACTCTAAGACTGTTTTGTGGTGTAATTAGGATTGTTAAAAGCACCTAAGGCTTCAGAAATCTCACTATTGCAAAGTCACCTTGAGACCAACATCTGTTAAACCATATGCTGATTGCAGTTGTTTCCTTGCAGGCAGTGCAGAGCTCTTGTGAGAAATCCCTCCACCCCACACCTTGTCTTTTCGAGTCTTTTTTTATTAATCCCCCTTTGGAAACCAAGCTTCAGCTGGGATAAGTCACCCGAACACATCTTTGCCATTATGAAAAGCAATTGGTCTGAAATATGATTACTATTATCCGCTAAAGTACCACTGAGACCTAAAAAGTCATTAAGGATCTAATGTTACTGTATTGCATTAAGCAGTCAACTCACAAACGTGGGATTCATCACAGGAAAATTAGCTGCAATGTGGTGACAGGCAGAAGTGGAACGGAGCAGTGGTGGAAGACATGTGGGCCATGTTGCACACACAAATCCCACTTTTCAATATATTCAATTCCTGTGTCCTTTGATAAATGGACCTTTCTTTTGTCAATTTAACCTTAAGTCTAACAGAGATTGTAAAGATTTATCTTGCCAATTATCTTACCAAGTTATCAGAATTTACAAATAGCACCCAGCTTCAGCATTCGTTTTTCTCTGTTGTTGCTGTTGTAGTGTCTGGGTGACTGTATTAGCAGCCTAAGGCAGTCCAAGAAATTAACAAACTGCGTCTTTAAATGGGCTCTAAGTTTTATGCGTTATTACCTAAATTAAAGAGACTGTCCTGTATTCTGTCACAAAGGTAAAGCTTTTAGTACAACAGTATTATGAGTACACACACTGAGTCCCAGGTGGGGTCGCGACAAACCAGAGCCTAACCCGGCAACAGAGGGTGTAAGGCCGGTGGGGGAGGGGACACACCCAGGACGGGATGTCAGTCACAAAGCACCCCAAGCAGGATTTGAACCCCAGACCCACCAGAGGGCAGGACCCAATCAAACCTGCTGCGCGACCTGTGTTATGAGTATTACTTATGAAAATATTGTTGAAATTGTATATGAAAAGCATGACTGATAGATTTAAAAAGCCAGACTAAATAAATAAAAAAACAAAGCGCAATTAAATTATAGCAGAATTTGAGAATATTTTGAGAAATTAATGTTTATACTCCATATACTTTTTGTCAGAACCTGACAAACACATAGATGATGATGATGATGATACATGTGTACAATGCAGAGTAGGGGTGTGGTGGCATGACAGGTCTGGCCAGTGCCCGCTGTGTGGTGGGTCTGGGGTTTGAGCCCTTCTTGGGCTGCCTTGCGATGGACTGGCATCTCGTCCTGTGTGTTTTACCCTACCCTTCCGGCTTGCCACGACCCTGCTTGGGACACGTGGTTGTTGACATTGGCTGGTTGGTGTACAATGCATGTTTTTCAATACTCTCATTTGGAAAAGAAAGTATGAAAAACCATTTAACATATTTTATTTTATAACTTATTTTCTTACTTATTTATTTAAACTTTTTTATGCTAGGGTTTTGACAGTTTGTAAAAAAATGAGCCAAAGCTGTAATTTAGTTCTTGATGTTCTTCAGCCTCATTAAGTAGATGAGTCCTGAGCATGAAGTATGCAATGACCTCTTGATATAGACTAAAAGATTAATGTTATCTGAGTACCCTGCCAAAATGAATGCATTTTGCTGATGTTTCTCCTCTACAGTACTATGTCACTTGACCAAATTGTGTTGACCAGCTAAAAGCAATTAGCACGTCTTCAGATGATTTCAGATTTAAAAAATCCAGTTATATATAAGAAACATTAATAGAAATATGGTGTTTTCTTATAAGCTGAAATGTAGTGTAACATTTACATTTACATTTATTCATTTTCTCCAAAGCACTTTACAATGTTAATTTACCTACAATTATTTATTATACTAGTTTGTTTAGTGTAAAATGTTGTTTAAATGGCTTTATCATTTTCTTTGTGAATTTGGTGCCATTAATAACATCTACCCTCAATAAAGAAAACATGCACATAACCAGTAGATCTTAAATGGTTCTTTCATTTTCTTATTTTCATAATTTTATCCCTTGCTTTGAAACCACAGGACAACCTCCCACATTAATGCATGGTATTATGGAGACTAAAGAAGAAAAAGAAATCAATGCAGAGACCACCTATCTGCTTGTTTATCTAGATCCCCTTTTCATCCGTGGCTTCAATCAATGCATCATACTTTGTTCTTAAATTCTGGGTGGATTTGAAAAAACAATCAATGAGGTAATCTTGGATTGGCACACTAAGCAAGGCCTTGCAGAGGCTAACAAAGGATTCAATGCTGCAAAATGAATATCCTAGTTACAATGTCAGACTTGACATTGGTCCATTTTAACTGAGGTTGTGTTAAAAGACAGGGACCCTTTAGAAGGGGATAGAGGAGTTACATTACCATCATGGGTAGGTGATTCTACCGTATAGGCACAAGAGATGATGAGGAGTAAGTCCCAAAAGGATATGTCACAAGGCTTTTGGAGTACATGAGAGTTTGCCTTGTGAAGATATGTGTGATATGGTATTGCACTTGAGTACAGTTGATGGTCTGTTGTTTTATAGAAGGGATATATTAGGAAAAGGAGTAAAGGATCAATAAGGAATGGACTGGGGTTGCCTGAGAAGAGAAACACTAGGACATCTTTTGGCTCAACTGAGCAAATTCTCAAGTTCTGCAATGTTCTGAAGCTCAAAAGTGCATTGGGGGCTGCTCAGATGTTCTTAACTAATTCTTTGCAAGTTGTGTCCTTTGCAGATTAAAATGTTCTCGCATAATATCTATTCCCCTGAAAGGAACATCATGTCTTACGTAAAGAGGTTGAACTTCAGTTGATAGGTAATTCCCTATGGGGGACACATCACACGAATGTGCAGATACCCCATAAGGAACCTGAATGGTGTTAGAAAGAGAAAGGAAGGTTTCAGTGTTATCTGCATAACGGTGATAGGAGCAATTTTTATTCCTTCATTGCTTCTCAAGGGTTTTAATTTCACCTTCATGACACTCAAATCTATCCTTCCTTCTTTTTTTCCACTGATATTGACATCTCTGGGGAGATATCTGCATGCTTGTCTGATCTTTGAGAGCAATCTGGGTTTTAGATTCATATAGTTCCTTTTATCATTAGAGAAAGCAGGAATGAACATATATTGAAGATAAAATTTTTATAATGAGCTAAGACCATGCTGTAGCACAGCATTGAAAAAATGCTGCACCAATTTAAACAGAATCTTTAAAAATTCAAAATGCAAATTACAAAGATTTCTTCTTGGGGTTCATTTCCATCCTTGCTCTCATTTTCATCTTCAAAAGCTGTAGTGAAAGGCCTTATCCTGCTCATAGTTACCGCCAAAAAAAAAAAAGTATTTCAAGAACTAGATAAATAGGTCTTCCTGGTTGAGCACAACATCTCTGAGACTGGTGCTTAGTCTGAACTTTTCTTGACAGCACAGTGTCACAACACCAAACAGGTAGAGACAGTACACTGAGGGACTGCAAATATGTTTGCATACAGAGAGCCTGGATTCAAGGTCAAAAGGTTACAATACATCACAACTGTGATCATGTAGAATGTTCTAATAACTTCCAGAAAGGTATCCAATGCATCCAATATTCATTACAGTTATGCAAATCAAGTGTTAATTTTTCCAGTGAAATAAATTTAAATACTTCAGTCATCTACATATTTACAGAGGGGAATTCTGATGTGGGCCACAACATTAAAACACATTTCCTTGCCAAGTATGTAAGAATAGCCAGCCTATGAACCATAACATTATCAATAGAAAAATCTGGGTTGTGGTTAACAAGAAAACAGAAAAAGACTAATTATATTTGTTCAAGGTTTTTGAATGGTTACATGGACTTGTGCCATATCACATTCTAAGAATAAATATGCCAAGTGCCCAAAGAGGCTGTGCATTTGAAGCACAGCTTTGGTGTCCCCAAGAACATGCTATGAAGGCACTATGGGGTGAGGTAGGTTCTGTGAGTGAGCGTGAAGGTTTGCTCCTGGATGCTGAGGGTGGAAAGGCAGGGAAGACTTTAGCATATATACAGTAGATGACCATTCATGATCAGTAAAAGATGAGTCTAGGTCATTTCCCATATCTCCCATAATGCATCATAAGCAATAGTACGTACACGTGATACTTTTTTTAAATAATTTCTCTGGAACCCATTAGGACAATATGTCTAAGTCTGGTCCTAAGACCCTCAGTTCAAAAGAGTATTACACATTGATCTCAGCTACATATTGATGTATCTTTCACCCACCATTTCCCCTGTACCCTCCCCAACCTGACTCTCTTTCTTTTTCTTTTTGCCATTCTGTAGCTGTCTACATCAAATTCAATACTTTGGTTACAACATACAAGACCATCAACGAATCTGCTCCCCGATACCTACAAAACCACGCTTACTATATCCAACCAAACTGCTACAGTGCTCAAAAGAAAGGTTTTTGGTTTTGGTGTATGTTGCTTTGACAAATGAAATTTCTGGCAAATGAATGAATGTAAATGTGAATGCAAAAAAAAAATATAAATGTACATTAGTGATCAGTTTGATCATACCAGTACTTAACTTTCAAGGGAAGGTATGCAAAGTTCTCCTAGGGTGTAAAATGGAATGCTTAAAATTTGTGTATGATGTACATTTTCATTTTCTGTAAATCCTCATGACAAGGAGGTTTCATCAATATTTTTTCATCATATTGCCTCTAGCTAAAATTTTGTTATCCATTTCTACCTTGTAGTAAAGGAATATAACAGAGGTGCAAATGCTTGCTTGAGAAGGTATTTTTAAAAAGTATGTAATGATGATAATAGCATAGGAATTTCTATAGAGATTAGGACTTTTGTAGTGTACAGTAAAGATTGTAGTTTACTTTCCACCTTTACCAGGGTTTTAAGAAATTTTCATTTAATAGTGTAACTGCTTGTATCCATGTTTGAATTGTATCTTGCTTTAATGCTCTGCACATGCCCCTGGTGTTTGCCATCTTGTGCGTGATCTGAATATGCAGCAGAAAGAGCATTAGTAAACACAAATAAATTCTTTCACATTACCAGCAATAAAGTGTTCGCTTTTCAGTAAGCTGTTGGGAGTCACATTCCAAAGGGAGTGTCTTACAGCTCAGAAAACATGCCTCTCTCCCATATGCTGAAGATATGTTTATTTTCGGGCGAAAAGAGATGTAATTAGGGCTGAAAGCTTGTTTGCACTCCAGATTTACAGCAACCAGCATAAATATGCTTAAATCTCTCTGCACACAGGACATCAAAGATGAGAGATAAATATTAGCTCATACGTCAAAATTGTACAAATTGTTTGAAAACGCATACACATCAAAACCTTGTCATATACTTTGTTATACATGCATTATGAAAGCAAAATATCCCTTGTGCCCAAAGTTACTTGGCAAATAGAACTATTGTACTGGTCTGTCTAATTTGCTCTCTGTACTTCTCGTATTCATTGTCCCAATGATAAGGAAAGCAACAAAAACATATAAACATTCAACACGTAGCTTAACTCAAGAGTGACTGCATGATTTACAGCCTCTAACATGATTGTTTACTCTAAGACTGTTAAAGAGAAGATGTTTGAAAATGTTCAGTGGAAAAGCTGAAGTGCCATCCTGGTTTAAATCAAAGCACAAGACAAACTGGTCTCTAATTACACCAATGCAGCAACAGTGTTTTCCCATACATTCCATTATGCAGCCCTGCATGCTTGGAGGAGCTCTGGTATTGTGCAGTTCAAAGCCTTCCACATGACCTATCAGCAGTGTGCTGCCCACCAGGCATTCCATCTCAATCTATATCTTACCAACCTCTGCCATTAAAGTGAGACTCAAAGGAATGGCTTGGAGGGTTTCCATACATCTTAGACATTTCATTTTTTTTTCCACTAAATTCAGACACCATTAGTTGAAGTGTTTGAAAGGTATACAATACCAGAGAGAAGCAATGAACCAGATGGCCAAATCGTATGATACGCGTCCGTTTGTGGGGGTGTAAGTGCGAAAGTGTTGATTCATTTACTTCTCCTGAAACAATCTAAATGCAAATTGAACCTCTCTATCTGGAGGTTCCAGCATATAATGAGGCTGGAATTTAAATGACCTGTTTCCATCTCATCCTTTCCAACAGCCAAATTAAAATTTAAGGCCAGAGAATACAGTAAAAAAACAAATTGAAATTATTGCTGTGAAGAGACACAAATTGCTTAAGGCTGATGCTGAGTGTATAAACTTTTTTCTTCAGGTGAGAAAGGTCCCAGAGTGTGCCTCTAATAGGTGTGCATGTATGTAAATAAATAACTATATATATATATATATATATATATATAAAAATTATTGTTTTTATTCTTGTATTGTTTGAGTTATGTTTTGAGACTCAGAGAAGAACGATAGATTTCAATTGCATTAGCTTTTCGTAATAGTTTATGAAGTAGCATTCAGAGAATGTTATGGGCACTTACACTTGCATTTATGCATTTCTTGATGAAGACATGACTGCACAATCCTGCAGGGCATTTTAAATCTCTTTACTGAATTGATTCATTAAATTCAATTTACTTTGCAGAGCCTGTTCATGACTTCATTCATTTTGATCATGGGGTGACTTGCACTGCATCAAAGGCTGGGGAAATCGTATTATCAAACCAGTAACATATCAAGTTGCTCAGTTAAGTTTGATAGAAACCACAAACTATCTAACACCAGTTCAATGTGATCATGTAAAAGCCAGAGTAACACGGATATAGCCTTGACACATTGCATGGACTAAGGTTAGAAGCAGCAATCAAGTAAATTCAGACAGAAGTAATCTTATTTTTGAAATAATGTTGTCATTTTCCAATAGGATCCAGACTCTAGTTAGCTGGTCTTATTTTTTCATGAATCAATACAAGATTAAATCAGACAAAATCGTTTACAGCAAATTAACTGTAATGCTTAATATAACCATGTCATACTAACTGGCCAGTAAGGAGTTTAAAGGATCTGTGTGTCAGAGTAGAATTTGGAAATCTGCATATGTCATTAATAATTTGAACCTGTCCTGTAATTTGTGAAATAAATCTGCTTTGAGTCAGCAAACTATTATTTACAGTGTTCAGAAAAATTGTAATGTCAAAAATGAATGTATTACATACTGTCACTTTTTGGTTTAGTATCCAGTTTATCATGTATTTAACATCTTTATACTGTTTTCACATGGTATAAACCTCTTTGTAAGGACAGCAGAATATGTAAGCAGGATTTACATTTTACACTGCTTCACATTTATTCTATTGGGTTTCATGTATGTAGTATTAATATTGTTTAATTAGGCACAAGAAAATTTTTTTAATTAATTTCACTAAACGCTGATAATTATTAATTTGATAGTCATATTTAACTGTAATATTTCTGCCCTTGTTTTAAAAAGGTCTACAGTGAATTGGAGGAAAGCATCTGCTAAACAAATATGTGCAAATGAAATTGTGTGTGAAGGGAGACTCTTTTGATTAGGTGAGAGTGACGTTAGAGGGGTTGTAGAAAGACTGACATATCAGTAGGGGGCATTATAGAGGATGTTCTAGGAGAAAAAAATATCTTGTCCAGACTGCTCATAACTGTGCAATGTTCTGGTTCCTCTGGACACTAGAATGATGGTATGATCACCTCTTAAATCTGCCCCCAGAGTAAAACCAGATGGAAGAATGCGCCAAATTATGCTCTTACAATACCTGTTTTGAGATTCTTATTCTTTTCCTTGTTAATTTTGCATAGATTTATTTTTTTCTCTTAGTCCATTTTGAATTACCACGTTTTTTTTTTTCTTTTTTTTTGCTCAGTAAACATCACTTGCAAGTTCTCAGTGCTCAATTCAGACAGCTCGGGAGACTGGAAGAAAACCTGGCTCCCCTTGACATAACGGATTGAGCTTGGCACCAAACTCTCAGCTTGTCAAGAAGTCACCTTGTCCTGAAACCTCTCTCGCCAGTGTTAGACAGGTTTGCTTTTTCCTGTCCACTTCATAGACATTCTTTTTCATTCTCTAGTGCTCTCCCATCCAAACCTGCCTGAACAATGAGACCTCTCCAAATCAACCAGAACTGCACTGCCCACCTGTTACTTGACAGGCCTTGTTTTGCTGATGCCACACTGATTTGTCTTACCTCTACTAGCTTGCAGTCAGGGTTCACTATTCAGAGCTCTGATAATGGCATAGTGCTCTAACAATGACAGGTCTCAAATTCAGCAACCAGTGACCCTAATCAGTATTCTGCTTTAGGTCACTTTTTTGTCTTCTAGCCAATTTTCTTCAAAGACAAAATAATTCAGGTCAAGATTGTTCTGCAATATACCATATCAGATGATTCATCATCATAAATAATATGTATTAATCATCCTTTGCAGAAACTTATTAAAAATATCTCGATCACAATCCCTGGGCTTCATAGATCTGTCTATACTACTTCATATAATGTACTGAATGTTCGATAGCTGCAAATTTCAGCTGGAGGTGGAAGGTCATTTCACAGGGCCCATACCTCTGCCTCAGTTTTGGGCATGCAGCCATTTCTTATAAGGTTGCAAGATTAATACTTATCAGATCTAATGGCATATGACACGCAGTGCCCTGGAGAAGGCTAGTTGTCAAATACTGTGCCCAGAATGGAAGGACACATGGTCCCGAGCCATTTAGGGATTTACTCACCGTTGTCAAACGTGTGTCCCTTAACTTTTCTCCCTCACTTACAATATTGTGCCCGTCTGATCATTTCACAGAAACAAAGTCAGGGTGACCCAGGAATGTTCTGTTACTGTAGCAAGACAGATAGATACTGCGACAACAATGTGAATTATAAGGAAAAGTGAAAACTGTATTCTGACAGGCAATATTTTGCACATCCTGTGCTACCTATATGTGCAAAACTCTCAAGCACTGTCATTCATTGGAATGTGTGTATGCCTCTTCTTATTCAAATGGTGTAGAATAATATCTATTGCCCTTATGTCTTTGTGAAACATAATTAATTTCTATTCTCCGTGATGAGATTTTTGTTCCTAAAGACCAAAATGCCTCATTTTGTTGCCAGATTGTCTTTAGTTCAGTTTTCTTTAGGGGAAAATGTTGATAATGACTCTGCATCATCCATTGTTAATACATCTTAATGCAAATGAGTTTTATGACTCTGTCAAAACGAATACATTTCAAGCCCACTGAGGTTGCTGTTTGAGCTATATTCCTACTCACTAATTAAAATAACAGTAAATCCCAGTCCCAACTGAAAGTTATTGATGTAGAGAAAAAAACGATGAAAGGGTAGAGTTAGGGTTATAATGGTCACTATATTCATTAGTCTCTAAACTTCAAGAAAGTTTCCATCGCATTATCAAACTTCTTTCTTTAGGGCTTTCATTGTTGATCTTTATTATTTGAGAATTCTCAAAATGAAATTGTAATTGTCTTCACTGATGTTTTAGTATACATAATTTCATGTTATTTGAAAACCAGCGTGAATTTAAGTGTACACACACATATCGCCAATATCAACCAGATGCAGTACCTCTGAAACTAACTTCAGTTCCTTTCAGGAACACATATTTCCTGTGCAAACCAGTTATTCCTTTGAAATCTGTCTCATAGTCTGTAGCTTGATGAGACATAAGTGGTTAGAGATTAATAAACTGTAAAATGAAAACACCGAGATCAGATCTATTGAGGTGTACAAAGTCTTATGTATAATTAATATCTTATAATATTTGTGTATTATACATGATGAATAGTTAATAGAAAATGCTGATTTATTTAGCCTTACTCATTTTGTATTTTTGAAGGAAATACAAAACAAATAGATGTTTGCACATTTGATTCAGGATGTCAGGATGAAAAAAGCAAATCAAGGTGACTAAAGGGTTCTTTAAGAGTGCTGCTGTGCTGGATTTTTGACTGTTCTGATGGCTGAAACTTCTACAGTGAAGGAAGCAGGGAGGTAACTGTAGGAGGCTCACGCAGGGGTGCATGATGCAAGCCAATGCTTTGATTTCCTCCCTGGAAGACCTGAGAGTGGAGGGACGGGATGTCTGGATGAACTCTGGCGTGCTCTCGATGTGGTGGATCACTGAGCGCAGCCCTGAAGTAGAAAGCCTGTGGCAGCAGACTGGCATTTCAAAGCGATAATTCATCGTGACAGCTACGACCACCTGCCAATAAGGGCCAGGAGCTCGTAATTCCACACATCTTTGGGTAAACTGCAGCTCCCACCTCAGTTGCCTTCCGCCCGCGGGGCACCCGTCTTACACCTTCGAAGGGATCAGATTAGCAGCAGCAGACAGCAGCCGTTCTGTGGAACCCTTGAAGGTCATTGCTAAATTAATGATGGGTCAGTGAGGCAGAAGTGTAGAGGGGCACCAAGGCCCTGCTTTAAAAAGTGGGGACATGAGAAAAAAGAAACTTTTTAAATAGACCCGGGCCTAAGCAACTATGTCTAAAGAAAACTGGAGATAAAAAAGCTTTAATTATACCAGTACATTATTTACTTGCTTTGCCAGATTTTTTTTCCTCTTGCTTTTAACCTAAGTGACTTGCAAAGCTTAGACTTTACCCCTTTACACTGCTTACTGTTTTACTTTGAGTGCTTCTTAATGCTTTTCTGAGAGTTAAAGAAAAAAGTTTCATACAATAAAAATGCACAATGTGAACATTTTGTAGCATTTTTTAAGCTATTTCAGTGGTGGGGTTTTATTATTTTATCAATGAGCACATGATGCTTTTTATTCTGATTCATTCTCAATATAATTATATAATGCATTATATGAACATACTTGTCTAATTCAGTACTGTGATTTGCTATAACATGTTTTATGAGTCTCATATTTATCACGTTGCTGTTAAGCGCCATCTAGTAGTTATCAACTCCTGATGACCACATAGAGTGCTTCTAGAATGTTCTGTCTTCCATGTGTGTTCTTTGTCTTTAAATGGTGTACAATGAACATTTTTTTTCTGAATTTGTTCCATTCAGTTTTGTTTTGAAGGAAAGATAAATCATTTGTTTGTCTGACAAGAATGCTACCATGTGTAAAACATACACCACCACACAGACCCCAAGAAGAATATTTTATTTCTTGAGGACCTAACTGCGGTTTTTTCTTTTTCGTAAAATTTTCTGTTTGCATGATGTAACTAATGTTGCAAGTATTGAAACCATTGCATTGTTCATTTATAATTAAATACTTGCATTTTAATGTTTTCCAAAAGACAATGTACAGAGTCAACAACCTTTGATTATGAATCTTCAAAGTATGGTGATTATGTGTCAAACTTTGGACTCCATGGGCATGGTAGGAATATGCCAAATTTTCAAAGCATACTGCCATGTGAGTACATTGAAATGTTGACAAAATACTAAAATATAATGCACAAAACAGACACTGGGAATTGGACCTGTTTGCAAAATACAATAGAAGCACACTAAGTGACAAAATTCAGAATCCAGAAAAGGAAACTAACATCACTGTTGGTTTTTAGTTTCATCACAAAGCGCAAACTCATCCACGCTAACAGATAGTTGTGTTCTTTTGATGTGGAGAGTCAGAAAAAAATCCATGGGTGTTTATTTAAACATGGCATGGGAGATCCTTGATAAAGGTGGTCCGCTGGACTGCTAGCTCCTCCTGCCACCGCAGATTGGATGTGCAGATGTGGAACTCACTGAGTGAAGCTGCTGCAGTGGTCGAAACCAGTTGGTTTCCATGGTCCTGAACTTACAGTTGTGGAAGGCTCTGGAAAGTTTATCTAGGGTGAAACCCTGGTCAGCTTAGCAACGAATTTCTCTTTGAAGAACCCTTACTTGTTCTGTCTAATTAGTTTTGCATGCTGCCTATCTTTGTGGGGAGTGATGCCCAGATGCACCTGCGATTAACTCCCTAGCTAGCCCGAAATCACTCCTCTATGTACTTTTGTTTTTGGTTGTTACTGTATCTTCTAGTTCTTGGATGTATGAGTGTTTCACAGTCTTTCATGACTGTTAGCAATTTATGACAGACAATGTTTTTAGTTCTCACACTTAATTGAAGCATTTTTCTTTTGTTTTAAACTTGATTGATTTATGAGCCCTGACCATACTACTGGACATGGGCCTCTTTGGACATAAATATCTTCTCTCCCATAGTTTCCATCTACACTCTGCCAAGACTTCATTTGTCCACACGATCCACTTCCCAGTGTTCTGCAAAGCAGTTTTTTTTTTTTTTTTTTGCTCCTTTGCATAATTTTTAAGGAACTGCATGATGGACAAACCTGGTTTGTTACACCTTTATATTATAGACCATGTGAATTATTTAATGGATTTACATGAGTAGGTATTAAGTATATATATTTAGTAAGAGAGCAGCATCAGTGTACCCACATGCTCTTATCTGGAGGCAACCAAAGAGAGACATAGCTGTAGACATTCTGAAACTAAAAATAATTACACTGGCTGACATAAAGGCTGGAAGATGTTTTTTTATTTACCACATCAGTGTTTAAGCTAATAACTAGAAGCACATATAGGCATTGTAAATCGTGTTCTACAGCTATTCTGATAAACCAAATCCTTGACTACTACTAAGGTTTTTCTAGAGTAAAGAACGAATGTGATAAAAAACTGGCCTCGGGATGCAATTAGATCTAAGTGGGTTGCATGTAATATTTCTTTTTTATAGTGCAATGTAATTATCTGGGGAAAAATATGACTTGTATCAAATTCTGTAACAAAATACATAAACCTAAGCATAAATACAAAATATTTAATTTACAGCAAAAATTACCGGAATACCACCAAGAGAAACAATTTATAGCATTTGGCATAGTATATCTCTAGTCATTTTTACAAATAAAAACAAATATATATTCCTATTCAATCATTTATTGCATGATGACTGTTATTGACAAAAATAGTGCAGTAATTTTGAAATATGTGCATGTCAACTCCCAAATGGCTTATTTCATCTTGTTAGCAGGATGCTCCTGCTTTAAATTTTTTTCAAAGTAATTACATGATTACGATTCATTAACTTCCTTCCCCATTCAATAACTATGTGAACTAAACGCTCACTATATATTATGGACAATATTCACACCTCCATTTTGTGTGCAGTTAAAATATATAAAAACAAGAAACTCAATATTCTATAAATGTGTATGGCAAATGTATACATTTCACACTTGTACGGTATGATTATACATATTTCATACATCTCCAAGTGGAAATATTGTCAGAAGCAACTAAGAATTTAAAGATTTCTGAAAATGTGGGCAGTTCTTCATTTTGGTCCTGGTGATTCCCTTTGCATTCTTTTTCAAACCAACCGATACATTAGCTCTGAATGACAAGCTGACTCAATGAATGATACTGTATGGTCCAATTCATGTGAAAATAGATGCAACAAACATAAAAGCGGGAAGTCTACACAGAACTGGGACAGAAAATTTAAGACTTTAATAGTGCTGCCAGATACTATAGCACATTATCTGGTAAGCAATATACAGTCTAGCATGGTTACTGTGAACTCTCCAGTTTTGAAGGTTCCTAACAGAAATGTATTAGTGGTCTGTGTCATGATAGATGGGGTGATGGGTGGGTCCATTAGACGGTTTTCAAATCCTTTAGATAAGTCATTCACTAACACTGAAGCTGCATGCAAAAGTATCTGATGGGTAATTATGAATTTCTCTGGAGGATCATGAATGAGGAATTCAGCACTGACCTGCCGTTTGAATATCAACAGTCTATGGGGGACACAAAATAGACCAAAGAGTAGGAAACAGTTTATTTCATGTCAAGTCAGAGATTCAACAGTCAACAGTGAAACCTGAAGAATTCACCCTTAGGTACCATCAAGTTGTTTCAGGAAACAAGCTTGAGGCAATAGGTTTCATTTACACGTGGAAGTATGCAAGCTCTTTTGGCTTCTATAGAGAAGAGGGTTCCCAGCTGATCATCACTACTAGAATAAAGTTGAGGAAAAGGTATCAGGAAAAAATCTAACTCCATTGCTGTCATGAGCCCAGGTACGGGAGTTTATTGTGAATGTTTCAAGTGCAACAAGGAAGATCATGGAAATGAAGAGAGTACAGGAGATAGAACCTGGACTTGTTCAGGATTTCGAAAAGGAGAAAGACAAAGAAAAGTAGGGTAACAGGTTGTCTCTGAGGAGTGAGTCGGTACCTTTTCTAAAGCAAGGCTCTGTGGAAACTGACTGTGTTGGTGGTCTTACTACTGTACTTAGTGGCTGATTGGGGTGTAGGTGCATGCAGTGTCACAAATGACAGAAGGACATTTTCAGGGAAGAAAAGAGCAAATGGACCTCACCTTGAGTGTGTCTGGATATGGTTTGGAATCTGACTTTCGTGACCTGGATAGAAATACCTTCAAAGACACCTAAACACAGCTAATGCCTTTGAGCACTAGGATCCATGAATCTTAACTGTATTATTCTTTTATTGACTGGTGACCCATCTACTGTCTACCCCCCCCCCCCCCCCCCCCCAGCTTTGCACCCTTTGATTTCAGGATAGGATCTGGACTGCTGTAACCATGACCAGTAGCAGTTACGGAAATTGACTGAATGAGTGAGTTATTGTACACTATATTGTATTACTTGTTAAAAATCAAGTTAATTTGTATCAGAATAAATGATTGGCAAAAGAACTCTGCAAGTAGTCTGGATCATTCACAACATCCTTTCTTGATGACCAAACTTACATAAATCTGTAAAAGTAAATGCATTAAAAAAGCTGTTTTCCTTGAGACACCATAGACTGTGAAGAGCATTTCTTGCAGGAACCATGAGTCTAGCATAGGTAGATAATACCGCTTCTGTCCACAGGGTATTACACTTCCAGAACATTCTTAGCGTCATCTCTGCCCATTGAGCACTTTGCTGTAATTGAATTTTATCCCCCTTTAAGAGGCTTGTTTCTGAAAATTGCTTCCTTCTCCTCAATCAATGACTGAATAAGTATTCCGGTACCAAAAAAGCAGGTGGTATGCTTCACAGCTCAGCAGAGCTGACCAGGAATGGACCCTGTCTCACAGGTAATTAATTTCTTTAAAAGAAAAGGAGATAACCTTTGCCATTTTCTGACAATATGTGGATGAATGCAAAGACAAACATGTTCATGAAGAGGAAAGGTGGCATTCAGTATTCAATTACATCTGCCTTTTTTTATTTCATTAAAATTTCACATTCAGTAAAGGACAGACATGATATTCACAAACATTATATGTACCGATATGGGATTCCAAATATTTTGGAGGATGTTTGTTGTTTAATATATAAGCAATGATTAAGGCACCTTTTTTCAAATGAGAAATGTTTCAGTAACGATATATTAACAAAGCCACTGGGATTTTTCTTTAAAGTACTTTTAAAGTGTACCAAAATGTATTAGTGCATCAGCTCTAGGTTGACCCGAGTAACATAACAAAGCCCATTTTATACATTTCTTATTTGGAGCATATCTTGTCCACAAAGCAATTATGGTGCACATATCACCTAAGTGGATTATATAAAGCCTCTTTATGCTGCTGTCTTTTCATTTAATACCATGAACCTCAGTAAAAGACTGCTGATGGCTTACATAATGAAATAAGCAAGTATAACCAGTGCATAAGGCTAAAGTAATCCAGTCTTTTTAATTTCTTTATAATGAATCTGTGGCTAAAAAGTACATCTTGATTTTATTTTCTTGTGCTATCCATGTGCAGTAATTACATCTAGACTAGATTTTTATATTAAGATGATGCAATGCTATGCAATAAAGTGCTATTTTTACTTGTAACATATATTTTCAATGGTACATACCTACACACACATGCTATATCAGAGAGAAGCTTGCTTCAGTTTTGGATATTATATTACAATGGTACATAAAGACTGTATCCATGTGAAAATACTCATTAAAATAATAATGTTTCATATATTTAAATGTTCTTTTTACATCATTCACATACTAAACTGTTTGGATTAAAGTCTTAATTTTTCTTTCTGTGATTTTATTTTACAGTGTGTTTCAAATTTGTTGGTGACAATAAATTTCCCCTTGAAAATAGGAATAAGTATGTGGGTGTCCTTTTGTTTCATCCAACCTTGCACCCTGTGATTCCAGGAAAGGTTCCAAAATGCTGCAAACCTGACCTTGCACATGAATTTAAGGAAAATGAGTAAGTGAGATAAGGTATAAGTCTTGAGGCAACATTACACACATGGTACATATTAAAGATTTATTTTTGGCCATAACTGTATCAAAAGATTACAATGTTTCTTAATTAAAAATTCTTTAAAATATTAATTATTTTATTAATAAAATTATCCAGAAAATAAAAATTATTGTTTATTCATTTATTTAAACCATTCCAGTAATAGTAAAAGAAAAATGCTTCCTCTTAGATTGAAGAACTGTTGATATACATTCTGCTAAGGTTTAAATACAAAGATAAACAGAAACACACACAAACACAAAGTCTGAAACCACTTGTCCCAAGTGGGGTTGCACTGAGTCGGAGCCTAACCTGACAACACAGGGCATAAGGTTGGAGGAGGAAGGGGCGCACCCAGGACGGGACGCCAGTCCATCACAAGGCATCCCAAGCAGGACTCAAACCCCAGACCCATCAGAGAGCAGGACCTGGTCGAACCTGTTGCACCACCGCACCCCCCACTCAAAGATAAACAGATGTTTCAGATGTAACCTAAAACAAATTTTTTGTGCCCTGACATTAATAGATATTTGTGTCTTATGCACCTTTTGTTACATAGGTTGTCTCTGCACACTGACACAAAGCGTCATGAAATTAAGGCATGTAACAACAAGGTTAAAGCAAACAGCCTTCCCTTCAGAAGGTAACGGTATGTGACTGTGGTGTCGATAACAGGGTTTATTAGTCTGGAGTTGTCTGTCCAGGGACTCCTTCAGCTTATTGAATTGCAGTATCCACCCGCAACTCCTTACCCACTTTCTCCAAACCAAACACTTGACCTCCTTTGAAAGAATTCTTGAGACAATCAATTTTGTCCTGGTTTTTATTGTTATATTGTGAAGAACATGGTGGAAGGAGGCTGATCAACTAATACGTCCAAAATCACTAACAAAGACAAAAATGGTAAATAAACTAAGCTGGTAAACCAAAATAAAATAGTATCAAAGGTAAATATTCACATATAGAAACAGCAAATTCTCACCAATAGAAAAGATCTGAGATGGAAACATGCATGCGATAACCAGTTAGTCTTTAAAGCTTATTTGACTTTATGAAACAGCTTTTGAATCAACCTAAAATTACACATGTACAAATGTACATATAAACCTTGCTGTTCACAGAATCAAAACAAAACCCTCAAGTCATCATTTCAGCTGTGGGTTTTTGATATCAGAAAAACAATTTTTGTAGTAACCAGCATCCAGCATACTGCAATGTATTTCATTTCATTCCTGTTCTTTCCTGTTATTGAGAAGGAGCCAAAATCATGACAAAGGCAGTGTCACTGTGTAGTTGATAACATTTATCACTTTCATGGCAGCAAAGGTTACTAAATTCATCTTTCCATGTGTACTTAGCATGAATAAAATTCTGTGTTCTTTATCAGCCAAGCCATAGTACCAAGAAAATTGGTTTAACAAAAACAAGATATTATATGTGGTTGAAAGTGTAAAATTTTGCAATTAAAGTAGAAAAAAATGGTAATGTTTAGCGTCTTTCTCTATTGCATCTGTCACTGGGGCCATTGCTGAGACTGCCTCAATAGGTTTAAACTAAAAGCATCTCTGTACAGTCTTTGAATCATGCAATGGTTGGAACAAGGTATAAAGGTGCCTCAATGCAATACTACTCTTTCCTCTAACTTCGATATGTTCATCATCATTTCAAAACAAATGTCTTTGATGTTGGATCACTTGTGTAAACATATCATATTAAAACAGTTGAATGAAGCAATTTAAATATTTAATGAAGTGCTTAAACTAGGGAGGTGCGGTGGTGCAGCGGGTTGGACTGGTTGCTTGCTCTCCTGTAGGTCTGGGGTTCAAGTCCCACTTGAGGTGCCTTGTGACGGACTGGTGTCCCATCCTGGGTGTTTCCCCTCCCCCTCCAGTCTTACGCCCTGAGTTGCCGGGTTAGGCTCCGGCTCCCTGCGACCCCATATGGCATGAACGGCCCAGACAATGGGCGTGTGTTTAAACTACATGAAAAGAACATTCTGAGAATATCCTGAAGAAATCACCGCAATCTGAAAATGTATTGCTCCACCTTCTGTTGTATATGTTCTGAAGTATTGGCACAGTTCTGTGCAATACCTCAAGGAGAAATGGCTTTAGGGCTTACCATTATTTTAGTGCAGATCTTACCATCCAGTTCTCTTCAACAAAGCCTGAAAATTAACTGTGGAGTTATGGGTTTGCTTTTCTTATTTGTCAGAAGAAGCTGGTGCCATGTGTAATTTTGGATCTTTGCTTAAGGCATTATTAACGCAAAAAAGTTACTATTGTGGGATTTGATTTTCCAAGTCCTGCCATTGTTTCCCCTTGTAACAATGGAAAGGACTTGTTCTACATTCTAAACAGACAACTGGCAGCCATACTTACATCACAATGCATCATATGAGAGAAATGGGACTCTCATTTTCAGTGCCAAGAGAGCAGGCTTTAATAAGACAGGTCCCCCCCACAAAGTAAAATATAAAAGTGGCTGGATATCTTTATAACTAGTAGCACACCTGGTCTACACAGCAATCAACCATGAGAAGAAATATGCAAGCCTACAGTTAAGTGCAGATGCTTACCTAAAAATTTCTGACACCTTTTAAACGCTTTACTTTTTTCAGAAATCTGTGGCATATTTGTATTTGAGTTTTTCAATGAAAACTATTGTAACGACCCACATTGCTGGTGTTCGAGGGGGAAATGAGCTTATTGTAAATAGTTACATTGTGGAAAAAATGTGAAATGTCGGTGTGCAATCTGCAAAACTCTTTCAATTTAACACACACAGAATATGTTAATCAAATGAATTACAGAATTTGAATCACAATAATTTAAAAGGCTGTGTGACAATTTAGAGCTCAGAAATACGGAGGAAAGCTGTTTGTAGAGCAGTCATTAATACCTAACATTGCACAAGTGTAAAAAACTTTCCATGTAGGCTATGACCTACAGTGATATACAGTAATATAAACGAAAATCATCGTATTCATCAGCATGGTCATCATCATCTTCATCATCACTAACTATTACATTTTCTGGTTGCGATTCATGCGACATATGTTGCCGTACAATCAGCACAATCTGTGTACACAAAGTGACCAACCATGAATAGTGACACTGGAATAACCCTGTTTACCTTATCTCTGCTCTAGGTGGCACACCAAGTCTCTGACCAGTGTAGCCTGCCCCACCTGGTTCCACACAGAGAGCTGACAGCTGCAACAGATAGCCCTGACGTCTCCGCTCAGCTACCCTTTCGCCGGTGCCAACGTTCATCCCACACCTCTCACCTGCTTCAGCTCTCCCCTCTAAGGATTCTGTGAAGATGCACAGCAAATGACGAGACCTGCCGCGAACTAGGTCTCATTTTCTCCACGAGGCAGAGTGTGCTGGTGACAAACATGGCATTCAAGTCAGCACGGACAACCTGGCACCCACAGGCAAAAGATATTCCCTTCTGGAACTCCAATAATAAGGGCTCAAGTGACAATTTGCAGCACAGGTAAAAGGCCACATATTTTCATTAGGGACAGGTGCACCCAGTCACATAGTGTGCATGTCCTGTCCCTATTTTTGCCTGCGTAAAGACCCTCCCTTTTCAGTGCATGGTATGAACATTTGTCTTGAGAGGTCTGAAAGTGTTACTGCAGATGCCTGAAATAAACTGCATCATTAGATCAAAGCATATGCTTAAAACGACGGTGTTGAGTCAGGATGGCACGGGGTTTATATTTTTTTAAAGACAGGGCAAAGTAATTCACTTGTCCAAAACACTAGCTGAAACTTAGACAATGTTCCTATGAAAAACTACCAAGGTATACATCGCTGTGAAATTCTGAAGTCGCTAAAGGATACATATTTATACGAACAGATTGCATCTAAATTTTAATAAATTTCTTTGATGTATAATTACATTAATGGACTGGGTGTTCTGACATGAAGATATGTACTATGTTCATAAAAGAAGATTTGTTGCTTGGAAACATGTTGAAATGAAAAGACATAGCGTTTCAGAGAATATACATTTTTCATAGAGAAACTGAAGGATTTATGTATATTCTTATAATATTTTGAAGATAAACATAAAAGGAAACCTCAGCAACATCACCATGAGTGTAATTGTTAGCTTCAACAGCTGCATCCATTACAGAGGGCTGCAGAGACAATAAACTCTCTCAAAGGCTGCAGAAGAGAAGAAACAAAGCGAATGTTATTGGAGGGAAACCCAGGTACAAATGTGTCACTGGAAAATGTGAGGTATAATTATTGGTCTAGACTGCCACACAGGAGATGCAATGGCAAGCTTGAAACTTTGAAAATAAGCATTTCAGTGTCCTCTCAATGAAAAAGTGTACACAAGAACATCTGCAAGCAATGATCTACAGCACAAAATTATAATGTCCAGGTTCTTTTTTTAATGTTTTTCCGCTCACAAAATTCATATCAGAATTCGTCCAAAACGACCACACGGCAAATGGAAGCTGGATTCACAGTCTATTACATATCATAGCAAAAATTTGTTTTTGCTGTCAGAAAAGCTTTTACTGAGCATGCATTATAAGAGCTAAAATCTAAGTATTAGCCGGCAATGTTTTTTTTTTTTTATATTTTTTGTAAATTTTCTAGGAAATTAGAAGGATTTCTATTTTACCCAAAGAGTAAGATGATCACTTTAGGTGATACAGGACATAGAGTTCATACAGAATGATGGTGACTTACTAGGCTGCTGTTGTAGCAGTCCCACTCTTCAGAAAGTATTCTGTCACAAATTATGTTACCTGGGCCACCTGAATGATGTCAATGAGCAGAGGTGCCATTTAATGATGAGCAAGGTCAGGAAGCCAGGCCAAAATTCAGCTCACTGATCATCCACAAACAGCGTTATTAGAATTATGAAGGCATTTTCTGTATTCATCTTTTTTCACCTGAATGTGAGAGCTGACCAGAGTAGATCAGCCCTGCTGGTCACTGGAGAAGAGAAACGTTTCCCCAGAGCATAGTAGAGCCCTTATTGGGATTAGATTTATTTGCTTGTTTGTTTTTTCTTTCTTTTCTTTTCTCCAATCGCTTCAGGCTTTCTTACACTGAAGGCCTACAGTCCCAATTGTGTTAAAATGATAAAAGTGCGCAGTGCGGAAAATGAAGGAGTCATGGTGATTTATTATCTATACATATCCTTGGCTGTGCAGTGCAGTTAACATTATTTTGATGAATGTGTGTCATCGGATGTCCCAATAAATAAACACCCATGCATATATTTTCATCATATCTGCACATTATGAACTTGTGTCAGGTGCTGTGATTAACACTCAAATACTGAGATATGGTAAACATTCTAAAATAAAATTCAAAGAAAAATAAATAAATCAAGTGAGGTATCAGCTGACCAGGGAACCACTCTGGAAAAAACTGATTAAAAGAGGTGTTGGAGTTATTTGTTTACTCAGTACAGTCAGTAGATTGTGTTTTGAGAAGGCTAATAATGTTTCATGTTGCTTTTCTTTAACTTTGAATCTTAGTAAAAATATTAAAGAAATACCAGAATACTCATAGTTGTACAGTACGTGAAGTTTCATAAACTTCAGCCAGTTACAGTTATTTCTGTCAAGTCCTGTGTAGAAAGACTTTTCTTGGGAAATAAAAGTGCAAATTACACAATTATTTTATCATCCCTGTCAGGGCATGACACTCAGAAAAGGTGATACTTCTTCCAGTGTGGTGCTGCAAATCACCTCCTCTTTTTGTTTTTACTGTGTTATAAGCTGCCTTTTGCTCCAACGGTTAATACATTTGAAAATTAGGTCTATTCACTCAGTTCTAACAAATGCCCTACAGATACCCAAATGACCCAGAAGGGAAGATCTGAACATATTTGTTTTCCTTCTCTTGATGTAACCCACTCTTTTTATTTTATTGTTTTCTGAGATGCACATTGCATTGGAGAGAAACATCTGCTAAATGAATAAATGTAATGTATTTGTATTTCCTCAGCCTCCCAGTGTGTTGTGGTTGAACCTCAGACAGTTTGTCATGAACAACTTAATCTTCTTATGTTCTATTAATGTAGTCCTACCAAATTCATTGTCATGTAAATAATATTCCAATTAAGATGTCAATGATCACAAAATATATTTTTTGCAAATATGGTTAGATGCAAAAATGTTACATTTTTATTGTTCTTCAGAAATCCTCAAGTCACAATGAAGAAGAAATATTGCTAATTTTTAAAAAATATCTTGATCTTGAGCACTATACTGTCATGGCTGGATCCAGAAGGAAGTGGTGGACCCAAGTGCGGAGTGGAATTAAGTGCTTAATTCTGGGCAAACCGAGAGACTTGGTGACAGGACAGGTGAGAGATCTTCGAGGCGCAAACGTCATCAAAGGGGCAATCCAAGAGGCAAGGTGGGTAAACAGGCAAGAGGTCAATGATCCGAAGTAGGCAACAAGGACGAAGGAGTAGGGTACGGGACTGAGAAAAGGACAAAGGGATCAAGTAGGAGTGGAATAGTAGTAAGGAGGTCGCAAGCAACAAGGCTGAACAAGATTCCGCATCAGCTCCTGGTCTGACGCTGCCTTTTATGCATCAGTCTGCGCTGTGCCCCAGGTGTTCTGAGTTGGCTTGTCAGCGTGGGCGTGACATATACATTAAAATATGCATGTTACATATTTCCAGAAAAGAATACTGATCTAATAAAAAATGTATGGATTGGTACAGATTATATATAGATCAAAAATTACACTTTTGCTCACTTTCAAAAGAAAAAAAACATGAAACATCTGCTTAAATGTGTTTTCTGAGTCAAATTATGAGAAGTATTTAAACTCAAAATTTTTCAATGTCTTTTAAATACATATTTTAAATAATTTTTTTTTAGAAAACTTTTAAGTTTTATTTTTGTACACTCGAGTACTACAGTTTACCAGTAATGTCATTATTGTGCTTTGAGTTTAGAAAGGTATAGGTAGTAAATCTATCTTCCTGGCATAAGAACAAAATTCACTAAAAATTAGCCAATATAGTCTATGTCATACCCACTGGTACAACGCAGATTTTTTTTTTCTTTTTAGTACTCCCTTAATTGTCCAGTTTGCCTCTTTAGAAACTTCAGCGAGAAAAAAAAAAAGTTTTTTCATCAAAGTTTGAAGTTCGAAGCACTTGGTTTTATTGCATAAGTCGTAGCACAATTTTCCAGGCCACTCTGCATTAAAACATTCCCTGGACATCACCTGCTTTCAAACTAAGTTCCTTCTTTGGTCTCATGCTGAGCATTCATAAGGCCCTCTAAACCACTGAATGCTGTTCTGATTTTAAAATTACCAACCTTAAAAAAGCTTTATATGTTTCCCATGTTATACTACTATATTTTGTACTACTATTGTGCAGCCTTTATAACAAAAGCAATGATGGGTTGTGAAAATTTTATTAACATTTTAATTTGTACCATGTGTTGTAAAATAAATGAGAACTGTATTAGTATGAGTTGTATGACTTTGAAGCATAATGCGAAAAAGTTACGAAAAGGCTAAAAAAGCTATCCAAAGAAGCGCCTGAATAATACAGAACAAATGCTTGAACAGGCTGGATTTCGTTTCTTCTAGTTTCCTTTAAATGTTGTATCTTTCATGGACTGCCCTAACTGTAACAGTGGTGGACTTCATTTCATTAGATCAAACAACCCAGGATGGACACTTACAAAAAGAAACACAAAAATAACCCTTTTACATGTATATTTTAAGCACATCTTTACAGCATTTTTATTAGTTTGCTGCTCCTTAAGGACCTACTTTAGTACTAGATTCTAGAAAATTCTCCAGAACACAACACACAATTGTTCTGGATATTCCAACAATAACTCGTATCAAACTATCAAGAACCTGTACAAAGCCGTGGGATGCTCTCTTCTCTTCATGTCCCTGTTCCACTTATTTCAAACATATAAAAGGGAGTCAAAGAAATAATGAAAGGGTCATCACAGCAACAATCTAGTGGATTTTATATGTATTTCTGAAACAAAAATATTAAAATTTAAAAAAATAGGATAGGATAAGATAGGACTTTATCAATCCTTATAGGAAAATTCACACACACACACTAGTTTAACACATGAATCATGATGCACAGTCACACCCAGCAAAATAGGAAATAAAAAAGGTAAAAGAAAAAAGACAAGTAAAGAAAATAAATAACAAAACAGACATTTACAAATGAACCATTAGATATGTGTTATAATAGTGCTGTTCTGGATACACAGTTATGTAGCAACCAGCAATTGCCACAAGTTTCAGTGCAACAGAAAGGATGGCCAAACATCTTTTTCAAGCTGTGCCAATTAAACGTCTACATGCATGGAAAGGTTGCAGGAGCTGTCAGATGATGGACTGTCCTCCACAAGCTGCACAGATTGAGATCATCCAATGCTGAAATCAACCTTGAGATGCAGCCACACTGAGAAGCTGATTCCTACTGGGTTTGGCCCCTACATCTACCAACACACAATTTTCAGTTGTCTACAGGATGGGTCATTGAGCCATCAACGTGAACATGAAATGCCTCATTAAAAGAAAAGTAGCAGGAGATCAAAACTCACAAGGTATGTTTAAACTGAGGAAAATTCAGTGTCCTGTAATCTTCTGCTATTCAATGAAAACAAAGAACGAAAGAGGTAAATATATTGTATGAAAGACTTCATGTCACTTTAATGCCATAGCAGATACTTTAATTTCATAGTGTGCAGGTGTAGGAGTAAAGGTTGGCACATATATTGTTTGAAAATGACAGAAGAATCAGGAGTATTACTTGATATGTTAAGATGAGGGTCGATAACCTGGTGTTATTTAATGATGACATGAAAAGGTCATAAATATTCATGGAGTCGGCAGGATTGTGATAGCAAAATCACTTCTGGAAGGCAACTGTCAGGAATGGGACTATTAAATAGGACTACTTGTACATATTTGGCACACTTTTATCAGTATTATCAAAACGAACAGCATGTTTTGAACTCAATTTAAACTCAGCCAGGAGCATCTATCATTACTACCTCCCCCCCCTTCTCTCTCACTTTATCTCTCTGGGCTGTGGGTTCAGATTTGGGTTGGAACCTGGCTCAGTGTGTGGAGTTTGTACGTCCTCATTGTGTTTGCATACCTTTCTTCCTGGTGCTCCAGTTTCCTCCCACAGTGCAAAGACATGCATTTCAGATTAATTGCTGACTTTAAATTTAACATAATGCACAGTATACTGTATGTGTGAATGAATGAGTGTTTGTGATTGCACTAAAATTGACTGGTGTACCCTTCCTCATGTTTTATGCTTCTGGAATAGGCTCCGGATAAGTGTGATCCTGCATTAGAAAAACAAGGTAGTTAGAGAGAACAAAGGGACCAGAAGTCAAATTTATACTTTTCACAGGACAGTGTGAATCTATAACTTGGATTAAGACAATAACCTAATTAATCTGCATTCATGAAAAACAGATGTCTTGCTAATGTCCCCATTTATATGTACAAAATTAATTTTGTTTACATAGAAAAAACAAAAAGAAAGGCTTGTTTCCCAGGGAAGCCCAGCACTCTGAAAGTTATTCTTATGACCATTTCTACCTTCTGCCTTTCTACAAGTGTGAAGTCTAGATTTACCATAAACCTCCAAGAAAAGTAAGATTAGCATTTGATCTTTTCCGTAAAATCATTGTGTTGGTAAACATGATAAAGGAGCACAATAGTACAGTATAAGTAAAGTGACTTTCTTTCACTCTGTTGATGTCCTGTTCACTTTATCAGTCCTGCGTAGAGACATCATCTGATTTCAGATGAAGGTACAAAGCCAGGACTACTGAGAGCAAACCTCACAGAAACTAAAGAATCAGTTTCACTCACACATACTGTCAATGGAAACCAAACATTGCTAATATTTGTGCAAAAAATAAGTAGTCTTGCCATTGCCAAGGAAAAGCATGGAGCTCCCCTAACAGTCTTGTTTAAATTATTTTAAAAATGGTACAAATAAAAAGGGTGTAGGGCCCCCTTAAGATAAAGTCAAACAAAGTCATCAGGAAAAGCCCATTACTTAACACCATAACCTATACTGTCCTTCACTGTACATCAAGGCCCTCTTCAGCTCTCCCACAATCCTTCAAATCAGCTGTTTTAAGTGCTGCTCTTCATTAGGATGACTTGTTCTGAAGCAGGCAGCATGAAGCTGTCTTTCAAGTCCACCACATTCCACATCATGGCTCAACCACCCATCAGCCCCAAAGAGATTATCTCTTCTACAGTTCTCTGCTAATGTGAAAACACCATGAACACATATATTTATCTGACACTTTTCTCCAAAGCAATTTACACTTATTTGCCGATTTATACAGCTGGGTAATTTTACTGGAGCAGTTTAGGGTAAGAACCTTGCTCAAGGACACTACAGCGGTAGGTGAGATTCAAACAAGCAAACTTCAGATCCAAAGGCAGGCAGCTCTATGCCACCCCTGAAGACAGCATAAAAAGATCCTAGTAAATGTGAAGTAAAGGACCTACTGTAGATGCAAAACTGTTACTTATTATTCAGCCTTTTTCAAAAACCATTTGTCCAGATCAGGGTTGTGGTGATCTGGAGCCTATCCCAGAAGTATTGGTCAAAAGGCTGGGGGGATACATCCTGGACTGGACACCCATCTATCATAGAACAGACACATGCAGGCACTCACATTATTCCCTGCATTAAGGACAATTTAGAGTCACAGAACTTCCAGACAAAAGCCACACAGACACAGGAAGAATATGCAAACTCCACGCAGACTGAGCGGAGATAAAATCCATGTTCTCTGACACCACCCAGATGCTATGCGGTAGCAGCGCTAGTCACTGTGCCACCGTGCCAGCCGCTGATACTTATTACCCTAGAAATAAATAAATCCTAATGGAAAGTCAATTCATAACTCACACAGCTGTTTATAGATTAATATTTAATTGTTGTGTACATAGGGTAGCCTGCTTTCAGCATCACACGCAAGCCCTCACCTGGAACCTACAAGGGAAGAGAAATCGAGGCCAACCAAAAAACAGCTGGTGCCGAGACATGGCGGCAGACATGAAGGAGATGGGACATATCCGGAGACAACTTGAGAGACTGGCTCAGGACTGGGATGCCTGGAGAGCTCTCGTCGGCGGCCTATGCCCCAGGCAGGGCCAAAGGAGATGATGATGACACAGGGTAGGACAGCGCCTCAGCAGCCAGTTAGTTTACGATTTGGGGCATTCAGTCTATAGAGTTTGTATGTTCTTTCTATCTTCATATGCATTTTCTACAAATTTTCTGGCCTCCTCCCATAGACCAACGAAACATGAGGTTCGGAATGGGTTTTAATTGAATTAGTTATTCTAAATTGTTATGACTGTGTGTGACTTTTTGTGTGTGAGTGTGTGTGTGTGTGTGTGTGTAACTATCCTGCAATGGGCCAGCATTCCATCCAGATGTAACCTATCAAGCGCAGTACCCTCTGGGCCTCTCCAATGAGAACAAGAGGTTAGATTGAGGGAATGATTGTTAGATAGTTAACTTTTGACAAGAATTGTAATTTTAAATCACAAAACCTTTTAAAATGTTATGCATTTGATGCTTGTCTAAATTTTTTATTGAAAGGTAGAGAACAATCTCACTATTTATGCTGAAATACACACACACGTACACATTGTCCGAACCACTTGTCCCATACGAGGTCGCAGGGAGCCGGAGCCTAACCTGGCAACACAGTGCGTAAGGCTGGAGGGGGAAGGGACACACCCAGAATGGGACGCCAGTCCGTCTATGCTGAAATAAACACCCTTTATTTAAATATCTTAGATGTTAGATAACAGATAACATCACAAATGGTATGCATGTCCTGGTATTTTCCAAAACAGTGAAACCCTGCAATAATGCACCCCACAATAATACAAATTTGGATATAACACAATTGGCTCCCATCCTCTGCCTAGAAGCTGCCTCAGGATCATGTGGCACCGAGCTGAAACTGTGGTCAGTTGTGTACAGTTGGCTATAGCGGTCATCATCATACTTTCCTGCTTTTTGTGACTGAACAGTATTTTTCTAAGGGTATATCACTGATTTAATTTTTAAAAATGTTTTTAATACACTATTAACATAAAGAGTAAAATCTTAATATAGCACACAATATATAAATAAACTCATAAATCAAAGTGTTTTTTTCTTTCAATAAAAAAAGGAAAGCTGCAAGCTCAGCTGGCCTGAAATCTCGGTATTAGTGAGTCTGATCTACTGTTTGTACTCTGTTTTTTATACATATTTTTTAAATTGTTTTAAGTAAAATCAGCATTAATGTTGCATAACTGAAAAGTAAAAAACCTCATTCTAACAATCGAGCAAGTATAGCTCTTTTACTGAACACCTCACTACCAAAAATTACTTCCAACTTGATATCCACTCAGTATAGATTATGAAAAAGGAAATGAAAGCTCAGAAGCTACCCTGAAACCAAAGTAACCTCACATGGATCTCTAACTTGGGGAACAATCAGGATGAATTTCTCCCAGTACATGTCCTTTAAAGAATAATAGAGAGTTGCCATAGCAGCCAAAAACAGTTATGGTTACAATTAAATTCCATTGGGCTTTTGATCCTGTCAGGTCATGTTCCCCTTAATCTATCTCCATGGGGTATATGAGGTATAGACGAACACAATGTGTACTTTTCCTAAACTATCAGGGTTCTGTGGACTATCCAACTCCACCTAATTGAAAAGAGAGAAGTCTTCTGTTTGTAATGCTTTCCAGATGCCAAGAAGATTAACGCACAGCCCTGCCGAATTAAGACTATTCAGTTCTAGGAGAGCCTGGATGAGCTATAGATCATTTCTCTATCTGTTGCTGAAATGCGCTTTTGTTTACACTGAACTTTATGTCAAATTGGAGAAAAACATTTGCAAAATGAGTAAATGCAAATAGTTCTGGCTGTACAACAGTGTGTGACCTCAAAATATAATCAAACATTCTTAGAATGCATTGTCACTAATTCTGAAAAATATTAGTGAGTTGTTTCGTGGAGTTCCTTCAGTTGTGCCATGTAATTTTTATTGTCAATTACGAACACATTATTGAGTGAAAGTGCACTGCACAGTGGTGCAGCAGGAAACACTGATGCCTCACAGCTGGTTGGCCATGGTTTTTAAAAATGTTCCAATCCAGGGCAGTCCTTGTAGTTTACATGTTTCACTGTGTTCAAGCAGGTTTCCTCCATGTGCTCCAGTTTCCATATACTGTATATAGATTTTCTTTTAGCTAAGCACTTAATTATTCAACATTGACTGAGGTTTCATTAAATGGATAAATGCTGCGCTCTGGGTTCAGATAGGGCGAAGGAGGATGCACAGGCAGCATTCATTAGGAACTTTTATTGGAACACCAACACACAAGGAAATAATGCTCTCGGTCCGAGGACCCCTTTTCCCCAACGGCCGACACCCCAAACCAAAGCAGGCTTTCTCCACTTTCTCCTCCTCCGGCAGACGCAATCACCCCCTTATATTCCTCCTATGTTACCCAAATTCAACCAGTTGCAATGGATGCGTTCTCTCGCTCAAACGCACGGCAACGTGGATCGTTACAGTACTGATATTCTTAACTGGTTCCTTCTATATCTTTGAAAACTGCGATAGTTCTAAAAATCGTTTGAGTTTTTTCAGTTGTATTAGAGGAATGATTATTTCTTTCTCTGTTTCACTGCAGAAACATTCCAATTAAATGTTCTAGTTTTTTATTTTGCACCAAATACTAAGTTTACGATTGAAAATTTTAGCACATAAATAATTTCGCCTCAGTTTAGCTATTTTGGGGAGACGAGTAACTAACAACTTATTTGTGCAAAAGTCTATTGGAAAAGAGCAGTTATAAAATATGAAAACATGGTTCTAGCAGTACCAGTAAGGAGACATAAAACTAATTATTTCAGTTCATACTATTACAGGATCAGCACACCAATACCTGTGGCAACTGATTCCTACATTCCATCAAGACTGATGGATTTCTCGACCTCTGGCTGCTTGGTGGTCCCACGTACAAGCGGTCAAATTTTGAAAGATCGCAGGTCTTTGATTTTGACCCCAAAGTGGTGGAATGAGCTTTCTCTCTCCCTCAGAACTGCTGAATCTCTTGCAATATTAAGTAAAGATTTCTAAACGTATCCATCCTTAACCACTGGTTCTGGTTAGGGTCACAGCAACCCAAAGCCTATCCCAGAAGCAATGGCCAGCTAGGCAGGGTACAACCTGGATTGGATACTAGTCCATACTGTAAATTTTTAATTTATGAAGTAAAAAACGGGGTAGACGTATGAGACACTGTCTCAAAAGACTTGCAAGAGGCAACATGAATGCATACAGATGATAGACAAGGCACTCACCTTCACAAAGCTGATCCATTTCAGGCTAGTTGCTGAAAGGTGCATAATGGAGGACTGTTGCCAGTACCCACAAAAGCAATTATGTTATGGAAATAGTGGCATGAAGATAAGTAGCAATATATGGATTCAGTGCTCTGAAATACAGGGATGGTGATCTCAAGGTCCTTATTTGAAATGGAAGGAGGACAAACAGTATATCCCCCTGTGACAATGAATGGCTGAGATTTGCTTGAACTCTTGCCCAGAAACTTTGATAAACTGCAAACAGTTCGAACCCTTTTATACCTCATATCTCACTGTTATCCATAACAATACACCAGAGACATAGGCCACTGTTTAGCAGTGATTGGAATAGCTATTTTTTGGGTAGCAGAAAGTTAGTCTGATTTGTCTCAAATTACTAACTTTGCTGTCCTCAAACTTATTTTCATTTTAATGAACATAGGAAAGCACTACTCTTAGTAACACAAAATTGTTTAATTGAAATATGTTTATCATGTCTATAAATAAAAATTTTTTCATTGTGCCTTTATATATTAAAACCATGTAATAAAAATCAAGATCGAAATGATATGATTTTATAAAGGACATATAGCATTTTGTCAAATATTGCAAAGGTTGTTGAAACAAAAAAAAAATTAAAAAAAAATTACAGCCTGAATGGTAGAAATCCACAGTATAATAATCACTTAAGCTACAGAGAACCTTTACCTGAAGAGAATTAAGGACAGATATTGAACCAGCAACAAAGATTACAATGGCAATAGCCATCCATTCAGTACAGGCTTACATCAGTTGATCAATAATCAATTTACCTAAGGTAATTTCTTCTCAAACTTGGTTACACAACATAGAGTGCAATCTGGCCTGCAGGAGCAAGAGAGAGCGTAGAGCAGGGATCACCATCCGATCACAATCTAAAGAGGAGCAGAAAGGGTGAGCTGCAGAGTATGACAGGAGGCCTGAAGTAAACGTACAAACACAAAACTCTATTGACAAGTCTGTAGAAAGAAGTATGTATGCGGTTTAAGCCCAAAAAATCTCTACTGACTCGTTTTTCTGGGTTCAACGGTCAAGTATATAATGGTTCTGGGAAAGTTAAGGTTATGTGCTCCTGCACTGATCTGGTGCATCCCATAATGCATTTCTTTCCCTGCTGGCAGGATTGTCTTGTAGGGAGACAGTACTCTAGTCCACAGGGCATTCATTACCTGTCTTACATCCTCTCTTCACCTTTTTGCAATTCCTACTGGATTGTCTGGATTTGAGTTGAATCCATGACTGTGAATTCTGCCTCTAGCAAACTGAAGACAGTTGGTGCAGCAATGTACAGAACAATGTTTTGCTAAATCAATTTGTATGAAATTTGGCAGGTCAGAAAATAAGTGATTGTAAGTGAAAAACTGAATGTTTGCAAAATAACTCTCCCATTTGATATTTATATTACATACTATTAATATGAAGAATTGCAGAACGCCAAGGAGCCATCCTACAGCTGTAAAATCACAATTATGACGGAGAGTGTTTGTTGACTTTAAAATAAATGCATGGCCTTTTTCTAAACACATATGTTTAATTTAAATTCAATTAAAAATGTTTGCAGTTCACAAAAAAAGCCATGAAATATCAAATTGCAATTAGCCTATAATTCACACTAATGGTATTCACATAAATGCAAAGCTACTACAACTGATCGACTTATAAGTATCGTACATCAGTAAATCTTTACCTGAAATACAGTAAGAGGGACATTATGGGGAAATATATTTCTGACTCCTTGCTGAGTGGCAAGTGCACTGAGTACTTAAGATACAGCCGTCCATTACATTCTCCTGTGGGTCTAGATTTCCTGTTCCAAGACACTTTCTTGAAATGTGTATGCATCCAAACCCCTAAGGTGTTCCCTGCTGAGTGCAGACCTCTGCTAATGTTCACTTAGACCCAAAGGTTTACTCAAATACTGCCCTTCTGTAGTGCACATTATGGAGCTTTCAGGGTTTAATAAATATTTACATCTCAGCAGTGGATTTCTTGATTTTTTTAAGGCTTCATTGCCATTATAAAATCTATTTTTAAGATAAATACACATCGCACAGCTCTAAGGAAAAAGGACATGTTTGTTGTTTGATGTTATTCAAAAAATATATGAAAACTGAATTCTTTTTAAATGTCACTGTATGATGAGTTCCAAAATAAAATAGTATCCTTTTACCCAACACTGAACTTACAAGTGGCAAAGGACATCATGTTCTCTGAAGTTAATATTCAACTCAATTAAAAAAAAAAAAAAAAAAGCATTTTAAAATTACTTTGTCTGGTCCCTTATATTAAAAATATGACATTCCCATTTTCACCCTTTTTGACCAGTCAAGCATTCTAAGATTATTTGAATTTCACAACAGAACATACTCAACTTAAAAGTTCTGCGTTAAAAATTTCCTAGAGGGATATACGCATTTCCTAGAGAAAATAATGTGTCTTCTAAATGTAATTACTTATAATTTGCTTATCATTCAATTATACTTCATTGAGACATCTGGAAATAATCAGGGAACTGAACATTTGTTATTTATACAGTGTCCATTATGGTTGCATTTAACGACTCATTTTGCAAATACATTTTCATACTTGCACAGATCAAGGTTGTCTGGGTGTCTGGTGACGTGGGAAACTACATTATATACTTCACATGCTATAGTAAATAGGGTCCTATTGTGCTTTATATAAAATACTTAATTATAAACTTATCTGTTTGTGTGGAAAGCAATTTGAGAAAACATTATTACTAGCTACTCACCTTGAGGGTAGGGTTACAAGAGTTAGCACTTCTTGGACACAGTGTGCCCGTTCCTCTGGGGAATGAACAGCTAGTTTCTCCAATTACATCTCAGCTGACACAGCCATAAAACTGAGAAGTGCTCCAGGATATTCTTAAAAACTGGCAGTTACAGCTCATTGTCACGCAAAAACCCTGCATTGGTATTTCGAGCTGATTCATAAAAACCTCATAGAGAAGGACATCGCACCACTTAGTGTTGAGAAACACTAAATGGAAAAAGCGCAAAATGCAGTTTATTTTTAAAAAATGTAAGCTGTTTTGTAATGTAGTAGGTGTGATAAATGAAAAAGTGATTGTTTTGTGATATTCTATTGAAACATCTTGTCATTATTTCAAACTTTGCCAAAATACATGATGTTCATAAGTGGTATTTCAAGCTGCCACTTACTTTAGGCAACGTCAGCTTTCAGTACTTGCATAATTATAGATAAGCCTTTTTCCAATGACATTTACTGGTAAAACACAGCAGCACATGCTTATTTGTCATGTTTCACCGAGTTTCTCTTTGTTTCTGTCTAACATGGACAGGGAGGGAAAATGGATACAATGATAGTACTGTAAATACCTGGATCAATACTTTCTTGAATACTGGAAACACCAAAAATATTTTGATGCATTGTCAGTCCTTCCCTGGCAACTCAAAATTAGTTGTTCAATAAAAGAAAAATCCAGTAAAGTGAAATTCAAAAAATGCCACGTTAAAATAATGTATTAAAGTTAGGTATCTTTTTTTTTGGCTGCCTTTTTCCTCAATTTTTTTTGTGTTTTTAGAGTTTAAGTGTGTAGTGGGGGCAGCTGATAGTGTAGTGGTTATGGTTGATGCCTTTGGATCTGAGGGCTGCTGCTTCATATCTCACCTGACTTTGTGACTGGCAGTAGTATCCTTGAACAAGGTACTTATGCTGAATTGCTCCAGTAAAATTACTCGGCTACATGAATGGGTAAATAGTTGTAAGTATCTCAACGTTTTAAGTCAGTTTGGAGAAAAGCATCAGCTAAATGTAGTCTTCATTTACATTAAATGAAAAGACATTCTTTGCAGCTGCCATTAAAGGAATGTCATAAAGTGAAACTTCTATAAATATTTATTTTTGTTGTAATTCTTTGTCACATTTTTCACAAACCATCAGAAATGGTAAGTGCATACAGCATGAGCTGTTTTCAACACACAGACATTTAATTGGATTTTGTTTTCTCACCATTATTTGCAGTACTCTGATAATTCAGTGAGTGCACACTAAAGCGACAGAAGTGGTTTCGAGTGGATTATGTTCTTTTTTAATGCGGTAAAATAATTGCTTACACTGATGATTGCACTTCACCTCTGAGATTAGATTGGCTTAAAATACTTGAGGCAAGATTTTGACAGCAAAGAATATTCCATAACCCGTTGTAAATAGTTTCTGTCCTTGGGTTGATTTAAAGATTTTAAATTGGAGTATGTTAATGAAGCACGTTAGGCTGGCTGGTTGATTGTAGATTAGTTATGATGCATTGCTTCGCACCTGATTACTGAAACCCTGGATGTGAGGGTAATCCTTTCAAAGTAGCAGTAGCTCTGTAACTGGCGACTGAGTCTGTGGTATACAGCAGGGTTGTCTCTGCCACTAGCTATGGGCTTCTGGTGGAAAGTGAACCAAAATGACGCTGGGTGAACATGAAGGGTGATAACGTAACGAAGCTAAGATCACATTTAGACATTTTACACATCATGTATTAAATTAAACTTGGTTAGTTTTTTTGTATCATTTGTTTTTAAATGTCTGTATTTTATCAAAGCACAACAGAAACAGTGATTTCAGTGGCCTTTTTATATATGTATCTGCACTTTAATGGCGCTTCTGAATGTAGAGTAAAGCAGAATGGGTATGTTTTTCACTTAAGTTACCACCAAGTAAGACTATGACCAGGATAAAAAGTTCATATAGTGCATATATGGCACAAATAAAAACAAATTGAAAAGTATTTTTCTGGACATTACAATCAAAATAAGTAGTATCATTTGTGCTACTCCAGCAATTGTTACTCAGTTTATTACCATATTTCCTTATTCTGTTTGATACATTATTCAATATTTAACTTACCCAAAGCATCAAAAGTTCATTATGACATAATCAGGTTTAGTACAACCACTGATGAAAATTTGGGCACTGGCAAAAATGGTGATATTGGATTAATTGGTTACAAGAATCACGTGTCTGCATCTACAGCTCTACTTCTCTTGGTGAAAGGCTCTTTTGTTTACTTTGAGTTGTGCATTGCTTTATAGGAAAGAATCTGCTAAATTAATGAATGCTAATGTAAATGTAAGTCTCTTAATGGATTAATGTTCCTGCCTTGCAAACAGTACTGCTTTTGCAGACAAATACAGCAATTATGATACTTAAGTGATAAAAGGATTGTCTTATTATTCTTACTAAAAGTGTATTTCCAACTCTGTACTTCAGTGGTAAAGAAATCTAAAGCTTCTTAAAGTGATTAAATATCTTTCACAAATGTAGTTCTCTACCACCTTATGAAAGTAAAGTGTTCCCAAAAAACACTTCAATAAACTCTTATAAGTCAAAGATGCACACTTAGTCGGCTGACACTTTCCTTCAAAGCAACTTACAATGCTAAGATACCTACAATTACTGCTTTATAGAGTTTTAATGAAGCAATTCAGGCTAAGTACCTTCTCAAGGATACAACAGCTGAAAGCAGAATTTTAACCTGTTACCTTAGGGTCCAAAAGCAGCAGCACTAATCCCTGCACTACTAGCTGTCATTAATATTATTACCATTAGCTTCAATTGTTAAAAAAAAAAAAGTGTGTCCCTGAGCCTCAAAACTGACACCCATGTATCCTAAAATATCACAAAATTTCATTATAATGAGCAAAATTACTTCAGGAATTTACATAGTTATAGCAACAGAAAATCTGACAAGGTAAACTATCTTTAGTAAAAACCAAGGCAACAAGTAAATACAGCCATGGAGAAAACATGGCACTCTCCCTCACCCAAGAGAAAAACAGTAATACCCTAAAGCTTTTCTATCTAACACAGGGCTAATACTTACTCCAGTACTACCACATGCAGAGTGGTTTACGGTTAGCAAAACCACAACTACCTAAAACTAAAAATCAATGTAAAAGCTGTCTGTCATAAAAGTACATGCAATCAATAGTTTAATCCCGTAACAAGTGTCCATAAACCTACTTACACAAGTATTTCACTATCAACCAAGACAGGCATAGTGGATGTGCCACTGAGTCAAGTCTGACTCATAGCAACCATTCACATGGTTTCCAAGACACGGGAAAAACAGAAGAAATTTACCAGAAACAATGTTCAATAATCTTTCTGAAGAGCGCAAACACAAAGACAAAGATTCAAACTTTGCACACCCTAAACTTGAGTCAAACTGCATGCTCACCAAGCAACTCAGTATCTGTGGGATTATACCTATACCTGCTTCTCTTCTACTATATCATCATGTCCTGTATCAAGGCAGCTATATATCTTCTGAAATGTGCAAATTAAATGTGTCCAACTATGTATGAATGTGTCTACATCCAGTTTATTTTCTTGTTGGCCTCCTTAGGGGAGCCCTAGAGTAGACAGCCAAACAGATACTCATGGTCTATGTACCAATTCAATTGGAAGGAGCATGAAATCCAAATTCAGTCTTGAAAACTGCAAAAAAAAAAAAAAAAAATTTTTAATTCAAAGTGGGAATATTAAATGAAGCGTCTAGTAAAGCTGCATTCTCCTAACTCAAGTCAGTGTATCTCAGAGTGCAACTGTATTGAACTCTGCTCTATATTTTAGTGTATAACACAATAAGCAAATCTGAATTTTTCCTAGAAATACAACAGTTTACTATTTAAAATATGTAACAATTTACCAGCTCCTGGAAAATACAGCCATCAATTCAGTCCAAAGTGAAAAGCTCTCAGTGATTTGAACATTGTTATTCTTCTGTATCACAGTCAATACCTCAGATTAAGAACACCTTACAGAGAAAGTGCTTGTAAGAACAGACAAATATCTGTGCATTTCTGTGTAGGTACAATGGTATAAGGTCATTTCAAAGTGGTGCAATCACGATACAGCCTTGCAACTGTTATATAACAACAAAACTGGGTGTTTTGTATTGGTATGTTACATGTACCATTGCAACATGAGTAGCATCCTCAAGTTCCCTGAAATGAAAAGAGCTATGACAACAATGATGTATTGCAAGGGGAAATACATTTTACCTCAAGGAAATCAATTTTTCCTTTAATTCAAACTTATGCAATCAATCTGCCAAAGAATGCAAGTGACATCATGTGGCGTTTATGTCAAAGTCAAACAGCATCTAAGAAGATATTGCAGTAAACAAATCTCCATCCAAACTCTGTCTTAGCTAGCCTAGTAATAATGATTATGATTCAACACTTTCAGTTATCCTTCAAAATTGTGCTCTGACTTTGTTTGTTCATGTGGACGTCATTATCACCATGATCTAACCCTCCAAATGTAACATCTTATGAGAAAAAAGGATCACTTGCAACACAAAGACATTAGAATTCTCCATGGTTTCCTACATTCCTTTGTTAAATTGATAAGTCTTTATTCAATGCATTTTGATTTTCTGGTGAATGAACATGTAAGAATGGGAAAATGAACTGAGCTCAAGTTATTTGGTTATGCTAGTCTCACTCTTTAGTTATGCTCTATGAGCCACCCCAATCTCAGCCTATGATTATTGTGAAATCATGAAGAGTCTTATTTTTAACTAATTTTTAACCCATCACAGACTGTGTGACATTTGGTACAATGCAGTGCTTTGAAAACATATTCAGCTGCTTTGCAATTTTCCATATTTTACAACTTTGACACATTTGATCAGATAATTTTGTCTTTTCTTCTAAAAGATAAATGGCTTTCATAATAGTATTTTTCCTTGTTGTTGAAGTTAATGAAATGTGCTACCATAGATTTAAAAAAATAAGAAATTGTCCCTTCAGTAGGGGGTGCAGTGGCACGGTGGGTTGGACCACAGTCCTGCTCTCCAGTGGGTCTGGGGTTCGAGTCCCGCTTGGGGTGCCTTGCGGTGGACTGGTGTCCCGTCCTGGGTGTGTCCCCTCCCCCTCGGGCCTCACGCCCTGTGTTGCCGGGTAGCCTCCGGTTCCCCGTGACCCTGTAAGGGACAAGCGGTTCTGGAAATGTGATGTCCCTTCAGTCTGCAACATTTTGTGGTACCTTTAGCTGCAGTGACTGCAACTAAATACTTTGTGCACCTGTACTAGATATACACTATACATATGAGATGCAGTGAAAGACTTATACAATTGCCCCTGTTGACTTTGTTCAGTTTTTTTCTAAATTCAGTGATAGTCAAATTAATGTCACATACTTTTACAAAAGGAGCTTTAACACTTAAACCCACTCAAATGTGGTCATTCTGTATAAATATTCTGTATTGAGTCCTTTTAGTTCAAAATGATGTGGGTCACGATTCATTCTATAAACGGTTTAATCACAATGACTGATATAAGAGCTCAGGAAGATAATCCCAGCACTTTTTTCTGAAGTTGTTGTTCAGCAGGGGGATGCTTTTTTGTGAAATTAGAAACAATGCATAATTATCTCAAGGAAGCAAGCTCTCAGGAGGAAAAGAGTCATAAACTAAGAGTCAAATAAGAGCAAAATTTGTTCTCTAGCTATTAAAATGTAAAATAAATTGCAGTCTTAAATGAAGAAGTGGAAGCTGGATCCTTGTTTCACTGGGCAGATTAGACCTGCAGCAAAAAAAAAAAAACTGTACCTGAAATCACAGTTCTGAAAAACCATGCAAAAATGCCATAGCTATTTTACAATTAACAGAAAACAAAATTTAGTATTTCTAAGCTGACAGAATCTGTGACAAATAGGCACTTGAGGCACTGAAGGTGCCTGCTATTTTTGACACAAATGTTTACTTTTGAAATACAGGAGTCAAGAAACAGGCTTTTAACTATTTTCTGAAAGCAAATGGAATAAGATCAATACATTTATTTTGTTATACAAGTGTTTATTAGTTTTGTTCATCTTTCTCACTTTCTTCAATACAAAGTTGTTCTGACTGTGGAATCAGATCTTTCATCAGTTCATGATGAACCCTCATTTATAGCAGAACTTTGTTAAAACCCCCTAGGGTATGGACTACCAACCAACCAACCAACCAGCTAATGTAAGACACATGCATGAGAGAACCAGAAACCTTTTTAACAGTCTGGTGGATAAGGAAGTTAAAATTGCTGAAATTCTGTTAACTGATCACTCATTCAGTATAAGTAAAATAATTCCATTCCAGCTTGGTACCGTCACTATGGCACTCAAACAGAAGCCCTTTGGGGACCACAGAGACTCCTGTCTTATGTGAATTGAATCTATAACCTATGAGCCACAGGTTCTACTGCTTGCCTTGCTACAGATATTATTACCAACTGCAAAAAAAACTGACACTGATTGTTACGTTCCTGTACAGGTTTGCGGGCGTGTTTTGTTATTCCGTTCTGTGTTTGTGTATTTTTTATCCCTGTATAGGTCCTGATCTTCATCAGTCCCGGTGTAGTTGCTCCAGTTGGACAAATCAGCTACAGACTCCGCCATCTTAAAAACCCTACCATTTCCCAGGAAACTCAGACTTTTGTTTTCATGGTGCTTGTCTTTGTTATTAGCTCTTACTCTATGTGATGGTTCAGTTGTTATGCATTTGGTTTATTGTTATCTGTTGACTTTGTGTTGTTGCCCTGGAGAAAAAGCAGACAAGTAAGCATGTCACATGACCTACAGTACTATGCAAAAGTTTCAGGCACTTAGAGGAAAAAAAGCTGTAAAGTGAGAAGAATGCTTCCAAAAATAATGTTCTTAATAAACATCCTAAAAAGCTTAGTCACCATCCATTGTCAAGTCGCTTAGTACAGCGGGCTTGGCCGGGTCCCGCTCTCTGACAGGTCTGGGGTTCGAGTTCTACATAGGGTGCCTTGCGATGGACTGGTGTCCTGTCCTGGGTGTGTCCCCTCCCCTTCCAGCCTTGCACCTTGTGTTGCTGAGTTAGGCTCTGGTTTGCCACGACAGTGTGTACTTTCTTTAATGACATACAAAACCCTTACTATAACTTTTTGCAAAAGGAATGTTTGGAAATCTAAAATATGCTCTTTCCCATTGACACTAATGCAGAAGACATTAAATAACAGTCTAAAACACATTTTTGTGAAACATCAAAGTGCCTAAGACTTTGGGCGGTACTGTACATATCCAGCATGTACATTTCTGCCACCTGTCTAGACTCATTAGGAAAGAGGCGGGTGCCACCCCTCGTACATTTGGCTTTTGGTAGATATAGTAGGTTAGTTAGGGCATCCTAGATGTTGAAGACCTTCTTGTTTTGTTTCATAGTTAGGTAGGCAGTTAGTATACTTTGGTTTTCCTAAGCTCTTTGCTTTGGCACCGTCTTCAGTCCTTTTTCCCCTGGAAAGTCTCTTTGTATTATTTAAATGTTGCAAACAGCCACCAGAATATCTGCACCTATTTGCACAATAAAAAGAACTTGTACCTAAGCACTTCCTTTTTTTATGTGTGATTTTGATGGCGTTTTATTACCACTCAACACCAGTTACCTGGTGTTACACCATAGTCATCCCTAGATGCTTGGGATTATCTTTTCGGTCAGGATAGTGTTGTTTGAGATGCTGTTATTCATGAATCTGATTAACTCATATCGTGTTGCCCAAGAATTTAGTCATCCTGTTTAACTTTGATTGCTTGGTGCCAGTGGTATTGTTGTTTCGATACGATTGTGTATTTTTGCTTATTGGGGCTTATTTTTCCTTCGCTGTGTCAGGTTTTTCATACATTGTAGTAACTATGGCCTTGTTTGACTTGGAAACAAGTATCGATAAAAGTTGTTCAAGGTTTTCTTACTCTAATGAGTAAGGGTAAGTATCTTGTTCAAGGGTACTATAGCAGTTGTATGACTGAAATTGGGGACCTTTAGTTTGGCACTTTGTGCTAAAATCGGGCCAAAAAATACCTATGCTCTATAACAACAGTGTGGTCCTGCTAACCAACTAATGAGGTGAAGGTTAATGTAATACCAGACAGCCAGTAGTGTAGTGGTTAGCGCTACTGCCTTTAGCTCCGAAGGTCACAGGGTCAATCCGCACTTCTGGCTGTAGTATCCTTGAGCAAGCTACTTGAACTCAATTGCTCTGGTAAAATTACTTAGCTGTATAAATGGGTCCATAATTGTAACCTTAACAGTGTAACTCACTTTGGAGAAAAGCATCAGGTAGATGTGAATCCACAAAGGTTTATTTTCTTCAGGCATATTTGTAAAATAATAGCATTTTACATGTGTGAAGCAACTGTTCTTTCACTAACAGAGAAGGTATGTCTAGTGTCTAGAAAGGGTACCCTTCTAGATCTCTGTTCAAGAAACTGGCAATCATATCAGAAAATGGATCAGTCCAGAGGACAGAAATAAATATATATATCACACACACACAGTTGTATAAAAGATCGATAAGTGCCATGGGCTGAAGGAAGAATTGGAACGGCTGTGGAAAGTGAAGTTCAGAGTGGTCCCAGTGGAAATAGGAGCACTTAGGGCTGTGACCCTCAAACTGGGAGAGTGGCTTCAGCAGATTCTGAGTACAACATCTGAAGTCTGTCCAGAAGAGTGCAGTCCTAGGAACAGCTAAGACACTGTGCAGAATCCTCAAACTCCAAGGCCTCTGGTAGAGGACCTGAACTTGAAGATGACACACACACTACCCCATTTTACAATTTAAGAAGATTAAACTGACATTGCTCCACAGCAAACTAACTGATATATTCTGGTGGAATACATGGTTCAACCATTTGGGTAAAAGGAAATCCATTCTCATTCTCTTGTTTGCAATACAAATGGTAATGTCAGTTTCATTATTGTAAGCCTTCCACTGAACTGAGATAAACTCTTATTTAGCATATATATGACACCAGTAGCAAATTCATGCTGCCTTATTTTGGATTTTTATTATTTGTCATTTTCTTCTGTCCAGAATGACTTGGAACAGACAGAAGTGCAACTGGTTTTCAAAAAATATTTGAATACAAATGATAGAAATACATTCTTGCTAAGCAATGAAGCAGTTTAACTTGGAATTTCTGTATTCTAAAGCTACATCCAAAACCTGATGTATAACCCTATAGACTAATTATAAAAGTCTGCAATAATTGTTCCAAAGTTTCCTCCGCCTGTTACAGGACAAAGATGAGGCAAAAATGTTGGCAGCTGGTGTTTGGTAGACTGTCAGACCACCACCACTTTCCCTGAGTATCCTGTACATTCTGCTTCTAACAAATCAAATCAAATTTTATGTAAATTAGCATGTTAAACAGTATAATACCCCAAAAGTTCTTGATTTATTTAAAGAATAATGCATTAAAATTCTAAATACAACATTTTTGTATAATACTTTTGTGTTAAACAAAATGCTTGGAAAAGTGAAAATTTTAACTTTAATAATTCATGCTGATGTGGTATTATTATGCTCCCAAAGGAAAATCAGAGGTACTTTGATGTACAGTTTGACAGATATAAATTGCTCAACAGTCATCTATTATCAGACTGCAGAAGCCAAAAAAAAAAAAAAAAAAAAAAAAAAAGAATATTTTGTTTTCTAGCAAACTTTCCAAGCTCTTCCAGTCAAGCTACACCTCTTCTGTTATTTTTGAATTTGCCCTTAAAACTGCACAAGCATTTATAAGATCTCTGCACCTTTGCTCCATTTCCAACTCTGCATGGGCTCTTTTGTAAACTACTGTAGTTCATTGCTACAAGACTTTGGTCTCTAATAAGATTACAGTAAAAATAAACATGAGACTTTCTTACTTATGCTTGATGATATTAAAAAGTAATAGTTGTGAGAAAACAAATTAACTTCCCAGACCTGGATCTCAAAGTGTCTTTCAATAAAGGGCATAATACAAGCAAAGCAGTCAACTAAACAGGAATAGATCACAGTCTTCAAGCAGCCAATAAATTAGTTAATAAATGTGCTCTCCAGAAGTATGAAATATACTACCCCACACAGAAAATATGCCAAGATAAGGCAATTTTACACAGAATTAATCTTTTTAATTCATGTTAGTAAATACACCTATTCACTGTATGAAATTACTGTATTTGGTCAGCTGCAGGAAGATATCGACTTGATCTTGACATCTTAATTTTGTAAATGTTCCCAGTATGACTTCTAATTCATATAACTTATGTAATTCTATGTGTGTTTGCCAAAAATGTAAGAACTGGAAAAGGGAACATACATAAAATAAAATCAATGAATAAATGCAAATAACACCACAAAACTTAAATATTACATTGTCAGTAATTTATCATTTACAAAATGTGGTTAAAAGCCATTAAAGTTTTTTTCTTGGTCCTTAAATGTTTTCATATTCAAGACTAAAATGTTTTACACAAACAGCATATTGCAAAATGCTAGGAAAAGCAACAATTTTCCTGATTTCTGCTTTACAATAATTACTGGCCAGTAGATTGAGAATCAAACTGCCATTTAAAAAAAATAAATTACAGAAATTTTGAATATCATCCAGTTCTTTTTCACATAGTAAATTTGCATGTAATTTTTACCAAAACTATATTTTTTTAAAAAAAAACTGATAATACTGAGAATTTTGAAGAGACATATGAATATATACCTACAAACTGCCTTATGCATGCTGCTAGTTAAGAGGATGCTTAGTCACCCTTGATATAATTTATGTAATTAAAACCTATGTAAATGGAAATAGCTGTGTTGTGTAATTAGAATGATGCAGTTTTCTAAATATACTTCGTGAGATAAGACATGAGAAGCCTTTATTCTTTAAAAATCCATGCACAGGTATTCTTCAGTTGAAAAGATTGATGAGTAAATCGATAAAGGTGTAATTAAGTACATTTTTTAAAATGTCACTTTCTCCAGATTGTGTGCTGCTTCTCAACGTTCCCTCTCATTATCAGTGAAGTTTTTACCTGACGTTCTTCCAGTGATGTAAGGTGTGGGTGTTAGCTTGTCAACAAAAGCCCACCTTTTTTTTTCCCCTCCCCTCTTGCTGGTTATGACCTTTATTTCTTTCCACTTATGGCTTCCATCATTCATTCATTCCTGCGTAAACTGAACATGTCAGGCTATTCATCAGTATTTCCGAACTGTCAAACAAGTAAAGCGTGGTCTTCCTTAGCATTTACACATAGGCCATGGCATGTGTCAAATTCAGTAAAATAACGGTATGTATCTTCCTGAACAGCAGCACTGCCGATGCTCTGAGCAGCATGATTGTAGAGCAGTCGTAGCTAATAGATTACTGGTATGAAACCTCAACACTTCCTTGCTTTCATTTTCTACCTTTTGCTTGCTTATCTGACAGTTGTCCAAAATGCTTATTTTCTAGAAGTTTCTGAAATTCTCTGAGATGTACATTGCTTTGGAGAAAAGTGTCTGCTAAATGAATAAATGTGCCACGCCCACACTGCAATGAGCTACACCTAGGACCCAGTCGGGACGGAGGCATAGGTGGCGGCGGGACCAAGACTGACGCGGAACCTTGTTTGCCTCAACCTTCCTACAGCTCACCATTCTGGTTACCCTTGATCCTTGTGCCTCGCTCCCCGTAACCTCCTGACCCGGTTGGATTCCTGTGTTCTTTGACCTTTTGCCTGATTCTCGATTTCGCCTCCTGGATCTCCCTGAGTACGACGATTGCACCTCGGCTAACTGCGCACGTCTGTGGCGATGATTATTGGATCTCCCTTAATAAACATCTTGTTCGCTCCACACTTGGGTTTGCCCTCTCATTCTGGAAACGGAACATGGCAAAATGTCAAAACAAAAGCATATATAAAATTAATAGTATTCAGTGGCTCAACATGGCAGTACACTGGATAATGTTGAAGCCTTGCAGGCCGTCAGTCAGCATGTTGTGCATCTGATCATGCGTTTGAATCCAGTTCAGTCTGCGTGGAGTTCGTATGTTCTAATATTTCTGTGGGATTCCTCTGAATACTCAAATTTCTTCCCAGAGTCCAAGGAAATGCGTTTAAGGTGAAATGGTGATTCTAAGTTGCTATTATAGCATGTCTCTCCGCACCTTTAACAAGTGTCTTAAAACTCACCTCTTCTGCACTCACTTCTCCCGTTATATCTTAAGTGCATGTTAATGTTTAAATATCCATGCTCAATAACTTTGTGATCATAACTGTTGAATCACCTTAAACTTTTATGCTGCTCCTCATGTGAAGTACATTGGTTCATATGTTGTAATGTAACAAATTAAGTGTGCTTTTGAATCAGGTATTTTCACGTAAGTCTCGGTTGATATAATGCTCTTTTTTTTTCTGCGAGATGTATATCACACTGGAGAAAAGCATCTCCTAAATGAATAAATGTATGTGATTGTCCTGTGACGTGCTAGTGTTCTGACCAGTGGGTGCCATGCTTCACACCCTGTGCATCCAGGACAGGCTATGGACCATTGTGACCCTGCAGTGGGCAAGGGGTTATCATGAATGGACAGTGACATGAGTACCTTCTGCATTCATTCAAGATACACAGGACAAGATGTTATACCCAATGCGTACATTACAATTGCTGTACACAAAGACCCAGTCCAACCAACATCACCACAAAGCCACAGAGAACATCCAGCATTGCCGACATAGATCTCCATGACTCAAGACAAAGAAGCTTAACTACCTTCCCCAGTCAACACAACTACAGGATACCACCATGGGTATTTCCTTCAGGCTGTCAAGTGGGCACCTCCCTTCATTAGCATTTCATTGATTTAGGCCCACAACACCTCTAGAAGACTGAACAGTGCAGTCTGGCATCGCACCCCCTCCGCACACATGGTGGATGCCCTTCACCTTCAGCAAATACTGCAACTCCACACAGTCAACTACTCCAGTTAAACCACAGCACCATACATGTCTTGAACCATACCACCTTCACAACCTCAGATCATTCTATCTTACCTCCATACATGCCAACAAGAACTGCAAATGCACCTAAACTAACCTAATTAACAAGGCCTCCTTAATGACCACCAGGTTCCTCCCATTACTAGCCACCTGTCACTAATTTTACCATTATTACACACCTCCCTCCAATCTCTAATCCCAACTACCCTGTTCTCTTCTCAACCACAACCACTGAATGGCCTTGTCAGCAGTCTCAGACAACTCCTTCACCACCACCCTTAACAAGTGGCCTCTAATATCAAATTCCCCCAATAATGACACACATACACACTCACTCACTCACTCACCTCAAGCATGGGTTGCAGCAAACTGGAGCCTAACCCAGCAAAACAGGGCAAAAGGCTGGAGGGTACACACCCAGGATGGGACACCAGTCTATCACAAGGCACCCCATGCAGGACTCAAACTCCAGACCCACCAGAAAGCAGGCACAGGCCAAACCCGCTGGACCACCACATTCCCACCATAAAGATCACTGACTTTTAAAGCAATAGGCCAGACTGGTCCTTACCCAAAGTATCTTTACACTACGCAAACAGATCCATTTAATGCAACTGCAACTTGTGCCTTTCTCTCCATGCTGTCCTAATGAAATGCTTGATATAACGGGTGTGGAGAATGGTGGGGGGGTGAACATTGCCCCCATGCACACATTCAGAAAGACATCAAGTGAAATGTAAACCACTACTCCCAAATCTACACATTTTTTACAATGGTTTACTGCTTTTGATATGAGGATTGTGACAAGGAGGAGAGGGGAGAAAGTGACTGCTGAAGAACACCCCGAATTCTGCTTCTGTCAGGCACAAATATGTCACGCTACTCTCCAGAGTCAAAACTAGGGGACAGGAAGGTGTGGGAGAGCGGCGTAGCTGCGTCTGTCATTGTGCTTCCTGATATGAATCCTCTAGCAGGCAGATCCATATGCCCCATAAATAATGTGAAAGCAAACAGGGAACATAAGTCTTCAGCAACAACAGACAGGTGCTTGGTGGTACATTTCTGATGGCTGAGAACAGACTCTACCAGACATTTATCCTCCATGTCAGCCTATCATGTCTGTGTGGAATGAATGGATAGAAAATACACAATTGTGGCAAATACTACAGAGGAGTTATCTTCTGTCTTTCCAAAGTTTTTGGGACAACACCCTAATACTTGAAGCAGTCATGTTGAAATTATGAGCTATCCCACCGACAAAAGGGAGACACACAGCGCTAGTCCTGCACTTAAATACAAATCGCATTTTAGACAATCATATCTCCACCAGCACTAAATCACTCTCCAAGACATTTAAAGCTTTATCGCCTATCTTCGGAGACAGAAGCATTGAATTTACATATAAACCGCTACGATTTGGATCGAGCCTCAAAGGAGCTGTGACAGCCTGTGAGCAGGTTTCTGCTATGCTGTGAATATGTAACTACAGTCATTCATCATGGCACAAGGGTGGAGGTCTTGATGGGTAAAGAATGAAACCTTAAGGAAATGACAAAATCATACAGTAGCAATAAATAAAGACATAAGACAACCATCATCACTGTGTCACGTGATAGTGTGGCACTCAGATTTAGGCAAAAAAGGTTCCACTGTGAAAAGGTTTCATATTCTTAACACCAACATTGTGATGTGTGGGAAGTGAATTCTATTTGGAGAGTTATGCTGTCAGGTGGCACAGTGGCACAGCCAGTAGTGCTGCTGTCTCACAGTGTCAGGGAGATGTAAGAGGCTGTAGGTTCAATCCTTGCTCAGTCTGTGTTGAGTTTACATGTTCTCCCTCTGTCTGCTGGGGTTTCCTCCAACAGTCCAAACACATGCTATTCAGATTTACTCCTAGTGTGAGAGTAAGTTCCACCAGCGTGGGGAGGAATAACCCATTGTAAGTAATGTATCTAGCAGTGTAAGTCACCTTGGTGAATAAGGTGTGTGGGCTGATAATACTACATAGAGCTCATGGGAAGCTGCTTTGGAGGAAAGTGTCTGCTAAATAAATGTAAATGATTTGGAACACAGCTGAGGAGTAAATGTAGGACTGTACATATACACTGCCCTCCAGACTAACTGGCATTCTTGGTATAAATGAGCATAAGATGCTTGATAAAATTTATTTTATTGTTTCTGAGATGTTTTCAATGCGCAGCAAAAAAACAATGTTACATTGTTTCGTTGTGATGCCATTGCTAGGAAGAAAAAAAATGACTTTTTTTCTGAAGAAGATGCCTCTTCTGTAGTACTTGAGGTGGGAAAACATTTAGAAAGGGATCTGAGGCAATTCTTCCAAATAGAATCCTTCAGATTTTTTAAGTCCTTGCTCCTCACTAGTGGGCTCTCCTCTTTAGTTCACTCCATAGGTTTTTAGTGGGTTTTGGGAGTAAACTCCAACTACTTACATTTGCGCTGGCAAGTCTTCCAAATAGCTGGTAAGCATGGAGGTGCCATCTAATTGTACTTGTGAAGACTTAGTAACTGCAGGATGGAATATACTTCTCCATTTCTTCAACAGTGTTCCTAGAAGAAATTTTGTCTTCACAAACCAGCCCCCTGTAAACAATCACTTGGAGGCTGAACCAAAGTGGGAGTTTATTTTCAGCTAAAGGGTGCAAGTGAGGATTCGTGGCAAAGTGAAGATGTGCAGAACAGGAGTATAGAGATGCTGAATCTTGAATGGGACATAGGTTGTTTGGCAAGGATGTAGATGTATACTTAGACGTGTACATGGATAAGTATGGGTCTGGAACAGAATGAGAGGAAAGTACTCTCTGACAGGTGAGTCAGTGTGAAGTCCCGAAGAGGGCTTCAGCAAGCCAGAGCCTACCCAGCAATGCAGGGGACACACCCTGGATGGGATGCCAGTCTGTTGCAGGGTACCCCAGGCAGGGCTTCAACCCCAGACCTGCTACACACCAGGCAAAAGCCAAACCTGCCGCACCATGGCACTACCGCACCCAGATGTGAGACGTGAATCACTTTTACCTTCTTCCTCTCAGGTTCAAACTCTTTGCATGCAAAACCAGATTTGAACTAATACCTAAACACACAGCTCAGAAACTGTTAGGCACCACTGCTATCTGCATCCACCATGACTTTTTTTCCATGAGGAAGTGAATGTTTAATGAGTATTTATGAAGTCACATATAAGGATGGCTATTGTAATATTTTACATTAAAAATTGTGTACACCATTAAACATGTAAAAATATAGAAAACTGGTTTTGCTGCAAGTGTGTTTGAGTAATTTGATTTTGTTTGAGGGAACAGTTTTATATATTCCATACATATTTACTCTATGCTTAAATGAATGTGTAATTAGCACCGCAATTTAAGGAGATTACAGAAGTTCCTCTGATATGACTGATGACATTATTGCATGATGGAGGTTATGCTTCTTTTCTTTTCATATTAGCATAGGAATGGAAATGTAAATGACATGATTTAATAAATGCAAAAAAGCCACAGCAGCAACTAAAACTGGAAAGACAGTTTAAATTCCAAAACTTATTTCATATTTCTCAGGATAATCAACAGCAATTTGCCACTTTTTACATATTACAGCATTTATTCGAACTTTATAGTGTTCCTGTCTTTAAATATTTATTAGGAATAATTATTTTTGCTACTGTTTATTCAGTATAAATTGGCTATTTTGTGAACCTTCCCAGGCAAGTGTATGCAGGTCATGAGAAAGTATTACAAAATTAAATTTCATTCTCCTGTTTAATGCATTTTATGTGGTGGTACAGCAGGTAAATCTGGTGCATCACAGATTCTGAGCTTCTTGTTGGGTGTGGGGATTGAGTCCAGTGCAGGTTATGTGGCCTTTGCATGGTTCTGCCTGTGTTTGCACCCCCATACATGCAACGGGCATCCATCGTTTTGAAACATAGCTCTGTGTGAAACGTACTAGTATATAACTAGAGCTTCCACCCCAAAAAAATACTGCATGTCAAAATTCTGCTCCATCATAATACTGAACTGGAAAGAGGAAGTAAATGGTTACTGGGTTGGAAAACCTTTATGTTCCTCCAACTGTGTTCCCAAGCAGCTATTACCCTGTCACTAGCCCAGATGAGTCAATCTATGTGAGTCACTAACGCCACAATGGCTGTACTTTACAACTGACATGCCTTGCTGCTGCATTGGTTCCATGTCAGTCATATCAGTGGAAGAAAGACTGCCCTGAAATGCAATACAAATAATGGCACCTCTATAGGGGAATCGTTGACTATGACCTCTTAATAAGATGTTAGGGTAAATTTCTGTATTTTTAGTAGGTTTTGTGGTTTAGAATTTCCAGGTTGGAATTCAGCAAGTAAACCTACTAATACCACAGTTTTAGTCAGCTGTTGTTCTTAAGTCCAGTGACATTGATATTGATTCTTAGCAACTATACAGAGTACCTCCAGAATGTTCCTTCCTCCAATTGTGCCCTTAGGCTGGGGAGCAGTGTATCCATTGTCCTTGTTATTGAACCTGTCTGTTTGGTTACTGGTAACCTAATTCTTTTTCCCCCAACTTTCCAAGCACTGCCTTTATTCCACTCTTTGCATGATTTAAATCTACATTTATTTAGCAGATGCTTTTCTCCAAAGCAAATTCTAATGAACTCCATGTATTGTTATCAGCCCACACACCTTATTCACCAAGGTGACTTACACTGCTAGATACACTACTTGCAATGGGTCACTCATCCATACATCAGTAGAACACACTCTATCTCTCACTCACACACTATGGCAGAACCTGAACAGCATGTTTTTGGACTGTTGGAGGAAACCCACATGGGGAGAACATGCAAACTGCACACAGACTGAGCAGGGAATTGAACCGACATCCTCTCACATCACCCAGACACTGTGAGACAGCAGCACTAATTGCTGTGCCACTGTGCCACCCAACTTGTCTGAAGTTTACCTTAGTCTCATCATTTGTATTTTCAGTGAGGATTCTCAATTTATTCTGAGACCCTTCTATACTTTTTCCTTGACCCTCCATAGTATCCTTAAAAGTATTCTTCAGTACCACAGTTCAGTGGACTCCATATACTTCCTATCCTGTTTTCACATCCATCTAGAATTTATCAAAAACACAGTAATTTTAAATAATTCTAATAATGTCTCCTTATAATTAATCAGTAGACCCAGATAAATTCCTAGATAGTGTCTGGTGTGAATGGGGTGTCATATTACTAAAGAAACTGACATATTAAAGCATTTATTCTCTCTGCCCCTTGTCACTGTTTTTGCAGTCAAAGCTATTACTTTCAAATTTGAACCACTATTCATGGTTATACTATGTTGTCCAATAATTTTATAAATTATAATTTTTTATTTGGCTTGTTCATTTATCCTAAGCATTATACAAATATTTACCCATTTAAATCACACAGTTTGTTTAATGGAGAAATTCAAAGAACCTTGCTCAAGGATACCACAGCAGGAGTAGGATTCAGACCATTTACATTCTGATTTCAAATGCCACACTGCTACCAAATACGCTTTTATTTTCATACTGATGTTCTTTCAACGCTGTTTCACCAGATATTAGGTTATAATCTTCATGTAAAAGAACTTTCTAAAGGATACAGCTGCAGGATACTTGCCATAACTGTGCGATCTGGAAGCAACAATGTCTAATTCTTTAAACTGTCATTACACTGCTGTCCCAGTGAGCCTCAACTGGGTCATAGAAATTAGGGATAGGTAGATTAATGTCGCTCCATTGGTTCTGAGTCCCGCCCTGAGGCTGTGCTTTTACCTCAAGCTGTTTCCTGACACAGAAATCAGAAGAAGCCATGGTCTTATGAGCCCTCAGTGACTTCCAAAAGATTACTGCCATTACAGCAGTATCAATTTGTTGTCAGGAAAGAAAACATGGGATGCTCAGAAAAGCTCTCACTTTTACCAATGCATGCAAGTGTTGAGTCAATCTTGTGTGCTTGAGCTAGTTAGAAGTCAACATACCAGTAATATTAGCAGGATTGTCTATAATCCTTCTCAAGGCAGCTCTCGTTTCATTCCAAAGTTGACCTTTTCCTATGAACCACTCTTGGCTTGTGTTGCAAGGCACTTCATTATCATAGGTCCCTGTTGATTTACTGAGTAGCATCGACAGCTGCCTGGAAAACTGCTGCAGTTTTTTCCAAAAGAAATCTTTCAAGTTGTCCTGTATAACAATTGCAAATACATATTAGTGACTAATTAAGGCAACATTTCACAAGGGAAACATATAGCAAGGTGTCTTTAAGACACTACCACTGAAGACATTTTGCAATTGGATGGGAGCTTTTCAGTTGACTGAAAACCTTGCCATTGGTATTCCAGTAGCAAAAATTTGATATGTTCCATAATCCAAAAATACGTGATACGTGTTGAATATAACTGTTCTTATAACCTAGTAACCGTTGAGTGTTTGGACTAAGATGTTGTTGTCAAGTTTCAGCTCTAAAGATTGTTACAAAGATGTTGCTGCATATTTCAACATCTTTTAGTAAGATTTCCCCTTGCTGTGTTTGTTCCTCCTTCTCATACCCGGGCAGAGTTTCTATGATCCTTCATTAACAGACTTTAAAGGAATATTACTGGTGAAACTGCACAAATCAAGATAAAACAAAGGCCAAATAGAAAGAGTTGTTTTTTCAAAAGGACTTTGCCCCACACAAAGGTTTGGATTACTCATTTTTTACTGAGAACTAGATTACATTTATGATTTTATTATCATTTTATCAAACCACATCTACTTCAACCACCTTCAAAAATGCAGGAAAAATACCCAACACTTGGTGATTAGAAACAAGTATTTCCCTCTGTTCTGACTAGAGGAGTTATTTTAAACAGTAGATTGGTTGCTGTCATACACATAGTTTCCACGATCCAAGTATGTCACCATTTATAGTTCCTGAGAGTCCCCCCACACAACAGAATTTTTATAAAACCAAAATATTCATAAAAATGCATGCTTTGTGAATTCTGGGTTACTGGAAATGATTAATATTGTATTTTCCAGAACTGTGTTCATTTCCCCCCATGATTTTTACATCATATAATGTGTGAGACTATATCTGTAGCGCTTACCCCACTGTTACCTGGAAGTTTACAACATTCTCACATCCCTGAGGAATGACATTCTTCATACTAATAGAACACCACTGCTTCACTGGAGTCTCTTTGGCAGTCTGCAAGGGGTCCTGCTGGTATTAGCAAACTCATAGTTGACATGTCAGCCCAACTCAAGGTATCCTGATCAGTGAAAAACTCTCACGAGTAAACAGGAAAAAGTTACAAACTGCAGCATTACCAGATGCCTGTAAGGATGATACCGAATATTCATGGCCATACAGCTAAATACTCTGGAATTAAGTAATAGAAAAGGAGGCTATTCATTTTTGTTAAGGGGATGTGTGCGAGAACACATGATATATACTCCTATGTCTTACAAAGGTTTATAAAAAGCATTCTGCCATTAAACATTACATAATGGTGTTGTTTCAAAGGAAAAGGAAAGGTCAGGTTTGTTTTTAGCTACTATTTGTTTTAGATATTGTTTGTGCTTTAAGACATGAAAAGCCTGATTCTATTTATATATTTTATGGTATATTTTATGTTTCTAATCTACACTGATAAGAAAAATCAGTTTTAGAAATAGTTTTAGAACAAAGCAAATGTTGAGAAGGTTACAGAAATAAAAATAAGGCTTTTTTGGTGGCATTGAATTAAGTCTCATTTCGGAGGTTGGAAGTATTACACTGTGATTGTGCATTTGGGCAAATTCTTAGTGTACTTTCATTCTCACGCCTGCTGTCCAGCAAGATTTTTGAACAATGAGACACTTTTGGACAAAAGAGAAGTGGAGGTGGTGGCATGGTCAGGAGTTTGGTCTCCTACTTCCCTTATTTTGACACACACACACATTTTCTGAACCGCTTGGCCCATACGGGGTCGCGGGGAACCGGAGCCTACCCGGCAACACAGGGCATAAGGCTGGAGGGGGAGGGGACACACCCAGGACGGGACGCCAGTCCGTCGCAGGGCACCCCAAGCGGGACTCGAACCCCAGACCCACTGGAGAGCAGGACCTAGTCCAACCCACTGCACCACTGCACCACCGCCCCCCCCCCCTTATTTTAACAGACCTACTTATATATGGCTGCTTGACTATGCACGAATCTTTTGACTTATCTAGAAAAATGGCACCAAAAACCTTCTTGTGGTTGCCCCTACTTTGACTTTCTCTACGAGGGAAGTTTTAAAAGCGACCCTGTGAGAGCCCACTTTAAGCACGCCATGCTCAATCTTTGAGTTTGGGAAATAACCTGTGAGTGCTTCAGCCACTCAAAGAGGAACTTCTTGCTCAGACACCCAGGAGATTCAAACGCTTGAGAGAGTTGCTTCATCAAGTGCTTAAAAAGGCATCTGATAGTTCTAAAAAAAAAAAATGGCAGAATAAATGCATGAAGTTAGGGGTCAGCTTGAGAATGAAAAGAAAGCAAACAATAAAATTAAAAATAGTTTTAATTTTGAATGCTGAGCTTCAATATCATCATGTACCAGCATTAAAGTTGATTATTTCTCTTTCGAGGTACATGGACATAGTCATCACAGTCGTGAGTTTCCAACTTATCCATCAAGTGCTGAAGTGTCTTTTTTGTTGTTATAGGCTGCATATCCTGAATACTTTAAAAGATTTTTATTGAGTCACAGGAACATCTTATTGTTATAAACTGATTATTTCTATATGTATAGAAGATATAATTTTCATATTACAAATCATGTGTAAGTGCACCTGACATCTTCTGGAATAGTAAAGACAGTCCCTGTGTGCCTAAAAAAGTAATTTCTTTCATGAAAAGCCACTAGAAATGTGTGGCTGTAGAATGTAGTGCTGCTGAAATCATGCTGTTGTCCTGGGGTTGTCCTTCTGCTGCTCAGATGCATAAATTGCCTCTGATATTGTAGTCTTCTGTAGTTAGATACAACTGATGCCCACTTTTGCAATGGGTTAAAATTTAAAGCATCCTCTGGCTTTCCCTACCTTGATTAAAAGTGGAATATTCAACAGTTTTGAAGTGCAGAGAAACCAGTGAGGGTTTAATTAAAGAAAATATGTCTGGGACCTTACAAATCAAGTCTGTGAAGTAAAAGTTTTTAAACACTGTAAATTATTTCTTGACAGCATGAACAGGTTTTTATCAAAAACACTGCCTTATTTTTGCATCCAAGAGAGATTCTGGCTCCAGTTATTTTAGTTCATCCTTTAGATCTAAGCTTGCTGTTTCAGAGTTTCAGAGTTCAGAAAAGACACCATAAGATGTCTTTGCACAACCAAAACAACAGTTTTTGTAATTATTCCTATCTGGATCTTATAGATTTTTGAGAAATATGTGTCCTCTGCTGCAGGTTAATTTTTAGTAAGTGATCAAAACAGTCTGGCCTTTTTTCTTTTGGTTTCAGGTTCATCCTCTCAGCAGCAAAGGAGGGTAAATGAAGGACATAAGGAATTTACAGCACTTTGATAGGCTTGAGACAGGTTTGAAGCAGTGGCTTCAAAATACAGAAGCAAGCATAATACAAATTCTGATCAAGATAAAATATAGAAAATGGGGAAGATTTTGACTAACTCACTGACATTCTAATTCAGATTTGTGGGGCATGAAGCATCTGTTCGAAAGGTTGCTTTAAATTCCGGGCAACACGGATCAAAAATGAATGAAAGTTTGCAGAACAACCTTGAATCCATTTTATGTCATTAACAGTTTATTTCAGCAGTTTTGAATCTCATTTTTTGACTAAATGCTTTCAGGATACCAAAACTGCGCATGTTATAAATGGGTGTGCAAAAAATCATAAAACATCATTGCAAATATTGTTTGTGATATGCCATGATATCATTATTAGAGACAAATAATGACTTGCTTTAAGTTTTGTCAGCCAAAAAGACTTTAGGTTTTTTTAGGTAACAAAAAGAACAATACATTTATTTAGCTCCCACTTTTCTGCAAAGCAACTTACAGTGTTCAGGTTATAATTAATTACCCATTTATACAGTAGGGTAATTTTTACTGGAGCAATTTTGGGGTAAGTACCTTGCTCAAGAGTACTGCAGCCAGAGGGGGGGTGATCAAACCGCCAACCTTTAAATCTAAAGGCAGGAGCTTAAACCACTACACTACCAGCTGCCCTCAAGCAGCAGCAGCACTAATAATAATAAGAAGAAGAAACTTGTTTTTATTCTCTCCCAAGTCCCAAATCCACATATAAGCCAACAAGACTTGCCTTGAACCCTTAGCATTGAAACAACCTGTAACAAAACACTTTGCTGCTTTCCATTATGCACCATAATGCTGACATTATTCATACATGCATAAATCTATTGGCAGAAGATTTTCTGGAATTTCTACTAAGTTTCTCTTGTTAGAGTTTATGGGAAACATTTAAAACAATTTATGAAGTTCTACAATTAAAGTTTTAGTCACCTTAATGTTCGATTCGTGGAATGGTTGCTAAAAACCTGTTACAGCACACCTGCTGAATACTTGAAATAGAAACTGAAAACGCATGCACACATACACACAGAAGGAACCCCTTGCAGAGACACTGGCGTTCACAAAGTCATCCATGTTAGACTCTCACAGAATGCCGTCTGACTTCAGAAATGGAGCCGTGCTCCTCTCCCTCGGGGTGCATACAAGAGTACGTGCTGATGCCGCCTGAGCAGGAGCCCTGTGTTCCCACATCCCCGCAGGTATGCCAGTCAACATCGCCCACCCTCCCTCACAGGGACAAACAGTACCCTAGTATGTCTTTAGGGGAAGTGGGGAGCTAAAAAGGTATCAGCACATGCTTTTGATTAAAAAAGAAAACAGTATACTGTATGTGGGAATGGATAGGTGTTTTTATGGAAATGAAACCTTAAAAACGTGACACTGTTAGCTGACATCTGCATTATTGCTTTATTTGATAATTTACAGAAATACATAAACATGTTCAGAATACATTGCGATCACGTACAGTTTATGTAAAGTATATTATGTGCGTGAGTAAAATATATTCTCACAGAATAATAAATGTTTAATTATTCCATGATAATTAGTCAAAATCAGTGCTAACAAACATGGAAAAACAAAATTCTTCCCATGACAGGACAGCAGGCCTGTATCATGTTACTGCTAATGTTATGTGAGCGTTTTTACACCTACATCATGAAAGCAGCACAATCTCCTGAAAACTCACTTTGGTCAGAAATCAATCACTGCCAGCTGAATTGTTTGTGGAATGCATTCCACAGGCATAGCTGACCTTTCCAACTTCCTTCTTGGACACACGTCAATATTGGTGTGAAATGTCATTACCATTGCTTCTTTCAACTCAATTTTTTATTTTAGCTAAACCTGATAGACTAGGCAAAGGACAAATGTTTACTTATTGGTAAAGTCGAAGTGGTGCAACAAGGGTCAGCGTGGATTTTTGTAAATGTCAGAGCTTTCCATTCTGTTGGCTGCTCCAGCCCTTATTGCACTCTTGCCCGTGTGTGTTTTTGACAGTCTGCCAGCTAACATGACTTGCCACCAGATGCAGCAGTCAAAGAATCTTTTGCAACTCTTCCTCTGCTTATATTAATCTGCTCAGCTTCTGCATTGCTGTTAATTTCCTCAGATGTTCATTTGAACAAGTTGTAAAGCAGAACATGCGTGAGCGAAATTGGAAATTCTTTTGCGTATAGAACATGGAAGATACTTTTAGGTTTTGTCTGACCTTAAGGCTTCAAATTTGCTTGCTGGATGCTCAAAGAGCAAGAAGTTCTGACTGCATGTAATGAACATGTACAACCAAAATGCAGAGTTGAAATGGCAGACTGAACCTTCACAAAAAGGCTTCAGCTCATTGAGTTCCTTGCCTACATTTTACATTTTTGTTTCACTTCAGTTTTTGGTGGATCTATCTATCTATCTATCTATCTATCTATCTATCTATCTATCTAGTTACAACTTCAGAAATTTTCAGTTTAAAGGTTTTTATTTCATTTAACATCATTTTAATTAATGTTTATTGTTGATATTTCCCTGCTTTTATACCAAGTTATGACTGATTAGAAAAATAGAACGTAAAAACCCCAGGTATATATAATCTAGTTCTAACTGCAGTTTGTTAATATCCAGAAAATAGAAGCGATTGCCAGAACCAGTTCTTGTTATGCACGTGTATTTGAGTCTATGTATAACCAACACAAGATTATAAATGCAGTCAATATTTTTACAGCCAGAGCTGTTTAGCAGACTGTTAGCCTTTCAAAGTGCAGTATCGCTCAGTCTATAAATAAACACAATCACTAGATGTCCTTTTCCCACTTTTCTGATCAGCTTCAAGGACCACGTTTTGTTTTGCAACTACCTTTTAGTATGTTATGTTTTCTCAGGTAAGACATCAACCTAATTTTGGACAGTCTGCAAGATGACTGCATTATGTTACCTTAAAATTATACTTTTTTCACTGGTCAGTGTGACAGCTGCAGGGGAAAGGTGTGTGCATAAATTGTATAAGTACATGTCAGGATGTGAGTTCTGAATTGTATTCTCTGCATGCCAGAATAAGATTTAGCACTGTTGCTCACATACACTGTAAAATTTAACCGCAAATAAAGAAAATTATGTTGTCATCTTCCTGGTAAGATTAACATTTAAAAACATATGCAAACCTGGCTTTCAAAGTTTATTTTGATTTTTATGCATCAAAGTACTATTTCCCTTTTTAACATTTTAGTAATTTTTAGCACAATCACTCAGTCTTCCTTCCATGCATCAGAGGCATGCGGACTTATTTGCTTTGCTTAGTGTTTTTTCATCCTTTTTTCCAAGCCTTGGCATGTGTGATGTCAATATGCCAATAAAAGTATTCACTGTGCTTTTGAGAAATTCATAAGAAGTGTTGCTGCACAATAAAAGAATGTGTGTGTATGTGTGTGTGTTCTGTCTTCCATAGCCCTTTTTCTGAAAGGGACATATTGTAATGCTAAACAGTGAAAACTTTATGCACATGGAAGATGACACACAGATATGTTTATTTTCAAAACAAACCCAAAGTAGCATATTACATAAGATACAATACTCTTTGCTGATATGCTTATTTCATTTGCTTCTTTCAGAAAAAGAAATGTAAAGATAAATGAAAAGAAAATAATGAAATGATGAACAATGTGACTATTTGGCCTCATTGTACACCTTCTTGACCTTGAACATTAGAAGATGGTAAACACTATGACTTGTACATGTAGGCACTAGCCACCGCTGGAAACTGGAGGAACTTGTCTTTTTAAAGTACACTCAGTGTCCTTTAAGGACACTTGAGCTTTTGTTCCTTTCTCAAGTTTGCATTCACTGAATCATGCAGGGGCTTCTGTTAAATTATAACCCACAGATTCTGAGTCTGTCGCACTTCAGTTAAAAATTTAAAAGAAAAAAACAGCATAATTTACATAATTACATATTACACAATGACTATACACAATATTTGTTCTGGAAAACAACATGGTACTAATAGACGTTACACATATCATTTTCTATTATTTATACTCGTTCCAGATTTTATGGGAAGGTTGAAGGCACTTCTCGGTCAGAGATTTTGAATTATACCAGCACCATTCAGTGGATGTAGGTTTTTATTCTCTTCACTAAGTTCAGATATAACATATTTGTTCTATTATTACTTTATTATTATTGCCCATTAGTCTGCCTGTCAAGGACTGGACATGTAAAAAGCCCATTATGTCTAAGCATCAATATTAGTCCAGGACTTCATGTATAAAGAAAACCAGAAAAAGTTACACATTAACAGAATATGAAAATCTTGGCAATAGCGTTCAGCAATTTTGCATTCCATTTTGTGCTTTATGCTAAAGTTTTCTCTGAAATTACATGATTATTGCATAACGTAACACTAAATGCAGACTGGTGCTGTACCATAGTACTTCAATCTCTATTCATATACAGACTCTGGATTTTTCTGAGAACTTGTCTTGCTGCTTTGGCTTGCTGAAAAGGGATTATTGATGCACAAAATGTTTTCTGCCAAAATTTTTTGAAAATGGTTGCGGAACTTTTTTCCCACAAAGGTGTAGAAAATGGGGTTAATACAGAAGTAAAGGTAGCTCAGATTTCGCGTAATATAGAGAGCATAGTCAAGGCTGTCCTCACAAAGATCACTGTTAGTCCCTGTTTTGAGAGCTTTTAAGATAATCACGACATTGTAAGGTGACCAGCAAATGAAGAATGTTGCTACTATGACAAATATAATTTTTACAACCCTAAACTTCTTTGTCATTCTCAAAGATAAGATCCTCACAGCAATTCTAATGTAACAGTACAGGACAACAGTGAGAGGAAACAGGAAAAAGAGGAAAAACTGTTGATAATCACCTGCAACCTGCCATTTGGCTAGCAATTCATTGGAGGTGTGTGACTCTTCACAAAGCGTTCCATAGTTCGCACTGTTGCGCACATCGAACAAAAGGAACTCTTTGAATGTGGCAAGGATGCTTACACACCACACAACAGCCAAAGAGACGAGTGCATAGGTTTTCTTCCTCTTTCTGGAGGCAACAACCGCATGGACAACAGCCAGGTACCTGTCAAAGGTCATAAGGGTCAGGAACAGGATGGAGCTGTAGAAACCCACAAAGTACAAACCGCCCACCAGCTTGCACAGCAGCCTGCCAAAGATCCATTGCGAGGAATGGTATGCGGCCCAAAATGGGAGACTGAAGGTGAACACCAGGTCAGAGACAACAAGGTTCAGGAGGAAAGTGTTTGTCACGGTGTTGAGCTTCTCGTAGCGACGCATGATATACAATACCAGCACATTGCCCAGCAGGCTGAACAGGAACATGCAGTAGTAGAAGGTTGGTAGGAACTGTGAACCAAACTGATTGACTTCTTTTTTGTGGCAAAGTTTTACAAAGTTGACACTGATGGTTTCGTTATCCTCCAACGTGCTGTTGAGAAGTTCCAGGAAATCTTCATAATCCATTGTTGAAGTGTCCATCTGCACTCTAACCTTTGAAAACATTTGCTTTTATTACATTGTGCGCAAGACTCTCAGAAATTAGTATGTTTTATAAAGAAAGGCAAAGGCGACCTTACATACCAACGATATTTCAGGAGATCTGTGCACGAAGCAGGCAGATGATAGTGAGCTGTTTAGCTCTCTCTTCCTGGGCATCCAGTCAGATAAAAAAATCATCAGAGCTAAGTGAAGGCTCTTCCTACTGCAGAAATATGACTCACGGAGGAGTTGCTCTCCAACTAGTACAGTCCCAGTAGGTGGGAAACCGGCTATTGCCAAACTAGCTTGAATTAAAGTTGAGCCAACGTCCAGTAGGTCAAGGACAGGACTGCTGACATTTATCGGATTGCTAGTAGTTTATTTGGCATACTTTACATTATGCAGTATTTTTTTAAAATATTTCTACTTATATAAATGTATATGAATGACTGAGTACTTAAATTCTCTTTTTTTACACCCCCTTATATGACTGATTATTAACCCTTTTATATTTACATTTACATTTCTTCATTTAGCAGACGCTTTTCTCCAAAGCGATGTACATCTCAGAGAAGATACAATTTGTGCATTACATTAGGAGAAAGAGAGACATAGTTGCAGACATGTGATTCTTAAGTAAACCTAGTTTGTTTCTTTCCACTTTATGCACTGATCTTCATCGTACGAGTAGGTGCTCAACACTCGGGATACAAACTGTGTAACTGAATAAACCACATTTTGAGAAGTCTGTTGACAATACAGTGTTGCTAAGTTTTCAATAAGTCTCTTCTGGGCAACTGCATTCAGTATATCACTAATGGTTAACAAAATGTTTTGCATAAGAGAGAAACAAAACACTGCAATGTAGTGTAATGTTTTCATTAAATGCAATGATCAGTACATATTGCAAAACATGGTATTTTGGGGGATTCATGATTCACACATGCATATTCTGTCAAACAATTCCTTTTAGTGTATCAAACATGCTCATGAAATGAATTATTGTAATCTAATTTCTGACATAAACGAGTATGACTTTGTTGACATTGGTAATATTTAATGATTAACTTTCCAATCAACTAAATAATTCTGTTGGTCAGTTTCCATCATCCCGTAAACCATGCACAAATACACAAAACTAAAATGAGCCTAGTGACTGCCTGTGCACATTGATAGACTAGTCCCTCTTTCTAACCAGTCAGCATATTCTGTTTTTACATTTCATCATCATACTATTCAGGTTGACGGAGTTTGAACAGCTACAACTGCAAATACTTGACAATATTAAAAACTGTTTCCTTTCAATAGCTTTAACACAGAGCCTTAAAACATAAGTAAGATGAGATGTCAACTAAATAAATTTTCATTGCCATACCTTTTTATTTTATTAACTTTTCAAAAAATAACAAAAAATATTCAAGAAACAGTTGTATTTTCAAGGCAAGTAAAAATATTACATAGAATTGTCCAGTCCTAAAAACACTCAAAATACATTTCACACGAAGGTTTGTGGTGTTCCGTGATACGTTATTAAAGGACCGTCATCATTTCAAAATAAAATGTTCGTTTCTCAAAAAATATAATTCACAAATGAATACAACAGAGGAAGAAACAGCACCATTTATACTCTGTTCATCTGACAGACTTTCACATGGATTCATATCTGAACTGTCTATAATATTGCTGATACTGAATTGTCCCAACATATGAATCCTGCTATATTAGTGTATTAGTATTTGAAAAGGAATCAACTATTTACAATTAATAGAAATTCCTCAAAAATTATAACTTCTTCATTTTTTTTCCTGTGTTTCTAAATTAAACATCATTGAATATTTTCACATTCAAATAATAGGTATGCAGGTTTTATCTTGTATTGTCAAATGGTTGATGTTAGCCCCCCCTTTTTTTGTCTACCTTATTTTATATTACTATATTTTCAGAATTTTTCTGTATGTTATGGAAATAATGTTAAATACTGACAGCATGTGGGGTCTGACTACATAATTAATATGGTCCAAAGATAGTGAAAATGTAGCCATTTTCTGCAAATTTTGAAGAGAAAAAGTGTGGAATCTTATCATCTCCATAATGATTTTAATCTTACCACTTTGTTCTCAATATTATTCTAGCAGTAAATTCATACATTAAATGCTTCAGGAAACACTTGGAATTGTACTGCTGAAATAGGTTATGTTGTTACTGACTTTCAGTAATAAATTTAACATATTACTTTTTAAGAACAATTTATTTCTAGTCTGTGCAAGACCATGTATCATGATTTTAAAACAACTCCTATAAATCTTAGAACATTTTAGCATATCAGATTAAGAACTTTTTTACTGTAGAAAATTGCTGCCAATTGCAAGCAGAGCTCTGGCCCAAATGATGAGGTTTGGTACAATTCCTTTGTAAATATACTCAAATTAACTGCTTTAATCCTTAAAAAATATAAGCATTTTTCAGAGGAATCTGTATCATTTAAAGTTCATCATCTGTCAATAGGGTAGCACCGACTACAGGATCAGACTTGGCCAGCTAGCCTGGCCAATAATCACCTTCACTTACTAAATTACTCAAGTCATAATACAAGCTCATTTAATGCAAAGAATTCAAGGTGGATAGCATGGAAACCTGAAGGTGTTTGAAGATAAAAATTTTAATTTGCATTCAGATTTAACCTTCAAAGTAGCAGAATAAAAATGAATTCAGTACACACATTTCAGAGAATAAAACTGACTTCAAAATGCCCTACAACAATTTGAACTAAACTGAAATAAAATCATATAATGTTATAGGCACACAGCTTTAAAACTGAGCCTTATACCTGAGTTCTAACTTTATTCAAAACCAGTATTTTGGGAAAAAGAAAGCTAGTTTAAACTTAAGTATACATTAAAAATGTTTACACGTTTCTCTCAGCAACATCAATAAACTTGAAAAAAATTACTTGAAGATGTAAAGTGTGGTGTAACGTGCACAAGAAAGCCGCCATGTAAAAAAGGAAAGAGGAAAATACACTTGGTTTACTCAAATGAAGAAAATGATTTTTCCTAAGTAATCTGAAATACATGCTGCATGTACAGTAAACCACTGTAATATGAATGGCCTTGAGTTTAGCACAGAGGTAGCTCAACTAAGGCAGTGCACTGACTATATACACACATAAAACAATCTTCTTTTTGTTCAGTAACTACATTAAAAAAAACAAGCCCATTTTTTTCACATAGTATTAACTGGATCACAATGACTCATTTCTTCTTGAGTTTCAGTAACTTCCCTTTCTTCACTGCAGATAACCTCCAGTACCCCACTAAGTTCTGACCAAGTGGGTTCCTCTTCATAAGGAGGTGAAATTTTCTCGAATCCTCTTGTTACACTAGATATTTGGCCCTTTGCTGAAGCGGTTCTCCCTGGTACTATAAGCCTGGTAGCATAAGGACATGTCGCACACTCCAGCAGGGCCAGGGGGACCCCGTTTGCCTGGGTTTCCAGGTGCTCCGGTGTTTCCTGGGCTTCCAACTGGCCCTGGAAGACCCTCTCCAGCTTGGCCACGAGGGCCCTGGGGACCTGCCATCATCAACAACAACAAGAAGACATCACGTCCAACGACATGCAAAGCTTCCCTTTACATGTTAGCTTTTATATTTCTCTGAGTTAAGTGTGATGTGAAGTTATTTAAAAATCTCATGCTAGTTCTTAATCTGGACTTGTTTATAACTCTTTATTCTTCTGCTGTTGAGGAAATGTCATCTAGTGTAATTTCGCTTGTATTTCAAGTCCAATTTGAATTTCATTGCAAAAAACTTAACAGAAAACAGTAATATGACTTGAGTGTGACCATTTACCTATTGGTCCAGGAGGGCCAGGCAATCCAGGGTGGGATTCGCCTTTGGAACCCTTCAGCCCCCTAGGTCCTGTATCTCCTGCATATCAGAACCAATTAAACATATGATCCTGTACAACCACATAACAGAAAATGCCATAACACTGTTTGACCTATATCTTCCAAGGTTTGTGTATTACCTTTTATGCCTTGGGGCCCCTGGATGCCTGGGGGGCCAGGGTAACCCTGGGATCCAGTTCTGCCAGGATACCCTGGGGGTCCAGCTGGGCCTTTAGGACCAGGAGGCCCAGGTTCGCCACGGGGTCCATTGATTGTTTCGCAAGGCTGGCAACTCCTTGGCCCCATAGTCTGAAGCAGCTGAGGCAACTGATCTTAAAACAGAAAAATTTACGGTGCTGTAGATACAGATATACCTCCATCAATTCATTTCTTAGCAAAAAATTGTCTAGTGAGTGTCTGGTGGCTTGAACCTCATCCAAGGAGGCCTGGATCAGACACCAATCTGTCACTGTTTATTAACACACAATCACCAATTCACCTTAACAGGGTATCTTTGACCAAGATAAATACATTCATGCGTCACTTAACGTCTGGGATATGTTCTGTCCAATAGGATGTTAGGCAATTTGGACGTTGTGCCAACATCATATACACGATACAAGTGCCACAGGTGCCTATATCTTATATGGAGCAGTTGTTAATGATGTGGATTCAGGACCAGACCCAAAAGCGTACCCCCCTCAGCATCATGATGTTCACGTGCTTTGACCAACATAGATGTTTAATATCGCTATCGAGTATTATGTATAGATGTGTACTGTACTATTATACACCCGGCAGCACAATCGCTTTCTTTACATAGGATACACACGTTGCAGGAAGATGCACTACAGCCGCTTACGTCTGCTAGGTCCCATCGTTAGCCGATCAAGTTTTCTCAACTCTATTATAACCTTAAGGGACGTCGGACGTATATGCGGTCGGACGTCGTGCGGAAGGACATTAAGCAACGCATACTTGTAATTTAAATTGAATTGAATTGAAAAGATGTTAAGATAATTACAATTTTACCATCACAAGCTCATAAAAACATTTTCCAGATCCACTTTGCCCAAGATCTCTTCAGGTCGTCTATGGTGTAACTGTTCACGCATCATAACTCCAGAAGCATCCCCAGGCAGAAACAACCTTCATTCAGCCATTACTCTGGTATTGTTCTGCTCATTTGTGTATCTTAAAAAAAAAATTGGTGTGGGTATCGGGATTTGTCTGTGTCTTATGCACCTACTTGAACGATGAACCTCGGTGTAGCAAGTGGTAGAGAACAAACTAGGTTTGCTTGAGACTTTCATGTCTGCAGCTATGTCTCTGTCTCTCAATGTAATGTATAAATTGTATTTTTGCTGAGATGTACATCGCTTTGGACAAAAGCGTCTGTTAAATGAATAAATGTAAATGTAAATGTAAAATTGTAATTTATATTCATACAATGCTAAACATTTATATATACTTTTTAACTGTTCTTGTTGCTCCCACGTGATAGGAATAGTCAACTGTATTATTAATGTAAATGCTCCGAAGGAATGTTGTCTGAATAAATGCACCACCCAAAAGAGACAGAATTGCATCACCAGTGTGAAGCTTGCAACATTCCTAGATTGAATATATCATGGAGCATCTGAGTCACTCACTACAGGTTCATTCTTGAGTCCATGAAACACAGCTGCAAGGACTTATCAGCATTGTACAGGGCGAAACTGTGGTTAACTACTACAGAGATCACTACATGTATGAGCATGCAGCTGAGAGTGATATGAGACCAAGACCACCTGAGGCCAATTATGTGTGACCCAACAGACCACTGATGCTGAATTTCCTGTGTAATTACCTGCAGACAAGTGTGAATGTTTGGTACAGTGTTCTGTACAAACAAGCTATGATGACTCTATGCGTCTGTTGTCTATTTCTGTAAAATCATTTTGAAATATTATTATGGGAAGTGGCCACATTTTCATAATTTTAAAAATGAGGCTTTGATATCAAATTATCTACAAACATCTGTCTACATGTAAAAAGAAATTAAGCTAACGTTTTCATGGTGACTTTCTGCTTCACATTGAAAGGAGGATATTACTTTTTAGTCAGAAAATAAATGACTTTTGAAGACGATGTTTTGTTAAACACACAGTAAAGGTGTATTTGACTTGAAAGAGAAGGTACTTACTGCGCAGCACATTACTACAAAGCTTCATCAAGTGCTCATCTGATGGTGGTTTTCCCTGAAAGGCCAAAACATGATGACAATTTGTAGTTGAACATCTGGAGGGTGGAGCGATCAGCTTCTCGAAGAAGTGACTTGTTTACTTACAGGTTTCCCTGGATATCCAGGTACACCAGGTTGCCCTGGTAACCCATCTTGACCAGGAGACCCACGTGGTCCAACATTTCCCATTGGACCAATGTCTCCCTTCTTTCCTTCAAACCCTCTGGTCCCAGGGTCTCCTGCTACACCTTTCTGAGAGTAGTAGACCATTGACCAGCAGCACTGCAGTATTATATTCTACAGTCCACCAAGCTGACTTCTAAAGTCTTTGGAAGAAAATGGCTGCATAAGTCAGTTCAACAAACCTCTCCTTTGGTTCCCTTCAGTCCAAATTCACCCTGTAAGAGCAAAGCAGTTTGTTAGGAATTGTCTGTAAATATGATAGTCCAAGTCAGGTTGAGTGATGACACTGATTTGTTGCAGTTTTTTTTTTTTCTACAAGATGAAAAGTGAGTGATCATTTCAGTGAAAAACATCCCATGCTATGCAAAGGTTAACAAATTGCACAAATGCTCCTTTATCCATTTGCAGAACGGCAGCAAGTTAAAAAGCCTCTGCAAAAGAGGGATGCCTGTGTTGTTGTTGCTGAAAACAGGGATCAATATTGTAAATTGCCCTAGTTCGTGGGAAAGGTTTCCAAATGGCCTGAAAGTGGCAATGTCGCTTGACTCCCGCTACTTCGTCTTCTGTCGTTGGCCTCCCCATCTATAAGGTAGCTGGAGGCAAGCCCTCCTCCCGTGAGACAGAGGTACTAAACAGCTTGTCATCTGGCAGCGCGTCGCACGAGGCGCACTCACTGGTGTGCCAGGGGCCCCCGGGGCACCATCGCTGCCTCTGTCACCCTGGAAGGAGAAGATTATTAGACGGAGGCTTCATTGGGATCTTGCAATTAGCAACAGCAGCCCAGCAGCCTAGGTGACCTTTAAGAAGCGTACCCCCTGTGTTTGCAGAGCAAGCTCTCCTACTTGTCTAACCATAGTGCTATCTTGAGTAAATGCTTAGGAATCAAGACATATGTCCTTTGCTCTTTATGTGAAATCTCAACAGAGGTCATACATCTTTTTCTTGAAAATTTCATTATTAGTGAGCTCATAGAACTGAAGGCCACAAATGTCAAACCCGTATGTTCTCGCATGGAACTTGGTCAGAGAACTGCCATGTATGTTTTCCTCTATGTGCTGTATAAGATACTCTAACTCAAGCTGAACAGCATCCAGTTTTATGCCCTGGCACCTTGTAACATCCCACTGTTGAAAGCAGACGACATTACCTGACTTCCTTTAGGACCAGGTGCACCCGGTTCACCCTAAAAAACACAATCTTCGCATGTTAGTCAAAGCAAAAAAGTTCTCAGAAGCAAACATTTATTTTGGTTAAAAAACCGAAACCACTCCCTGACCGATCAGTACGTACAATATTTTCATTAAAATTATTCAAATACACTCTGAACTTTCATTGGACAAGCAGTTGATCATAGATGGAATTATTTAAAAACAATATTGAATATATCATTTAAGTGGCAAAAAGATGTCATGCAAAAATAAAATCTAAACAACACTGAAGTACTTGAAGTTAATTTGGGCTTGAAGGTTACAGGCAGAATTTAAATACACACAAAAGGTTGAAATATATAAAATTTGTTATTAAAGATTTTATTTTGGGGGCAAATGCTCGATGTCAGCTTGATATCTTTCCCCACCTTACAAAGACAATCAATTCCTGAAAAACCACTCAAAAGGAAAATTCTCATTAAAGACATACTTAACATTTGTTTCAATGGTAAAAATTTGTATGCCTTGCTGAGCCCCAACATTATGTACTGAATACTTAGCAGATTCTCACAGACTAAACCATACATACGTGAGACTCAATGCTTATGTATTAATCTAACTTTTAATGCACAAAATAGAACAGTAAAGGGTAAAGAAATCAGTGTAAACAATGCAAATGAATTCACACTCACCAAACAAGCTGACATAATTGGGTAGTCCAAACAGGGGCCATGATTACCAAGATTCTAATACATCATAATGCTACACGAGCCAAACAATAACTGCAAAGAAGACTGCATGGTGGTGCTCATCCCATGCTGCTCAGCTGTCCGTAAGCACACAAAATCCAAATTTGGCCTTTACATGCACAAAGAAATCCTTTGTAAGATTAAGTAGGGATATTAAATAAAACTCCATGTTAAGTCAAATTCTTGTATCTAGTGGGATGGCTGTATTTGCTGCTTATCAATTAGGACAGAAGAATGAGGCAATGCAGTAACTCACATTTTCACTGATTAATGACAGAACCTGCCTTCAGGGGCCTCACCTTATGACCTTTGAATCCTGGCATTCCCATGGCACCTGGCAACCCTGGTGTCCCAGGCTCCCCTTGGAGTCCCTGCCAAACACAGAATGGGGTGGCGTCACGTTCCAGTTGGGAAATTTAAAATTTCCAGAACCCTCTCAGCAGTGATGTGAACTTGAAATGTGAGGCAGGTTGTGCTGCTTGAATGAGTTTTTTTTTTTTTTAGAACCGCATATATTGAAGATTTCTGAAGATATCTTTCTCCAAATATATTCTGTAATTTAAATAACTCTGCTATTGTACTTTGATTTATTTTTGCATTGTGAATTTTAATAAGCACAGCAGCCTTCCTAACTGATTATGTTTTCACTGATTATGTTTCAAATGATTATGACAATGACTCACATGGAGTATTATGATATTCTTCCATCATTTTAATGTTTGATATATATTGATGTATATTTTTTATTTTATTTTAGTAATAAATTTACTCCTGAAACCAAGTAAATATTAAATATCCATTTTATGATTTAACATCAGAGCAAAATGAAATGCATAAGAACACTAAAGAAAGTTAAAAAATGTAGTTTCAGTTGTATTAAGGATCTAGCAAGCTTAACTCATGGAAGTTATACAAACAGTGAAGTGATGATTCTGAGGTTGTGCAAGCCCAGATGACTGGATTTCCAAGAAGCAGCAATGTGGTAGATGGAGGGGGGCAAGGCAAGGTTCCCAGAAAAGGACATTTTAAAAGGTTTAACAAGATATTAGCAGCACAGTGAGTCTTCTCATACAGTCATAGTGCTGACCTTCTGTCCCGGCAGCCCAGGAAATCCGGCTGTCCCACGCTCCCCAGAACTCCCCTGGCCATCAATGGGAAGACATTTTCAGAAAAAAACACACACACTCACAATTCAACAGTTACAATGTATTATTATTATTATTATTATTATTATTATTATTATTATTGCTGTTGTTACTTTACATGCTTTTCTCCAAAGCGACTCAGAGTGTTAATCTACTTACAGTGATTTACCCATTTATACTGTTGGGTAACTCTGGCTATCAGTGCAGGGTTAGTACCTTGGTGAAGGGTATTACAGCAGTAGCAGCATTTAAAGCTGGGTCCTTTCAGTGCAAGGATGTAGCTTCAACCATTACCCCACCTGCTGCTCCTGCTGCTACCTGTGTGACCCATTCATTATGATGGAGAGTGTTCAGTGGAGCTCTTTGCTTCAAGTTCCTCTTTCATACTGCCCATAAGAAGTGCAGCTATAGGCACTGCATTTACAATAAATTTCACAGGCAATAGGTTTCTCTTGATTTTCTGAGTGCCTTTATGCAAACAATTTTTAATGGTAATGTGGGAGTTGAATCAGCTGTGTTCCAAAGGGAAACTGAAGGAGTTCTCCCACATCACCTGAAAACATGGTGAGCACAAAAGCTTCCCATTTTGAATCAGCATGTTTGCTCATAAACGGTCCTGTATAATGGCAGAGTGTGAAACCACGGGAGTGCAGCACTGTGTTGGAACAATGCCAAAACTCCAGTCCTTACGGTGAGAATAATTATTTGAGAAATTATAACTACATATAGTATACTATACTGAAGAAAAGCATAATCAGTAACCAATGTTCCATCAACAGACCTTTGGGCCACTTCGTCCATCATGTCCAGGAGCACCCACCGGACCCTGAATCCCCTGGATGGTGGAAAAAGACATAGACTGAAAACCCACACAAATAACAAATATACTGAAATATCTTAAAATAGCCTAAAAATAAATGACACATTATTCATTTGTTGTGTAGCTGACCCTTTCATCGAAGGCACCTTGCAATTCTTAAACAGTTTGTGCAGCTGGATATTTCTACTGAAGCAGAAAAAGTTGAGCATCTCACTTTATGCTTTAATTCATTGCGGTACCTGCTATTCCAAAATGGCTGTAACACATTGTAATAGACATTGACCATTTTCATAATCCTCCAAATGTATTTTTTTATTATCACTACTTACATTTTGGTGGCCACTTTGAAACCTTTACGTATGCTCTTTTAATGTAATATATTTCTCTTATTTACGAGAACCAGTGAGAGGAGCAATTGCTTTTTCACAAACACACTGAAATCATCTATGGTAACTGATGTTAATTTATAGTATTTCTGACGCACAGAGCCTCTTTAATGTCCTTAGCCTACAGAAGAGTAAACAAGCGTAGTGCAGTGTAAAAAAATCTTTTCCAAACATTCCCTGCACCACTTCAGCTGAGCAATAGAGGGCAGCATTTAAACAACTGAAAATTAATATTCATGTGGTTTTACCAATGTTTGCTTTTTAGTACAAATGTGGAAACTGTATAAACTTGTCTTACAAATCCATACAAAAACTCGTTGTATGTCTAATGAAGCTCTAACATAAAGCATGAGCTTCGTGACAATATGGATTTCCTTCAAGGCAGAAGGTACTATAGAACTTCAGATTGTTCCTATTCAGTTAGAAGGTCCTGAGTTTGAAATCCTGGCTCATTCTGTTGTATACAACAGCAAACTAACAGCCCCAAATTGGTCAATTAAAAAATTCTCAGCTGTATAAAGTAGTTTAAGTAGCCTAGTTTGCAAACTGGACAAATGAATTAACAAAGTCATATCAGGTCCACAAGTATCCACTCTTGCCAGATTGAAAAGTATTGACTACACTGACCTTGCCATTTAATTATACATTTCCACATCATTGTCAATTTCATCACAGAGGACCTCCACATAATGAGAAAAAAATTACTTTGATCACAGCTGTTCAGGGACTTATACGGAGGTCATGTGGAAAGATTCAGGAATCTAACTGTTATATTCCACCTACCGGAGGTCCTTTTGGCCCAGTCATCCCTTTGACTCCAGGCACTCCCCTTTCCCCCTGGCACAGACACCATACAGGCCTTAGTTACACACATATATTAAGACACCACGTCCCTTCATATACCCAGTACCAAGCAGTTGTTTAGGAAATTCACATACATGTTAATGCCCAGTCTTTTAACAGATAAGTTCAGCAAAGTTCTGCATACGATGACATCAAGTTGACTTTTTACTGAATTTTTCATAATCCCAAATGAGGAGCGACTGAAATAAGGGGTGAGAAAAAAGGATAAATGTTTCCAATGCAAAGAGGAAACAAAAGTGGCAACCGATGTCAGTATAAAACCTGTGAAGTGCAGCACTTGGAGCAAAGAAGGATGCACAGGGCATAATGGTGTCTGTCAGGCAAAGCTCACCCGAGGTCCCGCTGGCCCTGGCTCCCCAGGAGGGCCCTGCATACCCTGAAATGGATGTTTCACAGCCACATCAGTGAAGGAACGCCTATTTTCACAGGTGTTGTTATACCTCCCAGCCCATAGGGGGCAATGCTTTTCTAATAGCTGTTACTTGACCTTCCACAGTAAAACAAAGAACCTCTACATGCCCACTGTTCTTAATGTATGAGATTTAGAGAGGTGTACACAGAGACATAACATACAATATAACAGACCACACAAGGTTCCATATAATTCTTAGAAACATAGTTTTATATACTGTATGTACTGAGGACATGACCGTTTTCGCTGCAGTGACTGTTGATCTTGTTAAAAGTTCCTGCATCCACCTCTCGGTATTCAGCTGTCGTCTTCTTGTTATAGTTCTTAATTGTATCAGCTATACTGTTAGAAGTCACCTAAATGAACCGGGGCATTATTGTGATGAATGACCACCAAGGATAAGGACTGTCATTCTCAAGGAAAAATAAAAAACCAACAACTGAAGGACATAAATTTAATGACATCGCACTTCTCCTAAGAACTGGCCTCCCATGAATATGTGCACAATTACTTTCTCTCGTCATTTCTTAATACATCCCCTGTTCCCTCATGATCCCAGAGGGCCTCATTTGCAGCCTGCAGGACTGTTCTCTCAATGGCTTCATAATTGCTCAGATGTAACTGTGAACACTGTGACAAAAAAGCAATCTCTCACTGCATGGTGACACATTTGCAGAATCAAAGTCCTTTGTCCGGCAGCTGAAATGCAGATTATTTTCACAAAGTCCAACACCTTATAAACAAAAGTACATGTTGCTGTTTTCTAAGCCACAGACCAACTTTGATTATGTTTCGTATTTTTAGTGCAATAAGTTTTTTCCACTCCTTTGAACTGTGGTGTTTCAGGAGACTTGGAAAACATAGAGAGGCAGGAAAATGAATAGTTGGACCTTGGATCAAATCAGGATAGAAGTGTCATTAGAAGCACATATGATGAGACTGAGGTTATCCATTTTGGATGCATCATGAGAAGATTGGACTCTCTCAAAAAGACTGAAATATTTGGAAAAGTTAAAGAAGTGTACGACCAGCAACCAGATGGATGGACTCAATCACACTGACATTGGACACACGCCATTCAAAGAAAAATACACTCATGGAGCACACACCATTCTGGACTCAATATATGTGGTCACCAAGAGTGAACACTGGCACTTAACAAAAGTAAAGTTAACTCACCAACCTCATGATTCTCTCTACAAAAGTGGAATATGATTAATAAGTAAAGTTCCAGAGTTGTCATTTCCACATGCAGTGTGATTTGCTACGAGGAATATTCCACTCATGATGTCACACAATGCGTTCTGTATGATAAACATATGAAAATATTGCTCGGAAGATATTGCTGTTTACATAATACAGGTAAGCCTAAGGCCACTGTCGGGACTGTTTAATTACCAATCCAGAGGCATCCGCTCTGTAATATCTGACTAATCAATACTTCGTGGCTCTAATGAATCAGTCCACTGCCGACTTCCCAGTCAAGATGGGCATAAAATGTGATGTTTTGTACTCTTAAGGCAAGCCCAGCCTTTTACAGAAGTGTGAAAATGTTAACCCCAAGCCCCCACAGGATATTAGGTTATTCCTTGTGAAGAAGGAAGGAACTCTTCTTCCATCTTTTAAATTTGTCAGCATTAAGCATAGAGCCAATATTTGTCTGATTATTATTTTTGCCTCATTTCAATGGTCTCTTATGCCCATAGAAATCAGATTTGTACCTCTTCGTGTTTGAAAATGTATAAAATACTTCATACTTTCTCAACATTTGCAATGCATACATAACATTCAGCACAATTTAAGAATAATCTTGGATCCAGTGCAATTCCAGGTTAGACAGGTGCCTTATAGGAGCATTTACATAACAGTATGTTACTTTTATAGGAGTAGCACTGAAACTATTGTTGCATCTAAGTGTATCCTTGAAATGTGTCCACAGCAGTGCAGACTTACAAATAAAAAAATTTAAATGTGTAAAAATACCAGAAGCACCAGCCTTTTCCTGCGTGTGCGGTGAAGCTGACCCTGCAGGAAACTACAACATATGCCACTGTTAATCTTTCAACACCATACCACCAGAATTGCACTGGCAGAAACAGGTCTCTTACCACAGGCGGATGTAACACTAAAAAAAAAATAATTGAGTTTTATGTATCACAGTAGTCACATCATCAGGCCCTATTTCATAGGAATTTAGCTCCCATGTTGGGAAAGTGTTTCTCCATAGAGTAAAACAATCCCCTGGGGCTGGGGGGGCTGCCCACAGTCTCGCTCCCGAGCAGAATGGAGGACCTTTAATCTGTGCATCGGGAACATGCGCCGCTGTTGTTGACTTCCACGTCTGTCATTTCCGGACAGAACAGGAGAAAACTGAATCTGCCTTTACGGAATCAGGACCTTGAACCTGCTTGATTATCGGCACCTGATGCCCTGGAAATACGATAACATCTCAGAGAGAAAAGTTCACCTTTCAGCCTGACTGCAGATTTGTTTTTAAGGTGTTGAACACGAACACACGAGGCCATTATGTATTGACATTCACATTATCAGCAAGGCAATATCTAGGCTACATCTGTTTTCTTGCCCTTACAAGCTTATCGTAAGATCTCAAAAATTAGGAAGTAAATGCCTTTTCGTTAAGCCGGCATTAATAATCATCGATAGACAGATTATTACTAAGATTGTACAGTTTTTCTATGTGTTTTATAGTAGTTTGTGTTTTCAGCTGTGAATATATAGCATTCAGTGTTGTTTAAGAATAATGTTCAATTCAGTCTACATTCCTGATAACCTTTAACCAAAGTAACTTTCTTTACGGTTAAATACTCTTCTCGGATGCTAACAGTCATTTTTTGGGAACTGCCATTCTTTCTTTACCAGCCCACTACCTGGTATTCTAGGAAACTTGAGGTAACAGATCTGTTACTCCAGGCCTCAGATAGCCAACCTGAGGTTGTTCCACATAACAGCGCACACGTCGTTTAGCCCACATCGGCGTCATTTCGGATTTACAAATATAATTTGTTGCTGCTGGGGAAAACGGGGATGGAAGAGACCCAAACCCTTTTGACGTTACTGACATCTGTTTGAGGAGAAAAAAGTCTGTTGTTCCAAATAAGTCCTGTATAATCTGCATTCATGTCACCATGAGTTTCATAGGCCAGCCATAGCCTAGAAAGAAGCACTATTAATAAATTGGAAGCTTTTGGAGTATTTATAGAAATCCAGAGAGGGTAAGAAGGCAAAGGCCCAAACATAGAACAGTGTACACATTAATTAGGTTTATTATTCTCGTGTTCTGACAATTTAGATCTTCTAATGTGCTGTTCAAAGATATATAGTAGCTGTGTGTGTGTGTGTGTGTGTGTGTGTGTGTGTGTGTGTGTGTGTGTGGGTGTGTGTGTGTGTGTGTGTGTGTGTGGGGTGGGTTGGGGGTGGGGCCAATGTGTGGAGATACGTTTGCTGTGTGTTTTGGGATGGTAAACATCATGGTTGTTTGTGGCCTCCCTTTGGAGCAACACTACCACCAAGTGGCTATGCTATTTCAGGCTAAATGACTCAAGATTCTTTTAAGTGGCTATATAAAAATTCGAGAAAAGAAATAAAATTTAAAGTTTAACAGTTTTTTTGAGTACTGCAAAAAGCATATTTTCTATGTAATGTGTGGCAGAAGTAAAATTTTACACACTTGATATGTACTGAAAAAGGTATGTAATACAAATACCTACTGCAGGTAAACTACTTTTATGAATGTTACGCTCCTAAAAGACCATATGCTCTGAATGCGGTGTTACTCAGTCTGTAATCTTATAAATAAGGGTAGTGTCTGTAACAAAAAAGAAATACATCTGTTGCAGGTGTAGAAGATATAAGGGCGCAAACCCACATCCCATTTATGTTCCCCACAGTGAACAACCTCCAAACAAGGAGCGCAACGAGCCCGTCGTATGGCTGTTAGTCACAGTGCTCCATGCTGGCCTGTAGTTAGCTGAGGGCTCCTTATCTTTACCCATCATGCCACAATCATGCCTTTTTCACAATAAAACCTTACCGGAACTCCTGTCTGCCCGTCAACCCCCGGAAACCCATGGGCTCCTTTTTCTCCCTGGAAAGGTTAACATTTAATGTCACCATTAGTTAGAAAAACATCAACCATACGTCTTGTACTAAACAGCATTTGAAGGCTCCCCCACAGTTCATATCATGTGTGAGGATATAGGAGGTTAAGAATATAGTGTGTACATATTTATGTGTCAAGCTATCGCCACTGCTGTATCGCACAAGTGTCTATCGTTTTATTTTTTTGGAATACATTTCCATTGTATTTCATGACTACCACACAGCATTGTGCCCTTTGTGTCTGTTGTAACAAGGATTGCTCATAAACAATTAGCCTTCAGTATTCCCAAGCACTGTTAAACTATTTATAGTAGATGTGCAATATAAAGAGCTTAAAAGTACAAGAAATTTATCGAAGCAACACCATATTTTTGATAAATCCACATAAATTAACTTAACTGTTATTCATGATCCTGATATAAGCCAAAGACGTATGCGCTAAGAGCTGTAGAAACTCTGAGTGACGATGCATACGAGTTAAATTAATCACAATTCCTGGTGTGGAACTGGTATAAGTCGGGTGTGAATTAATTCTCCAAGCTGTCAAACCCTGGAGAGCTGCAGTGTGTTCCTAAAACTCCCAAGGGTCTTGGTCTGTGGCCGGTTTCCTGCAGGTACCCTGTCAGTTGAGTTCTAGCACATTCAGCACTCTTATTCCTCCAGCTGGCGTTCGAGCCAAGAGGTGGGCAGCCCGCAGGAGACTTCCCTCATCTCCTGCATCCGACTCTACTTTATTCCATCCGTTTTCCAAGGAAAAAAACATTGAAAATAAAAAAAAAAAAAAAAAAAAAAAAAACAATCCTGCAGTGTTCCTTCACTAATATATCTTCATTCCTCCGATTTTGGTTAACAACACCAGATCCACAATGCTGGTTCTTGCAGGCCTGTGCATGTTTCATTCCATGTCAGCACTTGAGCATCCAGTCAAATAACTGTTTTTTGGCCTGGATCAGTTTAGCCTTCAATCTCAGTACTCGCACTAACCGTGTTATTACCATTGCTGTTGTTATTACTATATCATTATATTTATTATTATTATATCATTATTATTATATTATTGCTTAACCGGGATGCCTGTCGAATTGCGATGTCGCACAGGTCCTAGACTATGAGTTTGGATGTATGTATGCATGTGAGTTCAGTCTGACCAGAGGTTGCATGTTCCACCCTAACTGTTTATTTAAAGCAGATTTCATCTTGGTTCATCTTGGATCTAAAATCGTCAGCCTGAAGTTAACACACCCTTAGCCATTGACACTAGACAGTGCCCCGCTGCCCAAGTTTATAATAATGGCTTCAGCATAATGTTCGGATTATAGACTAACACTGACTAGCTGGAACCTTGTGGGTTAAACCGTGTTGAAAAAATTATAAACTACACGTGAAACACGAGGCACACATTTAACACAATGCATGAACAAAGCTCAAGAAGGACGCAATTAGGCTTCGCCACAAATTTGTTTTCTTTTCAAGTGCCTTGCCTTTCTGAGCATATAAAAAGCATACAAACAGCCAATCCTGTAATCATGAAATGAGCGCACCCTGATTAACCTATAAAAAAACAGTCATAAATCTTTAATAGTTGTAAATATTATGAGCTGACAAGTACCGCTTTTGAATCCAACTGATTTTCTGTTGCAAACAGGGCAAACTATTTTTTTTGTTTCTACTGCATGATTTGATTCATTGACATAAGCAGTGTGAATTTACCAAAATTAAATTCCTTTGAAGTCTTCACAAGGTATGGTTTTCACCAAGTATTATTTTCTGAAAAGAAATTACATCAGTCTAGTAAAGTTTTAGATGTATCACAAGCATATAGTATTTCAAATAAAGTTCGTTGTGTATAACAGAGCCAGGGAAAACAGAGTGCCAGGTTTGCAACAAAATGCGAAATCTCCCATGTCACTTTCTTTTTAGGAGGCACCCATTATGAAAACAAAATAAATTACTCCCAAACTCTCCCAAGCATCACATTCCAGCTGTGGATCCAGCTGGAACTCTCTATAACTAGTCTTGGAATTAAGGGCTGGACACTTTGGTACACAGGGACAATGGAGTGTTAAGAACTGTTTGTCCAGCCACTGGAAATATAAACAAAGCCTGTAAAGGCTATTAAAATACAGCCTTTAGAACAGAGTCCTTGTACCTCCCACGCAGATATCCAGCTGCTGATCTGAGCTTTGGATATAGGATGTCTATGTCCTTTTTAAATTCATTATTCAGTAAGAATGAGAGAGGCCACATAACATTCAATCAACTCTAAGAAAGTGTTAAATGAATTTATAATCTCCGCATAATGAATTAGTAACATCATTTGACTTGGCTCCTGAAGAAGAACTCTTTATGTATTAGATTTGTTTATTTGTTCCAAGACTAACTCGTACCCAAATCAGCTCAACTTGTTCCGTGGTGGCTACAAAGTAAAGCGGATTTCTTCTTATTAGTGGTCCTCCTCTCTTTTTAATTATGGCACGTAAATATTGATGTTGGAAAACATATCATGCAGCACAATCACATTTTAGATTCTATTACAAGCTTCCAAGAGTGGAAAAAGGAGGGCCCTTTGAATGCTTCCTGAGCTTTGACATTTCTGGTCCTGGAAAACTCTCTCTGCCATTTATTCTTGCTTGACACAAGCATCCAACACATAGCATTGAGGATGGACAGCCTCTCCAATGGCAAATATGTTTCGTCATTCCCTTTCCTGAACACAGGAGCCCTTGTATGTCAGAGAGAAGGTGAGTGACGACCTTTATTTACACACATACTCATGAGCTGGTGGACCAGAATTTAGATTGATAGCCCCCAACCATTTCTGGAAACACATAAACATTTTCTGCAGGACATTGTGTAATTACTGTAAAGAAGAGTTAATGGAGGTTGTAAAGCCAAATAACCAAATGACTTGACGCAGCACTTCAAAAGGCTAATTGGGAGGTAATTGAGCAGGGAATAAACCATTAACTCAGACATTACAGGTATATTCCACTCAGAATGAACATCTATTACTGTCTAATTCATGAAGTTGTGTCTAGATCAAACATGTTTTACTTTCACCTATGCTAAATACAATGAAAAGCCAATCAACGTACTTATAAACATATTTGTACTATACTGAAAGTGTCCTCACTGTCATTACAGTTATTCTGTTTAGGAAATGCATTTTTATCTTCAGGATTTTCCCTTTATAATCTAATGTTTCAGGTAGTTTTTAAAAAATATATATGCCAGGATATGAATGAATGAATGATTTCTCAGGTTTCATTTGAAACTGGTTCTATAAACAAAAGTGCAATTTAGCAGTATTCACACAATTTGCAGATTAAATCTTTTTGAAAAAAACCTATCAAAAGTGTGAACACTAGTAGGCTTAACTGTTCAGCAAACATTAAAGGGCCACAAGTGAGCTCATTTACATTTTTTCAACAAGTGATGGCAAATGTGGAAGCTAGAAATCGAGCAAGGATTCAAATGAGAAGAGGTGGAAGACCACAAAGATGAAGTTCTTATGATATGCACGCAACACACAAATAGAGAAACAATGCTGTACATATAGGAAGCAAAAGGATAATAAATAAAGGACATTAGGACAAGTTGCTTGCAACAAGTGAGTGACAGCTGAGTACTGCTGAGACAGTAAAAGGCCAGTACCGCTCCACGAGTGAGAGGACTCATCTCAGAGCTGGCTGGTTTGGCTTTGGTCCATGGAAACAAATGTACAGTTTTCCATTACCGATAACTCTAACCTTGTAACGAAACTGCACTTCATATTACACAATATGGGCAGGGATATTTGCATGCTGATATTACTGAAGATCAGAAAACACTGAAATTTTGAAAGCTTTGAAAAACATAGTTATTTTTTTAGTTGCGCAGGTTCTCCACTATGATTGCGAGCACAAAGCTGCTCTAAGTGCCCATCTTATCTCTTTGTAGTTTAATGGGGTATTCCTTCTAATCTATGTATTTGCAGGCCTTTGTGTTCAATTTTAAGGGACCGTTTCATATGCACGGAAGGTAAAACATTCCCGAGTGTGAAAATTTTCTCTCTTTTTTTGATGTTTGGTCAAAAATTACAAGTTTCAGTATAAAGTTTTAAACTGAAAGAGCGTAGAATATAATTTTTAGAAGCTGCAGTATAATTTCTGGAAAGCCGTGCAAATGGTTCTGAAAACCTAGAAGGCACGGAATCCAGTGTCGCAGAAGCAGAAAACGTCTAAGGAAAATTAACGTATAAACATGATTTCTGAACTCAAACATTAACCCGACTTAAATAACTCTGGGTGAAGCATTCAGAGGTGGTAGGATTCTGGACAGAGTTCATCTTGTTTTCTGCTTTGAGTCAGGTGTCAAGTTCAGCGAGTGTGTTGTCAAACATGTGGGCGGCGGAGTCTGAGGCAGCAGTTACAGCGGGTCGTCACGCGGGCGGGTGCTGTACTGGAGCCTGTCTAAGCTGTCACACCCCACACAAATGCTTTACCCAGGCACTGCACCACACTCCACCAGCCTGATGACTTTAACAGACATGCACACACATACAGTACACATACACATAAATACAGTGGAGTGTGTATCTGTTTGCATTACATTTTGTGAATTGTGTATTTTGGGTCCTTCATTCTTTCTAGGTACTTGGACATGAATGGGCACCAAGATCTCACAGAAAAACTAATTGTACATGACATCTCCAGAAGTAAAAGGAGACTGAAATGTACTTTTATTTTGACTGCCAGCACAGTTTTAAATACGTGCTTTTATAAGGTCAACATTGTTTATTTTTTGTGGTCAGTTTTTGCATTTTGACACAACTTCAGCAGTCTGGACTGTATCAGTGTTCCTCCCAGCATCTGCTGCTGAGGTTTTCAGGGCAGTGTGACTTCTGTGCCGAAAAACCTTCACAGTAAAACTGTTGTTATCTTCCTGGCCACATCAAGTCTTTACCACTCAACTAATCGCCCAGTATGTGGTATGTTTTACACTGGGTTTGGCCTGAAGACAGACGTCGCTTTAATCTGTAGGATTAACAGATGTTTCTTGCTTGGAAACATGTTGGTTCAAAACTTATTTGCCATTTCATATGTACCTGATGTTGTTTTACATAGTACTGTGACAGAAGGTCATATATCGAATAAGTAATGAGCTATTGGGGGAAAAAGGTGATAGTCATACAGGATAAACAGTCAGTTTTTTTTTTTTTTGAAGGAAAGTTAATTTTAATCACTAAGTTTTTAAACCAGATGTTTCAAGCTAGACTGATTATTTAATATGTCATCTTGCCCTGGACAGCAGAGCTCACAATTCAGGTCAGAGGGGTCTGTTAAAAGACACTGAAGAGGAGGTACGGAATGAAAGAGGAACCAAACATGACGACTCTTTGAATATATGTGACACGGTGTAAGGAACTGAAAGCTCATTAGTAGTTCATTTTCAAAACTGAATAAATTACTTTCTGAAAATCTGGATCTATATATAATAATGAAACCTTGAGGAAGTTACAGGAGCAGATGTAGATGCTCCAAGGTGTTGTGCAACAGAATTCGTATTTTCAATAAATAGTTTCTGTCTGTAGACCAGCTGTTACTGGTCTGCTGTTCTGTGTCTTGTCGTATATGTTTCAAGGTATGATTCTGTCATGGTTGTTTGTTAGTACTCGCCCACATGAGTGGCCCCTGTGCACACATTCTTGCAAGACTGGATAACAATGATAAGCCTTGTGTGTAAACTTTGTTTCTGCAGTTACAGCAAAGGTTGCAGAAGCAATCCTCATGTCTAATCAAAGTGTATACGGGGAGTTAGAGCAACTGATGGAACTGACTGATGGATGACTCGTACAGTGCAAAATGTAAAGGACTGAATCTAGTGTTCTGTTGATCATTACTTTTGGTCACTGGGATGTTTAACCTACCGTGGGATCTCTTACAGTGACAATATCAGAGGACAGGACTTAAAATTGACATTCTCAAAGCTGATACCTTTAATACAACATGCCCATTAATAATAAGCTTGTTTCAATTTTGCTGTCTGCTGAAGTATAGAATGATTAATGACAAAAGTCCTGCAGTTACTTCCGTAAGGACATAGCAATAAACGTGGTTGAAAATGTACGGTAAACCAAATAAAATCTGGGGGGTAAACAAAACTATCCCATGAGACATTTTGGCTTTTCATATTGTGGAAGCAATAATGTGATTTATTTTGATTTTAACAGGCCCTAATTTATAGGGGACATTGGTGTAATAATTGTTGTTGTGTAATGCAAGATCAATCTATTTCACATAACTTCACAAGCATTTCTTCATTTAGCCTTTTAAAATCTTTTTACATGATGTGACTACAGAGATAAGCTATAGATACAAAAACTTTTCCTACATGAAAAATAGTATTCAGCACACACTGAGGCAATGTATCTTGTAGCAAATACTGTACGTGTGCTTTATAATTCTAAACCATATAACTACACTGGCACATAGAGGATGGAAGAAAACTTTCCTGTTCTGTAATACCACTCATTTTGATCCTAATCCATAAACCCCACCGTTCTTTACTTAGCCACGGCCAAGTTATCTGTAATAGTATGTTATACTGACCATAATATGTAATAGCATATTGTGACTCGACAATTACTGTCTAATTCATTCAGCATTTTTAAACAGAAAACATGCATGACATCTCTTGATCTGGATGGTTGCTCAGTAATTGATAGTTTTAATAACACCAGCTTTATTGCCATCTTAAGGTCACAACTAACAGAATACAGTTATCCTATGAGTAGGTAAAGAATAACAAGCATAAGTGATTTTTATTGGTATTCACATAACTAAACAGGGCTGATGAACATTAAACACACACAGTCTACAACTGCTTGTTCCAAGTAGGGTCGTGGCCAAGTGAAGCCTAACCCAGCAACACAGTGCGCAAGGCTGGGGGAGGGGTAAACACGCCCAGGACGGGATGTCACTCCATCACAAGGCACCCCAAGCAGGGCTCGAACCCTAGACCTGCCACACAGTGGGCCCCAGCCAAACCCACTGCACCACCGTGCCCCCCATGAATGTTAAACTTTAATAAAATAAATTTTGCTGTTTGTTACTATTATAGAAGTAGATATGTCCAAAGGTAGTGGTGCCAGATAGGCCTGTACAAAATCAGCCGCAGCAATGACCAGATATCAAGCATATGATGCCACAGTTGCCTTTATTCCTCACTGAAAATTCCTGAATAGAATATACCCAGTTTGCAATTAATACTTTCAAAATACTTTATATCTGCACTTTAGTAGGCAGACATGGTCAGTTTAACAACAATTTTCTAGCAGACAATAAATCAAAGTTGCATTAGAAAGCTGATTTGCTGAAGTGAACAAGAAGTGCAATGCAATTTTTAAGTAAAGAAAGCCAAAACATACATGGAAAACTGACTCAACCCATATAAACAATGATAATTGGTTCGCTGCCATGCTGTACATTCAGAACTGAAACCGACTGGAATGTAAACTGTGATCAGCGCTGTCATCTTTGAAGGGCAGTCCAGTTCCTTTAAATCATTATTCTCTTCCCTGTAAAAGGTTTCATTTCATTTCCTTTTAAATACCTATCAAAAAGACTTATTGAGAAAAACCAACAGCCAGGGTATACGATCAAGCTCCAGCAGTTGTTCCTTAAAGTCCAAATTTGTTTCTTAAGGAAGTGCTAAGCATAAAGAGAGCCATTTCCATGTCAGGTATGGATTGAACACCTTTTGCAAGTTTAATAAATCAGCCAGTCCTTTAAAGTCAACCAGCAAAACTGTTCATCTGAAAAACTTCCTCAAAAAGAAATCTTTCAACACGAGGAGGTAGAATACCTGTTTTCTTTCACTCCTTCTAAGCAAAACTGCATGTCTTTGAAATTGAAGGGCCAAATATGAACCAAGTGGGCTGGTTATTATTTTCATAACTGAAGCCTTTTTCAACATACAAAGACAGACGGCATGCCTTTTACTTTTCACTTTGTCTTCTTTCCAAAAGCTTTAAAAATTGGCAACGTGACACTTTGCACTAGGAACAGAAGCACAGACATTCACATAACTCTCTAAGATAAGAAGTTTGTCAAGGATTTTATCCTTATCCCATCATTAAGGATACATTACAAAACACACTGAATGTCCGTCAATCCAACGACCAAATTTCTTTGCGCAACTTAATAATGACAATGCAATGGAATTTCTACCATTGTCATAATTTAAGATTTTAAAGTCAACAAAAATACATCTAGCTACATTTACTATACTGGCCACCCTGTGCAAAGTAATGCTCTCAGTTTTGTGTTACTGAAATACACACATTTTCAGAACCGCTTGTCCTATACGGGGTCGCGGGGAACCGGAGCCTAACCCGGCAACTGAGGGCGTAAGGCTGGAGGGGGAGGGGACGCACCCAGGACGGAACGCCAGTCCATCGCAAGGCACCCCAAGCGGGACTCGAACCCCAGACCCACTGGAGAGCAGGACTGTGGTCGAACCCACTGCGCCACCGCACCCCGTTACTGAAATATTCATTATTATTTTTATTCACAAAATGTAAAATGTCAGTACAGCTTAGAAAATGTCTGTATATTAGACTAAGTTATGAACAAATGATATTTCCACTTTATGTGATTAACAGAATAATGCATTGTTGCTGGTGGTGCAGTGGGTTGAACCAAGTCCTGCTCTCCAGTGGGTCTGGGGTTCAAGTCCTGCTTGGGGTGCCTTGCGGCAGACGGGCGTCCCGTCCTGGGTGTGCCCCCTCCCCCTCCAGCCTTGCACTCTGTGTTGCCAGGTTCAGCTCTGGCTCGCTGCAACCCTGCTCAGGACAAGTGGTTTCTGACTGTGTGTGTGCGCGCGTGCGTGTGTATGTATTGTTGCTTTCATATGAAATGCAACATGACATGTGGCTTTATCAAGGCATAGAAATGCTGTGCATGTTTCCTTATGCCAGGTCTGCTGGCATATAACCATATGTTGACAACATACTGGAGCAAAAAAGAGAAGCTATTCTGTCCAGTTTTCCAGAAGCAGAAGAGATTTGCTCACCTTCTGCCCCACTGGCCCAGGAGCTCCATCTTGGCCAGGAACACCGGGTTCCCCCTGCAATGGAAAAAAGATTGTACTTCAGAATAAAATGGGGCAGAACCACTTAAAACAAAAAAAATCCTTCTCGCCATGTGCCAAAAGAAACACAATCGTAGAAATCAGGCCCCCTGACCCAAACCAATGTAGAAAGCTGGAAGTGGGTGGAGAATGGAGAAAGCAGAGACCAGCTGGGCTGCAGAGGCTCACGCCTCAGAGACAGGCCAGCAGGAGAACTAGCGTAGGCGTAACATTCACCTCTCATACAGTGCTGGAGTCGTGATGAATTTGGCTGTCACCAAACCAGCAGGTACAACGTGGGACACATGTCACCACACTGAGGGGGAATAGCAGCTAGGCAGTAATGTGCAGCACTAAGCTGATGTGTGAAAAAAAGCAGCGAATGGAACCGTGCTCATCTGTGAGGTTGGTGTACAAGATCAGAAAAGCCACTCAGAGACAACCCTGTCCTTATGAGCATTTAATTTAAGGAGCTCAATAATGCCATGTTAAGAAAACATTAACTCTAACCGGATTAATGAACAATCAGAATACTGTAAATTGCTATATCAGATCCCCTTGCTATCCATGCATAAAAGTGTCTAAATGTCAACTTGTTCATCAGATGCTTAAACACCACAAGAATGTCTTAATGCTCAAAATAAACATTAGAACAAGGAGATCAGTGGAGTCTAACAGCTACAAATGAATAATCAAACACAATATTTTGGCCATTTGCCTCCACAGCAGCACATTAATTTTTCATTTAGTGACTTATCCCAAGATAATCTCCGCAAAATCACGCAAGAATCTCATGCATCTAGATGCAAATGTTTTCAATAACATTGCTTAATCCTTCATGCAATTTTCTGTTTAAATAGCATTCTTAGGTAAAGCTAGAAATCAGCTGAGGTATTTAATCAAGTTACGGATATATTGTTAAAATAAGCGAGGTTGATCTGAATATCATTACAGGCTAAAGCAGATTCCTGGTTTATGCAGTCTTCTTGCAGGGCTATTGGAACAGTAATAAATGAGTTATAGAAACAGAAAAATTACTTCTCATATATTTCATTAATTGTTGATTGATTTTCTCAGCTGTTATTCTCACCAATCCAACTATTCAAAAAATTCAAACAGTTGTTTGAGTTAACTGAGAAACTGTAAATCATCACCTCCTTAATAAAACGAGGAAACTTTACATGGTTATACAAGAATACAAAACAAAGATATTTCAACTCTGACAAATTCATCCATCTTGCAATCAGACTTTAACATTTGAATAATACAAATATCACTCTTACCCTTGGTCCTGGCAGACCTGGGAACCCTGGTGTTCCTTTTTCCCCTTGACTTCCCTATGTGCAATAAACTGATTTAGTGTATTAAACCCATTTTATTGTGCTAGTTCCATAAGGGCCAACAGTGTGATTACCCAAATTTGCATTTAATTATGTCAGTGATCACAATCCATTGTGTGGCACATTTTATGACCTGATTTGTGATTCATAACATTTTCACAATAAGCTCTATGGAGGAAAAAATCATTGCTGAGAGATTTAAAATTCTGAGATGAAATGCACTTGATGTTCAGAAATAAGACTTAAAATCCAGTACCTTTTCTCCTGGTATTTGGATGCTGTCTGATTCTAATGTTGAACCAGCTGGCCCCTTAAATTGAAAGGAAGAGAATAATGAAAACAACATGAAAGTAGGGTACAACAGTGCAATTTATTCAGTGCCAATTTGTTTGTGTAGTTTTCTGTTTTAAGGGGGAAGAATTGATGACAGCATCATCAAGAAAGAGCCATAAACCATTAGGACTTGTGGGTGGTGATATGGTTCTGTTCCAGTTGTGATAAGAGGTGATAAGAGGCCAAGATGTCCCTACCATGGGTCCTGGAGGCCCTTGGTTCCCTGGGGGGCCTTGAGTTCCTCTCTCACCCTACATTCAAAATGTCTTAAGTCAGGTAATGTGATCAAGCATCTCATCTTGCAGTGCAGTCAACAGGTATGAAGTCTTACTTTGTCACCCCTCAGACCTGGATGTCCCCTTGGGCCAGGAAATCCTGTTTCACCCTGCACACAGAGAAAACACATATTCGTTTCAGATAGTATTATTTATAGCACTAGCAATTTATATAGCTGAATATTTTTCTGAGCATTCTAAATTTCTAGAAGCACAGGAACTTAAAAAAAAATCCTTTTAATTTAACCGTTTTACTTTCAAAGCATTTGAACCTAAAGCCATGACTCTACACTGTTGCCAGATTTTCAAGAGGAATTGATCTCCGCAAGTAGAAAGTTTGTAGTTCAATTCCATAATTACTGTAACACTGTAGACAAAGCTTTTCACCTTTCGCCCTGGCATCCCAGGTGCCCCTCGGAGTCCTTTCTCTCCACGGACACCCTGTATGAAAATTTTTCCAGAAGGGAGTGTTTGTATTTTTGGTACAGCATACCAGCTACTTGCAGTCTTATATTTATTCATTCGTCCTCCAAAGCAACGTACGATTATTTACTCATTCATACAGCTAGGAATTTTAACGTAAGGACCTTGCTCAAGGGATGGAGGCAGGATTTTAAACTGCAACCTTAGGGTCCAAAAGCAGTAGCTCTTACCACTATGGGACCAGCTGCCCCTGGTCTTAGAAGTGAACCTTTTTGTGACCAGAAGCACATTAACAAATTTTTCCACTGAAATTAATTACAATAAATTTATTTTTACAAGAATTCACTTTACGAGCTGATATTTAGGAACGAATCACAGTCATCAAACAAAGGAAGCCTGTAAATACTAAACGCTCTTAGAAAAAATAAAAATATCAGTCCAAAAAATACAAAATAGAATTCATGAAATATTAAAACGTGCATTATTAAAAAATATATTAAAACAGCAGCAATACACTAAGAGCAGTCACGTGTAGCCAATATAATAACGGGAGAGTACCACTGGTCCTTGGGGGCCAGGGGGTCCAGGGTTGCCATTCAGGCAGTCACACTCCTCCACACTGGGCAACCGGTCCAAAGGGCACTGGAGGGGAAACAAACTGTGCTCATTTCTTTATGTGATAGTCATAGGGCCTAGTGAAGTTGGCAGCAGGCATGAGTCCACTCACCCTTTCATCATCCTGTGTAAAAAAAGAATATAAAAGCATGTTGTCATTCCAGCTGCTCAACCATCATATATGCAAGAAAGTAATCAAAATAGAAATTTCACAGCTTACCACAGAGTAGATTTCACATGCCGTCTCCCTTTCGCTTTGCTGAGGGTCACAGTAGAGCCGCAGTTTTTGAATTTCAATCTAAAGAGAAGTTTAAAAATTTGTCATGTTTTGCTGTTGAGTTAAAATAACTTCAATTTATCATCCAGATGGTACTGCAGGGAAACATAAAAAATCCTTCGTTATAAAAAACTAAATAAAATTTTTAAAAGTTTTTTTTTTTTTTATTATTACACAACATTTTGGATGACGCAGAGGCACAGAAACAGTATCAGCACTCACAGGGACTGTTTCCTCACTCTCTGCCTTCTTGGAGATCTGCGTCCTTCCGTTGATGTAGATGGGCATGACCCGCTCAAGCAGGTGCTGCTCTACCTGCATGTCATCCACGAAACAGACGACATGACGAGGTTTCACCAGCAGTTTCAGCTGGTGCCAGTCTCCATCAAATAGCTTCTGTAAGACAGTGAAGAACACACGGGGTCACATACCATCAACCCAGCACAGCTCGGCTCGGCTGTGACACGGTGTAACCCTTTCCACGTTCTCTAATAAGTGCTGCTATGCGAAGTCTGCGCCAATTTCAGGACAAGTGTGAAGTTACTGAATGAAATATTCCCAAATAGCAAGCAAAGACCAAAAATACAAACACCTCCTTCTGAAAAAATCAGGGAGTACATATACAACTACTAAAACACATATGCTTATCTCTTGTTATCTGGTCTCCCGATACCTGCTTTTTCCACGTATCCAGGCCGAAATTATTAATACTACAATCATTAATCAGTCTGGATTGCCAATTATTTGCCTTAATTGTCTGCCACATCCACTCTGAGCCTATGACATTCTCTCCAGCGTGATAAACTGTTACTGCATTTTAAAACTGACCGAAGTGGTTTTGTGAGTTGCGCTATACTTTAATTTTCTTATTAAAAATTATTTAAATGTGATCTACGGTATAGTTTACCTTCCTCAAGCCCATCCACACACACACACACACACACACACACACACACACTATCACAGTGAGTTTAACTCACGAGTTAATTTATTTTGTTATTTATTTGATACAGTATGTGCTAGACCCTGAAATTAAATTTTGGATAATTGCTCGCAGATATCCAACTGATCCAGAATGTGTGCTCAATGGGAGGTCCTGACACCATTGTTATCAGCAGCAGTAAGGGAGCCACGAACAAAGGAAAAAAAAAAAAAAAAAACCCCAAACACTTCTTCTAGCTATACTCCCTCCACCATGCATCACATGTTGGATAGTTTTACGAAAACATTCAAACTTTGTGTTGTCTATCCACAAAACATTGTTCCAGTGGTGCTGGTGCAATGCTGAAGTGATCTTTAGTAAACTTCAGATGGGAAACTATGTTTTTGTTTGGAGGGCAGCAGTTTCCTCCATCACATCCTCCCATAAACACTGCTCTTGTTCTGCATTTTTTTTAATGGTAGAGTCATGATTCAGACATTGTGCAAGTGCAAGAGATGCCTGCAAAGCCTTAGCTGTCATCCTATGGCTTTTTGGCACTTGTTTGAGGATTGTATATCCTGGCAGTGATATTTATTCACCAGCATTAAGGCCATGTACAAAGTGTTTGTTAAAACTGATTGCTTTCATTGTTTGACTTGGATGAAGTACAGATTACATTTAATGAGCCAGAATACAGAATCCCAGACAACTGCACAGGGTTCACAAATATTTTGTCACAACTGTATAATGAAATAAAAAGAAAATTCTTTGTTCTTACTTCTATTCCAGATGCAGTTGGAAAAAAATAAAAGATCCAATACAGAATGGTGAGAAAGTTTACTAGATACAGCCCGTGTTTGCTACTATGACCGTACATGTGATTCAAAAGAAGCTTCACAGACGTAAAGATTCGCAACAGATTCACAGAAGTGCACATTTCAAAAAAACTTTGTGGAGGCAAGAAAATACTATACATTTTAACAATTATTTTCAATGAAGAGCAAAAAAGTAAAACCAAAATTTTTATGTGTTGCACTATCTTCCCTTATGCACCATTTAGGATGCTTCTGGGTTAACCTTGGCATGGGACAGAAATTTTTTCCCCATTTAAAAAAAAAAGAATTCTGAAGGTATTTCATTATCAGGCTGTACAATATTCACTTGGTTCGTAAGAATGTTTAACAGGCAAAAATGTACTGTATTTCAAGTGTCTTTGTGTGATGCCTCATGTTTACTAATTTCTGTTGGAAAAAGTGTGGGACCTGGTGAAATCTGCATGGAAAACTGCTTGGATTTATTTCTCCTTAAACAAACTAAGTGCAAAGTCTTGATAAACACATAACAATAAATAACTTGCCAGGATGGATGAAACAGTCTCCCTTCTATATATTACGAGCACATTAAACAGTTCCAAGCCACTGAAGTTTTGTGAACAACTCTAAACCTAGGAAATTCTAGTAATTCTGAAAAACAACGGACACACTAATTTACATCCGTGCCAGACTAATGACTTCACTAGACAAGCGTTAAAGGTTTTCTCCATACTAAAAGGGATCTCTCAATATCAACCTTGTGAGCAGGATTTCAGTGGAAACTCAGGCTTCACACACTGTCTGGTCATGTGTTCATGATGCCCTTCAGCAAGGCTGTAATGTCATAGATATTCTGAATGCTTACTGTACTCTTTGCCAAAGAGAAGTTTCCTTCTTGTGCAAGAGGTTGTCAAGAAGGAAAATGGAAAGTCTGGCTCTGCTGTGACCTTTGGCCTTCCCATTCTGATAAAATTACTGTGAGGGTGTCCACAGAAATTATAAAGGTTTAAAATGAAGTCCAGTAGGAATAGAGATCGGAGGCCAGAATGTGCCTACGTCTTCATGTCAGAGTACTGGGTGTGTTTTTGTCAAGTGGGATTAAATGGAAGACCATTCATGGAAAACTCTAATATAGCAGACCTATTAGTCATTTAAACCTAAGAAAACGCTGGCAGAAGGTCAAGCTAAAGACATATCACGCTGTTTATGATTTCCACTCAGGATCCATCAAATATAGTAAAGAACGTCAGTACGTCTCTTTAACGCACACTTCAAGGCAGTTTACAATTCTACACGTTTATTTTTAATTGGATCTTTTCAAGTAAAAACTTTATTCAAGGATACAATAAAATGAATCATTCAAGGACAACCACATGGCAACTTCAGGTTATAAGTTAGTGTCCTCAGCCACTTGGCTGCCTGCTTCCACTCCCTAGTTCTTTTTCTGAGAAAACACCAAAAATTTCACTTTCTGCGAGACTTGCTACTGACCTTGAGGTCACGACGGCTGAAGATGACTGACTGCTCCTCGCCGGCACTGCTGGTCGTGGTGAACACAACAGATCTGTCTCTTCCACTGAGAGTCACAGCAACTTGAGTGTCCCCATCTTTGGACAACACCCTCCACAGATCAAATGCCTCCCGGTAACCGGGGGCCTTGAGGCGGAGAGTGGCCACAAACACATAGGAAGGAGGGAGTCCTTCTGGAAAGATCTCCCTAAATGAATGAGATGCAGTGCAGAAAAATATTGCTAAATCAACAGCAAAAAATACTACTTAAAGACTAAACCCAGAGCTCTTTTGCATTCTATGAAAGAATGATAAGTAAACGTAAAACCGGGTGATTGTATAAGCAACAAACAATGAGCATATAAACGGAGCACATGGTGAAATAAATTAAATTTTAGAGCTGAAGTACCTCAGCATTGATGGGTACATTACAATTTTTCAGCTACTGCACATTTTTCCTTTACTAAGTTACAATAACAGTCTGGTGAATGATATTTGACCTCCGAGAAACCCTGTACATGTTAGCCATGATGAAAACGTACTTAATGCAGTTTTTTTTCATATTACAGATATTGTTTTTTTCCCTCTTACTAGTTACAACGAGGTGTAAATTTATCAATTAACCCTCATTCCTGCTTCAAAAAAGTCGAGATATTTCAGTGGTCTTAAAGCCCTTTACATGCGGAACGGGTTCCTGTTGCTGTTGTGTTCTTTATTGTGCCTGTTTGTTGTAGCTCATAGAGGTGCTCGAATTTTCTGTATTTCCTCTACTTTCACCCACACAATATTCTCTGTCCCACCCTAACGTTTTCTTCTTTTGCGTAATCCACCCAGTACCATCCACCGACTTCACCCTCACGATGACATCATTCACACACCTAATATTATGTTGCCCATCTTTATTTTCTGTGATGTCACCCACCCAGTCTTCTCCACAATGTTATATACCCATTCCACCCATTTTGCCTTTTCTGTGATGTCACACACCTATAGTGTTCACTGATGTGAACCCACCTAGTGTTCTCGGAGATGTCCACTTGTGATTTCAGAAGGTAGGCTGACTCTGACAGCAAAGAGCCCTGAATCTTCTCAGCCTTCTCGTGAATCTTCATACCCAGCATCAGCTCAAACCCTTTCTCATCCCGAGAGGCCACGGGAATCCGTGTAGGACATACTGACTCTACAATTTAAAAAAAAAAAAACACACACACACACACACACACACACACACACACACACACACACACACACCAGGTCAATTTTGAAATTTATGTACAATACATAAAGACAGAAGTAAGATACAGTGCAGCAGTTGTCAATAAATCTCAAAGACGTATGTAAAATAGTTGAACATTGTTCCTTGTTCTGTTATCGCAACCCTCCCCTCCTCACCCCCCACCCCCGTATATTTAACTCTTGCTTAACAGCTTATGCTTGACTTGCATTTGCCCCATTATGGGACACTTAAGAAAAACAGGGTTTGTGTTCTCACTTATAGGTTCATTAGCAGACAGGCCTCTAGAGAGGATTTTTGTGGACCACCCACCCTCACAAAGCTTCTGCTCCATGGCATCCCTAATGCGCTCGATGTTGCTGTAGTCCTCAGCATAGAGCACATAGGTAGAGGAGGGCTTGTTGGCGATGGACACCAGTTCTGAACTTTCAATCTCCCTGCCCACACCCACTGCGAACAGGATGATGTTCTGTGCCCGAGCCTCCATGCTGGCATCAACCACGTCATCCTGGGACTTGCCATCAGTCACCACCACAGCAATGCGGTTCTTGGCAGCGTGAGAACGGGCAGAGGAGGGGAAAACATGGTCAGTAGCAAACTTGATGGCTCGGCCTGTCTGCGTGTTACCGCCCAGGTAGCTGATGGCCTGGATGGCCTGGATGAGCTCTGCGCTGCTCCGGTGCTGGCCCAGCGAGATCTCCAGCCGGGGTGTGTCGCTGTACTGGACCACAGCCACCTGGGTATACTGGGAGCCAATGTCAAAGCCACTGGTGATGTTGACCAACCAGTGCTTGGCCGTGTCAAAGTCAGAAATACCAACACTCCAGGAACCGTCGATGATGCACACAAGGTCATTCACAGCTGTGCTGCAGCCTGCGAGCAAAAAAAAAAAAATTAGCAACAAAAGTGATGAAAACAAATGAATAATGCAACAGTATTGCAGCTGGCCATATACATTGTTTACTGAAGAACCTCACCTGGAGTTCACATTACAATTACACTTCCTTGCACCAGATTCAAAGATTTTGATTAATACTTTTTGAGGATTTTTTTAATGATTTCTAATAATAAAATATTATGTTTGTGATATGACGTTTGCCGAGTAAACTCATACCGGCTCGGATGTCATCCTCTTCCTCTGATCCATTTATAAAGGGCAAGAAAAGGAGCACTGCCATACAGCATAACATCCTCCGCTGCTTTCTCAAACACACGTTCAAACTGTGGGTCCAATTTCTCTAACCTAAAATGAAATCATCATTTTAAAGCACAAAAATTAATACAGAAGCTGGAGACCAACATGTTTGAAATAACTTTTTCATGGGCTGGATACAGAGGTGTGCTAACATGCAATCTCAACAACATGAATGAGCGCAAAGAGGCCTCTGTTGAATTTGCAGAAACACAGTAAAGTAGACTGTCGAAAAGAGAAGTGCCATACAATAGATGCCACGTAAGCTGCGTATCAGTCCCTTTTTCCCCGGGGAAGTCACTGGAAATATTACTTGTGCCACTGGAACATTTTATTCAGCAATAAATAGCTAGCCAAACCTTTTGAAGACAAAACAAGCAGCTTTAGTAAAGGCCAAGCAATTTTCCTGTTGAGGAAATGGCCCACTGAGAACGTGGGCTCAGTCCCTGCTCAGTCTGTGTGGGGTTTGCATGTTCTCGCCGTGATTGCTTGGGTTTCCTCTGGGCGCTCTGGTTTCCTCCCACAGTCCAATTTTTTGTGCATTAACTCTCCATTCAGAGATTCTTTTCTGTTTACCACCTATTGGGATCGCATCATATTAAACATGCATCATACTGCAACGGAGTGTATGACTTTTTAAGACAGAGGAGTCTATTTCTTAGACCAACGGGACTCTGTAAAAACCTACATAAATAGTTGGCCATGTGTAAGCAACGTATTTTTATAACTTAAAGTGAGACAAAATGAGTTTCTTTTCATCAGCCATGTACAGCAATCTCTGTTTTCAGCCTCATTAAAATGTTCTTGGTGAGACTTGAATTTGTGGTCTTATTTTCTATAACTTAAATAGGGTATGCGTTTTCCTTTTGCCAGAAAAGCAGCACCCCACGAACCACAGACGAAAGCCAAAGAAAATAACAATGTAAGCAGAAAACAACACAAAAATAAACATGGAAGCCTGCTCTGTGCAAGTGTTAAGCTTTATGAAGTAGAGCAGAGCGACGCGAAAGTGCTCACGCGCGCGTCCCCTTGCTCAGACGCTGACTGTTAACCGGAGAGTTTTCTTTGGTCAAACTCCCTATGTTTCCTATGAACATTCGGTGGCCAAGACACATTTCTTTTTATTTCAACTAAACCAACATACAGGTCATTACTATATTCCTGCTTCAGACGAAAGCAGAGGAGATGGTGTCGAGCACACGGGTTGCTGTGTTGGTCCTTGCGACAAACATAAGCGATGCATATGGGAATACACACTATAGGCTGAGATTATGAATTTATGAAGGCATTTTTAAAAATTACCAGCATTATGTATTCACCGTGCTTCTCAATAAACCATCCGTCTTAGCTTTTTTCACAACGCCCTACTGGTTTTTCAGACGTGAGCTTGAACCCGGTTCAGCCTAAGCAGAGTTTTTGTGTTCCTCCAGGTGCTCTGGTTTCCTCCAGCAGTCCAACAACATGTGTTTCAGGTGAACTGGTGACTCTACATTGCCCTTAGTGCATATATTTGTTTGAATGAGTGTATGTGACTAGCCTGCAGATAGACTGGCATCTTTGAAATACCTGTTTTAATGGGTGTTCCCTGCCCTCAAACCCTGTGCTTCTGGGATAGAGTGTGGACCACCAGAACTCTGCACTGGACAAGTGGTTGGCAAAGGTTTAAAAAAAAAAAAAAATTAAACTAGCTGTTTTGATATATGTGTTTCTTCTAATAACAGCAATGCAAAAGAATCAGTGACATATATTAGATCATTCAGATACAAATTATGAATAATTTATAACAGCAATGATTGAATGCCCCCCAAAAGCTTGGTCAAGCTCTTTATAATTTGCTGCTGTTATTCTGCATTCTAACATCCTTGAACAGCATGTCATACTGATGAGCACTGAGGAGTCACACAGCTCCGCTTCTAAAAAAAAACAAAAAAAAAATTTCCTGTCATCATCACATGGGATGGCTTGTGTAACAAATCCTTTGGTAGTTGCTGCCACTGAGTGTGGAAACCCATCAGTACATTCCCTTCATGGACGCTGTCAAGCCCAGATGCGCAGAACCCCAGCAGTTTTTCCGTTCTCAAGTGCCGCATCCTTGCGGACGCGCAGCTGTGCCGTGTTTTGAAATCCACGCAGTGAAACCCGCCTTCGGAACAACACCGAGGGGAAAAGCCTCCAGAGTAATATGGGCCTATATTCATGAAGGAGCCTCGGGAAAATGAAAGGGAAGCTGCAGACAGCGACATGGCAAAATCAAACCCTTCGCCTCCCCGGAATAGGCAATGCACTTTACATTTGACTCGAGCATGATAACAAGTGCACTCAGAGGGAGGAGTTCATGTTACTTCCCATAACTTCCCACTGACATTTATCTGGCCTGCTTGCCTTTATGCAATTCACTGCGAGGTATAGATGTTACATTTACGACGGCCTCAGGGGCTTCGTACCTACTCAACACTTTGTTTTCTACAACTACGCTCAAACACCGATTGGTGCTGTGACAAATTTGTGCTTCTTGCTTGGACCCTTCATTTCCACCCCTCTATGATTTTACAGAGGGGTGCGGTGGCACATTGGGTTGGACCGGGCCCCTGCTCTCCGGTGGGTCTGGGGTTCGAGTTCCGCTTGGGGTGCCTTGCGACAGACTGGTGTCCCGTCCTGGGTGTGTCCCCCTCCACCCCTATGCCCCGAGTTGCTGGGTTAGGCTCCAGTTCCCTGTGACCCTGTATGGGACAAGCAGTTCTGAAAGTGTGTATATACATGATTTTACATACTGTGAAGGTGCGGCGGTTTGCGTGGCACCAAGGGCTCTGACTTACGCCCATCCAAAATATATTCTTCCCCAGCCAGAAGGAGATTAGACATGACACAGGAGTCAGGGAACTGACACTCCATCTGGATGAAGGCTTCCCGCCGAAAGGCGGCCGTCCCGAAAAATAAAAGGCTCTTCTGTAACTTCCAGTACGTGCTCCCATCTTTACCCTAAATAGAATAAAACTTCCCCAGCTGAAAAATCTTCGTATACAACCCGGACTCTATCCTCGATCCTCCATCCTCTTACCTTGGACAAAGGCATCAGTTAAACGGAAGTAAATGTACCTCTGACGTTCAGATCTTACTGGTAATACTAAGTGCTCTTACGGCCTTGGCTCTTCTACCATGAAAAGGGCTTCTGGCTGATACTGTGGCTCCACAGATTAATCACGTTTCTACAGCGACTCGCCAGGTGACTAATAACTTGCCATTCCTACTAGAAGGAATCGCAGAGGAAATCACTTCCATAAAGCGAAGTCACAGAAACATAACAGGGACATTTAGGCTCTTGGAAAGGCAGAAGAGAGAGAGAGAGAGAGAGAGAGAGAGAGGGAGAGAGAGAGGATTTTCCTTTGGCATTTCTAGTGATACGAGACTAATTACATGGTTAATTTACGGTAGGGTACACGGGGGCATAAAACCACAATTCCTTAGAGTCACGCAGAACAAGGCGCAGCCGCTCATCTGGTCAGCTCCCAACTTCAATTAACTCTCACGTTCTGCTGAAAATGATTAGTTGCAATTAGTTCTTCCTCAGTTCTTGGGAACCCTTATTCAGCACAGCAGTGCTTGTGTAAGAAAATATACATAATGGGGAATCAACAGCAGCATATGGAAAAATGGCAGTGATTGATGGAAAGAATTGCACGTGTATTAATGTTAAGTGTTACACAAATATTTCTTACATTCATGTTACATGCAATGGATACACACACACACACACACACACACACACACACACACACACACACACACACTCTGACTGAAACCGCCTGTCCCAAGCGGAGTCGTGGTGAACCGGAGCCGAACCCGGCTACGCAGTGCGCAAGGGAGGGGACACACCCAGGACGGGACACCAGTCAATCACAAGGCACCCCAAGCAGGACTCGGACCCCATACCCACCAGAGGGCAGGACTCAACCACCCCCCACCCCGACACATGCAATGGAACAATGTAGAATTTTCTTCTCTGCATGAAAGCAGATCCACTTTATTCAAATCCTAAATTTGCGGTTTGACCCAAGGAGACTCAGCAGTATAACATTATAATTTTTCTTCTCGCATGTCTTCTTCCTCATACATTTTTGGTTTGCTAAGCACAGCCACTCTGCTGTTTCCCACCGACTCCACTGTGATTTTGCAGGACGCGCCCCCTAGTGGACAACACGGGAACCTCCTCTGAGCCAATCAGCGCTAACATTTAATGTGCACTTTGAAAAGTCCTCCACAATATTAATTAATTATGCAGACCTTCTTGAATTTTAAGTTTCTAAAATCAAAAAATGATCCTTAAATCTAAGCATTTTAATTGCTTTAATGCGTCTATTTACCCGAGTTTACACAGCAAATTATGATGCTTGATTTGTTATTTCAGTGACATGATGGGCAATTTTCATCTTCTGTTTTTGAATCCTATATGCGGTCGGCTCAGTAAGCTCCACTTGTACCTGTACTTCATGTTATAACAGAAAATAACATACTCAGTCCCAGGCTGCCAAGGAAAGTAGCTTGCGCCTGTGACCTCTTCAACATGTACAACAGCGACCTCCCCACTAAAGCTCTAGAGGCTTTAAGATAAAATAACAATAAAAGGTAAAATATGATAAATCAGATAAAGCCGCTGATATCTCAGCCAATTTCCGAAAACTACCCAGAAACATTTTTTCTGCCCTCCAGAAATGTATCATCATTAGTCAGTACTGTGAGATGGAAATACCAGAGTCTTTGTCAGTACAAAGGAGAGCATCTCAAGACAGTAAAAGGGGTTTCTCTTCCAGCCTACTGAAAAACATCCACCCAGCTCTCACTGTAAATCCAAAATGTCTAACTCCTTGTTCAGAATATTAGTTTTTTGTCAACACCAACTTTATATAAACTCAGACGGCAGGATATGTAACACTAAAATGTATACATATGTCTGGAATCTAATGTTGACAAAAATAAATACTATGAATAAATAAAAATATAATATCACCACAGATCTAAGAGAAAAAAAATACAGAAGCAAGCCTGACGACAGAGAAGATGAAAGTCTGCAGATGATCTGTCAAGTTACAGAAGAAAGTTACAGATGTTTTAAAGTTATAGAAGAACTTGGAAATAATTCCTAAAGTGAACCGAGACTAAATCATGTATGACGTCTAGCCTCGGTATATACATTTTAAGGACACAAAGGCTTCCTGAAACCAGGATGAAGTCATAGTAAACAGTGATTATAAAAAGAACTGGCAATGTGAGAACGCCAGCGAAGTGTGGCACATAATCTTTGGTATTTCAAAGATGAAAATGCATGACTCAACAGGGCACAACACCCAGAGCACATTGTTATTGCATATACTTTCAGAATACTTATTCTTGGTATACATAAAACCTTCCTGCCAACTAGCTTTCACTAATACTTCATAGTTTAATTTGCAAATTCAGATGTTTGGGAAATCATATTACAATCTCTAACAATGCAAAAGTTCAGAGCCACTTTTATTTGGGGAACACTACTCAGATGGGACTTAATTATGCCAGGATAGTCATGAAAATGACACAGTGGGCAGTCTGCTCTGTCATTAAAAATGTTTGTGGACATAGAAATTTTAAGGCTCTTATTTCTTTTGAGCGTCAAGAATAATTACACTCCAATCAAGAGTCCCATGAATGACCACTAGGGGGCAGCACGATAGAGGTGATAATACCACACACACACAGACATCACCTGTCCCCAGTGGGGTCATGGTGAACCGGAGCCTAATCCGGCAAAACAGGGCACGAGGCTGGAGGGGGAGGGGACAAACCCAGGACGCAACGCCAGTTGGTCACCAGGCACCCCAAGCAGGACTCGAACCCCAGACCTGCCAGAGAGCAGGACCCAGCCAACCCCACTGTGCCACAGCATCCCCAAACTATACACCAAACTGAAAAATTAATAAAAGAAAAATAACTTCTTGGAACTGAATCAACTTCTTTGACACACATAGAAATTTCCCCCTGCCCAGTGTTGCTTGCACCATCAATAAATGCTAAAGGAAAGTAATAAAAAGGCCATTACAGAAAAATTAACATTAAAATACACTTTCATAAAAAGAAGCTTTATATAAATTTCTTTAATCTAAAACTGGTACATTTAAATAAAACATAAGCATAAACCAAGCTTAATATGGAATGTTAGGTACTGTTTCTTAGGCATGAATAAACAAAGAATTGGGGTGAAAGAGCAGATGAATGAGGCCTGCATACTGGAGATCAAAACACAACGGCAGAACCTCAGACAACTGTAGAAGCAGAAGGTGATGCACGACTGTCAGTGCAATACATAACAAAGGCTGGAAATATGCTAATTCTGCAAATTAATAAAATGTATATGCAACATTTTTAGCATTATGGTTTGTTCCAATTGCAACACTAGTCACTTAAATTGTCCCTATTTTTAACTAAGGACACATATATATTTACACTGTCCATAATACTTGTGCTTGTGTTTTGGGGAAAAAAAAAAAAAAAAAAAAAAAAAGTTTTCATGTTATCATAGGCATATCACGTATCACAGGCATAATAAAACATACAGAATTCTGTGACTCTTCTTTTTCAAAAGGCAAGGAGAGCGGGGAACAGACGGGCAAAGTTGACGGACGACCTCTGCCAAGTGTCCCATTCGTCACGCTGGCAAGGGACAAAGTTTTGAGTTTGTTTTCTGAGCTCTAGAAAGCTGTGGGCCATGATGGAGGCCTGCACGTCTGACACAAGGCAGCACAGCCTGATCGTCAGTGAAAAGGAAAAGATGCCATTCTGATAGATCAAAGAGTAAAAAACAATCCCATCCACAGGTGCAGCACAGGCAGTGATGCCCATCAGAAATACCTAACATGAAGCAGGTGAGACTAACTCACAAGCAACTGGTGAAGTTAATCAATAAAGCTCAGTACACATTTCGCAGCACAATGGTGCAGCAGGTGGCACCTGGGCTTTTGAAAGGCAGGTTTCAATCCGGCTCACGGCTTCGTGGAGTTTGTGCGTTTTCCTCATGCTTGCGTGAGTGTGCTCTGGTTTCCTCCCACAGTCCAAAGACATTTTTTGGGTTGACTGGTGACTCTGAACTGCCTGCATGGTGCAAATGTGTGTGTGGCTACCCTACAACGGACTGGCATCCCATGACAGGCACCCGACTACCACAGCCCTGACTTGGACAAGCAGCGAACAATAGTAAGTAGCAGTAAGAGTTCACCAAGCAAAAATTCATATTTATTGTAAATAAGAAAATACTCTGCGGAATAAAACTAATTAAAATGTTAGAATGTGGTTCTAGAAGTCACTCATATTTTCTGGCAAAATTCTTATTTTTGTCCAGTCCAGGGTTAGGCAAAAAATAGGACTCTGATTACACTCTTTGGCTCTTTGTTATTCAAACTGAGTTTCCACAGGACAGGCAGAGTGTGTTCTCATGTGTTGGGGCAGCAGGCAGCATCATGGATAGGACTTCTACTCTCAATGCTCTTGAGTCAGAACTTGCTCCTGATGCTGTGCCTTTGAGAAATACTTGAGTTCTCCAACCACTACAGCATCCAGGTGCCAATCAAACTGATGCGAAACAAAACCTGAAGATCAATGATATGTCATTCCACCATTCTCAAGACCAGCAATATTCTCTATGATCCTCATCAATGACATCTCCTATGAGAACATCAATAATATTTCTCAGTTGAGTAATGTCAATGATAAGCCAATGACAGCAGCAGGGATGCGACACACACACACACACACACACACACACACACACACACACACACACACTTGAACATGATCATATGAAAAAAAAACAAAAAGCCCTGGAATGTAAAGGACTTGATGGTACAAATGCACTCCATATTCACTGAAATATCACACTAAATTAAAATTTGGATTTATATACTAGACTTGCGCCGCCTTATTCTCTTTATTACCAGTTTCATGTCACTTATTTACACCATCGGTCAGTCAGTGTAGGATCGATATTCCCTTAAAAGACTGTATACAATGTAAACGCACAATAAGTGCAGGGAGCAGCAGCAGTAAAAACGGGTTTATGACACGATCGCTGAACTGAATGACAGCGGAGCGGCGGGGCGTTTTCTCAACCTACCGATCAAAGCGAAAAAACGGACAATTCGATTCTCTCTAAAAACAACAACGACAACACTGAGCAGAGTTCTTTCACACACTTTTACTGCACTTTACTGGGGCATCTTCGTGTATTACCATGCTATAATATAAATAACCTTTGACAAAGAGTGAAGTTCACACAAGCTCTTTTACGCATGATTTGCGTTGCGCGCGCACGACGCGCACGTTTCCACCTGGAGATAAAAGAGACCCGCGAAACAACAACAAACAGCAGGCAAGTTGTATAAACCCGCTCACAGCGCCCTGTGACCTTCCTTCCTTCCTTCCATACATCCAGCCTTTCACTCACCTCTCAGCGTGCGGGAGCAGGATAAATGAATAATGTCATGAGCGCCGAGGAGCCGCGGAAGGTGTCATGATGATGATGATGATGCCGCTGAGGGGCGATGGGAGGAGCGCGCGCGAGCCGCAGGTACAGAGATTCGCACCCAGAGCCATGCGGCGCTCCCGAGCGCCACTTATACTGTCCACGTGTGGGGCGGCTCTGACGTGGACGGACGGACACACATACGCGCGCGCGCCCAGCCTTTAGTCCCGTAAAAAAGCACCCCTAAGATTACACACACACACACACACACACACACACACACACACACACACACACACTTCTGACCCGTTTGTCCCATATCGGGTCGCGGGGAGCCGGAGCCTAACCCAGCAATACAGGATGAAAGGCTGGAGGGGGAGGGGACACACCCAGGATGGGACGCCAGTCCGTCGCAAGGCACCCCACGCGGGATTCGAACCCCAGACCCACCGGAGAGGAGGACCCGGTCGGTCCAACCCACTGCGCCACCACGCCCCCCTAAGATTACGCAATAGAAAAATATGTAAATATACAGAAATGACAGTATATTATTTATAATGTGTACCGTGTAATATACAGTACAGAAAAAAACTTGTTTGTGCCTTTGGTCAACATGTTGATGCACTGAAGGCTCCCGACTCGGACTCCTCCCGCACGGTGGCGCAGCGGGTTGCGCTGTTGCCTCACGAGGACTGAGTGGTGGGACGTAGGTGCGACTCATTGCATCTATAATCTAGCATTGCTAGTCACCTGCTTGGGAGCGAAGGAATGTGCTGACACCACATAATGTTCTTTGGAAGAGCAGGGTCATGAATAAACGTAAATGTACAGCAGTCAGCTTCAGAACATCACACCACCCCCCACCCCCCCAAGGTGTATTACTAGGCAAGAAGCTACATAATCTACAATAGTATGTGTTCTCTTTCTTTATAACATTCTTTTTTATTTCATGAAGGATTACACTCATTCACTGAATCATTCACTTTCATTAACCTCTTGTCTTGGTCAGGGTCGCTGTGGTCCAGAGCCTATCACAAAGCAGAGGATGTGAAAAAGGGTACACCCTGGATACCAGTATATGGAAGGTTAGGCACACACACCCACTAACACACACACACACACACACACAGGGAAATTTAGAGTCATGAATGCACCTGAATCACATGTCTGAGGACTGCAGGAGGAAACCCACATGAAGACAAAGAATTTCCAGATTCCACGCAGCCTGACTGGGAATCAAACCTGTGTCCTGTGACACGTGGCTCTGTGAGGCACCACTGCACCACTGTGCTGCCTGCTATTAGAGTTTGCAGTAAATGTTAAACTAACGCTGTTCGCAACCCCAATACTGGAGGCAATAGCACTAATCATGGTGTCTACCACATATTTTAAAATGTTTCTTTCCTTATGTTGTAATTACTGTATTAAACAATAATATCCATGTTAAAAAGGGGCGGAATGTGACATTTCGGCTGGAAGTTTTTCCTTTTAATTGAACAACCTTGGTTCGATTCCCCATTCCTACTTTTGTACCCCTGTTTACAGCAATTAACCCAAAAGTGATATAGTGAAAACTACCTGATTATACATGGGTAAATCATTGTAAGCCACTTTTTCTACAAACCTGACATTTTAAGCTTCTTCTGGCGGGAAAAAAAAATCAGCTAAATGAATAAATAATACACACACATTTTCAGAACCGCTTGTCCCATACAGGGTCGCAGGGAACCAGAGCCTACCCAGCAACACAGGGCGTAAGGCCGGAGGGGGAGGGGACACACCCAGGACGGGACGCCAGTCCGTCGCAAGGCACCCCAAGCGGGACTCGAACCCCAGACCCACCGGAGAGCAGGACTGTGGTTCAACCCACTGCGCCACCGCACCCCCCCCCACCCCCTGAATAAATAATATAAAATGTAAAATCGCCAGTTTTTCATTATTAGAAGGATTTTAATAAACACCTTTTGCTACTTAGCCAGCACCTTCTTTGAACACTGTATATTTTCTTGAGTACTTTGAGGAAAAGCAAGGCTGAAGGCCCAGTTTATATTTGGATATAAAGAAAGCATGAATTTTCTTAGCTGTGTTCCAGCTTTTGTAGAAAGTGTAGTTTCCAGCCTCCGGAAGGCATGCATTTCCTGGCCGCTGTTGGCCACGAGTCCTTTCCAGTCCTTTCCAGTCGTCTCTGGTCGTCTCCAACAGCTCACAGCAGAATGGAAGCTTGTTCCTCGTAGGAACACGGGAGTGGAGATGCCAGGGTGATGCCAGCAGGATGCCAACATACACACTCACATGGGCGCAGGCCCGCGCTGCTCAGAGCTTCACGTGGACTTTTCTAGAACGCAAACCCTATACGTCAGCTCTGAGCCGGAGATCATGAGGAACACGTCTGAAATGCCCCAGAGTCCATCCGCCCATGTTCACATCCACCTCGCAGAGGAACCCCGAAATTAGCTTGACTATTTTTGATCAAAAGTACCGCAGGAAACGTTAAACCATTTTGAGATTCATCTGGTGTGAAGTCTAAAAAGTTGAAGTCATCGGATGCAGTGAGCTAAAAGCAAGGTTTAACCTGCTCGGTTCTTATTTTTACATTTTCTATATTTTCCTACATAGCCTTTTTCTAACATTTGCTTTCATCCATGATTACTATGTAGAGTAACTTTAGAACTGTGCATTTGGAGGGACTGCAATTATAACTGAGGCAGTCCTTGGGTATGGCATGCAGCTATGCAATGAATCCATCGTCATTCCGGCTGCTTGAACGCAAATAAAATGCAGTTCGATGAGTACGCTTCTATGCATATGTGACATAATGAGAAAGAACTTGTTAACAAGAGCAATTACACATTTAGCATTTTAAACACTACATACAGACTATGACATACATAATGCTTGTATGTAGGCTAATTTATGGACCCTCTACTTCCAAACTTCAGAGTCACAAACTTTTTGCTGTTATGAAGCACGCACGCCAGTTTGAATTGTGCAATAAAGCTTCACCTGCCGCGCTGACAGAGAGAGACTGCATAGCCAACGCTGCCTCTCATTTTTCAAGAGGGTGAGAACAAGCAGTAGATGACCTGCTTCTGCCTATCTATCAATTCTGAGCTGTCAGCAAAGCGGCACCTCTTTGTCACTCTGCACCATGTGGCAAATGACATTTACTCATGTAGCTGACACTAGGAGGACAAATTCAAAGCTGCAGCCTCTGAGTCCAAAAGCAGTAGCTCTAACCACAATGCCACCAGCTTCCCCCTCTGTAGATGGGTAGTTTTTGTCTGTGCTTTAAGGTAAACATACAACTTACATTGGTTTTTAAATGTCAAAATAATCACGATTATATTGAATGAATGAATGAATGAATGAATGAAACTTTGTTAACCCCAGAGGGAAATTCTACTCGGTTGCTGCAACATACATTATACAACATACATACATACATACATACATATAAAATCAGAGATAAATTAGCACATTAAAAAGTTAGGCAAGTAAATATGTTAGGTAAATAAGTAAGCATATTTACACAAGAGTGGTCAGGGTAAAGCGAGGTGGTGTTACGTATATTGGAACCAGACATAGGAAGCTGAAATAGCACAGTTTGGCGAGCATTACACTGAAGCTGTAAAGGTCCCTGCTTTGATCCTGGGTTTAGGAAATGGAGTGATTTGTTTTTATAAGGTCAACAAACAGACCTGAATGACTATCAGCCAGTAGTTGTGACTACGCATTTTATGAAGACCGTAGTCAAGTACGCACTAGACCCTATCCAGTTCGCATACCAAGGACCACTCTGGAGTGGAGCACCATCTACCGCATCATCTACCTGGTGAACAGATCTTACTCCAACCTGGAGAAGGCAGGCAGCAGTGTAAAGATTACATTCTCTGAGTCCTTGCAGTGTGTTCAACACCATACAGCCTGGACTACTGACAAAGAAACTTCAGTCAGTGCAGCTGGGTCTGTCCATGGTGTCCTGGATTGTGGACTACCTCACTGGCAGATAGCACATGGCCATGTACACCATTGGGGCCCCTCAAAGGACAGTCTTGGCTCCCTACCTGTTCATCCTGTACACCTCTGGCTTTCACTTTAGGTACAACACTGATTCGTGTCATCTGTAGAAGTTCTCAGATGATAGAGTCATTGTCAGGTGTATCAGGGACAGGTAGGAGGCCAAGCAGAAGAACTTGGTGAAGGACTTCGTTCAATGGTGCAAACTGAACCTCCTACAGCTCAGCATTGGAAAGACCAAGAAGACTGTGGTGGAATTCAGGAGGCTCAAGGGTTCAGTGAGCCCCATGAGGACAGAAGGTGTGGAGGTGGGGAGACATATAACTACCTGGGGGTGCACCTGGACAATAGGCTGGAGTGGACATGCAACACAGGGTACAAGAAAGGACAGACAGAGTTGTCTTTACCTTCTAAGGAGGCTCAGGTCTTCTGGAATATGCTGGACTCTTTTGGAGACGTTCCACCAGTCAGTTGTTGCTGGTGCAGTCTTTTCTGCACTGGAATGCTGGGGCACTGGCATTACCACAGGAGATGCCAACAGACTAAATAAGTTATTTAGGAAGGCTGGCTCCATCCTGGGAGCGAAGCTGGACTCCCTGGCGGACGTTTCACTGAAATTGAAACTAAATAAACTTCAGTCCATCGTGGATGATTCCCATCCTTTTGCACACCACCTTGGTCAAACACAGGAGCACTTTCTGAGACAGGCTGGTCCAGCTGCAGTGTTCTGAGGAGAGCTACCGGTGGTCACTTCTACCAGAAACCACCGGGTTCTGCAAGGAGTCATCCACTGCTAAGGAAGGGCCACCTCCAGTATCTTAGTATTAGTGAATTCCGAGTGATTATCAAAAAAAAGAGGTTCCGTACATTCAGATGAGCACAAACACCCCGGTCTAGCTTTGGGCACAGATCTTTATTGGGATTCCTTATTTACTATGTGTTTTTACAACATTTACAGTATCTCTGTGGGGGAACTCAGAACACTTGGGCACGTGCACAAGCCACCCTGGGGCTCACCACAGGAAGGGGCTCAGAGAAGCAAAGAGCCTGTCCACTGCACCACTCAGTTCCTATCTCCCTTCTCAAGGAACTGTCCAGGTTACTGACATTTACATTTGTATCTATTCACTAAACATATTTCTCCAAAGTGATGTACAACTCGAACAAAAGTGCATTTCACGATAGATAAAGAGATAGACACCCGATTCTCGAAGTACAGTCACTTTTTCTGCCATCGCACGTTATGTGAGTAGCAGCCCCTCGCCTCCTCCACGTTACTTTCTACTTATGAACTTCTCAAACAACGAACCAATTCTCTGTACCAAATTGGTAAGTAGGGCACAAATGTACTTGTATTACTTTTTGAAAATGTAACAGCGATTTTTAGCCATATGATGAGGTTTACATGAATTTAGTGATGTGTGACTGAAACTTAATCTGAAGAATGAATCAGTCATTTACATGTACATTTATTCATTTAGCAGATGCTTTTCTCCAAGACGACGTACATCTCACAGAAAATACAATGAGTGCACTGCATCACCAGAAAGAGACTTAGATGCAGACGCGTGATTCAAAGCACAGTTAATTTGTTACAATCCACCATATAAAGCCATATTCCACCATATTTCCTAATTGATTTGTATTTTTTCATGGAATGTATTCTATAGAGCTCCAAATGATCCTCAGTAGCACATGTGCAAGGGTGAAATTCTCTTTTTCTTATTAACTCACCTTGAGAGGATAGCCAAAACAAAACATAGAGCTATTTACACAGTAGTAAGCAGTTCCTGTACATTCAGCCAATATAAATTCCAGGGACATTCACTTAAAAAGCTCAAACATATTACTGTAGCCTACTGAAATTTAGTGAGGAGAAAACTAAAAGTTCAGCAGTGCTCTGGGACTGACAGTTTTCCTACAGCCTGTGTTATTTGACTGAAAAATGACAAGAACAGTGAGTGAACACGTGTAGAATTTATGTTCATACACCTTGGGTTATACTTTACTATAGTGAGCACGGTAAAGGAGAACTTCTTATGTCTTATGCTTTAAGTCTTACAAATAATTTTTTTATCCCCATTCCCATACCTTTCCTGTCTTCTTTACATCATTTCCCCTGGATTACTCTAGCTTTTCCCTCTCCAGTTCAACATGTTCACTTGTTTCAGTTTACCCAATCTTGTCCAGCTGGGGTGCAGGACAAAATAACTGTAAGAAGATGCTGCTCATAAGTTTAGCAGCACAAACTTTTTGGGCCGTTTCGTCTGCCGGAGCTATTAAGCAAAAAAAAATAGTTTGTGTCCACAGTTCATGGCATGGTGTTCCCACTTTGACCTCGCAAATGTAATTTATTAATAACATAATAACAACTGACAGCTGATCAGTTTATTTCCACTGCAATAAAAAGTAAGGATTGTGGACTGGCACTTGACTGCAGTCCGTTCTGCTGGTCTTCGCAATTGGAAACTGAATAAGAGTAAAATATCGCCACCTAGCGGCCGACTTCGTCACCAGCAACTTCTGGATTAATTCCATCCCACGATTCTTCAGTGGCTCAGCGACACAATTTACATGTATTCAGGGCATCAAAACACTCAATAAGTATCTGAAGTCTGGTTGCTGACAAATTACTTTCAGCTCTCCTGACTAATTAAAATAATTTCAAGGGCGCCACTTTTCATTTAAATACACCAACATAGCCAGCTGATGATAAATGCTCAGGAGGAAGATAGAGGTCATATTCACTTTTTTTTTCTTGATCATTTGAGTCCCACCTGTGGCGCCTCATCATCTAATATTTTTTCCCTCGACAGTGGCTATATCCTTATTATTTATTGAATTAATAAGCAGTGTGCTTCATTAAAAGTATCATCTACAGAGTTTACAAGCTACCCTATGTTTACAACTATTTACTGTGTTTACTACAGCATGTGGAATATCTAGCACAGAGTATGCAGCACAGATCCAGTTGCTTAACTATTGTGTTACCTGCTGTGCTGTGCCGCGTTCCTCCTGATCCAATTTTAAGCAGCTGGAACAGTGAAAGGAACCTCTCATAAACCCTGGTTCCTAACTTGGATGTATACATTACCCCTGGAAATTGCATGGTAAACAGCGTCACTCTCTCGCCATTGGTAACTGCTTGTCCAAGTAAGGGCTGCGGTGGTCCGGAGCCTATTCCAGAGGCACAGGATGCTAGACTAATCAGGATACACCCTGGACAGGATGCTAGTCCATCGCATATGAATTATGAAGAGAAAAAAAATTGGTGTATTATGTATATGATATAATTACTTTTATAATGGATATTTACATTTACATTTATTCATTTAAAACTCAGAAATTGTGCGACACCACCACCGCCAGAGACTCAGAAACTCCCGCTGCTACAGTAACCTGGTTTATCCTCGTCTGTCAAACCCTCCATCCTGCTTCAGTTTCTCCATGGGACTCTGGAACTGCCGATCAAACACACACAGATATAAAACATAGATAGAAACATATAAATTTATATAATATATAAAACACCACACAGTGGGTGGTGCAAAATGAAAAACATTCAGAGACATTAATCTCCTGTGTTAATGAATTTATCACCTCGCTTCCTTCCATAATACTGATTGAAGTGCCTCCTCCTCCTGCTGAGCACAGATTTTCTGACAGAGATCACACTCAGTATCTGACATGCTGTCAGTCTCGGGTGGAGGAATTCTGTCCGTACAACTAGAACAGTCTTCTTACTCCTATGCTTCTACTGCATATATACCTTTACTACATCTTTACTTGCGTTTGTCATAACTTTGTCCGCTAGGGATTTTACAGGTTCGGTTTCATGTGTTCATTTATTGTAACATTTCAAAAGCACAGTTTAATTTCTACAAGGCACCTCTGATATGAGACAAACTACCTTCCAAGGTTAGCAAGCAATAATGCTGAGATTTCTCAATGTAATGCAGTGTGATCAGTTATTCCCTCTCCCGCAAATTTCATAATGAAAAGGATAAATGCTGTTTATCTAGCAAAGCATACCACATCCACGCAAAACTTCGATTCAAAAATTAGAATTTCAGAAGGTGCATTATAGAAGACCAAAAGACTTAAAAGACATTTTTAAGTGTCCGAAACCAAACTGGTCACAGAACTACAACAAACATTTCAGTTTTGTTTTAACATCACATTCTTCACAACTGCTGGTCCAAGCCATAGTGATTTCCCACCTGGATTACTGCAGCACCCTGCTGTCTGGCCTCTCTCATTATGTTTCTCCTGCTGGCCCAGAATATTGCGGTACTGGTTGTGTTTAACATGCCAACAGTGCCATGTCCCTCTTCTCCTCTCTTCACTGGCTTCCTGCAGCTCAAGAAGTTCAAGAATCTGGTCGCAGCCTAAAAGATGGTTAAAGGATTTGGCACCCTGACACCTACAGAACCTGATCATTCCCTAGACCCCAGCAAGACCTCTTGGAGGCCACACTCATGAGTGGTCCAAAATCAAGAGTCCATAGGTTCTTAGTGTTGACCCTGTTACTGTGGAATGAGCCCTGTTTCTGTCTCAGAACTCCAGAAGCCCTTTAATGTTCAAGAAAGGTCTCAAAAACATCTCTTGAATGTCACTACTATAAGCAGCTGCTTTAAAAATTAGTGTTACAGAAAAGCGTAGCATAAGACAAACAAGCTGTGCTTTGATAATTGTGTTTGAATCTAAAGGTCCTGAGCTGTCACTTTGGAGTCTGTTGCAGTGTCTGAGAAAATGATTTATGTTTTTTCTCTTTTTGGCCTGTAATTTGTGTATTAAATCAGAAAGAAGCAAGAAACAGGAGAAGCCTGCATCTCAGTCATGAAATGTTGTTGATACACATGGAAATGTTCAGCTTTACAAAGAGAGTTTGTTTTATACTAGGAGATTGCGTAATATGAAAGCAATACTTTTGCAATTACACATTCCATGCAAAATCACTGACTGTTTCAGTGTGTTGAAAAAAGGTATTTTCCAATTTACTGTGTCTTGATTTCAGGCTGTGAGGCTACATTATTTTATTTTCAGAAGATTGTGGGACCTTTATGTAGGTACTTTAAAAGCCAACAATCTAGGAGTGACTACTTACAGAATATGATGTCACTGTAATACTGTAATCTGTATAACTATACAGAACATTTTGTGAAATATTTTAGACATAGATAGTAATAGTCTTTTGGACTGGAGAAAGGGGAAAGGAAAGTTCTTTTGCATAAAATGGTGAAACTCATGGTGTGGTACACAGTCATATGCAGTAGCTTTCTGTTGAGCAAGTCCATGCAATTGCACTCACTTCACCTTTTGCTGCATTCTCCATGGTATAGCAAGTGTTACAAAAATATTTAGTGTTTAAACTTTTCTCAGTAGTCTGCAGGCTACAAGATTACATCATGATTCAAAGGTTTCTAAGAAACCTATTGCCACCAAAAACTGCGAAGTTGTGACATATATTGATTTTGAGAATACACTGTAAACAAGCATTTTTGTGAATAAAATAACATTAATTTGTTTGAAAAACGAAATTATTTTAAATTCCTACACATGGGAGAAGAAAATGACATTATGTGATTAACACGTCTTACTAGAATATACAAGTTATTCAACTATGGCCACCAGAGGGCAATGTTGTCCAGCTTTGAAATACGTACATTTGTCCATGTCTTAAAAACAGCATTATTATCGCTGGTGGACTGCTGAATAGGTAGTTAATTTCGTATTTCCATCTGAAATATTATGAATTTACCGAAACTGGAATTTAGTACTAATATTTATACATCTTTTAACACGCGTGGTACAATTAAATAATAAAGTGGGAACAATCCCTTTAAGCAAAATGTAATGTTTTTTTGTTTTTGGCAATGAACTTCATGTGCAGCTACGAAAAACCGAATGCGTATCGCACCATCCGGCCAAATTGTCCTAGCACTTAAATTGTAGTTTGGCACCCAGTAGTTCAAACGGGGAGGTGGGCGGGACCAGTGACTGTAAACCAATGGTTCAAATTAAAAAATGGGCGGGGTCTGTGACTGAGCCAGCGCGAATGAAACGAGGAAGCTGGGCGGAGGCTGTTGTTGCGTCACAACAGTTCAAACGAGTGATGGGCGGGGTCCGCGATGACTGACAGGCCTTCCAAGCGCAGGCTACGGCCATAACGCCGAGTGTCACTGTGAATATTACGAAACCGAGTACGAAGAAATCGCCGCGTCTCCGAAAAACAGTGGGCGAAAAGAGGACACGATGTGTTTTTATCCTTGATCTTCGCTTCGCTGTCGTTCCCGCAGAGCTGATAATGATTAAAATGAAGCTGCCCATGAGAACGGCGGAGGAAGGAGGAGAGGAGGCGGCCGAGGACGCGCAGGAGCAACCCGACTCCGGGCTCCATGTTCCCTGTCCGGCTGCCCAGACTGCCTCGAGCGCGACCGCGGACCCCCCGGGGAGGCTGGGATACCCCGTAAAACTGGATAAGGAGCGCGTGTTCGAGTGGTTCGGTTTGCACCTGGATCCGGCGAAGCGAATCGAATTCATGTGCGGGCTGCTCCATATGTGCCAGCCGCTGGAGCTGCGCTTCTTGGGCTCCTGCCTGGAGGACCTCGCGCGAAAGGACTTCCACGTCCTACGGGACTTCGAGATCCGGGCGAACAGTCCGAGCGAGCTGGGCCTCCTGGGGGACGTTACCGACCCGGTGGTGCGGTCCAAGCTGCTCGTCTGCCTGTCCCTCCTGGGCTCCGAGAACAGGGAGTGTGCGGGGATACTGTTTCGCATCCTGAGCCACGCGGATCCCGCCTTGTACTTCAAAGCCTACGACTTCTCTGCCGCGTCCTCGTGCGCGGAGCCGCGCCATCTGCAGCTCCATCCGCCCTGCGAGGACGGAGACGCGTGCGGGAGATCGCCGGAGCCGTGCGCCGGGCCTCCGACGCCGGACGCGGCAGGGGTCGGACTCCTGGAGCAGCTGGCGTTGCTGTTCACTATGGCCTCCCTGCACCCGGCCTTCCACTTCCACCAGCGGGAGAGCGTGCGGCTCCAGCTGGACAAAGTGGATCTCGCCATGGAGGGAGAGCGGCGGCGGCAGCGGCGGCACCACCACCACGGCCCGCAGCAGCAGCAACAGCAACAACAACATCAACAACAGCAGGGCACCGACGGCCCGGTAAGCGGGTCACCGACCGGGCGGACCACCGTGCGTGCGCGCGAGAGAGAGGCTGTGTTAGTTACACTTGCTGTACTTGCACATTACCAATTTAGTTATTTAATTGTACCGCGGCGCTGTCACTTACTAGCTGTTAGCTGTCAGTTTGTGTTCTCTTAGTTTAGTTGTGGTTCAAGTTGGTTACATGTTGACTGTAACTTTAGTTAACAGTTTAATTAGTAAATTAGTTAGTGGTTTAGTTGACAGACTGAGTAGTTGCTGTGTATATTGCCAGTTGATGAGTGAGTAGTGGTTAGGCGTTTTTTGACATTCTGAGCTTGTCAGTGGCACTTTGTTTACTTAGTGTAGTGTTGTAACTTTGAAGGCTATGATGATAGAGTAGTGTTTAGCTTCCTAATTAAAAGCGCTAGATCTACTTAGTTTATCGTGTTAGCCAGAAGGCGATGTAGTAATACTGCTAGTTACTTGTACAGTTTTAGCTAGTTAACTGTCAGTTTTCCGTTGACTATTCTATTGTCTCTAGTCTTTTTTTTTTTTTTTTTTTTCTCCCTCTCAGCTTGCTGTACTTGCACATTAGTGTCTCTTTGGCTGGTAGATTTCTGCAGATCATGAGTGTTACAGTACCTCTGCATGAAATGCGATCTAGGTTGTAAAGGAAAACTGACAAACAAATGGTATTTCACAAGTACACAGTATTATGAGTTTTGTGGTTGTTCATCAGATCGTAGCCTGGCAGTCACGTCAGGTTATGTTTATCGATAGTAAGTCAGACAGCTTGCTAACGTAACTGGGTACTAATTATTCGCTAGTTTAACTTGTATTATAGCTCTCGAATTATTGTTCCATTCTTTTTTTACACTGTTTAGCAATTCTGTGTTTTGCTTTTTTCGTGGAGAAACAATCGATGGCTTGTTGTGCGTAGAGGCAAGTCGAAGCTGTCTCTCGGCCAGCTTGCTCTGCTACAGACGGGGACTTTTTACACTAGCCATATGCCATACGCCATTATTATGTAGCCAGCAAGCGAACGTTTTGGTCAATTTAAATGTTAAATTGGTAGTTAGTGCATACATTTTATTCGAAAATGAGGTTGATAAAACCATCCGCTGCTGCAGTAACACAGAGAACCGGAAGCGGTTATTGGCTGTTTGTCGGATAAAAAGGGCGTTACTGGACGCCGCCCTCCTTGACTGACAGATTCAATTGACCAATCAGATTTGGCTTTTCTCTGCCTCGGAGATGGGCGTTGCCCTGAGCTGCAAGGATTCCCCTTCGCCTGCTGGAACAATGTTACTTCATAACATGTATAACCAGGGGACCAGCTAGTGTGAACCTAACTTGCAGTGTAGGCCCTGTATGCTGAAAAGCCATAAACACCAGTATGAAGCTGCGCATTTTCCATTCTTAGCTTTATAGAGCTTCTGGATGTGAAATTTGTCAATCAAAGGCTGACCAGGCAGACAGGACACACCATAAACCTTGAGCAGTTATGCTTATTAATGAAGTCTAAGAAGGCACTGCTGCTGGAAGAAGTTTGGACAGTGAAAATTTAAAGTGCTCATTGCTTTTGTTGTGGTCTGTTGTTCGTAGAAGGGCCAGGGCCTTTTAAATTAAGCAGGTTGTTCCAGATGGTCCAGTTCGCTGGAGCATATACGTGGTATATTCGCTTTCTCATTCATAATAAGCACTACATGAGCAGTACAGTTATATAAAACCTAAATACCTAATTTAGCACCTTTTCTCTTAACGCTTGGTTTATATATGGCTGAGGTATTTACGTTACCTTTACTCATTTAGAAGATGCTTTTCTCCAGTGATGTACATCTCAGAGAACAATACAGTGCATTACATCAACAGAAGCAGAGATTTGAATGCAGGTGTGATTCTTGAGTACGGTCAATTTGTCACACTCCATCATAGGAATCAAGATACATTTTTCGTAGCTGCGTGAAGACTTTTCCGTTATTAAACAAGTTAAGAAAATATTAAACAGAAGTTTATTGTGCACTTATGAGATCAGGGTTGAAGTCAGTCTGAAAGAGCTGAGTTTTGAGAGCTTTAATGAGGGGAGAGATTCAGCGGTTCAGTTTTTAATCTTCACATAACAGTGGGATCTTAAATGGCATTTCTGTACCGTTTTTTCCTGCACATAGGTCTAAGAGTTGGACTTGTGTGCTAGGTGGTACTATATCTCATTGTGGTAGAGCATGCATGGGCAAATATGGACAAATGAATTTTGGTTATGAATGTAAAACTGCTGCATAGTACTCTGAGGTGTATGCGAAAGACTTGCTCCATATAAATAATATGCACATCTGTATGTATCCCAATGCTTGCCTGTGGTCTGGCTTGTCAGGTCTAGTGTTGGGGGTGAAGGAACACTGATCTTCAGTGACCAGCACACTACCATTTCCTCAAAGTACAGCATTAGTGTAGCACTCGAACACTGGTTTAAAATAGGATGCAACTCTGAAATATGAATATCTGATTTATGGATATGTTTTACTGCTGTAATTTTCAGTCGTTTCTGGGAATCACTATTTGTGGCAACCAGCTGCAAATTCTCTTTAGTTTCCTTTAATAACTAGGGATTAGATCATGCAGCTGTTGGGTGTCTGTGTGGAGTACTGCAGCATTTTAAAAAACAAAAAAGCACTTAATGAAACACCCAAATGTTAACAAAATAAAGTATATTTATACCTGGACACTGTCAGTTATAACATTTTGGTTTGTAGTCTTTGATGTATAAAAAAAAAAAAAAATCTCTCGGCCGTGTTTTGTATATGAAAGGAATAAATTTGTGTGTTGCGACAATTATGGTGAATATGTATACTGTTTTAGTTTGGTGATGCTGTGTTTAATCCATTTGATTTGTCATGTTTTAAATGAAAAATATCAGCCAGCTGAAGTTCCAAGCCTTCAGAATTCCCAGCACCTTGTACATTTTGAAGTTGGGCTTATTTAATACCAGTAACACTATCAATGGAAACTCACTGTGTAGTAGTTCCAAACATGGTGTTGAGAGAGTGTTTGAATTCTTAAATGCAATAACAGCTTTGATTTCTAGTCACTGGCATTGTGTTTCTGATGGCACAGCTTATCATAATCACTTAGTTTAATTTTACTTGTTAAAAATTGTATGTCTTGCTTAGTGGAAAAGAGGTGAAGAGGAAGATAGTGGTGTCTAACTTTTTACAAATTTGCCTCCCTATGATGAATCTCCCGCGTCTCGAAGAAAGTCTTTCCCAAGAAAGAAAGATCTCGTCTTCTGCCGTCAGTGTCACGGTTAGTTCGGTATGCGGTTGTGTGCATTAGATCCTGTCTGTGTTGATCGCATGCTAAATTTACTAAGGAAATAAAGCTTTTCCATCCGCTTAGAATAAATTTTCTGCAAGGGTTTAGGGACAAAAATTTGTATATGTGCGAACTTCACAGTATCTGTGTGGATTTACCCATCTGTTTAAACTGTTCTGTTCATTGGACTGGAAAGCCATGCATGCATGTAGATCGTTTTCTATTATTCTAATATATGTATTGGTTTCAAAATAACATTAAAGTAATGCTGAATATGCAGTTATGATTTGATTTCCTGGTGCTTGGTAGCTGTTGGAGGCACAGGGGACTCCCTGTCAGATGAATATTAGTTTGACAGTGGAAGAGTTGGCCTTATTTTGCAGTAAGGCTCATTGTTGAGACCACAGATTTACACGTTTACGTTTCCTTGGGGTTTTGCTTGATTTGTGTGCTTCAGTGCTTTATAGCATTTAGTGATTTACTAGGGGGGAGGGGGAGGAACTAAATCTAAGGCTGTGTTTTAGATGTGGTATTTGCCATGAGAACCAATTTTATGTTGCGCTAGGGTTAGCAGCCAGCCGGATGTGGACGGGTTCCAAATTCCAAACGACCTGGAGTCCTTACTCACTCTCCGTTACAGAAGGAGATGCCGTCACATGTGTTCTCTGCTTTTCATCTCGACGTTTGCCGAGTCCACGACCATCGTGGTGAAACGGTATAGTGACCGAGCCGCATGTGCTCCAGTGTGCCAGCATTCCTGACATTGGCCATGTCTCAAGCTGGGACATGGTCTTCAAGGCCAGACACTTTTTATTGGCTTTGTCAGCGAAATTGCTCATTTAGCGGAAAGAGTCATTAATTGACCGAGGCTCCTACAGAGCACCAGGACACTCACACTTGGCATATGATAAACTTCAGAGCACCTGTTTTTGTCTCTTTGCTGTATATGAATTTAAACTTTTCCAGTATTCTCATCTGGTGATGACTGGGTATTTGTGGAATGATGTCATCTGAAAAATTTAAGTTTAGAAATTTAAATGTCACAGAATGCAAGATATTATGTCTTGATATTTAATGGCTGTGAAAATGTCGCATATGTTTAGTCCCTTTTCATTTAAATGAATCATTACTGCATTTTTAGTGCTTTCCATGAAGTTTCATGAAACTTCCCAGAGGCTGGGAACAGCAAGTAGAGTAGTGGTTACAGGTGTCGGAAGACCCGGGTTCGACTCCCTGATCTGTAGCGCCATTCAATCAAGGCTCTACAGTCAAGGCTGCTTAATCCTTAATTTATACACTATAAATTACCCAGCTGTATAAATAAGTAAACAATTGCAAGTAGTTTCATGTACAAATCTCATGTTAAAACTAGCCTCTTGTTCACAGAATAAATTTAGGTTGGAAGTGAAGAACTTTCAACAGACCAATGAAACCTGTATGTTCATCTTTTTTGAGATTATATATTTTCTTCCCCTCTTTTCAGTGCCTCAGGATGGTATGCTCCCATAGCACAATCTTCACTGGGTTCAGACCTGGCTGTCTTCTATTCAGGGTCCTGGGTAACATACTCAGCACATTTCATGGGTTCAACCTGTGACAGTGTGGTCTCTCTAATTGCTATTTCACATCTTCTAAAGGCCACTGTGGAACTGATTCCCCAAATGCTTCTGTCAATCCACCACCCACCACTTGAAGAATTACTTGCCGTGTGCAAGGCATCCTGTGGTTGGCATGTTGCTGTTTTGGAAACGGGCAAAATAAGACGATTATGGCAAAACTAAGACGCATGCAGTGAGCGATCCAGTAGCAGCAGTCGAGTTTCCAGGGTGCTGGAATTAAAATGTCTCTTGGTCTGGTCATTGTGCTGTAAGCGCTGCTGTTCTTGGTTCTCTGCAGTTTGAGTCAGAAATGTAGCACTTTTGAGTTCATTTTGAATGTTAGATGATAGTAACCTAATTCCATAAAGAAGCTGAAGAGCATGCACTTTGGGATTAATATTACCTTGAAATACCGTGAGTCCAGATTACCTATTTAATGTAGCTGTAAGTGAAAATATTAGGCTAACAGTAAGGCATAAGTGACAATTTACTCAAAAGGACTTCTGAAGCTGCTTGTTTTGAATGAGTCAGACTGTTTATTTTTAGGGTCATATTTTCTTAGTATTTTTGGTATCATTCAAGTATAGTGGAATGGAGGCAAACTTGTGGTTTGCTTAAAAGTGGAATGGTATATGGGTCACCCTATATTAAGTGCTGCTTATCCTACAGTTCCAGACCTCCCAGTCTCTGCTTTATAATTTGACATATTGAGTAGAAATTGCTTAAAGCCACAGGTTGAACGCATGGAGACTAGTAGTCCTCCAGTCTTCGGGTGAAGTTCTCCAAGCGGTTTGCAGTCAGACTCCCTGTCTTTGTGACAAAGGATTTCCGTTTGCAGCGCAGTTCATCTTCTTGGAATCTTTAGCGTTTCTTCAGCAGTACTTGCAAAAATTTGTAAGCTGCTACAGCCTTGAGAAAGGTACTGTGTCTGCATTGGTGTAGGAAATGCTGGTCCCATGGGATTTGTGAATGGGATATATTTGCCTGCTTAATTCGTAACACTATTACTATTATTAAGCAAGGCTACAAATCCTGTTTTTTTTGTTTTGTTTTTTTTTTCTCCTTTCAGTGATGTGATATGGTCAATGTGCTGCATCTCCGTATCACTTGCTTTGGATGGTGAATGGGTTTGATCCACCTTTCCAGTCTGTCCCACTGCTGCCGCCCCAGTTCAGCTTGCTGCTTACCATAATCAGTCTGTTTTGAATGCTTTGATTTGGATGTAGGTTGTATGAAGGAACTTCTAGGATCTTTGTCCCATGTGACATTTTATTGCTGTGTTGTCTGCCTGCTTGCGAGGATACTGTCTCCGGCCGTTCTCTTGCTACCTTTTGTGCCATTGGCGCTCCTCCTGGTACAACAGATGTCGTTTAAAAATAAACCTTTTTTTTGGCCCATGTGTACTTCATGCCTAATGTCACGTTTATACAGGGGGTTTCTCACAAAAAATCATTTAGCGGTGTAGTTATTTTCAGAAGAGCTGATGTAAATCGTTTTTTGTACGTGTTCAGCGATCAAAGCTAAACCTAAAACCGTTTTGAATTTCAGTGATACTTGGTATGTCATGTTACTTTTTACCAGTAATTAGGATAGAATGTCTCATAATTGGCATATTTTTTTTCATCCTTTAGAGGTTCTTTTTTGAAAGAACAGCACTTTGCTTTACACCATTTCTATGTTTTGAAATTGTTAAATGAAAATTGAAATGTTATAGTGTAAGGAAGCTTTTTCCACTTAAGTACCATTAATGGGGTTATTGCTGTGTTCCACCTTTTCATCTCTTCTACATTGATTTAACATTTTTGGCACTCATCTGGTGCTATTGTCAAGGTAAGGTCCTCACAAACAGTTGCTTGCAGTCATGACTCCAACTACAAATTAATGCACATAGTGAAAGCTGCTTATCTCTTAATGATATTCCGTTCTGTTCATGTAAATTAAAGAGTAGCGCTACGGTGCTCCTGGGGGGCAAAACATGTTCCAGTGAGTAGCAGTCGTCATTATGTGCAGTGCCAGTTAGACATTTTGTATTTGATAAATTGCCGTTTCACTGTGATCTCCATTCGTACACTTCATAGGCCATGATCTCGCAAAGTTGCCTGAAACTTTAAGTGGGGTAATTGCTACACTCTGCCTGAAGCAGTTTTTGTGACCTTCAGAATGAGCATGCTGTCAGACTTAATTTTTTAGAATTGTTTTCCTTTTGTAAAGGGAGAGCTGTGTCTCGCTCAACATGCCATTGGTGTCAGTGTGCAACGAGGCCTTTTTTTTTTTTTTGTGGAGGTGATTGGAAGGCGAAGGGTTAATCAAGTTAGATTGTCATGTGACCTCTCCAATATACTGTAATCGTTGCATCAATTCATCAGTTTCCTCCTCTTTTCCATTCTTCTTGCACTTCCTTGGTGACTACAGATGAAGGTCCAAAAAACAGATTACCTCCCCACCAGCACTGACACCAGCCTGAAAGACCGAGCACAACCGCACCGTTCGAGCCAGTCCCCCTCTAGGAAGTCGCAGAGGGAAGGTAAAGGCCCAGGTGAGAACTCAAATGAAGATGCTCAGATTCTTTACAGGAGCCCATGGAGACAAGACCCCTGCTGGACTAAACAGTTCTCTTAAAATCCTTTTGATGAGAAAATTCAGTTCTGGTGTAACACGTTTGAATTGCACGATTTAGGTATAACACAAATAGAACACACTTTGAGATGCAAACTTTTGCCAGTGCAAATTGGGAATAAATTCAATCAGTGTTAGCATTTAAGCATTTAATTTTTTACATGCTGTGTGACAGTTGAACATGCTTGTTCAAAGTGTTAAGCGTGAAGAAGTGTTGTACTACAACTCCCATTGGAGACCACGAATGAAAGGTTATAATGCAAGAACAGAAGGTAGATGTTATGAAGTACTTTGAAAGAAATGAATGTCCCAGACTAAATATTCCCTCCCATCATTATTTTCGTGTGCTTTATTTGCAGTAATATTGCACTATTTTCATTTTCGATGTATTGAGTTTTCAGTAGGTAGTGATTACTATATTTATTGTGCTCTGCCCCAGTGCCGTTTTCCCACTGAGGTGGTAATTTTATTATGCAAATGAGCATGACATAATTCACAGGAGCTCAAACTATGGTGTCATAGAACTTATTATATACAGTATAGCACCTTTGGGTAAAGCTGAGGCTCTGTTTGTATTCTATTAATGAATGTCAGTTTGTGTTGCGCATGACACCATTGCTGCGCTCTTTCCACCTTCCAGCAGTGTACATAGAGAAGATCATGCTGAAAGGAATTTCCTGGAGCAGAAATGAAAAGGAATACAGTTTCGAGGTACGTTCACCCCTCTTTGCTGCTCTCAGGCATCGCATTTTCAGACCACAAGTCAAATCGCATTCGTTGTTGTCATTAGGCAAACCAATACATAACACATAAGGCTCTCGTTCACATACCAGTCTAGCCTGTCATTCCCTCCTTCCTGCCGTCCACGATGAAACACAAACACTCTGGAAGAAGACCTTTTGCTTCTCGCTGTCATGGGAAGTTTTGAAGGGTCAGGAAAGTTACTGGGGGGTGGTGGAGGTCACCCTGTCTCAGGAACTGGGAAGGCTTAGAGTGAGAAGGATGTACCCGACCCCAAACAGAACCTCCAGCAGGCATATTTTGATACTGCTCTTTTCCATTATATATTTATTGTCTTTCCATGCGCTGTGGAAAAAAGACACAAGCTCTGTGGTAAACATCCGCCGGGGCTTGGGGTCCGGCGTCATAGGACACAGCAAGAGGCCAGGAGGGGCCTCGATTCCGCCAGGATAGCCTTCCCAGCAGAGGGGGTGGGGGAGGGACAGAGTTATAGATGCATCAGGATGACTTTCATCTTAGATGATGTCTACTCATTTTTAATAACATCTGTTTTGTCCCTTTTTTTTTTTTTTTTGGATTTTAGTATCTAAAATAGAACACTTCCCTTTAGTTTTATTAACTTGTTTTTAGCTGATGACTTTGTCCAAGATGTCATAAAATGCTAGATACCATGCAGTATGCTACTTTATTTTTTTCATCCACACAACAGAGCACTGAAGCACAAAAACAGTATGAGCAATCTGAGTTGCCAGTCTGCTGGTCATATATCTTCAGACTGTGGGAGGCAACCACAGCACCCGGTGGAAAACCACGTGAATATGGGGAGAACATGCATATACTCGTGCACAGACAGAGCCAGATGTGAACCTGCCTCTGAACCCATAGCCCTGGTGCTGTGAGTAACAGGTGCTACCTGCCAGACTAGTAAGCGTAAAATATTTCTGAGAAAGCTGTGCAGTGAAAGTGCCTATTTCAGAGGTCTCGTACTGTGTGCAAGTGACAAGTCTTTCGCTGTTTGGGGGGAAATGAGAGAATCGATATTACGGCCTCGAATGGGGTGGGGGAGAGATCATAAATGTATTCCTTATGTCCAGTGAAAGATTAACGTTTTCACATGAATTCCAGCTCAGTAAGAATGTCCCCGAAGTCTACGGAAACTGCAAACGGTGTCAGACAGCTACCGCAATGTTGGGTAAAGGAGCATGCATAATGACTCCAAACAAGTTTGTATCCCAATAGTCGGTTGTCAGATTGACAAATGTGTCATTTCCTCGGTTTTCTTCTCTTCCCACCTCTGTGACTCTTTAATGTTATTTCACATTGGTGAATGTGTGTGCCTTAGCTTCTGACTTTTGCCAGATTGTGCAGTGGCTTTGTCGTCTTGTTTAGAATATGACTGTATGGTTGCTGTTTGCAAGGAAAATTTGTATATTTGTTTGTCGTCTCACTACTCTTTTGATGAGCATGGTACTTGTGAGAAATAACATTGACACGGCACTGTAATTACTGCTGATACCTGGTTATCTGAGTATAATGCAGTTATCTGTTTTTCTGTTTTAAATGTCCTCTTTGTCTTGAAGCAGATATAAGAATTCCTGAGGAAATCTAGGCAAACGGTGATTCTCACGCAGTTGGGTAATGGCTTCATTGTCATTGTGGGCCATGAGTAATGGAGGGGAGAACTGTAGTGACACTGACTGTTCACTGTCATGCACGGTCATAGTTTTGACTCCCGGGTTGGTTACCCTCCATTCCCATCCTGGTGTCTCTGAACTCCAGAGAAAAGGAGATCTGGGCTGCCAGGGCTGCACAGCTGCTACGAAGGTCTGTTTTTAATGAGAAGCAGGATAAGAACTGGCACACACGACACTTCGCTGTCTTGTTTATTGCATCCTGGCCGATGGGCGAAGGGCTGGAAATGCGGTGAATACTGTAGGGTGTAGGAGAACGATGCTCCTCTGGGGATTCCCTGCTGCACTACTCAGGGTCCCTGTGCCAATATAGCTGCTCTGTTTCCCAGCTCGGGTTTATGGCAGATGACTTGGGCTTTACACCTCGCAGATGGTAAAGCTACAGCTTGTCACTCTTCACTTACACCTTGCCGCCTGTGCGTGAGCTTGCATTTGCACGACATCAGCTCTAAGGCATGTTCTGACTCAGTTTTCTTGGTTTCGTGCTTTGATATCGGCTGCATGAACAAAGTGTCCAGCCAATAAGATGCACAGTGGATTTGCAAATAGAGTGACTGTCAGTAGTTAGGTTCCTCTTCTTTTGTGCTGGACAGAAGAAAATTACAGCTACGTAAATGAATAAACTATATACAGCCTTGCTATACAAGTCTTATTGAAAGGTTTTATTTTTTTTTTGTGTCAAATGACACTTTACCTTGCTCAGGGTTACAAAAGTAGGAGTAAGTTATCCTGAACTGCTCCAGTGAAAATGATCCTCTTGTATAAACGGGTAAATTGCCATGAGTAGCTTAGTGTATGACCCTAACGCTAAGCGTTTCGAGAGAAGAACACCTAAATCAGTAATGCATTTATTTAGCTGATGCTTTTATCCAGAGCAACTTGCAGTGCTAAGTTTCTTACTGTGGAGCAATTTAAGCATATAGCTCAAGAGTAGTACTGCAAGTGGTGGTATTTGAGGCTGGGTCCATAAAGTGGAAGACAGCAGCTCTAACTACTGTGCCACCTGCTGCCTTAGTTATAATTTACAATGAAACAGGGTATTAAAGCATGTTCCAGCAGGCCTGTTTTCTGTGTATTTATGTACAATGGAAAGACAGATGGAGAGCTATTGATTCTGGAACAAGCAAAAATATTTTTAGCTCTAATACAAGGTCGTATTACTGCAGGAGAGGCGGTACATTTGTCTGTTTTACTCCTCTGTGGTTCTTATGTGACCAAGATACAGCAATAAATCCCCTCAGCATCCTTTGAGCAGCAGTCCGACTCTGGGCGTATCTTGTTGCCGAGGTTTGCTGTGGAAAATACTCCCAGTGCGTCAGTAGCCAGCAGGTAATTGGTTCTCATCTTTCCATGGGTACGCTGTTGTCATGGAAACTAATGTGGAATGTTACTACGAGCAGCAAAAGATGTGTAGCAGCCTTACTTTGGAGCCAGCATGTTACGCTTATGTATGCCTATGTATGAGCTCAATTTTTTTTTTTTTTTTTTAAAAATACATTTATGTAGCCCACCTGCTGGCTGTTTTGTGAATTTCTTATGAAGGGTTCTGTGGCAATAATCCTGTAACTTTTGGTCAGTCTAGGTCATCAGAGCCGAAATGAAATGCAGGCCTTTTAACAGTCAGGGATACTTGCATGTCTTAAGTCTAAACATAGATAGTGTGATATTGTCTCTCCAAGTGTATTTTACCTGGTGCTTTTTCTCCGAAGTGACTTTGCAATGTTAAGTTTGAATTCAAAGTTACTGAATTGCCAGTTTATATAGTTATTTTATTAATTCAGGGTAAGTGCCATGATCAAGGGTACTACAGCAGGAGGAGGGATTTGAACCTGGGTCCCCCTAGAAGGCATTGGCTCTAACCACTACACTACCTGCTGTCCCTGTTTAAGCTCTTTAAAGCTATTTTTTGCTGTCTTGGTTTGCTATTGATCATTTTGCTTCTTTTTTTTTTTTTTTTTTTTTCTCCCCATCCCCTTTTCTTCACCTTTCTGTCCTGATTGTACAGGGACTCATTTCCTTTCCAGCTCGTTGTAGAGTAAATATAGCAGAGTGTTGGCAGAATTGCCTTCCCACCCCAAACATGCTTTGGCTCTTTCTGGCATGGCACTGCAGCTCTTCCAGATCACTTGCATCATCGAAGGCTGCCTGCCCATTAGACTAGGGTTGCAGTGTGTGTTTGGGGGGGGGGGGTTGCTCATGCAGCCTGACCTGTGCACCTTGTTCAGTCTTAGAGAACATGCAAGGAGCCCTGTGGTCAGCTACAGGCTGGTAAACTAGTAATTGAAGAGCAAAAGCAGACCACATGGCATGTTTTCCAGAAACCTGTGCCCCCAGGGAACAGCAGAGTACTTAATGTGACCTGTAAAGAGAAGTTCTTGGAGGGATTCTGCTTTTACCTTTGAGTGACAACACTGAGAATTCATTCAGTTGTGTGAATAATGAATTTCAGATTTATTCAATCACTTTTATAAGAAGCAACAATGTAAAATGTCTTTGTTTGGAGGAGGTGGCAGCGCAATGGGCTTGGCCGGCTCTCTGGCGAGTCTGGGGTTCGAGTCCTGCTTGGGGTGCCTTGCGATGGACTGGCGTCCCGTCCTGGGTGTGTCCCCTCCCCCTCCAGCCTTGCGCCCTCTGTTGCCAGGTTAGGCTCTGGTTCGCCGCGACCCCGCTCGCGACAAGCGGTTTCCAGCGTGTGTGTGTGTGTCTTTGTTGTGGAAAAATGGACATGCTGACTAAAATGTCCACCACTGTTTTGAGTATTGATAATTTCTGCTCTGGAATTTGTCTACATGGAGCAGTTGGTGGAGGTTGTTTATAAATGGCCCATTAGTAAGTAAACTAAATCATGCAACAAAACTAGGATGTGCATCAAGATAGACTGTGTGTCATCCTGTCCAAAATCCTAGTGCTATTGCTATGGGTATATCTATGGAAGTTGGGTCTGCCCCAGGCTGGAGTTGGCGGATGCTGACTGTCGAAGTGACAGTTGCTGAAACACAAGCAACAGCAACTAAGTTTTTTTTTTTTTTTTTTTTTTTTTTTTTTTTTTTCTTCTCCTCCCCTTCCTTCTCTTCTCCATGGAGTGACACATTTGCAGGATTGTTGGTGCAGGGCAGTGCTCAAGAACTCGTCCGAGAGAGTCTAGACAGTTTCCACCTGCTTGTTTGCCGTCATGAATGTGCAAGAGGCTTTCAGCGGGCTCCGTTACCTGCCTGACATCATTGTTGCTCTTCATGAAAGCCAGCTGTGAAGGCAGCAGAAAATTTGACAGGTTAAAAAATGGACGGGGTACCGTGTTATTGCTGAGTTTTCCTAGTGGGGTATTGATCAGATTTGGTTTGACTACGACACTTAAAAGGGAGATGGAAACGTGCAGCTTTAAGCAATGCTATTTCATAAGTAGAGATTGAGGTGGGCTCAATATTAGCCACTGCAAGATGCCATTTAGTTGAGCTGATCAGTGATTTTGATGAGCTCGCGTGTTAGACCACGGTAACTGACTACAATCATCTGTCATATCAATTCAGACCAGGCCACTGAAGTATTTTTGTTGTTGCTCTGAGTTGCTCCTAAAACAGGCACACAACTGCCAGCTGATAAACATAACATGCAGTGTTCACATGGAGAGCATTTCAGAATACAGTTTTGAATGCATCAAACGTTATTCCACTTATTTGTTCATATACTGTAAATGAACATTTCTTCAGGATAAATCAGTTTGCATTGTTTTCAAGTTGCCATATTTGAGTTGTTGTTTTAATGTATAATTAAATGCATAATTCAGAAAAATGACACCTCTTTTGCTGCTTTATTCTTAATGAAAATTAAAACAGTGATGAAATACCATTTTAGTACAATCACAATGTGCTCCACAAAAAAGGATCGTGTTAAGTTTACAGTATTGAGCCGACCATTGATTTAGCTGCATAGCAAGAATAAAATTTATCCTAGCTATAAGAATTCCAAATTAAACAAAAGAAATTGGGGAATATAATGGGCATCAATCAAATTTGACATGTTCGCTAGTTCAATACATCTTTCCAACCAATTTTTTTTTTTCCCCTCCTCCTCTGAGATGTGTTGCTTTGGAGAAAAGGGTATACTAAATTAATAAATGTCAGTGTAATGTCTGTTTATTACAGTAACTATTGCTGTGTCACAGAGGTGCTTAAACAATAGCGTACATCTTTAATAAAGGTGGTGTATTGTATGACTAACAAAATCAGATGCATTGCAGGGAATAACTTGGGAAGATCAGCTGGTGCAAGAAGAGAATTGATCACAGCAGGGTTAGAAAAAGGAAAATGAAGAGATGAAAATCTTTCTCAAAGGGTTTCCAGTCCAGAAAGCCTTCCTTAAAAATGTGATCAAGTTCTGGAAGGATGTCATGGTAGCATGACAAGTAGGGCTATTGCCTCACAGCGCCTGAGTGGTGCGAGAGAGCATGGGTTTGATCCCTGCTCAGTCTGTGCGGAGTTTGCATGTTCTCATGTCTGCCTGGGTTTCCTCCATGTTCTCCTCTTTTCCCCCCCCCCACAGTCCAAAGACATGCATTTCCAGTGGATTGGTGCCAATCTACTGTTAGTGTGTGTCTGTGTCTGTGTGTGTGTGTGTGGCTACCCTGCAATGGACTGGCGCCCAGTCTAGAGTGTACCCTTCCTGGCCTTACTCCCAATTCTTCTGAGGTAGGCTCCAGTTCACCATGACCCTGCTTAGAAAAAGCACTTAATGAAATTGGATGAGTGGGGTCTGTCCTGTAAGTTCAAAATTGAGCATTATGTCAACCTGCTGTGAGCATATGCAAAATTATTTTGTTGTGTATATTGTCACAATGGCTCCAAATATGACTTTTTTTATGTGCTCAAAGATTTTCTTTCTGAAATGGTAGCCTGGCTCTCGTACTGTTGCACCCGGTCCAGCATGTGGCGGAGAAACGGAGCCCTCTTGGCCGGAATGTGTAAGGAGCCCAGAGAGGGATTGAGATGTGGTGGGACAGAGCATTGTTGTGAAAAGAAAACAAACTGTGTCTTGGCACACACAACCACACACTTTCCTGCTTGGTAGGACACTTCCTCTGGGGAAGGGTGGTATAGTGGGTGATCGGGGGGGGGGACACTGATCCGTGTCGTTTACGCCCCCTCGCACTGGCCCGGGGCTGGCCCTCCGGTTCCTGAGCACATCAGTATGTCGAGTAATGTATGCTTAGATCTATGCAGCAGGACGGTATATCTTTTTCACAATCCCCAGTGGGAGAACGACAAGTACATCTCCCAGCGACACGGTAGCACAGCGAGTAGCACTGCTGTCTCAGCGCCTGGGTGGTGCGAGAGAATGTGGGTTTGATAAGTGTGTTCCACTGATGTATGCATGAGTGACCCATTGTAAGCAGTGTATCTAGCAGTGTAAGTCATCTTGGTGAATAAGGTGTGTGGGCTGGTAACAGAGTTCGTCAGAAGTTGCTTTGGAGAAAAGCGTCTGGTAAATGTAATCTGCGTTGTCTAACAGAATGCTGAACTGACTCAAATTCTAGAGCAAATATTTTCTGTTATCACCTTTTTTTTTCTTTTTTTTTTTTTTTTCCCCCTTCCTCTGAGCTAGTTTTTTAAAGAGGTTTGGTCCCCTCTATAATTTAGAAAGGTGAGAAAACCAAAGTGGTACCTTCATATCTTGGATGGGAGAACAAGTGGCTGAAAGGCTCACGTTTGTGGCCGTATTCTGCGTCCGCATTCACCTGCTGCCGGAAGAATCGCAGTCCATGGGCCTTCCTGACAGGGACCGGGTGCAGAACGCAAACTGGCCATGAGCTCGTGCTGCGAAAACAAGGGCCGCCAGTTAAGTAGCGATGCTATGAAATTAATCGGCATTACCCGTCTCGCTATTTGTGTTGGAATGGGCTTCTGTAGATCTCCCGTTTCTGTTAATTCGTCCTGTTTCAGCCGCATAACGGTTGGGGCTCTCCCTGCACGGCGAAGCATGCCCATGCCTCGCTGTCTGCGTTTGTTCCTGCTTAATACGGGTCTGACAATAGTTCAGAATAGCGTGTTATGTACAGTGCATAATAAACTTGTATAAAAGTACAAGAACTCTTCTGAGCAGCTTATCTGCAACACATGACTGTGTTCAATATTTTTGTGCTTAGTGGAGCAGTTCTGCAAATACGGCACTGTATTGCCAGCAGCTGTTTGTGTACCACACAGTTTGTACTCCAAATACAGTGTTGTGTGTGTCACACGATATTGTCATTGGAGCGCAGTGTTACTTGGGTCTTTGAAATGCATTGTGGGATTTCAAAAAATTTCTCCATTTTGAGTTCTTTTTTTCCTTATACTCCACATATTAGTATAGTATACACTCAGTATTTGGTGTTATAGACCATTGTCAGTTTCCTGTAGGAGTTTTTTTTGTAGGTAATGACTTGTATTGCTTTCCTGGCTTTACTCCTGGCTATAAGCGATATGCTGCCAATCTAATTTGCATTATTACTTTTGACTTGTTGTGACTCACCCTTCCCTGTCAGTCTGGAGTAGAGGCTGACGTTTGTATCTCCAGTAAGAACGGTAACAATTTGTTCAAGAATGCCTTAATGGTCTTTTTGTCCAGTCTGCTGCTGTTGACCGTGCAGCAGCTCAGAGGAGATCCTGCCACATGGTGGGCTGAGGACCAGATCACACTGTATGTGGCAGCATTGTCAAGGTTTAACTGCATCAGTTGGATTATGTAAAGGCATTGTGTAAGGTGCCTGAAATGTTGGTGGTTGAAGAATAAAGGGTGATGGGTGTGGTTACTGGGTGCAGGTTCTGACCTGGTTCAGGCCCAGTTCTCCAGCAGTGCTCTCGGCGCTACATGTCGTACCAATGACGAAACTGCGAGTACGCACGTGGCCAGCTCAGGCAAGCTTAGAATCAGAACTGCTGAGTGGCTCTGTCCCCTGCCCTCACCATCCCCTTTCGTGCTCCTGTTGACAGAGCGCCACTGACCTCCCCCGCACCCGAAGCAGAAGCAGGGTTGTAGCCCGTGTTCCACTCAGCAGAGCATGCAACAAAAACATGGTCATCAACCATGATTAAAAGGCAAACAAAAAGCGAAGCTTTGCTCAGCCCCCTGGCCACCGTCTGTTTTCGCATTATCTTGGTGTTGCTACTTGTCCTCTCATACACTATTGCATTTACAGCGGTATTGTGTTGAAGGGCACTTTCACACAAGCATTTAGTATTTTCTTAGCTGATGTTTTGAACCAGGGAGATCGACACGAAAAGTCAACGTTCACCAAAGCAGCCATGTTTCATAACGCTCTACTTGTGAAGGTTACTTTTCTTTTCTCCCTCCCCCTTCTCTATCCATAACTGCTTGTTGCAGTGTTAGGTTGGTCCAGTATCTATCCCAGAAGCATAGGGTGTGAGACTGGGTAGATCAGGATTGCAGTCCATCACAGGGCAATCAAACACACAGACACACATTCATTCTGTCATACATGTATACACCACAGACAACTTAGTGCTCATTTTACACACGGCCTGAGCTGTTTTTGAACCCATAGCCCAGGTGCTGTGAGGCATCAGTGCTACCCACTGTGTCACCATGCTGCCCTACTTTTTTAGTAATGTTATTTTTGGCCCTTATTCATTGCAGTGGTCCTTTCTCAGTGTTGTCATTGTCGTTCCATTAGCACTGAATCTGCACTGGTCTTATAGCTGCTCCAGTTTTTTTTTTTTTTTTTTGTTTGTTTTTGTTTTGTTTGTTTTTTCTCCCTTTTTTTTGGTTCTGATATGGCCCTCTAGTTCTACTACTACCACTCCTTTTCTGAGATACTGAAAGGGCAAGTAATTCTCCCCCTGGTTTAATGAGTCAGTCAAGTGGGCCTTATTTAATTTTACTGAACTGTTCAATTACTTAGCTGTGACGTGCTGATTTTCCTTCAGGATGCTTTACAGCTCAACTTACACATTTGGGTATTTTCAATAACCACTTTTTTTTCATTTAGCTGGATTCTTTGTCTAAGACTATTTGCAATGGTAGGTGTGTATATCAATCTATTTACAACGATGTAGTCTTGTACATAGATGGGTCGTTTTTTACTGGTGCAATTTAGAGTAAGTACCTTGATGAACGGTACCACAAGAGGAGTAGGATTTGAATCCAGGGATCTTCTGATTGCAAGGTGAGGTATGTACCCACCTTTTCATTCACCCTGCATTGTTGCTGATTCAATTTCTTGACTTGTGCTGTGAAAATGTTTAAAAATTGCTCACTTGTAACACTTGTCATTCTCTCTGGGTAAAAGAATTTGGCAATGTAATAATTAATACCAATCTTTTACCGTTGTGTGGCTGTTCGCATCCTTGTAGAGCAGACATTGGGACAGCAGGAATGGTCAGTCTGCAGTGGTTGTCAGCTACAGGACCTACACTGAATGTCTTCAGTCCAAGAGTTCAGACTCATCGGGGGGAGGATGTGGTGTTACATGTGAATTTGTCTGGTTGCTTTAGCAACTTGATTTAGCTGTTTAAGAATGGGGTTTCAGGTCTGTCTGACAGTTTGTAGCACCTTGTAAATATTTATCTTGGCCTTGGTTTGCTAAAGGAAAATTTATTTGCAAACGAACACTGACCCAACTCCCCATCATTAGTATATTTTCTGAAAGCATATTTTACCACTCCATGCCTTCTCCTGCAAAGTTTACAAAAGTATTCCTTAGAAAATTTGTGGATCGTGAAGCTGTAAGCTGTTGGCAGGGAAGAGCTCTTTAATTTTACTTGAATGGCCGCACGTTTTTGATCATCCTGTGGTGTATGCTTGATCTGATATTTTGCATTTCAGAGCTCTAATTCAAACATGAAGAGACTGTGTGACTTAGAGAATCAGTCTTATCCAGAAATCAATCTCGCAGGTTTTCTACAGACGTTGTTACTGCGGATTTACGGTGGTGTTCTGTGAACTTTGTGATAATGTGGCTGTGAAGAAAATTGCCATACATGTGTACTTCTGCTAAGATGTCCGTCATACAGAGAAGATGAAATGGCTCAATAGTGTCCAGTTGAGTTGTGGATCCAGAGGAGTTTGGGAATTTAGGCTACTCTAGCTTAATTTTCCTGTACATCGAGCTTCCTGTCTTTCCTTACGGGACCACAGGGTGTGTGCAGGTGACCTGGAAAAAATAGGTACACTACAGCCCTTCTCAAAACCACAGAGAAATGCGTGTGATCTCAATTACACCCACTGTTTTTGTTGTTTATCAGCCCTCCACCCCAGCCTCCTCATTTCCCACACTTCCTCCACAACCCAGAAGGACCACTTCAAGACATCTCTACAGAGCCGCTTCTATCGGTTTCCCTCCGTTTTGGTTTTGCCACCTTCTCTGGTCTCAATGCTGCCGAAACGCGCCTGCATTTGTTGTGGGTTGTCAAAGCCTGGCGAACGCTGCAGAAGCAGGTTGTTGTGCTGGAGCTTTTGTTGGTCTGGTGGGACTAATCAGAATATACACACACGAGCACATTGTGTGGAATGCTTGTAATACCAACACATTGGGAACACAATGAGCCATTTCCATACCAGAAATCCCTCTTTTTGTTGGTGCAACCAGTTTTTTGTGCATTGTTGTTTGTTGCCAAACAATTCAGTATGAATGAAACGTGTTGCGTTTGACTTTTTTGGGATGGGGAAAGGAACCTCTTTACGCATATACAGATGTTAATGCTGTTTTTGCACCATTGTCACAATTTTATGTGTAAGGCATAGAAACTTTTGGTCTTTAAAGCAACAATTACAATTCAAACTCCTGGCTTTCATGATCATGTTTTCTAGGCAGATCAGCAAAGTAATACTTAATCTCCATTTTAAAATAAGCAGTTGAGATGGTTGTCTTGACAAACTCCTGTTCAATGTCATAAACACTGGAATCAAGCTGAAGTTGACTCATGACTGTTCTAATTGGGTCCTCTGTACTAACATCTGTTGGCTGAACCCGTAAACACAAGTCGCATTAGCTGAACAAGAAACACATTTTTAGAAGATTGATTGGTGAAGAAAATGTAGTTAAATATTTAAAGCAGAATTTTTCTTTAAACTTGTAGCTTTACCATTTGTACAAAAATGAGGCAGTGCACTTGGATAATTCCCATTAGGTTATATAACGGATAATGCAGAACAACCAAATGAGTTGTCTATATATGCGGCTTTACGTGCTATTGATGCAAACAATTTTCTTACACCTTCAACTCTACATCATAAGCAGTTATCCTTCCCATTCCCCAAAAGACATCCATCCTTTAAATAGAGGGATACACAGGTGAGTTGTGCTCTAAATTCAAGTAAAATTCAAGGGAGAACTTAAGAACAAAAACTGTTAGTGACTGACTGAAATTGTTTCATGAGTCATCCCTGAATACAGAACAAAGGGGTCACTGTGGAGTGGATTAACTGTAATGAGCAGTACAGTAATGAGTATTAAGTTACAACAGCCCTGCTGTGAAAGTCCCCCTAATTTCCTCAATGAGGCCCGTTCCTCAAGTCCTATAAGCAGCCGAGCAGAGCTAATGTCTTTATTAGGTGCTTATTGTTTTTGGAGAACATTCCCTTGCAGCTTTGCCATTGGCCTTTAAATGACCACAGATGTTGGGGGAAGGGGGCTGTCTGTGGCCTGAGCTTCACCAGGCTCCGGCGTGACTCATTCGCCCCACCCCGCAATCCCCTCCCTCCCCCCCGACCTAGCTGTCCAGCTCTGGGATCAGCCCCCTCTTGTTTACAGCAGTACACTGGAAACCGAGGTTATGCCAGCGACAGTGCAAGCCCTTGGCTTCCCTGCACTTGGCTCGTGGCTCACGGTCCAGGCAGACGGGATGCCTGGGGAGATGGCCTGTACTCCCACACTTGCAGGTCTACCATCTAAAACGTTAGCTTTGTGTTGTGCCGATCTGGAGAAAGCACAACGAAAGCTGTTAAGCTTGTTTTTCATTTTGCAGTGGAGGTCTTGTAAGCACCTCTTTCCTCCAGGACATTTTTCTTTCTTTCTTTCTTTCTTTCTTCTTCTTCTTTCTTTCTTTTTTTTTTTTTTTTTTTTTTTTTTTTTTAGTGGAGCTGCAGGTGGTCTTCTCTTTAAAGTTACACACTTGGGATCAAAGGACTGTACATTCAGATTCTAGGATAAGTGCCGCTGCCATATGGTTCAGCATTCTCTTGTTTCCTTTTAGTAAATATCAAACTAAGCTTGGTCAAAAGTTTTTGGGTTTTTTTTTTTGTGTAAGTGTAAACCACACTTAAACACACTATGCTTAAACCAAGCATATTAGTTACAAATGCTATATATACATACATAAATACTGAAAAGACAAATGGGATGCTTATATGTGGCTGCATACTAAAGGCTTGGTTTTATTAGACATTAAGGTGGTATGGGTGGTATTGAAACCCTGTTTTGTTAATGAATGGGGCACAGTATTTTTATCCATATGATAATGATGTTAATGTAATTTCATTTTAAACTAGTGAGCAAGTTTCTTTCTGCTCTTTACTTTGTCAAGTACAGGTGGTCCCCGAAATCCATCATAAATCGAAAATGTCGTAGGTCAAAAATGCAGGTAATATGCCTAATGCACACCTCTGCGTGACAGACTGGGAGATGCGGATCGCTCTGGGCATCACTTGCCCGGGAAGAAATCTAAATTTGAAGTACAGTTTCTACTGAATATCTATTGCCAGCTCACTACCATAAAGTCGGAAAAATCGCAAGTAGGACCATCGTAAATTGGGGACCACCTGTATGGTGTTTACGTCGGGGTGGCTGGGTGTCTTGTTCCGTACAAAAGTATCCAGTTAGCTCAAAAATTAAAAATGCACATTGCCAATAGTATATGTAAAATGTTCACTAACTGTTCACTAGCTAGAACAGCTTTTATAGCCATTAAATGTAAAATTTCAGGAAATGCGGTGTCATTTAATTGTTGCACCTTTCTGTAAACCACATCCAGTGGTGGTTCTTGTTTCTGCTGTGTTGACAAGGATACTTGAGCTGTTCAAAGGCCCAAATTTATGTACCCTTGTTTGTCATTCCGAAAATAATTGTTGCAGGCCATGTGATGTTGAACTGCTCCTTAGAAAAGGGAGTACCTTACTGTCGGGGGTGTCTTCTATTGTAGTCTCATTTTGATCTGGATCAGTAGAACTTGACCGCAGTCATCTTGATGGGGTTCTTGAGATGTTTTCTGAAGGCCTAACATTCACATTTTCTGTCTTTCAGGTGAAGTGGTCAGATTCCTCCTCAAGTAGCGTAACAAAGACGCAGCAGGAGCTTGAGAACTTTCTGTTGAAGGTAAGGTTTCAGATGTTTTGGCTGACTAATAAACTGTATGTGTAGAGGTCTCTTCAGCGCTGTTAATCGTCTGGTTTAGTTGATGGCTAAAGCAATTTTTTTAGACCTCCATTGCATTTGGCTTAATTTTTCTTGAATCTTTTTTCAATATACAACTATACTGTATAGTCAAAGCATACAGTAACAGAAGCGTGATTTCGTTTGTTAGAAACAAGTTTATTTTTATATTTGACATCTGGTTAACAACTTTATCAGGCAATGAGCCAACATGTCTTACCATCTGCAGCAGTTCCCAGAGATTTAAGACACTTGTGGGCTGCTTCGCTCTCACTCTTCCGTCCAATTTATCCCGCCGCATGAGTTCTGCCTATGTGTGCTCAAACTTTTCCCTGACTTTTCACGTTAAAATATAATTGCTTTGTATATACTCTTCCATTTTTTCCTCAGCTTCCAAAGGAGTTGTCCACGGAGTCCTTTGAGAAGTTACTCAAACAGGGAGAAAGCAGGGAGCTTGAGCGAACGTTAAAGTGAGTGTCACTCTTGTTGTTTGTTCCTCCTACCATGTTTTTTTCCTTCAAATTGCGACTTTTGCCATTTAAGATTGTCGCTTTACATTTACAGACCCCCTGAGTCTGTGTAGGAATGAGGAGAATCCACTATTTTCCTTCTGTTAATGATTGTCACACTGTATGGTGAAACTGCCTATACAGCATCTTGAGTGTGCGATACTCTGAACATACGTTCGTTTTCAAGCTCTGGAATCCCCTGCCGGTGTGACCCTGCTGTGACAGAAGGCCCTTCTTTTGAGACGAACAACACCCTCTGCTGGGTGCCCGCAACCAACTTGCTGGGTTTCGTTTTTTGCAAAGTGAAAGCTCTGGCTGCAGCCAGGGTCCTGGCAGGGGGACCCGTGGCACGTCCCTCCCGGTGCTGACACTTCTGATCGAATAGCAGTGCTGAGCGCAGAAAGCCTGGTGTCTGTCACCTCATATTGCCGTCTGCCATCATGCCCAGGGGCAGCCCTGGTTCAGAATGGCATGTTCAGGACCTCTCTACGCTTCTGTCTCAGCAGCTAGTTTTACAGGCTCAAAGTTCTTTGTTTTTCTAAAAAAAAAAAAAAAAATTGGCCCCGGCCATGGTGTTTTTGATTGGGGGGGGACTTTGTCTTGGTGAACAGATAAGCTGAACAAAAATATCCTAAACAGACTTCCTATTGTTTGTTTGGTTCTTGATCACTTTTGTCCACAAAGGCTCAAAATTCGGGTTTATTTTTGCACTTTCCGTCCGTAGTTTTTACTTCACATCAGCAGTACATAGTCAACATTAACATACCTCCTCCCTTGCCTTTTGTGTTTTTTTTTTTTTTTTTTTCCTCTCTCCCCCTCCCCTTCTTCATGTGGTGTGGCTGAGTTGAGGCTGTGACTGCTGCTGCATCTTCTGAGCAAGCGTAGCTGCGTGTCGTAAATCTTCCAGTGACCGTAAAGAGTGCTCAGGCAATGTGTTGTTTCTAAAATGGAAAGTTTCCTTTTAGAACACAACTCCAGGCTTCAATATTTAGGTCAGCACCATTGATGTCATCACCTGGGGGATTCTGTTTCCTGTGCCTTTTGAAATGACCCTACTAGCAATGCGTGTTTTTTTTTTGGAATACTTACTCCCGTTGAGGACAACTGGCTGTTTAGTAGCATGTGTTGTGGATGAACGATGAACCGAATGGCCTGCTGTTCCCAATTTTTGGGCTGAAATTGCACATTGTTTGTATGGGCCTTGTGTCTCCATGACAAGCTCCTGATTGCTGTCTGTCTGTCCCTCCCCTCCCATATACCCGGCAGGGAGAAGTTCCTGTCTGCATCTCAAGTGTTCCGACAGACTGGGAAAGTCTGTGCCTTCTTCCTCTCCGACTCCCCCGGGCCCAACTGCAGCCGCTGTAAGTACACGTAAGGGAGCGATGAGCAATGGATCATGGGTTTCCATATCCCTCACTCTGGCAGTACACATCCACTTACACACAAGTGCAAGTGAAGCACTAACTGGCACAGACCACCATCACGAGCCACTAATGGTGTGTTTGAATTCATGCTAGAATTAGTCGACGGCCTGGCATAAAAACAATACCCCCCCGAGACTCCATTCATTTACTCATACACCTGACAAAAACACCTGAGCATTTGTATTTATTCCGTCAGCATGTATGTAGTATTCAGCTGACACCTTTTTTTAACGCAAGGTGGTTTAAATGCTAGATACACTACCTACAGTCAAATTTCATGTCAAAAGCTGCGGGAAGGGGTAAATATTTTTTCACACCACTGCATTTGTCACTACATTTAGATGATACTTTTCTCCAAGGTGATTTACAGTATCGTTAGTGAACATTAGGCTACTTATTTATCTATGCATGCTATACTTTTTGCGGTTTCTTTTAAGGATAACTGCATTGCTAAGGGCTTCTACGATAGAATTACGGATTGAAGGCAGCGACTTTAACCAGTTTGCTACCTACTCTTCCCACAGTGTATTATTGGAACTTGACAACATTTATTGCTAGGATGAAGTTTGACAGCTTTCCTGAAGATATAGACTGCAGTAGAGTACAGAAGTAGATTTTATGAATAATTGAAAATTTCCAAATGTAGTTATTGCAATTCACTCTGCCATTGTGCAAGTATGATTTTTAAGCAGCACATCCCAGGCTCTGAAATACAGACATGGTTCTCAGTAATATTTTTGTTATAGAGGGAGTAGTCTTACAGTATAATTTTTATGAGCTATAGAGAACCCATATAATTTAAGATGAATGCTACAGTGAACTGTGCCCTGTAACAACACTCCACACGCCATCTTAAACAGAGTCCGAAATCTAGATAAAACCGCAGTATACACTATGTTTTCAGTTTTCTTTCAGTCAGAGACTGCAGCCCATCAGGCAACTGTATCTGATGGCTGACAGAGCCCTGTAGATATACAGATTCTTTAGCAGTCCTGAAGGAAACTGCATGAGGCAAGCAGAAGCATGCATGAAGCAATAGTGGCCAAGTAGGGTACTGAAATATCACATTGAGACATATGGAATGCTCTGTCCTGTGTCAGGTGTCCAACTATTAAGTAGAGTCAAAGTGAGGTATGAACTTATAGACTCTAACTGAAGTCTTCCTTATAAATCTGAATTAAATGAAATGGCACATAAGACAGTGTGCCCTGTCTACAGACTAGGATTATGAGCGTAGCCTGTTTCAATGAGCGGCATAAGCCACGGCGGGTGTAGACCGCAGAGCAATCCATCATCCATGGATCAGGTGGACAGTTGCCCAGCTGAAGATCTGAGCCATGTCACAAACCTGGACCAGGCTGTCTGACAACCCCAAGATGGGTCTGCACATGGGGTAGCAGCTTAGCATGTTCACTTCAGGAAAGAAGTGTCTCCCACTCCCACTACCATCAAACTTTAAATGGTGATTCGGACTCGTCTTATTACAGCCGTCTTTCTCAAACACTTGCAGAGATATAGAGTCCGTGTTTCACCCTATTGTCAATATACTCAGCAGTTCAGTCAAACCTAAATAGAGAGCTTAGATGGAATAAACCTCAGAAAACAGAGCGCTCCCAGGACAATGACTAGTGGTGTGATGTGCTGGAACTGCAGTTCCTTTTTCGCCATGCACAGTGCTGGCTGCAACCAGAGGCATACTGATGCAAAACACAGTGATAAAATTGTAGTTAAGGGTAGCCAGAGGCCAGGACAACCTTGGGAGTCTCTCTGCAACTTCCAGTAGATCTGCCTATATACAGAAGCCTTTCCGCAACATCCTGGAGGGTAGCAAGCACAGAAACTCTCAAGTGAGTCTTGAATCCAGTGATCATGCCATTCACCTACAGGGCAAACTCAGTGGTCAAACAGTTCCTCCCAGATCTTGATACCCATGACTACTGTGCCACTGTCCAGTGGTGTTCATTTTTTGGTTTCTCTTGGTCTGCTCTGTTAGCATCCTTCTGTGAAAAACAGGAACTTAATCTAAAGCAATTCCTTGTCTGTCTGCTGAACTACCTGCTGCCCTGTAGTGAGCTCTTCACAGAAGTAAAGGTTTATAATGGCAAGCTGTTTGTGTTGATTAGGCATGTGGTAAGCAGGTATGTAATGTGGTGGTGTCCTCTTCCTTATGCTCCACAGATAACCCAGGACCTTTGGGCAAGAGCTTCCAGCAGGACTGCTCCGAAGCGTCCAGCCAGGACGAAGGTGTGTGTGAGTACCCCTACCTGCCCACCACTGGCACCTCGCTGCAATGTCAATCCAGCCTTCTCTCAACTGGCTATGCTCCTTCACTTCTATGCTGCTGAGGGAAGGCAGACTTGGAGCCCAAGAGAAGGAGACAAAGTATAAAGTCTTGCTTGAGAGTCATCCAAAAGAAATGTGGAAAAACCGACTTTGGAAGCCAGGTCATATAATGTTGGCTCCTGTTTATTTTGAGAGGGTGTTTGGGAAAACTGTTTGCAGTCTTCCCATTCCCACCCGTAAATTTACTTGGCTAAATTTGTCCGCGTGTGTTCTGTGCTGTAACTAATGACAGGGCCTGCCGTGTTAATGGTAGCCCTTCCCGAGCCGAGGTCCATTCTCAGACAATGACCCCCCGCCTCCGCAGCAGCAGGAGCTGGGGAAAGGTACAGAGCGTTCTTCGGCGAATGGGGAGGAACAGCTGGCTGCTCTCTGCTTCTTCTCCCCACCCCCCACCAGCAAGTGGCCTCAACGTGTGACCTTGAGTGGCTCTGGAAGGGAACGCATGGGGCTGACCCATTTTTCCTCAGCGTTCCGCACAGCTTGACATAAGAGAAATGTCCGTGAAGGTTGGCTGTTTTTTATTTTAGCCGGTCTGGTGCTGCTTGGACGTTTGTCGAATTTTCAGTTAACGGGGCCGTGATTCATGCTGGAGCCCATTCAGGAGCCATAATTTTTGTGGCAGCCGCTACAGCTGTTAGCCCCCCATCCGGGATGGTGATACCTGTCATAGTCCAGCAGAGACCGAATAGCATGTCGTAACTCAAGAACGTGTGACCGTTTCATCGATTCTGCTATGCTGAGCGCCTTCAAGGAAAAATTCAATTAAAAATGAATGCACAGTACAGCGAGTCCGAACAACACTGCAGTGAATGCCAGCACAGTGCATTTTATTGTTTAAATGTCATTGAGAATGGATGACAGTACTTTTAGCTCAGGTTTTTCTGAAGGCATATTGATAGGTTTCTCTTCCGCAGATCTTGAACCATATGTTCTGAGCCATCGGAAGAAGCATGGCTGCAAGAGTCCCAGCCTGAGGTAAATGCCCTCCTCTTGTTTAAATTTCTTTATTTTAATTGACAAGTGAATCACAACCTAAACACAAATGGTAGACCAAGAAAATGCAAATGCATACACTAAGAGGTCCTGGTACATACACAATAAGGACAAAAGGTTACATTACTTAGCAGGAGTGGTCTTAAACCACTAAGTTTCAAAAGTGACCTAGTCTTCAAAAATTATTAGAGGCATGGTGCATGTTGAATGTTTTCTTTTGGAACAAAGTTGAATGTTTGAGTTGAACATTTGAGGGAAGTTCTGGTATGAACCTTATGGAAATATTTTCATTGACAAATGTGTAAGAATCAATATATGTCTAGTAGCTTTGTCATATTTACCCTTTTTTACAATCTTTATTGTATGTTATTGGTCATGAGATGACTGGAATCGTCACATTCTTTCCTTTTTGCCTCCTTTCAAGCAGTCAGAGTGGAAAAAACTGTCCAGTCGACGGTCGCAGGGCCTTATCCTCAGAGCTCAATGGTGTGCCCGATTGGAGAAGAAAGAGCTGTCCTCCGAAAACAATCCTGGAGCCTCGGGCCCAGGGGGGAGATCAGGTAGGTAGTGGTGAGATGGGAAGAGCAGATTAATTGTATCCCCTGGTGCTCCATGCTCCCCCCCTCCTCACTTGTTTACATCACACGCAACTGTCAAAGGTCATTCATGTCAGACAGATAAAGCAGAGCACGGTACCCTAGTGTAGTGTCAACCCGATCCTGATCAGTGTACTTCACCAAGGTGGTCAACCATATGATTTCACTCCCAAGGCAACAATTGCATAGCATTTTACCAGAGAAATGCAATGGTCGCTCCCCCAGTTTAATCTTACCTCAGGGGTATGGTAACCAGGGCAGATGGAGCCCTACAAGGCATGCCACAGATTACACCCAACAGACAGTTGTATTTACTGTATTTAGACTCCCGTCTCTGTAATTGCTGCCTGCCTTTGTGGGGCAGACTAAACAGGTTGCCTTTTGCCTACTCCTTATCTTTGCCAGCAATGCACAGGTTGGGTAGTGCCCCATTTACATTTACCCTTTAGGTGGATGAGAAGGAGTTTGTAGAAGATTCCGGTAGATCACTGACTTCTGGTATCCCCAGTGGTTTGTCAGTACATGTGGCCCCATCTGCGATAGAGCCCGCTCTGCTGTGCTGAAGTTCTGTTGACTCGGGCTAAAGATCATCAAAAGACCGAGGTCACCATACTACTTTCATGCAGACCTGCTGGTTACGAAGGAGGTGAGGTCCACTCCAGGCTGAAGGACATGCCTCGGAGTGTTTGTGTCCGAGAGCCATAAATACAGGATTGTGTATCTCAAGGGCTCTTCCTCAATTTTCTGTATGCAGCCTCTGGCCGATGACAACTGGAACTCCTCCCGTGGAAACAACAATAAGGCGAGAGCACCACCCACTGACAGGTGAGAGATGCCTGAGTACATGTTCCTTTGACTGAAGGGGTAGTTTGGGGTAGCCTGGGCCGTGAAGGTTCCAGTTCTTCCCACACTCTCTTAGAGCATATCAGTTATATAAATGGGTAAATGGTTGTAGGGGATATAGTATAGTTAACAATATAACAGTGGTACAGCATACCCAATGGTGCAAACTGGGTTGGACAGAGACATCAGGTAAGAGTAAGTTGCAATAAAAATGTTCATGGCAGGATGGCTGCCCACAACTGCATTCAACTTTCTCACACACTTTAATTCCTCTTAATTCATCATAGTTTGCTGTAAAATTAAACAATGCAGTTAACGCTTCTTAAAAAAAAAAAAAAAAAAGCTTAGCACAAAGCTTTTTCTCCACAGTGACTTGTTAGGTTTACCCAGTACCCCTGCTTAAGGTGATTTACCTGTTGATACAGCTGGATAATTTTTACTGGAGCGACCAAGGGCAAGTATGTTGATCAAGGATTCTATGTTCGGAGTTAGGATTGGAACCCATGTCCTCCTATTGCAAGACTCTAATCACTGTACAACCTGCAGCCCATGCTTTGCCCAGCTCTGGTGTAGTAAAGCAAGGCCCTTGCTGGGACTTGAGAAGGGAATCCTTAGATTGTAAATCTGGGTTTTTAACCAGAATACTGTATCTCTGGTTGCTGCACATCACAGAGAAGGTCCATTACGAAGGAGCGTAAACACAGGGTGACTTGGCAAAAGATTCACGTGAACACGTTTGTGAGGTCCCTGCCAGTCTGCCTGAGCTTTATCACTGTTTGTGCATAACTGATCCCTCTCTTACTTTTCTCTTTCTCAACCCAGGGAGAAGGGGCAGGCAGGACAGAGCAGGCCAGGCGCTGCCAACGGGGCCCCGAAGCTGCCTGCAGTGCCAATGATTCGACAGCCTGCTGGGAAAGGTCAGTTAGCCCAGTTACTTGCTTACTTTCCCATCTCACAAGATCAGACAAGCAAAGGCAAATCAAGACCTATAACGTGCTCTGCTGTTTCAAAGATGCAATTACAAGACTGAAAAAAATTCTCTTAATTAGTTTGGGTTCATTGGTTTAATGTTGTTCTTGATTTTTAATTATCAAAAATCCAGATTTAATAGCCCTGACCATAACCTATAGTTGATGTGAGAATTAAAGCAGATTTACACCACAGCTGCAAAAAGTAATTTGAAAGGTTGAGCAGTGGCGTGGGTGTCTTGCCCATCAGATGCCCACTGGGACACAGGCTCGGGGCAGGACTCATACGGGGAGACATCATCAGAGAGCTACAGCTCACCCTCCAGCCCCCAGCATGATGGGCGGGAGAGCCTGGAGAGCGAGGATGAGAAGGACAGGGGTAAGACTCAAGACACCAGCAAGAGAGGACATGCTGCAGTCTCTCGAGTTTGCCAAGGCATTCACCTATGGAAAGATTTTATAAATTTCATGGAATGATTAAATTGAATTTGATAGCTACTGTTTTTTGGATAGCTGAACTGTATACTTTTCTTGCAAAAAATATAGAGGATTAAAAGTCATGGTCAGCATATATCAGACAGTCTTTTCTGTATTGTGGCACTTGTGTTCCTATGAGCCATTGCATTGTGCTAGTTTGCATAATATGAATGCTTCACCAAGGGGAAAGGATGTGAAATATAGCAATCAATCATTACAAACATTCATAGCAGACCAAAATTAAAAATGGTCTGTTGGAGATAATGAAGAAGCACTTGAAAATATCGAAAGACTATGGAGTTTGACTCTTCCCTTGGAGATATGAAAGAGAACTTGAAAGGAAGGCTCAAATTAATACTTGTGGAATTAGAATTTTTTGGAAATTGTTTGGGGGGCATGGTGGTACAGTGGGCTTAGCTGGAGCCTGCTCTGTGTTGAGTCTGGGATTCGAGTCCTGCTTGGGGTGCCTTGCGGCGGACTGGCATCCCGTCCTGGATGTGTCCCCTCCCCCTCTGGCCTTGCGCCCTGTGTTAGGCTCCGGTTTGCCACGGTCCCACTCGGGACAAGCGGTTGTAGGGGTGTGTGTGTGTGTGTGTGTGTGTGTGTGTCGCACTCACTTGGCACTATGGGAAATTGCTTTCCTCTACTCAGCACACTAATTGAAGTCAGCTGCTTGCAGCATGTTATAGCAAAACTGACTACATGTAAATGAGTTTGACATTTTTAATTTGTCTAGTCTTCCATAACTGGGAATCTCATAGGGTATAGCTTTTTTTTCTAGATTTTTGTTTTTTTCTTATTTCTGGAACTGTTTCTGTATGTCTGATCAAGTATATTGACGGTCACATCTTCTTTCTGAACAGAGACCGACAGCCACTCGGATGACTACAGCAAGGGCAAAACCGACCATTTTCCACCTTGCAAGGCTGTAAGCGGGGCTGCCGTTGCTACTGTACACCCAATGGTGTCCATGGCACTGAAGGAGGAGCCGTCCCGATCAAACAGTCCACTTAATGCCGCCACATTCCCTCAGATTCCTTTTGTGCACTCCCTGCCATTTGTGGTCCAGAACGGAGCGTGTGCACCAGAGGCAACGGGGCCTTTGCACGGTGCCGACGGGAAGGCGGCCATGGGTGTGATGAGCACGCTTCCTTCGGTCCTCCGTGAACCCATCTCTGCCACTGGGGGCACCGGTGAGGCAGAGAAGACATCCTTGCTGCAGGAGCCCACTTCCCTGCCTCACGTCCTCAGTCCTTCCCCCATGGCCCTGCCACAGCCTGGCAGCCCAGGCCTCCAGCCCCTCATCCAGCGCTTCAAAAGTACCGCACTGCAGGCCAGCTCCGAGAGCTGCAGTGCCTCTGCACATCAGACACCTGTGGGCGCTATCAGCGTGATCCCTGCAGGCCCAGCATACATGTCCTCCTTGCAGCCTGCCTATCCCAGCTCCGATTCTGTCATGGGTTCCGGCCTGGCTCACTCTGTCCCCCTGGTGGAGCAACATGCTAAGGCCTCAGGCCTTTCCCTGTCAGCAGGCCTGCCACCCTCGTACACCTTGCCTATTCCCACCACTGTTATTCCATCTGTGGGGGCTGTCAGCAGCTCTGCCATGAGTCAAGCACAGGTCATTGTCCCACCCACGGTTCCTACCCATACTCCTGGCCCTGCCCCCAGCCCGAGCCCTGCCCTCACTCACAGCACGGCACAGAGCGACAGCACCAGCTGCGGTACCTCCACCGGGGCCTCTCCACAGCAGCCGCAGCAGCAGTCCTCTCCATCCCAGCAGGTCGGCTGCGGAGCTTGCGGTTGCCGTGGCACCTGTGGAAGTAACCATGCCCCAAGTTACTATTTTCCCCCTCAGATGCCTCGCCAGGTCCTCAGCGTCCCTCATATCTTTCACCTGACGTCACTTGCACACCAGAGCAATGGCGCCACTCAGCTGCCCTTTTTCACACCCACCCATTCGCCCTATGCCAGTGGACCCCTGCTGCATACTCACTCAGATCATGTGTTGGGCACCCAGGTGGGCTACAGCATGCAGCAGATGGCAGCCTTCAACCGTTTCTACCAACCTGTCTTCCCCCCAGTCAACATAATGCCCAGCAGCACCATGGGAGCAGGCATGAAAAAGAATGGCGGTAACATCTCCTGTTATAACTGCGGGGTCAGCGGGCATTATGCCCAGGACTGCAAGCAGCCCTCCATTGATGCAACACAGCAAGGTAATGCCACCAGTGTCAGTCTGAGGTCAGAACACATGTTTCTGTTTGTCAGTGCCTGGAGAAGGCAGAATTCAGTTAGTGAGGTTGTTCCATTTCGCATAGTGTATGTGTAAATGTGTGTGATTGCCCTGTAACATATTGCGCTCCCGTCTGGGGGTGTACCATGTCTGTTTCTTGGATAGGACCTCTGTGACCCTGCATTGGACAAATAGTTATTGATAGTAGGTGCATGCATGGATGGATGGTTTCCATTTCCATAATTTTTTTTTTTTTTTTATTAAAACACATTCTGCCTGGAATGTGCAGTCAGTAGATGTAGTAAGGGGCATGCTGGAAGCTGTAGTTGTGTTAATGGGGTATTTCCATGACTGCTCCACTGAATGTTGTTGTTCTGTTCACTTTCCAGGTGGTTTTCGGCTGAAGTACGTCACCCCTCAGTCCCCCGAGACGTTAGACAAAGCTGAATAAAGTGACTCATGACCACTGTCTTTTTTTTTTTTGCTACGTTACAATAAAACCGGAGACCTTGAATTTTAAGAGGTGTCATTTCTTTTTCAGTTTTTTTTTTTTTCCTCCCTCTCTTTTAAACCTTTTTAAAAGGTGTGGCAAACCTGAATAATTGTGCCTCATGCTTCCTTCTTACAGCTGAGGGAGAACCAGTTTTGTTAACACAAGGACTTTGCCTCGGTGGCCTCTTGTATTTTGCACTGAAGACTGGCAGGAGACACTGGCTCATGTTTACGGACGTATTTCTTAAATTGTAAAACCACCATGTCTCTTAAGAGTATGGAATGAAGATAGCTATTTGACCTTGGATACAAAGGGGTTCTGGAGGGATATAGTAAAGACTGATGCTTTTTTTTGGCTATATTATTTATGCTTCAGGAAAAGGATAGTGTATAAAGTTGGGTTTTAATTATTTTGTCAGTGTTTTGAATGTACAGCAAATTACTTTAAGGAATTTGGCAATGTCATGTTATTAAAAATGTTGCTTCAAAGCATTCACCACTCAATATAATGTGAAGCTCATATTAAGATGTTAATCATGTCATTGTTTTATGCTGCTGCCTTTTTTTTTTTTTTTTGTGTGATATGCACTACAGCTGTCTAAGTTCTGAAACCCATAAGTGCACTGAGGCAGTCTTGAGATGAGCAGAGCCAGCAGTTTCACACTACAGTAACATTCTCTTTGGCTGCTGTCCGTGCAGTATTTTTAAGAATAATGCACTGTAGGTTCTGGCCACCAGGTGGTAGAGCCACTGTTTTCTTGGAAGTGCAGTTTGATGATGATGATGATGATGATGATGATTGGGGGAGGTGTGCATTGGTCCTGCCGGAGGAGGTGCTGTTGAGTTGTTTTGATTGGCCTGTAGTAGAAATGAATGGTAGAAGAAGCTTCCAGAGAAATGGATCCCCTCCCCCACCACCCTGATTTTTCCTAAAGCAGCAACAACATTGTGTTCAGTATGTTTGTGTATATATGTGCACAAACATGGACACACATTTTGCAAAATACACATGGTATGTTTTCATTTCACCTTATTGAATGCTTAATGTGTACAGGATTAACGCTTCAATGAGTTCACTTATTACTGTGAAGGAAAACTTGAGTCGGTGGCCATTCCAAACACATTCTCTTATCCTGGTTCCTTTCTGATAAACAGCTTTGGGCTTGTGTATGTCTTTCCGATTGTGTGTAGCTGTGAATATGCCTGCATAGACACAAAATGCACACATGCGTACCTGTAGATAAGGAAACTCATTGTTCTTGATTATTTGAGGTTTGAAGATTTTGGGGTGGTTTTAATATATTTCTAATGGCTTTCTTCTAATCCCACAGTACTACAAATTTGCCCCCACTTGTGCTGAACAAAGTAGAAAGATCTCTTCCGTTGTACTGACGTGAAGAAGTGGGGTGAAATGGAATTTATTTTGATAGCTAGTAAAATGAAAAGGGTTTTAAAAATAACTGAAGTGTGGACCACTTAAGTTCTGCAGTGGAGTGGGTGGAGAGCCATGGTATCTTTTAGGACTGTTTGTATATTATAACCTGCAACTTGTAATTGCTGAACTTTTAAGGTTTAAAATGCTGTACTGTATATAAGGGGGTATGTTACCTTCGTTGTACGTTTACTGTATTCTTTGATATCTAAATGTTATGTACTGGAAATGTCAAATATATTTCTAGAAGGAATTTGGATTTTATGCAAATTCTTTAATTTTTTTCTGGGATTAAAAGCAATAAATAAACTCCATGTGTTGTGCTTTTTTAGATGCCAGCATATTACTAACTGAAAGGTTCTTCTCCCAGTACCTTGGTCCTTCATATAATTACGTATGACTTCAGTAATGAACGTTCGGAGTTCGGTCTTTTGAAATGTGTTGCTTCATAAATTAATTTTTACACGTGAGCTGGTCTACAGCTGCAACTAGGATTTTAACTAGGGTTACAGTTAATGTAACTTCTAGATTTCTGAAAGGATTTTAACTCATTTATACATGAGGTGAGGAGAAGGCAAGGGCTCAGGGTTGGTCTCAGTATTCCTTCATGCAAATAGCTACTTGTACTTAAATCCCCACTCCTGCTCTTAGTAGGCCCATGGGTTTGGGTTTGATGCTACAGTATCTAGATCCCAGATATTTGAACAACCCAACTTTTGTACCAACAAATGGAGACATCTGTATTAACCCTGTCATTTATTTATCATTACAATCATCAATTGAGATTTTAGGCCTGATTTTTTTTTTTTTTTCTCCCCCTTTTCCATTCATTGTAAAGTATTTTAATGCCTGAAGCTGTCAAAGCTAAGATGAAAATCTTTTTTTTAAAAGCAATCCTAACCAGTGTATAAATGAACTTCTGTATTGTACTGTATTTAGGGCAGTTCCACATACATTCGCTGACGGATACACACTGAGGGGAAGGTAGGACCACCAATTGACATGAAGGGGGTCTTTAGGTTGGGAGAGGAAACCCATGCTGACACAAGGAGGGGGTGCCATCCCCACGTAGCTTGAATGGGACTCGAACCAATGTTAGACCTCACAACGGAGCCAATGCGAGACACTAGCCCTCCGAGCGACTAGCCTTGCCTCGCCCCTTGCGCTGAAATAGTTAAACTGTGACGCAATACCCTGGAAAAACAGGAGTGGCGCCGTCGGGACAAAAACCAAAAGCAGCGTATGCTACGGGACAGTGTTCAAACCTTCCGTAAAGTGACAACACGCAACGGTGTAACAGTGCCGGGTGATGATACTGGTTTAAGGCCAGACTTTTTATTTTCCAATCACTTTACAAAAAGAAAAAAAAAAAAAAAAAAAAAAAAAAACACTTTTTTTTTTCCTTTATAAGTACTCTGTACTGAACATAGAACATTCGAGCCATTCCTTGCCTGCTGTGTGCGCGTGCGCTGAACTCCGTTGTGCTTTTTGTCATTCCAGACCTCCAGTCATGGACCCCCTGAGCGCCGCCAACATCCACTTCGCACTGGATCTGTTTAAAAAGATAAGCGAGCAGAACCAAAGGACCAATGTGTTCTTCTCGCCCTTTAGCATCTCCTCGGCCATGGCCATGATGTTACTAGGAGCGCAGGGCGACACGACCGCGCAGATGTCCCAGGTGCGTTCGTGCAACACACGCAGACACAGCCGGTGCTAGTTATTTTGTCCAGAAATACCCATGTGTGAGGAGTGGTACACAGCTGGCAGTGTAGGGTACTTACTCTAAGTGCTCTGATGGAAGTGCCTAGCTGTACAGGTGGGTAAATAATTGTTGGCTGCTTTGGACAAAAGTGTCAGTTACACTTTGATTGAAGCTATCAGGCTGAGTAGCTGGTAGTGTAGTGGTTAGAGCTGCTGCTTTTCCTCAGCTGTTTATTTTTTTGTGATGGAATAAATCATCTCCAGTTAGTTTTTTTTTATGCATTTCACTTACATTTGTTTGCTGAAGTTTTAAAAATTTCAAGGTTTGCCAACTTTTTTTGTTGGAATTTTAAATATGATTTACTCCAAGTAGCAAGATGATCTGTTTATTTATTGTGTGTTTCTTTAGGCTCTTCACTTCTCCCAAGTTAAGGATAACATTCACGATGGATTCAACAAGCTCTTCTCTGAGCTTAATAAACCAGAAGCCCCATATGCACTGAATATAGCCAACCGTCTGTATGGAGAGAAGTCCTACGGGTTTGATGAGGTATAGAAATTATTTTCCACTTATTTGTATACAATATCACTCTTCCGAAATATAATTTCAATATGATTAAAATGCAATGGCAACATAATGGAGACGAAATAATTTATGAAGATGGATAGTAAGATATGTACATATGCTGTACTAAAGATTTGAACAAATTTTTCTTCAGTTCGTCTAATTGGATGACCACTTCAGAATTTACCCTTGTTGTTTATAGAAAGGGTCCAACATTTTGCTTGTCACAAATCCACAGAAATTCCTTGCTGACACGAAGAAGCACTACCAGGCTGAGTTGGAGCCACTGGACTTCAGATTTAATGCAGAGGCAGCCAGGGTGAACATTAACACCTGGGTGGAGAAGCAGACTCAAGGTATCTCCTCCTTCACAGACAAAACATTTAAAATTTCAAAAGGTTCTGCGCATCATCATTGAAACCTGAGTTAGTGTGGCAGGAATAGTTATGTCACCCAGATTTTTTAATTATTCTTAAATTATAGATGAAATACTGAACCCATCTATAAGAAGGCTTAAAAATATGAGAGCACTAAGTATATTTACCAGATTTTGAGTGCATAGCATGACTAACAAGATGATTTCCAGTATAATTCAGTGCATTTTTTAATTATCAGGGCAAGCTCTATTCAGTATATTAAAGGTATTTCCTGTATTTCGTATTTAAAAGATGCTGGTTTTACTTAGTAGACCATAATTCTTACTGTTTAATGTCATTTCATGTTCCAGAGAAAATCAAGGACCTACTAGCTGAGGGTGTTCTTGACTCATTGACAGCACTTGTGTTGGTGAATGCCATTTATTTTAAGGGCACCTGGGAAGACCAGTTTTTTTGAAGGTGATACAAAAGAAATGCTGTTTCAAGTGAACAAGGTAAATGCTGTGTCAGTACAGAAATTAGTATAATCGGTGCTGGCAAGTGGTAATCAGCAAGGCTGTAACACAATACACAACTGAAATTAACATGGACTGTGATGCTTCTTGGAAGTAGTTAAAAAAAAAAAAATACAAATGAAAAGACAAAATAAAATTTAATAAAATAAAACTTCTCAAAACTAATGTATTTTTTTCTAGAAAGCCACAAAACCAGTGATGATGATGCACCAGAAGGATTACTTTCCATGGACTTTTGTTCCAGAGGTCAAGTGTCATATTTTGGAGTTGCCCTATGTTGGAAAAAAGCTGAGCATGCTCATCATACTACCAGAAAGGATCGAGGATGATTCCACTGGGCTGTTGAAGGTGAGAATGAGTTGGATGTATTGCTTCCCTTGAAATGGTTTTTTTGGAATAAAGTAACATTTACCTCCCATCATTTTGACGGAATATAACATGGCACATGTAATTCTTTTCAATTTTATTGTATGTATTTGTTACACTTGTAAGTTGGTTTGTTTTTATAACAAGGAGGACTAAAAGTATTTTTTTTTCCTGAAGCTGGAACAGAACCTCACATTTGAGAGCCTCACTATGTGGACACAGCCTAACAAGATGCAGAGAAAAAAGTTGACTGTGGGACTACCCAGGTTCAAGCTGGAAGAGACGTATGACCTGAACGACATTCTGGTTAACATGGGTATGGTGGATCTGTTTGATGCTGCGAAGTGTGACTTGTCTGGCATCGCTGCTGGCAAAGATCTGGTGCTGTCCAAAGTTGTGCATAAGGCCTTTGTGGAGGTGAATGAGAAGGGCACAGAGGCTGCTGCTGCCACAGTGATGGAGGTAGAGAGCCGGTGCTATGTACCGCCTCAATACTTTATTGCAGACCATCCCTTCCTGTTCTTTATCAGGCACAATCCCACAAACAGCATTTTGTTCTATGGCTGTTTCTGCTCCCCATGAAATACCTTTGGCTACAGATGTATTTCACAACTACACTGGTAGAGTGATAACGTAATATCGGAGACGCTTTGGAGAAAAGCGTCTGCTAAGTGAAAACACGTAAATATTTCTGCAGAATATCTTACATAAACAAGCATGTAGTTACTTATTAATAATCGAGCATACATTTATCAAATTCTTGGCTATTCTGTATTCACCTTCATCATGTTTTGAAGATGTTATGAGTGTATATCTGAATATGTACTGATTAAAACCAAAGGTTATGTTTCATTAAAAAATAAAGTAATACGAAAATCTGTTACTACTTGGTATGTGATGGCTTTTTCAAAATTACAGGTGTTTGAAGTAACGTTTAACGGTTTACTGTATTTAGAAGAAATAAATCGGGAAACATACTTACCTTGAAACCTGCTGAACTTTATGCTGTTGGATTCAACACAACTATAACATTGTTAAAGCACATGCTGCATAAAGGCAGTTACAGATGCAGTTTGTTAAACCCTTTCCAAAGATTTCTTCTCTTAAAAATAATCATTAGACTGTGTTACTTCAGCTAACTCTGTAATGATTTCCATTCTGCTGATTAGTTTGTATTGTGAAACCAGGAGGAGTGAATCACTGGGTGTATTTCTATGTAGGAGTTCTTGGACACAACCAAATTGACCAGGGTGTTTTATTGTGTAATGGTGTGAATATTTTTTAGACACACACACACACACACACACACACACACACACACACACACACACACACAGTGTCTACAACCGCTTGTCCAGGACAGGGTTGCGGCGAGCCGGAGCCTAACCAGGCAACACAGGGTGCAAGGGGGAAGGGACACAACCCGGACGGGACACCAGTCCACCGCAAGGCACCCCAAGCAGGACTCGAACCCCAGACCCGCCAGAGAGTGGGACCTGGCCACGCCCACACCATGCCTCCCCTCCCCTCTCAGGGAAGAAAGAGGAAAAAAAAATAAAGAGAGCTGTGTATTGCTGTTGGTGCAGGAGTCTAAGTCCCATAGATCACATGCCACATTTTCTTTTGTAAATCATTGTTTATTTTTCACAGTTTATTTTTGTATTTGGTTTGGGTTAAAGCGTGTTGTTGTTAGCGGAGATCATTTCGTTTAAGCAAAGGAAGATAAACATTTTTGGTTCTACCAGATCTGTTCTCCACTGTTGACTCCATCCACCATCCATACCCTCACATCAAGGTCTGGTCACAAACCCGAATGTGCACATCGGAAGTGGTATGCTCACTTTGGTCACCATGTACACAGCGCACAGTAGGCCTATCCTCCTCACTCCAAAATTCTTGGGGGACTAAATCTGCCTGCACTAATGTCTGTGAACAACCAGTGTCTACAAGGCCTACAACAGGCTTCCCACTGAGCTCAACCGTAACAACAGGTTTCCTGTTGGTTTATATTAATGGATTTCAAATGACAGGCTCTTGTACGTATACATAACGAAACAAGATCGCCTGGAGACTAAGTGAATAATATCAAGGCGTTGAGGCATGAATCATTCCTCATGGAAATAAAAAGAATAACTGAGTAACACTGGATAAAACCTCCATCTTGATCCAAGTCAAGCTGTGGTAAGTTACCCAGTTCACTACTGTATGCTGGTTTTTGTTCCAGAGTAGTGTAGATGATCATTTGATTAATTGCACAGTGCCTTGCTATAATTTTTCAGTAGTGTTAGCCTGAATTTCTCTATATTATAGAATAGAATTGAAAAAGTCTTTTTTAGTTGAAATAATATCAAATATTACAGGTATTTTATTTTGGATTTCATTAAAGTATCACACACTGTATGCTCATATAGTTTAACCAAAGTTTTTCTAGAATAGTTCATTTTCTTTCATTTAGCTAACATTTTTCTCCACATCAGGGTACAATGTTAAGCTATTTACATTTATTTCCCCAATTAATATAGTTGGGTTATTTTGCTCAAGCAATGTTGGGCAAGTACCTTGTTCAAGAGTATGAGGGTGGGATTCAAACATGCAACCTTTGGGTGTAAGAGCAACAGCTCTAAGCATGATGCTACAAGTTGCAGTGGGACAATGGGCTGGACTGGGTCCTGCTATTCGGTGCATCTGGGGTTTGAGTCCTGCTGGGGATGCCTTGCACCATCCTGGGTGCGTCCTCTCTAGCCTTACGCCCTGTATTGCCCAGTTAGGCTCTGGCTCCCTGTGACCCTGTATGGGACAAGCAGTTCAGACAATGTATGCATGTACAGCTACACACACTAGTTACGCATTTGGCCATGTTCACTTTTGCGGCAGTGTGGAAAAATGTTTTTACACTTGTAGTTTATTATGCAGCATACTTAAGAAAATTTATATCATATGCATGTAAGTATTGTTAGTGTATGAAGTTTTTTCATTCGTTCACTATGCAATTATCATACGCAATCATTTTCAGGTTAGTTGCTAGAAGCAGCAATTTTGTTGGTTTTGGTGGACTTAATTGCAGTGATGTAATTTTAGTAAAAGTACTTGTCATTGTAGTAATATGATGAATAGAGATACATCAAATTATATTAAATCTGGTCATAGTCTCTGGTAGACAGTACTGATATTTTGGTAGATTCTAATTATATATTGTGCCATTGTGAGGTGTTCATATTGTACCTGATATATTTCCTTGTTGATCTTGCACCCTGTAGGGATGACACACATGATTTTGCATTGGCAGCCATTGGGTGTTGGCACAGAGAGCAAAATCCAAGGGAGGTTACATTGTAAAAGTAACTCATCTCATACTCATCTCACTTGCATGTAATTGGCATCATGCATTTGCATATAGTTCTGCCTGACTTCAAATGAGCAAAGACTTAACAAGTTCATTCTGGTGTTCATTACTCCAGAACAGTAAATACTCATTGTTTCAATTTGCCTAAAGGCAATTTAGCACTTTCTCATCCTCAGTGCCATTCATGTACATAGTTTTGCTGGCTTGAGAGGATAACGTTTTCCAGTTTATATGACAAAATTTGATTCATTAATTACTAGTTCAGTTTCCAAGTAAAGATTTCACAGTCTTGCTCTCACACTGAGTCATCCAGTAAAGACTGTCAAGTGAGTTTGTGGGAAATCTGATTTTTCAGTCAATTTCAGGACCACAGGAGTCTTAACCAACACATGCCAGTTTCCAACGGCTCGTTTAAAATTTTGCATGTTGCAATGCAAAGGTGAAGTGAGTTGGAAGGCAGTTATATACACGTCTCTTCAGATTTAATGCTGACAGCATATTTGGATCAGGTCTAAGGTCTCGATCTCGATGGAGTTTGTATCTCCTACTTGCATTTGCATAGGTTTCCCAACACTAGTGCGTGTTTCATGTGAATTAGTCACTAAATTGCCCATAGTGTGTGAATAAGTGTGTGTGGGACAGTAGGGACAGCTGGTAGTGTAGTGGTTAGAGCTATTGCCTTCAGACCTAAGGTCCCAAGTTTGACTTACACCTCTGGCTGTAGACTACCCTTGAGCAAGGTACTTACCCTAAATTGCTCCATTAAATAGAAATTACCCAGATGTACAGATGAGTAAGTAATTGGAAGTAAATGAACATTCTAAGTTGCTTTTGAGGAAAAGTGTCAGATAAATGAATAAATGTACGCCCTGCCCTTCTAGAATAAGCTCCAGACCACACAGGGAGGGTCGGACTTGGACAAGTTAAGAGCGGAGGTTATTGTCCATAATAGCTGTAAGCTACCTTCTTACAAATGGGGGGAAAATGATTCGTTGTGCTGTGAAAATTTGAATTTGCGCCGTCGTTTCTGAAATATAAACATTTATTTTTTCCATGCTCTGACGTTACCCGGACCATGATCATCATGGCATCTCAGTTGCACCATCTCCTTTACTTTTCGCGAATGAAGGTTGTTTATGAAACATGGCACGCGATGTCGCCATAATCATGTATAATAATAATATGAAAACCATTTGATGTTCCTCTGTATTTCACGTTTATAATTTCGAGGTTAAGTGTTGCACTGCACCGCGAAGCGCCTTGGATTCGGATGGGCGAGGAACGACGCACACAAGCGGTATATTGGAACACCAGCCCACAAACAAATAACGCTGCCGTTCCGATTACCCCTAAGGCTCTTTTACCGCAAGCCAACCTTCCCAGCCTGCTTAGCGACCCCCAGACGTTCTCCTTTTTGCTGACAAACACACTCATATAATATAGTCTCCATAAGTACCCAGTGCTTGAACACTTACTTCCAATTTTCCCACAATACAACTATTTACAGTAAACACACTTCCCGCTCGAACTGTCGGTAACGCGGGTCGTTACAATATTCTGTTTTAGTCAACGAGTTTCGCCGCGTACCGTCACCTCTTGCTACTACTTGCTGTTATGCACAATTTGTCCATCCTCTCTCGCCGTTTGACTGTTGAAGTACCCGGAAGTGCTACGATTTCGTGTTGGCAAGTCCCGCAGGGCGTGTCGTGCAGTGCAGCTATAACTTCTCCCGACTGCGATGGTTTTTGCAGTATCCAGCTGTCAGGAAGTGTTCAGACTCGGTGCAGTATAGTGCAGAAACCGTACGTATTAAACTTTATATACACACACACAGTATTGTCTTATTTGCAGTGTTTCACCACGTCTTGCTTGGGTTGGTATCCGTAATTCTGAGATGTTAGTTACTTAGTCAGTGTGGAAGAATCACTCACTGTCAGCATGATATCAACATACAAACTAACTGCCCAACATTTAAAGTATAGTTTAGTCCATGGCTCTTTATGTGTACATTTTTTTTTTTTTCCCTCATTTGTTTTTCAGTTTTGAGTTTTTATTTTCGTTCCGTTCGGCGTTCTTCGTCTGTCCGCCGTCCGGTCGTTTACACAACACTCTGTAGCTTCAAATTAGTCAGTGTTGTTGTGGTATTTCATATACGCATCTGATTTGTTCGACGCTCGTGTCACTCTCACTCATGTGAGAAGAGCGGACCGCAGCAATAAAGTGAATTAAGTGAATTCCTAGCACTGAAGACTTGCATGACTGCAGTGGAGAAGGCAAGCTCGGTTACTTTATTACTGCAGCTTCCGAGAAGAAGGTGTGCGAAAGGGCGGTCTGTTTGCTGGTAGATCGCGCTTGTGAAAGGATATTTCTTCACGTTCTGGTTCTCCACATATCTTTGCTGTGTGTCAGCGTAAGGGGGCTTGTTCAGCGCTGCTTCCCCAGCCATGTGACCTGCCATCATGCCATGGCAGGCGGTATGAGTCAACAACACTAACAGGAGCTCAGCTCACAGGCTGGAACACATCACCCTGGGAGATATGAGCACTTTCCAATGTGTATACATAGCATAGGTGTGTCTAGTTTTTTTTACCTTTATTTCGGCTGGCATCGCTGTCGTAGGTAAGATGATCGGCCTTGCGGTGATTTACCCGTTTGTACAGCAGCAGCAGGGTGTCGGGATCCTGTCATTTCAGGGTGAGTGCCTTGATGGAAGGCAGCAGGAGGATTCGAACCAAGAACCCTGGGATTGAGACAAGAGCCCCGATCGCTATGCCGCCTGCTGAACTGCATGTGTCTGACCGTCTGTTGTTAACTGAATATGGGACAGTAACGTTGCAGTAATGTGCATTTGTAATATTGCGTAAGTGTTTGTTGTCCATGCCCACTCGGCAACACGCCTGTGAGAAATACTGGACGAAAATGACAAATGTAACGCCGACACGGCTCACTTTAATATCGGTTAATACTTTGAGCCGTGATGGGGGAGGACGCTTCAAGTTTGGCGGAAGTTTTTATTTTTACGCGACCGGCGTGTTTGGATGGGAAAACCTCCTTCAGTCTTTCGCTAAGCTTTAAGTGTGCTCGCCCATCATTGCTCAGGATCTTGCATACAACAGTGAGTTTCGAGCACCCAAGCCTTTCATCCCTATTTTACTACGATTCTATGACATATTTTGTTCCAGGTCATCAGTAATGGAATCAGTAAGTGCAGCCAGCACCCACTTCACCTTGGACCTGTTTAAAAAGATCACCAGCAACAACAAAACGGGCAATGTTTTCTTTTCGCCGATCAGCATCTCCTCATCCCTGGCCATGGTGTACCCCGGAGCCAGGGGAGACACGGCCACGGAGATGTCCAAGGTTTGTACACGTCTATGAAATTGCAGACTCGCAGTTCCCAGAGTACAGCTGCAATCTGTGGAGAAATATCTTTACTTAAATGATCGTTGTCTGTGACTGTTTATTTGAAATGTGTGAGAAGTCTTGGCGTTGACTGTAATGGTTGCATTGTAATTGGCAAAGAAAATGTGATGCAAATCAGTAATTGACCTGATTTAAACAAATTGGTGACTGAGCTAATGTGACTATTTTCAAAAACACACTGGATCCTGGCATTCTGTTATACAACAGATGCATTTACTAACCCAACAATATTTTTTTAACATATGAGACATCAACAATACTTACTCTGAGAATTTTTTATTATTTTTTATTTTTTTTGGATCTTGTGTTCCTTCCCATTCATTTCTAGGCTGGATACTAAAGGTAACAAATCTCAAGATTTGTGTCTGTCTTTTCTTGGAAATAGGTTATCCCCTGTGGGATGGGTGGTGCACATCATCAGACTGATGAATAATGAAGCCATTCACAAGGCACCTTTCTAAAAATGCAGTATTCTAATCTCTGCTTGGCCGAAGTTTGTACTGATATTCTTATCGTGAAATATGCCAATAAAATGTTGTATAACTCAAGGCAGATTGCACACAGTAAACTTAAGCATTTACATTTCCTGCTCTTGCTTCATAGGATCTCAGTCACAGTACCATTGAATACACAAATATTTGTGGTCTTTGGGTCATGCTCAACCAGTTTATGATCTTCATTAGGCTTGGCAGTGGATTTCCTTTGTGTGTACACTCCCCACCCTTTCAGTTTTGTGCACAAAAGAAGTTGTGCAAATGCAGACACTCTTTGGCAGTATTGTATAATATACAGCAAATAATCTGACATAGATTCTGCTGAGGGGAATCTGGAATGCAACTGAAGTTTATTTATTTATTTTTTAATAATAAACCTGTTCACACAATTCTGTGAAGTTACTTGGAACAGCAAATGAGCCAACTTTTGAAAGTAATACATTTAAAATGTTAGCATTATATCAATTAATTGGATTGCTGTATTACTGTTAGGAATATTTTTTTTTATTGAAATTTGCTTGCTCATCCAGTTATATTTGCACGGTGTAACTTCTGTTTTTACATATCGTAAGTGCATGAAGAGTTGTTAGTGGATTAGCGGATATGGAAATATAGGCTTTTCTCAGCCTTTTTATATATAAATTAGGATACAAGTAGCACTCACTAATAAACATATTCTAAATAAGAGCTATAAAAAAACTTTTTCAGTAGCAGATACCCTATCTTATGTTTTGGTCAGTGTACAGTTTATATGTTAATGGTTGTTCTTCATATAACCTTTATAATATGAGAGTGTTCAGATCCAGGAAGGGCAGCCATTTATACTAAGCTGTGTAATATAAAGGATGCTCTTGTAAGAGCGCAGGAGTACCATGTATCATAAATTGCAATTGTACCTAAACTATATTTGCCACTTGCATTTTACAATTAAATTGTAATTTGAAATCCTCCACTTTTGTGTGCCTTGGTGGAATTTGAGTCCCCTTCCTGTTGTAGCAAATAAGATCCAGCATCTTTTTAAATAAATAGTTAATTTCAAACATGAAATTGCATGCATGCTTCACACAGTTCAGTTAATTTCCAGCTGTACTGTGACTTCAGCACAATGCATTGTTTCCAGTAAGGCTACCACATTTATTTTTAACTACAAAAATTCAGGCTGTCAAAGGCGTGTCTGTGTATGCTAGGCTGACAGAATTCTTGTCTTCTAAGTCATGTTTAACTGTTTGCATTTCATGTTTTGAATGGTTTCCTCACCAAAGGTTTTTAAGTTAATTCTTGGGAGTTTTTTTTTTTAACTAAATGAATACTGTTTTTCATAAGGAAGTGACAGGGGTCTGTGTAAATAAACAGGTGCACAGAAGTTGTGTATAACTTTCCCACCTTCCGTTCTATTGTTCTTTATGCAATTTGAATGTAATATCGATGCTATAAATTTCTAATGCTGTGTGCTTGGCTTTATCAAAGCACAGAAACATGCAAAACAGATCTTTGTACAGTTTTTGTTCTTTCCTCTCTTCATTTCTCTAGTGTCTTCATTTCTATCGAGCTGGGGATAATCTTCATGATGGATTCAACAAGCTCTTCTCTGAACTTAATAAAGCGGAAGCCGCATATTCATTGAGCTTAGCCAACCGTCTGTATGGAGAGAAGTCCTACGAGTTTGTTGAGGTAATTTCCTTTATTAGACACATCAATCAGAACAACAAATATGGCATTCTGTAAGTTGAGCTCTGATGTGTGTACATTAATGATGTAAAACATTTACTATAACATTTTCCAATAGTAAAGTATATGTTCTGATATTCATTAAACATTTATTTTGACTAAAAAGGAGCAAGCGTTTTTGAAGGTTTAAGATTGTTAAATGGTATTGTATTTCTGTATACCTCTCAAATCTGTAGAAATTCCTTGCTGACACGAAGAAGCACTACCAGGCTGAGTTGGAGCCAGTGGACTTCAGATTTGATGCAGAGGCAGCCAGGGTGAACATTAACACCTGGGTGGAGAAGCAGACTCAAGGTATCTCTTCCTTCACAGACAACTCACAGAACTGCAGACCCAGCTAACACCTATTGATCTTAAATGATAACATTTACACCCCTTACATTCATCCAGTTATTTACATTTGAGGTGGGGTAACAATCTGTTCTTATTTGTATTGTTGAAAGGCCACTATGATCAAAAAAATTATACAGCAAAAACAATGGTAATATAGCCACTTTTTATTTTTCATCTTAATTTATTTTCCTCCTTTCCATCAGTCAAAACTCTTCAGCACCTTGTATCATAACTTTATTAACATTGACTGTGTTTTTTTTAACATTACTCTGGTGTAACTTTCCTGCATATTCACGGCAGGTAAATGTTATGAACGTTTGCTTTTACAAAAAAAATATTACGTTAGTTTTGCACAAACTGAAATGGTTGTAAGATTTACATCTTGTTAATCTTTTATTTATTTTTTTTTTAATAGGCAAAATCAAGAATTTACTTGCAAATGGAGTTGTTGACTCTCTGACTACACTTGTGCTGGTGAATGCGATCTATTTTAAGGGTAACTGGGAGAAAAAATTTAAAGAAAGTGCCACAAGAGAACAGCCATTTAAACTTAATAAGGTAAATGCAACACTACACAATGTGGTCAGTAATCTGACTAAATGTATTACTCATGAATATTAAGGCTGCTTAATTTAGTTGTTTTAACTTAGTTAAGCATTTCACATGTTTACACCAATATTATACACAGGCTTTTAATCCTGGGAATGTCTTTTGATTTGATTTAGCAAAATCAGATACTAACAATGTAAAAAATATTTTATGTCTTTTGTTTTTTTGCATTTTCCAATCAGTTTTGTTAGATTAAGCATCATTTTGGCATTAGGTTGCACTATATGTCAGCTTTTAAAAAAAATATTCCATATTTCTTGAAATTTGCAAATTTTAGTGAATTTTGGCACCTATAGCTTTTAGGGTCTAATGCTTTCTAGAGTGTTTTTGTACTTTCTAGAATGTTTTAGTGCCTTCCATAACCAGTGACTGTAAAGTGCCAAACTTAAACTGACACTCTAGAAGAACTAGTAGTATTTTTTAACCAGCCAGCTTTTAACTAATCATAATCAATGCAAAAATTGACATAAGGACTTTGAAAAATGTTGTTGCATTGTGTAATTGTTGGCAACGTTAACATGGACTTTGAGGCAGTCCCTCCCTTGTTGCATCATTGTGTTGCAATAGTTTTTCAGTCATGTGCAGTGAGGATTGCTCAATGATCATTGCTCCATAGGAGTGATGCATAAGTGAATCTGACCAGATGTACTGTAGCATCATTCATTGTTACTGGTTTAATTTACACAGTACTGATACTGTTTTCAAATTTTACAGAATGATACCAAACCAGTGAAGATGATGTACCAGAAAAGCAAGTTTAACTTCACTTTCATTCCAGAAGTTCAGTGTCAGATTCTGGAGCTGCCCTATATTGGTAATGAGCTAAGCATGCTCATCATGCTTCCATCTGTAATGGAAGATGATTCCACTGGCCTGGAGAAGGTAAGACTGAACAAAATACATTTCTCTGTGAAATATCTTGTAATGCTCAGCATTTCACCACGATCAGTTGCTAGAAGGTATAAGAGGTTGGTCAGCAAGTCGTAAATCCATTCTGTTGTGCAGTGACTCACTTTTGAAGTCTTTCATAACAAAACAATATGTTGGTTTCTTTGAAAGCTGGAACAGCAGCTCACATATGACAACCTCATGGAGTGGACGAGGCCTGACATGATGGAATATGTCACTGTTAATGTGGGACTGCCCAGGTTCAAGATGGAAGACAGCTATAACATGAAGGAGACCCTGAGTGGCATGGGTATGGTGAAAGCCTTTGATGGGGGTGACTTCTCTGGCATGTCTCCCAGAAATGACCTGCTGCTGTCGGAAGTGGTACACAAGGCTTTTGTGGAGGTAAATGAAGAAGGCACAGAAGCTGCTGCTGCTACAGCAGCTGTCATGATTATGCGCTGTGCACCATTGCCACCTACGTCCTTCATTGCAGACCACCCCTTCCTTTTCTTAATCAGACACAACCCTTCGAAGAGCATCCTCTTCTATGGTCGTTTTTGCTCCCCTTGAATTGGTAAACATCAGAGGGTTGTATTACTGGCATACTGTTTAAAAAAAAAAAAAACCAGATATGCAATAATGGTTCTGCAATATACCTGGCCTTAATGGTAACGTAATAAAACCAGGCGTATATTTTATATTTAACTGCCTTTCAGCATCTACTGAAACTGCCTACCTGCACTTCTAAAAACAAAATTTAGGTGGTCCTTGTATTTTAAAGATACATGGGGAAAAAATTTTGTACTAGCTTAACGCCAAAGAATTTGTCTTTGAACTTTCTGAATAAAGGAATTGAATTTGTTTGTGGCACACACCCACATAGTGTTGTTTACTGTACTCCTTTTAGTCTGTGAGAGAACAGACTAGGAAATGACTGCTTGTTCTGTAACCTGCGGACCTCCATACGACTGGAAAGGAGGCACATACACCACGCTAATATAGTGATCATCACGCATGCAGCTCTTCAAGGGGGGGAAAAAAAAACTGCATTTATGTCAACACTCTAGTCATAGTACTGAACTTCCAAAAAGATAAGAAATGGCAAGAATGTTTCTACAGGGTTTCTTACTTTTTCTGAGGTTTTACTCTCTGCTGCTTCTGACAAAGTAGCCTTCTTTTTAATATTGAATAGTAGCCTTGGATTATTGCCTAAAGCCTGCAGTGGAATTGTTTATGTATTGTGTATTGCTACCACTTGTAAATGATAACTAAATGTAACAGTATTCCCTTTACAGTCATTATATTCCCTTGGTATTTAATGGAAAAAGTACCTTTTGAGAAGGAATGAAATAAGCTGTTTATTCTTAAATATACAGGGAGGGAGGTTATGAAAGTTAGCGAGGCTGCAGACAACGTCTGATGTTGAAAGGCCCGGAACACACAGTGACACCAGGTTACATCATTGATGATGTGTCCAGGAGCATTGCAAGATATCTGACATGAAGAGTAGTCAAGTTGCAACGTTCAGCTACTTAAAATTATTTAAAATGATTTCCCCATTTATACAGCTGGTTAATTTTTGCTGGAGCAGTTTAGGCCAAGTACCTTGTTCAAAGGTACTATAGCAGGAGCTGAGATTTGAATCTGGGTCCTCCAAGGCCAGAGGTGGTAGCTCTAGCCACTGCACAGTTGCTGCTCCCTTACCACTGACAGTGCAGTGTAATTACAAACTGCTGTCCGCCAAGAGCTTTTCAGGTCTGTTTTATTCAAGTGCAGGGGCTGTGGAAGCAAAGTGTAGCTAAATGAGTCCATATGAATCATCTCTGGTAGCTACTGTATGTAATCCGATCAAAGCAAGAGTAACTGATCAAAAGAGCAGGAATACATTTCTACCTCGTACTGTGATCTTATTAATTTAAAAGATGTAATACAGCCATTTCCAGACTTATTTATTTTTATTTAGTAGTGGTTTTTCTTCCCCGGTCTCTTTTTGAAATGGCTGTTGGTCTGCGATTTCACCATTAGGGGGCAGCAAACTCACTCAGAGTACAAACTGAGGCTGAGGAGGGAGGAGCCTCGGGCCGCAGGCAGCTCGCGGAGCGGTCGGTAGCATATATACGCAGTCCGTCTCTTGTTCTTGTTCTGTGCGCAAACTTCTTAGCGAAAACACAGGTACTTTTATTATTGTGCTATTTTAACTGCAAACTTCACCAAATTAATAACCAACCAATGTTTCTGTGATTGATCTTTTGCTTCCTCGAGGTAACTTTTTTGGGAAGTTCATGAGACGCAAGCTCGAAGCAGCAGGTCAACACTTGTGAGACGTTTTAATTCGTTCTGCCCGCGCGCGCGATTCTCCAGAAACAACATGCTTCTGTCTCATGTGTGTAAAGCTGAACTCAGCACTTTGAGCAGGTGAGGCACTTCTGAATTCCAGCCACGGTAAAGTACACTGTGCTTTCATGAAAGCCCAAACTCTGGCCGCGAAAGTACACGGGATCATTAAGGCTGCGGCCACAGCCCCGAGTCTCGTGTTCGCTGACTCGTTCACGTCACGAACCGATCATAACCGCAGTCGTTACGTCATCTGTACCGTTTCGTGCACGTGATGAAACGATTACGTATAAAACACAATAATTATTTTATTTATGTCTTATCCTTTTGCGTTCTACTATAGCGTAGTGAAGCGTATCTACTCTGCGTTTGGACCAAAGGTCGCACGTTCGATCGATCCCCACCTCCGCCTGTACCGTTGAACAAGGTATTTACCCTGGATTTGCTCCAGTAAAATTACCCAGCCTTATAAATGGGCAAATAATTGTAAGTTGCTTTGGAGGAAATGTCTTTATTTAAAAGACCAGATTCTTTCTATTATTCTTCAATGAATTTGACCAATTTTCTTCCTCCCATTTTCCCACCTTTCTGTTAATATTTAGCAAGTTTCCATCAGTTCCATTCATGAAATTAGAGTATAAAAGAGCTCCATGGGCGCTGCAAGGTCTGCAGTTCAGTCTCTGTGGATACGCTGAAGTAAATTAAAAGTGTGCCTAGAAATGTTGCTGCCTGGAAAAGTGTCGCACTGACGGGTTGTAAACTGGAGAAAAGCGTTAAAATGTTTTTAACGGGAAATTGTTTAATTGGAAATTAAATGTTTATAACGCTTTAAATGCGTAAAACGTAAGTTCCACAAGATGGCAGCACTCGTCAAATGAAGCTTCCTGCTCGCGCGCTCTGACGAAACGAGGGCTGCGCGTGGAGCCCATCCATCCGTAACTATAAGTGAAACCTGCGTCCTCTTGTTCAGGATACAAATGTAAATCTGTGAAACGATATGAACACAGAACTCCGAAGTGAAAGTAGAAAGTGTGAGGTGCACTGATGGGGACCACAGGTTGTGCTGAACGCCCTTACACTGCATTATGTAAATCACAAGTATATACAGTATAAACTATTGTAACTGTAACGACCCGCGTTACTGGGAATTTAGGCGGGAAAATGAGCTAATCGCAAATGGCTGGATTGCGGGTGAAGTGAAATTGTGTTCAACCGCTGTGGGACCTCAAGGGAAAGAAAAGGCTGAAGGGCGTCAAGTAGCTTGGTTTTGGGTACAGGTTCTTGTGAAGAGGGAAAAAAAAGCAAGAGAAAGAAAGATACTTGTGAAAAAGGGGTTCTGAGACCTGGAGTACTGTATAATACAGTGTATTGTTTCCTTGTGTTCCTACCGATACCCTGTTGCCTGTATGGATAAATGTTCGTAACGAAAATTTCAAAATGAAACGTTCGCTCCCCGTCCGAAAGCAGCGCTATAAAATAAGTACGAATTAATGTTATGAATAAATAATTTCTGTTCTCCCTTTTATATCTTTACGTTGAAATGAAACTAATGTAGACTAAAATATAGGAGTGCATTGACATTTTCATGTTGCACTATTTTCACTTTCAGTTATAAATTCTTTTTTCAGCACTACCACAGTATTTGTGTTTTCTCTCGCTAGAATGGATGGGGAAAAAAAACGACATGAGTAGACTCAGGAAGGACACCTTGTGTAAATGCTGATAAACACAGTGGGAAGTGCTCTGCAGCAGCGTGACGTCAGAAACACGATCAATTGAGGGGACAAGGCGGCTGGTGGTGTAGTGGTTCGCGCGACTGCCTTCCGACTCAAAAGGTCACGGGTTCGAATCCCATCTCCAGCTGTCCCACCCTTGAGCAAGGTACTTACCCTAAATTGCTCTGGTAAAATTTCCCAGCTGTATAAATGGGTCAATAATTATAAGTGGCTCTGGGAAAAAAAAGTGTCAGCTAAATGAATACATTTGAGCCACCTTTTACATGTTTGTTAAGGATGAAATATACTTCCCATATATTAATAAATTTCTCGTCACACAGTAAGGTGGTGTTAGCTATGGAAAAACCCTCTTAGATAAAACCATTTCATTTTCACTGTCTAAATCAGTAGTCGTCTTACTGTATGTAAACTAACACAGTATCTGCTACAGGTGTAAGAGTTTACAGTGCAATTTATGGCAAAAGTTTGACTGTCAGTGCCTGAGAGTTATTCAGCAGAGGGTACAATGCAAAGAAACAGTTTCTTAATTTTTGAAGCTGGACACCCTGTGGATTCAGTTCAGTGTAAGTAAATATTTCATGGATACAGCAGCAGCACTGACTCTTTCCAGGACTTGAAAGATTGTACTGCCATTTACTCAATGTTTCTTAACCCGAGATGTCTTGTAGTGTCACAGTTGGTTTGGGTTAGACAGGGATCTGAAAATGAGTGAGTAGTCGATGTTCTTTTGTGCTCTTAACATTAGCTGCTACCTCCAGTCGAACAGTCAACTTTATTTCCTCCGTCTTGTAGAGACAAAAGTCCACAGCTGGAACAGCTGTTCCGACGCAGTGAGACGTACTTCTGCCGAAATGTGAAGTTAGTCAGAACTGAGAGTGTGTTGCTGCATGTTGCCACACAGAGGAGTCCCACAACAGAAGTTGAGGCCGCTAAATCCAGAGCTGCCGGGGACAGGGGTTTTCCACTTGCCATGAGTTTAATCCAGGGCTTAAACTGTTGACTTGCGTGACTCCGGAATATGGCAGCGCTTGTGTCTCTCTGTCAACTGCTGCTGCACAGCTGACCCATCCGCTTTCTTCGAGGCTCACATGGATAATGGCGTAGGAGCACGTTAAAATGAGCAACACAAAAACAGACAGCTCCCCTCCCAAGTACGTGCTGTGTACATACTGTCTTGTTAACAAGAGTGATATTATCACCATGATTTTCCTGCTATATACTAGTTGGTGTCATGCAAGGGTAAAACTTGCACACTGCTGACTTGTGATTACAGGCATGAAAAAACTGAATTACATTAGCTGTAAAAATCACAGAATCACAAAAATCTATTATCTTCAGAATTCATGTTTCAATTCTCAGCTCATTTTTAGTTCATACTGGTGTTTTACTTAAATATTAGCTTTATGAAATAAATATTTAGCTTTATAATTTAAAATTAAAGCTAATATTTAATATTAGCTTTAATCTTTTTACCAATTTTGCCTTTTTTTGGATGTAAAGGTAAGAACTTCTCAATGTATGGATAAGTGACCCTTTGTAAGTAGTGTATCTAACAGTGTAAGTCACCTTGGTGAATAAGGTGTGTGGGCTGATAACACTACATAGAGTTCATTGGAAGTCGCTTTGGAGAAAAGCATCTGCTAAATAAATGAATGAATGTAAATGTAATGTAAAATGGAATTGCAGGAATGTTGACAGTATATAACAGTGGTTTCTCTGACAGAGTATCACTATTATAAAAGAGGGGAAACTTCTCAAAAGCCTTCATCTTATTGTGTAGATGACACCTGACATGTTCCAGTTATGTTGACTACCTAGCATATTGTCGTACTGCAGTGTGCCGGCTAAGGATTATGGCCTCCATGGATGAACCAAATGTACATCTGTCACGATGTATCAGTGCTCTCCTTGCTCCACAGTTTCCAAAACTGCCTTGTGACAAGCATGTCAACAGATTAAAAATGACCTTTTACTTTGTGGGTCATTTTTATGAAATGTAGCACAGTCATTTTTTCCCAGTCACCAATGATATCTAGTACAGAAGTCATGTTGTGTGAAACACTTGTTGCACATAACATGACATCACCTGGACAAACCAGGCTGCTGGAAAATAGGACTGACCACACCAATCTAAAAAATAGTTACTTGGTGGACAGTTCAAATAGTGGTAATGAGACAAAAGATCAGATGTTTTCACTGAGAGAAATTCAAAGGATTCCTTTATAAACATTTAATACTGTTTGATTTGGGGTTGCTGTGCTGGACACAATTATGTACTACTGGTCAATCCAATCTATAATCCTGTGTAATTAACTGTACTATAACCACAGTTGCACTCTGAATTCAAGCTTTCAAATTAAACATTCCACTTCAGTAGTATACTTGAGGCATAAAAGTTCCCCAAGCACAAGACAAAGTGAATGGAAAAAATGATTTAATTAAAAATGAAAAAATCTATTTTTGTTAAACAATCACTTACATGCATTTTGTACAAAGCTATAAAATTGATCACATATAAAAAGGACTGTACTACTCAAAGCCATTTCTAATGATCCAAGTATCAAATTCTAAAATACGCTCAATGAACTCAATCTATTCTTGATTTGCCCAAGAAAACGGCCACTAGAATTCCCGTTTGTATGATGCAAAAGAAAGTAGGATCTGCCGTCTACAAAATGGGTCGGGTTCTGCGCTGTGTTACTTCAGCAGTTTAGGTACAGTCATGGAGGGGACGGTGATATCCCTAAACACAGGCTGGGTGTCAGCAGCTGAAGAGGGCTTGTTCTGGTTCAGGGTCTCAATGATCATCGTCCTCATGTCACGACCGGCATCTCCCCGCACTGCCAGCAAGGCCATGATGTGCTCCTCTCTGTGGTGGCACAATGGAGATGAGAGGGTTAAGAGGATACAGTATCATTTAAGGGGGACATGTGCTACATGACTCAGTTGGGGTAAAACACTAGAATCAACTAAAAGAAGGTTCTGAGTAAAATGCGCTATGCTAATGCAAAAATAATGTCTGTTGATTTGTGCTGTTTTTGTGTACAAGGGTACTTCACACAAAAGCCTTTCAAGGAAAAGGATATTTATAATAAACAAAGCAACTCACCTGATATCTGGGTACTTTGAAACTAGCGTGGACACCTCAAGATACAGCAGGGAGGGATCAGTGAGCTTGAACACCTCAGCAATGGCAACGATGGCAGAACACATGCGATCGCTGTCTCCACCCTGTAGGAACACAGCAGGCGCACGGGCACTGAGGTCAATGTACTACAGCAACAACACATACGCCTGCAGACTAAAGAACAGGGCAAAATATCCATTACATCATACATACAGACCCAGGAATATGCAAGACCAAAGAAACACTAAGAATAAGCACTGCAAACTAAGAACAGACTAATAACCTTAATATTATGGTTCATGTCCTTTTGGTAATAGTAAATGTACTTAATCTAGATTGACTTTGGAAAGGCACAGAACTTGTTCTGAATGTAACAGCAACAATAATAATAATAATGCAGCTTAAGTTGTATGAAAATGACATTCCTTGCTATATTGTTCTATTTGGAGAAGAAATACAACCAGGGTATGTTAGCAGTGCATAAGAGGTGAAGATAAATATGTGGCAGTGACAAAAGGAAAATGACACGCACAGAGGACAGTTTCTTGAAAAGAAATCTGAACTGCTCTGCCTCCTTAATCATCCTGTCTGCCCCCTCTTTCCTCTCTTCTGCGCTCCTGAAAGAGATGCGCTTCTGCATTATGGCCTTGATGTACTCCATTACCACTCTGCGGTGAGCCTCAGTCGTCATCTCCTGGGACACAAGCAGACACAAAGAAAACATGAGCACCCTCTCTTGTTTATCCAAACGATGGAGAAACTCTCAGAGGTGCTCCTTAAAAGCTACTTTAAGTACCACAGCTTTTAATCAGTACTGCCAATATGAATCAGTGCAACACTTTGTCAAGTCTCTATCAAATGCTTGTATTTTTAAAATAAGTTTTATTATGGCACTCGTTTTTTGCTGCTACACTATAAAACGGTTTACAGTTTACAGCCCGTGTCCTGTGTATTTATTGTCTTGTGTATCCTACTGTTCTGTATTTATTGTCCTGTTCTCAATCTCACACTTGTGTATTTGCACATGTAGTTTTGCTTATTGTTCTGTGTTGCACCATAGTCCCAGAGCAACAACATTTCATTCTACTGTATACAAGCTATATAGAGGAATGACAATAAAAACCCACTTGAACTTGTGTCATGAGTACAAAAGCTCTAACCAGGTACATTTACTGCTGCACAATTTAGCATCTTTGGCTTTTTTTTTCTTTAAAACTCTTTCCCCAAACATACCTCACTATATGGCTTCTTGATCTTTGCAAAGTCATTGAAGTAGTCCTCTACTGTCACACAAATGGTGTCCACTGCATTGGATCCCATGAGCCATTTCTTTGTCAACAGCTCACTGAGGTGTTGCTGTTAAGTAGAGAAAATACTGTGTCAATTTGTATCCTGAAAACCTAATACTAGTGCCACGTACTAAGAACAACTGAACAATATGGTATACATGGCTGTATGAACTATAGCTTGAATACTTTCAGCTTACTTCACATAGATAGAATGTACAGAGGTTACCAACACTAAAGCTCTCAAACAATTAAGCTACGGCCAGTTGTGTGTGGCAGGGGGAGACAAAGGCCAAGGACAGCAGGTTGACTAACAGAAAGGGTCTTATTAACCCAAAATAGATTGAGGATGTAGCCTCTTAAAGACACAGAGAAACCAACAAAAGGAACAAAAAAAAATGGCCATTACAACACAAAATCAGGCCTATCGCTGCCAACATTCTCCACCCTGGCCTCTCCAGTCACTCAGAGAAGCTGCTTAAGAGTCCTCATTGACGAAGCCTCAGTTGCCAGCAGCTGGTTGCTATTAATGTGGCATTGGAGCTGTCCATCAGGTTTACATTACATTTACATTTATTTTGTTGAACCCTGTCTCATGCCATGATGGCACATACAGCACAGGCCTCCAAGCTCTACTTCCATACAGCATCCACCAGCAAAAACACCTCAGACAAAAGACAAAAAATCTTGATTACTCACCTCTAGATCCAGAAAGACTTCATCCAGCAGGAACTGACAGCCCTCTTTGGCAACTTCATTCAGTGTCGTCTCGATAGCTGCGTCACTCTGCACGGGCTCTACCATCTTGGAGTACTTCTTTTTTAAACTGCTTACAGACTCCCTGGACACAAAAACCACCCAAATCCAACTTAAATGTATACAAACAGCTGAGGAGAAGCAACTTGTCCCTTAAGTTCCAGATTTCTTGGAATCCTTTGATTATTGCAAAATCTGTTGCAATCTGTTAAATAGAACTAAAAACTCTGAATGATTAAATTCAATTAATGACTTGTTTCCTTTCAGCATCTAACCATCTCACATCAAAGTTGTGACAAACATACTTAAACGTCTGGCAGTTGTTGACGATTGCAATCATGTACTGAACATAGCACTGCGGGAGCTGCCTATCTTTTAAGTGCTCTTCTCTGTAGGCCGCTGCTTCCTCCCGGTACCTGGATGAGGATGGACAGTTACAAGCACATTTTGCAGAAGGAGTAAGTGTTTTGTAACATAACTACGGACTTTTGCTGCTCCAATGTGTTACAAAGCATGGGGTACATATCCATTGTATTCAAAAAAAAGATTCAAAATTCATTTTTGAATAATTTTGTCCAGGATATGGATGGGATGGTTGACTAAAAGGCAGGTGTTTGCTAGGCTAGAAACAAAAAGTTCATTGCAAAACCTTAAAAGATCTCAATAATTTCATCAGAACTTGTAAAACAAAAATATTGAACCACTCCCCCCCCCCCCCCCCGCATAATGACTATGTACACATCTTTCAAGAAGCTACAGTAAACAGATGAACAGCATAAAGGGAGAGAAAAGACCAAAAGATCATCCCATAATGCCACAATTACCTGCGTAGGAATGAGTTCATCTGTTTCAGGCAAAGACTGAGAACCTCTTCTTTAAAGTTCTCGTCGATCTGAGCAGCCACTTGTAAGTTCTGCTCAAACATCTGCACATAAAAACATTATAATATGTATCACAGAAACATGGCTGTCCAGGATAAGTCTGACTTAGATGTGGTACACATCAATCATTCAGCTCCACTAAAGGTGCCGCATTGTTTTTATTTGTACACCGTAGGGCTGGTACCTGGAACACAATGGCAGGTAGTGTGGTCTGATAGTAGCCGTCCTGATCTGCCTCGGGTTCCGTCTCCTTCTGCCAGTCCTTCTTGTCTGTGTCCAGCGCTTTGCGAAGCCAACCGGTGATGTTGGACTGAGGTCACAAATAAAAGGTGAATAAAAGTCGTGACAATGAGAGGGAGAGAATTACAGACTGGAGACAAACTGCAAAATCTCTTCAGTTCATAGCTCAAACTACTGAAGCTGAAATCAAGTGTGGTGTTTAAATAAAGGCTAGATGAAAAAAAAGAACACATTTTAAATTATGGGGGATGTTTTGTTCATCTAGTGTGGTGAGAAATTCATTCTAAAATACCTTACATGTTAAGCAAAGTTTAGAAGTACGCCCAATACCTGGTGGGGTAAAAGTTGCCAACTCTGAAATAGAGCTGAACAGCTGAGGAGATGGGTGAAAACGACTGGCAGCTTGCTTATCATTTAGAGAGCGACAGAGAGAGTGGATTCAGTGCAGAGTAAATCCACCTTGTCCCTGGCTGACAGGCGCAGGCTCCCTCAGGCAGTGGGCATGGGGAGTGTCACGGCTTGTGTGTACAGGACTGAGTGGCATAGCGGGTGGCGTGCCACTCACCTTGAACGTCTGAAGGTACTTGCTGAGCAGACTACTGACCACCTTCTGCGGCAGGAGTGGCTCCAGCAGGTTCACGTCACACTCAGCAAGGAGTTCCGGGTGGCCCATCATCTCCACGCTGCAATGCAGGGAGTGCCTTGAGAGAGGGACCAAGCTATTTCCAGGTGTGGCAGAACATTCTGGAACACCTGCCTTATACGCATTCTGATCTGTTCCACACAACACTGCTGATAAAGGCCAATGCACGTAAAGACTGCATCTAGACAGCGTGCTGGGCCAACGAAAATCAATTTCTCTACGAATTTCATGGTCAGACTTAAGCGTTGCTGAAAGAACACACATCCTTCTTGGCTTTGGCTTTCTAGCATGACAGGGAAATGCATGCCATGGTTCCGCAACTTCCCAGCTTCAAGGTGATGAGCAGCAAGCACATTCCTCTATCACGAATTTGCATGACAAAATCATGCTGAGCCTCAAAAATAATAAACGGATGTGACTGTAGACCTGATACATCCTGGAAACATAGTAGCACAGTAGGTAACATTGGTGCCTCACAGCTATTGGGCTGTAGGTTTCGATCTGACTATGGAAACTGCATGTTCATGTTTGGGTTTCCTCTGGATGCTCTGGTTTTCTCCCACTCCACAGTGCCACTGTGTGTTTTGAACTGCTTTGTTGTGTAGACAGGCAGATCATCGTAAATAGCTCAGTGTTGAGTATCCAGCATTTTAAGTCACCACGGACAAGATGTGAGGTAATAAAAGAAGCATAGGACTGAGAGTCACTACACATATTTAGAGAATAAAGCCCAGAAATATTAATTTGTCTACCTTGAATTGTGCAAAACATATCTTGGAGACTCCATCTGGGATCTGGACAATGTGGCTTTTTTACTCTCTAAATGTAAACAAGAATGTCGTTTCCGTACAATCCATTGTAGTGTAACCCTCTTCTGTGCACACAATGCACGCTAATATATGTGCTTATTGGATTAGAGAAACTGGTTTTGCTGGAATTTCATGCTGTCTCCTCTATTGTTCTGGAGTCTGTCTGTCTTTAAATATTGAGTTAATTGCTTCTCACAGTGCTTACAGTGCACCAGTGTCAAGGGAGTGCGGAAGTGTGAAAGGGGACCTTCATAATTAAAATGCATTAGCTGCACATTAACTTTGCGTTAGCTTCATTTTTGTTCACGCTCAATTCGCTGCTGTTTCGGAAAGTCTTCCGCCAGCCTTGTCTGCCGTTGTCGTATTCAAAAAAATTAGCACTTAATTACTGTCACTTAAAAAATGAATGCCACTATGAACGTTTTCCATGAAATATGCAGAGATGGAGAGAGGAATCAATATTTTACCGCAAAAGAATGCAACACCAAAGAGCAAACAGTCATGTATGCGATTAAATATGCCAGACTGACTGGCTGCTTGACAACTGCACTCCAAGGCTCAACAAAAGCAGAGCTGCTTTTTATATATATATTATATATTATATATATAAGAGCAAAGTGAAGGCTGCTAACAGGAGCTCTCCTCAGATAAAAACGAGTCATTCTATGGAGACTACCTGTCAGAAGTTCAGAAACCCACACTTGCCTTGTGCCTGGAGATCCTGACAGGTGTCAGATACTTAGCACTCGAGTTCAGTAAGGCTGTCTGCTGCTGCTGTCCTTTCACTTAGTACAGCTGAATCAATAAAACACAGGCGCCATTTACAATTAAACTGTCACACAGCAATTCTTGAAGTATTTCCCAGGGAATAAGAAAAACTCTTTGTTGGCCACAGGAAGTGGAAAAATCACTCTGTGACCCTTCTCAAAGAGCAAACTGGGTGAAACTCAAAGATTCACAGCTTTTTTTTAAAGCTGTATAGTATAACAGTATCTTTTTGCCTTTCTCTGCCAAAACAGCTTCTTGAAACCAGAGATCACTGCTGAGAACTTTCAGGAAGTGTAGGACATGTCTGCAAGTACACATCGCACAAGGTACCTTTTGTACGTGTTAAGCACCCAGGTGAGGAGGGACACAATCTCGTTGGCCTCCAGGTCTTCAGCAGCCAGCTCCTTCAAGCGGGCGGAGAGGGATCGGTGGTAGAAGTCAAACATAATATGGAAGATATTGTAGTGGGGTGGGAAGCACTGCACCATCAGGTTCTTCACCACGATGAGGTCGTCCAGCACGTTCTTGCGTGTGATTTCCAACAGCTTCACAAGCCACATCTTGTCTGACTCTCGGGTCTCTGCCTGGGAGCCTTCAATGCGCGTGCTCACGGTGCCCTCCAACACCTGGAACATGTGCTTCTTCCAGGCCTTGGGCCGGCCCGGTGGGATGAAGCCCGTCTGTCGCTTGCGATCCAACATACGTCGGTCAATCTTCTCCTCACGTTCAATAATGCGCACCACTGACACCAGCATAGTGGGGTCCCGGCGAACTGTCACGATGGCACGCTGCAGCACCATCCACAGCTGCTTGGCCAGCTCATCGGAGAGCCCCTGCACATCATCGAAGTAGTTGCGGATCAGGTTCATGTCATGCGCATTGCGGCTGTCCAGCCGGTACTGCTCGTACATGAGGTCGTCACGTGAGCACTCCAGGTCCATCAGCTTACGGTGTGCCTGCAGAAGTTCGGCATGCTCAATAAGCTCCCGGGTCTCCTGCACAATCTCTGGCACTGTGGGGTAACGGCAATGCACAAAGAAAGAGAGATTCATAAATGTGGTCTTGCTGCAAATGTTTAGGGTTAGGATCAATTTCAGTTGATGTTTTTGGGTTTAAACCTCAGAAAAACCATTCACACTTTTTTGAGGAAGTAAACTGGAAAGAGGACTGATCAATGCTAGAGACACATCTTTGGAACCTAAAGATTAACGGTTGATGGTTTTAATCCCAAGAGATGCTTTGAAACATCATCCTTCAGCAAGGTGTTTAAGGGCACAGTACTGTAATCTGAAGTTGTTTATTCATGTGCTTGTTGCAGGTTTATATTTAAAGAGACAAAACCAATGATGAATAAAGGGGCTGCTGATACATTTCTTTTCACATTTTCTTTCTGCTTATATTTTCTCACAAAACACCAAAATGCATTTGCAAGTCATTTTTCAATAAAAAATGTAAAGTCTTTCAGATTAAACTGTAAATCCCTTTAGACAAAAGCATCAGCTAAATAATGAAATAATTTAACATTAACATTACTCTTTTCACAAAAAAAAAAAAAAAATTAGTGGTAAGTGGCTTCTTCTCTCGTTTACAGATATCTATTTTAAATATTCATCATTCTCTCAGACAACCTTGTAATGCAGTTTCTGTACGGCTGTGGAGAGCTCCCCTGGAATAATGGATGACTGCACATAATGGTACAAGACATGGCTGTCATTGATGTTGTGTCGAAGGCAGCCTTGCAAAGGGCAGGTGGGGCTGTATGCTGTTGACCGAGGAGTTCTAAATACCCTCTTCCATCCGCTGGAAAACAATGCAATATTTATCACGTCTGAGATGGCTCGGTATGGGGTGATCCACTTCATTTAGGCTAAAGCCAACTAAATCAAATCATGGAAATATACAAGACTTGACTGGCCTGCAGCCATCATCACATGACATGGTGTTTTGAATAATAATAGGATAAGAATATACTTTGATGAAATTAATAATTCATTTTCTTGTGAGCTAGATGTGTGATGAGGAAACTCTGCCACCAGTGATGTTTCTGGACTATAGTGCATTGTGGGTGTTCAAAACAACTGGTCTGCTAGGCTCTTGAAACACCATCTACTAACCAAAACAAATTGTGTCACTGGCTTAATGTTTGTCAGACATATTTTAAAATGAGTATCTAAAATGCCCTTAATGTTAATTTCTCATACACTTCCTGTTATAAATATTTATTCGCAAATTCTGAAAATGGTATCTGAACAGTAAAAGATACAGATTACTGAAACTTCCACACCACCAAACCACCAATGCACCTCTAAGTAGGTTACCAACAGTTAACCAAAGGCCATCTTGTCAAAATTCAGATGCCTGTTCACAATAAGGACTCTGTCGCAGGATTTAGGTTGGGGGTTTTGGTTCTTTACAACACAATAAAGAAATCTAAACTGCCAGGTCCGATTACACTTCCAAAAAAACAACCTCACAGCACATCTCCGTCCCTCTCAACATAGATACTGTATCATAAAAGCACAGGGGGACCCAGGCCCAGATGGCTAGGAATGAAGTCTGCACACCCAGTACTCCCACCTGAAAAGATGTTCTTGAGGTTTTCCACAGCTGAGGCCAACTGGCTGTGCTGCACCACCACATCCTTCACGTCCTTCAGGTTTGTGATGGTGTTGATGCTCTGCCTCCAGTCCTTGCTGACGTCTGCCAGGGAGCCCTGTATGGCCTTGACGTCCCCCAGGGCACTGTGGAGCTGGCAGAGGCCCGTGCGTACCCCGTCCAGCTGGGACTGGATGGCAGCCTGAGGAGAGGATGAGCATGGGCATTTGCACTCCTGGAGTCTTGCCTTTCTCTTTGAGCTACGAGCCAGGAGGGTGTGCCCGTAACTGCCTCAAAGCTCTGGGCAGAAGCCAGGTCTAATGGCACAACTGATAGAAATATTCCTCTCCCAGATGAATTCCTATGGTAAATGCAGCCAGAGGGTCTATCGTCATTTAAAAAGCATAAATCTCAGAGATACAGAGCGAAGACTCCTCCTTGGGCCTGGCGCTTAGTTGTGGATGATTACTAGCTTTCAACAATGATCTGCTTTCACACACTAAGACTATCACGTGAACAGCAAATCCAAGAAGAGTAAAAGTCAAATCATGCAACATTCAATTCATGACACGTATATTTCAGATGTTTCTGGTCATAAATTTTCAAAAACTTTACCACAAAAATAAAAAGTCGATGTAAAAGAGCACACCGCATTGTTTGCCAGGCCTATCTCACCATGATAAGGTCTTCACGTGATAAGCATTACTTTTATACGCCTGTATAAACAATGCATGTCTTATAAAAGCTGAATGCAAAAGCAGAACAATGCAGCCTGTTACAGCAGCGCAAATTTAGAATGCTGTGAAGTTGTGTAGTGGTAAAACCAACAAGTTAAGAGTGCAGAAGTCACTGGGATAATTTTACAACAGTGCTGGGAAACAGCATTCATTCATGCCAAATTAAACACTCTACAGAAAGTGTAAGAAAAGTAATATAGGAAAATAATTTCTTCTGCAGTTGATTCCAAACATTGTTCTGGCATCATTCTAGCAGCATCAGTGCTATGCGTGACAATGTGGCTTATTTCATAGATCTATCAGGGGCTTTCAGAGGACCATGATGACAGTAACAGATTTAAATGTATTAATTAATTTCACACTTTTCTCCAGACAGACTTACAGTGTTAAGATACCTAAAATTATTTACCCATTTATACTGGTGTAGTGTAGGGTACGTACCATGATCAACAGCACTACAGCAGGAGGAGATATTTGAATAATCAACTTTCAGATCCTAAGGCAGTAGCTTTAACCACTATGCTATTTCCTGCCCCTGGTGACTAAATTAATCAGCCATATTTGCGAAAATACGGACAACTCAATTGCTGGTATCAGTCTGGGGATGCGTCATCCAGTAGAAACTCATCAATGTCTTACACATTGGCTGTGTATTGATATTGAATACTTTGTCAATCAGTTCATTCCAGCTGAGCATTCACAGTTAACTATGACACTGGCTCACTTATATATCATAACATTATTTGGACCAACACTTTTAACTGAGCCTAATTTATGTTACTGACAACACACACTGGAAAAACATAAATACTTGTAGATTTTGGAGACGTAAATACTGTTTAGATTTTGGAGATTCAGATAGAAAGCATCACAATGCACTCTGACTAAATACTACAGCTCTCTGTTGTTGATGCAGTACAGATCCTTGACTAACTGAATACCCTCAAGATCAGGATTTGCAGAACCCAGAGGATGGATCCAGCAAATAAAATGATATGGACGGAAATCAAAGGGATTTGATTTGCTAGACATCAGTAGCCTGACTTTTTACACAGGGTGGACAAAACTGTAACTTTACTAGCAAGAATATATACACAAAAAAAAAAAAAACAAATAAATATAAGATTTAAGACAACCAATATAAAATATAAGTGGTTGATGTATTTGTAAGGGGGGCGCGGTGGCGCAGTGGGTTGGACCGGGTCCCGCTCTCTGGTGGGTCTGGGGTTCGAGTCCCACTTGGGGTGCCTTGCGATGGACTGGCGTCCCATCCTGGGTGTGTCCCCTCCCCCTCCGGCCTTATGCCCTGTGTTGCCGGGTTAGGCTCTGGCTCCCCGCAACCCCGTATGGGACGAGCGGTTCAGAAAGTGTGTGTGTGTGTGTGTGTGTGTGTGTGGTGCATTTGTTATCAACCATGTATTTTATTTACAGGTGGTCCCTGACTCACGATGGGGTTACGTTCCACAAAACCCATCGTATGTCGAAAATATCGTAATCGCATTTAATATACCTAATACACACCTCTTCATGACAGACTGGGAGACGTGGATTGCTGCCGCTGCCCAGCATAGCGAGAGAGTATCGCAGCGCATACGGCTTGCCCGGGAAAAAAAAAACATTAAAATTCAAAATTCAAAGTACAGTTTCTACTGAACTTTGATGGTTTCAAACCAACAAGTGGTAAAAAGTACACTGTATTTCACATATAGTGGCCCAACATGAACACAAAGAGGTGCACGTAGTGACTTTCCTAGTCATGAATCTTGTTTATAAGAAAGATTTCTACACGATATTTGAAGGTTAAAGACAGCAGACCTGCACATTTACATTGTGTTTTAGAACGTCCATTTTCGTTAACCACTTATCCAGTGCAGGGTCATGGTAGTCCGGAGGGAATCCGAGTAGCATAGGGATGTGAGACAGGGTACACAATGGGACACCAGTCCTTTAAAGAGCAATCAGACACAATCATCCTGGTCCTGAATGTGGCTTGCAAAATTATGCTATCACCCCACTGTCTTTATGAAGAATTCAAAAACAGACATGATTAGTCATTGGCCATACTGCTATGCTTAAAAGTCTGGCCCATTTCAGTGAGATATTCACTGTGCGTAGTGTAAGGGTGCTGCCGGACAGCACACGCAGCTCTGTTACACGCATGACCAATAGCTGTATTCCTGTTTACAATTCAGAACGACATTCCAATTTTGCACAAAGCCATAAAACAGACATTCCAGTAGACGCAGTCTGGTTTTAGTGTTTACCACAGACATCTTGGGACGGAAAAAGCAAAAGGGCGGAGAGGGCTCCGGCTGAGCCTTCCTCACGCGAGGTGAAACTCAATCCTGCACTGGGCACAGCTGAGCAGAGGAGTTTGTGATTTTTCACATTAGAAAGACGGAGGACCGGGGTTTGAGTCACTCGGTTCAAACGGGTCCACGCAACGGCGCGTGCTACAGAGAATGGACTCTTAAGTAGCACGGCAAGTGTTTAGCGTGCGAGGGTGTTACCTTCAGCCTTGCTTCTACGGAGGCCTTCTTGCGTGCCTCTCTCCGCCGATACTGCTCCACCTTGTCCAGCTGGTCCGGTCGCTGCAGCATGCTGGCGACCCTCTGGACCGCCATGGCAACCACCTCCTTATCCGTCTCCTCCATGGCGACCACGGCCCTTCAACTCAACACAAACACACGCACTTCAGCTGGCAGGGGCACATTTCTAGGAGACCTGCCTTTTTCCTAAAGGGAGAAACTGAATTTCTGCACATACACAGGGAATTGCAAAAACACAAACACGATTTTCCTTAGCAGAAGCTGTGTATGGAAAAGACAGTGGCGTGTTTACATATAATTTTGGCCCCGGAGATTATGCCAGCAAGTCAGCGGCACTTTGCCACAGTGGAAATCCAATTGACTGACCGTCCACATTGGTACAACTCCAACCCCACCTTCCACCTTCACAGTAAAACAACACTGACTCAAGTTGTTGTACTTTTTAACCAACCAGAGTCACCCCTCAAACTACACATATGTAATGTTATTCACTATTAGTATTTATGAATACATGGTAGACCACGGTATTCTGTGCTTCAACTTTAGGTCAGACTACGTGTAAATTAAAAAAGCACATTATTATACAGACTTGCTAAAGTCGTATTTCTAATAGCCTAGGCATACAAACACATCATTTACTTTTATACGAGTATAGGAATGATTTTATTTTATTATGCAGACCACCAAGCTACCAATCTTGTCTTTACAGACAATTATGTTTACATCCCCTGTCCATCTCCAGCTAGGGACGAAACCCAACTGGCACTGCCTGAAAATAACAGACACAAGTCTCCATAAAGTAATGGTAACTCAATACACGTTAAAATTTGTGTCAGATCTAAATTTTACAGTAACTGTATGTGTAATATTTTATTTCGCATAAGGCTCAGGAAAGTATAACTAAATACACAGTCTTAGTTACAGGCGGCGCCGTGGTTAGGCATGGATTCCTGAAGCCTAAGGTCCAGGATTCGAATCCCACTCATTTTCCAGTGGAAGACACCGAATAACTAAGACTCCTACTCTGTTTAGATAAGTCAGAGAGAGTCCAGTAAATCATGTTACTCACACTGCCAATGGTTTTTTTTTTATTTATTTATTTTTACACACGACACTGTGTCTGTCGACAGTCACACACACACAGCGCCAACGGCTGCGCGAGCAACACACAGACTGAGCTCGAGACGCGTCCAGGAGTGACCGTCACGCGGACCAGTGTCCGCGCGCCAACCGAACATGCCACGACGAGGCAGTACCTTCTTGAGTTGGAGAGTGTGAATTCTAACCTAGCAAAAGAATGTGCACTAGCACAGAGACAGTAGCACGGAGCATGATCGTTCGTGTGTAGTTAAGACGAGCTAGTCAAATGACTCACAAGATCGATGTCTCAGTAGATTATTTATTCTACAGACGTACAAAAAACACACAGGATGAAGACAATGCGTACCTGTTTGAAATCACTTTGCTTGGTTACAAACTTCTAGCCTACATAGTTAGTTAAAACACAGTTCTTCCGGGACGCTGCAATTGTGGTCACACCCAAACCATGGACAGACACAACTTCCGGATGTCGTAGCGCTGCATTATGGGAAATGTAGTATTTTTAACAAAGCTAAGCGTTTTTTTATTATTTTTTTTCTTTTTTAATCTGTTTTTTTTTAGCACGGACACGAAACACTGCACTTTCAACTTAAGGAAAATGAAGTCATTTAGTTTCTGATTAATTATTATACATCGCCGTTTTATTACCATAATTATGATTTCTTGGATTAATTGTACCATTCTATGATCATAATAATATTATATATTAATTCTATAATAAAGTACAATGCCAAAATTACCTGGATTTGCAATCAAATTAAGTGAAAGCTTAGCCTATAGTTATGGAGGGTGACCCCTGTGGCCTAGTCTCCCAAAAAGTGTTTGGATGTAGAGCTCTTCTGTGGACCTGGATTTCATTCAGCTGATGGGCATTACCAGAGCAAACCAGGGACTGCATTGCATTAAGAAGGTGTTCCCCTGCTGAAGGCCTTCCCAGATCCGTTTTCAATTACCAGAGTCGTGCGAAGGAGCCGTCTGACGCACAATTCACACCACATTTATCACAGGGTGGGCACGTTTTCACACGATCTTCTCTGTTTCTCCTCTGCTGTAATGGTGAAAAAACCATTATAGAGCAGCAAGGAAAATGAAGGGCACAGTATGCATCTTACTCAGTGGTACTCACTGCATACTCACATATTCAAATGGTATTAATGTTATTGTTAATGTTATTTAAGATATATTTTCTACTTACACAGTGTAAGGTGTTGCTCTGTCCTGTTACATATAAAAGGTAAATTAGGACAACCTAAACAGAAATATAAAAAAGCATTGTCAGCTTGCAATGAATCTGTTTATCTGTGGTTTAGAATCTGTCAGTAATCGTCTTACACGGTTTTATCTGTGCCAGTGATCCACTGCAACGCTATTTGTTTGTGTTTGTTCTGACATGTTTGTTGTAATCTGAGGAATTAAGGGCTGTTGAACAAATTTGCTAAAGGCCCGGAAATTAAAACGAAATCTAAATGCTGTTCCCACTCAACAGATTTTTTTTCCCTCCAAATTTTGGCTCATATTAGTACTGCTTTCGGTAAAACGATACAGAGATTACAGGCTAGTACTATGTACAGATAGAGAAAATGCCTCTAGGTCCAACAGCACTCTAGTTAAAAATGTACGCTTCATTTATTCTTCTTATTTCAAGATTTGTCTCATTGTGTGTTGTTTGCATTTCTAGATTAATCCAGATTCCCTGATTCCTTACATTTTAAGTAAACAGAATATGAAAACAAGTCTTTTATTAGAATCTATTTTTATTGATGCATTTTGGAAAACACAAAAATATTGAAGAAAAAATGCAATACATTTTGCTGCTTTGCAGCTACACAGTTGGCCAAAGAGCTGGTGTTGTTAATATTTTTTTTCTTCAAAGAAGATAGACAGAAAACTTCTGTCCATCTACAAACAGCATTAAGCCTGCATACATTTATTTTTTAAATAAACCATTTTGCTAATGTATTAACAATAAATATAAAAGACTGGACATGTAATAATTATTTTTACAAAACACGAACAGAAGAACTGCGTTAAGGTGAAACCATTTACAGCCGTGCATGTCAACTTGACATTATGTCTAGGTAGCGGTGAGATCAATAACCAAGTCACATAGTGCAAGTTTAAAAATCAATAGCAGTAAAGCACACAGTAGCCTTGAGTCTGAAATGTTAAGACAAATATCTTTTAAACTTCTATTGATTTTACAATAGGCTAAAAAGAAAATATACAAAATTTGTGCCCAAAGGATTTTAAAAAATTTTAGTCTATGAAATTGCTTCATTTAATTTGAAATTTCAAAAATATATCCAGATACTAACCTCAGATTTACAAAACATGGCAAGACGGAATTGAAACAATACTAACACTGAAGGGAATCAGGTTTGCGAAATTCATATTAAAATAAATATATATAATATATATTTTAATAATCTGTTTATTGAAAAAAAAATTAAAATATTTAGAGTGTGACAGAGAGAAATATAGAGAAAATGCAGAAGTATGTTGGTTGATTTGTGTAATCAACCATAATGTGCACACTGATTTGGAGCCCTTTCAGTTAAACTCATTTTTAATGTTATTATTTGTTCAATGCTTTTTATTGAAAGCATTTTTCACAAATTACTACTAGGCAGAGTTATGGTTATAAACGATTGTAAAATTATGCAAAATACTTAATTCTAAAAATCTACAGTTTTTCTGAGCTTTATCGGCAAGGATTATAGTAGTAAAAAAATTCACCTTGAAGGAATATGGTTATATAACAGAAGAGAAATGCTTTACATGACTTTTTAGTTTCTATTTAAGGAGTGAAAAAAATGAACTATTTCTCGGATTCTGTTAAATTCTGGGTGTTTTATGTTGTTCCAAATCAAACAAATCTTATTTAATTTGTGAAAGTAACAAGATGATTATAGCTATGTTATTTTTCTTCTTATGTGGAGAGTAGCTCACAACTGTGTGTCCTACATTTCACCTTCATCAAGACCATACTTTTTGTAACGATTTATGGAAAACAGTTGCCATACAGAAAAGACAGGTGGGGCCATTTCTTTGATTTAAATATTATAATATAGAACTTTGTTATAAAAAGGGTAATGCAACTGACAACAAAGTTTTAAAAAAATCAAAACACTTACAAGACCACAATAAACCACACACTGCAAATTTCTAATACAAAGTGTTGAAGAGAAGACAGAACAGAAATTTGACATGCATAAGTTTAAAGAAAATGGTTGCTTTAATTTATGTATCAATTAAGGCTATACAGTTACTTAAAACTTAATTAAATAGCAAGCAATTTTGATAATTCTATTGTAGACTGTTTACATTAAAAAATGAAAATAATCTTAACAACAATTAATAGGACTCTGAAAGGTTTAAGATGTTTCTTAATCCACGTGACTCAAAAACTTGAAAATACTAACTGAAATTTTGTTTTAAAAAACATATAACATTCAGAGCTGCTAAAGGTTATTCAACAAAAGCATGTCTTGTTTTTATCATAATTCAAAATTGGCTCAATATCTAAATTATTTCTTTTGTAACAAATAATTGTTTTAACAGGAACAAAAAAGGTTCAAGAAAGTTCAGTTTCCATGTTTGTGTTACACTGATCTTTCAACTCTGTATTTGCTGTGTTTGGAAATTTTTTGAATATTATTATTATTATTATTATTATTACTTTAATATATTAAAACAAGACTATTTCTTGAACTTCAAAGTGAAGGAGAAACATGTAAATACAATAACAAATCATGTCCCAGTTTTTTTTCTCTGTCTTTCTATATCTACAAGAAGGAGATTAAGTACTTTTTACAGAAACAAAAATAACTTTCTTACACATTTTCCCTGGTAAGCATTTGTACAGTATACCCCCGATACTCACATAAAGTAAAATGTACACAATACGTAAACACAAACTAATTAAATCTAAAAAATATATGTATTTTTATTTTTTCAAAAGTGCTTGTCATATAAACTACAAGTTGTATTTTTAATAAAGGTCAGCCAGTAACAATCTCCACATATGAATTGATGGCCTTTATTGACAAAACTCTTATACCTGAGAGGTACACGTGCACAGTATTCTCAACTATTTACCGAGGGAGCCCTAAAGAGTGAGCTTCACACTCACTGCATATAGATGTAAGGGTTTGATTTGTGTGCCCCTGCACTCATGACACAGTTCGACATGACATTTCTCTGCGTGGTTGCATAGTTGATATCATTCGCACCATCAGACCAGGGCGGGGAGTCCATGGGTTCCCGTTTGATGGAGTGCAGGAGACCATGGCCCTTGAAGTCGTAACCAAACTTGTAGTCCTGGTGCGCATAGCTTTTGTGATCCATGGGACCCTCTCCATGCATGTGGCTCTCCATGCAGTTTGCGCTCTGGTGGCTGCAGAGGGGATCAGAGTTTACCAGCCGCTGAGGGCTGAATTGACTCAGGTCTTTGTTCAGAACGCATTTTAAGGGCCTGCTGCCTGTTATGCACATGCCTGGATAGTGCCCGTTAAATGTCGGGCTCACAGCCTTGCTCTTCTGGCAGGGTGAGAATTGCTCGTAGTATTCAGCCTCTGTCTTCAGCTGGAGGCCATCGTAGCCTGTGCCGTACCGTTTCTCCATGTGCTCCTTATATGTCCACGCCCGGCCATGCGGGATGCCGTAGATATCGCATCCGTTCTCTGAGTCCGAGTCCTGCTCCACTTTGATTGGCATTTCGGGGAGCAAGCGGCCATCATATCCCTCACCTGGTGGCATGTACCTATTCTCACTCTTAATGCTTTCCACGCAAAAGTTCTCCACCTCCAAGTTCTGCGGGCTATTGTACAGCTTGGGCAGATAGATGTCATTCCTGGCTGGGTGACAATTGGGAGACATCCTGTACGCTCCGGGCTTCCCGAGTCGACTGGGGATGTAACTTATATTCTGCCCCACCCTCACTGCGCCCGAGGTGGCCCTAGCTGTCCACATGCCTTGCTCAAAGCCTGGGGCTCTGTGTCCACTCGTGGATGACTTGCAGAAGTTCAGAGGCTCCTCCTGTGCATAGTAGACCTCACTCTTGCACTTGGTGCCGGTACCCTCCCGTGCAAGTGCTGTCCAGGACCCATGACTGCGTGCTGGTCCCCCTGGGTTGCCAGGGCAGCTGAGCAGCAGTGCTTCCCCACCATGGCCAGGGGGCCTCCTCAAGTGCTCCTCTCTTTCACTATGGAAGACAGAATGACATCACAGGGGTTAAGCATGTCCTCAGAGCACCAGGGCGCCCAACTGCTGACACTTTGTTGGGAAAACCAAATAAAACAGATAACATGGGTGCTTTCCACAGCTCATCCATCTCCACAGCTCATCAAGTCAATTATTCCAACTGTCATTCAGCGATATTTAATGGTTTAAGCAATCTTCTTGTTGTCAAAATAACAATGATGAACTGAGGGAATATATCAGTTTTACTCTATCTAGGCTTAATATTAATGCTTAAGTGCACAAAGAACTGCAACATCATTTCCAGGAAGTCCATGATGTATTTCTTCATACTTCATAAATTAATTTAATTAACATTTGTCAGCACTGAACTGAATGGCCAATAATCATTTTTTTAGGAAATATAAAGTATGTGTTGGTTAGTACAGACTTGGTGTGGAATGCTTCAGTTGAGTGAAATGAGAAATAAAGAACTATGTCGACTGAAATATGGAAGATATGAAAACAGTTTTGTGTGATGACATACATAATGATAAACATCAGCAAAAAATGCATGAATGTTTGGCATAAATAAGACCTTACATGATACCTTTAGAAGTTTTTGCATATTTTCCTAAACAATCAACAATCAAAGAAAATTCTGTAATTCTAAAAACTGGCTCTCAGTATCAAGATTTGTTGAATATCAACAGAAAACCCAGATAAATGTACTCCCTCTGAGAAAATCACCCAAAGACAAAGGAGATTAAGTTGAAGATATATATGAACATTTGTACTTCAGCTCTGGAGACAAAACTGTAAAAATACAAAAAAGCTGTATTTTTTTCTCCTCAATAAATAGAAATATTTTCTGGCCCACTGTGTGACAATAACACATTCTGGACATCTGCTTCTCTACAAAATCTGACCGCTTTCCCACCCCCAACCGCTTGTGCTTCCCTTGAGTGAACTGTGTCGAAGAGGATGCCTGCTCTCTGCTTTATCCATTTGCATCGCAGAGGAGAGGCGAGGAGAGGGCTGGGGTCTTCAGCACACCTTTGTCTGTGCGCCTTAAGCCTGTCTTCCTTGCATCACAAGACTGGGAGACACAGATCCTAAAGAGCTTTGAAGTACTCTCCCGCGGCGTAGCAGCCAACCAGGAAGCCATTACCAACGGAGCGGGCTAACCTGCCAATCCATTCAACGCACCTGTTTATGTGCCATAAAGTTACTGTGTAGGTCTTCTGCAGACAACATGATGCTCTGCCAAAACTCTGTGCAAAAAATTGGCATTTTGCTTTGTTCTCACATCTGTCATTAATATGTAAGAGCACTTCTTTAATGCTCTAGCATCTTGAGAACCTGGTGCCAAACTCAGCCTAAATCTCTTTTCTCTTCATATTGCTTTTCAGTGACACGCCAAGCCAAGGAGCAAATTCTCCATTGTGCCCTAAACCATTTTTATTTACAACAGGTTGGAATATGAAAAAAACCTACTTGGAAGCTAATCAAAGACTAAAAAGAAAAGCTCTGTCTGTGAGAGTGTATTATAGTCCGAGATGTTACATGGACCAAATAAATTATTCCTTTACTTTCCTGTTTAGTCACTAAATAGAATCCCGTTTTGTTTAAATGTGAAAGCATTTCTCTGCCTTTTGGAGCCTCAAAAATATATAAACTGTCTGCATGACTGAACCAAGCAGCCGTAGTGTACGTGCCTGGATATACATAATGAGGAGACATTTAAAGCTTAATTAAATCAGAGATTGGCGATAATTACCAACACTGAAAAGATTATATGTTTCAAGACTCTAAGTACTTGCTGTGCAGTCATTACATATTTGTACTACTTAAAGTACATAATTATATTTCAGGTTATCGGAATAGCATCAACGTTGCCACAGGCTGACCTTTTGTTATGATGAATATAAATGTTTGTCAGATGTCTTTTCTTTTCATGAAAATTTGTGCTTTGAATTTTTAAGATGAGCTCAAATGATGAAACACACCAGTGTACTTCCAAAGAAAATTAAATTATTCACCTTAAATCAATTTTACATTTTCTTTCCACGGATGGGAAATATTTATTATTTGCTGTTTAGAATTGCTTTTTGAAGTCAGAATTTCCACCAGTTATTGGATCTTCACTCAAAAGGCAACAATTTTTTTGAATGATGGAACCTTTGATTTGATTGTCACAATATAACATTTCACCAAAGGTGTTATGCATTTTATTACAGAGATTCAATACCTTTTCCTTTTTAAATGATAATTAATTCAACCGACAATACCCATGAAAATAAAAAGAAATGAGTGAAATTCCCCAATCAAGAAAAAAACCTCAAACCCTCAGATAAGAAGTGAGTCTCAGTTACTTATACTTGCTATATACAATCACCACGAAATTCCTTGGTAATCTCCTGCTAACCCTAAAACTTTGAAATAACCGTAGTCCTGTTAAATCCCTTAAAATCACTGCATTCACACACGGAGTAATGTGAGATTTGAAAAAGAAAATAAAATATTAGCTGTCATTCATTAGCTGTTGTTCTTCAAACTAATCCAAGCTTGCCCATGTCGTGCTCTGTGGACACCAGAGGGAGTGATAGGGCTCCAGAAACTTTACCCTTCCTCTGAACTCCAGCTTTGACGTCCATGATGCTAATTTCACTCATTAACGATGACTGAACCTTCAGAAATGGCTGCAGTCCCAAGTGGATAATTTTTCCTCCTTTCCCGGTTGAATATGAGGGTACGTCCAGATCTCATTAATACGGGCAGGAAATGGGGAGAAAGAAAAGTGAGTGAGGACAGCGCAAAAGGTGGGGGACATGGAGAAATGGATGGAGACAAAGAGAGAAGAGGAAGCCAGCTGAAATGCGAGGTGTCACAGCTTGTTAGGCTGTATCAGAGTCCTGCTGATTGACCGGCCCCAAGGACCACTCAATGGACCAGACCACCACACCGCCAGCTCGGCCGCCATGAGAACTGCTGAAGCTGCCGCTCAGGGTGACCCAGATATGTCCGGCCAGAGGCCTGTGATCTCCTGGCTGAACTCTCCCAGTGTGTGCAACACGCGCTTTGAAGCAGCGGATTTAATCACAGCTAAACAGCCATGCCAGGCCTGACTGGGACATCTGATTGTTATGGTCTCTCACAGTCTGCTTTTCAAAGAATTACATTTCTGCTGCAAAAATGTGAGTTTCAAGATAAGATAGAGGGTGCAAAGCTTATGACCATATATAGATGAGCTTTATGTTATTCTGACACTATGAAACAAAACATTCTTTTATATGATCAGTTAATGTGACTACCACCCTCATTTAATTCAATCTCTTCAAGTTTTTCCCTCAATAATACATTTAGATACAGGTAGTTAGTAAGCAGACCTTAGCCTTATTTTATTGTTTTCAATTTTGGTCGTAATATCTAACGATGACCGCTCCATGAGCTGTACGATAACATTGGCTGGTCGAGTTGTTGCAAGGTACCCACATTTCAGAATGTTTGCTGGTCTAGCCATGATTGCATTTTGTTTACAAAACTTTTTGTTCCATTCAAATTACTTTTTATTCAAAATGTCTATCCGGCGAGAAGCTGAGTGTTCTGGTGTTGAAGAAAATAAAAACTGGATGATGGGTTTAGGAATGAAAGTGAAAATAACAATGCGCATGAACATATGATTATAAAACTGTATTGCATTTATATGGTAATTATTCTAGGTTAATGGGGGGCGCGGTGGCGCAGTGGGTTGGACCACAGTCCTGCTCTCCAGTGGGTCTGGGGTTCAAGTCCTGCTTGGGGTGCCTTGCGACGGACTGGCGTCCCGTCCTGGGTGTGTCCCCTCCTCCTCCGGCCTTACACCCTGTGTTGCCGGGTAGGCTCCGGTTCCCCGTGACCCCGTATGGGACAAGCGGTTCTGAAAATGTGTGTGTGTGTGTATTCTAGGTTATTACTGTTTTTACATGAATGATGTGTGAAATTAGTGAAAAATATAACAAAACACATTACACAAAATATTATTCAATCATGTTATCCATTTTGTGTCCATGTGATCATATATAAGGAGATTTTAAAATTATGATGAAGCTGACTTATGACCGGGTCGTTGGAACAGAACCCTATTGTCAGTCAAGGAACACCTGTATAGATCCCATTTGGTCAAACTACCACTCACTTGTAGGAGATGGTAGTATAATGTGAAAACAAGGATACTTGCTGTCAGTGAGATGAAATGCTTCATGAATGTGGATGTGGAATCCTGTGTACATCTTCCAAGGAGTACATAGGAAACTAACCTGTGGTCCAGCACAGCAAGCAGCCCGCTCCTCTGCTTGCCCCTCATCATTACGGTTTTCATCTTCATCTCAGTGATAGAAGGCAGCAGCAGAGGAACGGCCACGCAAAAGAGTGCCAGCTGTGGGGGCAGGGCTGTGCCCGATGGCGTCTTCTTTTTCTGGCCGTAGAGGAATTTGAGCCGCCCCTGGAACTGCATGGTCTGGAAGTGGGAAAGAAGACCTCAAAGATCAGTGTATTGGACCCAAAACCATGTAAACAGGGCTAGGTATTTTTAATTTAAAAGTACAGGTAGTCCCCGACTTATGACATACATGACTTAGGAAAACCTGAACCTATGACAGTGGTACCATTAACCTTATTATACAATTTTCTAACAATAACAACTCCATCTGGTATTCAATGACATCAGCTGCCCACACAGCCACAAGGCACCCATAATTTTACAGTCCGGGCCCCACTTGGGTTTTGGTTTCCAGCAGGGATTATGCTTCTTGTTTGCAATTCCCAACCAGTTGCTGTTATTTACAATGACTAGCAACTGAAAAAGTCAGTGCTCTGGTAGTGCCGAAAACAGAATACATTTAGAAATAAAAGAGGTGAAAATATAACTGTACTATATTTATATTATTCAATAATAGAATAATTTTAACACGAATAATGTGCTGGATAATTGAAAAAATATAAGAAAACCCTATGATACAACATAACATTCATGCATGGTAATTGTTTATATATCCTTATGGTTCATAAAGGGGTTTCTAAGGGGATTTGTGCCTTAAGACAAAGTGGACTTTACGGCAGAGTCATCGAAATGTGTTGTGAGTCGAAGATCACCTGTAAATCAGCTTAACTTTAGTTGCATTTTCAGCTTTCTAAACGTTGATTTCAGCAAGGTATTTCAAAGTTTTTCATTTGAAAAAAATGAGTTTACTTCACAAACAAAATGATGTTGGCAGAACTGTCATGAACATAATGAAAGTACTGGACATTTTTAAGTTTTGTGGTTTACTGATATTATTTCCATTCCAATGATTTCCATTAATTCTAAAGCATGATCAGATAAACTTATGAAAAAGAGAAACGAACCAGTTATAGACACATTTTCTCAGCTTTTGTGTCACTGCAGATAGACATTATCGCACAGCTGCACGACTAAGTGCTATTAATGGTGAGAAAAGCGGTGGTCAGGGTGTGTTGACTCACACAGTTTGTTTTACCCAAAACCATCATTTTAAAAAATTTCCATGAGCGGTTATAACTTCGATGGGTGTGATGAGAAATGCTCTTTTACTTCCCTTCAAAAAAATACAAGACCTTATGAGATTGATGGCTTTGGTTTTCTGAAAGAGCAGGGCCTCTCACATCCGAGGACATCATAAAATAATTATACAACTCAAAACGTGTATTTTTCCCAGCCAAGCCAAGGAAGAACAGCCCAGGGAACCTCTGTTGACCTTTCTTTAGACAAACGCTCCAAATCTTTGGTTTTCCGTATGACATTAACCAACATGCTCAGTGTATTTCCGCTGCTGTGTCCAAACCACGCTGGTCAAACGATTAGGAGGTGGTAACATGCTGTAAATATATCTTTCCCCAAATACTTGACTCCTGGTATTTCTGCACTGAGGGGGATATTCTATATTTAGCAGTTTTTAGTATCGTCAGAAAACCTCACGCTCACATTGACATTGATTTAAATTATTTCACCACTGCATCAAGGCTGAATGTAATGTGTATTTTAACTGAAATGCTGTAATTACATGGTGAAAATCGATCCTGCACAAGTTTTCCATATGGCAATGGTAAACAAGTTACTTAATTTCTCCTTGGCTCAGTTTTAACCCGCATATAAAAAAAATTTATTTTTATTCCCCAAACAATTTGTAAAAATTTCATGTAAAACCTGTGCTTTAATACAAACACTGCACTGGCAAGAAATGAGCTGGAGAGAACTTGATTTTAATATACTTAGACTGATTCTTCCTGGGAAACTTGTGGGCAGACAGGAAAACTGTGTTAAGCTTATAGGGAACATGACGCAGTTTTGGTCATACCTTTGCACAAAGTATTCACTCCCTAACTGCATAAAACTGCAAGCTGTGCCTGTTGCTTTGGCTAAAAAATCCGCCAAAGCAAAGAAACACCCTAGCACAGTGTAACAAGCAGTATCTGTGAGTGCAGTGGGTATGGGGAACGTTGTTCTCTCACCAGGAAGCCTGATGTGCTGTCCAGCAGGCAGCGCACCCGGGAGATGAAGCAGCGGTTGAGAAAGGAGGAGTACTCTGGGGGGATGCCCCCAGACTCGGGGGAGTTGAACAGGTTGTTCACCGCAAAGTCCTCACCTACAAACACATATGTACAGTTTTGTCTCAGCAGGTTGTGAGATGGTGTGTGTTTCCCCATTGCAGATGACCGCAAACCCCACCTCCTGCTTAGCAGTGTAGTCCCCCTCAACTACTCCACTAAATTCAGGGTCAAAATGCTAAGTTGATGTTTTGAGTTGCTTTGAAAAAAATGTCCGCTAAACGAATAAAGGTAAATACTTCAGCATCTCGGTCACAATCATCTGCGCGGTAGGAGGTATGGGAAATCTTTCGTACGTTTAACATGCTAAAGAAAATAGGCCCACACACTCTGACAGTAATAATTCTTCATGTCGTTGCTCTTTTTTTGTGTCTATGGTAAATTCTCTAGTGTATTGACATATATAATATGTTGACATGGCCAAACAGGATCATTCAAGCAGATTGCATCCTTTTGGCTGTGTGAGATACGCAAAATGCCCGGCGACTCATTTCCATTAAAATAAATACAGATTTTATAAACAACTCTTTCTGGGATTTCTGTGGCCCGGATATTAGCAGAAAGTGTGCTCTCCCCTCTGCCGTACCCTAGTGGGGACCTTGCTGCTGTCAGTTTAATACACACCTGCTCCCGCCACTAAGTGAGGGTCCAGGGTTGCCAGCTGCTGCGTGGGATTCATGGCCCAGTGGAGCTGCCTTCGGAACTCCTGCCGGTCGTCCACATGGATGTAGTCAAAGATGTTCTGGTGCATCACATCAGTCTGCACATAGGGTGGGAGGGGGGGTGCAAATTGTCAGGGCTTGACCTGCTAAAAGCCCGTGATTAGCGATCCCTGTTGTGTTTGCAAACAGCAGTAGTGTTCCCACTTAACCCGTGGCTGGCTGTACATAAACTCGCCCCAGTCCAGTCAGCATTCATTTGGTCTGACACTGCAAAGGGTGTCCTACTGTAAATTGAGTGGTTTGACAGTTATGTACACATAAAGTGAAAAAAACCCCACAGAGGCAACTTCAGAAATATAGGTATTATTAAACCTACTTAAGAACTACTGCTGCTAATTTTTCTTCTACAGTGTTAATCTGACAGAGACTGATGGCTATAAAACACACTGTGGGAATCAGCACAAGCTCAGGCATCAAACTGTAATAACATTCAGAGTTAAAAAAGTAGCAAAACATTGCGTGACATGGACTGGCAAGGGGTGACACAGCCGAGCCCTGATAAAAAAAAAAAAAAAGAAAAAAAACCGAAAACCCGGCCCACGTTTGTAATTCCTCTTTCTATCCAGCAATAGCTTTGCTTTCCGTCGTGAGTGACAGATTCCATCTGAAACGTTCAACCTCTCCATAATTTCCACACCAGAGGCACGCGAGAGTTTGAGCATTTGCCTTGCAAAATTATTCCCCGACCAAACACACGGCAGCGCCACCGCAAGTCCCGTCAGCAGACAGATCAAGTACCCATTGTGTGAGATTGGCTTGTAAAAAAAAACCATGCTGTATTATTCCTGGACCATGAATCTTGTTCTTCAAAACATAATTACAAAGCAAAAAAATTAGATCAAAGCAATGTGCTGTTTCCACACAGTTTCCGCACTTTTTTGTGGTATAAAAATTCTACATATTTTATTTTCTGTAACACTACATGTCAGCTACGCGTCTTGTCTATGTAAGTTCTTTTCATAATTTGTTTTGTTTGTACGTGAGGAACATTGACAGAGGCCCCAGTGAAACTGCTTAGCGAGTCTCAAAACCTACCCATGTTTTCCATTTGCGTTGTGTGTATGTGTGTCTCTTTGCATGCATGAGCGTGTCCGAATGTGTGTGTTTAGTCCTGCGAGGCAAAACATTTTTAATACAAATCAATTCTCTCAACAGGATTTTAAATGGTCCTAAATAATGAATATTGAGAATTCATTTTAATTTCATGGCGACAATTTGTGAGAACTTAAAACAGTCATACAAGGACATAGATGTCAACAAGTCTAGTGATGCACAAAACAACGGAAGGACCATGTGGAAGTTTGGCAACAGCCCAAAGGATTTACCCGCTGGGTTTTGAACAGTAAGAGGTTTGGGAGGCCCCATAATAATGTGAGGCACGTGTGTGAAACAGGTCCATTCATCCCATTACCAATCACAGCGCACTGAGAATGGTTCCTGCACACAACATCTACATCCCATAGTGCAGTACTGTTAGACTTCAGAACACAAGTCGTTCAGGATGGCAAAGCTCCAGTTTGCAGGGTGCGTGTTCGCTATCGGTGGTTTCAGGGCCAGATTCTGGTGTTCTTAAGCCCTGGGTACTTTCACTGTGAAAAGCGCAGAAAGAAGGGGTAAACGCCGATTGAATAACGTCAACTGACATGAGGCACTTTAAGATACTGTAATACTAAACCACATGACTGATAGAGAAGCTGAAGAAAGAAACTTCCTTCGGATATGTATAAACATTCTAGAATTATGTATTCAAAATGTAATTTTGAAGTTTTCTTTGCAGTGAATTTGTCTCAAAGTATTTTCTTCTGTTTTCCTTATTTTCCTGCTTTTTCCAATTGCAATTTCCCTTGTTCGCAGTCCCTTAAAATTTCATAGGTCATAAGCAATGTGCCTACAGTGCCTAATGGGAAATCAGGCACTGGTGGTTTAAAGGTTTAACTGCCTATAATGCAGATAAACTGGCCAACATTTTGTTGGAATTTCCATTTTTCACTACCACCCACATATATCTGCACAAAAAAATCCTTGTATACAGCTGTATATTGCTTGTAGACAACTACAATCTTGGACTTTATCCTTCAGTTTATTTCTTACAGGCTCTTTGTGCACACATCTAAACATTGCAGTGAAGTCCAAAAAAACATTTCAGAGAGCCAAAGCTCAGATGCATTTTTTCATAGGATGGTTAACTCTTCTGGCCATATTAAGATTGTATTTCCTATATAAAAATAATTATAACAAGCAGGGAGGCCTGGTGCCAGAGACAGATGCTGCGGTGACTTGAGGACACATTCGTTCGCTGCACAGAATCCAGACCACTTCAACTTTTGTTTCAGCTTCCTGGAAGGCAGACGAAACACCTCCACTGTTATGCTCTCCTGAGCTGAAAAGGCAGAGTTATCCAGGCAGTTAGGAGAAATGATGTAAATAACTTTATTCAAGGGTTGAAGAATGATTTAAGTGGGGGAAGACAGGCATGCCCAGATGATGCAATCAATAATTAAGAGGCGCAGGAAAAACCAGTAGTTCACACTATATTTAGAAGAGCTGCCTGGTTCCTGAGAAATCTTGCAGGAGCCCCCAGGCCTGACCTCTGCGCCCCCTTCCTCGAACGCAATACACGGACATTTTCCAGCAGGCTAAGCGCTCTGACATGCCAAAGGAGAAGAAGCAGAAGCGGGGAAGCCTGGCTCTCTCTCTCTCTGCTACTGTGCAGGAAGCCATGCAGAGGTGCACCACACAAAAACTTCCCTCCCCTAAATCCTCCAGCCAGTCCCATTGACTGTGTGGTACTTGTCCTTTGTGTGAGTGCAGGGCCACACCATCGCAACTGTGAGTCAGTTTCCAGTGCTTTCCAGAACAATATCTACTTATGCTCAGCAGATTTGTTTACCCAGCTTGTGCTCATTGACAGTTCACTACTTGATATGTAACAATTCAGGTTGAGTGGCTTTCTCCTCCGCAAGCACCCCAACCATCAAAGACATCATCTGCCAACCTTGTGGGCATGAGTCCAGGTTCTTAACCACTATCTTTCAGATTCACTAGCAATGGCCATGTTTTGCAAATGCTCAGCAGAAGCACCCCTTGACCCTGTGCATTTATGGAATTTACCACAACCTGCATCATTTACATATATTCATTTTCTAACACTTTTCTCCAAAGCAACTTACAAGGTTAAGCTACTTACAATTATTTACCCATTTATACAGCTGGGTAATTTTACTGGATCAATTTAGGGTAAGTACTTTGCTCACGGGTACTACAGCCAGAGGTAAGCCTCAAAATGGCAACCTTTGGGTCCCAAGGCAGCACCTCTAACCACTACGCCGCCACCTGAACTGCATCTTTGGATTCACATGGCCATATCCAACACACAAATCTGCAGTACAGAATTGCTCATAAAACATGGTTGTATTTTTTCCCCAAGCCCAAAAGCTGAATTTAAACTGAGTGTGATATGCATTCATATGCTTTCATTGTACACAAGTTTGATATTATGCTGTAGTGTTGTAGCTTGAAGTACAGTCAGTTCTGCTATAGCATCTCTCTGCATCCTTTAGATATGCAAGAGTTGCATAGAGGAACAGAATTTATATAATGTACACTTTTGCAAATGCAATATAGGAATTTTTTTTTTTTTTTTCTGTTTTGGAAAATTCTAACTTACACCATGCATCTATCCATCCATCCATTGTTAACAACCGCTTGTCCTGAGCGGGGTCGCGGTGAGCCTTACCCGGCAACACAGGGCACAAGGCCGAAGGGGGAACAGACACACTCAGGAAGGGATGCCAGTCCATTGCAAGGCACCCCAAATTAATTTAATTTTGATTAATTGCTTACTTGAAATTGCACATAGAGTGTGAACGCATGCATGGCTACATGTTTGTGGCTATCATTCATGGTGTACCCTGCTGAGGCTTGTGCCCTATTCTTCTGGGATAGGCTCTGAACTACTGTAACTGAGCATTGGACAAGTATTCATAGTTAGTGAGTGTATCACAGTTAAACATGATGGGTGTGGTAAAGTATGGTATTATAAGTGCAAAAATTAAAGACAAAATGAAAGCTAAGCATCACACATGAAAAGTCTTTCGTTATTTTCATATGGTTTATCATTTATTTAAAATAGATTTAGGTTTATTTAAATAGATTTTAGGTTTTACACTGTCTTTTAATTTTTGGCATGATTTGAGATTTTAGTAGGTGTGGATTACGGTATTGTATGTACTCTGCAGTGAAACCCATTTTCCTGTTGAAATGTATTTTTATAACTAACTACCTTAAAAATGGAAGGTTTAATTGAAAGAAAGAAAGAAAGAAAGAAAGAAAGAAAGAAAGAAAGAACATATAAAACATACCTGATGGAAGCCCAAGTAGTCCACAATGGTGGATGAGGCATAAAACACCATCCCATCTGTGCTTACCACCAATGCAAAGCCAGTAAGGGACTGCAAGAAACACAAAATGATGAGTTACTATCAATTTGCTTGCATTTAACTTTCGAAAGTAATCATACATTACAGCATAAGACACATGCTTTAACAAAATAAATATACATCAAAATGCAGCTTCTGTACAGAAATCAGTCTGGTTGAGGAACTACAACAACAGTGCCCAAGTTTCTCATGTTCAGATGCTTTCCAAGAAACTTTGACACATTACAGCACTCACAGATCTAAGGTCAAATTGCATGATTAATTGTGCTGATTCTGGTGTTTGAACTGAAATTAAACATCACAAAGCAGCAGGATCACTGGCCGGAAACTGGAAGACCCACGCTGGAATCCCGCTCCTGCTGTAGTACCCTTGATCAAGGTGCTTACTCAGAATTGATGCAGTAAAAATTACCCAGCTGTATGAATGGGTAAAAAACTGTAAATAGCGTAGAGTGTCAACCTGACATGAGACAAAAGCTTCAGTTAAATTAATGATAATAATCACAAGTTTCAGGAACTGAGTTTAGGTCTAAGGCTAAGATCGGTGAGCACGGATCTGAGTTTGGGGAACTGAGCTCAGGTGTGAAGCTGGGGAAGAGCTCAGCTTTGACACTAAAGGGGTTGAGCTGAGAACAGATGCTGGGGAAGTGAGTTGCAGATCTGAGGATGGGGGAACTGAGCTCCACAAGTTGCGGTTTGTTAGCTTTCCGGTGTTCAATGTTTGCACAGCGTCTGCGCTGCACTCGGGTCCACAGAGATCGCGTGACTGCACTCTGCTCCTTGCCAGACCCTGTCACCTCTAGTTTTCTGTGAGTGGGTCCAGGTCACTTGGCTGCATTTCCCCTCTCTTGCAAGGGCCAGTGTCCTGTGGGTGGGGTACACTGCTGCCTCTGCCACAGGGATCATATTTTTGAGCCTTGGAGGCTTGGAGGGGGGGTTAGTGCCTCCAACCATGCCATTCGCACTCTGGCCCTCTTTCCAGAGCCACTGTCCTCTCGTTCACTAAGTGGGGTGAATGATAGAGGGAGAACACCCTCTTTTTGGCTCTCTTCCCTACCAACTAGAATTGCAAAATCACTCCGTAAAGTGTCAAGTTTTTTCTCGTGACACCTCACTTTTTTTTTAAAAGAACAATTATTACAAGGCTTTATATAAAAACTGATGCAACAGAAAATTGCATGAAAATTATGACAAGTAGTCTTTAAAATCAGACTAATCATATATAATTTTATATTAACATTATATATATACTGTTATTTTTATATAAAAACTTTATATATATTATATTATTTTGTAAACTATGCATCAACAACAGCGCGACAGAATTTACATTTACAAACAGGATTCAGCAACACTTTTCTCCAAAGCGACTTTCAATGAACTCTATGTAGTGTTATCAGCCTACACACCTCATTCACCAATGTGACTTACACTGCTAGATAGACTACGTACAATGGGTCACTCGTCCATACACGAAGGGGAACACACTTCCTGTGTCACTAACACACTATAGGCTAACCTGAACAGAATTTCTTTGGACTGTGGGAGGAAACCAGAGCACCCGGAGGAAACCCATGCAGACACGGGGAGAACATGCAAACTCCACACAGACTGAGCGGGAATTGAACCCATGTCCTTTCGCGCCACCGATGCAGTGTGAGACAGCAGCGCTACTCGCTGTGCCGCTGTGCCGCTGTGCCGCCCCACAGGTGCCAGTTTATAATGCCATTTGCATGAAATTAAACACAGTTCTAAATGAAGTGAATTGGAAAGATTCTTGAGCTGTTGGGAGTATTTGCATTTCCTCGTTATGTACGCTATTTATCAAAAACGCTCATCTGGAGTGTGCACAGTAACAGACCTGGAAGCTGCATGGGGATATCCATGTGTGAGAGTAAAGGGGAAGGGGGAGCGGACGGTGTGGGGGTGGGTCGGGGCAGTGGATGGCAGCAGCCGCTGGAGATGTATGCACCACTGACAAAGACTCTGTTTGACAGATTTAAACTGTGCAGTCATTAGGCAGCCAAGGGCTACTGACCCGGTAACCATTTCCTTCCCGCTGAAGACAGCGCAGCGCAACACGTGGTGCGACGTGGCGCAATGTCGCACAGCAACCGTGTGCGTGACAAGGCCCTGCGTGCGGCGACAAGCACTTTCTGTTGCGCCATTTCCAGGTCCATGACAGCACCAGAGGAAAATTACTTTCAAAGAGCACTATACTTGAGGGCACTGTGACAATTAGAAAACTTCATGCCTTCAAGTTGCATGTTTCTTAGATGCACCAAAAATTAAGATTCCATTTTCTATTTATTCATTTACCCCAAGATGCTTCAATGACATGCTACATTTACCTCATAAATCGTTGTGAAGGCGATACAACAGATGTCATTAAGACCTGCTCCCTGACACTCTTCGCCACGCACTTTATCGAAGACTGCTTTATCTGACTATGCACTACTTTCCAGTGTTTTTCCATTTTCCTGCTTGAAATTCCAAGGAAATGATATCATGAAAATGTGTACCTGTGTGACCCTGAAGTCAGACACGATGCCTGTCCAATACAAAGTCCAGCACGAACAATAACGATGCTGAATGCACTTTGACTAGATTTGTGAGTTTAAATATGTTATCAAACTAAAATCTCTTTGAACATTAGGCAACTAAATCAATAAGTTAAAAAAAGACTGAAAAAACAAAACTAAAACAAAAAAGAGCTGTTTTGCTGAAAACTTTTAATATAATCGGATGTTTTCTGGCTTCTCTGAACAAGGCAGCGTCCCAAAGACATCAAAGGTATTTGGTCAGGGTCAAAGCTTGCTGAAAAACAACTTCTCCAAACATTTCGGAATTCCGCAGAATAAAGGAAAATGCTCTGGCATCTTTGAGCCCCCTGGGACCCGGTTGTCATGGTGACCCGAGCACAATTACAGAGACCCAAAGCCATTCCTTGCTGTGAGGAGCTTTTCATGTCACGCAACTGAGGGCAACACATTTCCACGGTCAATTGGGTCGTTATTTATCCGGTATTATGGCAATTTTGGATGTTAGCTGAAGCTTGAGCCTTGCTTAAGTCCGGCTAGGGGTCAAGCTGCGGCGTACCAGATAGACTCATTGACCTCACTTGTAGTCATGAGTCACGGACCTCCTAGGCTGCAGCAAACTGAACCACAATAGACTGCATTATGCACCGAACATGGATCCACCTGTTGTGTGCAGCTTTCTAAAAATACAACTCAAACGCTTTCCCTCCGCAGTTCTCCATGGCTGATGTAAATAGGAAACTGCTAGTATTCCTCTCTTCTCACGGTACCGGTGTGGAGACTTTTCTCTATTCACCATGAAATTCAACGTCCTCTGATTTCAAGGCTTTTCCCAGTCACATAATGCATGTAGCTGTTCTTTGTTATGTGTTCATCAAGGTTACATGCAGTTTACATGCTTTCAGTATTCAGCTTGTAGGCTTTCAGTTTTATTTATAAAGCTGGAAGTTCGAAATATCGTTTTTCCACATATCATGGATTAACATTACTCATTTTTGTACTAACTGTCATTAGTAAATAATATATATATTTGAATAAAATGGGTGCATTTAGAATGCAAACAAGATAAAGGTAGAGTATGAAATGTATGATTCCTGTACAACATAGCTTTTCAGTTATGCTCCAAGTGTGATCTCCCTTATCAGGTGAAAAATGACATGACATTCTGTGAGAAGCTTTGCAGGAGACGAGTGCGAGTGGTGCTAAAACTCAGCGGGACTTCTACCCATCCCCCTCCGGCTGGACAGGGATGTGAACATGGCTGATAAAGCTCAGGTGACACTTGAGCTTGGCAGCCTGCAGCTGTGATGGCTCACTGCAGCACGACGCTTCAAGAATCACACAAGATGACGCTCAGCCACGCTAACCACTTCATATTTATTTTTTCCTGAAAAAGCCAATTTTTTAAATACAATTTTGATAATATTAGGTGAAAAAAAACTGTTGCATGAATGGGGATATTTATTTACATTTTATCTTGACAGATAACACCACGAATGAAGAAAAACAGGAAATAAATCTAAAAATTAGAGAGTTGGGAAGCCTCAGCCCTCCCCTGCACTCTTACCTCCAGTAAAAGTTCGCTCTCTGCAACAGTGGGCCCAGGCTGGCTTTCCTTGCCCATGTCAGGGTGAGTAGATGGGCTGATGGGAATCCTTGATGGTTTCTCCTGAATAGCTGCAAAAAGGAAAGGGAGGAAGGAAAGGCTTGAAATGGCTCTTTCTGCACCAGTAAATTGAATTTCTCAGCCCTGAGGGAGTTTCCATGATAAATATCCATCATTGTGATTAATTTTGATTCTACTGAATAGCTGAACAGTTGAATTCAAAAATGAACTGGACCTGGAACAGACAAAACCTTTGGAATTCAAATTTAAAGAAATTTAACAATTTAACAATTTGGTTTAGAGCCAGTGTAAGGCAACCAACTGCATATCCGTTTAGCAGCGATGGATTGCTTGGAAACACTTTCTCCCAGCCATTTAGTAGAAACAGATTCCAATCAGACAACACTAACCAGATTTATTTCATGTTTATGATCGAAATGTTAACCCATTAAAGCAGCTAAAACTAGGATTGTGTTTTATATATATATAAGTTTGACATGTCAACAGAATCTGAAAGTCAAAGTATCACTTAAAACTGTGTACTGCAGTGAAGGTACAACTAGATACACAGTACATCGAAATACAATAAAAAATAAATAAATTTGAAAATTTAATTTTGTTCTGTTCCAAAGCGAACACCATAGTTAAGCCATCATGATAATGGCTGAAATCTAAACAAAATCAGTTGCTGAGCTCAGTTAACGAAGTCTTGCATTTGGACATGCAATTCAAACTTATGAGACTACACACACACACACATTTTCAGAACCGCTTGTCCCATACGGGGTCACGGGGAACCGGAGCCTACCCGGTAACACAGGGCGTAAGGCCGGAGGGGGAGAGGACACACCCAGGACAGGACGCCAGTCTGTCGCAAGGCACCCCAAGCGGGACTCGAACCCCAGACCCACCGGAGAGCAGGACTGCAGCCCAACCCACTGCGCCACCACTTATGAGACTACTTGAAAAAAATGTGTTGCTGATGCAGAGGGGGTGCGGTGGGGCAATGGGTTTGGCCTGTGCCTGTTCTCTGGTTTGCTGGGGGTTTGAGTCCCACTTGGGGTGCCTTGCGACAGACTGGCATCCCATCCTCCAGCCTTACGCCCCGTGTTGCCGGGGTAGGCTCCGGCTTGCCACGACCCCGCTTGGGACAAGCGGTTTCAGTTGGTGTGTGTGTGTGTGTGTTGTTGATGCTCAAAGATCTCCTTGAACATCTTAATAGAGGGGCAAAAGAATGTTAGATTGCTTTTCTTAGAAATTTAAGATGTGTTAGAAATTCTACTTCAAACTTCTCACATTAGATACATTCAGATTTCTTGGACAAGTATACATATTGATGTATTTTGACAGAAAAACACCATAAAATAAAGTTTCAGTAATGTGTTGTACTGATTTTCACATTAATATTATTTTTATGTTCACATGTGTAGTAATACCTCCAAATTCATTTAAAAAGTTATTAAACATTATTTTTACAGTGTATACCTAAGGCTAATGCGGCATAATGACTAAAAATGACATTTCATCAATAAAAATACAAAGAACACTTAAAAAGTTGAATACCCTGTGTTGAAATGCTCAGTACACTGAGTCATGTAAAAAACACTAACAAGGAAAACTTTCCAGGAAATTATTTTGCAATAACATAAGTGTAAAATGCCAGTTTAAGCGAATCTTCACAGTTTATTTTGATGATAGTATCTGTGTTCTGTAAAAATTAAAAAGGAACCTGCTTTTAGGACATCTGATATTCAGTATATATTCCTAAAAAATGCATGAATGTGTCAAAGAAGAAGAATCATTAAATATAACTCAACTGTTCCTATGGTAAACTTCACACTGAAGAGTTAGAAACATCCCATAGTGATTACATATATATTAGGTGCACTAGGCTTAAAGCAGGCAGCGCAGGGTGTGTATCAGGTTCAAAATCCATAGTATAGGTCTTGCTTTTTAATCTATTACACAACATACTTTATAATTTACATACACTTGTTCATACTGAGTTTCATAAGAAATCCTTTATTTTGATCTTTTGTTGAATTGTCCTAGATGTTTTTTGTGCTGTGCCCAGTTGTATAACTGTGCAGGTACAGATGTCTTGCATTTTGTAGCTGAGAAAGTGGAGTAAAGTCCATATTGTGAGCTGAGCATCAGAACCAGACTCCTGCTCCCTGTGTGGTGAAACTGGAACCTCTGCACATGTACAATGCCATCCTGGCCCTTGCAATTCCCACACTTAATGATTATGGGGTGTAGGAGGAATCTGAAACTCATGAGCCCAAGAACAGCCCCACCAGCACTGGGGAACGGAGCCATCGGCCCACGTCGTGGACAGAAATGTGTACACAGGCTGGAATCCACGCGGAGGAGGTGGACAGTGCGCAGACCCTCTAACAGGGGGAGAGATTAGTCACGCGATGCACGTCCGCCTCCCCGTTCTGGCTGCGCCCTGGCACAGAGGCAGGACAGACGCAGTGCGCTGCTCGCTAAGGTCTCGTTTCACACACCTCAGCTGTCCGGCACCAAGGCAGCTAGAGGCTTTCGTGACTTTCATCAATTTTCCTCAGCAGTATTCTGAGCAAGGCATGCAAGCTATTTCAGATATTTCTCCCGGACAAGTTTCAGAATTGAAAACACAGTGCAGGCTATTTTTTGAATATGCATGGGTCTTACAATCACCAGTCTTTATAGAGAAGCATTTATTTTCTTACAAAGGGTGGGCTTTGCTTTCCCAGTAATTCAAATGTTTCACAATCATCTACAGTAAATGTCGTTGGACTGGTGGGTATCACTTCAGGAAATTATTCTCACCACCCGTTTTACTGCCTATGATTTCCCCCCTTTCCCTCAAACCCACTTCTTAAGCTGTACAAAAACCTTACACAAGATATTTGTCCAAAAAGCATAAATTAAATGATTTACTGTTGAAGTTACACATTTAAGGCAAAAAGTGAGTTTATTCATGCCATTTCCTTTTTATAAAGAAAAACTACAGAAAGCTTAGCATCACTAAAATATTAATTTTCTATTTGGGCAACAAATCACAGAGAGACAGTAATCTAGAAGATCAAACATTCGTACTCATTGTTATTGATGACGTACAGTGTGGCTCATGAAACACAATTTTTGTAACATATAATTTACTAAAAATGATGCCTCCAATCCATCCATCTGCCCCTCCATCGATCTGCTCACCCATCCATTCATTATCAATAAACACTTCTACAAGTCAGGATCACAGTGGTCCAGAGCCTATCCCAGAACTATAGAGTGTAACCCAGGGAAGAAGATGGATAGGACGTCAGTCCATTACAGGGCAATTCCCACCTTCACACATTCACACACTAAGCAATTTAGAATCACCAATTTACCAGAGACACATGTTTGTGGACTGAGGAAGGAAACCAGAGCACCCAGAAGAAATCCACAAAGACAGAGCTGGATTCAAAACCACATCTCAACTCACAGCCCTAATAATGCTTTCTCACCCGATGTGAAAACTGGGGGGAAAAAAAAAAAAAAAAAAACACACCAAAAAATGTATAAATGAACTGTGTGTTCGTACGATACTCATTAAATATCTTCTATAACTCTATTACTTTCCTTGTTTATAGAGAAACAGCAGAAAGGAAAGAGCTAATTTTAATCTAAAATGTAGCTCATTAGTTGAATCATCAATGCTTAGCCTATGGTGTTTATCCATACCACATTTTCCCCAGCAGTTCATCTGTATATTTCATCTGAGCAGAGGGCAACCTTGTCCTAGTAAAGCAGGAACCTCAAAAGTCTTAAATGGAAGCCTTCAGACAACACTTCCATGTCCGTAACTACTGCAGCTACGCCTGATCTAGTACAAACTCACCCCTGCATACTGAAAAACTCATTAAAGCATAAACGTAATTTCAAAGTTCTTTCAGAGATCTATCGCTTCCTTGCTTTGGTGAATTATTAAACCTTATGTACGATTCAGCATCCACTTACGGTGCAATAAGAGTTGGCATTCTAGCAGCTCACACGGCACAGTCTTTAAAAGTTGCCAAACCATGCTCGCCTTCAGAAGAGTGTGACTGTGTATCGTGAATGAATAAAGTGGAGAGAATCAGCAGGGCATCATTCATATGTGAGTGAAACATGTCAGATCATCTGTGCCCGAGTGTGTCAGCGCTCTCGTCGGCGAGTTCACCAAGCAGGCAGGCAGCAGGGCCTCGGGCAGCAATGGCAGCCTATGTCGAGCATGGTCACGTGGAACCCCACCCCCCCATCCTATTTATAACAGCCTTTCTGCCATCCTGTTCATCTTCACATTCTCATATTCAAGCAACCACACCGCAGCTCAAAAACAACCTCAGCTCTGCAAGCATGATGTATGCAAATTACAACTTAAGCAGTGTGTTGAGACATACAAATGTATAACTGTGCGTGCTAATGTATGTTTTATGGTTTTATTACTTTAATTACATGTGAACATATTTTAAATTCAGCAATTTATATTACTCTCCGTATGTGAAAAGAAACTTGCATCATAGAATGCGACAAAACGAAATTGTGAGACTAGAATAAATCACTTTTATGGAGTTTATCAGATGTATTTAGGCTTATTTTAATGCTTCCCTTATTACTGTAAAAATTCTTTTCCTGCACAATAGCTCAGCCAGCAGTTCTGTAGTGAAAAACACCCTGAAGGGTACAGCTGTAGCTGTTCCACTGTTGGTCAGCTGTGGTAAGGCCATCCTTCAGTAGGGATGCCGAGGTACAACACTGGATGTATAGGAGCATCCCCTGCCTCCAACCCCCACTCAACAACCTTGCGTGCATAGAGCTCACAGATATCGCCACTGGAAGCAGGGAGTGGGGGTGGGGACTAGCCAGGAGGGGGTGGGGGGTGGGGATGGCTGTTAGTCACTTCATTTGCCTATCCCCACCCCCTACTCCCCCTCCTACTAACCCGAGAAATTGTAGGCAGAGAAACACCAGAGGGAGAGAGATGCATCGGCAAAGAGTCAAAGCTGGATGACCAAAAGCCTTGTTGTCACGCAAGCCAGCCGTCCGTCAATCTGCCCTCGTCCCTGACGGAGCCTTGGCGCTCATTCAAGCCCTTGCGTGCAAGTCAGCAAGCCATGTTAGCCTACAAAGAATTTCATAATAATAACAGCTGTTAAATATTGATGACTGCTGGCAAGTGCTCAATGCTCTCTGTAAAAGGTTAAGCCTGAAATGTAATGGAACCTAATTCTTCATTATACGTTGTATCATATATCCGGAACTTTCTTTTTTAGGAAATGCGCCATGAAATTGGGTACACAGCGGTAGAACAGGAGGGCTTTTTTTTAAAGACATTTTTTCCTTTTAAGTACTCCCTTCTGTTGTTTCCTTGCAGTCCAACTTATTTATTAATCATGATTTCCTCATCTATTGGTTTTACAATTATTTTTAAGCATTGTTATATTGTCACAGTATGTTATGCTCCCACTTCTCTCTTCCCTTAAACTTTTTAGTCAATTATTTTTACTTTCATATTTATCACCGTTCTAAACAAATAAATGTTACGCTAAGACTATTAAAGATGAAAAACAGCTTTACTACTAGGCTAATAAACATAAACAAAATGTTTAAATAATTCTCCCTTCCGTACTCATTCAGTCTCAGGTCATTATATTGACCACACGAGAGTAGCAGGTGAGCAATTGAATTGAAACTATCTTCAGTCACGCAATTAAACTTTATATTTATAATTAAATCTGAAACTTTTTGCTTTTGCTGAGTTTCAGTCTTGAGATACCACTGACAGTACTGCATCCAAACTCTCCATATTAGTTTTAACTGCAAAAAAGAAGGTATTACAAGGACACTATAGGGTGTTAATGTGGCAACTAGGTACATTTTGTATTGCTTTCAGGCTAGTCTCACGGCTCACATCTTGTTTGTTTCACACACTGGTCATCACTGGGACAACGATTCATCGGGGGGAAATTCCAATTCAAAAAGCCCAAATAGTGAAATAATATGAACCATAAAACCTACGACATGAGCAGCTTTAGAATCATTCCGGGCGGCTGATTTCTTCCTTATGCAAAACTATGGCAGCCAGTATGTTCTGCTCTTTTTCCAGCTTCCCATGTTTACAAAGCACTGAAAATCTTTGAAGTAACAGCATTTCAAATATGAAAATGTTATTTGAAATTACATAAACAAAAAGCATCATTCCAGTTCATTTTTTACTTATTTAGGGCAGTCAACGTTTGTCATGAATGGTGACCTTTCTTGATACACATTTCAATGATTCCTTTCTTTCCTAACCAACATATATTAGAAATAAAGGACCTTCTGTCCTCTAGTTGATCTAATATGTTTAAATATATTCTCAGACTAATCTAGTTTTGTTTTCTTTTTCCCATGTACATATATCCTGTGTCAAAGTAAATTTCCAAAAGTGTAAGCTTTCAATAGTGTGAACATTTGGGACAATTGTTTCAATGTTATTAACGAAATGCTAATCATTGCAGATGTGCCACCCTATGAAACTGCACCTTATGAAGGCAACAATAACTCCCCTTGCAGCAGCTCACCTTCTCTGGGACAAATGTATATTTGTCAACACCTCATCTTGTAGTTAGTTTTTGCTGTTAGAAAAAAAGTCAGTTATTTAATTAATATTTAAAAGAATTGTAACTCTATGAAAATCTGAGTTTTGGAAAACAAAAACAAAAAATTATAATAAGATACTAAAAGCAGATAAACTTCTAAGTAAACAATACACATGTTTTGTAGCAGTTATAAATAGCAAATCCTAAGAGAAACACATGGTCTTTGCTTGTTTGGCAATGAATCAGAGCTATTGTAAGTCACTTGGTAGGGTCTTGAATCCCAAGCTAAATTCACAAAATATGAGTCAGAGTACAGCTTGACAATAAACACAAACACATCAAGAAGAATGCTGTCTGACTCACAAGCCATGAAAATACACTACTTTCTCTTTCATGTGTGTAGATCATTTTAAAATATTGAATTTGTTTACATTTAAAATTTAAATTTAAATTCCTGTAGCACTAGAATGGATAGCACTATGTTCTCAATGACATTTATTTACTTATTTTACTTATAATGTTCTCATCAGAAGAGTTCCATATTTCTTTTGGCTGGAAATCACTAAGTACCATAAGTCAAGCGGTGCAGGAAATAAATTTCCCTTTTTCCTCATTTGTTGACTTCAAAAATGCTTCATTTGATGACTCAAACAATGATGGAAATAATTATTAGTTTGGGAAAGTCTATTTCTGTCTGAGTGGTAGGCAGAGCACATGTAGTCTCCAAAGGGAGGTCGAGAGATTGTCCAAGGAAAAGAGACACATGTACTGCTAGTTTAGTTAGATCAAGTTCACCCCTAAATTGTAGAAACATTGTACCCTGCAGAAACAGAGCGGTGAGTTCATAAAAATATGAAATAACAGCTATGTCCTGAAGATGCTATGAAAGGAGCCACATTGAGCTCAATGTATACCCTTTCATGGCTGTTGATTCGAGGTGAACTGTTTGTAGTGTCATCTTGGAGGTGTCTGATGGGGTCTGTGAACCGATAGATACGACATGGCTGGATAATACCTTCCACATTTGCCATTTGGCCAATAAACAAATCTGTCTGAACTTTTGTTGTCCAGTCTGGTTCTCCTCAACATCCTGGCTCATCCTGCAGGGGAGTTTGAATGTATATCATTTAACCGCTGTTACCAGATAAAACGCACAGCAGCCAGGATCATTCCGATGTGTGTTAATTACAATTTTCAGGCTAAACAGTGACTGAAATGGAACTCTGACATCTCAGGAAGATCATCACAAGCTCACAATGACAACACAAAATTAAGGAAATGTGAAAGAATTTTACAGCATTCTTATTCCTTGTGCGGACCTAAATGAGACCAAAGAGATGCAAAGAACCCTTAATAAACTTGGTAGAAGAGGGTGAAATGCTTGCCACACCATCCTAGAAGAGAATGAAGGCATACTCACTGAATTGTGATTCTCATCCAAATTTTCCCTTGTCAGGGGAATACAGAATTAGCAAAAAGGGAGGAGCAAAGGAAACGTCTTCATTTGGGACAGTAATTTCTTTGTATCTACAGATTATTCTTTCACTCGAATCAGTTCGTAAAATAAGATTTCCTCCAGAATGTTTTCTAGTAATCATTAATCAGTGTAATGATCTTAAACACAGACACCTTGTCTTATACATAAAAACAATTGCAATGGTTGTGTTTTTTTTCACAAAAAGATTTATCCAACAGATTAATACTTCCATTTGTCAAAATCAGTCTTTTCAATCGGCATGCATTTGGTCTGACACATATAAGACATTTACCTTCAATGGCATGTTAACCCTTTGTAATCTCCTTTCCAGTCTCTGTGCTACTTTGGAGATAAAATTAGGTTTCCCTTCTCACTGTGAGACGATCTCCTGCTTTCTCTGTTTTGGTTGGCAGACATCTTTCTCTCTCAGGTTCTCATCTTTGTACATGAAATAGACGACTGAAGTGGACTCTTCTGAGGAATGTTACCATCTTACTCTGATAAAGCAGTAAATCAGAGGCACTTTGACATCACGAAACCAGTGAAGGAATCTGTTGAGCAACATTTATCAGCCTTCACAGACCATTAGGTTGAAAAATAACACACAGATGTCCAGCAAGGCGAATGTCATACTGGAGAGCCATGCTGCTGCAGTAATGTATCGTTTGAACGCAATTTTATCCCTCAGCTGCCACGTTGCGCAACTCTAGTTATGGGTCCCTGATTTGGCTGTCTGTGTAATTCTAGTGCAGAGGAGAATGACAGATTGTTGCAAAGTACACAGGTACAGTGGCTCAATCTCTGGTCTCCTTGCTTAACCCCTCTGTGTTTTCCCACATACCCAAATCGTTGCCAAGCTAGTGGCCAGCTGCCAAATGGGTGGTTTCACTCAAGCGGTTACCTAAGATGAAGCAGGTGAAGCCCCATAAACTGTGGGGCCAGGGCATTTTAACTGTTTCCAAAAGAAGAAGGAAATATATGCCACCTGGAAGCCATCCAAGCAACCTCCCTGTGACTATTTGTCTGTGACACAATACTCCCTCACCATGCATGTACTGACACCTTAATAATTATAAATGATATATTTCAGCGATCAGCACAGACCTTGCAGCCTGAGGACACTTGAAGAGTTCTGAACCCAATATATTGCACATATTAGAATCCCGGGCATGTAGGTAGTGTAATATGGCACAGACTTGAACCTGAAGGTTGACTGTCCAAGAAGAGACCCTGCTGTAGGAACCTTTATTTAGCTATATAACCTGAATTGTCCAGTTGAAGATTCAGCTCAATAAATAGATCAAGAGGGATTTTTGGAGATTCTGTCTCCAAAACAAAGTCTTTGAGGCCACTGCTTTGTCCATACTGTCCCAAGCAAAAAATCCTTGCAATATATTAAGACAGACATTATATACCTTCTGACATCTGACTCTAATTTCAAGGAGCTGGATTTTGCAAAAGAACAACTTAACTTTACATCAGGTGTACTGTGAGTGTAGCTAATACAGTATTTTGGATTTAAAAAGCTTGCACCTCGTGTTGCAACTTATGTGTTGCTCAGACAGTAGGATTTTAGTTTTAGGCCAAACAATTCAATTCATACATGCTGCTGTGTCAAAACACATGCACACAATTTTCATTTAATTTTCGAGTCAGAAAGACATTTGTTTTTTGTTTTGTCCTGCATATTTCATGATGCTTCCTGTTTATCCAGTATAAAGGAGCAGAAAAAAGTTGGGCAGAAATAGGAGCTGGATTTGATTTATTTAGTACACAGTAGCTAGGGGCCAATGTTTCATCTAACGACCATGGAAAACCGAGTTATCCAATCATTTCTCATGAGATTGGTGGATGAGAGATCCCGCATTGTGTTTCCGAGTGTAAGGCTTGCTAAGCCATGTGATGATCTCATTACCACATGCTCCGATTCGAGGTTTGGCCTTCCGTCTACTTAAAAAAGTGAGCCCTTCGCACGAAAGCCTGGGGGGTAACCGCCGGGGTCTTTCACGTCACATCTGAGGTCACAGTACAAGAAGCTCCAACCCTCTGCTTTCTGCATTTCTCTTTCTCTCTGTCTCACACACACAGGACACACACACACATACACACATCCTGGTACTCTGCGGGGACAGCAGGCAGGAGGTAAGAACCCTGTGTGGGGAAGTGTTTTTTTTTAAATTCAAAACCAAGTCAATGCTTTATTAAAGTGATACACATTGAGATGAGCAGCACTGTATTTCCAAAAAAAGAACACGGAAAAAAAATCCCATCAGCTGTTACACATCTGCCCTAATTGTCTCTGAGAACAAGCAGAGAACCAGACCATAGCATGCTGGTGTTCTGGGTCTATAAATACGTTAGAAATAATACCACCCCAAACAGAGTCACAGGGAGGCTCTTGTCCTTAAAGAAAGGTCACCAAGTGTTCTTCCGGGTTCATGAACCTGCTGGAAGGAAGTTCCCATTTGAGAACCCTTCATGTTGAACTGCAGCTACAGAAAATTTTTCCATATGGAGCTGAACCCTCAAATCACTACAGAACCGGCTGCTGCTCTTTGCTAAGTCTGCAAGTGCATACTGCTTTAGTGCTCCACTTTGGCACACTGCAGTACCATGGTACCACACTGTCCCTCACAAGTCTTTATGTTTCCACATTACTATTATGCTGTCTCTAGGGTGGAAGCCATTTTTCAGTGATAATTATAACCGACATGAACCGTGAGACAGAATGTTTGTCAGCTGTGCCTTCACGGTATTTTCATGCACGTCCCTGGAGCTGACCACCACAAAGTGACAAAGTGACACGCTATGGAAGTGTTGTGCTTTTCAGTGACTGAAGAGCAGTGTAGCAGTAAGTCAGCTAGCACTGCACCAGTGCCGGGGCAGTGAGAGGCACTGGCTGGAGGGATGTGTTCTCTCTCACTGTTTCCCAGTGCCATCAGGCTTGGGAGCAAGCTGGCAGCACAGCTGGAATACACAGCTCAGTCTCAACATGGGGATGATGAGAGGGGTGGGAGGCTGACACTGAGCTAACCCACAGCAACCAAACCGATGACCCAAGGGTAGCTATTGACCCATGGCGGTGACCCATAGCAGCGTTTGGCAGCCTCTCCTTTTCTAGCGAGTTCAGGCCTGGGACCTCTTTTGTGATTGTGAAAGGACTAATTATTCCCTTTATTCAGAAAAAAACCCTTTACATTTTGGCAAGGTGAGCCTTTTTCATAACCCCAGAGTGAACTGGCAGTTATTATTCATTATATGAATGTGCTTAGGCCTGAAAACTGCAACAACTGCACAAGTGAAAATGTAAACTAGAGAGTAAAAAATCTAGATTTTTGAATGCTTTTTTGCCCTGTTTCTGAAAACCCTTTAATTTACCTTTAAGGCATCATATTCTCAGCATGTACAAAGTTTATATAGGGAAAACAGTACATACAAAATCCAATCTATCATAAGCATTTTGCATGTCATGGCAAGCACAGTCAAAACCTATAAATCTCCCTTAACTTATATTTTGACCCATCTCTGTAGAGCTGCACTTTGTATGTCAACATCTGCTTGTCATGTGATGGTTTTTGCACTACAGCAGTTACATTAATATCTTAAAATGTCAAAGTTCAGTGGCTGAGATTAAGTATAAACACACAAACTGTAGCTACAAATTGCAAATGCATTTGTTTATATTTTATTTTCCCAATTTTATCTAAAACTCGGCAGCAGCCAATGTAGAATGTTGTGAGAGAAAAAAAAAAAACACTTTCATAGCTTAAGTGTAACAACAGCACTATTAGAAACCTACCCAGCAAGGTTTATTCTCAACCTACTCTGTAGGGGAATTCATGCATCTTGAAGCTTTCAGCATTTAAAAATGGTAGAGCAGCAATTTGGTTATTAGACCCTTTGCTGAAATGCACGGCGTAGATGGGGTAAAACATACACATCACCGAGTATCAGTGTACGGTTTCTGCAGATCTTTCCAAGACATCCCTCTGAAATCAGGACTGCCAGCTCATGATACACACAAGTACACAGTGTGGGCACACAGGGAAATCAGACCACTGGAATGAAAACAGCCTTACAACAGCTGCTCAAAGCGAGATCCACTCACGCAACATTTCCTATCGGCCTCCAAGTCTATTGTTGTCATCTTCCCTCTCTGTCCTTGTGTTGTTCACAAGCAATTAAAACAATACCCCACTTCACATTTTCCACAGCCAGCGGGCTCCGGGCTGCCAACCGTCACTGCCCGGCCTCTGCACCGTGCCCTCGGGGGGAACGAGGGCCTCTTGTGTTGGCCCATTGTTTCAGGGGTGAGGACGCTGGCAGGCTCATTTGGCCCGACACCGGGCGAGAAGAATGGCCCACTGTTAACTTCTATCCTCTGGGACCGAATGACGGGAGAAGGGACCCTTGAGCGTGACAAGACATGAACGTGTTTTTGTGGCTACGTTACATAAGTGAAAAAGTGTCCCATAAGTATATTCACTGACAAACATGTACAGCTTTGACTGCTTGTGTTTTATATGTAGGCAAAACACCCCAGGGTGAAAAAATGCATGGTTAACAAGTCATTGGGATAAAAATCTACAAGGACCCTATATGGAACATGTCACCCTTCTTCTGATTTGCCATCTTATTCAACTGTGGGGGCACTAGATCTCCTGGTGTGGCCTGTCCTGAATTTCTCTGCAGTGAAACCAAATACATAAAGGTGAAGATCTCTGGTAAGATTAAAAACCAAACGCATTGGGAGCAAAATGTGTTCTGTAATACAGGACATGCATTTTACACATCCCAGTGGTAATTATCATTGCCACAGTACCGAATTACTTTAAGCGTTACTAAACAAATAAACAGGTCTTGGTGGCTTGTTAGAAGTTGAACCCTGTGGGTTTTACATTTGGAAGTGGGCCCACAGTGGTGGCAGGCCATGTGGTATTCCTTGCACCACCAGGATGAACATGAGAAACACCCATATAGTCCCATACAGCACAACTGGAAAACACTGGGGGACCTTTCAAATACTTCTGGAGTGTGATTTAGCAATATTAGAAGAGAGGCAGACTTTGAATGGGTGTACAGATAAATTCCTTTGAAAATTCTGGAACTACCATTTCTTAGAAGCATTTTAACCTGGATTCACCACGGATGCCTTTCTTAACAAACAACTGCAATATTAGGCTTTTCCCTCTGACAGAATGCATTTTTTTCTGAAAAGCTTCTAAATGGATAATGCAATCACTGACAAGAGTGGAGAAAAAGCACGCCGTGCTCTTGGCTGTGCTGCAACTGCCGTCAGCACAAAGGCAACGCGTTGGCTCAGAGGAGTGTCTGTGTTTTTTGAACTGGTGAGAATTGGAGACAAGTGCTTGGTGTGTGCCTGGTGACATTCCTTTCTAGAATCAGTGTTAAGTATTTTGTTTGCACACCAGGCTTCCAGTGAGGTCCAAAGACTTTGGAGTTATGAGGACTGAAAGTACACAATTTACAAATAATTTAACTAAATGTTCACGTTGAAGCCTGCGATTATATTATACATTTATTTTAAATATAATGACCAAGTCAGAGGGGGCGCAGTGGCGCAGTGGTGCAGTGGGTTGGACCGGGTCCTGCTCTCCGGTGGGTCTGGGGTTCAAGTCCTGCTTGGGGTGCCTTGTGACGGACTGGCGTCCCGTCCTGGGTGTATCCCCTCCCCTCTGGCCTTACGCCCTGTGTTGCCGGGTAGGCTCCGGTTCCCCGCAACCCCGTATGGAACAAGCGGTTCAGAAAGTGTGTGTGTGTGTGTGTGACCAAGTCAGAATGACTCCATACTATTTTGCCACCTTGAAAATAATAATGTGGAGTGGCCTGGTGGTGCGGCAGAAAACACTGATGCCTCATAGACTACGGGTTCAAACATGACCAACTCATTCACTGTAGAGTTTTCATGTTCTCCCGGTGTTTATGTGGTGCTCCAATTTTCTTCCCACTGTTCATAGAAGTGTTTAGGTGGATTGATGAATGTTAACTGCCCTTTGTGCTTTGTGAGTGAATCGGTGTGTGATTGCCCCGTAATGGACTGATGTTCTGTCTAGGGTGTACCTTGCCTTGTACCTTGCCTTCTACCTCTGTGCCACTGCAACCTTAAAACAGACAAGCAGTTACTGATGGATGGATGGATGGATGGATTGATTGTTAGTAATGTGTTTGTGGTACTAATATTTGTCGCATAACAACACTGGAAGTGTTGCAATAATGTAATAATAGTTATGATTTCTTTAACTAAAGGAAAACAGATTTAACAATGTATTAAAGTATGTATTATCTTGTTATTAATGCTCAAAACTGACATATTAACTGGCATAGTAATTCACATTGCGAACATCACTGTCTGCCATCTTTACCGTTTCTCAGCTGAGGAAGTCTGATTTATGACAAAGCCACAGGAATTTCACTCTCAAATGACTTCAGTGTGTTTTCTACGCAGGGAACATTGCTGATTTTGCAAGTATTAGCAGTCTGAAAAAAGCGGCTGCTCCGTCACTCTACTCACGCGAGCCCTCTCTTGTAAGTGAGGGACCCTGGAGCCCACCGGTTACCCGGCTCAGCTCCGTTTCACTCCCCTGTCCTCTGCCGAGAGGTGGATTTACACTTGGCCGTGCTTTCCACGAGTGCAGGTTTCAGAAGTCTGCTGAAGAAATCTCCAGCACAAGAACAGAGAAGTGCTCCAAAGTGTATTCAGCAAGCAGCACGTGTGGTGACCTCCTTACAGTTTCACATGTGCCACAGGTGATAGTTGCGATCTTGTCTCCGTAGTTGGCCAGTGTTATCACAGTTTGCCAGATCAGTCGCACATCAGAATAAACTCACTAGCAAAAGACAGCCAAGCCTCAGCAGGAACACCTGTTCCTGTGACGTGAACTGCAAGCATTTATGCATGTGTGTAGTAGCAAGAGTGTGTGTGGGAAGCTTAAGGGGAAATAGCGTGCAAAGAACTAATGGAATTTCTACCTCAAACTGGTCACATCAGTACCTTGCAATCAACAGATCTGAAGTGCCAAGTGTGGACGCCTTATGCTTGAAAGGGTGAACTTTTTTTTAACGTCTGTCTTAAATTACAATTATTAATTGCATGGATGGGATTTTCCATTGCAATGCATGAAAGGCTGCCATCGGCAATGAGGCTAACACGGCTGACATTTTAACAGGAAAAAACGAGCGTAAAATATTTCAGGGCCAAGGCTGGGCTGCTTTAAAATTCTTACTCTTTCCCTCAGCAGTAACTTTTGGATGTTCAACAGTTACAGAAGTCCCAACCTTGTGGAACTTGATATAAATGGAAACGGTAAAGAGGGGAAGCCAATCCTGAACGGGTGAACTCCGCTCTTTCTCATTTCAGATTTTTTCCTGCCACAAGATACACTGTGCTAAAACTCCACATACATACATTGTCCCATTCTACATATTTCCCATCTAAATGTAAATGAAAATCTGCAACCTACACCAATCAATCTACAATGTACAACCTACTTTGTGAGAAGAACTGTTGTTGCATATAATCTCAATATGCTGAGTAACATTCCATAAACGAAAGATGCTGAACTGTTCAGCAACGATCCCATACATATCCGCTAGATTAGAGTTATTTTAATACCTTATGCAGATCTCAACAAACTATAAAACAGATCAAAGTTTGCCGAGAGCTTAGCTGCTTTCTGAACCCAAGTGCCTAATTCCATTACAGATGGATATTCAGTCTTTCTTGTGGGTAGTTCTTGGTCTACACGTGTGGTCTTTTTATTAACAACTGCTGGATTTGTTTCCACTTTACATGGCCTCGTTCTTTAAATAGAGCAGTGTAATGTACTCCATGGTTTTAAAGGCACAGATGTGAACCTCCACAGCTTTTGGGTTCAATGCTCCCTTCGGCTGTCTGTGACCTTGGGCCACAGTCATTCCACATTTTGCACAAGGCTCGCTGCTTACAGAAAAACTGAAAGTGAATGATGCATGTAGCCTGTGTGACATTCATTTGTTCCCAAAGGCTACACATTCGCTTGGATTTGCAGCGGTCCACAGATAAGTGAGAATATCGTGCCGAGACGTGCGCCTCCCAGGTGAGGAAACACAAATGTACAACGGCGGCCCGCCAACCTCAGTGCCGCAGGGCAGCCGCAAACCCTTACTAATACAAGATGAACACGGCAAGATAAGAGCAGACACAGATGACAGCAAGCAAATGAGAGAAGCCAACAAGCAGGATGGATGGTTTTGTCGAGAAACAGAGAGAGACAGCAATTCTTACAAGGCAAGAAGTTTCTGGGGTCAGAATTCAGTAAGAACTAATATTAGACATAAACACCGTGATGAAACAATCACAGGAGTAAATGTGATTATGGAAATGTGTCTGTTTCACAATGGTGTGCACATGTTTTCAGCAAACAATTAAAGTTTTTCGGTTTTATTGATCTTCATAAGCTGCATTCTGTCTCACAGAATGTGAAAAGTTATCCAGTGACATGTTTAGGAAAAATACTCCAGAAATTGTGGGTTTCCTCCGGGTGCTCCGGTTTCCTCCGACAGTCCAAAGACATGCTGTTCAGGTTCCCCCATAGTGTGTGAGAGACACAGAGAGAGTGTGTTCCACTGATGTATGGATCAGTGACCCATTGTAAGTAGTGTATATAGCAGTATAAGTCACCTTGGTGAATAAGGTGTGTGGACTGGTAACATTACACAGAGTTCACTGGAAGTCGCTTTGGAAAAAAGCATCTGCTAAATAAATAAATGTAAATGTAAATCATCTGAATGTTACTTTTGGACAAGGCAAGGAAAAAATAACCTCTTGTGTAGATTAATTAAATTTGCCGTTAATGGAAATTTCCATAATTCTGTATGTTGGCTGGGGGCACGGTGGTGCAGCGGGCTTGGCCGGGTCCTGCTCTCTGGTGGGTCTGAGGTTTGAGTCCTCCTTGGGGTGCCTTGTGATAGACTGGCGTCCCGCCCTGGGTGTGTCCCCTCCCTCTCCAGCCTTACGCCCTGTGTTGCCAAGTTAGGCTCCAGCTCGCCGCGACCCCGCTCCGGACAAGTGGCTTCAGTCAATGTATGTGTGTGTGTGTATGCTGGCTGAGTGGTTACCACTGATTTGTTTTCATGTTCTGTCTTAGAAAACAGGCACTAAAAATATCATTCACTGAATGGAAAATAGACACAAGCATATCTGTCCTCCAACATATTAAACAAAATACAGCAACCACAGTGAAAATGATTTCTGTTCAGTGAAGTGATAGGGGTCTGACTCACATCCGTAACGGAATAAAAAATGGAAATGAATCTTCAGCAAGAGCCCGAGCTGCAGAGATCAGAGAAACACCATAAAGCAAAAAAGCAAAACTCATAAGCCCCACTGGGAACCCTTAAACCCTGGATAGAACAATAAAAACCATACTGAAGACCCTTTGAATGATTCCAGTAAAACACCTATGTGAAGAAGGCCATATGGTTCTTGAGTTCCTAGGCATCCGTAGTGGACCCTTACTTAAGAGGAAAGTGGACTAGGAACAGCGTGGACAATGAGCTTCGAGGACAAGAAGCAGCGGGGACCACTTGGATAACTGGTGCCTGTCTTGAGCAAATGTAGAAACTAGGTCCACAAAAAAAAAAAAAAGGAAAAAGGAAAAAGACAACATCTACAAGTCAGGCAGATCTGAGGGAACCCTGCCCGACAGGCGCAGCTTAACATCCGTCCAAATATTTTCCCGTGTATGCCACAACTAGAGCAGCGGCAGATGTCAGCGCTAACACTGAAAGCTAGAGACACGGCTGTATGGGGAAATGCGAGCAGCTGGAGGGGTCGCTGTGGACATCCAGCAAGGCACAGAGATGAATCCTGACACTATACAGCAACACAGTCAGCATGCAGCTGCTGAATCCATTTCGGCCAAATGCTGCAGCAAGGAAATGAATGCATTTGAAAAAAATTCAACTGTATGAAGTAATTAAAATAACAACATTGACAATTATAGTAATCTGAAGCACAGACATAGCATGATTTTGTATTTTTACCGCTGATGTAAAAGTAGGCCAGTAGCTACTTAAAAAGTCTGTAAAATTATATGTGTCGGTTTAGTTGTCTTTATAGATATATTGATGTACAAACAGCAGTAAGAGTACAATGAAGACATGAGACGGCGATAAATGTGGAGTGAGGGAGAGGGAGGGAGAAAGAGAGAGAGAGTGAATGAATGAGTTAAGTGATAGGGAGACCCATGCTGATGGCCAGGGACACACAGAGCTCTCCTTCACCACTGGGATTCAGGGAATGTGTGGAACAAATCCTTGATAGGCAGGCGTATGCGGGTGTCACATGTGCTGCATATCCAGCCCTCCCCTCTGGTAATGACTTTACGGTGACGCAGGTAAACCACATGACAGGTCTAATACCATCCAACCATTTATCCGTCATACACACCTTCACTGCATTTTCACCAGGGCTGACACTCTTCACTTTCTACCCCCCCCCCCCCCAGCATTATTTACTATTTCAGGCTGGTGAGGGGACTGAGACTTTGGTAACAAAAATAATCCTGCCATTACTTCCATTAAGGAAGGTTGACCATAGTAAGTTGTACTGAAAAGGTGCAGAGACGGAAGCTTAGTGTTTGTTCAGTGAAGCCACTGTTCTACTGGAGGGTCTGTTTCGGTGCTGTTCGTTTTAATTTTTATTGTTAAAGGGCATATAGAGAGGAAGAATTTCATAGCTTTGCCCTTCTAGTGAGTGTGGGCACTTGATTCGCCTCCTCAGAAGTTCAGAAGTCCATTCAAGCATAAATCTACCAGAGAAAAGATCTATAAAATGAACCACATTGAATAGCTTCTAATGAGAAGTGGAGAGAGATCTCAGAGGAGATAACAGAGAAAGCTGATTTATGTAAAAATTAGTTTACTCATTTCTCTGATACTGTTCTCCAAAGCACCTTAAATGTATTTACAGTTATTTACACATTTATACAGCTGGGTAACATCTTCTGCATCATTTCAGGACAAGGATTTGAATCCAGGTCCCTTGACTAGAAATAGAGGGCTGTACAAACTATGCTACCTGAATTATTTATAATCATAATATGAACTGAATACTGGATTACAAATACAGGTACAAATGAATGACCTTAGACCACAGCGGACAAGACAAATACTATCTGAACTGTCCCCTGACAATTTCCAGCACACACAAGGGATCCTTAATGTAACAACAAGCTATAAGTGAGCGTCATGTTTAATCGCAGATGTGTGGGACAGACCCATGGCCCATGACATCAGTGGGAAAAGGAAGTGAGTTTCGCTGTCACACTGTGGTCAGGAGTAACTGTCTTTCCAATTAACAGCCAAAAAAGGTGGCTGGTTGTGAGCAGCGCATGTTCTTTTGCCGCTGTCATGTTATCAGGAAGCAAGCAATCAACAAGCTCACATTCAGTGGGTTTTTTTTTTTGCCATGAAACTTTCCCTTCATGGTGGCTAAAGGACAAGTGTGCGGACTTCCACTCGGTCCCAGGGCCTTCTGGCAGAGGCATGATCCAAGTGATTCATTTGCATTTCATAGTTGGGCCATTTTAATGTGAAAATTGCCCTAAATGAGAACCAGAGGAGGATGCTGGCCTGACACTTGCAGTTAAATTTACAACCATATGTGTGTGTTATCTTCCTTGGAAATATTTATCTGGAAAGACTGGAACACATCTGTTGCCAAAACACTGGGGTTCACAAGGGTTTATTTTTTTAACAAATTATAGGCACACACATGACTTAAACAAATCCTACGATTAGACAAGATGCTGCAACCATACCAGAAGCTGAAAAAAAGAAAAAAGACATTTAAAGTAGGATAGATAAGTGAAACTGGTTTATAAGAAATGGTGTAGACCTCTAACAATTAGATAGCGACCCTGCAATTATTTTATATTCAATTATTGATAATTCTATATTTTTTTATCCAATATACTAATAGCAAACATTGAAATCAAGGATCTGTTATCAGGCTCAGTTATGATGAATTAATTAAGGAGACATTAAATTTTGAATAGATATCATGATGTGGTCACAGTCGCAATGCGCATGTTTTTAATTAATATCATAAAGCTGGCACACCATGCTAGTGGTTATATGAATGATAAATTCACCTCATCGAGCCTTCTGAACAGAAGTCAGCAATGATGAGGTCATGAATGAGATCCATGTGTCTTTCTTCACATGTATGCACACGTTTATACATTCGTGCAAACACACACATACACACGTAAGCATACAAGCGTGCAGAGTCATGAAACACAGAAAAAGAGCATCCATTTATTTCAGAATATGGAATGCTGATCCTGAAAGGGATTTGACTGTCAAGAAGAACATATAAAGTGGAAAGTGAAGACTTGAAGCTGTTGTTGCAGTAAGTTACAGCCATCAGTTGAGTTCGGGACCCTGGAACACACTGCTGCTCAATGTTTAGGTCTAAATCCCTTACAAAGGGCACTGTTAGCACATCACGAGTTTCTTTTCATGCAAAAAACGTGTGTATGCCGAACTGAAGCGGATGCGAAGATGTCCACATACAGAGGCTTTCCGTGCGCAATATTAGTCTATTGCACGAGATAATTTGTCAATTGAGGAACTCGCCAAGAGTGGCACATTTCTACAGAATAGCTGAAATTTAAAAAAAAAAAAAAAAAACTATTCAAAGATCATAATGGACTGTTACGAGGTTCAAGGCCTAGGTGTACCAACTGCTCAGAGACGCTCACTGACAGCCTTTTTCAAAAAGGGACATTTTCAAGTAATTTTTCATTTTTGAATGACCACCTTATTAGAAGACAAGCCTGTTACTCATGTGAAGAAAAATGTTGATGGCAGTGGCACTAATAAGCTGACTTCACTGCAAAGCGCTGCAGGAAAAAAGGTCTTTCGGCAGCTGTGAAGCAATAATTCGATACCATTACGGCATGCGATGAGAACCACCTGCGCAAACAGTCCTACAAAGGCGGTCCTGTTTTCACAAGGATTTTTCATTTAATTGTCCTTCAGAAGCTAATTTTCACACACGTTCAACAGAAATGCCTACCTTTTTTGGAAATCCTGTTTAGTGGCATCAGTGTACGCAGGGTGTGTGAATGCCTGTTTATGTTTTAAAAATAATCTGTCTACAATTGTTCAGATCTTCTAAAAAAAATCTAGTGTTTTGCGTCCTGCCAGCCACTGCACTGTGAAGTACGTATAAACCTTGTCTAGAACCAGGTTTGCTGACTGGCCAGAGTGCGGGAGTGTTTACAGAAGGGCAGCAAAGGGCTGTCTAACAGAAAACCAAAAATACATCATGATTTATAAACCAGTCCAGAGTTAAGCAACATCAAAACATGTGGCTTCCATGCAAAACAAACCTTAGCACGCAAACCACTCAGGTCACTCAGAGATGGAGAATGAGCCCTCTTCAATGGAGTTTCATTCACAGGCTCTCCGGTTTAAACCTATTGCGGTTCATCCTTTCACCGTCTTACGTTTGCAAAAGAATGCAGCTGTTTAAAACGCTCTGCATTACAAACACTGCAAAAATGGATTAATACACGCACACAGTCAGACAGATACTGTTATATATTTTTCCAAAGAAAATATTTTGAAATCAAAGCTGGTCTTTGGGTCCATGTGGGCAGCCGTGGAGAAGAAAAAACAGCAATGGTTGAGGCTTGTACCCACGTGGAAGGTAAAAGGACTGACCGAAGAACTGAGTTTGCATTTGGAGCGGGCTCAGCTTCTTACATGATGACAGACCAGGGGAGAATGGGTCTGCTGCGATTTGTTACGCTGCTATGGACACTTCCCCTAATTGTTCAGTAGGAGAGGCCTTCCAATGTCTTCATTGCAAGGCCTGGACCGAGAAGATGGTTACAGTCTCCAAGGGCTCTGCTACTGCAGCCTGCATTCGCAAAACAGCACTCAATGAAAACACACTTCCCTGGGAAGAGGGATCCATCATTCTGGAGTGAGAAGCCGTTTACTATAACAGTGTTTTTGTTGCAAGCTGGCTAATCTTGGATTCACGATTTACGACACTGCTGAGAATTGACAGCATCACTCTTATTTTAATAGAACCATAATCCCAACTTCCAAAAAATGTTATTTATTTTCATTTTATCAAGGGTGTAATTGGAAAGTAAAATTTACAACTGATGGGAGATTTGTAATTTTCTGTGAGATGACATCAGAGAATAAATTTAATCCTTAAAAGCATATTATAAAAACAATAAAGAGTATGTTTTAAAATGCACATATCTACAGTCAACACTGCTATTGGTCCACCATTTATTCTGATAAATCCTTAATGGAGTTTGCCATGAGGAAAGTTGATGTGACATCTGAATGACACCCAAGCATTGTTTAAAGGCTCATGGCAAACACTTCCAAGCCTTTCTGTAATTAACATTTTCTGCTCAGACAACCCACAGTCAGCCTATGGGGTAAGTTCCATGAACAAGAGTAATGAAAATTGTGCCAGCCATTTTTATCTTCTGTGTTTTCACAAGAAGTGGGAGATAATAAGCACAGTCACAAATATTAGAATAAGTGTATTCAAAGGTGAAGAGCAGCTCTCAGTGAAGTATAATGGTCAGAAAACCATTAGGGTTCAGTACCTGTACAAAAATATGAAAATGATCAGTGCTCTAGTTACTCCAAGGACAGACATTAACACCTAAAATGGATGTTAGCAGATAACAACTGGCAGAAATCCAAAAATAAGCAGTCCACAGTAAAACTGGAGCTTTGATAAAGTAAAACAAGGAAAATAAATCTGCCCCATAATGAGATTACAGTATATCATTTGCAGATCAAAATTAATTTAGGAGCCAAACAAAGTCTGAATTATAACAACAGAAATCCCAGAAAATGTAATACTAAGACTACTCTGACCAGTATAATCCTGGATAATTTAACACTGGGGTCTCAAAGTCCCTCTGTAGAGGTTCATGTGGAAGCTGGTTTTCATTTCAGTCACTTTGTGTAATTATTCCAGTCACAGCTTAATTATATGAATATAATTTGGAAACATTTATCCATCTGCTTTTCTCCAAAATTGCTTAAGTAAAACACAATGCTTATTACTGGTAGGGCACAAAGAGCTGCAACCTGCAGAGATACAAGGTGCAAACTGTGCAAATTAAACAAAGCAGCTGGAGGAAAAACCTGGACGGACAACCTCAGTGACCATCTGTGGCCTAAGATAGAGGCCCGTGCCATAAAACATGTTTGCATGTAATATACCTTTTTCTGCAGCGCAGTGATAGCTCAGCACACAGGTCATGAGGATAATAACACAGTGGGGGTGGGTACCTCTGTTTCCTGGGTAACTTTATATTTTTCAGTGTATGCACTTGAAGAAAGTGTCTAATTGGCTGGGAGCATGTGGATTACACAGAACGGCACTGACAGCGACTCGAGGATGACTGTAAACACAGCCATTCAGAGCAGGACTGAGCGGTCTCCCTCCGCCTGCAGGGAGTTCAGTACCCACGCCTCCCTGCAGAAGCTTGAACGCAGACTCAATGCACTGTACCACAACAAAAAGCGCCTCTCGTTGACCTTTTTAACCCCTTCCTTAATGGGGGATAATAAGGGCTTTGCTGAACCTTATCAGCTCTGGCAGGGGATTAAGAGGAAAAAGATGCTTAATTTGCCACCAGTGTGGAGGCTGGAGCTTTTGTTGTGAGTTGTCGCTGCCAAAATGGATGTGGTGACCCCTCGCAAAGTATCAGCTCCAGGGAGAGCTTAGCGTGACAGCAGCCTGTTCCCTCGAGTCTGTGTACACAAACACACTCAGCAGCCTCCCGGGGACTCCAGGTGAAGCCCAAATACAACACCCACGTAGGCTCCAGAAGCCACATGGACGGAAACTGATCCGTCACCTTTGTACCATAGTATCACAATACCACAGAAATCTACACACATTATTTTTGTTTGGTGGCGAGGGGGATACTATTCTTGTTGTTTGAATTTCTCTTCTGTTTCTGTTACCACAATAGTCATAGGCTATTAAACTCTTGAGATAAAAATCAAATTTGAGAGGGTCTGTTTTTAAAAGCTCACACTGCACTCCTTTGGCTGCCTCCTGCACAGGATGTGTGTGTGTGTGTGTGTGTGTGTGTGTCTGTGTTTGCATGTGCACGAGCAAGAGTGCACTGAGCACAGCAGAAAATTTCCTCTTAGTGGGACCGTCCAGAGGAAGCCAGCTCATTTCTGCAGTGCCGGTCTCTTGTGCTGCTCTGATCGACAGATCGTTTTCATAACCACTTCTCTGAGGTCAGAGCCCAGTCTGCTGCAGTCACGCAATCCCCCGCCTGGCGAGCCTCGCCACACCGCTACTACACGAGAGCCTCTTAAAGTGACAGTGACTGTTTTCCCTGCACTCGCGGTGCAGCACAAAACCCACCTGTACTTCACTTATGACATTAATTGAGAAAAAAAATTACTGCATAATCGTTTTTCTTTTCCATTTTTACATTTTGCATTGACCCCATCTCTTTACAAGATCGCATGATAATAATTTGTACTAGCCATACATATTTGCTTTTGTCACATTGCCGTACAGACCATGCAAGCTGACCAGTATGACAGTTTGACCACTGAGGTCAGAGTAAAAGACCAAGTGAAACACTGATAGGAAAGCCAAAGCTTCTGCTGAAGGGCAGATAAACACCCTCCCGGAGAACGTGCATCCATATCCCAACGTGAATTATCCAACATCATAAAAGTGGTTTTACTTCAGAGTTTTCCTTGGAATGGAAGTGAAGACTGAGACAAGGAGTGTCAAATAAAAGAAAAAAAATGAAGATTATCAAATTCTGAAGACATCCGCACCTGTGGTAGAGCTAAACTGGATCATACAAGATCATAACCAAGCCTACGTACACTGTGGTTTTCGTGATATGGTTAGCCTTGGCAAATGACAAGTGAAACACGTGAAAGTCAAGTATGACCCTTTCGATGTGAAAGGCGTCCACTGCACGTTATGCGTTAGGACTTCTCCCCATGCTCCATGCTACCTCCTATCTTCAGAGGCACCTCAATTCTGTGGTTCTCCTCAAAAAGGCTGATATCAGGAAGGAAAAAAAACAAGAGAAGAATGGGCAAACAAATGGGAAGTGCCAGTTCAGTGCTCTTCTGAGTCAAATGTACGGTAGCTTTGTCACATGAGGGCAAATTTAGTCACTGTGTTACATCAAAATGCTTGAGCAAAACTGCGATGAAATTCTGCTGCTGGTGTCAGAACCCTGTGAAGGAACAGTTTTATTGAATGCTGTGCAGACTATTTCTAAATGTTCATTTGCATCTTCACAGAAAATTGGGTCATTTGTTTCTAGGGGGTTTCATACCTGAAGGTCCAGCATACATTTAAAATTAAAATAAGACAATACACGATTTGAAAAACAATCGGTGTGCTTTAAACTCATTGCCTTCCTAGATTTTATTTATTTGGCTGTGTATTAACTGTTCTAATTTTACTTCACCGTTCACATAAAGTTATGACCCCATACATTAATCGAGTAATAATGAAGAACATCATTTGTGCAACAGTGATTTTTTTTTGACTGAAAGCATAGAAAGCCATCTCAATTGTATCATACTGTGTAGTTGGAGAGATCTGAGAAGAATACAGCTGGAGCTTCCTGTGGTTCCTGCCAGCACCTTCCCCCATGGAAGGAAGGGCCTGAACCACAGCAGATGGGGGGGAAGCCTGTATTGCAAAAGGTGTCACGCTGATTGCTATGCGTTGACCATTACGCAGCACAGGGGTTTCTCCCCATATACCAACAAGGTGAACATGAGAACCATAAAGCTACAGAGACCCAGAAGTGAATCATTTTCCCCAGCAATTATACTGTGGATACACTCCATGATCGAGGTCATAGTTTGGCTTTTTACACATGTTAGAAGCTCAGAACCAATGAGACAGAGCCTTGTCTAAACTGACAAATGCTGGCAACATTACAGAAACCCCCCCAGGCACAACCCAGGTGCTTTCCATGTCTCTTGGCTTTTAGTTTATAAGTACCATTGTTATAAACAGGAAATATACTCACATTACCTAATCACAGTAAAAATGTTGTGATCATAGGTAAATCACACGTTGGAGGCTGTACATCATAAAGGATTCCACTAACAGTAACTACATACTCTGTAGTACTTTAGACAGATTAATTTGACTGTTCGGTGGGGTGAAATGTGTATTCTGTCCAGTTTCATTATGTTATTTACAGTTCATTTAATGCATCTGTACAATAAAGTATACAGTAAATTAATAACATCAGCTATTCAGTGTAAATGTAATCATATTTCCCATTATATTTCCCTTCAGGAAAATTAAAAGCCATAATATGTTGTTTGCAATTCTTTAAATAAAACTCTATTTGAAGTGAAAACATCCATGTTGAAATGAGAAAGGCAGACCAACACTGTGGAACAGTCAGACTTGTACACCTAGGGTTAACGGTGAATTCGAGGATGAACAATGACATAAATCTATTCTCTTCTTTGAGATGTCACCATCAACGGTTCTCCAAGTTAGTTGAGAAATGTCTGTGTATTTAACTCAGACACTCCTGCACATGTGATGGATAAACAACTGTACCTATAGCAATGAAGAGACAATACTGAAAAAAAGGTCAAAAAAAGGTAGAGCAAACAAAACAGACAAACTAAAGCAATCCATGTGCATCTTTCCTGCCCATGTGTGCAGCCAAGTGTTTATAGATAGGTGTGAATATGAGATTCTAGGGGTGCAAGTTACATGTTCAAGTGTTTGAATGGATCTTTTTGTGTGTGTGTGTGTGTGTGTGTGTGTGTGTGTGTGTGTGTGTGTGTGTGTGTGTGTGTGTGTGTGTGTGTGTCACGGGATCTTCCAAGCCTGCAAGGCAGGGTGTGAGAGTGTTAGTTTAACTTCAGCGGTTAGCATCCTCAGACACCAGCGGCAAGAAATTACAAGGCACAGCTCATTCCTTAGACTGACAAATGACAACAGAAAACACACAATTTTCCTGCTTGCCCCACAACACCATATTACTTACCAAAACAGAAAAAGCTACTTAAAATAGTCAGAGTGACGGTTACACCTTTTGTCAAGACAAAGTTGAATCATTTGAGGAAAGTGTTGTTTGTCAAAATGTTGAAATCTCAGTTATTTCAGCTGCCAAGTGATTTGATAAATTATTAAATCTTTTCATATCAGTATTCAAGCAACAATGCATTTGAAAATATTTATACTTTTTTTGCTCCTCTTCATTCAATGCCTCCACAACAATGGTATATATTTCTTTTATTTAATAAATATTTCAATAATTTATTACCACCCACGCAGACAAAAAATTGTTTTGTATCGCTCCGTTTCAATAAGAACACCACTACCATTCCAGAGAACAGGATAACAAGAACTTACAGTAAAAATTATTACTGACATGCAAATGATTAGACACATGAACAATTTGTGAAACTATCATGTAAACACTGAGCTATCAAACCAAAACAGCTACAGTCTTTCCAGACATAAAAACTCAAATTTACTTACATTTTGCAAAAATGTCTGACAACAGCAAGTATAAAAATATAAGAAACAGCAACATGAGAGTGAACATGAATCATAAACATGACATATGACAGGTTGGATCACTGAACTAAACTCCTTCATGACGTATCGGGGTCATTTTATCATAGTTTGCACAACATTGCGTGCAAACAGATTAGTATCCTGTAGATCCAATTGTCCACAAAGAGTAAAAAGCTGCTTGCCCATGAATGTTTCCTTTGAGCCGATGATGAAGCAGTACACAGACTGTTTTTATCCAGTAATGAGGATGATGCTGCTTCAAAAGCGCCAGTCTTTGAATTGATGTTATTATACCTTTTCTTCCCTTATGCTCCTATTTATTTGTGCAGACTAATATGATGTTGAACCCTACAATTAGATAATGCATTAAAATGTGTATGCTTGTGTATGGAGGGGGGTGCGGTGGCGCAGTGGGTTGGACCGCAGTCCTGCTCTCCGGTGGGTCTGGGGTTCGAGTCCCGCTTGGGGTGCCTTGCGGCGGACTGGCGTCCCGTCCTGGGTGTGTCCCCTTCCCCCTCCGGCCTTACGCCCTGTGTTGCCGGGTAGGCTCCGGTTCCCCGTGACCCCGTAAGGGACAAGCGGTTCTGAAAATGTGTGTGTGTGTGTGTGTGTGTGTGTGTGTGTGTGTGTGTGTGTGTGTGTGTGTGTGCTTGTGTATGTGTGTGCCCAACTTTGAATATGTATGGAAGGAAAACATTCTGGACGAGAAATGAGGCTTTCATACAAAAGGCAAAGCCCGAGACAGGATTTTATGGGTGACATATGTTCACGTGACCAACTTCAGCAGTAACCATTGACTCTCACCTAGGAGGATTTAACAACTGCTGGGGGACAAAAAGCTAAACATCTCAAGTTCCTTGTAAATAATTCCTTCACAAAAGAAATGACTCCTGGTCTAATTCTTAAACCCTTATAGCAGGAAGTATGTATCTGTGGAAATCTTAAAATGTGATGATGGAAGACTGAAGTAGTTGAAATGATGAAACACAAGAAATGCAGGAAGATGAAGGTGGGGGGTAGGGGTACAGAGAACCATTAAAAACCAAAGGCTTTGAAAGTGAAGCCTCGTAAAACATACAGTCTGTCGTTTGGATCAACGGGGGGGAGGGTCCTGTCCTGATCCTGATTGGAATAATGCGGCATTAAAGCATGCTATCTGATGGAAACAAAGGGCGAAGCGTCAGCAGGGGAAATGAAACGTCCCATTTCGGCACGCAAGCTATGCGGGGGAATCTGCCAACGACGGGTGAGCTTCTGCTCAGCACAAGAGCAACAATCAGACCCTTCGAAGGCCAGAGTAAACATAACACTTTGGGCAAAGTAAACGGAACCTGGTGCTGGATCCCACCCATGCACAAGCATCCAACAGGCAGTGCTACACTGCACAGATGTCAAACTTGCTCTGAAACCAGATTTCTTTCTGCTTGTGGGGTTGGATGTTGAAGCAAAAACTTTGAACTTTAGGACTGTTATCATTCAGATCATTTATCTCCTGAAGAAAATTGGGATGCTTCCACTAAGAGTGCTACAAATAAGTGGAAATAAATGAATAGAGAATACAGAGAGGAATAACGTGAAAAGGAGAAAATGACCCCTGAGTCTTGCTGGAATTTGTAATTTACATTTTCTGTTAAGCTTCAATCAAAGTAAATGACAAAGTATGAAGCATACAGTAATAGTGAACATGGCTTCTTTGCTACTCCTCTACTTTTCAGTAATTCAATACTTTCAGACTTTTCAACAAAAACAATAATTAAATATCCACCATTATAATAGCTCTTCTTTGAAGGGTTTTGACAAACATAATCCTGTTAGGTCAGGATATTTACGAACAATTAGGTTTTGCTCCGAAATAAAACTATACAATTATCAGTGTTGCTAATATGTTGATTTATTTAACCATTTATGTTTCAGAGGCTTTTTAGGTTAGAACAGTGAATATATCTGACTTGCAACTGAATGTCTATTGTTTTTGTTCCGCCAAACAGGTTTTTGCCTACAGAGTCTACAGTTGTTAATATTCATGCCATACATCCCTAAAATCAAAACTGTGATCAGAAATTAGACATCAAATAAAATCAAGACTGAAATCAAATGATACATACATCCACTGAATGCCCTGACTTATGGAGACATCAAGAGGAAGACACTTCTCTCTGTGAAACTAGGAAACTAGCTTCCTCTTCAGTGGTACCCCAAGTTTGCAGTGTCTTGGTCATTGACATAGCCACTGATGCATCACAGAGAGAGACGAGATGCAATGAACAGAACACCAGAATAGCAACAGAGAAATGTACACCTTAGGTAGAGACAAGTTCAGAATGTCATATGGTGTTAGAATCTGCATATCCAAAAGCCAGCTACCAAATGTATTCAATTTCAGAGTGCTGCATTTAAGTTCTTCTAAAACGACACACCTGGGGTAGGCTTGAGATATTCCTGTACATTATAATGAGAAAATGAAAATAAACATATCAATTATTGTAAACATAAACCATTGTTAAACATCTCTGAGCTGTCAGGTGAAAGGCTTAATAAGATTGCAACAAGTATTATATATTTATTAAATTAAAATGCTACAATAAACATCTAATTTTTATGGGTTTCAAATTTTCTGGATTCAATGGGAGAAGCCTTTTTCAATTAACATACACTTTTTCTTTAATAAAATTCCAACGTTTCTATCTTGAAAGAAGAAGCCACATGACACCAACTCTCTGACTACTATGAAACAACAAAAATAAATCTGATTATGTTTTCCTTGAAATCATAGATAATTCTAAACTTTAGAGTCACAAAGTCCAGTTACACGACAAAACCCATGAGTGCTGAATGACATTATGTCATTACAACCCACCAAAGTCAGAAGTCAGCCCTCAAATCTTGCAGTGTTAGGGTCAGAGTACAGCTATTTACAGTAGAACACTAAAAACATACCTTCCTTTCTTCTGCATTACAAATTACGCCTCTGGGCTCAGGGACTGTGCCAAGGAGTAGTCACGCAATGCTCTTAGTGAATAACTGAAGCATTCATTACCCATAACTGTCCTGTGCCACTTCTCATTGAGGGCAATTACTCCCTTATGTGCTTGGAACCTCCAGTTTGCTATGATCCCCTGAACTGCTGCTTTAATTTTTTTCTTCTTCTCTTTCTTTCTACCCCTCCATTCCCAATAGAAATATATTTTGTCATGTTCACTCACGCTGCCATGAAGCAAACCCTACGTCTGCCAGCAGTGACACTGCGCCCTTCATATGTAAGGACCGAATGTTTCACCGACAGGCAGCTGGCCACGCCAAACAGAAATCCCTTTTTTTCCACAGGCAAATTTGTTTCCTCTCTTCTAAACATGGAACCAAACCCAAAAAGCTCTGCAAATGTCAGACAGAAAGAAAAGACAGAAAAGTTCTTTGTACCAAGTCCAAACCATCAGGAATTTCATTGTTATTCTTCTAAAAGGAATTCTCTGTCATTTCCACTTGTAACTGGAATTTGCTGACGAAAAATAATTGAGAGGTATTATTGCTGTGTGACGAAAAAAAAACATATAAATAAGTTAAAGGTTTAAATTAGAGACCTCTGTTGTTGCAAATGATTTTAAAAGGAAGTTTAACAGGGTAATTTTCAGGCAACCTCCGCTCTTAATTAGAACGAGATAAACCAGTTCCATGTACAGACACAAAAGTCCACACACCCATAACTTCCGCTGTGAACCATCCATAGCAGCACTCCTCTGTTGATGAAGTCTCAGCAAGAAAATCTGTAACCCCGTCCACAGACAGACTCCTCTGTCCGCCTCCAGGCTGGAAAGTATGCAACCATATGACATCAAACAGTGACTCTTTAGATCCAGTAATTGAGCTTCGGCTGAAAAATGTCCTAACATACATACACACTCTGTAACATTGTTTCCTAATTACTAAATCTGTACGGAGAGTAGGCACCACAGCAGCACAGTGGATAGCACTGGTGCCTCATACCTCCTGGGCTGTTGGCTCAGACATGGGTTTGAACCCAGCTCAGTCTGGGTGGAGTGTGCATGTTCTCCCGGTGTTTGTGTTGATATGCTCTGGTTTCCTCTTGCAGCCCACAGACATGTGTTTCAGGTGAACTAATGACCCTAAGTTGCCCATAGAGTGTGTATGTGTGAGTAAATGAGTGTAAATGGTGTACCTTACCTCATGGCCTATGCTTTCAGGATATGCTGTGGATCACTGCGATCCTGCACTGGACAAGCACTTATTGACAATGGATGAATGGATATGCAAGTACACATGTACAGATACTCTTCTTCACATTGTATTCTCTGCATAAAGCTACATATTCTGTATGTATAACTGTGCAGAACAGACACTAAACTCTAGATACTATCAGATGGTAAACAAAACTGCAGCCTTTGGCATGCTGCCTTTTCTGCCGTAATAGCTGTGAGACACAGCTATTAGCATGGAACATTGTCCACAAGAAACAGGAACTCAGGTGATTTAAAGAGGTATGAAGAATACATGAGGATACATAATGCACCCATCTCTTTTCAGTGCAGGAGTCCTGTGGCAAGGTGATCGCTATTTAATGTCCAGCAGGAGGTGAGGTTTACAATGTCACTGCCACCGTATGCCTCATTTGCTGACAATAGGGTCAGTGATACTCAACAATGGTTCGAGCCATATTGCTTACGGCCAGCTACCGCTTGTAAAGGTAGCGCACCGATGATACTGTAGTGCTATGATATGCTGTTGGCACAATGACAAGCTGCTGTTATGGGTGTAGCACACCTGGATCCCTCTGCCGAGATCCCACTACTCCTCAAAAGCGATCACGGACCAGGAGTAAAAATGACTCCAGCAGGAGGACTTTTTAAAACTAAGAGTAGTCAAACCATAATTAGTGCATTTGCCAATCCTGTTACATCCACTGTAAGCTTATTGTAAGCCACCCAGCTTGAGTCAGAGAACACAAGTGTGAGACCTAAGCGCTTCTGATACAAGAAGCAAAAAGTGAAGTGCAGAACATAGTGAAACAGAAAATGTAACAGTCTTAAGTTTTTGCATTCAAATATGGCACAGTGGTTAAAATTACCCACAGCAAAGTCCCTTTAAAGCCACTGGTGCTGAGCAGAAGTAATGACTTTCAAACAGCTCAGCTGGGACACTGAATAAAATGAGGAGTACATAACACAGAGCAGGGAACAATTTGTCCTGCATTTGTTTCTTTAGTCATTGGGGTGAAAATAAACTCCCCACATTTTAACAGGTTTTTTTTAAATTCTCATTTTACTGTTGGCCAACAGTGTTGGCAACATCTGTACCATCAGAAAAAAAATTCTTTTAAATTTTATGTTTTTTTCTTAATGTTTATTAAGCGTGATTAAAAACCACGTCCTACTGATATAAAACTTTGATCCTTTTAAGTTAGTCCTTCATAATATAATCTACCACAACATTGTATGCCTAATTAAAAAAACGAATCTTTTTCACAAGAGCTAAAGTACAGCGCATCAGTGTATCTTCAGATGAATACAGGTAACAAAGAAAAAGGAAAACTAGTCGGTTTGTTCAGCAGCATTTCATTCAGCGGTGTATGAAGTATTTCTTGAAGGATGGACAGACGCATTCCAGCCAGAGTTTAGAACATTCTTCTCTGCAAAGTTTCCAGGGTTACTAATATGTTCCTAGAGACACCAGCCACATTTGGATCCATGGCATTCTCACCTTCAAGGACCAGAGGTCCAGCTGGGCTGCTTGCCTAACCCTCACCATGTATAATTACAGTGGACAGTGGAGTTCAGAAATAATTACAGGTCCGCAAAGCTTGTGTCCTTGACAAAAGGAGTAAAATGTCACCCCAGATGGCTGCAAGAAAACATCTCCCTGGGTCCATCATGCATTTAACCCTGATCACTTAAACAGGAACAAAAAGATTCTTGCGTAGTTTTTTCCATTCAATTTTAGAAATAAATGTACTAATAAAACAGTTCTGAGAAATAATGACTGCGAGTTGAAAATACTGATCCAATTCTTCTGGAATTTAATTTCTAATATCAAACAAGGGTTTATCTTCGCAAGTAAACTAAATGAAGAATGTTTTGGTCATTGTTAATGAAATAACATGTTTAGTAAGTTATTCATCTTTCAATTTTATGGATATTTACTTAAGAAACCAGTTTACATGTTTATGAAAACAAATTTGTGGATCTTTGACCCTATTAACCAACATTTCCTTTTTCTGTATTCCTGTTTTTGTTTTCTGAAACTGAACTTTCAAACAAACATGTGAGAGAGAAACAAAGAGAGAGAGAGAGAGAGAGAGAGAGAGTGGCAGATTCAAGACAGACTCAACGTCTTCTGTGCAGTAGGTGACATCTGAACTTCAACAATCTTCCAGGTTAGGAGTTTAACAACAGCGAATAATTTGAAAAAATTGACCCAAAAATGTGTGTAGTAGAACCGAAATGTGTGCATCAGAGAACAACAAGTATATATCAGTAAAGAAAATATTTGCCATTAGTTTCAGTTACACGAGGGGGGAGTGTGGTGGTGCAGTGGGCTTGGCTGGTGCCTGCTGTGCGGCAGGGTTCGAGTCCTGCTTGGGGTGCCTTGCGATGGACTGGCATTCCTTCCACGGCGCTTCCCCTCCCCCCCTTAGCCCTGTGCCCTGTGCTTCCGGGATAGGCCCTGGGTTGCCACTACCCTGCTCGGGACAAGCATCTGCTGACGTTGGTTGGTTCAGTTACACATAATAAGCTTTGCCAGAGCAAAATTATCCACAAACAGGCAGTAAGGTATGTGCATCATGTGCCACTGAAAATGCTTTACATTAATGTACACTAATGCTATACTTCAATGAGAAAAAGAGCCAATGAAAACAACTTCATAGCCCACTCATTCTTAAGAAACACTAAAGACAAAATCAGTGCACATTCTACAAACAGAGAGAGAAGTGGATACAATCTGATCTGAAATGATTTACATTCAGTTGGCATGCCTACTTACATGTCACACACACACACACACACATTTTCAGAGCCGCTTGTCCCATACGGGGTCACGGGGGAACCGGAGCCTACCCAGCAACACAGGGCGTAAGGCCGGAGGGGGAGGGGACACACCCAGGACGGGACGCCAGTCCGTCGCAAGGCACCCCAAGCGGGACTCGAACCCCAGACCCACCGGACAGCAGGACTGCGGTCCAACCCACTGCGCCACCGCACCCCCTCCTACTTACATGTCCTAAGAGAAAAACCCCACTGAAGTTCTACCTGTTCTAGTGCATCAGTTACAGAGGGTGACAGGTCTCCATTCAGGGAGTCTTCCAGCAGCAATTTTATGTTTACATCAATTCTTTCTCCCTCCTCCTGACTCAATGTGAGTAACTCAGTATGTAGAATTTAATGGACTCCATGTTGCATAACTATGCACAAAATATGATTCCTTCTAATAAATACTTTTTCTGCTCAGTTCACAGTTATTTCAAGGATAGAAGGGTGCTAAGCATTAACGTTCCATAATCTATATAGTTAAATCTGTGAAATTTACACACACACACAAACACACACACACACACACACACACACACACACACACACACACACACACACACACACTGGTTGAAGTCGCTTGTTCCAAGTGGGGTCGCAACGAGCCAGAGCCTAACCCAGCAACACAGGGCACAAGGCTGGAGGTGGAGGGGGCACACCCAGGACAGGATGCCAGTCCGTTACAAGGCACCCCAAGCGGGACTGGAACCCAGACCCACCAGAGAGCAGGGCCCGGCCAAACCTGTTGTGCCACTGCGCCCCCCTTGTGCAATTTACTTCTGGATTAAAAAAGTTTTTAGGAATTATGTCTATCTAAATAATTTGCCTCTACAAAGCCACAAGTGCAGCCAAAGGGAATCACAGTGAATCTGTTGCATCACTGTCAATGCACACATTCTCTGTGAGGATGCACTTGATATTTAGTGATATACGGTGCATTTTGCCACCATATCAAATGAAATGGCTCTGGATACAATTATCAGTTAAATTGTTATAATTGAAATTTCACTTGTTTTATGTTACTTGCACTAGTTGCTTTGACTTCTCTGACTCCACTCTCCTCTGTAACACCTTGCATCACGCTACTGATTACCCAAGTGAATTGTTAAACTGGTAAATTTTGAGAGTGAGGAAAATATGCACAGTCATGATGAATGTGGTAAGAATATGGAATGAGTTTTGCTCAGCAAAGGTCCAGGGGGTTATGAAACGGAAGTGGCCGGAGCATGACATCTTACTGACGTGATCGAGAGGGGCCAGAGTTCCTGTTGCCACACTCTTCCCCATTGAAAGGCCTTATTTATAGCAGGAGCAGACACTTATTACCAAACCCACTTCCTCACTTAAGCACGCCGCGACCCCTCGCCCCAGACTCTGTGTCCGCACAAACAGGCCCTCAGACCAGGACCAATTCCATTGGCCAACTGGGGACCAAGAAAACAAAGGAAAGAGCAAGTAGGGAAGAAATTAAGACTCTTAAGACGAAAATACGGCTGTAAGACATCTATGAAAAAAATAAAAAGATGTCAGCTTCTACAAAACGCTCCACTGAATCCAGTATTTCTCACCTGAAAATGCTACGAAAAGCACGTCAGTACTACAGGAGCACTAAGGGCTGAGCAGGGCTGGAGAAAAAGCTGATGGTGAAAGAAGCTTTACACTTGCCCTGGGGTTATGTTGAGACACCATTGTATTTGTTTTCTTACTCACACATTTGTGGTGTACGTAATGTTTTTGTGCATGTAAAGGAGGTGTACAGTCCTCCCATTACTCTCTCAGGAAGCGCATTCCTTTCCATAATAACCCCTCTGGACAAATACACTCTCAGTGGATGCTTTGTTATAAAAAGAAAGTGTCTGTGACACTGGTGAAAACTTTGCTGCAATGGCACCAGTTAGTGCTTGGAAAAATTTTACAAAAGCTGCAAAAAATAGAAAATATTCCCAGGAGAATGTTTTCAAAAATGGTTTCAGCTGAGAAACAAAGAAAAATGACCCTGCTTGCTCACTTTCAGTATCCGCTTGTCCTACTCAGGGTTGTGGTTACCTGAAGCCTACCTTAGAATCACAACACGCAAGGCTGGGTGTTTTACCCTGGACACGGTTCCACTCCACTGCAGGGTAGCCACACACACAGTCACACACATAAGCACTCACTATGGGAAAAGGAGAGGATCCAGTTCAGCTTAACTGCTTGTCTTTGGATGTGTGGGTGGAAACCGGAGCACCCAAAGAAAATCCACACAAATACAGGGAGAACACGCAAACTCCACACAGACTGAGCTCAAACAGCCTAGGTGCTGAGGTGGCAGTGCTACCTGCTGCATCACTGAAAAATAAATATTTAAAATCTTAAATTCCAATACTGTTCTGTGTTAAACTTCTGTAACATCAGTTGCATCTTTTAAAAGTACTCCCTCAGATTAGGGGTATAACTAAGGGTACAACTAGTCAAGTACTGGAGAACTAAAAAAATATTAAGAGTGGTACTCAAAAGAGTCATACACAGGCTTGCTTGAACACTGGAGGAAAAGCCCACATATGCCACTAAATATTAAGTTTTTTTTTCCTTTTTTGACAGTGCAGCATGGCCCTGCCATGAAGTGCACTCTGATAAGATTCACCTTAAATCACCTTAAATGTGGCATTCACACACACACACTTTCAGAACCGCTTGTCCCTTACGGGGTCACGGGGAACCGGAGCCTACCCGGCAACACAGGGCGTAAGGCCGGAGAGGGAAGGGGACACACCCAGGACGGGACGCCAGTCCGCCGCAAGGCACCCCAAGCGGGACTCGAACCCCAGAACCACCGGAGAGCAGGACTGCAGTCCAACCCACTGCGCCACCGCACCTCCTATGTGGCATTCAATTGACTGAAATTAAAAGGACCTGATGCCAGAGATGACTGCTCATCCACAAGAATAACCCAACTGTATTTCCACAGTTGGGGGCACGGTGGTGCAGTGGGTTGGACTGGGTCCTGCTCTCCGATGGGTCTGGGGTTCAAGTCCTGCTTGGGGTGCCTTGCAACGGACTGGCGTCCTGTCCTGGGTGTGTCCCCTCCCCCCTTCAGCCCTACACCCTGTGTTGCTGGATTAGGCTCCAGCTCCCCGTGACCCTGTATGGGACAAGCGGTTCAGAAACTGTGTGTGTGTGTGTGTGTGTGTATTTCCACAGTAGGGAGCAGTATGTCACCTGCAGAGGGTTCTAACAAAACAAGCACTCAAGAAGGGACAGGGTGAACCCAAAAAGTGTAGAGGGACACACAGCTACCTTGGAAGCATTTTGATTTACAGTGGACCCCACTTGCACCCTCCTACATGAAGCCCTCAGTAACATGTCTACATGCGACATAGCTTGAGGTGGCCTTGAGGTTTTACACACGATGTCTGACTCCTTCAACCTGTGACTCCATGGCCAAAGATGTGCTTTATTTTCACATAGTCTCTCTTCAGTTTGCATGACTGACAGATGTGGTGTCATGAGGGGCTGGGAATGGGGGGATAGAGACACAGCGGCCCACTTAGGCCAGACTAAACATATCACAATTAAACAGAGAACCTTTCTTCCACAGATCTTCATAGTCTCCACATTTGAAAAATTACATAATGGAGAGAATGTACCACGAGGTCCTGCTGAACTTAATAGAATGTTAATTATGAGAGAAAGCAGATCCATTATATTAAGCTTGAAATAAGCTCACTTAGCAATTTTTAGGATAATACAGGTGGGTCCACCAGACGGTGATTTAAAAAACTAAGGGTGGTTAGGAGACATATGTTAATGTACTCTTTTCAGATAAAGTTTCACAACTCCTCTCAGACCTTTCAGCGTGACGCTGGTCTTCAAAGGAATGAAAGCGGATAGGGCGAAAGGCGAGCGCTTCATTGATAAACACTTCCAGATCAACATGCTTGAGAAAACCTGCCCCAGTTGAATTTGATTAAAACATGGCAGCGAGCGTGGACAAGGCTGTTAAAGTGCTCCGTGAGCATTTCCCAAGCAGGACTTTGAAGTCTCGGCCCTCTTGCCCTCTGTGGCTCAGATGCAAGACGAGTGCGGTTGGCTGCCAGCTCCACAGAAAGCTCGGTGAGCGCACCACCCTACCGGCAACCAGCTGCATGAAACGCCTTATGAGGAGTGTGTGTTTTGGGCGGGGGGCTACAGGAGAGGTGGCAACACACAGTCCATACAATCAGTAAACTCATCTTCTCAGCTGAAAATGCCACAGAGACATCACTAGAGGAAAAAAGGAAACATCTGTACAAACAAGCATAGGATCGTGTGGTCTGATAGAGAAAGTCAGGCTCAGAGAAATGTAGTTTCATTATCCATGACCGAGACGCACACTCATGAAGGGATACAACTTGGTAGGTGGCCAAGAGAGCTTTACAGTTATCTGATTGTTACTTCTAGACTATGCTTGAGGGTAAATTTTCTTTAATTTCTATCATTTTTAATATTTCATATACTATTTTCATAATCTAATTGTCTAACTATAGTTAGTGCTTAAGGAAAAGGGCTTGCAGGCAAAAAGGTTGCAAAGTCAAAGACCAGGGTAGTTTGTACTTTTAAGGAAAAAGGTTATTTTGAAAAATTCTAGTAAATACGCACACACACACACATTTTCAGAACCGCTTGTCCCATACGGGGTCGCGGGGGAACCGGAGCCTACCCGGCAACACAGGGCGTAAGGCCGGAGGGGGAGGGGACACACCCAGGACGGGACGCCAGTCCGTCGCAAGGCACCCCAAGCGGGACTCGAACCCCAGACCCACCGGAGAGCAGGACTATGGTCCAACCCACTGCACCACCGCGCCCCCCTTTTCTAGTAAATATTCAGCTGTAAAAAAACTTTCGTTAACCACTTGTCCTGGTCACAATCACAGAGGTCCGGAGCCTATCCCAGAATCACAGGCCAAGAGGAGTACATTCTGGACAGGACACCAGTCCTTCACACAGTAGCCACACACATACAGTAGAAGGATTATAAAATCTTATAGTTACAATCTACTTATAATGTATTTACTATGAAGTAAACAGGTCATCTGGAGAAATTTTTTCTGCCAAACAAACTAATGCAGTTTGTGAATACATTGTTAAAAGAAGTATGCCTCTAATGAAGAAGTGTCAGATGTAATTGCCTTTCTATGCATATCTTTGGAAACACATTAACTCAAAATATGCAACATATACTATAAACCAAAAGTTTTATGCAAACGTGTAAAACTGCAAGAGGAAAATTTTGTAAATACACTACTTTAAGTCAAAGCGACAAATGGATTCAAGAGTCACAGCAGCAGGGCTTTGCCTTTGGTGAAGTCGTATCATTTTGACAGTTATTTGGAGAGACACACCCTGAGCAATATGTCAAGTGATAATCATCCAAAGACAGCAAGCAGGAGCTCATACTAGAGACAGATAAACTGTCAAGTAGCAGCTTTAACCCAAAAGTAGCCTGATACTTAAAAACTGCAACTACACCACAAGTGTTACAAATATGTACCCAGTATACAGTGTATTTTGCATTTGTGCATACAATTCACCTGAATTAATTTCACACACACCCATATGAGCATTTATATACACACACACATATAAAAGGACTGTATGGTGGTACAGTGAGTAGCGCAGTCCCCTCACAAAATCTGATCTGATTGGGCATATGTTTGAATCCACTTCAGTCTGTGTGGAGTCTCGATGTGCTCTCTGCATCTGTGCAGGTTTCCTCCAAATGGCAAGTGGTTCAAGGTGCACTGGACACTCTAAATGAACTGGTCTATGTAGGAGGGCTGGCTACCACAGAATACACTCCTATCCTGTCCAGGGCGTACTACCCCAGCCTTGAACCCAGCAATTACAGGATACGCTCTGGACCACCGTGATAATGACCAGGACACATGGAGTATTTACATATAATAGATCCTGAGAAGCTATGCATTTTATATGTGCTACTGAAAATTTTTTTAATTTCTTTCAACAGAAACTTGAATAACTTATAAAAAACTAATGAAACTAAAGCATTTATCCGTGCAAATTGAGGTTACGCTATACTGAGACAACAAACCAGTGATACAAGAAGCCCAAGTGTATGAAGCCAAAAACAAGACAAGAGAGCTTTACAGTTATCTGTTGTTTGTCTGTTGTTCATATAATGAAACAAAGTCTTTCAAAAATAATTAATACAAAATTGAATTTCAAAGAACATATTTTAATAAAAGCAACTATCACTTACAACTTGCCCCAAGGCTGCATTCTACAAGCAACTGGGAGCCACAACTGTAGCAGCACTGCTGTACTATTGGTGTAATATTTCTGTAATGCTGACGCAGAGGGTGGGGCCCACAGCTGGGACAATGAGTGCTTTACGGGCACTGACTGCTCTAGTCTGGCGTCTTGTCTGTATCGGGAAACTTGAAGGTACGTTAGTGGACAAAACTAGAGCTGAGTGGGAACAAGCAGGTTTGCACAAAGCCTTCTTTAATATCATTTACTGGGACAGAGGGGGCAATGTTGGCAGTTCAACACCAGCTCAAAGTGGGTCATCATTAAGGGTTACAATTTGCTGAAAATACACCACTGTGATAAAGGCAAACAAATAATAATAAAAATAATAATACTAATAATATGTGGTAAACATCATAACTAGGGGGGTATGGTAGCGCAGCAGGTTTGACCAGTACCTCACTGTTTGGCGGGTATGGGGTTCCTTGTTTCTCCCTGTGAGTGCCTCCCCAACATACAGAAGACAGCACTGGCAACCCCCTTCTGTTTCCCCCTCGCCATGAAAACCACACGGGTTGTTGCTATGGGTCAGGCATATGATGTCGATGGCATCAACAAACATCATAATTCAATAATAATATAGTCTGTCTTTTTATATGTCTGTATATATAGCTAATAATAATAACTGATAGCATAGTGATTAGAGCTGCTCCCTTTGCACCCAAATGTCATAGGTTCAAATCCTTTCTCCAGCAATTCTACCCTTGACCAAGGTACTTACACTAAAATTAGCCCAGTAAAATTACCCAGCTGCATAAATGGATACATAAGTGTAAGTAGCTTAACATTTTCAGTTGAAAAACATCAGCTAAATGAATAAATATGATAATAATACCATGATTCCTATAGTTCCATGATAGGCCTCCTAATTAGTTGGGTTTTAGTGAAGCTAGCATGGACTTAAGGGTAACAAAGCACAGTGCTGGGTTTCAGAGGCCACTGGGCTTTCCAAGAACAAACCGCTCACAGCAGCTGAAATAAATATAGGAAAAAACACAAAGGAGGAAAGGTATTCAATCCTCCAAAATAAATATTTAAAGGGGTGACTAATTAAGATGCTTACTGTGACGGGCAGATAAACATGACAACACAATTACACATCTGCTGGAAACAACCCAGAGCTCAACTGAAATGTTGGCTTTGATACAGAAGAAGAGAAAATGCAGGTATGATTATGATCAGGTGTGGAAGTTGCACCGTAGCAGCCATTAAAAAAGCACTAGAGAGCCCCCCATGTATAGTGAGGCTACATGTGGAAGTGCAGGTGCAGAACTTTGTTCCTGCTCACACCCCTGGGACATTTGAACTGGCTACCACTTAGGGAGGCCACTGTTTCACACACATTTCTTCTTCAGGCATAGTACAGTTCCTACCTGCCATACAAGGTCTCTGCTTCCAGAATTCAAAGTTAAAAAAGTCACAACTCACAGCATCTGTATACACATTACTGGAGACAATAATAGGCTTTAACAGTAACATCATCATAATATTAATAACATTACATCCATCTACAGGAAAGACTTTCAACTCTTCTACAATATAATATTTTCATTTTCATCAGCTGCTTGTCCTCTGCAGGGTCACAGTGGTCTGTAGCCAATTCTAGAAGCATATAGTATATTTTGCGTTTACAACTGAAATGAAAAAACTTTGGATTGTGGCAGGAAACTATGCCAACAAGCTATGCCACTGTGCCTTCCTGTTATTATTATTATTATTATTATCATCATTAGTTGATGCTTTCATTAAAGGTTCCTGGAGCCTGCATATGTCACCCCTGGATTCTGTAGCGCACAGTACAATCCTCCCTGATGACACTACACTTCAGCAGATGTTAGGAGTCATGATGGATGCATGGTGCAGGATGGTGGTTGTATAGCGTAGTTTACACAGCCTCACAAGGGTAACAGTCAACAGTCTACCTGTCCGCCATTACCTGGCCACACTCTACCTAGTGATTAAACGTTAATGGGACCTTCTGATCTCTTAGGGTTAGAGAAGCATGGAATGGAACAATCAGTGACCTCTGCGCTTTTATGTAGCCTGGCAACGTATGAATCAGTGGTGGTAATTTAAAAGCACGCTGACAGACATGCAGCACATGGTGACATCATACCATAAGACACGTGACTAACACCCGGTGGTTTATTTACCATCCTTGAAATCTAAAACTGAGATCGTTTTACATGCCAAGCTCCTCTCATGATTCTATATGTGATGTATAACAAAAATAACCTTTCTCCTTCTTACATTGTAAGACTGTAGTATTGTTCTAGTGTAGAGCCTTCTTCTGACCAACACCCACCATCCAGGCTATGCGATCTGTATAAACTGCTTGGGGTGACTGTTAAACACCATGGACATTACATAATCCATACCAGACACCCCACCTTTTCCCCCTCCCCATAAAAAAGTGCACAACGAGATCTACCTGAAAATAGCCTGTCCACTTGACCTCAACTGTGGAGGAACTGCAATGAGCAAATTTCTAGTCTGTGCTGTCCTCTTTCCTGTTGCTATGTGTTTGTGCTGTTTATGTGTTTTGCTTGGTTATTTTCTCCTCCAATGCGTCCTGACACATTTCCCCTTTTTCACCATCCCTCTGCTGACACACCGGTCTCTCATGCTGCCCCTCTAGCGGTTTTGGAGCAGTGCAGTGCAGCTTTTAGAACAGTCAGCAGGACAGGGTCTGTGCAATAAGTACAGTTATACTCCCAGGCTCTACCTTAGTGTTTTCATTACACATCTTTGGGATCATCCAAAACGGGGGAACCACTTAAGAAAATAATTCTGAAGTCATCATCTTGTGCTGGCTTTTCAAAGGTTGTGAAAATGCTCCTCAGTGGAGCAAACTGTTTAAACACTGCCTTGTGGTGCATGCTATTAAAAACATCATCGCCACCAATAATCTAGGTACACAGCCACCTACACGCAAGAGTAAGTCTATGTTTACATTTATAAGAAAACAAAACATAATTGGACATTTTTTTTAATTTATGACCCTTGTCTCTGTGTATGTGTGTGTGTGTGTGTGTGTGTATATATACAGTATGTCTGTGTACATATGTATATATGTGTAAAATGTCACACCCAGGAGGTCCCTTCCAGCAATGAAAACCTTCATGCCCCAGAGTGTAACTGATACTTTTAACGACCTCGTAATCACCTGGAACTGCGTGAGGCATCGGCGAGACCTCTGTCGTCACTCTGCTCCGATGCCTGCCATCTGTGCAGCTCTCACGCAAGCCTCAGAAGAATAGCTACTGGCCCAGAATGCTACATTCCCATTGGGGCAGAGGGCTTTTTGTAAGGGCATGGAGATTGTTTTGTCCCAGCAAGATCTGTGCTTCAGTTTGCTGCAGAATCTGCTGGAGGACATATATTTGGGGGTTGGGGTTGGAAATAGTGCAGGAGACATGGACGGGTTCGGCATCGGTCACTTTCATTCAGCATCTCTCACCCCGGGCCTATCGCAAAATTTGTCTGTCTTCCGTGGACATACACAGGTGCTACTCCAACTGGACAAGAGCATTTCCAGCAATCACTTGTGTCCCCACTTCAAATGAAGGCCTAGCCCATGGTCTTACACTTTCTGTCACATTCTAGAAGAACTTACATTTCCACTTACATTTACATTAATTCATGTAGCAAACACTTTTGTCCAAAGTGACGTACATCTCAGCAAAAGTACAAGTTATGCATTACATTGAGAGGAGACATAGCTACAGACATGAAAGTCTCAAGCAAACCTAGTTTGTTCCCTACCACTTGCTGCACTGAGGTTCATCATTCAAGTAGGTGCATAAGACACAGGATTGACAAATCCCGATACCCACATCAATTACTTTTTTATTATTATTATTTTTTTTATTAAACATTAGAAGAAACACAAATGAGCAGTACAATACCAGAGTAATGGCTGAATAAACATTAACGATGACATTAACATTAATGCTGACATTGACCTAACTAGAACTGCTGTATGGGAAAATACAGATGCCAACTGTATTCTTCCAAAATAATAATAAAAAAAAAATTGTGTGCAGCCTCATAACATACACTGGCCTTTATATTTGCCAGAAAATGGAATGTTCAGGAAATAATGGTAACGAAAACAAGATGTTAAAAGTGACCGTTGGCCAAGCTTGAGCCATGTGAAGCTATGAGACTAGCCTGTTTTGACATCAGTGCTATGGAGCTGCTTGCTGCAAAATATTTTCAGATCTTTCTCACAACTGACCTATAAATAATTTAACACACAGAAGATGGGGAATGACACAGCGATTAAATGAAACCGAGCCAGACATACTAAATGCATAGATGATTAATGCTAGCAAAATATATTGGTATGTTTTTATATTACTTAAATACACATGGGAGCTTTAGAGGGAAACGTTAAGAGCAGGAATTATTATCTAACTATGTAGCATACAAAAACTACTCTGGATCCTATTTAATCAGCTATGCATAGGCATAACAAAGGTGGTGTATCTCTCCAGTGTTCATTGGTGTTTTCCCCAATATTTGTGTTTAACCCCATTAGTACCACTGCTGAACCTCAACTGTTCAGTCCAAGGTGCATATATGCCACATGGGATGCGGAGCACACTAACAAATCACTCAAAGGGTGTCTTGGAAAAAATCCTGCGGGATCCACAGGATGAGGACAGACACTGAGGCTGTCTTTGTGAAGGACTGCCTGCTACAAGCCAGTAGCGGAATAGTAAGATAATTGCTATGTGTTAATTCTGTCAAGATATTTGCTCTAATTGCCTGTGATGTCTAAATCAAATTAAGAAAAAAAAACTTGAAAAATGTGGGTTATAGAGTTTTTCCAGGACACTGCTCAACGGTGGCCGATGTTGTTTGCAAAACTTCAGAATGTCCTGGAGATCACAATGAAATCTGTTCTGACATTTACATGAAAAATGAATGAACATCATTAAAAACACTTCCTGGATGCAGCACAAAACTTAATTGAGTGAAGTTTTGAAAACAGCCATTACAGTGTGTGTTGGCTGCAGTTTCCTTGTACTGTATATTTCTAGTCAATAGAAAAAGGCTGTTTTCACCCAGCACTTACTCTCTGATGGGCAGAACTTAAATTGGTAACAGAAGTACAGTTTCTGGCGCTTTGAAATTAAAACAAACATTTACGAGGGCCCTTTGCAGACACGATGCCATTAACAGGGCATGGGGTCTTTGAAGAGTCACACATCATGATTTGGTTTTCCACACCATTCAGAACTTAAACTTGTAAGCTGAATTAAAAGCTACATGCCAGATCCTCACAAAAGACTCTTGGGACGAAGGGTGCTTTGGGACAATGTAGCTGGAGAGCAGTCTGGTTGGGACAGCGAGAGCAATTCACTCTTCAGAAAATTTTAAGCCAATTAAACAAACCATCATATATGTGGTTTCTGTTGAGATACAAGGTCTATCAGAATCTCTAAATACTACTCATCACATGGTACATTAGTGAAACATTTCCCGACACATAAATGCCCGACAAAAGCTAGGCATATTCTTGCTATGAAAAGTTTTGAGAATAACTGACGCTACAATCACAGGATTATTACATCACCACCCAACAGCTCCGTCTGTGTTTATCCTTAATCATATACGTGACAAGACTGTTTTAAATTCTTCTGTTTAATTTAAACTGCGTTAAATTTCTTTAAAATCGTACTACTGTTTTCTTTCAAGTCTTGCGGGCAGCCAAGGTTAGAAATGACATGACATCATTGTTTTCCATCTCTACGTCTACAGAGAACAATAACAATCAATGCTTCTTCTGGATTGAATTTGGGATGTCATTAGAGAGTCGATACACAACAAAGTATGAACTCAGACGATCTGAAACGATTCCAGAGGAAGTGAGTTGTAGATCTTCCATCACTCATACTCATGAAGACTAATTGAATTTTTTGGAGGTAAGTACTTTCATAACACATATTACCCAACCACAGTTATTTGGGGGATGCAGAGATATTTATATTTACAGACAGATAGAAGAATGTCCTGGAGAGGGTGTTGTGTAACTCTTGCCATCACCCACTAAATTTCAGCAATAAAAAGGCGTCAGCCAAATGAATAAACAATTTTCCTCTGTGGTCCAGAAACTCTGCCAGCATTTGCTGCATCTCGAACCTTCAAGGGTCGAATTCAAGGACCAGCCTTTACAATGGCTGATGTAAGACTTTCAAATCATTTGCTTTTTGCTTAAAGTTCCCATTATGGCAGGTTTCTCGAAAGTGAACTTAACAGTGTGCCAGAGTTTGAGGGACAGCCTTACCTTGGAAGAAGCTCTTGACCCTTAGGTAACTGACACTGAGCCGCAGAACAGACAGTTTGTCCAGCTTCGAGATGACGTCGGGAGAGAAGGGCAGCAGGCTGGCCAGGCGGTCCAGCTCTGCGTTTAACCGGTCACGGTGACGCTTAGACGGGTTGGACTTCTCGCTCACCACTGCTGGCTTCCTAAGGAAGCAACGGTAAAGCTTTAGCAAACCCTAAAAAGGCTACTTCAAGTCCAGAAACAGTAAAAAAAAAGTCACTCAAAGCTGAAAAGAAGTATACCTCAATTTACAACCCTATTAATGTCACTTACCGTTGCCATAAAACTGCATAGTAAGAATAATAATGAGGCACTAGTAATATTAAAGGGTCCACTGACTTATGACCAGCACTTATATGAGGAAGACTACCATAGAATTCCATTCCAATTTCTACGCAAGATCAAAACTTAGCCATTATGTACTGAGTCTGACATTTTAAACAAACACGCATATTTGTTCCTGCAAAAGCTATAATCTTGCTTAAGGAAGTCTTGGCCATCTTTTGGATGAGTCAAGCAATGATAAATAGTCCTCAAAAGTAATTTGCTGTAAAAAAGGTACAGTATTCGTGCTGATATTTCCACTATGTTGTAGATTATTGCTAAACTGAGAAAAAAAAAGAAAAAACTGATGGTTAGTTTCCATTCATCGGCTCAAGTTTGTTTTTAAAGTACACAGAAATTCTAATAAAGAGAAAGAACTTTTTGAAAGGTATATCTTACACGGAATTTTTTTCCACTTTGTTGTCTGCAGGTTCCAGGTTAATGTTCCTATTCGGAGGCAGAGTTCATTTTTATTTGGTTGATTTGCTTAGATTATACAAAAGCTGACAGCACCGTCTGAGTGCCGCATAACTCTTAATGGCCAAAGGTCCAATATAATGCATCGATGGTCAATGGCAGATTTGACAGATGAGGAAAACAGACGGCCCTCTTAAAGAGGATTCACACATACTGCGGAGGCAACAGTTTTGTGACAACAGCTGTGCCCAGTGAAGGACGGACAGAAGGCTCAGCACACAGCTGTGATATGCTGCTATCATACAGAAAAGCACATGGACCATGTCTGTACTGAAACCTAACAGGTGTGTTGTCCAACCCGCCTGGAACCTCACTCAATTCAGAGAGGTGACACTCCCTTTCTAGTTCTGCAGGAAGGACCCTGGTGCCTGTAACCGGTGGTACACTCAAACTCAGCCTTCAGTTTAAACTCAGACAACATGCTTCATTTAGTATCAGCCATTCAATGTCCATGTTTGTCTCGCTTTGTATTTGTTTATGTCCCTGTGAAAGGGTGCCACTGAGACGGGAAACTTTTTAAAAGTAAACACATCTAAAACTTGGTGATTAAACAAACTAGAAGTTAATAGTGCCTTTTCAATACTTTTCATTTTTGGAGTATAAAAATCTGCCTAAACCAACACCAATTCAGTTACTGCACCATCTATTCAGACAATAAGCTTAGTTTTCTTTACAGTTAACTCTGAGACATTTGTGTGTACCAATGAAATAATTATTTACTTGCAAGTAATTTTCATATTTACATATCTGATAAAATAAAGTTACTTTACACTACATTACACTAGGCACTTCAAATCTTTTATTTTAATAAACATTTATTAAAAGCTTTTATAATATGATCCTATAGTTTCACAATTACTTGCACTTCCTTCAGAAATAAACAATAACATTTTAGATTTAATGTAAACTCAACCAGTGAGAGTTGGGAGCATGACACTTAAACGATTATTTGCCCTATTCAAATTATTGTTCCTATTCAAATCAATGAGGTATAAGGACAGATGTCACACAACTGTACCTACATCTCTTGAATGACTGCTATTTTGTCTGTGTTTTCTAAAAGTTTAACAACAGCCATTGAAACCTTTTCTTTGCGGCACAAACCTCTTCGCTAAAACTTCACTCTAAGCACATTTTCTGACACGTACAACTAACATCAGCCTATTTGAAAACAATATTTCTCAAAAATTCAACATTATGCCCATCGTCATCCCTTTTTTTCTGCAGATGTTACAAGTGAATTCAAATTAAACCAAAATATTACAACAGAAAATCACAATCGGGGTAAATTCAGCTGTAATTGCATGAATGACTGCTCCCACGTCTCTCTGCAAAATTATGTCTTAATGTTGGTCATACTGGTTGGAAATACATAAGAAAAGATTTTAATACCCACATACTTGCGAAGCAGAGCTGATCGAGAATAAAAGCAGCGAAAGTAGCAGGGATACTTTACTGTTTCTGAATGGGCTTCCTTCTTTTTCTGCCAGCATACATGCAGTCCCCCGGTGGAATCATGATCCCGAGCTCTGTGAGGGTGACAGGTAACAGGTGCTTTCACATAACAGCAGACAGGAAATAATAATAATAATAATCATCCTCATCATCATCATCAGGGTTCTTGCCACACGTCTTTACTTTCCTCAAATACATATCGACCTGAAACTTTTCCATAGTGTAACTTCAGCACTATTGCTCAAATATCAATGAATAACCCACAAAAACCTGGGCTGCAGGCGGCTGGAAAAGACAGGCAACAGAAACAAAGAATGAGAAAAGCGAGGTGTATAAATAAATGTGTCATATGAATTATTGTGCTGTTACTGTTTACAGTATCATGACATCAACACTGTGTCACTGGCAGGGAAAACCAACATGATCATTTCTTTACTGTAAATAAGGAATAATAGGAATAAGAGTAAGACTCTAAGAGTATCGGTATTAAAATAAAATACCTATTTCCTCTGAATGCCAACTCTAACCATTCTGCATAAAAAAGGTAAAAAAGGCTGAAATCACTTACCGAGATGCTGCTAGTGACTCAGTATCCACTGCAAACACAGCTGAGTGAGTTAGTAAACTGACGGAAAGTGCAGCAGCTGCTTGTGCGTAAGCGCGGACAAATAAAAAGAAAAGGATGATGATGATGATAATAATAATAATAATGCCGATGATACTGGAAAAAAAAAATCGCAGTCAGAGTTGTAAAGCGTTGTTTTGGAGCGCTTAGCAGCGCTGCGGGCAGATGTGCTTCATGTTTTATACCCAATTGAGTCGCCTTCACTTCCTTGTGTTTCAGGTGGCGGATTCCTCTGAATGACAGCGCGAGCTCTTCGCACGCGATGCCTCGCAAACATGCGCGCGCGCGCGCGCACACACACACACACCAGCTCACGGTGGAGTGCGCGCGCGCGCACATTTGAGTCTGGCGGCGTGAGGGGAGGGATCACACGCGCTTTAATCCGGTACAAATCTCCCGTGAGGCTCGTATATTCTCAAAGTCTTTTTTTTTTTTCTTTTTCAAAAAAAAGTGTATTTATTGTCGCTGCGTGTCATCGTGTTCAGTAGTCGGGTATGTAAATATAAATATATAATTTTGTGTATAAAAACAGCGGCAAAAATAAATCCGGGGGGGGGGGGGGGGGAGCGGCGCGCGGGTGCTGCTGCTGTGCTGAGGCGGTCTTTGGGGCGCGCGGGACCGGTGATGCGCGGCTCTAGATAGCACGACTGTGGTGTGATTCGGGTCTTGACACGCAGTCATAAGCTTTTTCAAGATGCCTCCTTCCAGGCGATTGGGTTAGATAATCAACTTTACAATGACTTAGCCGTTTAGAGCAGCGCGCTCCCGCACTCCAGATACTCCGGGTTCGTTCGAGCCGGGAACCAGCGCCTTTACGAGTGGACAACACAATTAATTATTCTGCGAATCATCATGCGTCCGAAATACGGGTCGTTTCGTAGCCGGGAACGCAGTAGACATACTGTCTCTTTTTTATGCGTTGTAAGTTGCAACCCTGACTAGACTATTGGTGTTGTAAACCGTTACTGACGCGAGACACGGGCGCGTGGCTGAGCCTCAGGCGTTCTGCTGTGTGAGATCTTCTTTAGCACTGAATGATGTTAGACTTGTGAATGTTCATGCTCTACAGTAAGTATAATTTTGAGATCATAACTGTTGAATAAAATGGATAAGCTTTTCATGCAGCTACTCGTGTCGTGTAAGTTTGTTTCAAGAAAAAAAAAATGTGATTCGGAATTGTCGATATATTGTCGCAGCTACTCGTGCGTGGCGTAATGGTGGAAACTAGTATTAACTGTACTTTAGAATCACGTGTCTGCATCTATGCCTCTTTTTCGCTAATGCGCGCACACACACGAATGTGTACATCATGATGTACAGATGCGGGTCGTTGCGCCGAAATACTGATGCAGCAGAGTATTGACTTTTCATTCTCCGTCCCCCCGACACACACACACACACACACACACACACACACACACACTCACACTCACTCTCCTCTGATGGAGCCGATCGGTGAAATAGACACGGGACGGAAAGTGTCGTTAAGCTGAGCTCTCGGCAAAATGTTCTGCTTAATCACAGTGAACACAGTCAGAAAACGTGTCACTTGTTTTTCACTCTACAGTACTGCACTTTGCCATGTGTGACACAAGGTTTTAATGTGGAAAGGTTTAAATATTAAAATGTAATAAAAATTAAGCCCACATACCTATAAACTGACGTTGCAGGACTACGAACATTATGTCAGTTAAAATGTAAATACTGATTTGTTATTGAGCCGCAATCTGTATTTATGTGCGACATATAATGAAGTTAATAAAGGCCAGTATTGCCTCCCTCCAGTCATACAGTGGTGTCTTTTTAATCCTTGAAATTTACTGGGTTTCTATGTTTTCCCCATGCATAAATACTCTTAGAAGACTGAGGTTGTCCTAAGCCTAGGCTAAGGTGTTGTCTACGGTCTAACACATGATGTTCTTCAATTCCATTATACGTTTGTATGTATATCTATAATATATGACATCTACATTTATTAATTTAGCTGTTACTTTCTATCAAAGCAGGGACGCGGTGGTGCAGTGGGTTGGACCGGGTCCTGCTCTCCGGTGGGTCTGGGGTTTGAATCCCACTTGGGGTGCCTTGTGACAGACTGGCATCCTGTCCTGGGTGTGTCCCCTCCCCCTCCAGCCTTACGCTCTGTGTTGACGGGTTAGGCTCTGGCTCCCCATGACCCTGTATGGGACAAGCGGTTTCAGATGATGTGTGTGTGTGTGTTTCCCTCAAAGCAACAATGAACACAAGCAATTATACAGTATGACACTTATCATCCAAAGTGATTTGCAGTACTAGATATAGTATCTAACAGTCAATTGCTCAGCTACACACCAGAGCAGTTAACATATCCTCACACTTTGAGTAACTCAGAGTCACCAATTCACGTAAAACATGTCTTTGGACTGTGGAAGGAAACCCACAGAAACAAAGGGGAGCATGCAAACTCTGGCTGGTGAGCAGGGATTGAACCTGGGGCCTCTTGTGTTGTGCAGGTGCCCTAAGAAAACAGTAGTACTTGCTGTGCCACTCACACCAGGTGTTTTTTTTTTTTTTTTAGACTGCATTTGCCTTGCAAGTTGCAATACATACAGACATTCCCAGTCCCATATTTTTCCTGCATTCCTCTTGGAAATGATTTTGTTCTTGGACGGAAAACACATCAACCCATAGGAGCACCACTAAACTAAAACTGCCTCGTTTCCTTGAAGTGTTTTGCAGCCAAGCAATAACAATTTCAAGTACTAGTACTTTCCTCTGTGTAATATGACCCTGAAGGAGTTTTGTGGAGGGATTTACCTCCCAAAAAGCCCTGAATCCAATGTTGAGATAGGTATTTTCATGCAAAAGTTATTTACATACATGAATATATTTCATTATTTTTAGTTATTTTAGTGTTTATTAAATAAACATACAGTCATAGTGACACAATATATGTTTGTGAGATAAATGGAAGCAGATATGAACATTTCCAAAAAAGGAATTAGGGAAATAGTTTAAATAGCTAATTCAGTATAGAGTACAATAGCTAATAATTGTTTTTAAGATTTCTCTAGCTACAACTGAAAGATCTTTTTTATTTTCAGAAGCTACTTATCTAATCAAGGGTCACAGTGGTCCAGATACAAGCCCCACTTGTATGGATCGCAATGTGTGGTACACACAGAATAAAATGCAGGACACTCATCAACACCAGTTTAAATTAACCAGAAATACATGTCTTTGAATTGTGGGAGGAAACCCACTTGAACCCAAGGTCAACATGCAAACTCCACATGGCGTTGGATTCAAACCCATGAGCTGTGAAACTCACACTGTGTCACCATGCCGCTCTGGCTGAAACTGGAAAGCTACAAAAAATCCATGCAGACTTTTATCTTTGTCGGTCTCCCACACTATTTGACGTTAAGATAAACAGTATCCACACTCTTTAATAACAGAACATTTGATAGAGAAATGTTCAAGACAACAAAATAAATAATAACTACAAAGCCAGAACTCCATCGGCCCTGTTGTAAATGCACACACATCGTCTGAACCGCTTGTCCCATACAGGGTCGCGGGGAGCCAGAGCCTAACCCGGCAGCACAGGGCGCAAGGCTGGAGGGGGAGGGGACACACCCAGGACAGGACGCCAGTCTGTCGCAAGGCACCCCAAGCGGGACTCGAACCCCAGACCCTCCAGAGAGTAGGCCCTAGCCAATCCCGTTGCGCCACTGCATCCCCCCCGTTGTAAATGGTAGACAGCAAAATGACCGTTTTTTTTTTTTTTTTAAAACAAAACATCATTTTGCGAAAGGCGCTATTAAAGAACCTGTAGTTGCAACATGTGAATAAAGCTGAATTAAGGTAAATTTTCAAGTATTAGTCCAATTTTATTCTTGCTTCCAAGCACACGTACTCAGCAGCATCGGAAGCACAAGAACGTCGATAAGCATGCAGAATACAAAGAACACACGTATACTGTACTCATTTTAAGAAATTACTTCAAAGTGGTACTTGTGCCATCTGTTCTCTGCTTTTCCCTTTCAGTCCTCCTGAGCACTTTTGCCGCACCTTGTCCCTTCGTCTTTCAACAGGGAATTAGTTAGCAAAGCGAAGAAATAAAGCACAGCCCTGTTTCATACATTAAGAGTAGACATCAAAGCTTTGCTCATAAATACCACTGAATGTTGTAACATTCTAATCAGCTTACAATGATTCAAGATTCAAGAGTTTATTGTCATGTGTACGGTAAACAGTTCGTTACACCATACAATGAAATTCTTACTCTGTGAATCCTCTCAGCAGCCTATGACATAAATTGTAAGGACATAAGGAAAGAAAAACACAAGGCGTAAATCACAAATTTACAAAAATTACTATTAGTGCAACAATCTAAGAAACAAAGTTGTATACGTATATAAAGTGTGCAGTGCGCAATGTAAACATGCATGTCGTACATGTGCAAAGTCCTGCAGAAGTAGATTGGGTCTATTCCCAGTTGAAACGGGGTGTGTATTTGTGTGCGCAAGGTATGTTGATTAAGGTAAGCTTTTTTTAATGAGTTTTAAACCTGCATATGTTGCATTTATTTTGTGGGACAACTACATGTAAAGGAATGCTGTCATGATGAAATAAGGGGAATATGGTTGCCCAAACACCTCTCTGAGAATATCTGAGGTGTGAGCCAAAAATATGGTACAACTAGATACTGTTATGAAATATGAATACTGAATACTGAAATATGCAGACCGATGTCAAAGGGATACCTAAGCTGAACTCAGTGCACATGAACCCCAAGTCTAAAATGCGACCAGACATATCTCTGTATTCACTTTCACTGAATACAATATTGTTCAGAATTTTTTGTGATTTGCGCGAACGGTATTCTTTCATAGTTTTAATAATACCACAAATCAGGGGCTTATGCCTGGCAAAGTCCCACCGATGCTAATTATTTCCAGTGGAATGCATTTATAGTTTTGCCATAAATGTTTTAATGCTCAATTTTAAATTGTGATGCTTGAAAAATATACAGATGTCCCCTATTTATTTTATTTTATTTTATTTATTTTTTTAATCACATTGTTATTCATACCTACACTTTATTTGTGTGGAAAGTGATTCAATACAAAGTAGCGTACTGTAACTATTTATAGTGGTGGATACAGTACCTTAATGGGATCAGTTTGTTCATGTACTTCCACCTCTCTCATACACAGAAAAAAAGGTAGTTAGATAAACTCTGAAGGGATTTATCGGAGACAATATAAGCTCTCCAGTGTCGATTTAAGACTGCAGGTTTTACTGTGCTGGGACAAAAGCAAGGCCCCTACTGGATCTTAAGCAGGCAAGCTTTTGGCCACAGACTCAGTTCCAGAGGTACTTTGCTGTAACACTATTTCACTATTTCCAGATTACCTTTGTGGCAGCAGAAACACAGTGTGTCACCATGTACTTCTGCTGCAGCAGATCTTTTGGCTAGAATCAAATATAAGAGCAGCACGCTTATGAGCAAACACGTCTAATCTTAAATAACCTCTCGATTTACTGCACCTAGCGAAATACTTTAATATCGTTTTAAATCCCAGTTTTATTTCTATACTTCTACGAAAACAATAATTTTAAATGGACTCATATTATGTGGTTACAATTTTCTTACATACCATATTTCATTAGAGCAGTTTAGGAGTAAAGCCTGTTTGTATTTTGGTCACTCGTGAGGATCGGATCATTTTCACATTTTGCCGATGATCTATTCCTTGTGTTCTGCGCTGTGGCGGAGTCACTAAGTCAATGTTATGACAAGTGGGGCGGAAACTCCGGGAACGGTGTCAGTCGTTGCTTTTAGGCAGGGTTTTGTGTCAATGTATATCCTTAAAGATCCCCCGTCTTTAAGATTAGGTTTAACTTAAGCGCCCGTAAGCTTTCAAAGTTTTAGAAGGAGCGTGTCTTTGCACGCAATCTGGTTTGCTGTTGGTATACAGCGCAATAAATTCAAATAATAGGGCCGCAGTCGGATCAATAAAATTTCTCATTTAAACCTAACAGGCTACAGCTTAATCAGTGAGGTCCCTTATGTTCTTCTTTGATTACTTCCATGATTATGACTACATTTCTGTTATTTTCTATGATTTAGGGAAGTAGCCCAGTGCTCAAAATTTCTAGCACAAAAGTGCCATTTACAAAATTGATCCATTTATAAGAATATAAGCAGGACTCCCAGAACTGTGTGCCCCGGTGAGTCATACCTCTCTCGCAGAACATCAACTTTAGTTCTAGGAACATGAAATCCCTCTTACGGCACTCCTGATCCAGCGCCAGAAGCACACGTCGGTCTACTTACATAAGTGTCTATACAACAAAGTAGCTGACCTAAGATACATGAGGTTGGAATTACATTTAAATATTTACGTGAAGAGCACCCCCGCCAGAAAACCCATCCCCTGCCACACCCAAACACAACTTCCAGTCGCAGTAGATATTCCTACAGTGCGTTGTGGACTTAATGTCAGCAAAGTTATGGCAGTGCGGCATTGACCTTGTAGGCCTATCGACTGTTCAATGCAACGGGCGAATGAATGCAGGGGTGCTCTCGCTGCTCTGGGACACATGGCTACCTCATGTTTTGTGGAAGAATACATCGAAATAACCCTGATGGTTTAGGGTATTGATTATAAGCAGGAACATATGAACACTGTAACCCAGTTTCCATTGTGCTGGAATACCTGTAAACATCACAAATTGACCTTTTGTCAACATTTTGAACCATCCATGGCTTCTAGAATGTATTTTTCAAAGGTTCCTGATGTAAAAATGTCATTCGCCAAGCTTGAAACAGTGTTAATGGTTGTGATTATAAATATTTTAACTAACACCAAATCTATTATCAAGGAGAAATGTGACTGTTAGATAAAAAATGTGTATACAATTCAGTAATGTATATGAAATGTTAAGAATATATGATCTACCAGCTAATTTCATCTAGCAAATGCTGTGCATGTGAAACTGTGACAAAGAAGTCGTTCAGTTTTAAAAATTAATTTATTTGTTTATGTGAAACAAAAGTAATGTAAATGTGAATTTCATGTGCCCGAGTTGCAATCAAAATGCCACATTCTGCAATAACATATTTAAATTTGGTGTAAACCACTGGAAATGATTTATGTAACAAACTATCCTTAATAAATGTTTACGTTGGAAACTGCAATACCTAAACAACAGTGTAAAAGATTAAACGACACTGGAAGTTGAGGTTAGCATCGCAATGTCTGTATTATTTTCTGTATATATCACAAAGGTTTTGCAATATAAGCCCATTACATCTTTCAAGTGTTATTGTGTAACAGTCCACGCAAGGATTAAAAGAGCTTTCAGTATTATAAACTGAAAGTGAATTGCAGTTGGCATTTTATGTATAGAGCAGGTCAATGGTATGACAGTACAGTTTTATCTTCAATACTGATAAAAGCAGCAAAGTGAGTGAAACACACAGGCCTGCAGTCCATCACGCCACACTTTTAGTTGCTGATCACAGCAAAATTCTACTAACTCAACTCAACTCTATAATCCATAGAGCAGCAATCAAAAGTTTGAGTACACCTCTTTGAAATGGCTTTGTCCACAAACCTTTCAGGTGTCAGTTTTGAGCAGAAAATGAAAATACATCTTCTCCGCTCTTCAGAGCTACTTTTCTGGGACGTAGGACAATTCTGAGTTACTTTACTTTCTCTCCTATGTCCTGTTAATCCCAAATAAGCATTGACGTTGTGCCCTCACACTTTTGACTGGTACTTTTAGATGAATGCAAGGTCTTTTGCACAGTTTTAAAGTGATTTATCATCTTAGTGTTTTCATTACTTAGCCAATATGACTTTCTCCCTACCTGCACAACTTGATATTACAGTGGAACAATGCAAATGCCTTACAGTGCTATAAAAAGTTACCCTTTTCCTATTTGCTCTGTTTTTTCAGCTTTTTGACATTAGTTTTAATCAAGCCTTTTTTGTCAGCTCTCGTAGTATATGAATGGAGCCTAAGAGAGAACATGTGACACCATTATTGTTTTTATGTCATTTCCTTGGTGATGAAATGTGCAGTCATAGGTGTGGAAAAAGTAATTGTCCCTTCACAGTCAATTATCAGTTGATCCAACCTTTACTTGCAATTAGAGTACTGCGACTAAACGCTTCACGTAGCTGTTGACAAGGGTCTCACGTTGCTGTGGGGAAATTTGGGTTCGCTACTCCATGCAGAACTGTTTTAGTTCGGCAACATTTGCAGGCTTTTGAGCATAAATACCTCAGGTCAGGACTCTGACTCGGCCATTCCATTACTGTAATTTAATGTCCCCCCGATCCATTCCAGTGTTGTATGTCTGGGATCATTGTCTTGCTGCAAAGCCCAACTGGGCTTCAGCTTCAATTCACAGATTGATGGCTTGACATTCTCCTTGAAAACATTCTGAATATAAAATATTCTGCTTTTCATGGGTGTGGCTCCGGCTGTGGTTTTATTGAGTTTCGGAGCTTTAGAAATGGCCGCGTAACCCTGCTTTGGCAGCTTTGCTCTGGAGTTTTTCAGACCTTTTCGCTGAGCATGGCACGATATCCCTCAAGGAATCGGAGTTTTACCAAACTGCCTTGTGCCAGTGAGGGATTTCCCCCTTAGGAGGTAGATTAAACTCATTATTATTTTTTCATACCTACAATTGCACATTTAACTATCAGTATTATTCATCATCACATTTCATTATTCATGTAAAAATAGAGAAGATTGGAAAGGGGGCAAATACTTACTCAGAGCATAGTACTCAAAGGTAGTACAGAAGGACCCTTTCTGAAGCTGAACTGAAAACCTTTACAAGTCCCTGCCTTTAAGTACAGTTCTGCCTCTTAGTGCAACTTCCTTTCAGTATCGTAGCTCAACAGATGATGCACTTTCAAACTACCATTCTCTCTTCTGAAGAATTTACTGAGGTCACTTGCTCTGTTGCATGCTTGCAACGGCTTGAGCGCTGGCTTCCAGTACGTAGGATCCAAGCTTCTGGAAAGCCACCTTCCAACACGTCTACCTTGTACATTATCATCAAGCACACAATAGCAGAGAGGTCTGGGGATTGAAAACGCACACGCCTCAGGCTTTACCAGCTTTAGCGGCAGGTGTCCCTTGACGGTGGCCACGGTGTGGCAGATTCCACACTCGGTAGGGGGATTGTTTCAACACAGTTCCATGCTAGTTTGCTGGGCAGCTTCTGGGTGTACCTGGCAGGTCCACTGATACCACTGTAGCTAACAAGACTAGGCAAGGGAGACCACATAACCCTTCCAAAGCTTTTGACAAACCTCTTTTTCAGACTCAACAGAGAGAAACTATCCAGACAAAGTCCTCTAAATGCTTAACAGGGAAATTAAACGCATTCGGTGCCTAGGAGAAAAAGCCTTTCTAACTTCTGTCAAGTGTAGCATGTCTTATGAAAAACATAAACTGGAGTCACATATGCTCATGAGAGAGCATCTGAAAAGAATTATCATAATGCAGAAATTAGGCAAAGGTCATACAGTAGGCCTAAGTCACTGAAACTGCCATAACAAAATGATAGCAAGTAATGATTTATCAGATTTAGTAGTTACTATTTTCATTTGATGAATTAAATAGTTTGAACACAAAGAAGAAATCCATTATTTGCAAAACATGGGTAGAAAACTATTTATTTAGATGAGAAATAATAAAGTTGATTTTTTTATTAAGATACATATAAGGTTTTTGAGCTTGTTATTGTTTATTCATCTCCTACTTTCTTTGTGTATCAGTTCCACATAATTCCATTTTGGTAGTCAAATCTGTTCTCAGTATTACTCTAATGAACATAATATAACCCATGTGACTTATCCTTGTACTTGACCTCATTTTGTTTATGCAGTTTATAATAGATGTTTTATGCAAACAGACATTTTCATATTTGCAACCTTAATAACCTTGCCTCTGAAATGAACAGAGGTTTATTTGCCTGAAAATATGAGTTGTCACATGACATGAATCACAGCGTGGAAAAGAAGATGCTTTCAATTTAAAATTCAGTTAAGGTGACTTTGTGCATAGTAAAGTGGCAATGGTTTAAGGCAGGCCTTAATGTGTTGAACAAAGCTGCAAGGCCCCGCTCACATATCTATGTTGCACGAGTGTCAGGTTTCATAATGATGAAAAAGCATCTTGTACTCTACTCGAATGATGCCTGAACTACACACAAATGAAGAACGTGGAAGTAAATGTCCACGCATCCCAAAAATCACTTATCCAATTTGGTTCCAGGTAGTCCAGAATCCTTCCATGCAAAAAAAACGCTATAACTCAGGGTATACCCTGGATGAGGTTCGAGTGTATAATATGGCACTAACAAATTCATTGAGGGTCAGTGAAAATCACCAGCTCGCCTCGTGAAAGGAGGGGGAAACTAGAGAAACAGTGTAAAGAGGCTGAGCTGCATTTGAACGTAGAGCTGTAAGGTAACAGTGCTATCCACTGAAGAACCACGGCAGCCAAAAGAACACACATTATGTCACTTTTAGACCCTACTGGAGTTGCTCTACCCTACACAGCTCTCACTCCCTTTTCCTATTCAGAAAAACACACATCCAGTGCAGAAAGAAAGGGATACTGTGAACAAACACACTTCCAGGTATATTTAGGTATTAGGCAATGCTGATGCTGATTTTCACCTAAAGTGGTGAAATTAAGCCTGGCAGCACCAGCAGGCAACATTAAATCTGAGAATGAGTTTACACTTTACATATACACACACACATTTTCAGAACCACTCATCCCATACGGGGTCACGGGGAACCAGAGCCTAACCCGGCAACTCAGGGCGTAAGGCTGGAGGGGACACACCCAGGACGGGACGCCAGTCCGTCGCAAGGCACCCCCAGCGGGACTTGAACCCCAGACCCACCGGAGAGCAGAACTGTGGTCCAACCCACTGCGCCACCATGCCCCCACACTTCACATATATTATCCCTAGAAACTGCTTTTATATTTATTATCTTATGAAAATGGTCAGCATTTGACACATGATCAATACAAATATAAAACTAGCTTACTAGTTTAAATAACAAGCACACACCCTACTGCAATCTCTCAGACATTTGATCACAAGGGAAGCTCCTTTACTGCAAGAGGAACTGCTGACATGAGAGCAACATAGAAGATAGGAGCTGGTTCCAAATTCTGACCCTAAGGTGCTGGCTCTAATTAATAACCATGTTTTTGTTCTCTCCAGGACAGCATTACTGCATCATAAACAAGACCCTCGCCATTCTTGCAGCAATGGGGTTGTAACAATTAGCCTGACAGCACACAGAAAGGAAAGAGTTAAAAACCGCAGCGTGATCTTCTCATTCCAATTTTGCTATATGGTGAATGTAGTAACTGATTCTACATAACTAATTTGTACATGTCTTATAAGCTGAATCCTTTTTAATATTTTTCTATTAATTTATAGATTTTTATATTAATCATAATATTATGTTCATGCTATGGGCTGCAGCACAGTGCCCGGGCTATTTGAGTGTAGGTTTCAATCCGACTCAAACTGTCTCTGTGGAGTTTGCAAGTTCTCCTCGTGTCTGCAAGGGGTTTCCTCTGGGGGCTCCAGTTTCCTCCCAAATTCCAAAGACGAGGGTAAACTGGCGATGCTAAATTGCCCGTGTTCTGCGTATGGGTGCGCGCGTGTGTTTGCATGTGTGGTTACCCTGCTACGGACTGACATCCTATCCAGGATGTACCCCCTAGCATTCTGCTCGGCGATTTCGGGATAGATTCCGCACCCCTGCGGCCCTGAGCGGGAAAGCGGTTAGTGAAAGTGAGCGAGTGAGTTATGTTCATGCCGTAGAGTAAATTTATAAAAACAATTAATTAAGTAGTTATTAAAAAGATTTTTTTCATACAAAAGTAGGTGTGCATGCCGGAATTCAACCCATCCACCCGGAAGGATGATGATTCGAATCGGCAGCCAGATGCGCAGGACAAAGTGCACATGCTGACTGTTGTCACCAAGCAAAAGCATTTACACCCTGCCTCTCTGGCTCTCCTCCAGATATCAGGATTAGCTTCCTGACAGCTCACCCCTGAGGACCCCGTCCAGCACTGGAATTCCACCGAATCCACTCCATCGCCCCAAACAGTTCAAGACGTAGCCTAACTGTACTTCCAGCAAGGACGAAGGGCAGCTAAAAGCTGCAAGGACACAGACCCATGTAAAGCCTTTCTAATATGAAATTAAACAATCTTTCAAAAGACCCCGATGGATTTGAGCAAAATGGCTTTCAGATGTTATTCTTTCTTCGTTACGCCTGCAAAAACAACTGATAAGAGGTCATTCAACACATTTGTGCTGCAGATGTCAGCAATAAACTCAGGCATCCCAAATTTGCCCTGGCTGTCAATATGGATCTGTTTATTAAAATTATTTAGCATCCAAATAAGCTAGACATTCAGAGCTGGAGAGGAAGCATCTTAGACATGGAGTAATTGTTTTCATAAAATAAACTTTGTCACTAAGATTTACACAGTCCTACACAGAACCGAGAGATCCGCACTAAATGGAATAAAGTCACACCTGGAAAATTGATAACGTGGTGAATTTCAAGAGCCAGAGGTCATATGGAAGGAAACATATAAGCCGTTGCGGTTCAAAAAGACCTCAGCTGTACGTTTTCAGACAAAGTCTGAAAATAAAAATTAATTAAATGTAATGAATCTCAATAAATCACACAAGCTGCTGGGAGAGCCAGATAGGATGCCGTTAAAATAAAAAGCAGACAATACTCCTCGAGCGAGATGGGGTGATCTCAGTTTTACCCTCAACCTTCAACGTAGAGTGCCATCCGCATGTAAATGGTTACCGTGGGGCCGCACCTCCATCCAAGTTGTCCTGTGCAGGGTAGCGGCGGTCTGGAGCCCATCCCAGAAACGTAGGGCGCAAGGGAGGGTGCACCTTCACCAGGATGCCAGTCCACCGCAGGGCGATCGCACGCACTCACTCGTTCGCACATACGCACCAAGGGCAATCTAGACTGACCGATTCACCTGAAACACGTGTCTTTGGATGGTGGGACAAAACCTGTGAGAGTGTGGGGAGAGCGTGTGCGACGATTACGAGTGCGCGATTCGAACCGTCGCACGAACACGCAGCCCAGGAGAGGTGAAGCGCGAGTGCGGCTCAGGGCTGCCGTGGCTCCGGAAAGCGTTCCGGGTCGAAAGCAAGGAAGCTGCAAAAATGTGTTGTGTCTGCTATGAAGACAGCTATTTTTAAGTTGACCTATGAGGGGGAGCAGCTTAAATATTTTACTCCTAACCTTTAATTTTCGGAGCATGCGCCTTCAGCCTCACAAACATCCCACCGTGATGCTCCCTTAGGTATTGCTTTCAGCGCAGTGCCTAAAAGCGAATGCAAAACATGCCTTCATCCAAAACCTAAGATCATTTTAGGTGCGTTAAGTACGCTTCCGCTCGAAAATGAGGAAACCGTTTCCAGCCGCTCGTCTTCCGGCCCCTTTCAGCTGGGAGCTTCACCTGGATCCGCCTCTCATTGTTTTAAAGGCGTAATGGGAAAAGGAGAAGTGGGCGCTGACTGGTCTGCTTCCAGAGCGTGTAAAAAAGCTTTAAAAATCGGCTTAAACTTGGAAAGCGAGGATGATCAGGCACACCTGAAGGGATGACGCGCCACTGTTCAGGTGATGAGGATTGGAAGCGGCGAGTCCTCACGGAGGGCGCATCTCCAAAACCCTGTACTTGCCTTCGTTTCTCCGAAATAAAGCTGACCCTGGCGTCCGAGGCCAAGAATCCTGAAAATCCCGCTTTATCCAGCTGGCAGAGCACGCAAGAGGGAAGGCGGTTGTCTCTGGTGTGTCCGCTAAGACCGGAGAAAAGGAGGATCCCGGAAACTGGGACTGACTCTAACACTTAAGCCGTGCGGGAGCTTGAACCTCGGATTATGCGTTATTTTGCCACTAATTAACTCTGAGGTTGCAGGTTGTGTAGTTACAGATTTTTTTCATCATCAAGTCACTGGTGTCATCCCCAGTCCTGCCGCAGGACCCCTCGTCGAGCGTTTTACCCTGAACTGGTACGATAAAGCACTCTAACTCTCTCATTCGCCGTCAATAAGCGCTGATCCTATGCAGGGCCGTGATGTAGTAAAATACCCCGCTGTATCAGCGTCTCAAATACAGTAAATTGCTTTGAAGAAGCACCTTGGCAACACACACACATCTGAAGCTGCTTGTCCCATATAGGGTTGCAGGGAGCCGGAGCCTAACCCGGCAACACAACGCTGGAGGGGGAGGGGACGGGACACACCCAGGACGGGACGCCAGTCCGTCGCAAGGCGCCCCAAGCGGGACTTGAACCCCAGACCCACCGGAGAGCAGGACCCGGTCCAACCCACTGTACCACCGCACCCCCCATCGTTGGCAACACAAATAAACAAAATAAGAGTAACTACAACAGAAGTGTTGTTTTGATATATGGATCATATATAATTCCTTACAGCATAATTTAGTCCACATTATACATAGATATATGTCAAAATTATAGGCCCTCCCAATACAGAGGAAGAGCTTTCTAACAGTCTCTGACCACTACAATATGTTTTAATCCGTATGTGGTAACATTCTGTGCACTTTCTAAGTTTCACTGCACCATCTAGTGGATAGTGGCCCACTGACCCCTTCCACGGGTGCTCGCGTGCGGCTCCGATTCCGACCCGAGCCCAGCGAGCGGTGGACGGGATGGCCCAGCGGACAACGAAAGCAGAAATCAAGCGAGTTCATGGCTGAATTTTGTGCGGACCTACTTGTGTTGGAGATGTGTGCTTCAACAAAAAAAAAAAAAAAAAAAATGGGCAGCACGAATTCATCCTGGACTGCCCCAGTAAATATACCCAGCTGTACAAACGGGTCGAATAAAGCAAATCGTTTATATATAAATGTCAGCTCAGCGGCAAAGTAGTTGAAATAAAAATAAACGGGTTGTATTTCATCAGCGCGCAGAACATTTTTCTCTCGATCTATTCATTTCATCCAGTACACCGGCTCCTCATTACAAACGTCTTGGACATTTTTGAAGATCTTAACGTTTTGCACTTTATGTGTAACTGCATTTTCTTCACCGTTTTATTCAGTTCCTTTCATTGTCCAGTGAAATGGGGGGGACATCGGTTTTACGTGAATTTTAATGACTGTGCAGTTATGAACATACGGAGTTATGAACAGACTTCCAGTCAACTGCGTTTGGAATTCGTCTCTTTGGGGGGGTGGGAGGGAGGCTTTCTGCACTGATCGCATACGAATTTGGGGTCTGAACCCAATTCCGGTGCATACAGGGTAGTATGCACACAAGCACTCTATTACTGACTATAGCAGCATCCTTTGGTAATTCATTCATTCATCACACCAACACTTTCGCCCAAGGAAAGCTGCAATGGTGGGATACAGGATGAGAATGGTACATATGTACTTATTTTATGTGCAGAAAAGTACGTGAAGATTGCGGTGACTTGGCTGCTCATCCGACAATATTTACCGTTTTCCCGGCAGTCCTGCGAAGAATGCAAGTGTCGCAGGTAACAAACATCTCAGGATATGAATTTCGTCAGCTCCTGTAATTTAGTTACGAAAAAAGGACCATACACTGCAGCGTTTTCCAAATATCTCTAACATGTTTAATGAGAGGACCATAAATCACATTTCGTAATGATCACGTGGCAATCATTTTTAATTTTGCTTAAACATGTCTAAACAGCGTACCTGTGAGTAACTAGAGTGACAAAAAGGCAGAAATAAAATTCAATATATCTAAATACATTGTTGGAATATACGGTATATAAAGACAGGTTCACTCAAGAGGGAGTGAATAAAAATTCCAGGAAGGCCTTTGGTGATCTCGGTTCTCGGCGTGCATCCGTTACAGAATCCGTTAGAGCAGCGGATTCGTGGCCAGGGCACAGGGGCCGAGACCCAGGACTGCGCCGTCTTCTTTTCCACACTCGAGCAGGCGTCCCAAAGCGGTGCAAGGGTTTTAAAAAATAAAAAAAAATAAAATAAAAAAAAAAACTAAAAAAGTTCATTCGACTCTCCGAAGAGGCCAACGCTCCTCCTCCTCCCCCGGTGCCGTCGACAACGAAGGCTCCTCCGTAGCCGATCGCGCTCCAGGAGACCGCAGCACACCACTTTGTGCCCCGTCTGGCGGCGCGGCCGGCCGCAGGTGCCACGGGGTACGGAAGCGGCCTCTTTGCGCCCGCGGTGGTCCCGACAGCTCTTCACGCGCGTTTTCGTCCGCGGCTGCTACCTTTTGTTTGTGCTGCGCGCTTGTTGTCTGACCCAGCCTGCAGGAGCTGGAGAAACCGCACGCCACTTGGACATTTTTCATTACATTTATTTTTACATTTATTCACTCAGCTGACGATTTTTTTTTCCCCCCAAAGCAACTTGGTGTTAATGCGCATACAATTATTTACCCATTTATACAGCTGGGTAATTTTTGTAGGCTAAGTACCTTGCTCACGGGTACCACAGCCAGAAGTGAGATTTGAACCTGCAACCTTTGGGTCCATTACAACCACTCGTAGTAATAATAATGTCCTCTACGAAGTGTACGAACCCGACACGGACGGTCATTATCTTAGCATTTTATCCAAGAATAAACTCATAAATCTGAATCTTAAATGTTAAAATAAACTTATCAAATGAATCTATGACTGATTTACACACCTGACTACTTACCTACCTGGTTTAACTAATGCAACTTGAGGTTCGCTTAGTTTTGCAGCTGCGCTACTTCCGAGTTCCTCCAAATCAACAGATGGAATTGGTCATTACACGCCCGTTATGTCTGACGAGAAAGACTGCCTCTTATTAAAGAATTTCGTGGTAAAACCAGGGTACGCAAGGGGTTCGCGTACTTTAAGCAGCACTGGAAATACTGAGAAGTTACACAACGCAACTTAAAACTCATAGCGCATATCACACTTCCATACTTATCCGTTTGCTGTAACGGAAGCGAAGCCGTTAGATGCGGATACTCACAGCGGGGGTACCCGGGGGGACGCGGGTTACTGGCGCTGCTCCCGAACGAAGACTGGAAGTTGTGCATGGTTTCCTGCAGAATCTGCCTCTCCCTGCCCTGCGGAACCCACAGCGAATCACGGTGAGGTTTCGAACTCGGGGGAGCAAGACAGGGACGGACGGGATGGCGCGGATCAACCGAGCATCGCGAGCGAAGACGACGCGGGGCGAAGAGAGAGCCCGGACAGGACGCGGCAGCAGCGTCTCACCGCACCGCGCCGTACCGCACCGCACCTTTCCGGCGTTCAGCTCGGAAATGGCTGCCAGAATCTGTTGCCGGGGCCCGTCCGTTTTGATCCCCAGCTCCTTCAAGTCGCCATCGGTCAGCGTGAGGAAGGCCTCCATGTCCACCTGCAGGGGGACAGAGAGTGTGCATGTGTCCAGGGCTTTTTGGAACGCCGAAGTCCAAACGCGTTTGGCGGAGTCAGTCGTTCGGCAGCACGCGATGGGAAATTATTCGTAACAATAACGGCGAGAGCTTCCAAATTCAAGGGTTGGGATCGCTGGCTCACCTCCTGTTCTTCAAAGATGGGCTGGTATTTTTCCAGGGAGAGTTTCTTCAGAATGCTCGACAACTCGTCTGTCGGAAAGGGAAAGCGGTCGGTGAGAGCGGCAGGAGGGAAAAACGCGACGACGCGGTAAAGCCACCCTCCTCGGAAACGCCGCGACGGGTATTGCCGGGAAAAGCAACCGGACAGACAGAAACTTTACCGATCCCAGAAGAAACTGCTGAACAAACCTTAAGCGGTGTAGCAACTCTGTGCGTGTACGCGTGTGTGCGTGCATGCGTGTAAGTCAAAAAAGTGTCCGCAAAAACCTGAAAAATTATTGCAGATACTTTCTGACTTACCCTTACTTGAATAACCCTCCAAAGAAACACACACACACACAGTTTCCCAGTCCCTCCGGAAAAACCGAAGCCCATTTCCTGCGTGACATCATCACACAAAGGGAAAACACTCGGTAATACTGAGACTCAGAGTAAGTGACGCATCTGAAGGAGAGAACGGGGTGTGTGCTGTGTGTGTGTGTGTGTTCAACGCAGGAACTTTGACCGAAAGCCCGGCGTCAAAGGAGGCGGCGCGCTGCCCGGCGGCGGTTCCCGCAGACCCCCGGGCGCCGCCTCACCCTCGTCGGTGATGGTTCCGCTGCTGGAGCCTCCGCTGCTCTTGGAGCGAGCCTGCGAGGACGTCGAGGACGGACAGTCCCCGACGGGGGGCTTGGGGGTGGGGGACGGGGACGGGGTCAGCGTGGGCGAGGTGCTCTTCGAGGTCGACGAGTTCCCGGACAGGGGCCTCTTCTTCAGGTCGACTTTCTGCACGGGAAGAAAGAGGAGGGTGAACCGCGGTAGGAAGAGCGGCTCCGTTCCTCCGGGACACCTTCGCTGGTCTCGCGCTGGACAGGGGTGGACGACGAAAAAATGGAAACATTATGCAATGTCCAGACATCAGCTGATATTTATTTATTCAAAGAAACCGTTTTGAAAATGGTGCCAACCTAATTTCCAGGCGGAGACATATGAGAACACCCTGGCTTTTGAAAAGCAAATAGAAGGCGGTCTCGGTTAAAACACACACACACACACACACACACACACACACACACACACACACACACAGTTGCTGTCCCTTTCGGTGAAATAACACAAACAGGCAAGAACTAACCCTTAACCCCACCCAGAACCCTCCAAAGGCCTTGCGGCCATATCTATCCACCCAGCGACCCCACCCTTAACCTTCGTATTAACGTCCAAATCCGTCCAGATCTAATAGTGACGTTGCGATCGCCCCTTCCCTATCAAACAATTAAAAAGCCCCCTCCGGCAGGCGGAAGAGAGCGGCGTCGTCGTACCCTCCTGGAGCGTATGTTGCCGGCCACCAGGCTCGGAGCGTGGTGGATGTCGGGGAGGCCGACGTCAGGGGTCGAGGCCGCGGCCGTTTCGGTGGGCTGCGGCTTCGGCTCGAGCAGGCCCGCGGCCTTCTTCCTCTGCGCCGCAATCTGGGAGAGAACGTTGTCCGCGCTGCCCCCTGCGGACAGACGCAGTAGTGCCACGCTGAGCCGGCGCCCCCCACCGGAACAAAGCGCCAACGGCGGAGGAGCGACGGGGGTGCGTACCCGAGCGGTTGTGGGGGTCGGCGGCGTGCCGGGCCACCCCGGCCACCCCGTTGGAGCCCCCGGAGGACTGAGGGGAGTAGCTGAAGTTGCCGGAGTTTGAAGGAGACGCGGGACCCTTTGTAATGCTGGGGAACTTAATGGAGCGCGTCACCACGCGGCTCACGGAGGTCTGCAGCATAAGGAGACAGCAGGGCTTTGCTGGACATTTGCTTTCAGTCTCTGGACATAGAGGAAAATATAGAAATTTACATTTCACATTTATTCATTTAGCAGACGCTTTTCTCCAAAGCGACACACATCTCATGGAAAACGCAATCTGTGCATTACGTTAGGAGAAAGAGACATAGCTGCAGATGTGTGATTCTTAAGTACAGTTAGTTTGTTGCTTTCCACCATATGAAACGGCGTTCATCACGCGAGGAGCTGCATAAAGGTTTATCCAAATACTGACCATTTCTAATCACATTCATAATCATCTTTTCGCGGGAGAAGTGAATCCGCAAGAGGTGAGTTTTAAGACCTTTTTTAAATGCAGACAGAGATTCAGCAGTCCTGAGTGACAGGGGGGAGGTAGTTCCACCACAATGGAGCCAGAACCAATAAATCAAAATATAGATTTTGTCATATATTTGTGAATTGTACATGTAATAAACTCTTGGTAAACTTGCCCAGTGGATTATTTACTAGAAAAATTTTCATCTCTTCAGTTATTCGTCCATTACTAGTAAATACTTGTCTAACGTAGGGCTGCCGTGGTCCAGAGCCTATCCTGGAAGCAGCGGATGCGAGACGAGACACACCCCGGACAGGATGCCAGTCCCTCACAAGGCAATGGCACACACTCTTTCACTAACACGTACACTCTACGGGCAGTTTCGAGGGACCGGTTCACCCCGAAACGCATATGTATTTGGACTGTGGGGGGGAAACCAGAGTGCCTGGAGAAAACCCACACGAATGCAGGGAGAATTGGAAACCCCACAGAGACAGCTGGATTCGAACCCACGCCCAGGAGCCGGGAGGCACCGGCACTATTATAATTTAACAGCTAAATGCAGGGCTTTTCTAATCAGGCACGAAGGTCAGAACATTCAGGAATGTGACAATCCGGAGTCTGTTTTCCCTACCGCCCCGTGCCCTTTGCCCCCCCCCCCCCCCCCCACACCACCTCGATCGCGTCGTCCACGAGAGCCCGAGTAGCATCACTCACGATGTCCGAGTTGCCGCTGCTGTTGAAGTTGCCCTTGCTGGGCCGCTGGGGCATAGCCAGGCGCGTCGCCTCCGTCTTGCCCTCCTTGAGGATGCGGGAGCGGTCCGAGTTCCACGGCTCGAAGCTCGACGGGGGGAGGAAGGGCGGGATCACCGCCTTCAGCTTGTCGTTGGGGAGCCTCGTGAGGGGGGCGCCGTTTCGAAGCTGGGTACGAACAAGCGGGGGGACGTGCGAGCAGCGGTAAATCATCGACGACTGCACTTTACCAAGTGGGAACTGAGCTCCGCTCCAGTTTACCGGAACACACCGCTGACCGGCACCATGACAAAGAAAACACACTCATCCTGCTTTTTCCAAGTTAGAAGTCTGTACCCTATGATCTCTGGGGATTTTTTTTTCTTTTCTTTTAAATGCCATTGCAATCCTTGAACTAAAATTACACACATACCATTGTAGTTATTAGAGAGTCATCTTTCTCCGTGCTGCTTCTGCCAAGGCCTGAGAAACAGATCCGCATGAGCAATGAAGACAAAGTTCAATAAAACCATAATACCAGGCTCCAGCTTCATTTGATTCAATTGAATTAAACTTAATCATACCCACTCTAATGCCATAAAATTTAATTGGATTCACTTTGAGGCCTTTTTTTTTTTTTTTGTTACATCCAGCTTATGCGAGGCAGCAGAAAATGTTGTTACAAACAAACTGGAAAGGTCGTTTAGAGCCGCAATGTTTTTAAAGTGAAATAAGTCGCCCAAAAGCAGCGGCGCCGATCACCCGGCACCCTTCGGGTCGAGGCGGCGCTCTCCCTCACCGCTGTCTTTGTTCTTGGCGCCCCACGCCGCGCTCAAGTCGATGCTGCCCACGCTGGGGGTCCGCGGCGAGGCGCCCCCGGTCCCGCTGCTCCTCCGGTCCGCCCTCATGGTCGAGTCCAGCGGGTCCGCGCCTCCGGCGGGGTCGTCCGGGAAGGGGGCCAGGCGGTTGGCGGACAGGCCGTGTCGCAGGCTGCGCGTCAGCTTCAGTCTCCGGAACCGGTTCGACATGCGGCTCCACCACGACTGCGGATCGGCGGCAGAGACGGAACAAACCAGTTCCGGGCTAAATCACCGCAACGGCCCCGAACGCATCGCGCCTCTCTGAAGCGGGACCTCAAGTCGCGGCCAAGTTTGCAAGTTCACGTTCCACCTTCGAACACTTAACCAATGCGCTCAAATGTCCAGCGGTGCAAACATGCAGAATGTACCGTATACATGTAAATGCGTCATTGATCCGGCCGGAGAGCCGACAGTGAGGCGGTTAGAGCTACTGCCTTTGGACCCAAAGGTCACAGGTTTGAATCCCACCTCCGGCTGTAGTACCCTTGAGCAAAGTATGTATCCAAAATTGCTCTAGTAAAATTAGCCAGCTCTATAAAATGGTAAATAATTAATAATAATTGTATAATTGGAGAGAAGCGTCAGCTACGTGAATAAATGTAAATCCATTTAAACAGCCGTGCCTTTCGTTCAAGAGAGTAGCTTCGAAAGGCGTCTCACACAGCCGGAGGGGGTGGGGGGATCCGGGTTCAAATGACGCGTACCGCACCTTTAGGCCTCCTTTGTCGTCCGGTGGGACCGGGACGTTGAGAGACTGCCGGCTCCTGGAGCGCGCGAGGGTGGTCCTTGTCCTCGGCTTGCCCTTGTCTTTGTCCACCTGCATGCACACGGAGGCCAGCAGCCTGACGAGCTCTGTGTCTGCACGCACACACACGCATGCGCTTAGAGGAACAGTCAAAGACGTTACTTCTCTTGCGGCGAAACGCGATGGCTGGATGGGATAAAACAACAACGATATCCTCCAAGCATGAGTGTGGGAACAGCCCGAAGCATCACGCTCGACATACCCGGATCGTTGAGCAGCATGACGAGATCGAACGCGGTGTATCCGTTTTTGGCTCGCAGATTAACGTCGGCTCCCTGGCTCAAGAGGTACTTCACAACATCTTTGTTCCTGCAGGGCACAGATTCCTCTCAGATTTGACGCGGCTCTTCGTAGCCACGGTGGAAGAAGCGGGAGAAGACAGCAGGACACGGCAAGTGCAAATTTATCACGATATCAGTTTCGGTCAAATAAGAACACGAACTTTCATCCATGAACCACGGATCACCAAAAGAAATTAAACTCTATTCTGAAGTTTTAAAATAAACAAATGGCTTTTAAAATGCCAGACAAATACTGAAACAAATAGATCCACGCAAATGATAAGTAAAAGTATGCTACTATAATAGTGACACATCAAAATAGCTTAATTTATTTTTATAGCTAGATTAATTTACTAATACAATTAATTAGTAAAATTATTATTCTAGGTCCTAGCCAGAACCAAATTGTACTGCAGGCTGCTGGTGCGCCCCCTTGTGGTAGAACAGAGAACCTCAACCGAACAGAACTGAGTAAAAGCAACACATTGACATTGATTCATTCAGCTGATGCTTTTCTCAAAAAGTGACTTACAGTGTTAAGCTACTTACAATGACTTACTCATTTATACAACTGGTTAATTTTACTGGAGCAATTTAGGGTCAGTACCTTGCTCAAGGGTACTAAAGCCAGAGGTGGGATTCGAACCTGCGACCTTTTGGGTCCAAAGGCAGCAACTCCAGACACCGTGCTACCGAATGCAAGAGAGAAACGAGAAAGAAACGGGAGCAGCGGCAGGGCATCTGGAACCCAGACTCCCTAAGCTCAGTGTCACCGGGGACATGGGTGCACGGCGAGCGGGAGAGCAGCGGTTGGCTACCCGTGGTAGGTGGCCTGCATGAGGGCGGTCCAGCCGTGGACGCCGTCCTGTTTGTCCACGTCTGCGCTTCGCTCCACCAGCAGACGCACCACGTCCAGCTGCCCGCTGACGGCCGCGATCATCAGCGGCGAGGCGCCGTCCGCGTTGGCCGAGTTCACCTGGGCCGGGTCCTCGTCCACGATCTCTCTCACCAGCTGAGAGTTCCCTGCGTCACACACGGCAGGCAGGCCTTTCGCGGTTAAGGCGCCGAACACGTCGTCAAAAAGACGAGGCACGGAACTCGCCGTAAAAACGTTTCTTGAGCAAATTTCACCAAAACACGTATAGGCAGTCCCCGGGTTACGAACGAATTCCCCGTCCTCAGTCCGTCTCTAAGTCGGATTTTGACGTAAGTCAGAACGGTTAGGTATGGTGGGTTTGTCTTAGTGTATCGTGTACCTTTGTACGCATAAAAAAACATTAAAGTAACACTTCCTGATACACTAAAACATCTTTAATATAACAATACAATAATAACAGTACAATATAGTGATGTAATAACAACAATAATAAATGTAACTACAGTGTTTATTATGGAGAGAGACACAGAAAGAGATAATAATAAATGTTGAACAGAGCACACGGAGGAGACGGGACCCGAGTGCAGGATCATTTATTCAGAATCAAAGGACTAGATGTGTTCTTGCGGTCGGGGACGGATAAGCGGTCGGTCGATTGGCGAACCGAACGGAGGCGAGAATCCGAAATTGCGGTCGAGGGACGAGGCGGGCGGTCGTCATCAAATAGATGCGGGACGGTACTGGGGAACGATGAGGGACAGGACTTGGAAGGAGAGAGGGAGAAAAAGAGTGTGTGTGCGCACGTGTGCAAAATGTTAAAAGAAACCTTAATGTTCACTTTTCCAATGTTCGTTGGCGTTTCACCTTTCGCTGTATTATTTCCACTTTAGTTTCAGTCGTGATCATTTTCCTTTTTTTGGATGAGTCACCATCACATGCGTCACATTTACGCTTTGGTGCCATGGTTACAAGGGTAAAAACAAAAAAAATTTAAGCCAAACGCAGTAACACCAGACGCTTAACGGGAAAAGAAGGAAGTCTGTCCTACCTCGGGCTCACGTGCCCAGAAAACGGTGAGCGAACCGTCTGGAGAAACGCAATGTTTTGATGCTCTTCGCAAAGTAGCGCCCGCTTATTATTACGAACCGCTGTGTATCTTCAGTAACTCGAATGTTTAATTTAATAGGATTAATTATGAAGTTTTCATTTGCTTGTTACTTAAGGGTGATTTAAATAAAAAATAATAATACAAAAAAACGACTTCCGGTCAGTAAGGGGATGGTTCGTAACTACGGGTTGTACATAAGTCAGACGTTCGTAACTCGGTGACTGCCTGTACGTTCATGAACGGCCGGAAGGGCGGAACCCTGGATCTCTGACATTTCGCTTCAGAGGAAAGCGTCACCATTAAGCAACCTTTTCAAGTGCAGGGTTGCAGTGGTCTGGAGCCTATCCTGGGAACACAAGGCGTAAGGAAGGCTGCACCCACAACTGGACTCCAGTGCACTGCAAGGCAGTCCCACACACACTCATTCATTCATTCACTCACTCACTCACACACAATAGGCAATAATTCACTAATTGCTCAAAGATATTGAAGGTTTTAACTTACTTTTTAAAAATGAAGAAAACACTGAGCGTTGCTCATCACTGCACCGCTTTTGGGGTTCCCTGAATGCGTTGCCATGACGACAGAGCATCGACCTCCAAAGGTGTAAGTTGTTCAATCGACGCATTTACTTACCTAATTTTAGAGCACTGAAGACATCTGGCCGCCTCTTCTCATCATCTTTCAGAGGATATAAAGACAAAGAAAATTAATATTCAAGCAGCGTGTCAAAATGTGTCCGTTGGGCTCCGTTCACGAGCAAAGGGCAAACGCACCGCGTTCAGGTGTCCTTCTGGGCACACGGGTACGATACGCGCGCTTACTGTCATGACCCACTACTACTGGAGTGTGAATGAGGAGAACAGAGGGCTGGTGGAAACATCTGGAATACAGATGATGACCATCTGCGAAGGAGCGATGCCCTCAGAATGGTGATCGCTCAGTAAACACGCACCAAACATCAAAGGGAGCGACGCGTCCCCGGCGGTCGCTTCGCCGACAGACGATTCGTCTTCTCAACCCCCGGCTAAGTGGTGACTGGAGCGGAACGAAAGAAGGGCCACGTGGCACTTAACGGCTCTCGCGCGTACCAGCGGCCCCGGGTTCAAAGGGCCGTTAACGGGAAAGGATGGCGGCTCAAAGGAAGCGGAACCGCACTGAAAACAAATGTAAACTTATACACCGGGCTGTTACATGTTACACACATTTGACTTGTGGAGTCACCTTTATACAGGTGACCCCCAGAAGAAGTCAATACATAAACAAACAGACAAACAAATCTATCCAAAGGACTGATCCTTTGCCAGTACTGCCCCTGGAGGCACCGCACGCCAGCGGTGCAGGTGAGCTACCGCAACCCCATCCCGGGGGGTGCGGGACACCCCTCAGCACCCCAGACACAGAAAGGGTAAAACAGTTTAAAAATAAAAAAAAATTAAAAAAAAAAAAAAAAAAAAAACTAATATACAGTGGTGCTTGAAAGTATACGAACCCCTTGTGTCCCTTAGTTTTACCACAAAAGGGTGTTTCATCAGAAGCAGTTGTCCTCACGTGACATAACGTGTGTGTGATGACCAATTCGGTATGTTACACACACACAGTCTGAAACCGCTTGTCCCGAGTGGGGTCGTGGCAAACCGGAGCCTAACCAGGCAACGGAGGGCGCAAGGCTGGAGGGGTAGAGGACACACCCAGGATAGGGCACCCCAAGGAGGACTCGAACCCCAGACCCACCAGAAAGCAGGCACGGGCCAAACCCGCTGCGCCACCGCATCCTCCCTCGGCATGCTGCAAAAATAAGTGAACCCCAAGTGTCATTGGTTACACCATGCAGGTAAGTAGAAGCAGGTGTGTAAATCATAGTCATTTCTTCGTTTTCTAACTAACATTTAGACTTTGCAAATGTATTTTAATTTACATAAGAATAATGACCATCCCTATATAGTTCACATACTTCCAAGCAGCACTGTATAAGAAACTCGACAGAGTATCTTGCCTTTTTTCCCCCCCACTTGTTTTATGAGAAACAGTGTGTTTTTCATAAACATGTTTATTATCATACACACTGTTACTGTTTTGTGTAAATGCAAACTCGCAGTATCATATCCAGTAAGGGTGGAATTGAGCTGGATGTGTACAATATGTGGAAGGCACCGATTTTTCTCAATTTTTCTTCAGTGACACTGTGCTGTATTGGTAATAATTTGTTACAGTATTAATTTGGCCCATCTGAAAAGAAAACTATACAAAGTGCGGGAACTGAGCAGGAAAAAAAAAAAAAAAGAGTAAAAAACAGGAAAGTGTGGAGCAAGTAACTGTCAAAGGCGTTAATACCTGTGTTCAAGGTGCGAGTGCTTGGATATGATGCTGTTAAGCATATTAAAATTAATATATTATAAGACAGCCAAGACTGGCAATCCTGAGGGCGGAGACCCTGACTCATCATATCTGAACACAGAATGTGTCCAACACATCAAACAAGAGTTCACTTTAAAGCCCAGAGATTTTAGCCTTTTAGGCAAATCCATTTATCGTTATTGTAATTCAGCGACCCGAAATGTTAGGTTTCTGCGTGAACCTCCTTGTAACAATGTACCCTTTTACTCAGCTAGATATTCTTACTGTATCCATGTCATCAAGCTACTGCAGCAGGAGTGGGGTTTGAACCCACAACCTCCCGATGCCAAGGTGACGACTGCACCCACTACGTCACCGGCTTCCCCGTTGACTAAGCGTTCGCTCCTTCGCGTAAAGATGTGTTCGTGGGGTCCAACCCAGAGCGGAGGAGTCCACACGGTAGCTGACTGCGGGGTTCATCCATACCTGGCTGTGGGCGCACCGTGGTGATCGAGTCCAGGTAGTTTTTCACCTCCTTCTGCTTGAGCTGCAGGGCGATCTCAAAGGCCGTCTTGGAGAGCACGTTGAGGCGGTCCGGGTCGGCGCCGCGCTCCACCAACTGTTGGGCCACGCCCACTTTGCCGCTCAGCACCGCCAGCATGAGCGGGCTCCAGCCGGTGGTCTTCAGGCTCACGTTGACGTCGGCGCCCCACTCCAGGAGCAGCCGCACCAGCGCCTCGTGCCCGTGCTGGGCGGCCGCCATCAGCGCCGTGATGTCCAGCGGCTCCCGCCCCTGGTGGCCGTTGCCGTTGTTGTTGTTCCCGTTGTCGTCGCCCTGGGGGACGTCCAGGTGGTCGTAGTCGTCCACGAAGGCACCGCTCTCCATCAGAAGCTTGACCATGTTGATGTGGCCTCCTCTGGCCGCCACCGTCAGGACGCTGGCTCCCATCCTGTTCTTGGCGTTGATCTCCGCGCCGTTCTCCAGCAAGATGTGGGCGACGTTCACATGCCCAAACCTGGCAAGGAAAGGACGGGAATGAACAAGAGGAACACGCTTTCGACTTTGTTCGGACTGTGGTTGCCGTCGCCTTTACGGACGGGATGCGTGATGGTGCTCATCAGCGGAGTCAGAAAACACCGCAATCATTTTTTTATAAAGGGATTGTTTAAAGAGACCAACTGCAGTGAAATGTGCAGTTAAACTGAGGTTTCCAGTCAGGTTCCAGATCATTCTGTCCGCTCAAAATTCGAGCAGGACGTATTCAAATGGAGAAACTTGCTATCCGTAGTTTAAAAAAAAAAATAAACGTTGCGTTTCCCCCGGTATGCAACTTCATGACAAGTGGCTATTTAGTAATTCCTCACAGGATACTTCTAGTAGCGGCTTCTCGGTTTATCATGAAGCCTTATATATCGGAAACCTGCTCCCAAGTTCTTTGCAGCGTTACATGATGACATTTACAGCCATTTACCCATCATGTGAACAGGGACAAGGAGGCACAACGGGTAAAGCTGGCGGCTCATGGCTCCTTACATGCTTGATGGACGTGGGTTCGAGTCCAGGTCGGAGTGCTTCGGACCCCCCACCCCACACTCACAAGAGAAGCGACCCTTCTGTTCCCTCCCCTGCCTTGGAAACCATACGAGTGGTCGCTAGGAGTCCATGTACGCAGAAGGGTATTCTTTCCGACTGTGGGTAAGCACTGTGATCAAGGAGCGTGTGTGGGATCTGAACCGACAACCTTCACACTCAGCGCAAACTGAGCGACAGCCTTAACCGCGACACCTCCTGCTGCCCAGCGTAGGAACTGCGAGCGGCAGCGTAGTCGCACAAACGAACTGAACGTGTCGCTGTAGCGCTAACGGCACAAGCTTAGCTGGCGCCGATCGGTGTACTGGTGACACGGGTACGAGCGCGAGGAACACACACCGCAGCAACAACACGCCGATCGAACCGCCGCGCCTGCCTGGACACGTGACCCGCGCGCGCGCGCACACGGGACGCCGGCGCCGCCGCACCTCGCAGCCTGCATGAGCGCGCTCCAGCCGTAGTGATTGCGCCGATCCACGGAGGCGCCCTTGCGCAGCAGGAAGCGGGCGAGCTTCTCGTGGCCGCCGGCCGCGGCGAACTGCAGCGGCGTGTTGCCCTCCTCGTCCGCGCAGTCCACGGGGACGGGCGACGGGGCCCCGGGCCCGGCCGCGTCCGGCTCGCGCTCCCCGCGGCACTGCGCGCTGCCGCCGCCGCCGCAGTCGCTCGCCCCGGGCTCGAGGATCCGCCTGGCGCTCTCGTAGTCGCCCTCGTCGCACGCGCGCAGCAGCAGCAGCGCGTGCGCCGGCGCGCCGTAGCTCATCATGTCGACGCGGGAAGGTGAAGCTTGAAGATGTCAGTACTATCCGCCGCGCTGTAACGGGACGGCTGCGGCCCCCCCTCGGCGATCACTGCTTATCGGTGGCCCCATGATTAAAAGCGCACATCGCCGACGAACACGCGCTCCCGTGACGCCGACTCAGTCACGCGACACGTCTGCCAGCCGCTCGCGTCCCAAAATACGACAGAATATTCCTGCCGGCGGTGCAGGCGAAGTTCACCCTGGAAGTGTGGCATCCGCCGCCTGCGGCCCCACGCGCATGCGCGACTCCGTAGACAGCGATGGGACCCAGCGAGACCACCTCCTTCCTACCGTAAGCCTGAGGGAAGAGGAGCAAGAGCAGGAGCACGCGCAGTGGCGCGAGGAGGGTTCTCGTTCGGACAGTGGCGTGAAAGTTCCGCAGGAGAAGCTTGCTGTATAAATGACTAAATCGCTGTACGGTGAAATATCGAATATTGCAAGAGGTGATCTAAGAAAATCCATCACGTAAAAATGCGAAAGGCCCAGTCGTTCTTCTACGGCTTTAATCAATGATGCATTTTTTTTTTTTACGCTAAAATCCCTTAGTAACGAACATCTCGAAATGAAATTCACACAGTCGGCGACATTAACTTTGTGCAGAGATGGCAGCTAAATTAAAATTGCAGTTCTTTACGAAACTAAAGACTTTGTAACAAAGTGCCTTGTCTTCTTACATTACGAAACGTGGGAAGGTCACGGCAGCACAGGCACAGAAACAGTATAACCGCGCACACACACACACACACACACACGCTGTCTGGACCGCTTACGGGGTCCCGGGGAGCCGGAGCCTAACCCAGCAACACAGGATGAAAGGCTGGAGGGGGAGGGGACACACCCAGGACGGGATGCCAGTCCATCGCAAGGCACCCCAAGTGGGACTCGAACCCCAGAAGGCAGGACCCGGTCCAACCCACTGTGCCACCGCGCCCCGCTAGTAACTGCACTTACACTGATTTATCCGATGCTTTTTTTCTAAGGTGATCAATGTCAAAACATAGCAACTGTAAATTAAATATTTATAGAAATCATTGTGAAAGAAGAGCATTTTTTAAAAAAAAATTTTTAACATGGTTGAAACTTAGCACCACTTCTGCTAAAGCCACCTGTTTCAGCATAGATATGAATTTGCAATTTAAAGCATCCAGTTCACCTATATTGTATGTCTTTGGATGGTGAGAGGAAACCAGAGCACCCACGCAGACACTGGGAGAACATTGAAACTCCACGCAGACTGAGCCCGATTCAGATTTACAGTCCAACAGCGTTGGCAACGTTACACTGTGTCACCCTGTTAATTATCCTGGCAAAGCTCGTGTTGCTGTTCTTCTGAGGGTTGCCATACGGAATTTCATTGTATTGTATACAGTGACAATAAAGTATCTTAAGTTGTTAACCATCTCAGACTTGTCCAAAGCCAACGCAAACTCCATGCATTTCAGCATAAAAAAAGTTACTTTTCTGAGGTCAGGTTAAATAATTCTTGATACTCTCGGAGTAAAACATAGCAAGATCTTCCAAAGTTATCTTTCAAAATCATTTATGAAAAGAAAAAGCTGAAAACTGTGGGTTTCTAGAGTGGAGACAAATCCTTTTAAAAGCCCTAATTTTTACTGACACAGTTTTAAAGAATGGAAAGTTACAGCATGAAATTGTGCTCACAAAGATTTTTGCTTAATTTTGTGCTTGTCCGGTTCATTATATAACCGTTTAATTCTAACAAGACCAGACAATGTGTACAGATCTTGAGTTAGCCTTGTACATGTTTAATTTATGAATGTGTAAGGTGAAGCATGTTTGAGATCCCAGAAATTACGCATTTGGAACAACCCTGTGAAAATCCCAATACTCCCATCTTCTGCTACTTTTGTGATATAGGAAGCACTGGCGTGTGAAATTTGTTTTTGTGCTTGCTGATTGTGAGCACCACAGATGGCAATCAAACATAAAAACACCTAATGACCTGCTGTATGTGTTTATGTAAACTTAACCATTAGTTAACCATCTTAACCATAAAAGTTTATTCATTCAATGCAGTTTCATTAATTTAGCTTATCGATAAAAAAAAAATCCATTCAGATTTTGCGTGCCATAGTGTTTCTGTGAATTGCTACGGACGGTTTAAGAAAGTCGTGCCTCCATATTTTTTATTAATTTAAATTATTTTGATTTAAAAAGTTTAAGAAGTAATTTCTTTAAAGCATAGATTTTTCACAGGGTATTTTCTGTAATGAAATTAGGTAGCCGATGGGTAAGAAGCTGGATCTTTTGACTTAGAGGTTACGAGTTCATATGCCAAAATATTGTTTCTCCTAAACCTGAGCAAGACGCTTAATATGGGTTGTGCTGGTAAATATTCAACATGCTTACATAAGTGATACGTGACACATATGATCATCTACCCAGTAAATTAATAATGTTGATACAGCAGAGAGCTCTTAAACACAATATCACAGCATTCATTCAGATTGTCCAAGGTGAATATGGAAAATATTATGATCTCACTTTTAATTATAAATACAGAAATCCAAGGGGGGGACAGTGGGTTGGACCACAGTCCTGCTCTCCGGTGGGTCTGGGGTTCGAGTCCCACTTGGGGTGCTTTGAGACTGACTGGCGTCCTGTCCTGGGTGTGTCCCCTCTCCCTCCGGGTTAGGCTCCGGTTCCCCGCGACCCTGTATGGGACAAGCGGTTCTGAAAATGTATGTATATGTACAGAAATCCAAACTCAGTTTTTTTAGTTTTTTTTTTTATCAACTTTATGGAGATGGTGCCCAAAAGCCATTTAGGAGATACTATAAATTAATGAATATGATTGACTCAGACGTTTCATTTAATGATCATTTATTTGCTACTGTGAAGACAGTGGTGGATGCAGTAGCCTTGTGGGTTTTAAGGCCTAATTGTTCTATTCATGCATTCTTTTTCCTCTAAAATGAGTCACAAGATAACTCAACTTGTTAGAAAGCTGATGGGTTTCAGAATCAGGAAAATTCTTCCAAAGCAGGCCTTGAAGAGGATAACAAAAAACATTTCTACTGTGGCATCACATCTAAATTACTTAAATAATATGATGGAAACCACAGCTTTGTGGGTCAAGCAGTACATTTAATGGCTGTTTTTATTTCAGCTCTGTTGACTTATCACTACGCTGTTTAGCTGACATTGACGCTGATGAATTACCCCGGTGCTGGAGGATTTTACACATTCACATTACCGTTTATCACTGGAAGGGCGACAGTGTGAAATGAACTTGCCATAGAGCATGTTCACTCCCACAGATTCATTAAGCGCTGTGTTGTATTTCAGGGATGTGGCTGTATATAGATCTGTTATTAAAAAAAAGCTAAGAAAAGCTCCTAAAGGTTTCCTTGTTTCCTTGTTTGCTCGCATGTGATCCCATCTTCTCCCAGTGTCTTTGTCTTTAAAATACTTATAATAGTAACCCGGCTATGGAAAAATTTCTAATGCTGCATTTAATTTTAATTTGCTCTCACGCATAATATATAAAATACTTTCTGCTATGTGGAGAAAGGTAATAATGCTAAATTTTATAATAATTACTTGCTGCAGTTTGTCACCAGGGGACACTATAGAGTTAGTAATATTACTTGGAGGCTTGAACACCCAGAGCAGGAGGACATTAAATACCATCAGTCAAGGAATAAGATGGAAACATACATTCCTTTTTGCTCACAACATTGGCAAAGTCATTTGTCCAGCTGATAAATTTTTGTTATTCCAAGTCATTTCAGTTTTTAAAACCCATCGCTCTTAGATGGTATTCTGTGCCCTCTAATTCACTGAATACTTGCAAACTTACGTGTGAAATGTGAAGGAAATTAAAACTCTTAACCAGAAGTTGATAAAAATTATTGAAGTTTCATGAAAATAAGCAAATTCTGGTTTAGTCCAGAGGACTTAGTGGACAGGGGGTGCAGTGGGTTGGACTAGGTCCTGCTCTCCAGTGGGTCTGGGGTTTGAGTCCCACTCGGGGTGCCTTGTGACGGACTGGTGTCCCGTCCTGGGTGTGTCCCCTCCCCCTCCAGCCTTATGCTCTCAGTTGCCTGGTTAGGCTCTGGTTCCCTGTGACCCTGTATGGGACAAGTGGTTCAGAAAGTGTGTGTGTTTCATGAAAATAAGCAAATTCTGGTTTAGTGCAGTGGTTTGGACTAGGTCCTGCTCTCCGGTGGGTCTGGGGTTCAAGTCCCACTTTAGGTGCCTTGTGATGGACTGGTGTCCTGTCCTGGGTGTGTCCCCTCTCTAGCCTTACGCCCTGTGTTGTTGGGTTGGGCTCCAGCTTCCTGTGAGACTGTATGGGATAAGCAGTTTGGACTGTGTGTGTGTGTGTGAGAGAGACTTACTGTGATTTCATTGGTCATTCCAGACTGTGCATGCAGTAAATACATCATTTAGCATATATTTTTATATGCGTTTTGTAGCGTTCACACTTTTTATTGTTTACACTGCTTTAAAGAGTTGGAACACTCGACATAAGTGTGGACACGTGCTAAAACACATAAGCATTGACAGCAGCACATAGCTGCTAACTGAATACACAATTCCAGCACAGGAGAGCAGTGGCACATCTCTAATATCTATTTATTCATTGCTCCCACATCACAGACCCAAAACTACTCATAAAACTTATAGATAGTGGCAGGGAAACCTCTGAACACAAGAGGGAAAAAAACATAACATAAAGTGTAGATCTGAGGTCTCAGATCTCAGAGGTTCCATAAATCCACTGTGCACTACTGACCTTTTGAAGAAAATAGCATTGATGCCAAAAACACAATCTATCTCCTGACGAAACATCAGGCTATCATGTGTCAAGGAAAATTTTGTCCAAATTTTAAACAAGCTTTTCTGAGATTTCCCTTGGTAAATGACAGTGTACGCTATGACGGGGGGGTCAGGGTTCGAGTTCTAGCTGATCCGCACCAGCCATCTGCGGCGAAGAGGCACAGGGAGCACAAAATGAACTGTTTTCCCTTGGATTGGTCAAATGGGTGGTGTTCTTACCCTGCTCCCCGCTGTACTGTTAGCTGGACCTCCACAAGGCTGCAAATGCAACAGGGCAAACTGTGTTACTAAATGACTGGACAAAATGGGGTAAAAATAGGGTAAAAATTCCAGAAATGTGTGAAAGCTAACAGCAAGAAGGTGGGACTCCTTTGCTTAACCACACACACACACACACACACACACACACACACACACACACACACACACACACACATTTTCAGAACCGCTTGTCCCTTACGGGGTCACGGGGAACCGGAGCCTACCCGGCAACACAGGGCGTAAGGCCGGAAGGGGAAGGGGACGCACCCAGGACGGGACGCCAGTCCGCCGCAAGGCACCCCAAGCGGGACTCGAACCCCAGACTCACCGGAGAGCAGGACTGCGGTCCAACCCACTGCACCACCGCACCCCCCCTTTGCTTAACCACTTTTGATAATTCTTCATTTTTCAAGTGTTGTGTTGAAGCTACACAGAAATTTCATAAGCCTGCATTTGAAATACTGGGAGTTGCGCCTTTATACCTTTAACAAGCACATTATTGATCATCCTTAGCAAAGCCATTCAGGGTCGTACACATGCATTTTAATGAAAATTAATTGTAACATCTTAAGAGTGACGGGAGCCATTAGACGCTTAGTTATAAGAACATAAATCGCGTTCGACAAGACGAGAGACGATCAAAGATGATCAAACTCACGCGCAGCAAAGTATATATCTGCTCGCAAACCCAATTTACTGAGTGTGATGACGGACGTAAGAAACGAATGCGGAGCACTAAGAGTTTCTTAATTCGATGTTAATGAAAAAGTTGCACGAGAACATAGGCATATCAAACTACTTAACAGGCAATACAAATATTACTTTATTAAGCAGAATTTTACGCATTTACAGCTGACTTTGGGTACGGGCTTTATTGCTTCGCTCCAGGAATTGGGGGCCAGCAGAAGGCCGGTCACACGTCCAGCAAACTGCACCTGCAGGGACGCAGTGACTCACATCAACAGTGGAATTGGAGGCGCGCAGCGTCAGTAATTCAGCAGCCAGCCCTCACCATCTAGGGGCCCGAGCAAAACACACATCTGTGCAAACACAGCTGTTCCCAGAGCTCTACTTTGTTACTCAACTCTCATTTCTCTCGTCCACTCCAGGAGAAGTGATCAATTAATGGCCGGATCAGGGCAGAAAACATGACTTTCCACTCGGAATGCCGTCTGCTGCTTTGGGGAACCGCGGTCGACGGTCATGTAAACAGACACGTGAAAGGGTTTGCGGCACAATTTCTCAAGGAGCGTCATGCTTTACAGTGACTATGTTAAATAGCTCGTAAAACTGGACTGGTTAAAATAACTCTTATGATAGTTATAGTAACATGAAATTGTGTCAGCCAGTAGCGTAGTGGTTGGCACTACTGCTTTGGCTCCAAAGATCATTGGTTCAATCCCTACCTCTGGCTGTAGTACCGTTGAGCAAGGTACTTACCCTAAATTGTTCCAGTAAAATTACCCAGCTGTATAAATAGGTAAATAATGGTAACCTTAACACTATAAGCTGCTTTGGCAAAAAGTGTCAGCTGAATAAATGAATGTGTCCATGGTGAAATCTTCCTTGGTCCACATCACCCCTGATGCCCCCCTCCAGGTTAAAGTGATGGAGATGAGAGTAGCTGTCTCCATGGTGGGTGAGCAAGTGGTTAAACTGCTCTGCGCAGTGCATGATATCAGCAGTTAGTCTTCGTCTATGAAGATACGCTTGAAAAACACACAACTTTAGCTGTGACGACTAGGACGAGATGGAGCACGAGCACCGATGCTCCTTTGAACGCCACATGAGCACGGGCCTCAGGGAGATCCCAGAGGTGCAGACAAAACACGTCTTGAATCCGTGATCACAGAAAATGTGCACTGAAACAAGTCACAGCTGACCAGTAAGTGGACAGCAGGTGGCATAATGGTTAAAGCTGCTGCCTTTGGATCTAAAGGCTAAAGGTTTGAATCCCACTTGGACTACCCGCCTAGGGTGATCTTGAGCAATTGCTCCAGCAGAAGTTTGGGCAGCAGGTAGTGTAGTGGTTGGTGCTGCTGTCTTTCAACTCAGAGGTTCAAATCCCCCCTTCAGCAAGGTACTTACCCTCAAATGCTCCAGTAAAAAATTACCCAGCTGTATAAATGGATAAGTAATTGTAAGAAGCAGCAGCTACAGGAATAAATGTAAGAAAAAGATACATACCTATTTTCTCCAGTACATTTCTTTAATCCGAACACGTGCAGTACTTGAGTATTGCCAGTGTTAATCTTTAATTGTCTGCAGAGCTTATTCAGGTTTCAGTTTTACTCCTTTTGCAGAAATTCATTTAGGAAACTGAGAGAAAAATCCTAATAATAATATTTTTGCAAATTCCGCAGTTCACGTACACAAAGTGCAATTGGTGTCAGTTACCGTGTTGTGACGAGTTTCTGCTCTGGCTTCGGAAACAACTTCGCTTTTGAGAATCTCTTTTATCCCTCTTGGTTTAGTAGCTGAGAAAAGAGGCAGGCATTTTTTTTACTAATTCAGAATGTGGACTTCTGACCACCAGCTTGTGGGCTGAAACCACAGCTGGAGCACATCTGTTGTAATGTTGACAGAGAAACTTTACCCTCAGCGCTGCAGTAAATATCCAGCTGTATAAATGGCTAAAGGAGAATCACGTCTGCGATGTCTCACTAAACAGCATCTGTTCGGTATGTAAATAAAACAACGCAGGTATTGACACCGAGGCACTCGAACTCACTCTCCGGTATCCTGACGGGAGCTGTCGGTGCGATGGCCTGTGCCATGGCCTGTGCCTTGGCCTCATAGATATCTCAGTGACCCGTCCTCATTGACGTCTCCATTCTTCAACGTGCACGCGGCTCACGGTGACACTGCTCGCCTTCCCGTAATTGTATACAACCGTAAAACATAATGCAGGCTCCTTAAAATCCCATATGTGTGCTTTTGCCTTACCTCCCGGACGAAATGCTCGACTCAGTCATTTCACGTTGTAATTGAACTAATTTAGCCTTTCCTTCCATTACCGAGATTGTTGGCAGTACACGGAGTTCTGGCAGTGCTATGCGTACACCGCGATTTACCGTACAAGATATGACACCACAAGGGATCAACAGGGAGCAGCCTGCTCTCATAGAAACATTAATGTAATACTTAGTTCCCCAGAAGCTACTGACACAAATTTTTAGCCTCTAATGCTGGACATTCCTCTTCTAGGAAATGCAGTCTTTGACCTTGACTTGTACAGCCCGAGGCTTGTGGTTACATTTTGGTAAAACCCAGATCCCTTCACTCAAAACTCTCAGTGTGCAAAGGGTCACATCCTTCTGTGTGCGGGGAAGAGCGTAGCGCCGAGATTCGGCGTGCTCCTGCTTTATTTCTGCAGAAACTGTCTCCCCCAAAAAAAGATGAACATTTGCTTCCTCCAAGTCAGCCTCTTCACTCTCCATATGGAGATGATTTAATAAAAATCAGCTGATCCATGTGCCAAGGCCAAAGATTTTCTCACAAAAAATTATGTTGCTGATGATGTTAAAGAAGATGTTGTTTTCTGCCCACACTAACTGGTCTCTTTGAATGGAGAATCACATTTGTCATTAGAAAATGTTTGGGACGGGGGTTCCAGGCGCACTTTGCTGAAGCTTAAGGAGGTGATGATCTGGAAAGGATCTAAACTGTCGGTCTAGAGACCACTGGAGAAAAAAAAAAATATTAGTTAAAAGAACATTCCAGTTGCGGATTGTATAAAATCCATCACTGGGTTTCGTGATAGATAATAGAGCTGAATTAAATTATTAATTTACACTTTAATTGTGTGCCTAAATGAGCAAGATCAAAAAAGAAGTGCCAGGTTCAGCATCAGGGACATTGAATCACACACATAATTTTGCAATACAATATTATGGCGTAAAATAAATCCTCGTCTTCCCACCAGTATTTGACAGCCTGCAAGTACATGAAAAGTTTCTCTAAAACACATCCATCGTCCCGAGCGGGGTCGTGATTAGGCTCCGGCACTACATCTTGTCCCTTTAAATTAGGTTGACATTGATGATACTACCTTACGTGAAGATCTCTGATCTTCTGTAATTGCATCTGGTGCCTTCAATGTGGCAATTACGTGGAAAATGGAACGATATCTTCCATATGTCTCCTCTGCTCATCTTTTTCCATCCTCATGGCTGCTTATATCATGTACACCTGGAACTCACAAACTATCGCGATTTGCTGTGGTCCTCTAGACCATCTAATGTGGCAACTCCTGCTTAACTGGGTTAAAGGATCTGATCTGTCTGGTTGCAGCGCTCTACTAGAGGAGGGACTCGCCTTCACAGAGACATTGTTCTCCCCTGACTGCGCTTTTCATTTCATCTGGTGGTAGCCTGGAGCTCCCCTGTAGCACACAAAAAGCTTTCATGCTACGGTTACGCTGATAACATGCAAATTGTTTCCTGCTTCAGACATGTAGATGTCATTTTGCATCTCTGCATGTTTGGTTGATACTGCCTTCTGGATATAATTCAGTTTATGGACACGTTCAGAAATGATCAGGAATATTTAATCCTTGAGGGGGGGTGCGGTGGCGCAGTGGGTTGGACTGGGTCCTGCTCCAGTGGGTCTGGGGTTCGAGTCCCGTTTGGGGTGCCTTGCGATGGACTGGCGTCCCGTCCTGGGTGTGTCCCCTCCCCCTCCGGCCTTGCGCCCTGTGTTGCCGGGTAGGCTCCGGTTCCCCGCGACCCTGTATGGGACAAGCAGTTCAGAAAATGTGTGTGTGTGTGTGTGTGTGTATATTTAGTCCTTCGAGGGATGCTCTCCAAGAACACAATGGCATCTTGCAATCGTCTGCAACTTGCTTTTTTTCCCAGAATGCCACGGCCCTGGTGACCCCTTCTTGTGCCCCCTTTGGCCAACACTCAATATTAGTGAGGCGCAAGCCACTCGCTGTTACTTTCTGTGAACCAAAGTGACCCCTTTCATTTCTTAATGTGCTCTGCAAGTAGACCGCACGCAGACAACTCCGCCCCGATGTAAGAATTACTACATTAATGTTTCGCAATAGTCTTGTTTCTGAATTACTACCTGTGCTCTTTGTAACTTTTTAAGTTGTGCTTTGTGGAGCGCTCTGCCCTCATAACCTCATTTGTATTGCATCAGTATATTGTCTTCAAAGCTGTCAAAATGCTGGTTATTTATTCTACTTCTTGCTAGTTTTTAGATCACCTGCCATGTGGAAAAAGTGTTTCTTTACATTGTGTATTTTTCTTGTGCAGAGCATGGTAACATTGCTGGTGTTAGGACGTCAGCCAGACAAATAAATAACAATGATGGAATGCGTAATAAAAGTAAATAAATAAATATGTATAAGACATATGTGATACAGAGGATATACAACCTCAAGGACAACAAGTTAGAACTCAATAAATGTGTATTATAATAAGTGTTCTTTGTGGTAGTAAAAGTGTCCTTGCATTACTGTGAAGTGGTATGAAAAGTGACTTCATTACCCATATGTCCTCTGTGAACCCCTTTTTGTGGACCCCCGATGGCGATGGCTGTCCAGAGGGTGATAACTAAGGCTTTTTCAGCAACGCCTCTCGTAATGGAGGTGTCAAACAAGACTGGATTTAATGCTTCATCTCCATCCTCAATTTCCGGAGCTCCCCGGCTTCATCATGTGATTAATCGAGGGCGATCTTATCCTAGCCCACGAGGTCTTCCCAAAAGCAAGGCCCTGGAAACATCAGACTTCCAGACCTGTAGAGAATCCTCTGTGATATTGGCAAACGTATTGTTTGCTTTTGCTTTTTTCAGCCCTTGTTGCACTTGATGGGCATTTTCAAAATGTGTTTTTTATATCTTAAAAGATGCCTGTGTCCTCCAATTTTTTTTAGCTCAGTTTGCACATACTGCATCTAAATTAGTACATTAACTTTAAATATCCACTATAATTATTTTCATTGTTATCATAAGAACAATGTCTTACTTCCGAGCCAAAAAATTTTATAAAGGAATATAGGAGTGGATTTTCTTTATCATCCAGTGATCATCAGAACATATTAACAGATTAAGATGTATGTTTAAGTATAGAATCTTCCACATACTGATCAAGGACTTCAGGAAAGGTATGTGTTTTGACATCAGGTCCAATGTTGCTATGTAATTTGAAATAAAGAAAGATTAAAAGAAAAAACACTAAACCCATTTCACACTGTTAATTATAATATTCTGTAAAATAAGTGAACATGCTTATATGGGTGATGGACAGTTGAGAAAGATCTGAGATGGAAGAATTTTTTTCTCAGGTGATCTTTCAAACTATCCTTTGTTTTGATGTGATAATTTTTTGATGGCAGTTTGGGAAGTCAGGGTCCTTGAAGGAAATGCATAAAGTACACTTCTAAATTAATGGATCATTACATTTCAGTTTTAATGAATTCATTGCGATACTGAAATAATTATAAAATAAAATACACACACACACACACACACATTTTCAGAACCGCTTGTCCCATACGGGGTCACGGGGAACCGGAGCCTAACCCGGCAACTCAGGGCGCAAGGCTGGAGGGGGAAGGGACACACCCAGGACGGGACGCCAGTCCGTCGCAAGGCACCCCAAGCGGGACTCGAACCCCAGACCCACTGGAGAGCAGGACTGTAGTCCAACCCACTGCGCCACCGCACCCCCTAAAATAAAATATATATATAAAAAGCTGATATTGAAAATACTACCAAATTCCAAAACAGTCACGCAAACAGTCCAAAGTAACACAGAAATACAAAATAATACTGAATTTGAAAATAACTGTAAATTTGAAAATGAACACTAAAGCCCAAAGTGTGTGTGTGTGTGTGTGTGTGTGTGTGTGTGTGTGTGTGTGTGTGTGTGTGTGTGTGTACCAGCTATCTCCCCCATCACACAGACTGGAAGCTACACCTGCATATGGCTCATTAAGTTCAAACAAGCACCAGGTGTGGCCAATTCCCCCATTAAAAGACTAGAAAAGTAAACCAGGACACTTCATAAGAGGGCTGTTAAAAGGTTATTATTGTTAAACATTAGTGTAGTGTAACTGGTTTGATTAAGTGATAAATCATTTTATTTTCAAGTATGAACATGGGTAGACTAAAAATCTACTAGAAGTCCACCTGGTCAGTGGGTTTGGCGCTATATGGATATAAGGATTGGTAAGTGTGACCTTATGTGGGAACTTTCAATTGTTCTTCTAAACCATTAGAGGATTTACCTCCCCCTCTCTAGAGTTTGGGTACACACACTCCTAGAAACCATTAATTGCCTCAGTTCTGGCATAATTCACTGCACATGCAACCTCTGACAAGCTTCTGTCTGGTTCCTGGGATATAATATAGTAAGATGCTGTGGAAATGACCTCTCTAAACTCCAGGAATTCTTTATGCATGTGTAAAACAATAATAAGCTATACTCCCCACATCCAAGCGGGGTGCTCTGTCATGTGATCATTGCATTTCTGAAACTACGATACGAAAAGCTGTTCCTCAAAAGTACCTTGGTGTTATAATAATGTCTACACTTAGACAGCTGGGTAATGCTAATTGTAAAGGAGCTGAGACAGACAGAGCTCCTCTCCCCTTCCCACCCTTCAAACACTTGAAGAGTTGACAAGCCACTGTACAGTCCCAAGGGGTGGCATCTGCTTTGCGGAGGGACATGGTTGAATGGTTATGGATGAGAGCCTCAGACTCTGTTGGACACACCTGCCATGTAGCTGATGTATGTCTCAGGGGTAGAGCACTTCTGCTGATCAGATAGTTGTTTAGGGTGAACCACACAGCAGAGGGTTGGGTACATATGGTGCCAAAGAGGCTGTTCCCTTGTAGGTTGTTTCCACACCTAATCTTTTGCATTTTGGGTTTTCATGAATTTCATCCATTGCCATCAATGAAGTATGAACTGGTAATAGCAGGAAAGCAGTTATGCTTTGTAGTAATGTTTCCTGTACTGTTGCTGTCTTAATCTCTGTAGTTCTAATATTCTACAGCTGAACTATGCAGCCCTAATACTGAAAATGATGGAAGGGCATAAATGTAATAAACTGTTGCATAATGTATTGCTTATAAGCATCTAAGCATGTTGTTGCCAGTATCATGTGGTCTTCCAAGGGTGTTTCTGTGTTTAGAAAGTAAAAATGACAAGAGCCTTGCTGATAATTCAACTTGTGTCTTTTTGTCACTTTCTGTAACTCCCCCCCGTGTCTATTCCATTTCAACAGGAGTCCTGTTCAATTAAATTGAACCAATGAAAAATACTAAGCTGTCTTTTCAACTTATGCATGATTTTTCTTTGCTTAATGTCTGCTGGCAAGTTGCAGAAAACACTGCAGAGACTGAATCCAGCTGACAGGTTGGAGTGAACCCCATATGGATCACTGTCAGAACACTAGTCTGTCCAATTACTAGGCTTCAGAACATGCAGTGGTATTTTCAAGCATATGGAGATGTCATACTCTAGACTAACATATTCGTGCACTATGCATTAGCTCCAGTCCTGTGAGGCAACCAGAAAATGTGTGCATTCCTTCTCTAATGCCCTGTGTGTGACATGTGTTCTGTTTCATGACCTGTCTTTACAAAAGGATGTCCCAACTATGTTGGACAAGTGGATAAAGGCTGCAGTGATGTAGATTTGGGGGGAAGAACCATGTAAATGATGTACATTTACACACATCACTCCCTTCCTGTGAATTATCAGTTACACTATATAACAAAATGGATTGTCTTTAAATGTTGAATATCTGTACACATTTTTGGTAGCTTCATGTGTTAATACCTGTAGAAGTAGCATATTTCATAAATATGCAAGATCATAAGACTTCATCACTAAATTGCACAGATTCAATATGCTTGAATGTTATCCAAGCTAACTTCAATATGACCCCACACTCATGAATACTTAAGGTATTTACTGATGCTTAAAAGAGTCAATGATGACAGAAGACCAAGAATTTGCCAAGTAGGAGGTGGAGAAATAATGTCCTTTGGGTTAATTTCTTACATTGTATGCCTCTTTCCAACTCATTTTAGTGTTTCCTAAACACATTTTGAACAGGAGCATTGCCCAAGGGGCTCTATCACATAATGAAAAAGTAAACTAACTTCATGCAGTCCTTGGGTTTTCTTTTTGATTTGCTCCTCAGTCTTTCACTTTCAATGCTTTGAAAATGAAAGGGTTTACTGTTCCATATTGTCAATCAAAATGGTATTTATAAGCATAAATGGAAAACTTCACTATTGTAAGATAGGGGCCAACCTGCACATTCTAGTTTACATCTCAAACAGTACTGGTTAATGTCAATGTTTGCCATTTAATAATCTGGTCTTTTTGATTTGTTCAAAAATATGGAGTTTGAAATATTTGTCTTAAATGGCATCCTAGCTGTATTACTGGAGAACAATTTTCCTGTAGCTACTGAGACTATTTCAGGCACAACAAATCTTACTTCCTTAACTCTTTGAACTTGCCTCTATTGTCAGAAGCTCTGGTCATCTCCACCCTATGACAAGGTATAACTACAACAATCAGTTCAAATTCATTAAGGCTTGAAGGATACTAGCCTGACCCAGTTCTGATCTAGGAAAATTTTTATGCTGATGGGGCTCTGTGAAAACCAGGCAGCATTTTGGGGAAGGTTCAATGCTTTAAAACCCCTACATTACCTCATTTCAGCAGACACTTTTCTCCAAAGTGACTTCCGATGAGGGGGGGACGCGGTGGTGCAGGGGGCTTAGTCAGGTCCTGCTTTCTGGTAGGCCTGGGCTTCAAGCCCTGCTTGGGGTGCCTTGTGACAGACTGAAGTCCGATCCTGGGTGCGTCCTGTCCCCTCTAGCCTTGCACCCTGTGTTGCTGGGTTAGGCTGCGGTTCACCACGACCCCGCTTGGGACAAACCGTTTCAGTCTGTGTGTGACTTCCAGTGAGCTTGTGTTATGAGCCAACACACCTTAGTCAGCAAGGTGACTTACACTGCTAGATACACTTACAATGGGTCACTCTTCCATACATCAGTGGAACACATGATCACCCGCACGCTATGGGTGATTCAGAAAAGCATGTCTCTGGACCTGTATATAAGAAACTTTTTAGTTTTCATCCAAGGGAAGGAAACCTGTTCTGATAATGGAATTACCAAAGAATAAACAGTATTGTCAGATGTGCCTGGGAGAACATTACATTTCTCTGGTAGTGTAGACTTCCTTAATATTTCTTCTTGGCTTGTGTGACTAAGTTCTGACAAGCTGAGAATAGTCACTATTATGATAATGGTATTGTTTGGGTGACAATAAAATGAGGGTCTTCAGATTGGCATGGTTTCATATATTGCAGGCAGAATTCACAGGCAGAGAACATTTGCTTCTGATCATTCATAGGGACTGGGGTAAAATACATTAAATTCTCCCTTGTGAAATTCTTTTCTGAACTGAATGGGGGGGAGGAGCAGCCAAGTTTAGTCTACAAAACAAACAAAGAACGTAACCAAAGCATTAGCCATAATTATACACAATACAATTGCTACTAAGGTCTTTATGTCAAAGATACATTTAACATTTCAAAATGGTTGCATGAAGTTGTCTTCATATAAGGCCCAGGTCTGAGGGGAAAACTTCAGTGCATGTTTTTTGAGATGCATCCATGATAAATTTCATGGTAACTAACAAATCAACAGGACAGTCAGAAACCAGATTTAATCAGCATGGTAATTATATTGGGGTCTATATTTTGCATTCCAAAATGTTGCCATTCATGAAATACTTGGATTTAAAGATTGGAACCCATGTGGAGTTCAGCAGTTTCAATTTCTCGAATGCATCAAGCTGTACTCGCTCCATACTGGGCTTCAGCCTCATAGACGCTTTGTTGGTCGTTCTTGGGACCTGAATGCTAGACTTAATTGTGACTGTACTTAATTTTCTGCAACTCTGGTAAAGTTTTACAATATTACTGCATTCCACAACACTGGAGACCCGCTCAATGAACCTCTACGTTAAAATGTAGAAGATAATTTACTGTAGCGTAAAACTGGTGAAAACTAGGTATGATTACTGTGTGCATGAGTTTCATGTGTAAGCAGCATCCCAATAATTCAAGAGCAAATTTCAAGCATTATAGTTGCAGAAGTTGCCTGAAGAGTACCGCTACAATTCCCTCAGTACTTCAGTATTTTGTTTGCTCCAAAATTCTGAAATAATTGGTGCTTAAGCAGTCATTAACTGTTTTAACATGCATTGAAGTTGGCCAGTGCTTCAGGGTAAATTCTCTTGTAGCTCAGCCCAGGTTTATTCAAAAAAAGAAGAAAAACTTTAGAGGCTTATTAGAAATCTTAGGACACAAATGTCAACCAGTTAATACAAGGTTACTGTACAAGAACCAGTGTGATCCTCTCCCCATCTGAATGAAGATGGTTTCTGCTTTGGGCTTCTTGTATGCCTTACATTTTACTGTATGGAAATTCAATATACACTGGAAGATGTTTTTGTTTGACATTTCAGTTTAATGCATCCTTAAATTCAATACAAATATCTATCAATCATTTGGACTTTACTGAAGTGCCCCAGTGAAGTTAAATGTTTAGTTGGGATTTTTGTGTTTTTTAATTCAAAATGCTGTATGTGGCTCATAGTTAATGGTTCTGCTGAGCTCAGTTTCTGGTTATTCTCATTCAGTACAGAATGTCAAATGTAGGACCTGTCTTACTTAATTTAAGGTGGATTTTTTGGACCTGTTGAATTTTCCCACTCATTCACATTGCAAGAATGTATATTTCTTTATACAAATTCACCATCCGTCTTATTTTTAGGTAGTGTGTAAGCAAGGCACATCACATTGCTGTCCTTAAATCTCTCATATATCTCTATTGTATTTTTCATCTAAAGTCAAGCTGTTAGCAGTTCCATATAACCTCTGCCAAAGACATTTTGAGTTCAGTTATTTGCATCCACTTGAATCAATTAATTTTGATACCAATCTATAAATAACACTGACAGGACAAATTGGCTTAACTGGGATGCAAACTAGTAAATTCCAAATTGCATTTTGGAAACTACCCAAGATCCTACAGCCAGGAGGAGAGCTCATTTTGCTATTCAAGGATTCTGCCTCCGCACAGAGGCATATCAAAACAGATACAAATAATTCAACAAAAATCATTGATCTTTGAATAAGATTCTCCGTAACATTTTACTAGTAAAAGGTTATTTTCATGTACTTGGGGATATATTTTTTTAAAAAAATGTATGAAACTGAGCCACACCACTATCGTCCATTATTGTGTAGAAATTATGCACCTCTAGTGGCCAACAGCAGCCATACCTTTAACTTTAAAATTTCTCTTTAAAGGTTTAATTTGATATTCTGTAAAATACAGATATTGCTTAAAGTAAAAAAAAAATTACACACTCCAAAATTGGTAAATCTTAGATTAGGCTATGAACCTTGTAATTTCAGCTAAGTGTTGGCTAAATAACATAAACCTACATTGGGCCCTGTATTGGACGAGAGGTTAATAATATAATGGATGTTTGAACAAAGTTGACAATAACACAATAGTGTTGTTAGATTGGTTATTAATAATATAGTTGCTTTTGAATGAACAACACTAGTATTTTGATCAAGCCCATATAGTTTCCTAATGTTACCTTTGTATTCACTCATAATTACCTTCATTACCCAGCATTGACAGATCTTTCCACTTATCCACAGTACAGTTATGCTGTAAGTGAGTTGGGGTCCAAGGTCTCCAAGCTAAGGGCAGGAGACCAGGGCTCTGTCCACTCCCCACAAGATTCAAGTTCCTGATAGAAGCCACCAAGCAGATGAATTAGGGTAGTGTGCATGTTTAGAGAGGGTCAGTTGCCCAAAATGCCACCACTCATCACACTTGGGCATTTGTCCAGTAGTACAGCCAGCTAATTCCATCTCCTGTTCCACACCTGCTCTCTGTGCTGCTCAATCTGTGACAGCCTGCTTGTCAACCGCGCTTTATTTGCCTTTTCCCTAAACTGAGTATTGCAGCCAAAACTCTGCCGGATGTTTTCTCACACCGGCTTTGTCTAGCGGGCTGCAAGCTCTTCATATCCTCTCCTGCTTTTCATCTGCATAAAAACTTGGGTGACTTTGCTTCTATTCTCTGGGGCCAGTTGTCCGTCCATGCTTTAGAATAAACTCGCTCTATTTATTTTTCTTCTCCATAGGTGGCTTATTGTTTTATTTTTGCACGTGGGCTATTTGTGGTTTGTTTTCAAATTATTTTCTGTTTGTATGGGGTTTTTCCCAAGGATGCTTATTTGAGACTCTTACTGCAGTTTGCTACAGAAGCCATGTTTTCAGAAATGATCAGTAAGAATGTGTTTTTTTTTTTTTTTAATTTTTTTAAACAGTCTCTTAAAGCTATTCTTTATTCTTGGTGCTATTAATTTACAAAATGTCTAGAATGAAAATAGCATCCAAAATAGCCACAGATTATGGAAGCTCTTTATAGAAGCTTAATTGTAGTAGACCATAATACTACCTTAAACTGTCAAAGCAATACATTTTATCATTAGTCTTTTCTCTCCACTCCATTATCCTACTTTATTGGAAACTTGTGCTTTTCCCACCATGTTATTTTTCTGTTTAGCTGCTCTTCCTGACTGACTGCGGATTTTGTTTATAAAAGACATATTTGTTTTCCTTGTGTTGCCTTGCATTTTTGTTTTGTCTTTTATAGCTTGCCAAGACTACATTTTTGACTAAAATTACTAATTTTCTGACATGATGTGAAGTTAAAAATGAACAAATGGTTTTGAATTGTGTCTTTACTCAATATTGCTTGTATTTTACATTGGGTTGAGGGTTAGGTCTTGTGTATTAAAAAAAAAAAAAAAAAAAAAGAGAGAACTTCTGAAATCATTTATTAGAAGCCATTCCATCTCAAGCGGGAGTTCCAGAATTGTGGGGTAAATGTTATTCCCATGTGGAATAAACACGTGGTTTGTTGGGAAGTGAAATCTCTGGTTTCAGTGGTCTGGGACCTAATTTTATCCGTGTACCTTTTGCAGCCTTTGGCTCGAAATGGCCGTGCTTAGAAATACATGAGATGAAGAAACAGTGGGAGGAAGTGATAAGCTGTGTGTGTGTGTGTGTGTGTGTGTGTGTGTGTGTGTGTGTGTGTGTGTGTGTGTGTCAGCTCGTGAGCTAAAGACCCTGAGCGACAGGTGCTTCCTTTTCCTCGGCAGCTGTGCCCCTGGCACAAATTACGTATCCACAATGCTGCTCAATAATCGGGAGCGCGTGTCCTCAGTAACCCTGCATAATTCATCCTTTTCAATGTTCTTGTCTTCCCAACAGCAATTTCTCATTCGTTTGTGTTCAAGTCATTGTCGTTAGAATCAGCGATTTTAACGAAACCAAGAGCACGGCTATTTTCTGTCAGTACAAATCATTTAAAACGCTTGTTTCTGTGTCTTATGTGCTCAGTTTGAGTTGTGAATAGGTAAAAAGCGTAAAAATTCAGGCAGAACAAGTAACTTCACATGACATCTGAGGTTTTCGGCAGTAGATGTAAACATTATCACAGTTCTATGTGCTGTATGTGGCCTTAGAGTGAACACTGCCTTGATATGATGGTAAGAAAATGTTACGGAAGTGTAATTGACTGTCATTTCTACAGGAAAGGCATTTTACATATGTAGCAGGCAGGATTATCGGCCACGCTGAGAGATGAGGGCGGGGTGCGGCCAGAGGATGTAAATGGACTGTGGAGGAAAGGTGTTGCGTGCAATGCGGAGCCAGGGTGGCACCGAGCGGTGAGAGAAGTGCCTTTTGTTGTTCGACCGTATCGTCTTGAAAGAACTCTAAGTCCACCCTGCATTGCCTCACATCTGGTCATGATGTACCTAGCATACCCTGACATACCACAGTTTTATTTTCCCATTTATAAGTAGCAGAATTATTTGCAGAGATTCACCTTCCATATAGAGTATTATGTCAAATTGTCTAATCAAAGATGGTGATAAATTATGTTCTTTCGTTAGTGTCATCAAAGTGTGCGTGTGTGCGCACACACTGGCTGAAACCACTTACCTCGAGCAGGGTCGCAGCAAACTGGAGCCTAACCCGGCAACATAGTGTGTTCCACTGATGTATGGATGAGCAACCCACTGTAAGTAGTGTATCTAGCAGTGTAAATTACCTTGGTGAATAAGGTGTGTGGGCTCATAACACTACCTAGAGTTCATTGGAAGTCGCTTTGGAGAAAAGCATCTTTTAAATGTAATGTTCGTTTAAATGTAAGGCTGGGAGGGGACACACCCAGGATGGGATGCCAGTCTGTCGGAAGGCACCCCAAGCAGGACTCGAACCCCAGACCTGCCAGAGAGCGGGACCCAGCCAAGCCTACTGCACGCCCCCCCCCCCCCCCCAAAATATATATATACACACACAATATGCGCACATGTTTATACAGTGGAGTCAATGTTAAAAGTATGGTTGTGGTCATTACAGATGTTTACCCTGGACCAGCACTCCTGTCTCTTCCTTCCAGCTCAAGTCCTTTGACACAAGAAGACGCTTCCCTGGGAACAGTGAATCACTCGGCAGTGCGCACGTCCGTCCAACCTCAGCCATAATGACTTTAAAGTCTGCACTTCAGCTCACCGTGCCAGCTCTCTTTGTGTTGACTTTTCATTTATATCAAAACAATAGCATGTCGTTTGGCACCGGGCTTCGTCCAAAGATATTAATTTTTAATCTGGCACAGAAAATTAATGGTGATCATTTAAAAGTAACCTGAAAATCACAAATGGAATATTAATAAAGGACGTAACGGGAAGCAAAGAATTTAATTTCAATCTTTGCATTTATGCCTTAAAGAGAACACAATTCTGCCACAGATGCTCTGAACGGAGATACAATTACAAAATACTGTAGCTTTTTTACTGTTGCTCCAATGATGCCAAATTTTTGTGCTAAAGTTTTAAATTTTGAGTGAATTTTTGTGCTGGGTCATCTTAACTCATGTCCTGATATGGCAATTGACATAAAAGGTGCAACAGGAACTGGTTTTTGTCTCAGCTGGTTCTTCTACGGTTGGATTTTCAGATGGAGAAAATGTAAAGTTTGGTACCTTGTTCTACTGCAATGGGCTGCTGTCTCATCCAGGCTGAACCCTGTTTTAGCCGTGTGTGTGTGTGTGTGTGTGTGTGTGTGTGTGTGTGTGTGTGTGTGTGTGTGTGTGTGTGTGTGTGTGTGTGTGGAGTGAAACCCTTGTTCGACAGTACTGTACTCCATAGCCTCTTTGCATTCCTTGCTCTGTTGTGTGAACAGCCTCTCCAGAGCCTTAAATTGGCAGCTTTTAGGTTATAAATCTGTCATAACTACTATTCCTTCTGTAGCTTTAGGGAACTTCTTAACCTTTTACAATTTAAAGTATTTGACATAATATGAGGATTATTTTCGGAGTGCTCTGCTACAGCTGTCACTCCTGCTTTTCAGGGTTATATTGCGGTTTGGCGTGCAGCTGTCCAAGCAGCAGCAACAGTTAAACCATCCTAGAAGTGATTTGTTGGGATAATCAACAAGACTAATGACAGTACTTCATCAAATATTCATAGCAAACAAAAGTGGGAAAAGTCGGCATAAAAAGCAGCTGAATATTCGTTCAAGAGAATAATCGCAACACAAATTTGTAATAACCTCAGCATACAAGCGTCAACTCCTAATGTCTGCTCAAATCTTCAGAACGCTCGACTAAATTAAGGTGAAACATTAACAACAATGTTAGAATAGAATATGAAAAGGGAAGTTTAAATCGTCTTATTTCAGAAATGGTTAAAATGGATGCGGTCAACAAAACTTGGTTTCTTTAGCAAAGTACTCTTGTTTCCAATTCTTTAATGTTTAGTAAAGACTAATTGTTTAAAAATCGCAGCAGTAGTAATTGAGACACATTTGGGTAAATACTGAAGTTAAGCATCTGTAGATTATACTAATATATACACTTAATTCTCTATAAAGGATGAAATCATCATCGTGGCCTTCTAGACTTAGTGGAAAACCTTCAGTCCAACCTCAGAACTGATAAATACTCATGTATTTAGAGACTGACAGTCATTTTTCTTGATGCTGTAGTGCCATTTTGCAGTCTCCTCAAGGGTTGGATTGCTGCACCGGGTTTTGTAAAATATATAAAACTTAATGTACAAGTTCAAATCAGTTAGAAGAAAAAATCTGTGCAGATTTAGTTTGCAAACCTGCGACAGCTAATTGTCATATTAGCTGTTTGGGCAGCAATCTGTGTAATGAAGTTTTGGACATGTTTTAGGAACATAATGCAGCTTCCCAGTTCAGGCAGTGATGCTGTTCCAGAACAAACAACCTGTCGAAGGTGACAAGCACAAAAAAACCCGGTTCAGGTAGAGACAGAATGCAGTTTTTCTTGTCTAAGTATGAAAACGCAATCTGTCTACATGCCAAAAAATTTTCATTTTATCACCTGCCGTGTCTGAAGGAGTCACCTGTACACAGACTACATAAAAATTCCATGTGATATTTAAAGCACTACAGCTCACAATGAGTCTTACTCATGGTATTGGTTTAAGGTGCAGGAAATTCCATCATTTTCTTCAAACTATAGAATTATATAAGTAAGATGCTGCAATAGAATTTTGCAAATATATGTACACATTTTTTCATGCATTTTCACAAACCACTTGTCCTGGTCAAGGTTGTGGAGGTTGAGCCTATCCCAGAAACACTGGGGTAAGGTGGGGGGTACACCCTAGATGGAACATCAGTCCACCGCAGTGTATTATTGACAGATGGAAAAAGTTAGAACATCGAGTGCAAATATCTCTAATTCTTGGAGTGTAAAGCTGGTACTAAGCTTTCAGAATTAAGCATTTTAGAAGCTATGAGAATCCTAGTAGAACCAAGGTACTCTTAATCCTTCTGGGCACTCGTAAGCCTCATTTCTTTCGGTTTCTCCATTATATAATACTGTTATGTAACTTGTCCTGCACTCATGCCAGAGAAGCTTTTCCATAACATTTATATTTCAATGTACATTTCTTACCTGACAGAGTACCTATATTTAGAATAAAATGAGTCATGCCGTAACTACACATTTTGGAGTTTTACTTGTTACTCCTAAAACGTACTAGAAGTACATCACAAATTGCTGAGTATTCTTAATACTGGAATTGAGTATGCTTAAGGCCCTAGATTAATTTTTGGATTCATATCAGTACAGATCCTGAATGATGCAAGACAAATACATTTGCATTATTTTTCCATGAGGCTTATTTTCTTTTCACCCATTTATCCGTCAGATTTATAACCCTCATCCAAATACACAGATTGCTGTGCTGTTTCCTCCTGCTCGTTGTTAATAAAAACTTTGGGCTATTGGTATGAATCGGCTCAGTCTTTGTGGAGTTTGTATGAATTTGCTGCAGGTTCCCAGGTTTTCTCCTGTGGTCTCAAATCATGTGTTTCAGGTGAACCGGGGACTAGAAAGTACCTTTAGTGTGAAATGAGTTTTTCATTGCTAAGTGATGGACTAGTGTCCCATCCAGAGTGTACCCTGCTTCACACCCTCTGCCTCTCGGACAGGTTCCTGACCACCGCAGCCATGCACCGGACAAACTGTTATTGACAATGGATGAAGGATCAAACAAACATTGTAATTACTAGTCAAACTGAGGTTTTACATTACTAAAAGTTTAACGAGTAAATATCTTAACCTATCATTTTCATGTTTAGTTGTATATTTCATAATGTTTTTATATATTACCTCTGTCTTTAGTCAGTGTAGTGGCATATACACTGAAGATATACTGTAATGTAAGACTTTTCAAACAAGAGCTGCATTTTTAATTGCAATTTTTTTGTGTAGTTCCCCCAATTTATGTACTTCTTACCAATTCCTTTATTCTCTGTAACTCAAAATAAATCTGGCACTAAATTAACGGTCATCAACACATTAGAGTCAGCCTGTTCCTGTTTCTCAAACCTTTTTCTTGAGCTCCTTGGTTAGCTTTCCTCCATCACTCTATGCCTTGTTATGCAACTATTTTAACACCTACACTTTTTAAAAAAAAAAAAATGAAACACTTTCAAATGTCTGACGCCTTTCTGAATTCTCTTGATTTCTTAGCTTTCCAGGGCACAAAAATAAATTTGACTTAATTTGATCCCCACTTATGTAAGCATTTTTCCCCATTTGTCTTCTCCTTTTCCTCTCTCTCGGTACTCCTCCGAATGATTCTGTTCATACCACCCTATTCAGTAATAAATCAACTTTAGACTACTTTTGGTTGTGCATTTGATTCCTAATGCTTGTCCCCCAGCCTCAATATTTGGACTGTAGATGTATGAAAAGGAGGACATCTTAATTTAGACTTATTTAGCAGACACTTTTCTCCAAAGCTATGTCCAATGAACTCTATGTAGTGTTATCAGCCCACACACCTTATTCACTGTGGTGACTTACACTGTTAGATACACTTTACAGTGGGTCACTCATCCATACAACACACGCTCTCTAAAACTTACGTAGTCCTATGAGCCAGGTTCAAACCAGCAACCTAAGGATGACTATGACTCTACTATAGTCCTCTGCTCTACCAACTGAGCTATCAAAGGATGACAATTTTCTATTGATCTGTCATAACATTATTTTTTTTCATGCTGGTGTCCACTATAGTCTCAACTATTCAATCCATTTAATAAATCTTTGTCTAAAGACTGGCACCTTTCTTTGCTTTCTTTTTGTGTGCCATAGTTTGCTGTCTATAAATTTAAAGTCTTCTCAAACCTTAGGCATTGTCACAAAATGGAATTCTCCCTTGTGCCTTTCCTCTGATTGTAGGGTTTGATCTTGCATTTGACCTTTTTTTTTTTCAGCCATGTCTTTGTGGTCCTCATATTCTGTTGTATTTTACAAAATGACATTCAGTCCATGGATCTGAAACTATTAATCATTCGTTTTTTTACCAACGTGATGGAACTGGAGTAAACAAATAATCTGTGTAGCAAAACTTGGCCTCCAACTAGTGAAATGCATCCTCATCAATACTTGTCAGTAATGGACTGACAGAGCAAAATTGTCTTCTCACTAATATATACTTTATTAGCTTCATTAAATACTTGACACATGAGCTATGATATCAGCAACATCAATGTCTTAAAATGTCCTTTTACATTCTAAACATTAACAGGCTTTAAAAATCTATACTGAAACAAAAATGTGCTTTTGCACAAATAAATCAGACACACTTGACAGTAAAACCAAAGGGACATTGAACTGTATTATAATTGTTTGGCACGAGAGAAGAGTATTGCAGTTACCCACAAGACCTTTCTGTTCCTAATTTAAAGAGGTAAACGGGTTGTTTTTGTTGTTGTTTTTGTCACATTTTGCGCAGATGTAGTATTTTTCCCAGGAGACACCATCCGCTTTTAATTCACAGCAAGTTCAGCTAGAGAGCCTGGTTTTCTCCATTTGTTAAATGGTTTTCTCTTTTATCTCCTTGTGAGACCCACTTTGCTGTGCATCCATGGCAAGAGCAGGGGTTACAAAACACTCTGTACTGCTCTGAGAAAATAAATGAACCAAACTGCTTTTACTCTAATTTGTCTTCGTTTATTTGTGCCTTTCTGTTCCGAAAGACCATGTTCAGGGATTCAAAAACACGTTATTATCTGACCCGGCTTTTGTTAATTGTACATGAATTGCATTTTTTGTTTATGTGGTTTAAATGTTTGCTATATAAATTGAGCTTTCCTTTCCCAGTCAGATTCATGTGATTTGTAGTTGAAACTTTACTCAATGGCTGCTCAGACTCATATAAAAACAAAATCTGACCTCCTTCAGTACAAGCACATTTTCTGGAATGCTGGAGTATCTGCAAACTATACTTATCACTACATCTGTGCTAAGCTACTATATAGATTAAGGCACTTTTGGTCCTTCAACAAGCATTGTCCTTTTTGTTCAGTCTTGTGAGAAAAGAAAATGGAAGAAAGCCAAAAGAACAATGCATGTAGTGTGTCCCTTTCTTTCGACACAGCTGGCTTACAATTTGTCAAGGTCCCAAGGTTCTGGTCACGGCAATGGCTTAGTATCACTATAATAGGGTTTTGGTTGTCTAAAAATAGAGCCATTTACTGAGCCTGAACTATCTTTAGAAAACAGAAGTTTGAATGGTTATGGAATACGAGGAACAATGAATGGGATCATTATTTTGCTCTTGAGTGATAAGCTGGCCTCAGTCTAAGCGGGCTTTCTGGGAAAACATTTTTTCACGTGTTCAGGAAAGTATAACATGTATACTTAAGCATAAACAAATTAAATGACTGTAATTACTGGATTATTCAGAGTACCACATGGTACATGGCCCAGAGAGTGGGGTTACCACATTGTATGGAATCCCAGGGAGATGAGTGCTATGTGCAATGCTACCATAGACTCTGAGCGCCAAAATGTAAAAGTTACCAGTGTGCACACTCAGGGAAATAGGGTACCAAAGAGTGGGAGCTACAGCAAATGGATATAGGGGGCCTGTGAGCTACAGTTGCTAAAAATACACACACACGTCCCATACGGGGTCGCAGGGAACCGGAGCCTACCCGGCAACACAGGGCGTAAGGTCGGAGGGGGAGGGGTCACACCCAGGGCGGGACGCCAGTCCGTCGCAAGGCACTTCAAGCGGGACTCGAACCCCAGGCCCACTGGAGAGCAGGACCTGGTCCAACCCACTGCGCCACTGCACCCCCCCGGCAAAAAATGCAGATAGTGTAAAATTGCTAGTATATTGTCATTCAATATTGACAATCAATCATATCCCTGCTGGCGTGCGAATGACATTAATGATACTCATAAATTATCCCTTAATGTGTTCCAATTAGTTTAAACAATTTAAGTAAAATTTTCAAAGCCATTGGTTTTGTAACAAATCGCTGTAAAGATTCATTTTTGTCAAGTGTGGCATTGTTTTCAATCTGCCAGTCATCAGTCATGCAACAATGTTTTCTGAACAATACGACATCACATACACACACATTTTCTGAACCGCTTGTCCCACACGGGGTCGCGGGGAACCGGAACCTACCCGGCAACACAGGGCGTAGGGCTGGAGGGGACACACCCAGGACGGGACGCCAGTCCGTCGCAAGGCACCCCAAGCGGGACTCGAACCCCAGACCCACCGGAGAGCAGGACCCGGTCCACGCCCCCGTCAATACGACATCAAATTATACTTAAATTAACCATGTATGATTACGTATAAATGTTAAAACTGGTTTCTTTTTCTGAATAATCCTGGCACTGTCTCCTTCCCTTTGTCTTGTTTGCTCTGTCAGGGACACACGTACTATGTTTATGTTGTGCTTTTCAACACATTTTGCCCTCCAAACCTCCTCACAAGCTGTGACGCAGTAAAATACAAGGCTGAGACACAAATGGTGAAACACTAAGACTTTGCACACCAATTTACAAAAGCACAGTTCAAAGAATGCTCTTTAATACTATAACTCCCATTACTTAGTCTTACATTGGCTTGAAGTTCAAATTAGCATTAGTGACTGTTATGCATTAATGGGAAAATATGTACGACATTGGGGAGTACACAATTTTTCCATTTTCCAAGATGTATAGCTGAACCGTCCTTGGCCCTGATCATCCTTTAACATTGTTTCATTGACGTAGCCCTTTGTCTCAGCCCACACTTTCTGAGCCAACAAGGCTTGTCAGACAAGGCAATGGATCTCCGGTGTGACTTGACTGAAGCCATCTGCCAAGTCTGAGTGCATCCGTCCATTGTTGATGCACTGGATATGTGACATTTTTACCATGTACATCACTCTGGACAAGAGCATCTGTTAAATAAATGAGTTGTAAGTATCTTGTCTGTCTGGCTGTTTCGAGCCCTTGAGAGTGTAATGGAAATTCGTCCTGGAGGTCCGCAGCGAGGTCTGGCTGTCGGTGCTCCTCGGGGATGTACGTCCTGGGGCTTGGGTCCTATCCACGCGTATCCCAACTGGGGTCAACTTAGGGTGGGGAACTGGATACTTTGAGGTACACAGTCCCTTCTCCTAATGGCCTCTGCTTGATTCCTCTGAAGGAAACAAATACATATCATCCTGGACACTATGCACAACAATTTTATCCTTGAAGTTTAAAATGTTTTAAGAATATTCAGTTGGGTTTCTGCTATAAGGGTTTTGGCAGTGTTGGACAAGGGACATTAGGGCAGTGTGATACAAGCAGAAAACAGAACTGCTTATTTAAGTGTCCGTGTCTGGAATCCATTCACAAGTGAAACAGCGTAGGGCCCTTTAAAGCTCCACATCAGTTTTCAAAGCGGCACACTCAGTCCCTCCAACTTCAAAATTATTGATCAGTGTTGAGCAATAGGTTCCATCAAAACTGAGGGACAGGAGGGCGTGTGTATATGGTATATGGAAATGGTATATATCGCAACTGCATATTCATAATTAAAGGGGCATTGCGTTTACATTTCAATACATTTATTAATGTAGCAGACACTTTTCTCCAAAGTGAAGTACATCTGAAGAAAAAAATGTGCATTGTATCAACAGAAGGAAGCTTTAAGGTTCTTTCATCTGTCCAGTTTCAATAATTGCATGTAGTGAGGAGGGTCACGGTGGTTTAGAGCCTATCCTGGAATCGGAGTACACCCTAATGGGATGCCAGTCCATTGCAGGGTAGCCACACACACAGCCATTCACACAATAAATTATGGCTTGCATGTCTTTGGACTGTGGCAGGAAGCCAGATAAGGTTCTCCCCTGGGTTTCATTTAGTGTTTATTTTCTACAGATTTTTGGTGACTCTTAACCAGCTGCATTGTTTCAGTTGAGTACGCTTGGTTAATGTATCACATGGCTGATGATAAATGATTTTTGATTATTTAGATGATGTTTCCAGCAAATGTTTTGAAGTACAGATAAGTAGAGTTTGTCGCAAAAATAGATTGCAATGAAATCATGCAGTCATGGTGTCTGATGTCCTACTGTGACTATGTGCTTAATTCACCTGTCTTGGTTTTAATCAGGATCTTTTATGCTGCATTTAACCAACTTGCTGGCCTGTGAGAAAAATCTGTCACGTCCATGCCAATGAACTCTTGTTAAAGTTATTCTGTGCACTAAGCCATGCCACCAACAGGGTTCTGAGGTGAGAAATGTAATGGCAACATCATATAAATGGTTTGTAAGATACTGTTTGATGAATTCAAGTCACTGTTTGTCAGATTCCACTTTCAGAAGTTCCTTGCTTTCTCCATTCCAGATGATTATACAACTGGACATGTAGCGAAGGCAGATATACCACAAAGGGGACGGTATAACATCAATTTCTAACTTAAGATCCAGGGTGCTTTGTAGGGGGAAAATGTCACCTTACAAAAACTAAATTCTCAACTAATTTTGATACTATACTGTAAATCCGGTGTGTACTTTTACTCTGTTTTGGATGTGTCACAAAGAAATGGTTTTTCCTTCTTCCTAATCTGAGTCCACAATAAATTCATTGAAAATTCAGCTAAACCACAGCTGCAGGGTTCACCAGTTTATTGCCACACCATTTCCTAATGGCATTTTTGCTGCTATTTCATGATTACAGAAACTGACATTGTTTGCATCAGAGCCTTATTATGACCCTCTCTCCTGAGAGGGGACAGTTCCTTGTAGTGTTGTAATGGGGTAAAGGGCAACGTCTCCTCAGCAGAGCAACTCCAGATGTCACACCTTTTGTTGATGATGATTTCGGACATAAAAATAAGTCAGTTTCTTCCTGGTGCAGCTCTGCATTTTGAGGGAAATGTGCAGTAGGAATTCCCTTAAAAGCATAATGCATACCATGGTAACCATCTGATCTCTATATCATAAGTTTAGGCTTGAATTTCTGTTTGGAAAAGTTTCACACAGCTAATAGAGATAGTGCTGTACATATAGCGGTTCAGTTATCAGAATTCCAGAAATGCCAGAATGTGAAATATGCCCAACTTTTAATACAGCGGTAGGGGACTTAGTCATGAAAATTAGTTAATCATAAAGTAAAAGTAGCCTAAAGGTGAAGTGAGTCACTTTATTTCCTTTATAATGGCAAAAATGGAAGAGAAAAGAGGAGAGCACATTTGAATTTATTTTGTCAGTCACACTAAGTAATATTAGCTCATGTACACGTCACAGCAGGAGTTCTTCAAACATGTGAGAAAAATGATCTATTTGTTCTGCAGTTTTTTCCCCCCATTATGTTTCTTCCGCCCCAGTGCATGGGACACATTGGCCTTATGCTGCACGCAGTTTCAAAGTCTGTGTCCAGTTTAGACTGTGATCTGGCACAGGTTCAATCCTCTTTAAGTGTGTGTTTGCATGCTCTTCCCATGTTCACATGGTTTCTTCCAAGAGCTCCACTTGCCCCTATGGTCCAAATACATGTTTTAGATGGATTGGTCACTCCGGATTGTTTGCAGAGTGAGTTGTAAGTTTTGTATTTATTTAGCTGATACTTTTCACTTATTTACCCATTTCTACAGATGGGTAATTTTTACAGTAAGTACCTTGCTCAAGGATACTGTAATTGGGATTCAAACCTGCACCGTTTGTCCAAAGGCAGCTACTTTAACCACTACGCTACCAGCTGCTCCATAATGAGTGTGTCACACTGCCACACTGTATAAATGGGACGAACGATTGGCTGTAGTTTAGTGCAGCGAGTCTAACACCATGTCCCCTTGAATGAAGGTGTCAGATGGAAAAGACTGAGTAATCGTTGTATATTGGTTTAAAGCTGATATATGAATAAATGTAAATGTAAAATCTGAATCAGCATGGACAATCATGAGTCATAGTCTGGCACATTTGTTAAACTGGAAGTAGTTTTTTTTTTTTTTTTCTTTTTCTTTTTAAAGTTTCAACAGTACTTGCAAAGTTTACTTTGCTAGAATGAAGGTGCTATGGCAAAATACTGTACTGCTAGAGTTTTGTGGCACTTATCATCTAGACTGCACAATGTGCAGAATTTCATGAAATAAAAAATAAAAACTCTGAACGCTGGACAGTTGCTGATGCAATATTTACATTAAGACCTCCTCTGTAAAACAATTTTTCTTAAAATGTGATTAAAATAGTTTTCTCACAATGCAAAAAATGAATGGCGATGACTGATTTGAGTTTTCTTTATAAGTAAAAACAAGAAAAAGGATCCTTTGGGTTGTTAGATCACTATTATTCTATTCTTTGAATTTTAAATATTGAACCAGCAGTGTTATACAGAAGTGAAAAATTGTAAATATTATTTTCTCAGCATTGTCAAACTTTAGCTGCCAGTTAGAATGATTGTGAAACACGTGAGAAAAGGACTTGAACTGTTTACAGCGAAAACTTGGCCTGTCTGAGGATTTAAGAGATTTAACTTGTATTACACATAAAGCATATTCACAAACAAGTAATTAAATGTTTTTTCACATACAGTACATAAAATACTGTGAACAGTTAGTATGGTAATATGATAAATTATATTAGCTTCCGCCTTCTCCTAAAGTTACATTTATTTGTTTAACAGATGTTTTTCTCCAAAGCAACATACATCTCAGAGAACAATACAATTCGTCCATAACGTCAATAGAAGGGGAGTTTTGGATGCTCATCATTCAATGAATTTTTAATGGATCTTCCTTTCCCCCAAGACAGAAAAACTGAATAGTAATCTTTTGTACACAATCCAGGAGTTAACCCTGAGTGCATTTAATTGATTTTTATTGCCTAATTAGTAAAATAAAATTAAGGCTTCAGACATTACATAATTTTGTAAGTTCAAAAAACTTTTTACATTTTCAGTGTATGCAAGGTTGTGGTGGAATTTTTATTTTAGTCTTCATAATAAACTAGGTCTTACATTTATTCACTTAGCAGATGCTTTTCTCCAAAGCGACGCACATAGAAAAATGTCTTATTTTAAAAATAAAATCCTACAGGATTTTTACATTTCTGTGAGTCTGTGAAAGTACTTCCTAGGAAGCACAATATGAGGAACTCAAGTTTAAATATAGAAGCCAAAGGACAATAAATGAATTTTATTGATGACAATTAGTAATTTTTTACACAAACAAATAAAATAATTCAAAATTTGAATTAAAGTAATTCAGATAAATGCTGAGACATCAGTGAGAAGAAACTGGAAAAAAAATGACACAATACCAAAAATTTCTTTGTATTTTTGAGTCTTTGTATTTTTGGCATTAATTGTATAGCCATGAATGCTAGCACTGTATCTTTTCCATAGTAAGGACATCTCTACGGTGATGTGGAATGCTTAATACTAGCCAGTTAAATAACACATTGTCTATTTTTCATATTCATTTATGAAAGATACAAGAATGGAAATGTTTATTTTATGATGGTGTTATGAAAGTCAGAACTGGTGGTATTTGGAGAGTGCTGAGCCTGAACTCACACATCACTCTTTTATGAAGCAGCAAACTCACAAAGAATTATCTTCATCAAAGAGCAGGAAAAATAAGAAGAAAATTCTCCTTAATGGGATTTTCATTCACGCCCTTGGGCATGAGGGTTGGTGTTTAATATAAATGAAAGATGGCTTTCTATTCTCCCAACCATAAATATGCATCCTATAGAGATATTAAAGATACAGAATGAAATTTCCCCTCCAGGAAGTGTTTTTAGTAAACAAGACTTTAGAACAAAAAAAAACTTTCAAGCAAAAATCAACAGATTTTCTATTAATATTCACTAATATATCACTAAGTTGTCTTATTTATAGTAGTATAACATTACATATGAAGTAATACATACTTTATACAACACATCTAATCAGTCTCCTATTAATTTATCCATTAAAGTCTATGAAAAAAAGTATTTATCCTTCATAATGTAATTCATTTAATATAAAGAAATAATCTTTAAAAATAAGATGCAATTAATGCTTGGTCGTCTGAGAGTTAAGTGTTTAAAAACAACCACCACGTTATTTTCATTTCAGCAATGCTTTGTCATACTGTGAAAAGTCTGTTTTCACTGTTAATGTACTTATCGTACACTATCAGCTATGGTTGCCGGATATAAAGCAGACAGATCTGCAGTGGCTACAAGTTTTAGTTAACTCCTTCTGTACTGCAGTGTAGTTGAAGAAAGACAAGGACCAGTTCTGTAGAGCAACAGCAAGTAGAACTTGACGTTCATCCAGCTGCTTCTGATTGCACTGTTAGGCTCTGATGGATGTGGGGCGAATGGGCTGATTGCAGGATCTCTGGAGAAAACGACAATAAGAGATCAGGAGCTCTACACACTTGTGCTGTGCCAAATTCCTGTGTTATGTAAATGAGCTGACTATAACATTTAAATTTTACCATTCTGATAGAGAAACGGGGGTGCGGTGGCGCAGTGGGTTGGACCGCAGTCCTGCTCTCCGGTGGGTCTGGGGTTCGAGTCCCGCTTGGGGTGCCTTGTGATGGACTGGCGTCCTGTCCTGGGTGCGTCCCCTTCCCCCTCCGGCCTTACGCCCTGTGTTGCCGGGTAGGCTCCGGTTCCCTGTGACCCCGTACGGGACGAGCGGTTCTGAAAATGTGTGTGTGTGTGTGTGTGTGTGTGTGTGTGTGTGTGTGTGTGTGTGTGTGTGATAGAGAAACCAAAATCACTTACACACATCATCTGAAACTACTTGTCCTATATAAGGTTGTGGGGAGCTGGAGCCTAACCTGGCAATACAGGGCATAAGGCTTTGGGGGGAGGGGACACACCCAGGATGAGACGCCAGTTTGTTGCAAGGCACCCCAACCAGGACTAGAACCTCAGATCCACCGGAAAGCAAGACCCAGTCAAACCCACTGTACCACCACACCCCTGGAGAAGCCAAAATATTTTACCTAATTTGAGTTGTGCATAGGAAAGCTCTCAAATCATTCCAATAGATTATTCTAGCTTTTCACATCTCTAAATATCTCAGCTCTCTAAGGAGAGAAAAACGTACATCCTCAATACCTATGGCTCTCCTGTAGGGAGCTCTAATAACAACATTTTCACACCATGAGAGAAAAACAAGAAATTCAAAAGCAAGTTCCCTTGGACTCATTTGTCACACATAATTTAAGAGGTATATTTAACAAATCAGTGGCAGCCACATAAGCTTGATCTCTGTGTTGTCACAAGCAAAGGGAAGGGGATTGAATTGCACAATTACTCAAAGCCACAATGAGGGAACAGGCAACTTCCGTTCATACGCTGATTTCTCATGGCCACCCGAATGTATACAGTGGAACTGCAGGCCAGTCGATTGTGTGAATGATGTGATAGGAATACATTTCTAATAGAAACTCAACTTGCGATATCAATTTTGATACAAATCTGGGTAGTTTCTGTTATAATCACACCCAATGATGTATGTGACAAATATATGTGACAGCTTGGGTCAAGTTGTGCTTTAAAATGTATTAATTAATGGATATAATCACCTTCAGAAGAGAACACACACCTGAAACTCAAAATATTAGTTCCTATTTTCAATTTACATTTATTCATTGGAGACTCTTCTCTAAAGCGATGCACATCTCACAAAAAATACAATGTGCATTACATCAGGAGAAAGACATAGTTGCAGTCGTGTGATTCTTAAGTACAGTCAGTTTTTTTTCTTTCACCATATGCACCAATGTTCATCACACAAATAGCTACATAAAACTATTAGAATATTGATGATTCCCGAACGCCTTCTTAGAATTTTTCTTTTTTTTTTTTTTTGTGGAGAGACATTGAAACGTTTATGTTATGTTATAGGAGAAGCTGACTGATCCCGGCATGATTTTATAGTGCAATTATAGTGCAACACGCAGTGTGACCTTTAAGAGACTCTGCACTGCTCTACTATCTTTGAGAATGATGTTGAGATATTGTTTTTTTGGCAAACTGAGTCTTTTCGGTAAAAGTGTTTGTTGTTCATACCTCACTATGCAGATGTGTTGCACTTTTTATGCTTGCTTTCGGTAGAAGACCAGAAGAGATGTGACTGAAAATGACAAGGCGGACAGCGATGACTCAAGATCCTGGTGTAGAAGCTGATAGGGGAGAGCCTGCTCCCAGGAGATCCTCGGAGAGCGTTTTATCCCTGGAGAAAGTGCCAGCAACTTTCTCAGGCACAAGTAGGTCAGAGGAGAGATACAGTTCTAAGCACGTGCGTGTTAAGGATTTGGTCTGGGTGCATGAGATAATCTTCTACGCACACTGTACATGACAGATGAGTCATTTCTTAGATGCTCAGAAAGTTTAATGGAAAAAGACCACACTTTGCCCCTGGATGTCCATGTATGTTTTTTACAGTCTCAACAATAGGCAGTGGGGCCTGTTTTAATAACTCACGTTTTTATTTGCTCTTGCATATTCAGAATTACAAATGAACTCATTATAGTTACACCATCTTCACGGCCACTGTAAAGTGACAAATTGAGAACATTTAAAAAACAAGGTATATTCCTCCAAGTTCTGTCCATTTATACTCTGCATGAGTATGTATGTAACTCAGTGCTTTTTTTTTTTGCTTTACAATAAATATAACGTTAAGACCTTGCACCTTCATTCATGCATATATATGTTTCAAATGACAAAGGCAGCTGATAGTATGGCGGTTAGAACTGCTGCTTCTCAAACAGAAGCTTACTGCTTCAAATCTCACTGTGGTAGAACCCTTGATAAAGGTGCTTACCCTAAATTGCTCCAGCAAAATTGCCCAGCTGTATAAACAAGTAAATAGTTGTAGGTGACAATGTTGTAAGTTACTTTGGAGAAATGTAACTGCAAAATACATAGATGTAAATTTCAAATATTCATGTGTTATCAATAACTGTATAGTGCATTATGGGTAATTGCACACACTATGGGCAGTTTGGATCTATCATCTATACAGACTTAGCTGGATTCAAACCCACATCTGAACTAAGCCCATGAGTTGTGAGAGTGTCAACCTTCAGCAGTACATTTTCATAAACTATGTACATGTGCAGTACGGCATGTGCTTTGTACACCGTGCAGACTAGAAGACCAGATCTGGGCCACTTGCTGCTGTAAGTAATACAATTCTGTGAAAACTTAAACATTGCATGATAGTCCTTGTTTCTCAGTAGTTTACCTTGTGGCTCTCCATGACTCCTGTTGTTCTCTATATACTCCCCTAGAGTCTCTATATCAGACTAGAGTGAGGGATCCTTGGTCCTCTGGTGCCCCCACTTCTTGAGCCTCCTGCACTATTTAAAAGTTGATAATTTCAGATACACTAGAAGACTCTTTCAAAAGTTACTTTATTCATTTCTCAAATTTCTAATATTTGTGGCTTTTCCAAGCAACAGCTAGGACAGTTGCACCTTATTTACCACGTGCATCAAGCACCACAAGTATCTAGAAATAAGGTTTTATTTTCAAACTGTACTGCTGGGAGTTGCATTCATACACCTCAGCCCAACACTGGCAAATTTCTGAGAAATCGCTTTCAGACGATGGTTGAAAGAACAACATAAAAGTTTTGATAGTGGTTTGAAGCTAAATTCTTAAAAAAAGCACTGGAAAGCATTTTTCAAAATAAAGGGAATTCATTTGCCACTTGAGCACAATTGAGAAGCTTCCTTTTGACAAAGTATGTAAATGAGTGAGTGTGCAGTGATTAAGGATTTAAATAACATCACATTATGGGACTTTCATAATGAACGATGCATAAAATGGGGATACTAAAGTTATTCCCATGGAAGATGCTTGATTTTGTTTCTAATAATTTGATTAAAAAAAAAAAACAGCTGAGGGATCAAATACCCACTCTATATGACTACTCATTTTTTAAATTTATCCTTCCTTACTGGATTGCAACTTTGTAAGTGTAACGAAGAGCTCTTCACTAGACTTTTTAAAAGGAAATGTAGAATTCTCCCTCAGTGATAAGCTAATATCTATTCAAAGCATTGTTTTAACTTCGATTTGGATTCAGTTAGAATGTGAATACGTTATACACAAATCTCTCATAGAAAAAAGTTTTGCACTCCAGCTGAATTAAACCAGTGAGGATTTTAAGTAACAATAATAATAAAGTAAAAATGATGAAGAGAATGTAGAACAGAAAAGTCATGACTTCCTTAACGCTTTACGACGTTAATGCGTTACCATGGACCTCGTTCAAATGGACCATAGCTACTACTAAGACCAACACACTTTTCTGTCTATTTAAAATTGTGATTGAATTTAATTCCCATGTCTCACAGTGTTCTATTAGACTATGTAAAATTCCTGAAGTTTTCAGTCTAAAATGCTTACTCACATTGCATATTACAGAGGTGGAATCTCATACTTTCCTAGTGACTTGGTAAGGTACCAAACAATAAATTAATAGAAAAGTTAGATAATTTACCTCTGCATTATTATATGTACATCATTAGGGAGCCACTATAAAATCTATTTATGCAACTTTTGCATTATAAACAACATAAGAGTTGTAAAAAAACTTACAAATAGTAATAACTGTTTCTGAGATATTCACACACACCATCTGAAACACTTGTCCCATACAGGGTTGCAGGGAGCCAGAGCCTAACCCAGAAGCACAGGGCAGAAAGCTGGAAGGGGGAGGGGATACCAGCCCATTGCAAAGCACCCCAAGCGGGACTCAAACCCCAGACCCACCGGAAAGCAGAACCCGGTCCAACCCACCGCACCACCACACCCCCAGTCTGAGATATTCTTTACATATAATTACAAAATGCATAGTGCAGACAATTTTTAGTTGGCTTATTGCTGAATAATTCCTCTTAGTGTTGGTCATGTCTGGTTTGAATACACGTTTCCTGTCCGTGCCCCTCCGAGCCAAGTCACTCCCCCATGGGGCAGACTTGGCCCCCGAACCCCTCGAGCACTTCCCATAACAGCGAAGTGCAGTTGCAGCAGCCACACTGCAAAGGATGTGCATGAGCCTTCTAAAATTAGTCTCTACCCAAGGATCTCCTCAAAGGCACAGTGGTCTTTAACCTTCTGGAAAATGACAGGAAGCATGTAAAGTTAACCCCATGTGAACCTGACAACTGAAAAACTCAATTTTTTATGCAATTGAAGGGAACAGCAGTTTGGTCTTACTTGTCTGATTGATTCTGCTTGGTTTTCTACTGTCGTGAAAGAATTACTGGTAATTTAGAATGCCAACTCCTTCAGTTTACCTATCAATAGATGATTTTTTTTTTATACTAATTTCCTATATTTCTGAAAATCTGGAGGTTACTCAGTACTGTTGGAACAAGAACTTGTTTAGGAATTACATTTACGTTCATCTGCTTTGCAATGACTTCACTTACCCTGTGCTTTCCAAAAAGGAGAAACAGGAGGTGGGGTGTGAATCTGGGTCCTGCAGTTTGCAAGGCATATCCACTGTCTTGCAATCGCTATCTAAACTGCTTATTGAACATTACAATTGGTAAACCAAATAATGTTTACTTTAATTTCCAGTGAACACCTCTCTTATGAGTATTTAATATCAAGCTGTTGGCACTGGCTATTTTACTTCTACCTTGAAACATGTAGGGTAGGGTAGTTGAGTTGAAATCAACCCTTTCTGATGACTCATGTGGTTCTCACAGTAAGGAAAGGTACATTAACATTTGTTTGTTAAGCAGATGCTTTGCTCCAAAATACATACACACCACCTGAAACCGCTCGTCCCATACGGGGGTCACAGGGAGCCGGAACCTAACCCGGCAACACAGGGCATAAGGCTGGAGGGGGAGGGGACACACCCAGGACGGGACGCCAGTCCGTCGAAAGGCACCCCAAGCGGGACTTGAACCCCAGACCCCCCAGAGAGCAGGACCCAGCCAAACCTACTGCACCACCGCACCCCCTGCTCCAAAATATCATACAGTAATTAGTAGCAGACACGTTTGTCCAGTGCAATTTACAATGCTAGACATGGTATAATAAACTACCCAGAATCATTCATCTGAATATACGGTGCGTCTATGTAATACACACTCAAACTACGAGCAGCTTAGTTATCAATTCACCTGAAGCACATCTCTTTGAACTGTGGGCAGAAACCAGAGCAACTGCAGGAAACCCACACAAATATGACAGAACATACAAAGTGGACACGGACCGAGCTCAAATTTGACCCCAATGCCCAGGAGCTGGGAGGCACCCAGTACTAACCTGCGAAACTCTGGAAATACATGCGAGTTGTCCTCATGCTCACACAATGGTAACGCCCTTTCCAAAGCTGTGTGTAACGGGACACCGCACCTAGTTTTGTTATAAACCAACGACGGAAGCTGGCGCACTATCAGAAGGCGGCCTGTGCTGGCTTGTAAACAGAAAGCTGCTGAGACGCCACAAGGCGAGGAACATCTTAATGCTTTTGAGGTTTGGTACCTGCATGCCAAGAGACAGAAGAGCTCTAAGGAGAGCTCTACCTCTCATTGTGCATCATGTGTCTCCCTTGAAACTGCAGCTGGTTGTTACCGAACTGATTTCCTGTTTCCAGCTGAGTAGTTCAATAATACAGGTGGTCCCTGACTTACGATGGGGTTATGTTCCACGAAATCCAACTTAAGTCGAAAATATCGTAAGTCAAAAATACATTTAATACACACCTCTGCGTGACAGACCGGGAGATGCGGATCGCTGCCGCTGCCCAGCATCGCGAGAGAGTATCGCACCGCATATAGCGTTCCTGGGAAAAAATCAAAATTCGAAGAACGGTTTCTACTGAATGTCTATTGGTAGCTCACCATCCTAAAGTCGAAAAAATCCTAAATCAAACCATCATAAGTCGGGGAACACCTGTATATGGAGTAGATTTTTTTTTCTTTCCTGAGCACAGAAGTTTAAACGTCTTATTTATATCTGGGATGAGCAAAGTGAGAATTTTGACCAAAGGTGTGTGTATTGAACTGGTTGAAAATCCAGTTTTGAAAATCCAAGAAATGTTCATACAAACTATTATGTGCTTTCCTTTGTTTAACACAATAGCTTCTGAAGCCTTTTCTCTGTTCCAGCCTGTAGCAATAAAAAGTGTATTATTTACGGTGTGCACAATCTTTTCTGATAGTTTCTTAAATCAGAGACATGGATACTCTGAGAGTGAATGGCCAGTTTAAAGGTTAAACTGATAGGATTTATCCTGAAAGAGCTACTAAGAACAAATGAAAAATCCAGGCTGACCTCTATGTAACTGCACAGTTTCTAACAAAGAGAACTTGATGACCTTTCCTTGAGCGAATTTTAATAGCTTACCTTGCACTTATTTATTAGCTGCCCCTTGTTGTCGCTCCAAACATACTTGACTCAGCCATTTTTTTTTTTTAAGATGGCTATGTTTTACTGGAGCAATTCAGGGTATCTAGTTTAGATAGGGGTACTGTACCAGGAGGTGGGATTTGAACCCAGACCCTTGAAGTACAAGGCAGCAGCTCTAATCATCAAGCTATCTACTGCACTGTAAAATGCATTTCAGACAGATTTCGTCAGATGTCTAAATTACAAAAGTGTAGCCAGTGTCGCAGCAATCAAAGCTCTTATAAAATGTTTGCTGGAGTTTTTGAAATCCAAAAACTACCATATGAACTGTTTGCTAAAATATTAAAATGGCTATAGTATATAATCTATTCTTCTTGTTCATGAATATTTCCATTAATAACATTGATAAATGTAAACTGGAGTTTTTAGGGGAGTTTTAAATCAATATAAACCCTGAAATAAAAATCAAAAAATTTTTACTGGACTTTTTTTGCTCCACTTTGCTGCAAATGGGGAGCTTGAGAAGTATTTTTCATTATTTTCTGATTGTTTTTTTTGTTTTTTTTTTTTAATTTAGAATCTGTTTGATATAATTTGGTTGTTATTAATTTGTTTATGTGAAAATTTAAAGGTTTTTTGTAATTGGATTTAATTAATGTCCTGTTTAAAACTTGAACATGGCATTACGAGATATAATCAAAATAAATCCTCTGGCTTCATTTAATTCAGGATTGCCGGCAATATTTTCTGTGGGAACCATGAAATTATAGTTCTTCTCTCTATATAACTTTGTCTGCACATATGATCTTTTAAAGGTGTCACAGCATATCTAATTTAAGAGTGTGCCTTTACACATGCGCACACAGAGTCTAAAACCACTTGTCCCAAGTGGGGTCGTGGCAAACCGGAGCCCAACCCAGCAACACAGGGCATAAGGCTGGAGGGGGAGCAGACACACCCCGGACAGAATGCCAGTCCATCGCAAGGCACCCCAAGCAGGACTCGAACCCCAGACCAGCCAGAGAGCACCACAGGGCCCCCTGCCTTTACACAGCCTCTATTTAAAAAAAAAAAATGCAGTTGTCAACACATTTATGTTAGTTCTTAAAATATACTTTGAAAAACAGTGAGACTAACCACATGACTAGAACATGTGCATTCCGTCCTGTTTGTGGAGACGCACCCCTGCTGTACTTTCTCCTAAGCAGAGCATTAACCTTTGGCAGGAATTAGTTTCTCATGATACTGGGGACCCAGGTTCCTTGTATGCGGGTTGGAGGAGGGTGTCAGATTGAGAACTTCCAGAGCTCCCTTTTGCTGCAGCTGGAGGCTATGCTGAAGCAAGAGTAGAAGGTTTAATGCAGTTCCTCTGTGGGTGAAGAACTGACAGGTATTATATTATTGTGAGTTCGTTACTTTGGCTGCACTTCTGTGAAGAGCAATTTACAGCGATAGTCATACATTTGCTTATTTTTAGTTTTCTATTGGTAAAGTGTCTTGCATCTCATTATCTCTCAGTATCTCATCCTCGGTCTTCTAACAACCACTGTGGCTTAACCACCATGCCACTTGCTGATCTGTCAATCGGAGAAGACAGGACACAATATCTTCTATCCCTTTATCTCCACTGAACTGAGTTATTACTACCAGATTTACTGCACAGCCCTCCTACAGCTCTTATTTCCCCATGACAGCTTAAATACTCTGCTCAGGATAAATTCTCTCCTACGGACCCAATGTTTAATGATTTTCGGTTTCTTAATCAATTTTCCAAACACTGACCTTTAGAAATTGGTATTGCACAAGTTCTTTCTCCTGATTCTGGTTCAGTGATTAGCTCAGAGATCCTGAGTGTGGGGGAGGGGAGGTGCTTTTCTATGTTGAATCCACCCACCTAACTCCCCCACCCACTGGAGTTCTCAATTTTGGAGAACCTATGTCTGGTATGGACTGCCTCGGAATGAAGGACCTCACCCCTAAACACATGACATAACATCTCCAGGGAGACATCGTGATCTCCACATGGGATGATCACTGTGGTTCTGGAATCCCTTTATTGTCTGGAAGGGAAGACTAGTCCGCGATGTTTCCAGTGCTGGGAACACTCGACTGGGGCGGTATCCATGCCGGGGCTGACCTCTGCGTTTCCTCTCGAGAGTGGATCACGTGACCATGTGGTGAGAAGCAAAGCCTTACACACTGTGGTCTCAACAGCATGTCCAGAAGAATGCTTAAAGAACTGGCCCACACACACACAAACACATATGTGTAAGTGTATTTCTATGTATATAGAGACAGACATAGAACTCAAAAGAATATGTAACATTTGTAAGAATACTTTTAAATCAACCTAACTATTACTGCTAAAAATCTCTATATTGACATTATATAAAAATCATCTATATTTTGATCTATAAATGATGCATTTTTAACTGGTGGATGAACGGAGGAGGAATGGTCATCCTGAAAAATGAGAGGAAAAACACATAATATTTAATTTTTAGGAAAACTGAATCAAAAATAATCTAATTGAGGGACTGAACCTGTAACCTTTGAACCCAAAGGCAGTGACTCTAACCACAACACTGGTTATTATTTTCTCTTATCAGATCCCTTTGAAAACAATTGAGTGGAAAAAACTGATTTAAGTGATAAAATTGATATTTTCTCTTCCATTGATTTACTATTTAATTTGTCACAGGAATATACAAGTGGGAATGGGAGGTGGGTTGCTGGGTTTGACCAAACAGAGTGTGGTGGACAGCCTGTGGGTGTCAGATTTCAGAAATGAGAAGTATGACAGTAAAATGACCATGAACAAAAATGCTGTTTTACTGAATAATAATATCATGACCATTTTTTTTTTTTTTGGTCGTACAGGACCCTATTATACAAGGGCTGAGTGTGTATAGTTCTTGTAAGCTGGCAAGAACAAACAGCTTTTTACTAATTACCTCTGAAATAAAAAGTACTGTAGAACTGTGGTGCTAAAAGCATCAAAGATCTAACGTTTATGAAAATATACAGTTAATATTTACAGAAATGAAAAAGCAGTAAGCTAAAAAAACATGTTTTCCACAATTAAAATGATTATGTAAATTTGGAGCATGAAATTAGGATTTTTTAATGGAAAACAGGTTGGCACTTATATGTTACTTATGTAAGAAAAATAATATATATATATATATATGGTTTTTTTTTATGAAATTGTGGGGAAATAACCTTTTTCACCTGACTAGGAAAGATTAACATAAAAATTCTTATTTCTGAGCAAAGATAAGACATTAATTGCAGCCAGATACACAGTGGTTAGAGATTTTAAACACATCTGCACAGCAATCTATTATATATTATGTAAGATCTGAGGTCATTGAAACGTGGACTTTTTATGGCTTAATATACAGAAATGCTTAGAGCAGTGACTAAAGACTGAACATATTTGTTGTAATAAAAATGGGAACGTTCTGTATAGTGAAATAAAATATTTAAATATATAAACATTTTTTTTATACACTTGTGGAAAAAAGTATGTGTAAATTATGTATTTAGGACTTATCTACTCTGTGTATATTTACAGTTTTCTTTATATTGCCTGAGTTGTTTCAGCTTTATTTTCATTTATTGTACTTTATTAGCTTTACTTGGGGGAAAAAAAAAAAAACAAAAAACATCAATTAAATGAGCAACATCTGATTCTTCATAAAAATTGTTTTCTTTATTGCAGACCACACAGCCTGGCAAATAAACACACATTCATTTTATGGGTACCAAGAAATTTCTTCTTTACGCAAGACAAGTCAGAGGGCATGGAGCACACAGCTCCATTCACTGCAGGAGACATTAATCAAAAAATGCAGGACTGTGCCTTGACCCGGCCCGGAGGTGGGCTCGTGGGAACCCCGTGAGCTCGGATCAGCGCTCGGTCCAATGTGAGAACAGCTGCTGCTTGGGGCTTTGAACTTTGAGTGGAAGGGCTCCAAAATCCTCCCCCTCCAAAAAGAGTCTGCTGAGTGCAGGGAAAAGAGACGTACGAGGCAGGGGCATCAGTGGTCAGATCACTGGCATAAATCAGAAATGTGTGCATTAAACTCCATCATTTTATTTTGTAAGTTTGTCGGTAATGTCCTTGCGGGACTACATATGGAACTGCTTTAACAGTAAGAAAAATTGTAAATATGAGTGGGTTGCTAATAATCAGGGCAGCTGCTAGCATAGTGTGAGGGCTTCTGCTTTTAGACGTACAGGTTTGAATCCCACCTCAAGTGGAAGTACACTTGGTCAAGGTACTTACTGTAAATTGCTCTGGTATAATTACCCATCTGTATAAATAGTTAAATATCTGGCTTCACATTGTAAGCCACTTTGGAAAAAGCCTTGGCTAAATTAATAAACATAAATATGTTAGAAGTGCATGACATTACAGGAACACACACACACACATTTTCAGAACCGCTTGTCCCATGCGGAGAGCCAGAGCCTAACCTGGCAACACAGGGCGTAAGGCTGGAGGGGGAGGGGACACACCCAGGACGGGACGCCAGTCCATCGCAAGGCACCCCAAGCGGGACTCGAACCCCAGACCCACCGGAGAGCAGGACCCTGTCCAGCCCACTGCACCCCCCTGCCCATTACAGGAACATTACCTACAAACATGATTATTCTGCTAATGCCTTCATTCAAGCCATTCAGCTTACAGAGTTTATATACTGCGATATGGTTATAGAGCCATTTACACAGATAGGTAATTTAGGGTATGTACATAAATCAAGGTTACTACAGCAAGAGCAGGAGCTCAACCTGGAACCTGCCAGTTATGAGCCATAACTATTATTCTGCCTATCAGTCCATTAGCAGCTGCTTTTCCAGAGCAGGGTTGCGGGGGTCCAGAGCCTATCCTGGAAGCACGGGTCATGAGGCAGAGAAACCTTTTATCAGACACCAGTGCTATTCTACTCTGTGCCACATTTAAAGTAATGCTATCACCGGAGAAGGCCAGTGAAGCATATCAATAAAATCACAACAGAGAAACACTGGAAAAGTTGAGAATGTAGTTAGAATAAAAAAATCTGTTGCAGTTGTGTGCAAGTTTGCTTAAGTGACGTTATCTGGTACTCTACTAAAACATCAAAATCAAAAATATTGACTTCCATTGATTGTGGCTTGCCATATCAATTGTCAATATGATAGTTAAATATATTTCTGTGAAAAATGAATTCTCGCTGACCCAATCCCATTGTTCTGAAGCTTATGATACATGTTCTTACAACCCGGTTTCATAAATGTGCAGGAAAATGATACTTTCCAGGGTTTCCAGGGACTCAGCGTCTAGTTTCCAGTTGAATGTGCTAACGGTGCAATGCCCGCAGGCACTCATTCCTGAAATGCTCTGTTTTGTTTCCATTGCTCCAAAACTTAAAAACCTTAGGGTGTATTTAAGAACTTTTCGGAGTAAAAGTTCCAACTGTTGTGCTCACATCATGTGCTCGTTTTTAAAATAATAATTTTATAATAAAAGAATGTTTTCGCAAAAATGTGACACATGAATAACCTAAATGTATAAATAGTCATAAGTCATAAATGCATCAAATGCAATAACTTTGGCTGTCTAAGTGGAATTGTATTGAACGCATTTGATTCCATCTGTATAAATAATAGCTGCTTAGAGACCACCAGGGACAGATATGCACTGACGAATGTACCAACTATGTCATTCTAAAAACCTGAATCGTGGTATTAAAGGGAGCAGACCAGACAGTTGCTCGAGAACTTTAATTCTTTGCTCATTTTCCAGATCTGGAGCTGTTAGAGTTTGCAAATCCACAGCAGGAAGAGCAAAGTGACAAGGGACAGGGACTGTCCCTTGTCACTTTCATGGTCAGGGGTGGTTTTTCTTGGCATCTGTGTGTCTCGGAAGATGATGGCAGCGGCAGTTCCCGGGAGTCGTGGCCGCAGTCACTGACTGATGTGGCCGTCTCTTGAAAGACTCGAAAGGATGTCTTTCCCACAATTCCTGCAGCTGACATTTTTGGCTCGGAGAAGAATGTCCCTCGTTTGATTCTTCTCTCCCCGTTGTGTTGCGAGGCTCTGCGGGAAACCACCTCTAACTTCTTCCAAGAACTTCCCGGTGATTTTATCTCCGTGTTAGTGATTGCGAAATCCCTCCATGTGATGCACATGCTTAATCCCGGGGGATCCCTGATCCTATGAGAATGTCAGCGTCGAGCATCCCTCCCTACGCGGAGATGCTCTGAAGGCAGCAGAGGCGGGATCCGAACCATCTATGAAGTCAGTTATCGATTACCTGTGGTTTGTGCTCTTTTGGGCCAAATGCGATGATGCTGCAGTTCTGAAATGCAACAAGCTCTGTCAGCTGATTTGGGCACGATTAGCGCAGGAAAGGCTAATGCTGAGTTTGGATGTAAGAGACTGACTTTTGGTAGATGTGGCGAATAACTTTTTTTGTCCTTGTAACTAATAGTTAGTGCCAGCTTTTCTTGGGCAGTGTGATACATACAGTATACTGACACTAATAAGCATAGTACTGGGTCACCTGTAACACTTCCAGGTTCCGGCATTTTGACCGAGATATGGAAGAGCTTCACTTTTCTATTTAAGATACTCATTTTAAAAAATTAATAATTGTAGATAGCTTAATTTGTTTTTTGGGGGGGGGAAATTATCAGCTAAAAGGATAAGTATACACGAAAATACAAGTATGAAACTACTGGGCTAAACCAAACTTATTTATAAACTGAGCTGTTTATTTGAACTGTTTACCCATTCATACAGCTGGTTAGTTTTTTTCCGGAGCAATTTTGAGTAAGTACCTGGGCATACCGTAGTAAAGTCGATGTTCAGTAGTTTCTACTGTGCTCAAGATTGCTGTCACTTTGTACATACTGTAAATACATGCGTAATAACTAATTCAGGAGGGCAGCTGGCAGCATCGTGGTTACAGCTGCTGCCTTTAGGAGCTAAAGGTTACAGGTTTGAATTCCACTTGTAGTAGCAGTATCCTTGAGGTACTTACCCACAAATTGTTCCAGTGAAATTGCCCAGCTGTGTAAATGGGTACACACACACACACACACACACACACATACACACACATTGGCTGAAGCTGCTTGTCCTGAGCCAGAGCCTAGCCCAGCGACACAGAGCGCAAGGCTGGAGGGGACACACCCAGGACAGGGCGCCAGTCCATTGCAAGGCACCTCAAGCGGGACTCGAACCCCAGCCCCACCAGAGAGCAGGCACAGGCCAAACCTGCTACGACACCCCACCCCCCTATAAATGGAACAAATAACTGTAAATAACTTAACATTATAAGTTGCTTTGGAGAAAAGTGTCAAATAGATGAATAAATGTGAACTGAATATACATATATGTTAATGTTCTGTAAATGAGAAGGCTCAGCAAAAGTTCAAAATGCTGTATTTTACAACCTGACCAGAACAATGTGTGCAACCAGCCTTTCCACTTACATTATTAGACAAATATGACAGTAATTTCTGCAGTAGCCTCAGTCACAATATGTCATTAATGTAGCGAATTGACTTTGCTCAGTGCCCTTAATGTCCTTCTACCTGCGTGCTATCGGTAGTACAATGAAAAATTGAGCATTTTCAGCCCATTGGCACGTCAACGAGCAGTTTGTTTGAGAGTTTTTAAATAGGTTTTGTCTCCTCTTGGGTTCACTGGCTTAAATTCACTCCAGTATTCTTCACAAATGAATAAGTTGCTAAGCAAATAAATGAAGTACTGCTTAGTGAGATACCGAATACCAGAAGTACATAGAAAACAATGGGGAGTTCTGAAACAGGATGGCAGTCCTTTTCACATCAACATTTTTTCTGGAAGTTAATCAAACACGTTTGCAAACTTTTAACTTCCTGAATTCTAAAAATCTGAGTGAAAATTAAATTCTGTCAAAAAGTGAAAGGCATTTGCTACTTAACAATGGCCATTCAGATAAAATATTCATCGTTTTACCTCCTGTAACAGTGCTGTGTCTGACTACCCCGCCGACAGTTAAAACTTTTTGAGTACTTTCAGTGAAATCACCAATGAACTGAATGTCAGAACATTTTTTTGAAAACCTATTATTTCTGTACTGCATGTTACTTTGGTTTGTCGCCTACTTGGACTTGAATTAACCAGCAAGTTCCAAGTTGATGTCATTATCGACTACTGGCAGCAACTGTCATTAAAAAAAAAAAAAAAAAAACCTGTGCCGGCGGGTAATAAGCAGTGTATCAGCACTGTAAGACCTTACGAAGATCCCCTACTGCCTTGCGGTTGCAGGACAATGTGGATATTCAAATGCTTTTTGAAACCCGCCACAGTGAAATGGGAAAATTTATTCTAGAGCCTTTATTCTTGGCACTAAATTAATTTTTTCTTGCAAGCTTCACTCCTTATAGCTTTTGCACTCGGGGTTGGTCTTTGTTAAAGTGAGGAAGAGATGATAGTTAACATAACCTTCATGGTTCCAGATGTAAAGTGGAAAAATTACTTTGGAACCACATATCTGTTAAATGCATTGAGCTTAGAGTACCTTTCAGAACTGCTAATGAATAAAAAGTCAGATTTATTTTATAGTCACTTTGACAATATATACAATATGTATAGTGGCAGAGTGAAAGTCTTCTGATTTTATTTTCATATTTTCAGAGACTGAGCAAGAGTCAAACAACCGGGAACAAAAAATTGCTATTTTTTTCGTTAATGCATTTACAGTAGCAAGCTGGGAAGCTGGATAAAGTTTGTGCTGTTTTCATTCATTTTTAGATACTTTTAAGACCAGAACTGCACAATGGCACATTGCTCAGTTGTGTAAATGAAGATTGTAAGTGTTATGAATTTGAACAAACCTTCACAGGCAGAGCTTTGGGAAAGGGGGGGAGTGTGTGGGAGTATGTTGTGTTGGCTCTGTAGCAGTTGACTAGCTCTGAGTGATGGGTCAAAAATGAGCCAGACCTCACAAAGCACCGCAGCACTAAGATGCTTGGAAGAATATGTCAGAAAATCCCAAAGGAAATGTTGCAGACTGTTTTGACGTAACAGAGGAAACCATAAGCTGAAACACTGACCATTGTGAAAGACATATAATTTAATGAGTGTAAAATTAACCTGACACTCAGATTTAATCCTTGAAATGATATTTTAAATGCATTATCGATATTACATAATTGATGTTATCGATTCGTGTATATATTGTGTTATGAATTTCTAATGTTGCAAAGTGGTCTGTACAGCAGTGATTATATGGTGAGCAGATACTGTATAGTGGCTTGAAAATGTATTTAGACCCTTGACCAAATCACATATTTTACTGAAAGCAAAATTATGATTAGACATTTATTTCCATGGGGGTGTGGTGGCGCAGTTGGTTTGGCCTGTGCCTACTCTCTGATGGGTCTGTGGTTTGAGTCCCGTTTGGGGTGCCTTGTGATAGACTGGTGTCCCATCCTGGGTGAGTCCCCTCCCCTCCAGCCTTGCGCCCTGTGTTGCCGGACCAGGTTCTGGCTTGCTGTGACCCTGCTCGGGACAAGCAACTTCAGTCAGTGTGTGTGTGATTTCTTTCCATGTAATATGACCCACCACATAGCAGGTCCTGACTAAACCCACCGCACCCCCAAAAATAATACTCATCAAAATGATTAAGTCATCATAAGTTTTTCATCACTATATTTTTTAAAATAAAACGTGAAATATGTGCCGCGACCCCGCTCGGGACAAGCGGCTTCACTCAGTTTGTGTGTGAGTGAAATATGTTGTTTGTATAAATATTGAATTGAACTGAAGACTTCATTGTCATTGTACCACTGTGCAATACAGCAAAATTATAATGATATCCACTGAGTTTTTTAGACAACAATAAAAAACACAAACGCCTAAGTATAAAAATTGAAAATTAAACAGTTTAAACAGATAATAAAATAAGTAAATAGGTAATGCAATATAAGATTGAGATCCTTTCACGGTGAAATATATATAATATATATATAATATTTTTTTTTTTTGGCCAGCCAAGGCTGGGGAAATCCATGATGGAAGCCCGAAAAACTTACATACGGGTACTGTTGGACTCTTACCGACTTAAGTTAGAGACACAAAATTGCAATGCAAGCCACTGTGAATTCTTTCGCCAAAAGTTGCTTTGACTTTCCTGTCATGACAAAGGGTGGTTGATGGGGGTACAGAAGCTGAACTCTGTTATACTTAACAGCATGCAGACTGTTAAGCCCGTGAATTGGTTCAAGGCCCACTTCCTACTAAGCGAATAACCTTAGTGCTTAGTAACTATAGTGAATAGTTCTTTACCCCCACCAACCACCCTTTCTCATGACAGGTGAAACTCAAGGCAGCTTTTGGCTAAAGGATTCAGAAGGTGCTCACCTTGAATTATTACATTACAAATACTCCTGTGTCAAAAGTTGCTTTGTATCAAAGTGTTTTCTGAACAAATATTTAATTATTAATTTTTAAAAAATGGTTCTCTGTAGCGGGGGGGCAGTGGGCTTGGCCGGGTCCTGCTCACTGGTGGGTTTAGGCTTCGAGTCCTACTTGGGGTGCTTTGCGGCGGACTGGCATCCCGTCCTGGGTGCGTCCCCTCCCCCTCCAGCCTTGCACCCTGTGTTGCCGGGTTAGGCTCCGGTTCGCCGTGACCTTGTTTGGGAAGAGCAGTTTCAGCCAATGTTTGTGTGTATGTGTGTGTGTGTGGGTTTTACGTAGTGAGAAGTAATTCAGTGGAGCCTTCAGAACCATGGAGAGCTGCCTATATGCTGAAGGGGAGGTGTTGTAGCCATCGGAACCACCTCCGCAGACCTGTAAGGGCATTCGGGATGAATCGAAAGTAGTGTTTGCTGAAAAAAAACATGTAACTATGCTTACTTTCTACTGGATGTATAAATCCCTTTATGTTTAGTTGTGCATAGGAAATGATAGAAGCTATTTTAATTATTCTTTAGTTTCCAGTAGAGGAACAGTTTGTGTCCTTAAGGAAGCTACTGAAATGCCTTCGGTAAATCATTCCGTAAACGTCTGTCTCAGTGAATGTTTTCAGCAAACTCTTCCTACATTGATCAAAAAACAATTTCTTTAATCCTTGAAGCAATATTTTTTCATATTGCTTTTAAAGCTGACACTTACGCGCAACAATGTACACATTTTATAACACATTGCACGGGTATTTTTACAAGAGAAAGGTGCCTTTGTCAAAGTAGCTGTGCGGTAGATCGGTCCCATTCAGTCACCTTCCCCCTGCAATCTGAATAAAGACATTTAACAGGTTGCAAAAATTTCACCTGAACAAAAGTATCCAAACCTATTCACAGTCTGCCCCAGTTGCTGTCTGTTTTGTGCAGTGTATCTCACGAAATTCAACACCATGTTCAGGCGCAAAAGCAAAACCGAGGCTAAATAAAGATGGTGATGGAGTGTTAGAGAGGCAGCGAGAGAGCAGTTATATACGCCACCGTTTGCAGAGGCAGTAATGGCACGACAATTCGTAACCCATATAGCCTGACTCAAGGCCACCCACAAAACATGTCCCAAAGATAAATAAGAAGCTGATTTTTGTGTTTACCCCATTTTTCTCACAATGCAGCCACGGCCAATTGCTCAGTTCTCATGCCTCCTTTTCCGAGCACAATACCCGCATCATCTCAAGGGGGAGCTGAGCGCACGCTTCCTCCCGAGTGCATATTCCGACTTACCTGTTCCCTGTCAGCCCAAGAGCTGTGGGTTTTGCCGGACAACATTACACAGTTGGAGAAGATTGCTGATCGTTTATTGCACCCGCAACTCTGCCAGCACCGAGCTCACAATGGGCGTTAGTGTGAGCAGCACCTCCGTTACACCCACCCAAAGATTTAATTTAGAGTTAGTAAGCCAATTTACCGACATGGTAAGAGTATTAGGGTGCATCTGGGTTAACGGGGGGGGGTATGGTGGCGCAGCGGGTTTGGCCTGTGCCTGCTCGCTGGTAGGTCTGAGGTTCAAGTCCCGCTTGGGGTGCCTCATGACAGGCTGGTGTCCCATCCTGGGTGTGTCCCATCCTGAGTGTGTCTCATCCTGGGTATGTCCCCTCCCCCTCCAACCTTGGACCCTAACCCAAACGGGGTCACGGCAAGGCAGAACCTAATCCGGCAACACATGTTAACCCATGTGTGTGTGTGAGTGTGTGTGTGGGTTAACAGCTGCAGGGACTGAAACCCACCCCCCCCCCCAAAATGAGATACATAGCAGTTTACAGCATCACACAGGAAATGAGAATAAAGCTATTTCACCAGTTTTTCACATCTTAAAGTGTGAGGAGCAGAAAATTTGCTGTGAAATGTGCGTACAAACACTTTCCTGACGTTTATAGCTGTTATGATTCTGCATGGCAAAGCGAAACAGAAGAGGGACGCGGGTCAGTTATTAAACCACTTCACTTTTCTGTATGAGGGGGAAAAAAAAGACAGGCTTGAAGCATGAACTGCAGATAAGAACGGTACATTCTTTCCAAAAATTTAAGGTGAAGATGTATATCAGGAGTTTATAAAAATGCCCCGAGTGCATGGAATGCAGCAGACTTTGTTTGTCATAATTTCAAGTGAAGGACTTTACAAAATAGCATTTTGAAGAATAAAAACAGACGTTCCCTCCACTGTCATGGAAAACAGAAGAGTTTCTTCGGAGTCCAGCCTTGATGGATTTTTTTAATGCTTTGATGGATATTGAAGTGGCCTTCTTTGTAGACAAAAGGTCGTCCAAACATCAAGAGCAAAAACAAATTAGTCTAGATTATGATTCCTCGAGAAAAATGAACATGGCAATAATCATCACCTTTCAGAACAGGTTTTCTCTGAGCAGCTCAAAAACTGCCCTTTTCTGCATACTCCATTAGACCCTAACGGGTCCACGTCAGCGAGATGCTGTGGACGGGTTCACAAAGATCTGTGTAATATTCACTCTTCCGACTGAAAGTGGCTTGAGTGAGTTTGATTATGGCCAAAAAAACAGTACCGCTACATTATGTTGTCAATGTTTGTGTTATTCAGAAACCCATTATTGAGCCATCATGATCATGAATTATGGCCATTTATCCAGTTGTTGGGTTAAACACTGCACAAAAGGACACAGTCCTAGAAAGAAAGTTAATTTATTAGTATCTCCTATTTGGTGTGTATAGCGCTGTGTTTTGCCAGTTTGACGATGGCTGTTGGTGAGACAGTGAGCTCCTCCACAATGACCCTCAGGGTTCCTGTATGGGTTCATCCGGTGGAAAGTGGACGAGGAACAGCTCTGGTGTGTCGCAAACTGCCATTCAAACACAACCAGGTTCTTTCTGTTGCGCACCGGGAGCAATCGGCGCTCATAAAGACCATCTTATCATGGTACCTTGTTATCCAGCTGCATATTTTCGGAGACAATAATGTGTCATTTCCTTAGAACCATGGGACATGTGGAAACTGCATGCTGCTTGTTGTCCACATGGCATCCAGCCTCTGATTTTCTCATTTTAGACTAATAACATTTTTCAGGTTTAACACCTTTTGCTTCAAGGGGAAAACTGTAAGCTGTTGTTTGTGTGACCTGTCAGTTAAGTTTTAATAATATAGATGGCTTTAGAACTGTACCATTTACATTTATTCATTTAGCTGACACTTTTCTACAAAGCAACTTACAATGTTAACATTACAATTATTTACCCATTTATACAGCTGGGTTATTTTACTGGAGCAATTTAGGGTAAGTACCTTGCTCAAGGGTACTACAGCCAGAGGCAGGGATTGAACATGTGACCCCTGGGTCTGAAGTTAGCAGCGCGAACCACCGCACTACCAGCTGTCCCCTGTACTGCGTAACATATGTCAAATAATCCGTTAATCAAGCAATTAATAAATCAAGCAGTCCTTCTGTCAATCAATCAAAACCTTTATTTGCCATTTTTAAAGCATGAATGACCATTTTGCTTTAGCTTAAAACACACGTTTATTCATTACTGATAACTAAATGTTCTGATATGAGTTATAGTGACCTGGAACATATCTCGGAAGAAAATTGCACAAGACAGGGAAACTTGGAGAAAGTCTACATATGAGAGAGCATTGAACTCATATCCAAACACAAAGCGTAGGAGCCGTGAGGCACCAGCACACCCAGCGTACTACTGTGTCACCCGTTCGAACAACCCATACATAAGAACTCCTCACCCACACAATAAAATGTTATGAGAGCAAATCTCTTCAGTTGTAATGGAAACTTTTGTACTTTCCTTGTTTTAGACTTTAATTGGTGTGGAATGAGCCCGTCTTTGTGACTTTTGTGTTATCAGTTCGGTGGTGTTGTTGTTGTTGTTAGTGGAGGAAATGAATGAAAGGCTTTGCATCTCATTTAAACAAGTCTGTTCTTCCAGCTCTGGGTTTTAAAGTCTCTTCCAAAGCTGATCTGGTTTACTTTGGCCGGAATTGCTGCCAGTGTTGGAAGCCCTACGTGAGAACATTGCTGTGTCATTTAGTCTATAAACAAAACGGGAAACACAGGAGATTTTGTTTCATACGAGTGGAAAAAACAGGAAATACTGAAAAATAAATGAATAAATAATATAAAAACGTGTGCCCGGTAGTTTACCTCATTTCTGTACTTATTGGTTTTAATTCTGTTTTAGTTTATCTTTTAATTATTTTTTACAAAGTTATGGTGAATTGTGTAATAACGTTGAATTCTAATTGGATACGTACGGTATTGTATCATATGATTTTAGCACTATACCTTTGATTTTTTTTGTACGTTTCATTTGAAAATAAATGGACTACGTGAACCACGTTACAGCTTTCATTAATTTCCTCCCATTAACCTGCAATGTCTCTTCTTCTGAAAACTATGCTGAAGTACATGAGTCACCAGGTTGAAATAATTCACCTCTCAGGGAGGCTGTGATTCAGTCCCACAAACACATAGATGAAACTTTCATCCACAGTTGCAGTTGACCACGTTTCACATTTTCACGACCTCTACCCGCTTTGTTTGGAAGAATAATATTTCCGCTTTGTGATATTGTAACAGCACATTTGTGGCATATGCAAGAGGACTTCAAATGTCTGGATTCCTTGATGTTCTTTAGCGCGGTACTTGGACGTGCGTTTATTGTAGCCTGTCATGGTACGGTGGCTACTGTTTGAACTCGCGGATGATCGAGATTAGCGACCGCTCCTTTTGAGGACTTACATCAGCTGCATTGGATTCATTGCGTAAAAGGAAGAAAAAAAAACTGCTCAAAGCAGTCTGAGAAAAATGTCTTTTGATTTTTACTCTCCTTTGTACTGGCAATCCAGGATACACCACCCAAAGTCTAGAAACAACTTTGCGGTCCCCAAAGACTGCCTGTGTTCCGGTTTTAAAATTAGGGAAAAAACACCTCAGAGGATTAACTAGAGGCACTGGAACTTTTTTTGGGATATGCGCACTTGACTTGAAAAACAAAGGGAAATACTTTAGATTATAACCCCCTCCCTGCAATTACAGTACACTAATAAGTTTTCTCAAGGTCTTGACCACTTTTCGCTCCAGTTCAGAATTTCGGTTGCACAGGTGAATTTGTAACAATGGGAAAACCTCAGCTGGCGGTTTCATTTATTCGATTATCATTTGCCGTTTCCCACCTGAGGTCATAAGCTCTGGACCCCATTTGTACGGGAAAGGTGACAATCGTGGCAGTCCGGCTATGGTGGGTTATGATCCTGGATGTACTGTTCGTGGCACGGGAGCCTCGGTCAACCATGAGAACTCTGGCATCTGAGTCGGAATGAAGAGGGTCACTTTCAGCGCTCTAATATGCACATTCATAAGCATGCCTATATACAGGAATGCATTCATGCTACAGGACAAGCAGGTTTTGAGTTGATTTAGTGCAGAAAACAAGGCGCAGTAGGAAGAAAGCATAGCAAAGTGCTTGAACCGTGGACGCCGTCACTAGTCATAACAATAAAGAGCAGGGAAACATGGCACTCTCCACAGTTCCTCTGCTTCTCCTGGTAAAATCATAGCCAACCCATTTCCTGTCATTCTTCGCCTGCTCTGGGAACGATTCTTATATCCTTCCTGCAGTTCAGCTCTTAACTGTGGTGGCTCCAAGAAGTCATCCTTAAGGGTATAAAGCAAGACATTTCTCTAGAATGTACCATTGTCTTTTGTTTGTTTCTCGAGCCCATTTACAATACCAAGTGGTTTCTTGTTTTATAAATAATGTCCACCTTGTCATGTTTATCGTGTAACAATAACTGTCTGTGTATGCTGTTCACAACGCTTGACATTTGAAAGTCGGATTACGCACCGCCTTTATTTTGTTTCAATTTTTCAATGTACAACCGAATGAAAATACATTGGTGCGATACAAAGCATTTGAATTTTCTCGCTGCATTAAGTGAAAATTCAGTTTTTATGAACGTTTAATGGTTAGATTTTTGCCCTTTTGGGCTTTACATATGCAAAAATAAATCTTCAAGGCCTTCTCCTTATCACATCTATTAAATATTATTTATTTATTTATTTACTTATTCATTGTCTTATGCTATGTTCCGTCTTGCACCATGGTCTCCGAAGAAACGACATTTCGTTCCACTGTACACAAGCTGTATGGAGGAATGACAATAAAAACTACTTGTAACTTGTAAATATATCATATCCGCAGTAACAAACATGTGTCTATGACCATATAAGTTAAGGTCTTCTGAGGCTAATACTTATGGTTTATAACAATATCACATAATATATATCAGAACAGCATATGACCTATAGAATAAATGTCAGAATTTTGGCTCAGTCTGTTTTGTGGTCCACTTGACAATATGATGAACAATGACAAGTACATCTAAGAGAACGTCTCAATTGTGTCACTTTTTCTTCCACTTTTTTTCATGTATTTTTTGACACATCAAGTATGTCACTGTCATTATTATTCTTTCTTGAATGTAAAAGAAAAAAAAAAACAATTAAGTACAATTAGCTGTTGTATCTCAAAGGCTAGCCCACTCTTATGTCACAGTATTTTATGAGCATACAAAGAATAGGTCTTAAGAATAAATATCGATCATGCTGGTTTTATTCTCAGATTATAGGTTCCTTATTCTGGTGCAGATTTCTGCTCCAGAAATGATCTATGTACAGCACACAATTAGCACTAATAAAGAAGTGACAATAGCTGCTTGAATAAGCTAAGGTGGACCATATACTTACAACTTCTAATATACAAAGAAACTTCTTACAAATTCATTGAAAATAATAACTCAGTGTTCACTTTGAATAACATTTGATGTGGTGACTATTTCTCAGAGCCTTCATTAACTCCTTAAATAGTACAGTACACAGTTTAATAACTGCTAAATAGTGTGTCACACCTTCAGTTTCATTATACTGCCCTAACAGATATCCTGCTTTTTCAGCATAAAGCAATAATCAGCATTAAAAATCACCAACACTTGGTCCTGCTGAGTCCTACTGCATGCAACTCCTCAGAAACACTGGTCATAACACCTTGCTGATGTTGTAACAATAATAGCGAGACTCTGGGACTGAGGATCTCTAAATTAGGTGAGTGCCGTTGCTGAAAAATTATGGAACATTTGGGCTGAAAACAAGGCTCGAGTCCTGTGAGATGATGACCTTACCGCACATATCACAGTCCAGTGCCAGCCTCTCTCTGATACTCTGTCTCTTTGGCAGTCATCTTGTTGAGTGTATTACATGGCACTTTCCAAGGTTCAGTCTCACGTCACGCAGCGATTACTGCCGATACCTTCTCTTTACGTTTATTCATTTAGCTGACGCTTTTCTCCGAGACAGCTTACAATTATTTACCCTTTTATACGGTCAGGTAATTTTACTGGAGAAGTTTAGGCCAAGTACCTTTCTCAAGGGTACTGTAACTGGCGGTGGGGTTTTAACCTGTGACCTTGGGGGCCAAAGGCAGTAGTTCTAACCACCACACTACCAGCTGCCTCTTTACATCTTGGCCTTTGGGTGCATTTGCACTGGGCTTCAGGAAGTCCTGCTGGGAGGGGCATCTGGGAGTTCTTACTCCATTTCGTCCGCTGAAAATGCATAGGGATGGTGGAGGAGCGCCTTGTCCTGGGGGTGGGGTAGAGGGATATATCCCTCTGCACGTTGTGAGCTCCACGTGTTAGGCCAAGATGTCACCTCGCCGGCTGTACCACGCCACCAAGATGGTCATGACCAAGGTGAGTAAGACAGGGGTGAGGATGAGGAGGGCCAGCATGTTGTCCGGCGGGTCCACCCACAGAATAGGCTCCACAGTGCAGTTCGAGAAGAAGAGCTTGTGCACACGAATTATGTAATTCTCCACAAGGGGATTGGGCCAGTAGCAGCCGATGTCTTCGGCACTCCACTCCGTGCAGTACGAGAAGACATTGTAATCCCTACGAGTGGAGAAAGGTGCGAGTGTTATCCTAACATAACAACATGGATGCTGAAGACATGCAGACCAGTTAGCTAAACATTTAACAGCTTTTCTTTAAGCAATGCAACCTTAAAATATATTGTTCACCTTTAAATTCTATTCCTTAAATTTTTTTTTTTTTTTTTACTGTTTTTTATTAAAATTTGTTAAATTCTTGCCTGATGTCCCTTGTCAATGACTGCAGACATTAATTCAGTTTTTATTTTGTTTAATTAAATTAAATTATGTTTGTTGCTGGGGCTGTGCAGAGTGCCGAGATATTTGTGCACATGTCTTTAATCTTGGTACTGAAACTGTGGTCAGCTAATTACTGAACAACTTATACACAACATCACAGAGGGATATTCAGATGCAGTGTTACATTATTTATTTTCTTGCAGTAATCTGATTTAATACATTCAGAAATTGGTATTTATTACAGAAATATACATCAATAATAAATCATTATGACCTAAAGAGATGTACGGCCTGACACAGGATTATGTACGACTCATATCAATAGGAGTTCACATTTTACTAACTACTGTATACTTTGATCATTTTTAATCAGCTTTACTGTCGAGCTGTTGCTGATCTACGACCTACTGAACCCTACATGTGAAATGTGATTTAGGGAAATCAGTATCGTAAAAGGGAACACTTCAGTGGATTTTGGTGCAGAGAAATTAAAAAAAGTACATAGTACTCAGTACTCACAGTACATACTACTTAGTGGAGTTATATAAAAATAGTGGGGGCAAAGAGCAGTGTGGGAACCAGCTGTCCTTGTTATGCCTCTGGGTCTATTCATGTTGAATATACTGTACAATGTACTGTACTGTATAATGTGACTACAATATGTACTATATACAAAACATGATACAATGAAGGTCATTTTCCTAATCAAGTTAAGAGAACCATCCCTAAAGGGCCCTAAACATTAGCACAGAATTTTCCTGAATAAGATAGGTTTCCATGTGAAAGTAAATGGGGTTTTCCCCTGTTTCATGACATTAACAAACAAGACAATGTGTTCTTTGTCAAGGCCAACCTGATTCTTCATTTGGAGCGTAACTATTGTCACCTCTCACACACAGAGGAATGACAACATACAACTGTGATAACTAATAGATAACACACTGTTCAATGAAGTTCACAACTAAGTTGCACATGAACTTTTGGTGAAATCTGAGGCGTGTTTCAAATATTTTACTCTGCTTTCAATCATTAGCCAGTGCTTTTGTTGCATAGTTGGCAGCACTACAGATATTTCAACACTTTGTCTCCAAAGAAATTTTTGAGTACTATATTACAAAAAACTTCTGTCATATTGCATATCCATTCATTGTATAATGCAGCAACTTTTCAGAGCATATTTATGAAAAATATCACTTTTCACTTTTTCATATGCATAGCCTCTGAACTTCACACTAACGGATTCTTGGTCTGTCACTGTCTCAACGGTGATTGAGAAATGATATATCCCAAGGACACAAGAAAGAGATCATTTGTCAGATGCACCTCTGAGGTCCCCGAAGAGGAAAGTTAGAGTGTATTGTAATTCTTGTAAATCTCTCCTCTAGAGAAGCGGAGCCTGCCATTTTTATGATGGAATGAGTCCCATGAAAAGCAAACAAATGAACTGTCGACTTCCCACGCAAAGCTCCTCCGCAAGGCAAGAAAAGATTGGAAATAAGTCGTCTAGAATGTTTATTAGGCATGTCTCTGTCTCAGCCAAATAAAAGCAAGCATCACAAAGGGGTGGTGAGAGTAACATAACCAGAAGAAGATCAGTGACTATGAGAAGGCCAGTGTTGAATTTTAGGAGAAAACGTTGATTATATTGTTAGTACAACAGAAAATGTTTATAAGCAAGGTCAGACATGCAGAAAAGAAGCAAGGGTAAAATACAAAAAAACACAGTGAGATACTTTAAAAGAATGTAAGACAGGAGTCATTTTAAGACACTCTGTAAGTCTCTCTATTGTAGTAAGGGTGGCACAGCGAGTAGTGCTGCTGTCTCACAGCGCCTGGGTGGTGTGAAAGGATGTGGGTTTGATCCCCACTCAGTCTGTGTGGAGTTTGCCTGTTCTCCCCGTGCCTGCATGGGTTTCTTCCAGGTGCTCTGGTTTCCTCCCACAGTCCAAAGACATGCTGTTCAGGTTCACCCATAGTGAGAGTGACAGTGTGTTCCACTAGTGTATGCATGAGTGACCCATTACAAGTCGTGTATCTAGCAGTGTAAATCACCTTAGTGAATAAGGTGTGTGGGCTGATAACACTACATAGAGTTCATTGGAAGTCGCTGTGGAGAAAAGCATCTGCTAAATAAATACATGTAGTGAGTAAAGCGCTGAGTCTTCAGAGAAGGCAGAAGGCCGAAAGACTGGTAGCACATGTGAGCTTGTGGGGATTAAAAGGAGAGAATGAATGATGCTGCTGCTTTTGCTTGTGGAGATGAGCTACAGAGCAAAAGCAGGTCAAGGTACTGAGGTGAACACATCAAGGACATTAGAGAACAGTAAGACACTGGGGGTGCTGAGGATCCAGGCCATGTAGGAATCAATATGTTAGGATGGAGGTCTTAAACAGAATCTGGAAGTGCTGGGGAACAAGTGAAGAGACCATAGAAGATCAGCGATGTGTATGGTGAGAAATGTTCTACACCAGATACACAGCAGCATTTGAATGAACTTGAGAGGGTGTGTGACAGATGCAGGGAGACCTATTGAAAGGGTATTGCAGTAATCCAGCCTGGACAATGAAATGGGTGGCATAAACAGTTAGGAAGAGGGTGAATGTTGTGAAGGACTGGGCCAGTGAAGCAATGTAATGATAAATAAATAACCATACTTTATTAACCCCAGTGGGGAAATTCACTCAGGAGGCCGCTGTGACGACGCCAAACACATGTCTTTGGACTGCTGGAAAAAGCCCACGCAAACACCACACACAGAGAAGGGACTGAACTCATTTTCTCTCACACTATCCAGATACTGCAAGAAGCAACACTACCTGCTGTGCCACCATGTACACCCATGAGCATATTTGAGTCACTTATTCAGTTAGCTGTTTTTTTTTCTGCAGCACAACATACACCATTAATTTACTTGCAATGACTTCTCATTTATAGAGCTGTTTAATTTTTACCGTATCAGTCCAGGAGAAGTACATTGCTCAAGGGCACTGCAGCAAGACATGCAATTTAAATCTGGGTCCTTTGAATGTAAGGCAGCATTTCTAGCCACTTCACCACCTACACAGCAAGGCATTAACTGACACCAAGATTTTGCTTTTAACAGAAGATGAGAGAAACGGTAAAATCTTAAATATGAAGTCTGTGGAACAATCATATTATTATTATTATTATTATTATTATTATTATTACAGTTAACTTTCCCACATCGCGATTTTTCTCAGGTTGGCAGCAAACAATAAAATGGGAATTTTGGGAGCTTTGCGGCCTTGTGCGGGAAGCCGCATAGCAGACGAAAAGTACAAGAAAACGTAAAAAAAAGTTTAGTAAGTCATGAATGCATAAAATATATGTATAATATTGATGTATTTTATCGTTTAATATCATAAATATAGAATATTTTTAAAGTTAAATTTTGTAAAAAGTTGGACTTCGGTTCATCTTGCCTCAGTCATGCATGTACAACATCTGCGTAGTGATCGTGTCCTACGTTTATCTTGCAAACTTCACAAACATTATTATTATTAAGGTAGGCTAGGATATGATATTAGGTATCTCTCGATTCCATGTAGGCTAGCATAGGTACAGTACAGTATTGTAGATTAATTACAAGTACACACACACACATTTTCTGAACCGCTTGTCCCATACGGGGTCACGGGGAACCGGAGCCTAACCTGGCAACACAGGGCGTAAGGCCGGAGGGGGAGGGGATACACCCAGGACGGGACGCCAGTCCGTCGCAAGGCACCCCAAGCAGGACTTGAACCCCAGACCCACTGGAGAGCAGGACCCGGTCCAACCCGCTGCGCCACCGCACCCCCCCTTTAATTACAAGTATTTTGACATAAATTCTATTTGTATTGTTTGTTGTGAAATTATTTCTCATATTTTTTCCTCATATTTTTACTGAACACTCACCTTAATATATGACCAAACACCCATCCCAAACAGCCTTAAAAATGTCCTAAAACTAGTCAAATCTCAAAAAATTTTCCCCCTAGCTGGAGGTCCACCAGCTTTGCTTTACTACTTTCGCATGCTCGCTTTGCTTGCCTAGGGGGGCTGAAAATTTTGCACGGTTTTGCCACATCACAGGGGGGCTGAGCTCTTAATCCCTGCAATGTGAGAGAGTCAACTGTAATATTATTATTCTTGTTGTTTTTGTTGTTGTTGTTGTTGTTCTTCTTCTTCTTCTTCTTCTTCTTCTTCTTCTTATTATTATTATTATTAATAATTGTATGGCCAAGATTTTTTATCCCAATAATTTTCAAATCATTTTCAGCCAGATACTTTACTGGGACTACTTAAGTTAAGTGGATACTGAAGGGTACAACAGTAACTGCTAGTGTAGGGCTCAACCAGTAAGTTTCAGGAACCTTCTGAGCTGTGATGCAGCCAAATTGCCTGGTGCGTTGAAGGGTGTGATATCATATCCCAGAACACCTGGGGCCTAATTTTTTTTAAAAAAAGTTTAGATTAGTAAACATTAGCATGCAATCATATCTCCAAAGGAAGCTGCAGGAGTCTGATGTTTGAAAGTATTTCAAAATTGAACATGCTGCAATGGGATAGTCCATACAGAAGGCCCAAAGTTAGCACACATGCAAAAATATTCCCCTCAATTTCAAACATAAATCTCAAAAGTTGGATGTGAATTTGAGCATAAGATCAAATTTAGAATTTAAATCTCTGCTATGTACAGTCATTGAGCAAATCAATAAAAAAAAGTTTCCCAACTATAACTAATCCAAATAAAACTGATCCACAGTGAGACTGGAAATTGTAGAGTATTATCTCACAGGGGAATGAAATGTACCACTGTGTAATAAAATCAATGTGCTGGCTAATTAAAATTCAATTTAATGCAATGTAAAAGTATTAAAGCAGTGTGCGTATGTATCAGTGCTTGAGAGAAATGTCTTTTTTTAATAGCAGTAAAAAGTGGGAGGCTTTTCCAGTCCACAGCAAGTAAGCAATAAATAAGTAAAATTCTAAAAAATATCTGCAAGAGTCATACATGTAAAAAATTATCCTATTATGATACAGTGCATGTAACCCTATGATGGACTGGGATCCTGTGCCGGGTGTACCCTGCATTGCGCCCTGTGCTTTTAGGACAGGCTCCAAGCCACTATGACTCTGCACCTTAAAGCAGTTATTAATAATGGAAGGATGATTAATATTCAATGGACAATACTTTTCAAATCCCACAGGAAAAATCCAAAGTTAGGAGTTAGAATGTGTTTCTCACATCTGCAGATTGGAGCAAAAAGTAATTGGAGGTAGGGAGGAGGTTCAATGAAAGTGTTGAGAACATCTTGGAAGCCTTCAGAACAACAGCAGGATAACTGATCACTACTGGCCTAAACATGAAACCAATGTCAGCCAGAAGCTGACTGCATGCTCAAGCAGCACTTGACTTTTTGCCTATTACTGAGAAGATTACGGAAGGCTGAGATGTTTAGATAGTACTAATATTTCCAGACAATGCTGAGAGTTTCATGTAATGTTGAGACGTTCAGAATTTCTGGATAGACTGATAATATAATAGATAATGCTAAGTTGCCTACAGACATTTGCAAGCAAGTCACTTTCACACAACCAACGAGGCAAACTAATTCACTAATTAGAATTATATTGTATTTTGGCTATCAGCTAAGTGGGCCACTTCTATAATTTAGAGTATATTAAGGTGCAATTGTAATTCAGAACCTGAATCCATTTGTTGATAGGAGCACAGAGCTGCTGTCTGGCTCTGGCTTGTCCAGACTTAGATTTTGGTTTATCTGTATTTAGTCATAAGGCATTCTCTTTGTGTTTATAAAAAAGGTGAAATCAGAATTCACAAATGGACATCAGGCTTCCCACACCATGCCTGACTATTCCCAAGCTGGACACACCCCTTTGTGCTGCATGACTTTTTCCAGCACAACAATGCTGATTCTTCAACGATAAGTTTCCTACAAGTTTTCCTGTTGCAATGACATATTTAGGCCATTCTGTTATTGCCCAGTTTTTTTTTCTGTTGAGTCAAATTTTCCAATGTTGATAGAATATAACGTTTTTTGGAAGAGTACTTTCCAGAACACTCTATTGGGACATGAATGTACAACTTTTTGTTCATCGTCTCAGAAGTAATTTAACCATTTAGCTATGTTGTAGTCTTTACACCATCCCCTCTCAGTAGCATAACTAAGTATGTGAGTCAATCCCACACCTGTCATGTATTAAGCTATAAAGTAATGGTGGCACTTCATAGTTGTATCTCATATATTAGGACTGCATATTGCTTGTTGAATGATGTGTAATTAATGTACTTATATGGTCATTTTTCTTGACCTAGCCTCAACCTTGAACATGGTTAACTACTCTCGTCTCTTAAGGATCTTGGCATCACTGCCATAGTATTGAACTGGCTGAAGTCTTACATTCCCAACTGGTCATTTTCTGTCTGCTGAAAAAAACTTAACTCTTTTTAAGTCCACAGGTATACCTCAAGGATCAGTGCTTGGACCTTTTCTCTGTATAAATTTGCTACCTGTGTGCCCTCATCACCTCTCTCGGCTTCTCCTATTGCTTTTACGCAAAGGACAGTCAGACTTATATCGCAGCTTTTTAACCTTTCACCTGTCAAAAAAGTTTAAATTTCCTTTCTCTTTGATATCTCTTCCTGGAAGTCAGAATTTCACTTGAAATCCATTCTCTCTAAATCTGTCATGGTTTGAGTACCTTCTGCAAATCTTTCCACCAGCCTCCTAATCAAAATGCCATAAGCTTTTCTCTCTCAACTTTTGTTAAGATTCTTAGTAGCACTGGATGACTCACTCAACTATAATCATCACGCTGCTTTACTGGCCAAGATGTGTCCCTTATTTTTGTACAACATTGGAAAAATCAGTCCCTTCTTCATGGATTATGCTACACATCTTATGTGTTTAGATCTTAATTGTTTCATGGCTGGATTATTGCAACTCCCTTCTGGTATGTCTTCTTCCATCTGTTACCCATCCTTTCCAGCTACTTCAAAATTATGTTTTTTATAGAGTTTAACGTTCTTTGTCGTTATACCTCACATGTTGGTAAAGTGTGAATGTGCTGTCTCTTGAGTTTTTTAATTAATGGTAAGTCACAACAACTCACACAGTGAAAAGATATTTATTAAAATGCTAGAATAAATAGGAGAAAAAGGGTACAGACACTATATACAATGTTCACAAATGCACTCCATGTATAACATATGCAATCTGCACCATCAATGTGCAACTGCACCACCATCTAATGAGATCAAAAGTGAACCCTTTAACTCCCTTCTCCTTCTGCATATAGAAGGTGGAGAGAAGTTACCTCAATAATACAGATATTATATAATAAATATTAATTTTGTTTTAACATGTTCAGATATTTTAATAATTTTACTCACGAGTATGATTTACATTTATGTTACAGTAAATGATTATTAAATTGGTTTATGATTCATTCAAACCAATTAATAAGCCAATTAATACCTGCTGCACTAGCAATGACTTTTTCCATTCAGCTCCAATTGAGCATGTGCACCAGGGAAACCAGCAATACACAAGGCCACTAAAAACCTTTCTTGGACCACTTAATTTGTGAGCCACACACAACTAAAGCATGCATTTTTATAAAGACCAGAGGTGAGCTGAGTGTTTGTATATAGTGTAACAATTTATCTATGATGTGATAGTAGCCAGGTAGATGTGGACACCTACTAATTTAGCTTGACTCTCTGGGGAAGAACGAGTGAAAACGAAGCTTGAATTTGTAAGAGAGACCTAACTGTAAAACTAACACTGTCACACTTGGTGTACAACACACAACTCTGCCCCATTCCCTCAGCTGGCCCCACATTAGAACCAGGGTCCAGTTTTAGACCCTCATCCTAACTTACAGGTAGCTTCACAGTTTGTCTCCTCACTGTCTCCAGTTTCTGATCTCTCCATACTGTCTTGGTGTTTCCACCACCATGCCTCTACCTGTCTTTCCTCTACATCTCCTCTAACCAAACACAAACTATAGGATCACTCACTCTCAGTGCAGAGATTCCGGCTGAACTTGGCAATCTAGAACTGTGAGACCAGTAATCCTGTTTTCATTATGTCCCTGTAATGTTTGAATATAGTAACTCCAAAATCAAAGAAAAATTAAAATATTACTGCAATGGTTATTTTACAAATGGAGGTAAAGAAGTAGTTTAGGCTATATTGTAATATCATTTGAGCACTGTGTGCCATGGTGGTGTTCTGTCCATAGGTGTGATGAGCCGTATCGAATTTGTCCATTCTCTCAGCCTGTTATTGACTTTGAAAGTGGAGGGGGCATTGAATTTGCATGGCAGAAGCTTATAAAGCTGAAAGGTTACGAACACTAATTACTCACTCTTGCTTAGTTGTGGGGGAAGCCCAAGGCTGAAAGGCTGAGTTTAATTCCCCTCTTTTAGGATTTCTTACAGTTGACTTTAGGGGTTTACATGGATCAGTCATCCACATGCTTTTCATAGGACAGAGTCAAAACTCCAGAGATGGAAAAACTGACGCAAACATTTTTATCTGGCCAAAAAAGAAGACACTCGTGCCCCAAAGTTAAAATTGCAGATGACCAAGTCCTTGTCCAAGAACCTTCATCCTCTACTTTCTTCTCATATAGACACTGAGAGTTGGATGCTTTAACATGTTCTCTTTTTAATATACCAGGGTGAGAAATGGCAGCTTACCTTATAAAGTGTGTTAAGTTACACCAGTTATGTGGGTCCACTTGCATCATGTCACGTTGAAACCGATCCCCGCATTTCTCAATCTCAATCAGCAGAGCTGTTTCATTGCACACTCTTGGCTTCAAATTGGCTTTGTCTATAGCTGCAAATTCACCAAGGAGCAGTGAAAATCAGTGTCAGACTTGAAAGGCATCTGTGAACATACTGCAAATACATATCAACAGTTAAATAGGTTTTGAGGAGGCTACACATTTATTTTAACTTATTAATTTAAGGTGTATTATGATTTTTACCTGACAATCCAGTTGTCACGAAGGTATTGACTGAAACACACACAAAAAAAAAAACACGTCTTTAAGAAAAATTACAAAGTTGTCCTTCACAAACAGTGTTTGTGTCTATACCCTTTCACAATTTTCTTTATGGAAAAGAAAGTCATGCAGAATGTTTTGTTTTCTGAAATAGTGAAGCCTGCAAAATCCAGCAAGCATACTGTACATCTATACTTAAATTTATGCTAAAACCCCAGGTTTCATTCATCTTACATGCTCTACAATAAATCCAGAAAAAACTGCCTAATACTTTTACATCCTTATAAAAAATATTTTGATATTTCATTCACATGACATTCATGCCATGAAAGGAAAGTAATGGAAGGATGCCAGAAACTAAAAAAAGAGGTTTTTATACTTATAAGCAAATCAAAACTCTGAACCAAAGGGAATCACACACACACTGAAGCCGCTTGTCCCGAGCAGGGTCACGGCAAGCTGGAGCCTAACCCGGCAACACAGGGTGTAAGGCTGGAGGGGGAGGGGACAACCCAGGATGGGACGCCAGTCCGTCGCAAGGCACCCCAAGCGGGACTTGAACCCCAGACCCACCAAGCCCGCTGCGCCACCGCACCCCCCACCAAAAGGAATGAACGTACAAAGTCTGAAATGTAAACACATTATGTGACAATAAAAACTGTTGACCCTGTAAATGTTTTCATCATCATCAAGTCCACCACCTTCACTTATGGAGCGTCTGCCAAATGTAAGAGATCTTACAGAAATGCAGGAAGTTCCAGAGAAACAGAAGACATCGAAGAGAAAAACAAGACATCATGACGAAGTACACGTAGAACAATGTGTGACGTGTGAGGGCAGCATGTAGTGTCGCCTTCTGCATAGGTTGTCTTTCCAAACCAGGAAGGACCGTTGTACAAATAACATCCTTTTCTCCAAGACTGCAGGTCATCCTCACGGAATTGGCCTTCCCACCTCTCTGGAGTGTCTGTTGAATATTTACGCTGCTCCCTGGCCCGTGTCTTCATGTAGAAAATGCTGTTATGAATAGCGACACCATCACTGGGAAATGAAGGGGCCCATTTGCGGAAGGGGAATTTTAGCATTTATCTTGGCCCTATGGGCCTGGGGAGTGTGGAGGAAACAAGTTGCATGAGGTGCTCAGCCTAGCCTGTTGCTGCCTGGTTCAACAGGGTGGAAATGAGGGATAGTGAACTTTCAGACAATTTTCTTTACTAAACTTCTGAAAGTATGTAGTCTTTCATTTGTTACTTTGGTGTGACCTGTCCTCCAACTCAGCTGGGAGGGAAGCATAGAGTATCAAATGAAATAACATACAGACTAATAAACAATATAAAGATGTCACACTCCAACAGACACTCAGTTACACACATTGGGGAATAACAAGTTATTTTGCTATAAGCTAAATATTGCAGCTTCCTGCATCAGGATATAAAGCGTTCAAAACAGGGGATCTGTGATGGCGCAAGGTGATAAGTTCCCTGAAAGAAGATGAGGCCGAAGGAAACTCTCAGTGTGATGACTGTCCCCAGTTCTTATCACGCCTGACCCGCGCGGATTTGTCGGCCTCCCCCCGAGATCACTGCTGGATCAGGGAGAGAACAGACATCAGGACATGGTGTTCCGTCATAGTCTCCTTAATGCATAAGGGAGGTCTGGGTCTCAAAGTAATAGAAGAAAAATGCTATATATCCTGGCCATCATTCCAGTGCTTTCTCTTCCCTTTGTGTTTTCCGAATGGTAAAATCTGAGACCAGTGATGATCAAACCAATTATAACAAAGTTAAACTTTTCTTCATATTAGCATTTAACTACTTTTTATAAAGAACGTAATTATTAAAAAATTAGCTAACACTTTAAATGTAGGCTGAAATAACTCTTGATCGTTTTGAAACTTTAATAGCCTTTTGGTTACTTTTTTGTGAGATGCTGAGGAATGATTTTATTTTTCAGTTTCTTGTGCTTCTTTAAAATGCTCGAGTGAATCACAGAATGTTCTTTAGGGATCTGTATGGGTCTAGATACACAAGGCCTGAGGCCTGGGAATTCTTTATCAGGACACTAGTGCTCTGCGATTCATCTCCAAGATAATTCATTGTGCAGTATTCCAACACCGATAGCTAAATCAAGTGCGTACACCAGTAAGACTGGAGCGGTATCAACAAGATCAAGAGCTTTGAATGAATGACGTCCATTATAGATTAGGGGGTAATGCACAACAAAGCTCATTTCATCTTTGAGCATATTACCACTTGTGTAATTTACGTGACCTAGATGGTTATATGAGTTGGTTGTAATAAGAACATTGACATCACTCTGCCAGTTTATGACAGATTAATGTCAGGCATTACCAAAGGTGTGAAACTTGAGTCGGACTCTGCTGTCCGCTGGTTTTTTTTGCTTTAGCTTATGTGATCCAATTTGCAGTTGTCTGCACCGTTTGCCCCAATGCATTGCCCCTCCCCAAAATGCATAATTGAAATGAGCGCCACTAAAAAAATAGCACCGAATGTTTATTTTATATTATTTTTTCCTCTCAATCACGGTGAAAGCTAATTATGTAGACTAATTGATGGTAGCAGCTGGAGCAAAAAACTGCATGGCTCTCCATAAATTCCAATGAGTATGTGATCCTTTTCTGTCACAAGTGTCTTTGGCGGAGTCGTTTAGTCAGAACCGAGCATAATCAACATGTACTTGAGTGTCTCGCATCAGAGACAGATCTTGCCAGTGTTTATAGGAAACCAGTAGGTAGGGTCAGAAATACCTTGTTCCTTTGCGGGCAGTCGGTGCTGTTTAAAATTCACCATCAGCCAGGGCTTACTGTTGACAGGACAATTTGAACAACGCGTTAATTTGATGGGAGTGTTTTACTGCACTCTCAGTTTTCACGGCAAATTCGCATGGCATCTGTTTGTGGATTTAAAGTCCAATGAAAGTCTGAAATGTAAATAGGCCTGACCTTGTCTCTTTCGTGCTGAAGCGCCTGCTGTGGGTCTGACAGCAGCCCAGCAGTATGAATATTCATAGCAGAGAAGAACAGCTCATTATGCAAAATCAGCCTGTACTCATCATACAGCAGTTACCTACTGTTCCCCACTTTGTGAAAGTTCTTTAGTTCTTTACTTCTTTAGTTCTTTAAATTAGCTTCAGTTACACAGGACTGGGGATGTTCAAAAAATTAAAATGCAATTAGGATATTGCTTTGAAAAGGGTTGCAGATATGTGTACTGGTGCAAAAAGCTATGCAGGAAACCCACATTTTACTGTTAATTTTAGTGGTTGAAGTTTTTGATAACAACAACTCATGTACCAGGCTTCAGTGTTTCTCTTGTTCCACTAGTCATTTTCACCTGTAAACCATAGTTACTAGTTGACTAACAAAAGAAACGCTCTATCGACAAGGAAGTGTTTCATTCATTTTCACTGAGGAACATAAGGCATGATAATAATTCCAGGTTTATTTCTTTAAAATCACAGTAGTGAGAATTTTTTTTTCATTCTTAAAACTACTCTGATGACTTACTACTGTGGATTCTGAATAAGTAGCAAATCCTGCTACAAACCTCTCCATAAATATATAGGACAGATGAATTGAAATTTGGGCCAAGCCCTTCTGAAAGGGGAATGGATGACAGAAAGGCAGATATTCTTAATTATTTCTTAAATTGCTTATTTCAATACAAGAAAAATACCGTTTTTTAACTTATGCATTCTCTTTGCATGTCTTACATTATTATTTTGTAACGCAAATGTATGCCCTCACTGTTAATGGGACTAAAACAACAGTTATGATTTGTAGTTGTAAAGACCATCCCCTTAATAGATGCAGTCACAAACTGTTGTCCTGTCACTCCCCATAGACAAAATTGTGTGAAATGAGAGTGAGGAACAACACTAATAGGTACAAAGAAATGCAGCATGCATGTGGAGAATACCCTACTGTGCCTAAAAATGGTTTATGCTATACTGATTGAATAGCCCATGGCCATGGCAAGAAAATGCATTATTAACCACTAGAGGCTCTATGTCTTAAGACAGGCAGTCTGGGCTACCAAATATTTCTCCATTATTCAAGTCCGTTGTCTGTGGCCCTAACACCACTCATTTAAGAGTCATGGCAATGTGCTATTAACCCAGCTACAGTGCCTCGCTATGCTCGCGTATCTTTTTCATATTCAAAATCGCATTGAGCAGACAATCAATGAGCCATGACGGTCCTGTTTTGGCGAATGCATTTGTTGTGTGCTACCGAACACTTTTTTTCTTTCTTTGATGGAAACGTTATTTTCTTATTTTTGACAGACTTATATTTCTGCTGCCTGTCAAACGTGCATCAGTTATTCCTTGCTTGTTTCATTGCACTGCACTCTTAAATCCACCTAGTCCGGTACTACGTATTACAGTAAGAAGGTATAATTGATAGATTGTGGGAGGAAATCCATGTGTATACAGGAGAACTCTGAATCTATGCTCATTCACAGAATCCAGGCCCTGTGAGACACCGGCTCTTGCCACTGTGCCACCACCACCTCCGTTTAGAAATTCAGCTGAACTCAGCTCTGCTCAGTGCAGTTCAGTTAAATTCAATTTGTTTTTATAGAGTGCCCTTCTCACTAAATTGACACAGAGCACTGTACAAGGATTCTGAAAAAGAGAAAAATTGCGCTTACAACAGTTACAGTTACCAACAGTAAGCCAGTTGACTGCAGAGGAGAGGAAAACTAAAAAATCTCCCCAGTTTCACCCAAAAAAAGAAGAAAAATAAACCTCTGAGGATACCAACGGTTAGCCACCCCTCCTGGGCATTTTATTGTGGTGACAGGGGACCTGTATAGATTTGTGTAATGCTAATACAAATAAAAAACAAAGAAACAAACAAAGAAAGCAGTATGTCGTATGCTCTTGAAGCAAAACTTTATTGTCCAGGCTAAGGTTGCCTGAGTTAGGGTTAGGTCATGTCATACTGTCTTCAAAAGTATCTCACTAGTTAAAGGACAGCAATGCTCCAAGCGACTGCCTCTCTCTGTACTCCTCTTTCCTTCTCCTCTGAAATTTGAGGCTAGCTATACACAGGAAACTCTGGCATCAAGCGTTACATTCAGCGACATAAAAATTTGCCTTTCATGAAGTGCAGTAGAAGAGTAAAATTAATAGCAATTAATAATAATATTCTAAAAGGATTATGTATTTTTCTTTTTTCCAATACAAACAACAACCATGAAGCCACTGTGCCAATTCCCAACACGCACTTCACAAATGGCGAGGTATTATTCTCCCTGCTATGTATGTAAAGAACTAATATTGCCATCATGCCGTCTTTGCCACTCATCACAGCAATTATGCAGCCGTTTTACTACCTATATGCTTCTTCTCTAAACTGACACCAAACAGTTTACTGTCCCTATGTCCCAATATGTCCACATACATATGGACATGTTTGTGAAAGCTACCCTACCCACTACCTGAGCCCCGCTTACAGAAACAGTTCCAGATAGGCTCTTTTTCCTAATGGTAAGAGCAGCTTCTGCCCCAAAAACTCCAACAGGCAAATTCTGGTTAACCAGTTTATTTTATTCAGCCACGAGCCCACAAATGTGTCACAACTGCTCACAGATGAGTGAGAAGGAACAAATTGCAAAATCTGGAAAGCTTATGTTGAAAAGCCAGTGCTTTGTAAGATCTGCCATATTTGGCAAAAAAAACACCGTTCACACCTGTATAAAAGTCATTAATGGATTTTTAGCTCATTATTGCTGTCTGGCAATAAAAGAAAGGCATGGAAGAAAACCATCAACAACCACCATATTGGAGAAGTGATCTGAATCGAAGGAATGGATCCCTGGCGAGTCTCAAACGCTCTCAATCACTCTGAATAGACCACTTTATCTATTGACTTAACTCTTGCATTCAAAGATATTATTGAGAAATTTTAAAACATTTTTAATGTCAAACTATCCAGGGCTTGGAATAACTAGGAATGTATTTCACTTTTATGGCTTAAGGGCAGCAGTGGGGGTGCAAATTTCATGATGTGCGCTGTTCTTACTGACACTTAGACTAGACACTTGCTATTGTGCAAGCAGGATTTCCAAAGCAGGCAACACTGCTGAACATTTTCAGTTGTTACTGTACTGAACTTAGTGTTGTGAAATCACAGTGTAACATAAAATAACCTGAGGGAAGGAAATGGAGGAAGAGAATTTCCAGCTTTTCGTGGAAATGGAGACATTACATTTCATGTTTTGTTCTACACCTCCACGGAGACTGGTTTCCACATGGATCCGCACATCAGTGTTTTCTGCATTAAGACCAGGATAAACTCTGAACTCCAGTTTTGCCTTATTTTTTGGATCCCTGAAACCCTTTTATTACTTTATATTAGATCCAATAGTCCAGGCAATGCTTAAATAAAGTCATTATACCAAATTCTGATTTTTCTCTCTCTTTAATCAAGGGACAAATAGAATGCTGCATTTGCCAAACTTCTGACTATATTAAAAAACGTTTTTACTGATCAAAGCTATAAACTAATCAAACATCCAAAGAGAAAAACGGAAATCAAATGACATGGCATTAATTACAGATTACATTGGAGGAACTACCTTAAATTAAGTCAGATTTTACCTAAAATAAACTTCCTCCTGTTTTGGATGAGCTAAAACATTGTCTTTTGACCTGACTTTTAATAAAAAGCTGCTTCTAAAAATATCCTCAATAACATGCTTGTAAATAAAAATCTCCATCTTTACCCTGATGATTTAGTTTTGAATTTATGGAGTTTATTTCCATTGTTCTTTTTATAAAATTATCCGTTTGCCAACAGGCCATCCATTTTCTGTAGCCCTTGACATGGGAACGGATGAGTACAGTAGCCTTGTGTTTGACCCGCTGACAATAAAAGTATGTTGTGACAAGAAATTGAAATGAAACAGTTCTTCCACATCCTGAACATCTCAAATTGCTCTCCATTCCACATCACCGCTGGGATGGAGAATAAAGGCACCACCAAGAACAGCCTAAAGATTTGGTCACTATGGACTTGCAAAGCGCTCCAATTGACCAGGGCAGCCAGTGGTGTGTGAAGACTCTTTAAAAATTTTGACTAAATATAAATGTGGCTCAGAAGATGGGGACCATGTTCACTTAGTCTTTGGTTAAGAAAAATAATCACAGTGCATGGAGCGTGGGGTGCTTACTGAATAAGGCCATAGTGAACGAGAGTCAAGGGTCATTCTGCTATTGCAGCATTTGCAGCAAAAAATGCTACTGAGAAAACTTCATGACCCATCACAAGAGCTGCCTTTAGTGGGAAACCTGTAGAAGTGAAGGTCTTCTAAACAGCTATTTTAAACTGTCACTGAACATTTGAAATAACTGTAAAGTATGACAAAGGGAGTTCTGGGAATAGAGACTCGGGGTGGAAAAAAATGTAAATAAAGGATGTAGTAACTGTACATTCGGTGTATAAAATCTATTGCTCTTCATTAGCTCACCATTTATAAAGGGGCTTCTGACGATCAAACCTCTCACCACACGAGTATCCATTTTATATTTAACTAGCCCCCATGGAATCTCTTTTCAACAAAACTGTGCAGATTTTTACTAAGAAACAGATAAGACACCAATGAAAGCGCAAAAAATCTGCAGCAGACAATCTAATCCACCTGTAACCTAACTGACATCACACTCATGCTTTAATGATGCTCCCCTCACATGTACCTCCCTGTAGTCCATTTAAACATCTCAGACAGTAAAATAAGAGGAGCTGGTAGTGTACTTTGCTCTTGGAGCTCTACGGGTGATTTGATAAGGAGTCTAAACCTGGACATGGAGGAAGAGGCTGCAGGAGTGATGAGTGTAAAGACGACGCTTGCCGCAGTTGTCAGACAAAGGCAGGAAAAGCGTCCTGCTGGGTGGCCATTCCAAAGGGACGTGTTTAAATATGGCTGCTGGGGAAGCAGAAGCTGAATTAAACAACACGACATGAATCGCCAGTTCGCTGTGGGGTTTTCCTACGGAAAAGGCCCAGAAAGCCTTTTCTCACGTCCTAATATTCATATGGAGTGGTTTAAAAATACACATGGAGTCCCTGTAAAACTGCAGAATAAATTAGATTGAAGACCTGATGTTGCCTTCATTCTATGAGGAGACAAGATTCTTCTGCATTCTTAAATGCTGTATAATTGAGACAAATCTCAAGTCGTACTCTTTTCTTCCTCCCTTGTTTCGAAGCGAAGTCCTTGACCACACTTCAGGGAAGCTGGGAAACATCTGGCTGGTGACAGCATACACATCTGGGAAATCCTCCTTCCGTGTCTAATAGAGGGGCAGTGGCGACAGCGGATGTGGTCATTCCCACAGCCGCTCGCTGCTCAGCATTGACCGAACAGCCCGTTATGGGGAGACCCTTCAGAAGACCCCCAGGGTCTGGTCATACCTGCAGCTGGAAATGAGCCCCCTAATTGAAAATGATTGAACCAATGAGCACAGAAGTTCCACGCTCAGAACACAACTCCAAATGTGCGTGAACTTAAACCTCAAAGGTAGGACAGGGATGCTGTTTTTTCAGTCTATGGGCAATAAGTGCTGAAGTGCTCATTTCCAGTCTCAAAATAGCAAAGAAACTAGGACAGGACAGGACAGGACAGGACACGGATCATTGCAGGGAAATTCACTCATAGCAGCTCAACGTGACACGTAACACGTTCTCCAATTCTTTGTCTCTAAAGAGAAACACAACATTTTTGCTGTGCACAAGGATATGAGAGTGGCCTGTTTTGTTGTTGTTTGTTTATTCCAAATACTCAGACAGTGTGGTTCATATTTCTGTGAACAGCCTTATGAAGTACAGGGGCTACTTCCTATATCTGGCCCTCTTCGGTGTAATTCAGACTGAACACTTAAATAGTTTTCTTGGAGATTAAAATTTTTTTACATGTGTCGAGGTCTATTTTCTCGGTAATTTTGATGAAAAGTAGAAATGCAAAAGAACATAAATATATTTGAGCTTCTGACAAACTCCAGCGAAATGACTTGAGGCGCAACATGAGCGATGTAGAGTAAACTGAGAAACTCGTCAGAAAATGTAACTTAAGGTTCTTTCAGTTTTTGGCAATATGCAGTATAACCAAACAACAGAATATGCATTGTACACTAAACACACGTAATAACTGAAAATGTATAATTATAATTACTCATGACCTTTCAGATCAGCCTCTTATTAAAGTCTGAGAGAAATGTCAATGTGGGGTATTAAAATGGGTGAGTGCATAAAATCTGTAGCTCTTAGTGTGATTGTACTGTAATCCAGTTTTTTCCTCTAGACATATTTTCAGAACTCAGATACACGTAGCTCTCTTGTTAGCACGAAGGGCGGGAGAGGGAAACTTTTCAGTTCCCTTTTACACACACGGCTGTTTCCTCCTCGATGCCTTTGCAGCCACCGCTGCTCACACGCTCAGAAGTCAAGTTTCGGGACATTTATGATTTATTACTAATCCAAAGGGGACGTGGCAAGATTCCCGCCTTTATTTTTCGACATCTTCCTTACAACAATCGTTTCTGAGGTGAACGAAGCGAAATCCATCATGGCCTCGCAAATGGTCACGGAGTTTTAACCAGATGCAGACCCCCCCCCCTCGCCCCTCACGCCCCCGTCGTCGTCGTCTTCGTCGTCGTCCCCACCAAACCCCGCCCAGTTCGCGAGTACCGCGCGCGACACCAACGCGCCTCGACGTTTCCGCGCCGGCGCGCGCACACGCAGCCTCGCGCTCCTGCGCTGCCCCCTTGCTGCGGCTGCGGGGAAGCGAGCGCGGACCCTCTGTCCATTGAGCGCCCTTAAGGCGACCGCCGGGTCTCCGGGAAAGAACAGGATGGGCCACCCAGAGCCATGTTGGCAATGCGAAGGGGTCGCAAAAGGGTTACGCTCCAACAGCTACGGTCCAGCAGTCGACGGGGCTCCTTCGCAACGAGCCGCTCGATCATTTCGGCCGGGGATTAATTAATGGTGCTTTTTCTTTTGTAGGGGCACAGCAGTTCAGCGTGCTTAGTGTGCATGAAAAATATATTGACAGTTAAAGTTTAATTAAACCTTTTTTTTAAAGATTTATTCTGTTTTGAAGGGCAGCAAGCCAGGTCAAAATCTGAGAGACTATTTTTGAACTAAGGTAGATAGATCATTATCGTCAGTGAGTGTGTGCGTGTGTGTGTGTATTCTAATGAGACACACAGCCCTTCTGACAATCATGCACAAGCTGCGTGATGAACAAAGTATTTCTATATGGTATTAGGTTAGTAATCATAAACACTTAATTTTATTTTCCACGCGACACGTTGCGGGCAACTCTCAGATTGCGGAGCCCTCGCAGTACAGCGTACTGTCAGCATCTCCTGGATGCACCAGGAAGGATTAATTCCCACAAGAAATGCTTACCGATGCAAGGAGTTGAAGGACGTGGGTTTATCTTAAAATCTAAAAATGAGTCATTAAGGGCATTAACCATCTTTCCCATGACCTTGCTTGCCTGTACCTAGGTAATATCACAGATAATCAGCAAATGCCAAATGGTCACATTTTAGTTTCCCCCTTCTCATAAAATACTGAATGCCTTCATCTCCCAAAGGTGTACTTTTTGTGTAGTAATATTTAACCATTAACAACTACTTGATATGGAAAATGTGCAATAATAATAATAATAATAATACACACACACATTTTCTGAACCTCTTGTCCCAGACGGGGTCGCGGGGAACCGGAACCTACCCGGCAACACAGGGCGTAGGGCTGGAGGGGGAGGGGACACACCCAGGACGGGACGCCAGTCCGCCGCAAGGCACCCCAAGCGGGACTCGAACCCCAGACCCACCAGAGAGCAGGACCCGGTCCAACCCACCGCGCCCCCCTATAATAATAATAATAATAATAATAATGATGATGATGATGATGATGATGATGTAAACGTATGATTTGGACTTCACCAGTCTTTAATGGAGACTGAGAGGGGAAAAGCTGGACTCCACTTATCTTCCGGCAAAATAGTGGGTATCACCCTCGGTATCACTATAACACTATTTCTGTTATTATGCGAATGTGAAAATCACAATAACGTAGGTCACGTTATTATAATCACAGTCTTGAAGGTACCGCGTGTCCTCAGCATAAGCATCCCGTTTTTTTTCTTTTCCTGTGACATTTCTAAGTGGTGCTTCTGAAATGATGAGAATTTTAGCGCGAGACCAAGCAAGCGGCTGCAGGACATCGGCTCGCCGTGTGCTCGAGATGCGCCGCGCGCACTCTCGCGAACGAAAAGGTGACGGAACGGGACTCACCTATGAGCGCGGTGACGGACAGTCGGAGCGCGCGCAGCGCATTAGTGTCCATGCCGGTGGGCTGAACGGGGGCGGTCAGTGCGGGGCTCCGATCCTGGCTCTGCTCGGCGACGCCTGGGCTCCCGCGCTCAACATGGTCCGCTCCACGTGCTCGCCAGCAAGAGCGGCACAACAAGTCAGGGGCGCACCTCTGCACCTCTGCGCATATTCCCGCCTGGGGGTTCGTCGCGCGTAGAGCTCTACCCGGAGTGTGTCCACATGTCAGCGTGTGCGGAGCTCTCGCGTGAAGGAAGGAGGAGCGTCCGCCGGGTTCGAGTCCCCAGCCCGTGCGTGCGTAGCAGCATAGGGAGGGACGGGACAGACACTCCTACTGCTGCCACCCTCTACCTCTCTTTGTATTTCACTCTCTGGTCTGGTGTGTCACTGTGTGTGTGTGCGCAGTGGAGAGAGACCAATATTAAACTTACATTATGTGATACAATAATAATGCCGCTAGCTGGGAGATTACTATTGTGTTCACTTTTATTATTATTATCCATTCACTCATTCATTTTCAATAAGTGATTGTCCTGGTCAGGGTCACGGTGGTCCGGAACCTATCCCAATGTAGCGAGACACTGTCACACACCCATTCACACTACGGGCAACTCAGCGCCGCCAGTTCAGCTGTGTTTGGACTGTGAGAGGAAACCCAGGCATTTTTATTGTAGCGTTCCCCCACGGAGTTACTGGAAACAGAATTAGGAGACAAGGTTCTAGCAAAATCCTCCTTGTCGACCACGTACATATTGCTGTTTTTTTTTTTTTAAACTTTATTTAATGAAGTTATTAATACAATACACAACCAAAAACAAACATCAACAAATTAGCAACCAAACAAATACAAAATCACATTTTCTACAATTGGTCAACAAAGCTTACTAAGAATTCATTACATAAAATGCATTGTCAAGACAATAACAAGCCACACTTTTGACATAAACCCCAAATAATACAAATCAGTCCCTGAAGATACCCATGTTCCCCCATGTCACTCTAAGCCCACCTAAACCACACAACGGTTAGGAGGTCACCCTTTGAACCCCCCCAGAATTCCCTTGTGGCAAATTAAGCATAAGCAACATTACAGCCAATCAGCGAATAACACAGGACTATGTACAGGGATAGATACTAACGCCAACTATTTGCATTAATCTATATCGGTCCCCCTCAGCACTGTTACATTATTCTTCTTCTTCTTCTTATTATTCCTGCATGTTTCTGTCACGAACATTGTTAGTAATAGAGAACTCCTACACAAAAGTTCACACTTCTTCCAAAACACAGCTAATTTCACCAATTCCACATAATTGTCAGAGTCCTTTTAACTTACAAATATACTTTTATACTTTTATACCTGCCTTAGGTGGGAGAAATCTCATTATTTCTTTAGTTTTGTTTGGTTCTTGATTTTTTTCATACTGTAAGGTAGCACAGTTATATTCCCTGTACAGTGACAGTTTTCAAATTATAATATTAAAGATTATATATGTTAAATTATCTTAATAATTTTATATTACAAATTATTTGGCTGTTCTGCCCATGACTTGACCCTAATTTTCTCTATTTTACCTTATTTTTGCGTAAGCATCTCATTACAATGCATTCAGGGTGTTATTTATGTGATTTAGTAGTAAAATATGGCCTTTGTTTTTTCAAAGATGTTCTTAGATGGTCTTACTACAGCTTTGGAAATAATAAACTAAAAACTTCATCCGACATTTGGGGGACATGAAGCAGAAGATAAATGTGTATTTATATGATAAATGTGTAAAATATGTGTATTTATGTAAAAGAATAAATGAAAATATGAAAAACTTGTAGCTATCTTTATGCACGCATGTACTCTTTAAGACAATCATCAACTTTTTCAAGGAAGAATTTAAAATGAGACTTTACTGAAAAACTATTAATTTATTTTACCCTATAATCTCTTTGGGGCATAATTTAAATACATGTTTAATGTTGGCCTTTTTCCAAAAAAGACTCTAAAATCACAATGGTAATATGTATAGAAAGGCTAAAAGTGGAGAAAAAGTGAAGTGGTTCTGTTTTCTCCCAACATAAACAGGACAAAGACTTGAAGAAAAGGGTGTAAAGCAGTTAGTTGTTAGTTTGCCCCTTTTGTTTTGTTATCTGTGTTACCGTGGGTGTCCTATCCTCTTCCTTCTGAAGTTCTCATTTCCTTTTTCTTTCTTCTTGCGCACTTCTCACATCACGTGTGAACAGTTCTCAGGCCCAAGTCAGGGACTCTGAGACAAAGGGGCCACAGAGAGCCAGAGGTGGTGAGGGTGTCTAAAAAAAATAAGTGGTGATGTCAGTCCAGCTTTAAACCCTGAAGCTAAGACAGGGACGCCCTTTTTCAAAAAAAAAAAAAAAGACTAACAGGGTTTAAATAACTGATGTAATTTTCTGTTATATACAATGAATCAGTGCCATGCATTTTCTCCCTGGAAAAGAATGTCACAGTAAATAAATAAATAAACCATCTAGCATATTTTATAGAGGTTTAACATTTCACATTTAACATTTAACATTGCCCATAACATTAATTTAGAACATTTATTTGCCTCTGTACTTTAAGTTTATTGGGTGGAATGTGTGAAAAAACACGCTTAATAGACACACACCTACAGATACACCTAGAACTGTATCCGTTTCGCAAGTGGGTGTATGTGTGTGTGTGTGTGTGTGTGTGTGTGTGTGTGTGTGTGTGTGTGTGTGTCTGTAACAGGTACTAGAGGCACTCTACTGTACGTTCACAGTGGGCAAATACACTCAGCATGGCTTTACTCTCCTCTTACACAGCTCTCCTTCTTTTTTTCACTTTATTTGTTTCCCATTTTGCACTTGGCGTCAGTGGAACTGGTGAGTACAGGGGGAATTTTATTATCGTTTAATTTTCTGAAAAGTCTGCACTGACTTCACTGAAAATTTGCATTGTGTCACAGCTTTGGATGATAAATGGAAACATTTCTTCTTTTCGACTTTTCAGGACTCTTACATTTCATGAAGAGTTTAGAGGTTAATTTCATAATACATTTTTAGTCCATAGTTATTTCCATTTAGTTTTATTGCAATACCTGAAACCACAGTTAATTTTTCTCAGGGCTGCGAGTGAAATATTTTAAATTTAGGAGACTGAGCAGATCAGTAAGTAACTGAACTAATGATAAAACTAGGTTAAAGATACTATACTGCTAATTGTTTCATGTTTAATTTGCTTGGAGTAATACTGGAAACGAAAGGTGTTGTGAAAACACGCACCCATAGGCTGTTTTGTCCAGTTTTTCTAGCTAGGCACTTTATAAGTTCAACAAATATGTCTTGATTTTTTATTAGATCCAATATAATATACAAAAAAATTTCACAGAGCTATAATGCTCAAAACGAGATGAATGATTTGGCTGTACTGTGTTTTTTTCTTTTTTTGGTATTTTGGCACAGAGTCACGGTGGTATGTAGGATGTTACAACTGGCCGCCCTCTGGATTCACACATAGATTATATCAAGTCCGTGCAGGACAAGGAAATAACCCTGTCCTCTGCTCAAAGAGCTGTCTTGACGAAGGGTAAGATAAATGTATATGTCATACAACTGCAATCAGGTTTGTGAAAAGCACACATAATAGATACATATTGGCACACCTTTAATATCTGATCTGTAACAGAAAAAAAAACCTTATTTCATACATCACTGTCTGCTGGGTGTATAACATCATGCATCCTTCGTGACGTACGAAGAGGAAGACAATATACAGCTCTGTTGCTCAGATTTATGAATGATTGTAGATAATCATCGGTTTCATTATTTATAAGCTTAGTCCCAAGAGCATACAACAAAGAGGTTTCAGAGCAGATTCAGATGCGGTAACATTACACCGGCAACAAATTCCTGAAAGACAAAAGGCACTTTTTATTAAGCTTTGAGAACAGAACACCTCAGTCAGCAGGTGCCTCAACCAGAGTGAGGCATTATCACTTAAGAGTTGCTCATATCTGTTGCATGTTTTAATTTGACTGAATCGGAGGAAGGAGCGGTAAGTAGTGATCCCTCACCTTGAAAACACTCCTCACAGGCAGGTTTTATATTGACAGCGGGAGTACGTTTCGTTTCTTAAACGCACAGGTATCAGGTAGCAGTGCTGTCCAGCGACAGATGTCGTTGTGCTGACCGTTCTGTGGAGGACCTGCTTGTGAATATATCTCGTGTCCACTCCCAAAACACCGGTGGAAGAATAGATCAGCCTGATGAGCGGAACCCCACAGGCTGGTGAGTCACCCCACCTGGGCAATGTGTGGAGGTCCCCTGTCCCACCTGACTGCTCAGACCCTACTGTCTCTTTCTCCAACAGTGAGGAGTCCTGTGGCACAAGCCTGTCCTCACCTTCTGAAGAACACCTCCACAACGAGTTAAACGACTCCCTCGTGCTGCAGTGTCCACACAGGTGAGCTCTGCCTCTTTAAGGCTGAGTGTCAAGTGTGACAATCACTTTTGTTCTTTGTGGTGCTTTCTGATCCTTGGCTTAAGTTGACTGAATTTTCCACCAATCAGTAATTTATCATCTAATATCTCATTAAGAAGATGCAGTTACATGTACAGTTTCCTCTAAGTTAACTCCTGGGCTTCTTAAGGTTTAAAGTCAATGTTCTCCAGTGGTATGAAACTTTCATCCTTTGAACTGAAGCTGTTATGGATCATGGTGTCTGCCTGCTGGTGAGGAGCTCAGCACGATAGCGGTGTACCGAACCCTGGGACCCTACATTCACAACATCAGCTTGTCCACAGTAGTGGACAGAGTTCTGGCAGGAAAACCCTTCCTGCTGCAGATCTCTGGGTACTTAGCTGCTTCTCCATGGCAACCAACAGGTGAGATTCCTATAACTCTTGGATTGTTCTGAATGCTTATATCGCTTCACTACTTTCTTCTTTGGCTTATATCATTTTCTGTAACATCCATAGGGCTAAAGGGCTTGAGAGAAAAGAACTTCTCTTTGGTCGATGTTGAGATCAGCTGGAGTCCAAGTGTCCTGAGAACACACAGTGCTGCTGCACAGGAGAATGGCTACTTTGCTCTTTCTGCTGGCTGGATGTTGGCTGATCCTGGAATGTATCACATAAGTATGTTAGAATGTCATCAAACAGTCTGCTGGGTGAACCAGGAGGGCATGGATTGCTGCAAACATTGTACATCAAAGCACTTCCACCTCATGGTTATCAACCTACCCATTTAGTTTGTCATACCTCCTTTGCAAATAATATTTTATACCATCTCCTTCCTACCCGACAGATGTAACCATCAGCAATGGCCTTTCCTCGCAGTTCGGCAGCACACGGGTTCAAATTGTCTTGCCGAGACCAGCAGGCCTGGAGCTGAAATTGTGGCAGGATGCCCAGAACATCCCCTCCTGCGTTCCCTTCTCAATCCAGGGCACACAGGTTGTGGAGAAGGTCTTCCTAGGAGTCAACACTACCTTCAGAGCAGTAGCAAGCATGGGGGCCAACCTTGACTTCTTCTGGCACTTCAGTGATGATGACCACTCACTCCATATGGGGCCAGACTGTCTCCCTCGGTTTAACTGCTTGAACTGTACTATAGTAAGGAACTGCACCTGTTTTGGAAGATAGAAATAGCTGAGATGAACCCTTGACTGAGATGTTTCATTCTTTGTTACAGAACCATACCTTTGGAAAGGAAGGGATTTATGCAGTAACTGTGAATGTATCCAACATTTATGGATGGATTCAGAAAAGAATTGATATTGTGAGTGCATAAATAAAAGCAATTACAAGGAATATTATGCAAACATTTTATATTACCATGCTTATTAAAGCAGAACTGAATGCAGAGTCTGTATATTTAACAACTATGAAAACTTACATGGTGTTTAAATGATTCTGAGCTGGGTTGTATGTTTGTTATCTTTAACAACTCCCACACCCCCTTACTCAGATGAAAAGTTCAGGGACTAGGGCAGCTATTTCCTTTAATTTATCTCATTTTTAATTACTTTCTTATGGCCAGATTCATTTTCACTGTTTTTAATGCAATGTTGATTGCAGGTCGTGGTCAAACGGATTGTGACCAGTTTGACTCTGTCCAGCCCAGGTGGCTGTGTTCTGGCAGTGGGTCAGACTATCCCCCTGGAGCTGGAACTCATCACCACCATGAGCCATCTTCTCATACTGGATGCCACCCCAGAGCCTGGAGTGACATGCAGTTACCCACTAGCTGGCAACTCCACAACTGCGGAGGCCTCACAGTGCTTGTGGCTGATACACTCCTATCGTCCGCCTAGCTGCTGGCTCCGGCTCCAGCTATTGTATAGCTATAGCTCTGCCGGGCTTACCTCCGTATCCATCACTGTGTTCTCCCCTGCCGGTGCGCAGAGCACTGTTCTTCCCTGCCTCCTAAGGGTGTACGAGCCTATTTCTGACCTGGGGCCAGCCCAGGGATGGAGCTACGCAATTGCCTCTGGGGTCAACACCACCCTGAGGGTGATCAGCTCGACCGACCCCACTGACTCTACTGTCCATTGGACTGTAACCAGGGGCAATTCCACCATTCTGAACCAGACCTCCAAGGACTGGGCTCTTGTCCTTTCTCTTACGAGTCCTGGACGATACCTCTTAGGTGTTAACGCCTCCAACCCCGTCAGCCATGCTTCATTTCATACTCAACTACTGGTCCAGGATGTGATATCAGGGCTTTCTCTCCTCTCCCTCAGCCCGAAATATGTGCAGACCGGCTCCCCAGTAACAGTACAAACCGCTGTAGCATCTGGAACAAATGTGACCTACCTCTGGAGGTTTGGTGAGACTTTCGGGTTCCAGACGGGCCCTGAGACAGTGACCCACATCTTCAGCCAGCCAGGAGTACACACAGTGACCGCAAGAGCTGTAAACAATGTGAGCCACGCTCTCAGCAGCTCTCACCTGGAATTTGTCGTCCAAGATGCGGTCGGAGACTTAACCGCACATGTGCCAAGTATCATTGCTGCGAAGAAAAGAAGCGGTGTTTCATTATCTGCCACTGCAGGAACCAACATGTCTGTCGCTGTGTTTGCCAACAACTCCCTCATGCGTAGCCATGAGGGCTTCGAGGTCGGAGCAGAGATGGTGCTGTATTTGGTTTTTGAACAGACAGGACCTGTTCTGCTTACTGTCCAGGTCAGCAACCGTGTCTCAGCCAAGAACATCACTCAGCCTGTGTTGGTGTTGCGGGAGTTGCACACTGTTAGAATTGAAGTGACCCACAGACCGGTGGCTAGGAAATCTGTCATTTTTTCTGCAAGTGTTAATGGTAGGTTAGTTATTATTATTATCATTATTGTTGTTCTTGTTGTTGTGACTACTCGACACATTTATCCGAAATACAGCTGTTTTTCCAAGTTTTGTTTTCCATGCACTGAAAAGTTTGAAAGCAAATCTCTTTCGCAGAATGTGCAAAATTTCATGCAATTTAAATTACATCCAAGGGAACTGTAGCTTGCTCCATACAAATGATTTTTGTCGCACCTCTTAAACATTACTGACATCATACATACCCAACTATTTTAGAAAGCATGCGGTGTGTTTTTCTGACACAGCTCAGCATGGAAATGGTTTTACAGATGGTTAATATTTCTAAAAAAATGTTTTAAATAAGGTTTTAAATTGCATTGCTGTTAATGATGAATTCCTGCCAAGTCTCTGACTGGGAACAGAAAGTTAATTAGATAGGTGTTACCTTTCAAGACCCCTTACATTCTTGAACGTTGTCCAAGAGAACCTGATTGCAAAGAAGCAACCTGTGCAAACCTTGTTATTCTGAACCACATTTGCTCTTCAGAAGTAATACTGTTAATGTTTTTTATTGTCTATGATTTGCCCAAACCCCAAGTCATTGATTCATACTGTAGATAAAACATTTACAGTATGTCTCGTTGCAGGACACGTTTCGTCAAGAAGAAATTACCTTTACACGTGGCAGCTTCCACACAACAGCACGGTGCCCAGCGGCTGTCCTCTGCTCTCTCTGAGCTGTGATGACGCAGGTCCCGGCTCTGTTAATGTGACTGTGATGGACTCCACGTGCAGCATCTCTGCTGCACTGATGCTGAACTTGACAGGGCTCAGTGCTGCCACCTTCCTGTCTCATCCCGCCACTGTGTCTGTAAGAACCGCAGTGCCTTTTTCAGTCCAGGTAAAGATTTCAAAAAGGGCCTTTGCTTGCACTATGCGTTTTTTAGGAAGTGATGATACACTGAGCTTCCTGATGTACAGGCAGTGAAACACTGACAATTTTATATATGAAAAATTTAGACACATCTTCATAGTCTTCTGCAGCAGTTACCAGAGATGTGGGGGACTTGTGGGCTGCTTTATTTTCACCGTTCTGTCCCATTTGTGTTTGTATATATAATATATAATAAATAATATAGAAGAAGGGGGGTGCGGTGGCGCAGTGGGTTGGACCAGGTCCTACTCTCCAGTGGGTCTGGGGTTCGAGTCCCGCTTGGGGTGCCTTGTGGCGGACTGGCATCCCGTCCTGGGTGTGTCCCCTTCCCCTCCGGCCTTACACCCTGTGTTGCCGGGTAGGCTCCGGTTCCCCGTGACCCCATACGGGACAAGCGGTTCTGAAAATGTGTGTGTGTGTGTGTGTGTGTGTGTGTGTGTGTGTGTGTGTGTGTGTGTGTGTGTGTGTGTGTGTGTGTGTGTGTGTGTGTGTGTGTGTGTGTGTGTGTGTGTGTGTGTGTGTGTAATATAGAAGAAGTCATACAGTGGGTGTGCTGTGGCACAGGGGGTTTGGCTGGGTCCTGCTGTCTGGTGGGTCTGGAGTTCAAGTCCTGCTTGGGGTGCCTTGTGATGGACTGGCCTCCTGTCCTGGGTGTGTCCCCTCCCCCTCCAGCCTTGCACCCTGAGTTTCTGGGTTAGGCTCTGGTTTGTCAGGAAAAGCAGTTTCAGACTGTGTGTGTGTGTATATAAAATAAAAAAAATTGAATCTACATAAATCATGTATAATATACAAAGCCATTACCAGCAAGTAAAAATAGATATCACATCTACACACATTTATAAATTCCAAACCTGTTTCTTACAGAATGCTTCCTGCCATGGCAGCCTGGTTGTGAATTTGGGAGATGGAAATGAAACTATTGTGTTTTCTCCTGGAGGAAGCTGGTTTGTGTATGTTACATTTGTGCTGTAAAAACACAGTGTGTGGGAAAGAACGTTGTTTATGTACAACTGTCATAAAATGACCTACAGTACAGAATAGTTGTGCCTCGCATGAAAGCTGGCCGAGTTACAGTTGTTACAATATTTTGTCTCATTAATCCCTTGTTATGCTGCTTGTTATGAAGGTTCAACCACACATACAGTCATGCTGGAATCTGTCGCATCACGGTGGAAGCAGATGGTGAGAAAATATTGTCTTCACTTATTGATGTCCAGGAGCCAGTGGGTCCGGATACCTTCACCCTGCCTGTTAGGTAAGCACACTCATCTACAGGTTTTTTCAAGGTGAGCTTTACATGGAAAATGTGCTGGAAATATATCAACAGTGGACATGTAGTTGGGGGTTATTGCTCCTAATTTCTTGAACAATAACTTTTTTTATTTATATTGATTCATTTAGCTGACACTTTTCTCTAAAGCATCGTAATGTGTTAGGCTCTCTGCGACTATTCACCCATTTCAGCAGCTGGGTAATTTTTTACTGGAGCAATTTATGGTAAGTTCCATACTCAAGGGTACTACAACCAGAGATGGTATTCAGACCTGGAACCTGCAGGCCCAAAGGCAGCAACTCCAACCACTAGGCTACCAGATGCCCCGTAAAGCTTCTACATCAACTTTCAAAATGTTTCCAGCTGTAAATCAAGAAATGAATACAGAGCTGAAAGGCAAATTAGTTGATCTCATTTGTGGCAGTGAGGTTGAAAAAGGTGTTTTAACCTTGCACATGCCTTAACCCTGTATGATAGTCACTTGTTGGGTCTTAACCTTCAGCCCCAACAGAACACTTGTAATTACCTGGACTGCAAAAGTTCCCCAGAGTTCCAGCTGTGCGTACCAATGGACAGTGTCTGATGGGAAGAAGAGTGTGTCAGTCATGGGGACTGCTCAGGTGTGTCACTCAGCTTGACTTTCTGTTGAAGACTATGTTTATTATCTTATTATTTATAGCACACCCACCTCTGTTCCTCTCTTCACTTGCCTTGAAAACCACGAGTGGTCCCTATGGGTCAGGTTTGACTCGGCACCTTGCGTGCATGCATTCATAGAACGTCTAATGCAAGTATATGTCTGCTGTGTTGCAGCCATTGTATGTTACAGAGTTTACTTCAGTGATGTTGAAATATATTGTCATTGCTTGTTTTGTGAAACCATTCCTGCTATAGTTCACTGTGGAGGTGTGTGAGCCAGCACAGCTCAAGACTGAGGTGTCAGTGACAAATGAGATCAGTGGACTGACAGCGAGCCTCTCCACACAGGTCATGCGTCTCATCACCGGCATAATCGAACTGCAGTGTGATTACAAGCTCACCCCCCCATCGCAAGTAACTCCATCCCGGATGGACGTGTCTTGGGACCTTTCCATCAAAACAAGGGCACGGGCTGATGTGGAGGAGGCTCTCAGTAATGCCCATCTGGTTCCGATACCACCTGCTGTGTTTCAGCTGTCCGGCTTCATCAACGTCACCGCCTCGGTGCAGATGGGAGGTGACGCCACCTTTCAATGGCAGGTCTTGCGTCCGAACTTCAGTGTGTACAGTCGCACTGACAAGTAAGAGCCCTTTGCTGTAAGGAAATGCAGTGATCCACAGTACGGCCATTTGCTTCCTTTAACTCAACATCAAACTGAGAGTAGCTTGATTTGAGTAGATATCTATTTACTTAATTTGTGGATTTTTCAGTTAGATTATTCAAAGGTGGGGGGTGTGGTGGCGCAGCGGGCTTGGTGGGTCTGGGGTTCAAGCCCTGCTTGGGGTGCCTTGCGATGGATTGGTGTCCTGTCCTGTCCTGGATGTGTCCCCTCCCTCTCCAACCTTACGCCTTTTTGTTGCCGGGTTAGGCTCCGGCTCATCACGACCCTGCTCCGGACAAGCAGTTTCATACCATTTGTGTGTGTGATTATTCACGAGCTCCAGTTTATTGGTACTACTCCGGAGCATCAATACTCTTAATAAAACAATGCTTCCTTCCCAAGATTCAAACCTGTAACCTGACACTTTTCTCCAAATAAACTTACAATGTTAAGCTCCTTACAAAGATTGACCCATTTGTACCGCTAGGTAATTTTACTGGTGTAATCTAGGGCAAGTACCTTGCTCAAGGATAAAACAGTTGGAGGTGAAATTTAAACCTACACCCACTGAGTCCAAAGGTAGCTGTAGCCATAACAGCTCCTTGCTGCCCCGTTCACCACGGCACATCAGCTCAAGAGATCTCATGGCAGATCAATGTGAAATTTTCTGCCTTCATAGATACTGATATGCTGTACAGATATTTATTAAAATGTTATACAGCAATAATTTTGTCTTTATTTCAAGATTTTTCATCTGTTCTGTTTTGAATGTATTTTTCCCACAGAAATACAAGTATCAGTTCCCTGATGTTCCAAATTTTTGTTCCTGGAACCCACAAGGTCTTCGTGTTGTTCTCCAGTTGCCTCTCTGACAACTCTGTCCTCGGGGAGCTATTTGTCAAAGTGTGCACCCCCATCGGTGTCATCTGCTCTCAGCTCCCCTTCGGCAAAGAGCACGCTGTGCTCCAGCCACAGCCCGATGGATCATACACAACTCAGGTCCTTTCATTCAGTGCTCAGGTTTTCTCAGACGATGTCAACTTCACCTTCAGTTTTGGAGACAGATCGCCACTGATTCACGTGGAAGGCAGTTCAAACAGATTAAAACGGGGCTCAGTAGCTTCCGTCTCTCACCAGTTTACAGAAGGTAAAGCATGTCATTGCACTTTAAGTCAGTTCAGTATATTTTATACAGTGGGTTGCCATTTACATATGGTTCCTCAGAAATTATTGGATAAAACCGAACAACAAAAGCACTATATAATAAACAGTACCATCAATAAAAGTTCTGGAAAGCCTTAGGCTTTATTCAAAATGCACTTCTTTCAAAACGTATATTGATATGTGAGCAATATAGTGTATTCAACAGAAATATGGCCTTCAGAATTATTGCATCCCCACTTTTATTTCTCTTATTTGTTTTTTGTGTCAGAAAATAAAATGACACGTCTCATACTGTGCAACTAATTCCCAAGGGACCTCTTTTGAACTTTCTGGTTCAGTGGGGTGAAGAACAGATACAAGGATATTGCAATATTTAGACATTAGCATCACCAGCTTTACTGGGGAAATACTGAAAAAAGTAATGGTGCTTAAGTTAAGACTAGAATGCACTAACACCTGGTGCATCCCTCATTTTTCCTGCTAGGCTATTTCACATTTAGGAATACTATACCTGAAGTCTTTATTGCTTACAGTAGAACTATAAGAAATCCTGTAAGGCACAAGGAATAGACATTGGATAACTTGATAACTGATGAATGGATGTAAACTGGTGTCATATGATACTTGTAATTTGGCAAGAGTTTCATTTGGACTTGATGAGTTACAGTAGTCTGCTGTAAAGAGACATATATATAGATATATAAATTTTCAGTGCTTTGAACAGAAAGAAATCATCTTAATTTCCCAGTATTACTAAAACTGCAGGAAATGTAGAGGATGCAGTATTCACGTGGTTTTTAAAGGATACATCCAAGTAAGAGATGATGGAAAAGTCACAGTTTCTTTTTCAGAACTGAGGTTTAGACCCTTCAAGTTAATAATTGATAAACAACGGTTGTCAGCCTTATTTCTTGTTGAAAATAGCTGTGCTGTTTTTTCCAAGTTTACAGAAACAAAGTTTTCATTTATTGAATTTTTATCTCAAGAAACCAGTTTGATATGGCAGCTGCAGACAGTGTCATTCAATCAGTGTAGGAATGAAAATTAAATGAGCATCTCTCAAGGAATAAGTAAAAATTGCAAGAACAAAAAAACTGTTTGGAATTGCTTTTTCCTATCATTGTTTTATTTGTCTCTTAACTGAATTTCTTTTTTTTTTTTTTTTTTTTTTGTTATACAGAAGGCACATTCTTCATCACAGTAACTGCCTACAATGAGTTCCACAACACCTCCGCAATGCAGCCATTCTATGTGCAGAAAATACCTTCGGACCTACAGCTTATTTGCAACTGCAGTTTAGTCTACAAAAATGAAGTAGTTGTATTTAATGCACAATTAGCATCTGGAACTAATGTAACCTACACCTGGAATATGGGAGATCAAACTACGTACATTACAGAAGGTAGAAGTGTAGTAGTTGACAGTGTAATGCTTGGCTGAAAGCAGAATGTTTCCACAGACTTGTGATGAGGTCATGTCAAGAGTGGTTTGTTTGTACCTTCAGGTGCAGAGGTGTATCACAGCTTTCTGATTTCTGGTATGTTCAACGTGTCTGTGGAGGTCTGGAACCGAGTGGGAAACCTTAGCGCAAGCACCAGCATCTTGGTGCTTCCCGAACCACAATGTAAGTACTCGCTGCATTATGGAGCACCCTCTTTCCACATAGAATCCTTGTGTTTATAGTTGCTTTCATCAAAGAATTTGTTGTGTTTTCATTCTCTATGCTCCAGCTGTTAGGATTCACACAGAGAAACAAGCTTACACTACTGGTGCCATCATCACATTCCTGGCCGTGTCTGAGGAGCCAGATCCCTTGGAGTTCCTGTGGCATTTTGGGGAAGGGCCACCACAAAGGACAACCTCCAGGTCCATCAAAAAAAGATACCACTTTCCTGGAAGGTGTGACCTGTTCTCTGAGATACAACTGTCACATCACTGGGCACGATAATTCCTGTAGAATCACTCTCTTTAGTAAAAGGAATAAATCTGCTCAGTAGCAGTAATCCTAACTTTATTGTGATATTTTTTGTAACATATGTCATAATAAAAAACGCAAGGTTCCAGCTGAATATGAAGGCAGGAAGAAAAAAATTTTAATTATGAAGGTGGCACAGCAAATACCACTGGTGTCTCCTAGCATCTGAGCTGGATTAGGAGAATAATGGGATGTGCAGTTTACTCCCTACTCAGTTTGTGTGAAATTTGCATGTTCTCCGTGTGGTTTACGCTATGTGTTCTGGTTTCCTCCCACAGTTTAAAGAAATACATTTCAGGTTGAGCAGTGACTCTAAATTGCCCATAGTATATGTGTGTATGCATGCTATATTGCTCTGGTGTGTAGATGGGTGAATGATTATAGGGAATTTATTGTAGTGTGTCTAGCATTGTGAGCCACCTTGGATAACTGTCAGTTAAATACTACAGAGCAATCACTGTACAGAAAAACATCTGCTAATCTATATATTTTACTGTACATATGTACTGTAGCACTTCAGATTACAAATGAGCTATGAAAACCTGTAAGAGACCTAACTGAATAAGAAGCGTAAGAAATCTTTGTATGGAAATGTAGAATTTAATTCCAAACGTTCGGTTTTATGAAAATTGATTTGTTCATTCTTGATCTATATTGTAACAAAAAGTATTGTTTTGTACTTTTTTAGATACAACGTTGTCGTCAGTGCATCCAACGGGCGGAACTCCTTCACTTCTAACATCCATCCCATCGTGATCCAAAGGAAGGTCCAACCCAACAGGCTTCTGTTCAGTGCTTCGGTGCTCCTGAACACCACTGTGACTTTTGACTGTAGGATAAATTCAGGAACCAATGTCACCTACACCTGGAGCTTTGGGGATGGCACCTGGAAAACAGGAAGGAATACTGAGCACCATGTCTATGAGAGGTAGAGATTGTGTTCTGCTCTGTTCATATATATTTCAGATTCAACCGACCAGTAAACGTGTATTGAGTGGGCTGCTTTAATAACATTGAGGAGGCTTTTCATCTTTAGAGTGGGTGAGTTCACGGTGGAAGTGACGGTGTCAAACCTGGTGAGCTCTGCTTCCCTGAGGAGGCAGATTTTTGTGGTCAGTCAGCCATGCCAGCCTCCTCCAGTGAAGAACATGGGTCCCGTCAGAATTCAGGTAGATCACCATCTTCAGCAATGCATGATGATCCCACACATAGATATGTACAGAATAAATGTTGAACATGGAGGAATAATGAAAGGCAAGAAGCTCCATGACCCTATAGAATATTCTTCTGTGATGTATCTAACAGATCACATCTGTGGGTCCTTGCCTCAAAGCACTGCTTTTCCTCTATGGCTGTGCAGCTAAGGCGATACCAGACCATGCAGCTGGGGGTGACCTATGAGGGGGATATCCACTGCAACATCTCCCAAGACCTCCTCTACACATGGGCCTTATATGAGTCCACTGGAGCCCCAGTGCAGCTTCCTGTGATAGAAACACATCAGCAAAGTATCCGGCTGCCCAGCCATTTCCTGCATTATGGCATATACATTGCCACAGCCAGGGTGAGGACTTCTCATTTCACTGCGGTATTTAAATAAGCACTCAGAGTCAGCATTTACACTAATGAATGCTGTATTTACTTTCTCTAGACAATGGCAGTTTTATTCAAACTAAAATTTGTTATGGGTACTGAGTATAAGGAGAAGGTGGTGTAACAGTTTGATGGATCTTCTTGCAATCTAAGGGCCTGGTTTCAAATTCCTGCTCCTGTTACAGTACCCTTGAGTAAGGTACTCACCCAGAACTAACACAGAAAATTAATTCAGCAATGTAAATGGGTAAATAATTGAAAATGTCTCAGTATGCAACCTAACACTTTAAGTTGCTTTGGAGAAAATTATTAACTGGTAAATTGATTTGGAAAAAAAAAAAATGTATTCAAACATTTTGTTTTGTTTCATTTGCCTTTTCAAATGACGTGAACTCAAAGGCAAACCAAAGCCATATTCGGAAGACAGATTAAGTAAATTTGACTTGTTAAACTTTGTTATTTCTCCAGAAAGCCTTCACTGGACATGATTATGTTCCTGATGTCATCATTAGGAAAAAGCATCACCCCATTTTTATCATTCTTAAGTTTAATTTATCTGTTCACTCTGTTTTGCAGATCCAAATCAAAGACACTGTTGTTTATAATAACTATACTGTCCATGTTGAAGTGGTTCCCAGTCCTCCTGTCAGCCTCATCTTTGGAGGCACAAATATCTTCATCAGCACCCACAACGACACTGTCTTGATTTTAAATGGACAAGGGTCATATGATCCTGACTACCCTGAGAATATCCTGAGGTACGGTAAAACATTTATGACTTCAGACACCCTAAATGATGTCATTAAGGTTATTGCATGCAATGGGCTTGATCGGGACATTTCAGATGAAGTGAGAGATCCCGTGACATGAATAACTTCTCTCTTTCTCTGCATTCTCACAGCTACCAGTGGGCCTGTAAGCCCATTAGTAACATTCACAGCACCTGCTTTGATGGAGACTTTCCCGCATCCAGCCCTCTTCTTGTCTTCCCATCCGGCATCCTCAAGCCCAATTTTGACCAGTTCAGGTTCACACTCACAGTGAGGAGTGGGGATCGCTCTTCTTCATCAGAAGTCTTTGTTACTATTACAGCTGATTTGAAGAGGTGGGTACACCTTCTTTTTGAGAAGTAGTGCATCAAGCAGTGTAACTCACCTTGGTGAATAAGGTGTGTGGGCTAATAACACTACATAGTATCCACTGGAAGTCACTTTGGAGAAAAGCATTTGCTAAATAAATAAATATAAATATGTAAATGTAAGTTGATGGTGTTGATTGTTCTTAATGAGGAGCAATGGGTAGTGTAGTAATTGGAGCTGTCTCCAGGTGTGTTTGAATCCCTACTTCTGCTCTAATGCCGTGAATTGTTCCACTAAAATTGCCCTGCTATAACTTGTTAAATAATTGTATGTAGCCTAGTATAGAAACCTAACATTGCAAGTTACTCTGAACAAAGAAGTCAGCTAAATTATGGCTTGTGACAATATATGATTTTATCTGTATGTATATGATTGTAACACAAATTTCAATATATCTACAAAATCTCTCAAAAAAGGAGGTATGGATGAAAGCTTGAAGTTCTTAATGTTGGTATGATTATCTATCTATCTATCTATCTATCTATCTATCTATCTATCTATCTATCTAAAATGTGTTTCCTTGTTCAGGAAGGTACACGTTTATTGCAACCATTGCCAGGGCACCTTGGTGAACTGGAATGAACAGTTCTCTGTAACAGCCCTCTGTGAAAACTGTGAAATGTCTCCTGGAAACATCTTCTACACCTGGACATTCCACTTGGTCAATGCTTCCAGCAAAGTCATCACTGAGAGTAAGAGTAGCACTTTAGATGAATGGCTTTGGGGAAGCTTTGGGGTTATTATCACCGATGCCATGTTTTGTTTTCTTCAGTTCCATTTTGCAGTGTTCTGGATCTGACAGGACCCTCCAGAATGGTTGAAAGCCCCAGCTTTGCACTGCCCCATATACTGGCTCCAAATTCCAAAACATCTGAGGTAGCCTGTCCTGTTACATCTGATCCTCTGCTGATCTCCTCTTCATCTCCATCAACTTCTTACCCCTGCCTTTCTCCTCCGATTCGCCCTGGTTCCCAGGGTCACACTATCAACATACCCTCATATGATGATACCGCTGTTGTGTCAGTTTAATCTGGCACCCCTGTCGTCCCCTCACTCATCCCCTTTTCCTTGCCCTTCTACAAGGATAGAGAAACCTGGGTGAGACCCCCCCGAAAACGAAGATCCACAGAAACCTCCTCTGGCAGTGAGTCTTCATCAGGTACCAGGGCAAGGTTTTCTGATAATAATGCCCTATGGGGTGTTTACTACAGTGAAGCAGATGATGAATGGCAGTTTCATCTTTGTTTTGCTAATGGGGCTGCTTGTTTTGTTTATTAACCAAAATAAGCCCATTTACATTTACAGAGACCTACATTATTTCTTGGCTGTCAGTGATGATGTTTATAGTAAATACTAAACCATTGCTGAAACAAATGTTCATTGTGGAACCTATGAAGTATTGTAGTAATTAATGAATCTTTTATTTTTTGACGCGACACTATCTCTGATATAACTCTTCTTTTTCTCAGATTCTGGATTCTTTCCTCCTCTTGCAGGAGACTTCAAGATCCCCCTTCCTCCATATTCCATCTCCGAATTCCCAGTGTCTGAAGATGGCAGTGTCCTTTATGATGACCCTTTCATCGACTTCCCTGCTGAATTCCCTGTTGACTCTGCTCTTCCCGCTGCCTTTGAGAGTGGCTCTTCTAGCGGACACTCAGGTATCTAAGGAAAAGTTTCACAAGATACTTTCTCTTGGTCAGACAAGTGCTGCCTATATTTTGTGTATATTAGAGTGTATGCAGGTGTTTTTATTATTTTTATAGAGGCCCCCTTTGCTGGGAGTGACTTGGGCTCTGAAGGCAGCGGAACAAGGACAGAAGCAGAGACGTCCAGATTCAACTACAGTGGTAAATTCAATGATAAGGACTGATTTAGGCAAAATATTTACCAGTTAAAAAGTTAAGAGGACCTCTATGTTTTTTTTAATCTCCCTCTGGCTTTCTATGTAAGATTTGTATTGGCTATTTACAGATTGGGGTTTTTTCACTGAGATTGAAGAGGCTGCCACTGGCATCTCTCGAGGTAGACAAACAGGTAGGAATGAATACTTTCTCAGCATGCACCTGGCCATTTTGAGTGATATATTTATTTGATCCTGCTGGATAGTATGTATCTAGCAATGGAACAGCCCCATCTCATTGTTTATACTTGTTGGATTATGTCAGATATTGAACAAGACAGTAGGAGCAAAGATTTCTTGGGCTCCAGAGATACAGAAGGGAACAACCTGATGGACTCCAGCAACCCATACCTTGCTGCACCTGAGAGGACCCTGCTTGACCTGGAAAGGCACCAGATCAGCCCTGCCGAGTTCCATACCTACACAACCACAGGTATCAAACCATGCAACGCAGTGCCCCACAAACAATAACCTGACTCCAGTCCCCATTAAGATCACACTTTTCTATAGAGAATTCTTAACATACATTCTAACCCATATTAAAAGTGTACTAAGTCTTTATATGGTGAAGCCTCATATTCATACACATTAATAATATGTCTTTTAAGTCACAATCTCACTAAAATGTTTCTGTCATATAGGGATAACATCCAACATCATCACATTTAAGCCATTTGTGTTGAAACCGAAGAGTCTATACATGCTGGAGGTTTCTGCAAGTAAGTACCAGAGGTAGCAATGGTTTCACAATACCTAATACTCTGTTAGTAAATGACAAAGAATTAATCCGTCACCTTATCAATTGACCTTTTTTGTGAATTCACAACTGGATGTGGGAATATGATTATACTGTCTTTCTAGTGATAATAAAATACATAATTTTGCTGTCAAATGAACTAATCTTGGCATTTTGTGCTCTTGTGCTGCCTTGCACTGTCAAAACATCTTTGATTCTTTCCAAGGTTTGGTCCCTCATGCAGTGTTTCTGGCTGTGAGTCAGACATGCATTCCTCGTTTCCTACTAGGTACCCAGGAAACCATGTTGGGAAAGACACAGTTTTTCTTCTCCACCAGTGATGTCCCACAGGGAATGGCCTGCCAGGTCCAGCCCAGCAGGGGTTATGAGATCCATACAGACTTCAGCATCTTTTGTACCTCAGGGCAAGCGGTACATTTCTGGATTCACACTACTCTGTTTCATCTCATTGCTAGCAGAGTCTCCCTGCTTCTTAAATCACCAGCTCGAGTCACATAGTCTGCTTTCAAAGAGATTGCTGGGAAATTGCAGAAATACTCACCTTTTGAATTTCAGAGAATTTAACTGAATGTTTTAAAGTCTTAGCAATAAGAGAACAGGCACTAGTTCAAAGTCGAAAAAGAGGCCCTACTCTAGTATTGAATCGTGAGACGCAGTATGGCTACAGTAATGCAGCTGGTTCTTTGAACAGGTAAAATTTTAAGTTGCTTGGGACAACAGTGTTGCATAATGAACCAAATAATAATATCTTCCTCCCCCACTGACTTGTTTAGGACCTCCATTATGAGTATAGCTATAGCACAGGCAGCACCCCAAGGAGGGTACTTTACCGAGGTCGAGACTTCCAGCACTATTTCAACCTTCCATCCGGTGAGCCACAGAACAGCTACAAAGGTAACGTGGCCAGAAACTTGTCCAGATATCTCAGTAGAAATGCTTGCTGTGCAGCGTTTGGTTTTTATAGCTCTTCACTATAAAATAAGACAGGATTTGTGTTTCTGACAGTTACAATCTATACTCAAGTGCGGAACCAGTTTGGAGCCGCAACAAGGCCATGTCCAGTGACTGTGGAGGTCCTGCCCAGCTACCGGAAAAATCTGTCCTCTGCTTACAGCCCAGAGAAGAAACTGTAAGACTCCTCACATCTCCTACAGGCTTCTTTGTATGCATTGGAGGGTCCTCTGATATATCTGTTCTGGTGCCCACAGTTACTTGGATGGGCTGGAGAGTCTTGCAAAGTTGACTCAAAAGGGAAATGGCATGGAAGTCCGGAACCACATCTTCTTGCTTACCAATGTACTGAATCGCCTGAGTCAAGAGCCTTCAGCCTTCCAAGAGCTACAGACCACGACTCGTAGTGTCCTCATCTCTGTAGTTTGTGAGCAGGCAATGCCTGACCAGGTACTGGTTTATCATTGGTTGGTGTATCGTATCTTGTAGTTTGGGAGTTTTTTGTTTCCTTTCCTCGCAGGTCAGATGACTTAGTTTATTGTTAAGTTAAGCAAAGATAGGAGGGCAGATACAAGCTTCTCGAAATAGTTATATTTTTCATAATGGAACAAGTGCATTTTGGCCTGATGCCTTCATCGTCACTGCATAGAAGCAATCTGGAAACAAGTAGGACATGAGCCCTCCTGTCCCTTTACCCCTTTTATTTCTGTACCCCAGTGCATAACTGTAACTATTCTTTTAAAAATGATTTAGGATAATTTAGGACAAATATTATAAAATTATAATATCTTTCAGACTGCAATGATGGATACTATCTATATTCTTAAAGACCTCATCAGCATCACAAATCAAGTAAGTTCTTCAGCTTTTAAATCTAAATGAGTGTTTAGAAGAAAACAGCATTTTGGAACATAATTTGATTAAGTCCTTCTCTGTCTTGCAGTCAGAATGTTGTGTGTTAAGTAATCATTTTTTATGTGTGTACCTCTCCTCACTTCCTGGCTGGAGGTGACTTTTGAAAGTGTCAGACATGTGGCCAGATTTGTTCGGGACGTGTCATCCCAGTTCCGTGAGCAAAGTGCTCAAGACACCCGTTTCCTGGATGAGCTGACAGTGCGTGCACTGGTTTCTCTGTTGTCCCTGACCCTGGAGGCCTTGGTGAAGATTTCTAAGGGAAGTACCCAGCTGATGAGCACCCAGCTGACCTCGGATGTCATCCACACCATCAGTGACCTACTGCTGGTGAGGGCACTGCACAGTCACACGGCAGCATGATGCTTTATCATCATCTGTCAACGCCTTATCCATTGGTTTTAAGTTCCATTTGAGAACTGATTTTAATCTCATTGTAAAATGAACATAAACAGGCTAAATATGAAGCCAGTTTTAAGTAGTCTCTTTGGCAGAGTTTTCCACCATTGATCATAAGGTTTTTGTCGAGCCATTTGCTTCCTTCTCTATTTCATTGTAGAAGCATGTCTTATTCAGCCAAACCTCACAGTACAGTTTAAGCACCAGCCTGATGGATCTGAGGACGTTTCTGCTGCATGGGAGCTTCCAGAAAACTGTCAAGAATGTTGGCTTGACCAAGTTCTACCTGCCGGATGGCCTGGATACGTGCATCCATGGGCATGATATGGACAGTCCTAATTACACTGACTGCTGCATTGTCAGTCAGCTGACGTTTTTCAGACAGAATCCTTATTTCTGGGACAAAGCTGATGTCCAGGTGATATTTCTTACAGAGAACTGTAGGTTAAGCAGGTCTACTTTTTGGTTCAGTTCCAGTAAATGTACTTCACCAGTAAATCTGAACCAACTTTACTGCAGTATGTATAGTTTATCCACTCAGAGTAGGAAAGCTAGCAGCAAAGTAATGAGTTTGGTATTTTTTTACAGATCCATGGACACGTAGCTGACCTGACACTTTACAACTGCAGCACAAAAACAGAAATCAAAGTCCGCCATCTTTCTGCTCCTGTCACCATTGAGTTCCCACAGAAACACCAAAACGTAAGCCTTGGATCAAGTTGATGATGAACTCATTAAATTATTTGCGGCACGTCACGAGGTTCATTCCTTCGTTCCTCCTGCAACAGAGGAGTGGAGCTTCGCAGTTCTGTCTGCAACGCAGTCACATGAATGTACACCAGTTCAACGTCACCCCTGAGAACCTACAGGAAGTGCTGCTGATCACCGTCCGCTTCATCAGGCCGACCAATCGGACGTTTCCCATCATGATCCTTCTCAGGTAGGAAGAAAGGAATCCCTTCGTTTTTTTTCCAAATTGAACTTGGACAAAGGACACTAATCGGTGCTCTGAGAATGGTGAAGGAAAACAGCATTTTTACACGAGTCATCAATGCAAAATAGAGGATTCGTAATAAATATTTCTTCACATGGGAACAAAGATCAGAAAGCACCTGTTTAGATGTTGTGTATGGAGAGAAAGGGACAGAACTCAAAGCCAGTAAGGAATCATGGACGTAAGCTTTGGTACATACTTACTAAATATTGGAATGACGATTTTCATGAACAAGTCAAAGTAGTCATATGGTACTGCAGCTAATTGTCGTATTAATTATTTATGCAAAGTACTGAACTCTTTTTGCTGTTGCTGCAGGAATTTTGAGAGACCAACTCCAGCCTTGTACAATAGCATGAAAATCCATCACTGGGAAAGAGACACAGTCTTTATATTCTTACCACTCTCTTCTCTGAATGGTTTGTGTCTTATTTACTTTATCTCAAGATCCATAATAAAGTATTCAAATGGTTTAAGAGTTACATTTACATATTTACATGTATTTATTTAGCAGACGCTTTTGTCCAAAGCGACTTCCACACACCTTATTCACCGTGGTGACTTACACTGCTAGATACACTACTTAAAATGGGTCACTCATTCATACATCGATGGAACACACTCTCTCTGTCACTCACACACAGCTCTGTGACTTAATCCATTTTGTATTGATTCTTTTGCACGCCTTTTGATATGGATCTGTACTCGGACAGACCCCAGCAGAATTTACCTGGCCCTCCTCAATGCAGACTACAACCGGACCCACGGGAATAAATATATTGCCAGTTCAGTGAACTACACCGTAATGATCGAATGCATCCAGTGTCTCTTCTGGGATGGAGCTGGAGAGTGGAAAGCAGACGGATGCATTCCTATGCAAGGGCAGTCCTCCGGTGTCGTCAAGTGCAGGTACACCTGGGAATAATCTGGGCAGCATGTAGCGTAGCCATTGAAGACGAGGATTCGTAACCAGACGGTTGTTGGTTCACATCCAAAGATAGGGCCCAGCTCTTTTGCCTGAGAAAAGTATATTACCTGATTTTTTTCAGTGACTATGTCAAAGGGTATTAACCATGAGTCACTGTACAGAAAAGCATCTACTAAACAAGTTATTAATGTGTTGCTGAACTGATATTTTCTCTCGTATCTTTTTAAGTGTTTAACCCATTTGTATTTGTGCGTATTTGTTTTATTTTTTACAGTAGCAACACTGGGTCAGTGCTTATTGTAAGTACAAGATCAGTAGTGGAGCTCGAATCAACAACTGTCAGGTTCCAAGTTCACAAACGCACACTGCCCAAGAAGGAAGAGTTATGTTTTTAGTGCCTGTTCTGATGTTGAAAGTGTAGGAGTCCCAAAATATGTGTGAATGCTTCTCTCTCAGCTGCAACCATCTGACAACATTTACGGTAGCATACCGGGAAATTCAAAGCCACCTGGAGTTCATCTGCGTGTCTCGGTTTGTGAGGTGGGTGAGTGTGTGGCAAAGTCCCGAGTGCACTGTGTCTCATTCACTGTGGACTGAGAGGCAGACAGAGATACGGGTGACTCTTCCTGCAGCCTCCCCGGAAACCTGACGCTGTGCAGTGCTGCACTCATCTCCCTGGTCACCTACCTCCTAGCTGCGATCATCTGCAAGGGGGCCGATTCTTATTGTGGGGAGCGGAGGGGTTCCGTCCAAATACCAGACAACAGCCCGTCTGACAGACAGCTGTATGCCGTCACAGTCGACACGGGCTTCCGCTCCAGGGACACTATGACAGCCAAGGTAGAGGACCCCCGCATTTACACTCCAGTCACATGGCAGCACAAGTTTGCCACTTTGCCAAAGTACCCAATCAGTGACAATCATAATGATGGTCTACACAGACTGCAATGCACACACTGACCAAGAGTGCATTTTCAAACGCAGCACACACAAACAATGAGCTCTTTTATTACTACAGTACAGGATGTGAATTTTAAGCCTTTTTAGTTGCACTACTTTATATTCATTCATTCATTCATTCAGTGCCAGTAATTGCTTGTCCAGCACATGTTCACAGTGGTCCGGAGGACATACAGGGCATGTGTCAGAGTACTATTACCAGGATAATTATAATTAAAGCAAAATATTTTGCATCATTCAGTTCAGTATGATTTATTAAAAATTGTATAAATATGAGGGGGTGCAGTGGCGCAGTGGGTTGGACCGCAGTCCTGCTCTCCGGTGGGTCTGGGGTTCAAGTCCCGCTTGGGGTGCTTTGCGGCGGACTGGCGTCCCGTCCTGGGTGTGTCCCCTCCCCCTCCGGCCTTACGCCCTGTGTTGCCGGGTAGGCTCCGGTTCCCCGTGACCCCGTCAGGGACGAGCGGTTCTGAAAATGTGTGTGTGTGTGTGTGTGTGTGTGTATAAATATGTAAGATGTTATATTAAATGCACAACTTGGAACCCTGTGAGTTAATGATTTAATGAGTTAATTTAATGATTTTAATGACTTGCATTACTTAATAATTGCTGTGCATCGTTTCCATATTAAATCTGTACGGTTGAGAGTTCAGTGTTGTAGTGGTATAAGGAAATCTCTTGCCTGTCTGGCAGGTGTATATTGTTCTGCACGGGGAGGACAGAGTCTCCCAGACCAGGGAGCTTCACGTCTCCGATCAACTGCTGTTTACGCGCAACTCCAGACACACTTTCATCATAAGGTGTGTTCTCCAACTTCTGCAGCTCCTGTAATTCTGAACGCCTTCATATGTACGTGGGGCCATATGTAATATAGTGATTAAACATGTTAATTTGTAGCACAGCGAGAGCGGGGTGATGCAGCTTCCTGTGGTACCTTTTAGCAAGATACAATTAAACCTGAAAGGCTTAAAAATAAAAAAAAATCCAGCTGCTTAAATTGGATGAGTGTGGAAATGATTTTGGGCAAAAAGGATCATATAAGCCATGGAATAATAATACAGACCCAAGCACCATCCGGTTTCTTTAAGCTAAGATTTAGGCAAGTTTGACACTTTTACGCTATTATTTGCACTTTTGCTGTTTGCCTGGCCCACACCTGTTCATTTGAATCGGCTTTTGGATTTCGTTTGATCGTCACAACATTTGGATAGAGTGACTCCTCTGTGTGTTTTCTAGCACCCCAGAGAGCCTGGGGCCCATCTGGAAGGTGCACCTGTGGCATGACAATAGAGGTCGCTCTCCAAGCTGGTACGTGAGCCACGTGGCCATCAGAGACCTTGTGACGGGAGCCGAACGCTTTTTCCCCGGGGAGTGCTGGCTGGCTGTGGACGAGGGTGACGGGAGGGTGGAGAAGGAGCTCATCGCCCTCACGGGGCCTCTGGAATTCAGAAAGGTGTGTGTTGAATGTGCACTCTTTCCTACAGCTAGGTGGGAGAAAATGAAGATGGAGAGAATGCGGTTCATTTGAGTGTGAGAGAATGGCTGGGTGTGATCGAAATGTACGGGATCAGTGCGTCAACACATTTACGTTTGCATTTATCTATCACATAGGCAGTCAGCTGTGTGAAGGCTGGGGTGCCAGACAGTATTATGGTTTAAGCCATTGTTTTACAATCAAAAGCCCTGGGCTTAAATCCTGCTATAGTACCATTGTAGGCAGTCAGATGAGGAGACAGGGGTGACACACAGTTCAGCTGCAGTTTTGCAGTTGTATCTGTGTGTTCTCATTGTGTTGTTTGCATCCCCAGGTCCTATATTCCAAGCTGACAGAGTACCTGGAGGACCTGCACTCTTGGGCATCCGTGTACAGCCGCCCGTCGTACAGCCGCTTCACCCATGCTCAGCGTCTCGGTGTGTGTCTGCTGCTGCTGCAGGGCTACATGTGTGCCAACGCCACCCTCCTCTCTCTGCAGGACCATGAGGTGGGACATCATCCCCCTCCAAAAAGTGTCTCTCAGCTTACTTCTAAGTCCCCTTTAAACCATGGTTACTGGAACGACGTATTTCCCCTTGCGTCTTAAATTTACCGTGTCGCACCGAAACTTACTGAACCAGTCACTCGTTTTTATTCCGAGGTGACAGACTAAATTATAAGGATTTCGAAGATGTTACTTCATTTACTGTGAAATGATTAAAATGAGGGGGGTGCGGGTCTGGGGTTCGAGTCCCGCTTGGGGTGCCTTGCGACGGACTGGCGTCCCGTCCTGGGTGTATCCCCTCCCCCTCTGGCCTTACGCCCTGTGTTACTGGGTATGCTCCGGTTCCCAGTGACCCCATATGGGACAAGCGGTTCCAAAAATGTGTGTGTGATTAAAATGAAGATATCATGTTTTATTCATCTTAAAGTATTATGCAGTGTTTGGTGCTGTATGAAGCAAACGTGGATTCCATGAAAGAGACTGAGCACATTATATAGAGGCTTGATTTTTTTCACTGATTAAAATTTATTTATAGTGTCCCCTTTCTAGTCTCACACTTTCTGGCTCTTTAATATTATATAGTTGTGTTTATTAATGCTGTACATGGTTTAATTGTTTCATCAGTTATGCGGTATTTCAGCACTGAATTTGCGAAACGTGCCTGATAATGTGTCCGCAGCTGGGAGTGGACCTGGGACCCTTGCACATGTCCGCCGTCTCCCTGGTGATGGGCATCTTGAGCACTCTTGTGGTCCTCCCTGTGGGGGCACTGCTGTCCCTGCTGTTCCGCCTCAGCAAGGTCAGTGTGTCTGGAGGCCACACAGGGCTAAGTTTAGGTTTCTGAGTATCGAGAAAGTCTTCAGGACCTCAGAACAAATTGTGTCCCAGTGCTTGATCCTCTAAAGTTGTCAAAAGGTACACACCATAATTTAAAAAGAGAATACATAATTATTTTCATGTATCTTTTTAACAGACAGCCAGTAACAAGGAGTCATCTGTAATCCATAAAAAGAGAGTTCTTGACATCTCCTCTGTAGAAGGTATGTGTCAGATCAGTGTCTGTTATTCCAGAACCATCTCTTTGCTTTGCTTTTGTACATAGTGTGTGAGATCAAATACCGCAGTAAGTTTTTTCTCTTGCAGCGCCGGTGCGTTCAGCTCACAGTGACGGAACTCTAGCGGACGACCCCGCTGTCCAGCCTCACCTCTCCTGGCAGCATCTCCAGCAGTGGACACAAGGGGTGTGGATGAAGAAATATGGGGTAATTATGTGGAATTTAGTCTTTATCAGGATTAGTATAATAATAATAATAATAATAATAATAATAATAATAATAATAATTTTATTCTGTACTACTAGCCATCTACTGCATGTTATAAATAATAATAAGAGTACTGTACAGTGTATAGAGTAGTAGTACATTCACACATCCAAATTTACCCCTGAAACACAGTGGATATTCTGTGCCCCCAGCATGCAGTAGAGGATTCCCGGTTGCCTTGGCAGGTCCCAGTGACCTATGGTGACAAGGAGGAGGGGTGGTGTAACTGCTTGGAGAAATCTAGATGCTCGAGAGATCACAGTGACCTGCAGAAGAACCACCATGGTATTGCATCACAGTCCTATTTTTCATTTCTATGTTTCAGTCTTTTTTTTTTTTTTTTACAGCACTCCGGGAAAAAATTTAACTTCACGGCAGTGTAATAACATGAGCACATCTGTGGTAAAACCAAATGGGGATAAGATGAAAACTTTGACATAGAATATAATACAGTATAAATACCATTTCGAATATGCAGGCAAAATGTAACAACCGGTAAAGTTGCAGTAATAACATTGACAGGTCTAGGAAGTGGAATATCTGGGAGGCAGGTGCACGAACAGGGTATGGTACTTTTTTTGAAGGGTTTTTGATACAGTTTTTCACTTTTTTCCTCCCAGCGCATGGCTGCCTTTCGAGGGATCAGGACTACGGAAGCGGTGACATTACCCTGCCGCCCTGGTGTCGCAGTGTGGCCTGGACTCTGTGCTTGACTCTGTCCCTAGTCTGTGCCATCGTCTCTGCGGTCCTTGGAACGAAGTGGGCAGCGTCCTTCTTTTCGTTCATTTAGTTAATTCATTGCATGAAATCAACCTATTTGGCGAGCGCCTGCTGTGAGGGGATCAAAGAACCTTCATCTATTTTGGTTAAAAAAAAAAATTGTTTCCTGGATGAAACATATGATTTATAACGTATTAATGCTGCATTTTCTCTGCAGCCTTTTTTAGAAGACATGGCAGTAATTTGGTTTAAAGATATTTAAAATATAAAGAAATAAAACACACTGCCTATGTCTTTCATACTGCAACACTTGTGGACACCATTAGACACTTATTTTAGCATCTTCTGCATTATTTTGATTTTATTCATTTAGCTGAGGCTTTTCTCCAAAGCAACTTACAGTGCTGAGATTACAATTATTTACCCATTTATACAGCAGCACTACCTTGCTCAAGAGTACCATAGCCAGAGGCAAGGCTTGAACCTGTGATATTTGGGTCTAAAGGCAGTAGCTCTCACTACTACACTACTATTTACACTTGCAATTGTTTTTTGTTTTCAGAGTGAGCGCTTAATATGGTAGATTTAACCAGAAAATTGTCTGGTTGGCGCCACTGGGGACAAAAACCAAGTGTGCATCCGTACCCCAAACCGTCCGACACAAGTGTTCGATACAAGCCATTGTCCATATTAATGTTAAAATAGCTGTTCTGGAAGTAAAATTAAAACATACTGGGGAAATTAGATAACTACTAACAACAACCCCACTGTATGAAAACACACTTTATACTTTCATAAGCTGTTGTAGTGGTTCTTTGTGTGGTACCTTTTAATATTCGGATGAACGCACTCCTCTTTTTATAAAGTAACGTATTTGCCGGTTTAAACAGCTGTGTATTTTTATTATACTGCTAACCTGACACTTGAACTCAGAGCAAGTAACAGTTTTTCGACCCATTTATACAGCAGAGTATTTTTTACTGGAGCAATTACAGTAAAGGTAAGTACCGTGATCAGGGCTACTGCACCAGTGCTGGTGAAGGGGGCTCCAACCAGAAACCTTCAGGTTAGTCCACATGTTGGACTGTATGTTAGTCTGGGCATTGACCCAACAGCGTTTGGATCACAGCTCTGTTTCCATAACTACTGTGGCACGTGCTGTCAGGTTACACAGTCACAGACATCTTCCGCAAGGAGGAGATCCTTGGGGCAGGTTGCTATGGTTGAACGTCTGAGCCGCCAACTAAAGTAAACGTGTTTCCCTCTATAGGTTTAGCGCCAGCGAGAGCCTGCTGTGGGCTCAGGCTCTGGGCTTCTCCCTGCTCCTGTGTGGCTTTGTGCTCCAGCCGGCGCTGGTAAACCATCACCTCACCTGCTGTTTCCTACAAAACTGCTCACAGAAAGGCCACCCTGTGTGCTTCAGCAAGACCTCCAACCTTGGTGTCTTAACACTGCTATAAATGGCAGAAAGAAACATTACACATCATGGAAGGTTTCTCACACTGCTCCATAGATCTGTATTTATTCATTTAGCTGACACTTTTCTCCAAAGCAACTTACAATATTATGGTATTTACAAATACTCACCCATTTATACAGCTGGGTAATTTCACTGGATCTATTCAGGGTAAGTGCCTTACTCAAGGGGACTATAGCTGGAGGTAGGATTTGAACCTCCGACCATGGGGTCCAAAGGCAGCAGTACTGGCCACTATGCTACCAGCTGTCCCTGATGAGCTGGTGTGCTGATGTTTACATTTAGCCAATGTTTTTCTCCAAGCTGACTTACAATGTTAAGCTACCTACAGTTATTTACTAATTTATACAGACTGGCAATTTTTCCTGGGGACATTTTGGGTGGATACCTTGCCAAGGGGTACTACAGCATCCTCTGAATTCGAAGGCTGCACCTTTAACCACTTTAGCCACTACGCCACCTGCTGCCCCAGTGCATATTTGTCCAATGATGTGCATTGCATGTGTAACATGTCACACTGGTTGTCACAGAGAGCTTTGTCCTACCCAGATTTTCATCGGCGCCACCGTGGTGGCTGTACGGTACAGGAGGAGCTGCCACTTCCACACTGCCAGTCCTTACACTACTACGGCCACAGAGATGCAGAAACAGCGAAGCCACAATGGAGGGCGCAGTGTGCAGAATGAGCCGCTGACCCTTTACCACGATCCTCAAGAGCAGACCTTGGCGTTCACCAGGGTACGCCAAGCACAGTGCGCTGCATAGGTGACCTTTTGTTAACAAGGATCAGTTACCTAACCCTGATTGTGGCCTCTTTATTGACAGGTGCTGGCAGCCCGTCGGAGAGCCCGTTACCTGCGTCTGGCCCGTCCCCCGACTCCAGCAGAGCTGCGGCGGGTCCGAGGACACATGCGGAAACGGCGGCTCATTGACAGAACCCTCCGGTCATATTCCTGTGTCTCCTCCCATGTCTCACATGACTAAACTGTCAGATTTTGGTCTTGGTGTGCAGCAGTCAGACTGATGCTGGCTCTTCCCCTCTGAACAGGGAGGCTGTGCTCTGTGGGACTGTGTTACTCCTGCTCCTGGCCATCAGCGCTGGAAAACCCTCCGCAAACTATTACCAGCTCAACCAGGCGATCAAATCTGAGCTTTTGCAGTAAGAGAACAGACCCACATGCAGGTGGTCACTCCTACCTAAGGTAGCTGGTAGCATAGTGGTTAGTGCTTCTGCTACTAGCTCTAAAGGTCACAGGTTCAATTCCCCCCTCTCTTTGTAATGTACTCTTGAGTAAGGTACTTACCCTAAGTTGTGCCAGTAAATTTACCCAGCTGTATAAATGAGTAAATAACCTTAGCAGTGTAAGTTGCTTTGAAGAAAAGCCTCAATTATGTGCTTAAATATCAAAAAAAGTTGTTGCTCACAATCTGAGTTTTAGCCTGCTGTGGAGGTGAAGTAAATCATTCTTAACTTCACTCAGAAGCATTTGATTTTGGTCAATGTATCCTAGGAGCACACACATCGCTTTTCAAGCCATACAGACACATGAAGACTGGTGGAACTGGACTTTAACCACTTTGCAGGATGGGCTCTACTGGGACACTTGGTACAATGATGTCCCAACAAAAAGCAAGGTAAATGTCACAGTGAGTGACAATCATATTCCTGCACTCTTTCTTACATTTATGCTTCTTAAAGGCAGCAGGAAGCATAGTAGCTACAGCAGCTGCTTTTGTATTTTAAGGGTGCAGGTTGGGAGGAGGGTGTGGTAATGTGGTGGTGCGGTGGTGTGGCAAGCTTGGCTGAGTCCTGCTCTCTGGGGGGTCTGGGGTTCAAACCCTACTTGGGGTGCTTTGCAGCAGACTGGTATAATGCCCTGGGTATGTCCCCTCCCCCTGTGGTGTTGGGTTAGGCTCTGGTTTGCTGCGACCCCATTTGGGACAAGTGGTTTCAGACAGTGTGTGTGGGTGCAGGTTCAAATGCCCTTCAGTTAGGTATACCCAAAATGGAGCAGTAAAAATTACTCAGATGTATAAATAGGTAAGTCATTGTACCAGTTAAACATTTCAAGCTGTTGTGGAGAAAAGTGTCAGCTAAATGAGTACAGGTAATAAAATGTACATTACAGTTTGTTAGGTGGAAAGACCTAGACTGCAGTCATGATTTGATATTGTTTTATAATATTGGGCTCACGCTTGTCTCAAAAAGAAAAGATACCACAGCCGATTCTTCACACAATCACTAATCAGTTCAGTTCAATTTACTTTATTTTTATAGAGCTCTTCTCACACAGTGACACAGAGTGCAGAACAAAGGTATAAGACAAAGAAAAAAAAGTCAGTTGACTGTATACTACAATAATACATTATCCATGTGGTTATTAAAGCTATAAGTAAGCCTGCTGACCACGGAGGAAAGGAACAAAAAAACTCCCAGCTGAAAGTCAAGGAAGAAAAGAACCTCTTGGAGTCCAAGTGCCAGTGACTGCCTAACCCTAACCCTAACCCTAACCCTAACCCTGACCCCTTAAAAAACCCTTAAAAAAGTCCATTTACAACTAATAATAACATTGCAAACTAGGTTTGTGTGTGTTTGTCTTTGAATAGATGGACGCTTGTTCATTTGTGCCTCTGTGTTGGAATTAGTGGGGTTTCCTTGCAACGTGTCGATATTGTTACGTCGACAGGCCGACGCCGTGCGCGGAAAGTGCATTCTCATCGGAGAACCATGTGCCACAAAGGTAGACTGTAGAAATGCATCAGCATGCGAGGTAAGCCAAGATACCACATCACTGACTGACAGAGCACTGAAAAGAAGACTAACACTCCGCTGCGTTTTATCAAATGGTTTTTGTACACAATCTGTTTAATGAAATACCACTTACCAGCAGATGGTGGTGCAGTGGTCCCATGGTCTTACCATGAAGGTGTTTCGTTTTTCTTCCCGAGAAGTGCAGTTAAAAACCCAACTGAGACCATAATTGTGATGGTTTTTATGCTTGAGTAAATGATTTTAAATTGGCATGAGCACCACAGATGAACAACACGCCATTGAAATCCAATGTAGTGAAATGCAATGTAATTACAGTTTACCACAAAGATAACACAACCAATTTTTTTTTTTACACTCTCTGCTCTGTTGAATTTACTGCTCGATCCTTTCTCAATTCAGGATGTATGCAGATAACAGCAGGCAGGTTAGCAACTAATAAACCAGAGCAAAAAGGTTGTGGGTGAGAAGCCCTCATCAAAGCACTGCTGGGAACTGCTCCATGAACTGTACACATACTGTGTGTGCATGAAAGGGTTAAGTTTGAAGGTGGTATGTTATGTAATTTATGTCGTTCATGTTGCTTTCGAAGCATCTGCTAAGAAGCAGCCCATCAGTTCACACACTATCAATGGCCGATTGTTCAGTGCAGGGTTGTGTGGTTCAGAGTCTATCTGGATGCGTAGGGCGTGAGGCAGGGTACACCACCCCAGCACGGAGCAATCACACACACTCATTCACTCACATGTATAAACACGACACCAGTCCACATGAAACGTATCTTTGGGCTGTGGGAGGAACCTGGAGGAAAGCCACCCGAGAAGTCATGCATTCTCCACGCAGGCTGAGCTGGATCTGAACCGATATCTACACCCGCGGCCCGGGAGCTGTGGTGCACCAGCACTACCTGCTGTGCCGCTGCTCTGCCACGGAGCAAAATGAGGACTGGACCTCAGAGATTGTGGTGGGAAAGAGCTGTCCTGGTGTCTTCCCCATCAGCGTCAGTCCCGCATTGTCCATGCTGCACTTTTGTTGCTTAGCTGGCTCTTTCCCTCAAAGTAATCGTAGTGCTGCTGAAGGGTATTACACCAGAGGCCTTCATGGGTCTTGAACCAGTAACGTTCTGGTTGCAGGACCAAAATCCACGACACGACTGCCCTTATTGCTGTTCTCACAGATTCCCGGCATCTTCGAAGGCCTCGTTCCTGGCTGCATGTCAGCGGAGACGGACCACAGGGGACCAGCGCTGGCAGACACACACCACACTGCTTGTTCGAAGGGAACCTGGACTCGTGTCGGTTTGGGTCCGACAAGGTCGGCTGCACTCTAGCTTTACCTCATCTTGGCACTCTTGACACCACATTTAATACGCCTGGGACTCACGTAATGAATGTGTCTGGTTAAAAAGTTTTTCACTCAAAAATACACCATTTGGTACATACTTTATAGCATCTCTGGAAGGAGGAGCCCAATCATTTCAAGCTAAATTTAGTATTTGCTCATTAACAGTAGTTCAGAACAAGGGGGGATGGTGGCGCGGTGGTGCAGTGGGTTGAACCAGGTCCTGCTCTCCGGTGGGTCTGGGGCTCTAGTCTCACTTGGGGTGCCTTGCGACGGCCTGGTGCCCTGCCCTGGGTGTGTCCACTCCCCCTCTGGCCCTGCGCCTTGCGCTGCTGGGTTGGGCTCCGGCTCCCCGCAACCCCCACCTCCCCTTGGGACAAGCGGGTCAGATGGTGTGCGTGTGCGTGTGCGCATGCTGGTTCAGAGGAGCTGGCGAATGCCTATAAAACGCCATGAGAGTATTGTTTTTCCTGCAGTGTTGATCCTAATTTACTGTAACATTAGTGAAAACGTGTAAATTTACTTTAAGACTAGGAATTCAGTTATTAAATTCACGAGAAATCTTGAATTTCATTTGACGTTCTGTTCCACCTCATCCTCATCCACATTGCCGACAGAGAAGCTCGGGCTGAGATTTTAAATCTTTATTACTGAGTCGGTTTGCTAAGGATGCAAGGAAATGACATCTGTGAGACTCAGTGGTCCCATGAGCGCCGGGTTCAAGGAGCAGCTGTTCACCCGCATTGGTTCGGTGTAAGTGCTGACCAGTTCTGGACCCGTGACAGTGTTCAGTAGGTGTTTGGGTTGGCTGTGAACGTTCAGGTCTGCAGCGGTGTCCAGAATCCAGCGGTTGCAGGACGGCGAGTGGTTTGGCCAGAACACTAGAGCGGTCGCGATCCAGTTCACCCTCTTCAACCCTCCCACTGGCCTGTTCACCGCCGTCTCCCTGCTGGTCGAGCAACCCATTGTGGGAGGCCTGCTGCCGTCCACCATCATCCAGTCCACCAGGGTATACCGGACCACCGGGACCCTTGACCGTGCAGTCATTGCCTTCGAGGTGAGCGCCCTCAAAAGTTTGCTCCAGCCGTTAGGTCATGAGTCCATATCTCATAAGGTCTCAGAATTCAACTCATGACTCATGAAACATTTGGCTATTAAGATGTAATTAGGATGTTTTATACAAAAAAAAAAATACAATGATGCAGCTAGTTACCTAAAGTTACCAACAAGGTCAATGAACTCAAGATGCAAAGAACCCCTGCTGTGTGTAACTGCACACGGTATTTCAACGATGACTCGGAAACAAGAAGAAGCAGTGCAGCAGAAGGACTAGGAGTTTGTTATGGACACACAGAGACCGTCATATGACGGTATTAAAATCCCAGCATCTCTCGACAGGGTCTTTTTTTCATGTCCCTAACCAGATTATTACAAAACATGGCTCTCTAATGAGCGGCTCATCTGTTCTGTGTTGTTTTCACCCTGTTCTGCAGCTCCTCTTCCTGCTGTGTACTCTGCTTCAGTTTTATTTCCAGTTGTGGGCTATGAGTCAGCAGAGCTTCGGGGCCTACTGGGTTAATGTTTGGAACTGGTTGGAGGTAAGAGGGGCTTTTTTCATAGCAGCTTAGTGTTTTGAAACAGTCGCTCCTGGCAAAAATCTCTTTAAATTGTTTAAAATAATATTTGAATTTCATATTAAGGGGACATGGCACCTTGTGATTAAGGTTAATGCGTAGGGGAGCCCATAGGTTTGTTTTATGGTTAAAGGTGTCAGGCCAGGGTATCACCTGCACCCGAGGGTCATGAAACGTAATGTATTTTGCGTCTGTGTCTTTACGTATGCCGTCAGTACTCTCCACACTGTAGGACTCCACAAAAGATGGCTGTACACCATGTATGGGTCAGTCTCGTGAACCTCGAACCAGATGGGTTTTTCTCCATTTCTTTTGATGATGAGAATTCTTAGCGTTTTTGCTGACCATGGAAGCAGCCACAGTGATTTGGTTAACATGACCTTGGGCTCTTAATGTGTTCCTAAATGGATAGTCATTTCATTATAACTTTCTTGAAATTTTCAATAAGAGCATGTTAGAGTAATGAAAATCCATGGTGTCACTCAGGTTACAGTAAAAAAAAAAAAAAAAAAAAAAGATATTTTTAAGGTATGAAGAATGAAAAATGTGCTCATCCTCCATTATCAGTGTTACCTTCAGAATGAGGCAGTACAGACAAACCAAACTTAATTTAAACCCTTTCTGCATTTTGCGATTTTTGGCAATATTTATGTACTATTTCACATACTGAACAAGATTTTAATTTGGGTTGGTATAAAAAAGCAGTTATTAAAACTATATGCATGTGATTATAGATTACTATTTTAAATCTGGACACATAATAATACTGACATTTTTAGTAAATATGTGATCATATATATTTTAAAATTAATTTTTATCTCTAGCAATATGAAGGGTTGCGATATAAAAAGTTGCTTTTCAAAATGGTAGCTTGTTTAAAATATTTGTTTATTTTCAATGCAGACAAATTGAAATTAGTGCAGACATCATTTATTATTGGTTCTTGAGATTGACCCATTCATACTCTTTGTTGTTTTCCATTGTTTACCTAACACCTTTGTCAAAGGTCACTTACTGGGATAATTGTATGGAGGAGAAAAAAAGTGCTTGTGTGTTGCAAGAAAAATCAGCTGATAGCTCAGGATGGGATGTTGTGTCAAATCAAGATCAAGTACAGAAATAATCAATTAATGTCAACCAAGGCTACACTAGTCATTCCTGCTTTGTTTTAGTGCACTATTAGTTCAGGGCAATTCACCTTTATCATCATCATACAAGTGTAATGAAATTACATTTATTTAGCAGATACTTTTCTCCAAAGCAACTTCCAGTGGATACTATGTAGTGTTATCAGCCCACACACCTTATTCACCAAGGTGATTTACACTGCTAGATACACTACCTACACTGGGTCACTCATCCATACATCAGTGGAGCACACTGTCATTATGGGTGAACCTGAACAGCGTATCTTTGGACTGTGGGAGGAAACCAGAGCACCCAGAGGAAACCCACACAACTACAAGGAGAACATGGAAACTCCACACAGACTGAGCAGGGACCAAACCCACATCCTCTCACATCACCCAAGCGCTGTGAGACAGCAGAGCTACTTGCTGCGCCACCATGCCACCCGTTTCCCATCTTATCTTTATCTCAGAGCATATTTGTCAAGATTCCTCTAGCGACTTGGAGCTAGTAGAGAGAGATTGCTCTTCCCCCAGGTCACCATCATCGTCGTCAGCCTCTTTTACTACGTGTGCTGCGTGTACGAGCGCGATGCAGCCGCTGACACCGTGGACCTCCTGCAGAAGCACAACTTCAAGGCTTTCGTGGATGTCAGTTTTCTCTGCGCTTTGGAACAGGTAATTGTTTGAGGTATTTTGTCTCCCGGGCTGTTTAGTGAGGAATGTTAAAAAAAAAAAAAAAGAAAGAGAGAATTTTTTTTTTTTTTTTTACTTTGAGAATGGTATTTCAGATATTTTCTGGAATCCATTACATGCAGCCACATGCAGTTGTTAAAGCTGAAGGCGGAAGTCGCAACACATGGAGCGCATTATGCGGTCGGCCTCTTTATGTTTTTATGCCATTCCCAGAAAATATGGTTTTACGTTACATCTTCCTGTGTGCGATACAGCGCGTCGCACAGCCGCTGTGACATGGCGACATCCCGACTTGTCGCACCTCTTCTGCGTTTCAGCTCACCGGATCTCTCCACGGCCTGCTTGTGTTCCTGCTCCTGCTGAAGTGCGTCCCTGCGCTTCGTGCGAACGCCGTAATGGCACCTGCCGTGACGATGCTACAGGGGTCACTCTCCACTCTCCTGTGTCCCGTGGTAACAGAGAGCCTCCCTATTAGTTCTGTACCGCGGTAACTGCGGCGCGTCCGTCGTGCCGTTGCGGGGACGCTCCTGTGCCGAGCTGCGAATGTGTTGCTCCCAAATGTTTTGGACATTGATGAGAGCGCCGTCCTGGAAATGAAGTTTTGAGGACAATCGTGCTGATTTGGTGATTGGTGTCCCGCAGCTGACAGCTGCCGTGCTCATCATGGCCTTCTCCCGCCTGGAGGACCTGCGCTTCCATTCCACCTCCCACGCCCTCAGCGGCTTGGCGGGGTCTTTCCGGGGGATCCTCGCTCGCTGCATGGTACGCTGGCATTTTCGGTACAAGCGCCATATATTGCGCTTGCATTCGGCTCTGATTCTTATTTCTCTTCACGGTGTTTTCAGTTTTTCCACACGTACCCCAGTAGTGTTTAACAAGAACCACAAATAGATTTCTTCGAGGAATAGCTGCTAGTGCAGTGGTTAGAACTGCTGCCTTTGACCCATGAGTTGCAGGTTTGAGTCCCTCCTTGAGCAAGGTACTTACCCTAAATTACTCCACTGTATAAAGGGGTAAATAAGTGTAAGTCACTTTAGAGAAAAGCATCAGCTAAATGAATAAATTTCAGTCAGGAAGAGCGAAGCACTTTGTGAACACTTTTATCCCACCTTCTCTTATTGAAGATGATTGGAGCCATCAGTTCGCTTTCGAAAGCTGCGAGGAAAGTTTCCAGAAGGGAGGACTTGGTGACGCTCTCTGAGGTGGCAGCTCACGTTCGAGGCAGGATCCATGAGTTCACTGGCAAACGCAAACCAACAAGGAGTGTAAACCACACCCTGGCGAATGTAAGGGATCTTTACTAAGTTACTTTTCAACACACACACTGTCCGAACCGCTTGTCCTATACGGGGTCGCGGGGAGCCGGAGCCTAACCCGGCAACACAGGGCATTAGGTTGGAGGGGGAGGGGACACACCCAGGACGGGACGCCCATCCGTCACAAGTCACCCTAAGCGGGACTTGAACCCCAGACCCACTGGAGAGCAGGACCCGGTCCAACCCACTGCACCCCCTTACCTTTCAGCATTAAATTGATAACACTTATTTTCAACTGTAATTCCCTGTAGTACGGATCTTAACCTTTTCTAGGCCCGGACCCCTTTTAGAATCTGACGAAAAGCGAAAGATACCTCCGGGAAAAATGTCCATAAATAAATCCAGAGAAAATATTCCACTGAAAATTGATTACCTGCACCTAGAATTATTCAACAGATAATACCGCAATAATGTTTTTTAAGTGTTTATTTGGTTCGACACTATTATTTCCAAAGCAATTCTGCACTTCAGGGACCCCAGTGTGCCCATGGACCCCAGGATAAGAACCAGTGCTGTAGTCTGACCAAGTTCTCAAGCCCCTGTTTATGAATGGTACCCTTGTTAGTATGGAAACAGTCATCTAGAGTATCCATACAGGATGATAAAAACCTGGATTGCTCTAAAACCTGGCCAGTTACAATGAGGATGGAGGACAGGGCATTTTCTGTCCGTTCCTTAAAAATACCGGCACCTTTCAGCCGAGAGCACGCTGATTAATAAACCACTTCTGTTTTCATCGTGCATTCATAGAAATTGCAGGAAAAAAAAGATTTCTTTAAATTTTATAGAACTTCTACCTGGAGGAGTTTGAGGCGCTTGTGGATGAGCTTCTCTTTCGGTTGGATGCTGTCACGGACAGTCCGCACCACACGCTCCCCAGTGAAGCTCTGGGGTATGAGGAGAGCGAGAGGTCCCTCACTCCCCGGTCGGACCGTACTGGCAGCCTGCTTTTTGAGGTGGGGAAACCTGGCTTTTTACAGGTATCTACTAGTCAACGTGGTCACTTGATATCCAGTGTTTGTACCTGCAAATTATTTTGTGACATAGGCTTTAATTATTTTTTCTTATTTTTTTTCCCCGCAATTTCAATTTTAACTGGAACATAAAGACAAACAGAAATAAATTTAGCTGATAAATCTTTGAATTTCATTAACAGCTATTTTAAGTGAAGGTCACAGAGAGAAGTTCTAATTTAGTCTTTTTTGTTTTTCCTTATAGTACAGTTTTTTTGACAGAATGGAAGGATTGTAAACTCCTGCCACGCTACTTTTGACCAATATATGTTTTGTGTATTTTGTTTGTACTAGACATGTGCCAATGGAAGGTATGTGTGGGATATGACATGTAAAGGGAAGAAGACACTGAAAGCACCCGCTCGTATGCACAGTGGACAGGAAGCACCACATCGACATCATGTGGGGTACGACTTTGCATCCGCGATGCGTCACAACACAAAATTCCTCTATCTCAAACATATTTTTGTGAAGAGTGTAAAAGTACTTTAACGACACCCTTTTAATTCTTGCAATACGGCACTTGAAAATAAACATTTATTCATTTGGCTTATGCTTTTCTCTAAAGCAGACAGCTGGTAGTGTAGGGTAGTGGTTAGAGCTACCGTCTTTAGACCTAAAGGTTGTAGGTTTGGGCCTTGTTTCTGGCTGTAGTACCCTTGAGTAAGGTACTTACCTTAAATTACTCCAGTAAAATTACCCAGCTGTATAAATGAGCAAATAATTGTAACCTTAACCATGTAAGTTGCTTTGGAGAAAAGTGTCAGCTAAAGGAATAAATAAAATAATCTACCTGCAGATACTTACCAATTTATATAGCTGGGTATTTTTTTTTTACGGAAGCAATATTTTACAGTAAATACCTTGTTCAGTGGTACTACAGCTGGAGGTGAGATTTGAAGCTGGGACCTTTGGAACCAAAGGAAGCAGCTCTAACAACTACACTAACAGCTGGTGAATGAAACAAAAATTGTATTAAATCTGCAACACTCAACATACCATACAGGGGATAAGGTGTCACATTCCATGCGCTTATATAAAAGGCTGTACACTAGGTCCAGGTCCGCTAGTGCCACTATACATCTCCATGACTCGGGACCAAGCAGTTTAATCTCCCCTCAACCACCACAACAACTCACAGGGTGCCAACATGGGTATTTCGTTGGGGTTACCAAGTGGGAACCTCCCTTCCTCCGTGTTTCACTGAGATATACCCATGACACCTCAGGGAAGTTCAACAGTGAAGTCTGGCATCCCAGACCCATTCCCCTCCACACACATCCCAGGCACTCTCTACCTGCAGCAAACCCACAAGTTGCACAAACAATTACAATAAATGAAACCATCCTGACCAACACTAAACAACACTACTTAAACTGTTCTCATAATAGCATCTTGTAAAATGAAATTCATGCCCAAATAATAGAGCTTATTTATTTTCTGTCCTTAGGTCTACTGCTCAACTGGAGACTTTTCAGCAGAGGGAAAGCCCAAGATTAGCCTTCCCAACAGCCTTTAAGGTCTCCAGTCCTCTACTGCATTCAGAGGAGCTCAGAATGGAGTCTAAGCCTTTGGACACATTGCTTTCTGATGGCAAAAATAAGTCCTCTGGTCAGTGCAGACCGTGCAACCTGGCCCAGCTCGAGGGGGACCTGCCCCACATCCTCTGTGGGTCGAGGTGTCCTGGGAAACGTGCTGCCAGCAAGCTGTGCACCAGGAACCATGTATCACACAAAGGCCCACAAACCATCTCTGTCCAACCCATGTGTGGAGCGAGGGGAGATCTGGGGCAGGCAGGAGAAGCTGCTGACAGCTGCAAGTAGAGATAGGGAACATTCGGTCCACACAGTGCTGCGGTGTAGCCCTGCCATTGCCCAAGATTCACACTGCAGCTGCATCTCAATGCCAACAGCCTACTGAAACTACAGGACAAATATACAGAAGAAAAGAAAAGGCAAAATCATAACTTTTCACCTGCAATTCCCCTTGGAAACCCAGAAACCCACCAACCTTCCAGGGAACATACTGGGGCTGCAAGGCAGTGCTGGTGAATTAATATTGATAAATCTTAGCTATTCTTATTTATAATCCTACAAGATATACAAATAATCACAACAAATCCTTCTTTAGATGACTACAGCTATGAGGAGAAGCAGCAGTGCAGGGAAAAATGTTCATTTTCAGATTTTTTTTTTCTTTTTTGATGAAAACGGAGGGTCCAGTTGTGCATATTATTTTATTCCAAATCTGGAAATAGGGAGGCAGTTGATAAGATGTTCTTTTACTCTTATCCTTGGTAGTAGATATGTAGGAATGGACCCTGTAGACACAACAAGTCGCACACAACCCCACCTCCCTCCTGTTACTTTCATTCTTCACAAATTTCTGATTATGTGTTGAATTAATTCTTTTCAATATTACAATGTTGGATAACTAGAAAAACGTTCAACAAAAAGGCTGGAACACTGACACAAGTTCATGGTGAAGACAAAGAAGGTATCCATTTGATACTTTTATAATTGAATGATTTACACTGTGCGATATGAAGGTGGCAGCATGTGTAGAAGATTCTGGAATATGGCACCGGCGAAAAGTGACTAAAAGTGCCAAAAACTAGTTTTATTCCAGAGATATTCCTTTAACAGGTTTGAGCAGGAAACCTGTGTCCTCCCAGCTCTTCTGCAGCAGGTCCCAGACATTTAGGACGCCTGTGAGTTGCTTTGCTTTCACTCTTCTCTCCAGTTCATTCCATACAGGTGTTGTCCATGTTTCCCAGGTGTACTCATACTTTTCACTGGTACTCTACAGGTGTTTGGATTTAGAGATGTGCAGACAAATGTGCTAAATACCAATGTTTATCAAGTTTAGCATTATAACGTACAGTTGTTGAATAAAACTATTTGCTGCCTTAAGCATTTTGTCAGACGAACGTTTCGAACAACTGAACCCTATGACAATAATAAGAACACTAGTTTTCTTATGTTATTCAGCTAACTTTCTTTATATTGTAAGAGACAGAGGAGGTTAATTCCCTCTGATTATACTCAACTTATTGCTTTCATAGCTGAAGATTGAATAAATGCAATTATATTGACCGTTGATTACCCTCATGGGTCTCTTGGTCCAAGTCACTTCTGTATGAAGGGTCGTCCCTAACAACAGAATGATTTAAAGCTCAATAAGCTGCAGCTAATACTATCTTTCTAAAACTTTTCAGAAACCACAGAGTGAAAATGACAAAAAGGCTCATCTGCAGTTAGAAAATTTGATCTACTTTAAAAAAACAGACCACCACATTTCCTCAGTATAATCCATATATTATAGGTTCTGAAATGGAGTACATGCCACCCTTTTTGTTAACAAAGTAACACAGTGAGGATTGATTAACCTATTCTGAGGATTTTTATCAGGATATTCTGAGTTAGGATGAGAGTTAATGTGATAAATTATTAATTAAAAAAAAAAAAAAAAACAAATGGTACACGTGACTTGTGTAAATGATTGCCTTCTATTAAACTGTTTCATAATTTGTTTTATTACCCTGCCGTGGTGACACTGACAGTCTTACGGAGAGGTGTATATGAAATAGGATGTGGTGTAAATTTCCATCCTGGACGCTGATACCGGTCATACTAATTACATATCAATAGCTGAGTGAAGTGACAAAAATTCCTGTACAATTTATAGTACATGCTGTTTATAATTATAGCGGGAGAAAATCGGGAAGCTGTTAGGTATTGCAGCGATACTCGGTAATGCTGGGGGAAATCAGGGCGGCCGACGCGCGCCACCCAGAGCGCGCACAACGTCACCTGCTGAGCTACGCTACCTACTGTTCTGCATTGTACTGTACTGTACTGTACTGTACTGCCAGTTCCGCCTGAAAATCCACCTAGAGAAAAAAAAAAAACATGTTTTATACCAACTCTGTACAACGTGCATTGTTCATCTGCAGCGTATTATAGTACAAGCCTCGTACATTATTTAACAGCTGAAGTTTTCCAATATTTGTCTAAATAAGTGAAACACAGCTATACGTTCAAATAAAAAGCCGGTCAAAGTCAGTAGTGGCTGAGGGGAGAGAAGAAACAAGGATTTCTGTAACTGACTGTAGCAATCAATTGTGAAAGCCCACTACCTTCGGACCGACCGTAACAGCTAGGGCCCTGAATAGTATATAAATACTGAGATAGTCGCAGCTGTTTGGATTATGGTGAATTAATTTTTTTGAACTTTTTTTTCGGCACTGGTTAACGATCACCGTGTGATTTTACACTACAGAGGCGTACACATCCATTCTTCGTAAAATTTAAGCATTATTATAAGTAAGATTCAGCGACAGAAGCTCGAAATGCATCATGGGAAAGGAATCTATTTTGCACATACAGTAGTGGCGCTAGTACGGAAAGCAGGGCAGGGCGCTAGCGCGTTAACTGAAGAGTCAGAAGAGCACAATCCTAGAGATCGTTAACATTCCGACATTACATTTTAATTAAATATGTATTAATATATTAAAATGCATATGTGGATTATGGAATATATGTCACTTTCATTTATACTTCTATAAGACCTTTGACAAATTCAAAAGACTAGTCAAATTGCGTAGTGGGCGGAAGGGGGAAACAAACATGGATTTAAGTTAACTGACTGTGAGAAATAGCAATTGCTTGAACCCACTACAATCGGACCAGTCAGTAACTCAGCCCTATTGCCGCTCTATATAAACCACGAGGAGGGAATACATACTTGAATTATGGTGTGCACATATTCCATGTAAGTAATACGGAGACTGGCATGCATCAGACACGTAAGTACTATGTCTTCACATTTTACAGATATATATAAGTTCTTTTTTTCCAAAATATATCGTGTACTCTTTAATTCCCAGCCCCAGTACAGGTGCATTATGGGATAGCATACATCATTCCAACCCCGATGTATTTTAGGAGTACTACGTATAATCTGAGATGTATCTACATGAAAAATTGATATTTTCGTTGTTGTTTTGATTTTTTTTTAAAACACCTTCGGTGTTAAAACGCAGGCGGCACTAATGCAAAAATGCACTTTCCAATAAAATTATAATTAAGTATATGAATGTAAAGACTATAGTATGTGTTGAGCACTTGTGGAAACCGCATTGTTTGCTTAAAACTGAAATGCAGACAATATATTCGCAAAATCACGTCACCCAACAGAGGCAACAGGGGAGATAGGGACATGATTATAACGCACCTGGCTGAATTAATTTTCATAAGCACCCTAGCACCCTAACAGCATGCACATAAAAAAAAAATAAAAATCTGTGCAATATAACCAGAAAACTCAAACTTTTAAAATAAATATTTACTAAACCAAGCTTATTTTCTTTCACTTGTTTGAATATATATACACCATTCCATTTTTATTCTATACATTGAATGTGTCGTCACATATCATATTGCCTAATGTTGAATGGTTACTTGACACTGACATTTAATTCAGATATGACTGTGGCACGGAAATCCTACTTTGTTATTTTGCGCCACATTTCAAACAAGAAAATAACTCTCCAGTGAACAGATTTCAACAACTAATTTAATAATAACTGCAAACAGACATCAGGAAAAAGGAAAAAAAAAAATAACTACCAGAAGGATGTTTTTTAAAGATCATATTTGGGCTGTGGCAATATTTCATGCATTTAATCCGTGTGTAGATTTGACACCGTATATTTAAGACACAGTATATTTACTGTATTTCTGCAGTTCCTCAGTATGCTAGTGGCTGTGCTGTATTTCGTAACATTATCATGGAGCCCGTAACACCTTCTAAGACCATGATTCGAGAGTTTGACTCACAACTTCGTAAATGAAACGCTCAGATTTGTTCGCGAGTGCCACGATAAAAAAAGAATCCAAACATAAAATAACGTCAGTTATCCCAGGACCCACCAGCTGCTGTGTATCCTGACTCGCTCGAGTGAAATTACCCAGTGTATCAGCCGCGGGTAAATAATTGTAAGGAGCTCAATACAATAGTACTGAGTCGCTTAGGGAAAAGTGTCAGCAATGAATAAATGTAAGTGATAAAAAAAAAAGTGTTTCCTAATTTATTTCAGTTCTGACTTGTAGAGCACAGCACAGCAGCAGCAGACTTGCTAGTATCCGTCACAGTTTAACTAGTTTCTTACCTGATAACAACGAAATAAAAATTACAAACACAACTTAAACGTATTTAGTTCGCTAAGTTTAGAATTTAGTTCGCTGTAAAATGAAGTACACGTGTATTTCGAGGTGATAAAGCTTCACACTCCTCACCTAGACACATACAAGAACAAAGAGAACTTCTGCACATGTCCCCACTGCGGGGCACCCTATACGGAGCCGTCTTCGATTGGACCACTCGCCGACTGACTCTACCCAATCGGTCGCCGCGACACTCAGGTGCTGAAATGTCGAGCGCCGTGATTGGGCAATGTGTTTGGCGCTCCTTGGGTCTGCAGTGTCTCCGAAGTGAGAGGCGGATATTGAGGAAGAAGGGGCAACGCGAGGAGCCGACAGAGTTGTAGAAGCGGAAACAGTAAGGTTGAAAGCCTTGTACAACTGCACCAATAGCTAGGTAAATGTTTGCTACAGGAGTTTTGTAACTCAGGGAAGTTTGAGTCCGACTGTGGCGCTCGCGAAGAGAAGCCGCCGGCTAGAACAGTTCGCAGGTACTGCGATTTTGAGCCGTGCCGTGCGGGCGGCGGGTAACCCCCACCCTCCACTTGAAACTGCTCGTGGTTCGGTTTGGGAGTTTGGCTGATCCCGGTTCAGTTCGGTTCGGTTTGGTCTCGGTAGTGTGGCTGACTCCGGGTCAGTCGGGTTCAGTTTTGACCGATCCCGGTTCAGTAATCAGTTCGCCTCAGAGTTTGTAGTCCATCATCTGATTCCGGTTCTGTTCGCCTCACACACAGTGGAGTGGTACAGAGATTTGGTCCCGGTCAGTTGGATCATTCAGTCCGCTTCACAAGTTAATTTGGATTAGATGGTCCGACTTCACTCACTCGACACACATTTATAATTAACTCCCAAATCGAAAGTTGCAGAACAACTTCTCTCCGCGATAATTTTATATTCTCTGTGTGTCAGTATGTACACACACACACACAGTATACATTACTAATTCAATAATTGCTGTCGCAGGCCAGGGTAGAAGTTGTTCTGCAAGAATATACTGTACAGATCATAACTTTTATACTTTTTTTTCTGCAACATGGAGAATGGCGAGGTGGTCTTGTCTCTTGTGTGTTTTAATTCATTGTGTTACTCTACATCCAGGATCCTACATCATCAACATGTGTATTTCAGGGTAAAACCATCTGCAAAGTTTACACATAGAAGGTACAGGCTGACAGTGGCGTTTAGTACCAGGCGGGATAGTATTAGTGATTCTAAGTTAACTTTAATGACTTTTTCCAGTATTAATTTAGGGTTAGATAGTCCCACTATGTTCCTTTAATATGACACTCTTTTCTCTGTATTATATTCTCCTATAGTACGGACACCTGCTGTCATTGGATAGAAGCTGAGCAACAAATTAATATTAATAAAGTAGATTATTATTGAAACTTTATTTTAAGAAGGATTCTTTTTTTTTTTCCCCTGCCCTTTGCCATTCTAACAGGTTGCCATCATCTCCAGCAGCTTTACTGAATAGTACTGGCAGACATGTGTTTTAAGCTGATTGTGCAGAAGTAGTTGTTTGGTTGTTTTGAACTCTTCAGAAGCTGGCGAATAATTGCCCAGAATGTGTGAGGAATTTGAGGCCTGTGCCTTCTGGGCCAGGCTTCACGTGGAAAGAGATGAGATCTCGGTGCGGCCGCTGTGCCGATAGCGTTCACGGCATGTTTCGTTTCTCTTTAATCTCCTCCATGCGGGAGGGTGATGTGGCAGCTGTTGAAATTTCGAAATGCACCCTATTCAATCGTGCCGTTTGCTAAACTCCTTCAGGTCGGTCGACCTGGCCGCCGATGTTCGTCTGTCACAAATTTGGCCGATTTACATAAAATTTGGCACAAGATCTTTATAAAGCCATTTCTGTTTTAAAAACGACTAACAAAGATCTCGTGCGACTGTTCTTACGATTTTTCTATTTTGACGAGTTTCATTGAGAGTTCTCTCACATGGCATGCGGCACCTGAATGTGTCTTTTTGTGTGGTTGGTAGTTTTTTTTTCTTTTGCTGTAATTCTCTAGAGGCACATGTCACAAAGTTTCCCAACTGCTCTTGGGAAACAAAGATCTTTCACTTTTGATGAATGTGGTGATGTGATGAATTTTGGTGAATGCTTCTGATACCTCCAGTCAATACACTGTATATAAGTGGAATTTGGTACAATGACTGTTGTTATTCCTACCAGTAATTCATTCATTTATCCAAGTGGATCTACAGTTTCACCCTTGGGGATTTAGTTTATTTCATTTTGGTAGTTCAGAGGGAAGGTACCACAGTTGTTCCAGGAGTGGAGCTTGAACCTGCAACCCTTGGTTACAAGTCCATGAGCAGCAGAGTGTATTGAGACTTTTTTTGTGAAACGGCGACACCGTTTCCTCTCTTTCGAAAGCTCGTTGTGACTGGTGTTCCTGGGTAGTTGGATTGTGCTGCAGTCCTGGACAGGTCCACACTTTGCTTAGGGACACTTGCCTGTTGTCGCCTTAAATTATTTATTGACTAAAGTGATCGGAAGGCGTTAAGTAACGGGAATATGAAGTTGTAGCCACGTGTTCTTTTACACGCAGGCTTGGCGTACTTGCCAGAAAAAAAAAAAAAATGTTTTCAGGACAAATCGACTGTACTGGAGGGGTACTGTAAAAACCAGGGTAGTTTTTGAAGTGCTTTTCCTGTTCTGCCTCGGCTTTCCACCAGCCCACGTCATCCTTTGTGTTTGCTTCACGAACGCAGAGGAAACGAGGCCTCGCCTTTATATCACTTTATCAAAGATTAATTGTTTTATGTAAATTAGTGTGGGACTAATATCTGGGATGTCTGTGAACTCCAGCTTTGTAAATGTCCTCATCCAACACTGATTCTTACTTTTGTATTTTTTTCTATCATTACTGTAACAGGAATGAAATTTAACTTTATTTTGATTTAATTATTAACCTTCATTTTCATACCTTTTAATGTAGTTTAATTAGTATAATAAAAAAGTTAAAGTTCTGTTTAATCTTCCATTGTGAGGAAGAATTTATTGACATCTGATGATAATTCTTGTGTATTTCGTGTGCTGGATGCTATTGTGGCTGTTTCCCTCCGCGTTAAAATGTTTGTGTTGGTCATGTAATATGTTCATAATTTGCTTTCAGTCACTTTGGGTATCAGCATGTGAGAAATGGATAATGGAAAAAATGTATTAAGTTTTTGTAAGTGCTTTTTGTAAATTGTAATGAATTTCTGCAAGCTTTCTGTAATTAAGGACAATTTAATGAAATTGAAGTTTTTAGTGAAATAATACTTGAGGGAGAAAAAAAACTAGGATGGCTTTTCTAATCATCAGACTCAAATTATTTCTCTCGGGGTTGTTTATAAAAGACAATCTTTTTTAAATTATGGATTTAAAGTAATTAACTGCAGACAAAAACAATTTTTCAAGTTATAAGCTTAATGTCTAGAATTGTTTTGAAATGCTGCATCAGTCTACTACAGTTCTTCATTTTTTAGTGATGCTGTTTAAATGACGTGCTCTGTGGGATTGGGGTGGGGTGAGCTGTGAGGTGTAGTTTTGCACTAAACCGCCACCTTTACCAAAGTTAGTTTGGTGTGTAATGTCTTCTCCCTTGATTTGAGGCAGTGGGAGTTTCTCATCAGCCTGGTTATGACTGATGGAAAAGATGGCTGTTGTGCTGTGGTTACTGCCTGGAAAAAGTGTCATTTTGATCTGGTGCCACATCTGTGTAGCTTAATATGATTTATAGAAAAAAAAGTATTGCCTGAAATGCTACTGTTATATTCAGAACTATTTTGAATTGGTTGCAGTGTGCAAATATCTGCTGCTGTTCAGAATGACCTTGGTGTTTGTTTGTTCCTCTATAAATTAGCCTAACACAATTAATTTCTTTTATGTGAGCGATGTAATTATTGTATTGTTTTTTCCTTCGTGCATGACTATGCGACTCTAATTTCAGAGGTCTGTTTTCCTTCAATGTAATACTCTTCATTGTAAGACATGCAAGAAATATTTTTTTTGTCAAGTTAGGGACCTAATTTTTTTTTATTCATATGTGCTGTTTGTTGGGGAGGCAACTTCACAGATACGGATGACGTCACTTGAAATAATATCCTTTATATTTGAAAAAGTGAAAGAGATGGAATTGCGGTTTAAATGGTGCAAATCAGCACAAATGTAGCACAAACAAATGAGTCCAAATTTGAGCTTCTGCGGCATTGTAGGGTGGCTGGAGTGACATCACTTCCGGAAAAAATAAATGTTAATATCTCAAACTGCAATGACACAAATTCTAATTTTTACAGAACAAATGTAACACTTAACGAATCATCGGGTTTTCTTCGTTTGTGCTGTGTGTAGGGGGGCAACTTCACAGAGCTAACGATAAGTGATACAACAGTGGAACATTAAGAGCAGAAGTACAAAATATACATTTCAATATAATCATTTAGAATAAAGAATTTTAGCAATACTGAACATCTTTTCAAGATCTGTGACTCTTTCCAGCGGTGCTGGTGAACATACTAGATTTATAGAATTACGGTCCATCTGTTGAGACATGGCAAACAATTCAGAGATTCAGTTAATCTTTTTTTGTCTACCAATCATCTTAAGACTATTAAGTATTAACAGAAGTGTAGCAATGGATGCTAAGAGGATATGAATGAATACATAATACAAAAAAACACAAAATGGCATCATGTTTTTTCTACAGGGTTAAGCGTGGTTTCATTGTTAGGCTCATCAGATGGAATTGTGGTCGCTTGCCTTACCATTTCAGTTATATTCTATAAACACAATGAGCCACCATTGTCCTGACACAATGATGTAGGAGTGCTTGTTATCTTGAACACGTTGCTTTAAAATGCAAGTACTGTTCAAAATACAAAAACCTTCCATGTAACTAGACATGGGTAAAATTTACATAAAGTCAAGGGACATTTTTTAATTTGTGTGGAAAGAAAAGAATTTTGAAAATGAAGCAAAAGGGTCAAACTTTTCACACTTGCATGTGTGCTAGCAAAAATTTTGCATAAGAAAGTAAGGATAAGACTTGTGAGGTATTTGTACACTTTGAACATTTTGTTTATGCAAATGTATGATTTTGCTTATTTTCATAAATGAGAATCTACTGTTTTTGCATTTTTTTGTTAACTGACAGCTTTGTCTAGATGACTTGCAATTTTAGGATTGTCTGAAGCAAACATGCTTATGTGGTCACAATATAGCGATTAGATATTGACATTGCAAGATTAAATATTGTGCTACAGCGAATCAAGATCAGCTTGTGATTGGACAATTCCTGGGGTTAATGAAGGAAAAGTATAAATAAGGAAGGAGCTACAGGTTATAGGCGAAGATAATGTGTTACAAACAAGTAAGGGATAAGGAAACATTGAGACTTTTGACAGTTGAGATGAGTGTTCAAAAGCAGACAGAAGGCTTGAAGACTAGTAGCACATCTTATGTTGAGAAAGCTAACCCCATATCTTCAGCGTAACAGGAATGATGGTAAATGATGTTATGTTTGCTTATGGAGCGGAGGCACAGAGTAAAATCAGGTATAGACATCGAGGCGGTCGTGCCAAGGACATCAGGGAGAAATGCGAGACTGGAGGATACGGGGAGCCGAGCCTTGTAGTAACTGGTACGTTAGGATGAGGGTCTTAAAAGGGATCTTGCTTGTGGTGGCAAGACAGTAGAGACCAGAGCAGAGGAGTGATGTGTGTGTATCAAGGAATGACGTACAGCAGACGAACAGCATTATGGCTGAGCTGGTGATAGTGGCAGGTATGTACAGGAATACCCTTCAGAAGGGAAGCACTTACTTTCAAGTTTCTTCTTGTGACTTGAAGCAGCAAACATAATGTTAAAGTCCTTAATCTGCTCTTTTAATGTTTGCCCTGTATGTGTTCTTAAATTCTATTATACACAAGTGGGTCAATGTGGCTCTGCAGGGCTGACATGGGCTTGACTGCAAAGAGATCCGACAAGGGGCCTGTATGCTGGAGGAAGCGGGTCAAGTCTGTATACATGCGACTGCGGCAGCTCAAGAGGTTCCGGAGAGCGGATGAGGTCAAGGTAAGGTGTCTCTGGTTGAAGCCTGGTCCTGTGTCATCACCTCATTTGGATTTACAGTTCGCATAAGCTAAGAGTTGTCAGTATCCCAAGTATTTTGAATATGTCCAGTAAATTAGTGTTTTTTTAGGGCATTTTATAATTTTGCCATTTGGTATTATGCATCCTTGCAACATTCATTGCTTGTATTTTTGCTCAGGTAGAGCAAAATATATGTATAGATTAAATATGATTGGATTGGTGTTAATGATGCGTTCCGTCTGCCATTTAGAGCATGTTTAGTTTGAATCGACAGAAGATTATAGACCGCACCGATATCCTGAACCAGGAGTGGAAGAACCGGCGGATACAGTCAGTAAACATCATGACGTCCGTGAGCTCCTTGCGTGGGACCAGAGAGGTCAGCACTCGCAGCTTGACATCCCACTTCTCCAGAACCACTTCCTCCTTTAATAAACGGTTTCCTCCTTCACCGTTTTGACGACTTCTGCCTTTTTCTCTTAAAGATCATGCTGGAATTATCATAATGTCACTTCTCTTTAAGTTACTGGCAGCTTTTTCTTTTTACTGACTATTTCCTTATTTTATTCACTGATAAAGACTGTTAAAGGAGTTTGATGCATGTGTTGACAAAAATTTGTTATTCCCTCTGTACTTTGTCATTCAGAAAGGCCACTTTATGGCTTTTATAGACACGTGACGTAATGTATTCCTCTCTGTGTTGAAAATCACTGAGTGTGTACAGAGCTTTCAGAAAGACTCTTCGCTCATTGTGTGTGCACATCTGCTGAGGGTGCAAAATTGTATTTACTCTTCTCTGAAAGATCACATTTTTTTCCACCCTGTATGGAATAGTGGGGTGGAAATGCATCTTAATCCTGCAAACCTGTGTGAACAGGTTTTTTTTCTGTCTGGGCAGTTGAGGATAACACCTAGATGTCTATTTGGCCAATGTCTTGCCCATGCAGCTTCCAGGGGTAGCTTAACTACAGGTACTGGTTAATATTTAAATCCTGCAAGTTATAATAGTTCATTAAACAGGTTAAGCATTCTGTTCTTTGACTAATTTAGCTGGGTTTTTTGTGTAGAGCTTGGAAGGTCACATTTTCATCATCTTGGGAGTCTGAGGATTGAGATCTACTGAGTAAAGAGCTCAGAGTTGTAGGTGTTAGTGTCTGATGTTGGAATTCACCCGTCTGCTGCCGTTGTCATCACTGGACCAGTATTACCGTGTTTATGCTGTTGTCAGAACTGTCAGTAAAGAGAACATGTGCATTCACAGTAGAGGGGCTTCTTGAATTAGGAGTCATGTCATCCTATAAAACTGGCTATAGGATATGTCTGATGTGTTTAAATATATGATTTCTAATGTCAAGTGGGAAAGCATTTATTTGCTCACATACTGAATCAATAAGTGTTTTAATGCTAAATGTTATCTTTAATCTGTCATTTTCAACATGCTTTTGTATTTTCTATATATATAATATCTACTGCTGTAATACTATTAATAAGGGTAATTACCCTGAACTGATACACTGCTGGGTCAATTTTACTGTAAGTGGGTAATTATGGTAAGTATAGTATACAATCATAATATTGGAAGTGACATTGGATAAATTTTGTTTAAAAAAAGTTTTTGGACAGTACGTGCCTGTTTTGAATTCTGATTTGATATGGTTTCATCAAGGTTGTAAATTAAGCGGTTCTGCTGAGTTTTTGGCCACTGGAGCGGGGATGACTGGGCCTTGACCTCTTTTCTGTGCAGTGCACTGTGAACAGTGGTTTCTCTGAGTTCTCCAAACAAGTCATTCCTCTCAAGACCCTGAATGCTGTGGCATCTGTGCCAGTGATGTACTCTTGGTCTCCCCTGCAGCAGAATTTCATGGTAACGTAGACAAGCGTATGTTCTCGTTTTGAGCTACCGTGTTAATGCCCACACTGTGGATGCAAAGACAGCAAAAATTCAACATGCTGTTGTTTGACATCCGATACCCTTTGGATGACACAAAAGGCCATGGGTTCCCTATAGCGAGTTTTGAGCTTGGTGTATAGGCCATTTTTTTTTTACTGCTATATCAAATTTGACTTGTGCAAATTACATTCTAGCCATTTTGGTACTATGCTCTACAGTATGATCAGCAAGCCAAATTTGTTTGAAATGTCTTGAAATTTTCATCTTGTTCAAAAATTGACATCTTGTTTTCACTGTTAGTTTTATACTTTGTTTACAGCATGCGTTTGTCATCATTGCTCATCTTAAGTGTGTGTGTGTGTGTGTAAGCAATTTTTAGGTGCATCTTTGAGTCTGTGAGCCTGTTACTTTTTCCCTATAAGAACTAACTGGTCATTTGAACCCCATATAACAGCCCCCACCTAATGGGGAGTGATTTCTCAGAACTAATTGGGCACGTTAAGCTGACAACCCTGTAGTTTTATCATCTGATGTCTTTATACGTTGCAGAATTTAAATTTAGTTATTCCTTTTTGCTACATAACCAATGATGTGCAATAATGATTCACTTTTTGTTATTTCAGTATCTGAAGTCAGTTATTCTGTTGACATTCTGTGCCATGAAGTGGAGTTAATGGTTTAATTTACACGTGTGTAGCTGTGGGATAAAGGGGGGGGGGAGGGGGTGTTTAGTGGAAATTACAGTACAGTAGTTATAGATATTATCAGTGAATGAAAGACCAGTGAAATGTGTGAAAAGAAATCAGCTTTGGGAATGATGCTGATGCTAGTTAGGACTGGTACTTTAATATCCCACTGAAAACCTTGATTTCAGGGGAAGTTATTGGTGTATTCTGCTTGCAGGTTGAGGATGAAACTGTTTTGCACAACATTCCCTATATGGGAGATGAAATACTGGATCAAGATGGCACTTTCATCGAAGAACTCATCAAGAATTATGATGGCAAAGTCCATGGCGACCGAGGTGAGGGTGTGGGAGATTGTACTCAGTATTTTCTGTTGACGAGCAAATGGCTGTACATTTCGATGAAGCTCGCCAGTTATTTATTTTATTTATTTATTTATTTTTTGTTTTAAAATAATGGTAAAGAATGTGGTTTCATCAATGATGAGATCTTTGTGGAGCTGGTGAATGCCCTCAACCAGCATGGTGACAATGAGGATGAGGATGATGACGAAGACCAACACGAGTACAAGCTGGAGAAGATGGACTTGCGTGATGGCAAGGAGGAACATGACGATTCCAGGAAAGAGCAGCTTATTGCTGCAGATGGTTCGCTTCTCTCACACTCAAGTCCAAACATAATTTTTTCCCCCTTGCCCTCCAGACAGTGTGTCAGATGTTAAGTGTTTTGGGTCAGCTGTTGTTTTCCATTTGCTTTCACAGGCAGAGGCACGGAGTGTCCCAAAAGGTTTCCCTCCGATAAGATTTTCGAAGCTATCTCATCCATGTTTCCAGATAAGGGATCGCCAGAGGAGCTCAAGGAGAAGTAAAGCATTATTGTGCTACCAAGTTTTTTTTTTTTTTTCTTTTCTTTTCTCCTCTCTATTGTTGCTCAACATTTATGAGAACTGTAAGTGTCAGCAATGTTGACTCTTCTTAAAATAGCTTTGAAGTCGCACTGGTAGGAACAACATTTCAGTCTTTTCACCTGTCTTCAGAAAACTAGTGCTGTTGTTAATAATGTTTGTGAAATTCGTGTCTGAGCACAGGTACAAGGAGCTCACGGAGCAGCAGCTCCCTGGAACGCTGCCCCCTGAGTGCACACCCAACATCGATGGGCCCAACGCCCGCTCTGTGCAGCGCGAGCAGAGCTTGCACTCCTTTCACACACTCTTCTGCCGCCGCTGCTTCAAATACGACTGCTTCCTTCACCGTGAGTGCTGTACTGAGCCTATCAAGCGGGCCAGCATGGATTTTAATCCTTTATTGTTGTTGTGCAGTCTAAATGTCAATCTCAAGAGTTTAACACTTGGGCCCATCCTGGGATGAGAGCTGGTTACCGCTAAGTTATGTCTTTGTCCTCAAGCTCTACTGCTTATCATAGTAGTGCTTGCATATGCATGGGAAGACTTCTATGTAATTAATGTAAAATTTATTTAAAAAAGATTAATAAAAGCTTTTAAGTTCTTTCTGTGTAACAACTGTCAGACCAGTATCATAATCCCATAATATGCTACACATAGTTTGTTGAAAAGACTAATTAACATTTATTAATTTATGCTTAGCTTTTCATGCAACTCCAAACACATACAAGAGGAAGAACATTGAGAACCTGGTGGACAGCAAACCCTGTGGCATTGACTGCTACATGTACCTGATGCAGGCAAGTATGGAGTATGCTGGCAGCATAGTGGTTACAGTGGTCCCCTTGTGGTCTGGAAGATTTGAGTCCCTCTTATCCCTAGATCAAAATACTTACTCTGAATTGTTGTGGTAAAAATTAACCAGCTGTATAAATGGATGAATAAGTGTCTTAGGGTACAAACCTGACATTTTGACTCACTTTTTCCAAAAGTGTAAGCTAAGTGAATAAATAAAATGTGGGTTTGGTCACATTACTGCTCATGAAGAACACAAGAAAAAGCAGTTATTCCTAACACTGAATGCTGAGATGAACTTGATTGCAAGTGAATTTCTCCTTGTTTAGAATTGAATTTAATTTGTATTCAAAAGAGCATAATAGCAGAACAAACCCTTATTAGTGGCGCCTGCACCGAATGTCCACGGACCATGCTGTCTGGATCTGTAATCTTACCATGTCATTGGGTTTGAAAGGTGCCATGACTAGATGACTCCTGAAAATAGGTGATTTGTTAGAACAGAAAGGATGGAATTCACAGTAAGTGCCTCCCTTTGCTTTTGCTGGCCTGTCGCTCAACATGTGGCCTTTCCTCAGACGCCCTTCTGGCTGACCTCAGCGCCTCTCCCCCCTGTTGCAGGATGGCATAGTGAGGGAGTTCCCTGCTGGCCTGGTGTCAGAGCGAGCCAAGACGCCTTTGAAGCGTGTGGTGGGCCGCCGCAGGGGCCGGGCCCCCAACACCAGCAGCCGACCCACCACTCCCACTGTCAGCTATGAGACCAAGGATACGGACAGCGACCGAGAGGCTAATGGAGATGCCCACGACAGGGATGACGAGGACAGAAAGGAGGAGACCACCAGTTCTTCGGGTGAGTGGGCTACCATCCCAGCGCTCCGAAATGTTCAGATTTGAAAAATAAGTAGCATCATGTGTCCTGGGTTGCTCTTTGAGTGCTGCCTTTACTCGTGTCTAGAGGGCAACTCGCGCTCCCAGACGCCCGTGAAGCTGAAGCTGAGCTCGGAGGCACCGGAGAATGTGGACTGGAGTGGGGCCGAAGCCTCCCTCTTCCGCGTGCTCATTGGAACTTATTATGACAACTTCTGTGCTATCGCCAGGCTCATCGGCTCCAAGACGTGCAGACAGGTGGGTGGCACTCCGGTCTCTCGATCAGACCTCTCCTCATCAGTTCTGTGCTCTTGCGAAACTCTGCTTGGCGTTGGACTCTGCTCTACAAGTTACAAGTAGTCAGTCATCTTTTTCACGTCCACGTCTTTTGTTTTTAAAACACAATTTATCCTTTATCAGTTTGTCACATGTTCCCAATTAGTTTTAGAATCTTTGGGAGAGATTAATTGCTTAATTTTGTCTGTGGTTGTTGTACGTAATAATATCATCTTTAGTTTGTCTAGATTTACTCATAGCGATTCCAGTCTTGTTTAACAAATTAAAAGACCAACATTATTTATTTATTTATTTTTTTGTTTTACCCTGCTTTTGTTTTGCTGTGTGTGTGTGTGTGTGTGTGTGTGTGTGTGTGTGTGTGTGTGATTTTTAAATGTTTTGTTGCTTTGAAGAAATGTTGCACTGATAGAAAGGATTGGCAAATGAGGCTCTTAGTTGTTTTCCTCATTACCACTGACAGGTGTATGAATTCAGAGTAAAAGAGTCCAGTATCATCGCTCGGGCCCCTGCAGAGGACGTGGACACTCCGCCGAGGAAGAAGAAGAGGAAGCACAGGTACACTTATTTGTGGTAAAACAAAGTATTTGTAACCTACTATATTAGATCTGTTGTGTGTTTGCCTTCATAAGCCAGAGAAATTCACACCGGCTCCTTTCTTTGTGTGTCGCAGGCTATGGGCCACACATTGCAGGAAAATTCAGCTGAAGAAAGGTTTGTCACTTTATTCCAACTTTTTCATTCGTCTGACATGTAAAATTATTTTTGTAAGGCTGCAACTTTATCCTAGGTGTGACAAATGGGGAGATGAAAAACAGCTACATTGTTATGACGAGCGACATTCAGAGTCCTCAGTTGTTCGTATAACAATTATTAACCAGCAGTGCAAAATCCTTTTGAAACCCATCCATTAATTTAATTTTTGTCCACTCTAGAGGACGTGTATTTTGATGTACCTCCAAAAACTGCTGCAATGCTCAGTCTTGATGGATCCCATAGACATCATGCTAGGGCTTTAAATTGTACTGTATGTTTGGGCAACTTTCTAGTAATGCATCCAGGAAACTGTGTGATGGTCCTCTGAAATACATTTTTTTTCTGCAGTCACTTGAGGTGTTTATGGTTTTCAAGTGTTCATGGTTTCAGTTTTTGATGAATTGCAATGTTTGTGTATTTTTTTTTTTTTTTTTTTTTTTTTTTTTAGTAATTTAACATTTTTAATCCAGAAGTTGTTGGAAAAGAGCTGATGGTTTCACATTTTGCCCAAATGATAGCTGTATATATGCATTGTTTATCATGTTCAGTAATGGAATTCAGTGTTCCTTTATCAGATGGCTCTTCAAACCACGTGTACAACTACCAGCCATGTGATCACCCCCGGCAGCCTTGTGATGCTTCCTGCCCCTGTGTCACTGCCCAGAACTTCTGCGAGAAGTTCTGCCAGTGCAGTTCTGAGTGTGAGTACCACGGTCGCTCCCCACGATCCTAGGGTTGGTTTAGGGTTTCCAGTGCTGATGTCATCCCCGAGAGCAGTAGAGTGATACATGGCTGATTCAGTGCTGAGGGATCAGACCCATCACACCTGTTCCACAGGAACTGAGACAAAGTGAGCATTTTAGGAGCTGCTATTATTGTTGCATTTATCTGACATTTTTCCCCGAAGCAAGTTTACATTTATCCATTTAGTTGACTTTTTTTTTTCCAAAGCGACTTTCAATGTTAAGGTTACAATTATTACAGTTACAAGCTTACAATTATTTACCCATTTATACAGCTGGGCAATTTTAGAGTAAGTCCTTTGCTCCACAGAGGTGGGGATCGAAGCTGCAACCTTTGGGTCCAAAGGCAGTAGCTCTAACCACTACACTACAGCTATCCCCATTAGTGTTGGGTTTGTACACTGAGCTGCTTCAAGAAATTTACCCACTTATACAGCTGTGTAATTTTCTGGTGCCAACTTAGGGTAAGTACCTTGATTAACGGTAGTGCAGTTTGAGCCTAGGTCCTCTGAATACAAGGTGCATTTTAATGCTCTAAGCAGTATGCCTTCTGTTAATCTGAGGTTATGGTTAGGACGGTAATCCCTTATTTTGACCGTACTTGACCCCATGTTGCAGAGGAAGCGGTTTCTTGTAGTTTGGTTGTTGACGTGTTTCGTGCTGCAGGTCAGAACCGCTTCCCAGGTTGCCGCTGCAAGGCACAGTGCAACACGAAGCAGTGCCCCTGCTACCTGGCTGTGCGCGAGTGCGACCCCGACCTGTGCCTCACTTGTGGTGCCGCCGAGCACTGGGACAGCAAGAACGTCTCCTGCAAGAACTGCAGCATCCAGCGAGGGGCCAAGAAGGTGAGTCAGGGACGGAGGAACGCGTCACTCCTCTGCTGTACGGAAGCCGGCAAACGACATTTACTCATTTGGCAGATGAAAAGGGTATTTTGATCTCAGAATGAATTCATCTGGATAAGTAAGCGACATTATTACTCAGAGTAAATATCACCTCTCTTCTATAAGCACTTGCTGCTGGCTCCATCTGACGTTGCCGGATGGGGCATCTTCATCAAGGAGCCCGTACAGAAGAATGAGTTCATCTCCGAGTACTGCGGGGAGGTGGGTTTGCTGGAAAAGCCCCGGCTTCTCATTCAGTAATGAAAGACGGGCTAATGGAGGACCTGCATGGATTTTGTTTAACTGGCTCACACAGCACTGGGCAGACAGAGACAGTTGGTCTTTCCCATTGAGGTGGAGGGGAAAGGTGGTGTGAGAATGTTATGACTTTCCATTCACAACCAATGTAGAAATAATTTTTTTTACTGGAGCTACACTGCACCATATATAAGTTTGGATATTCTCCCTGTGTTTATGCAGGTTTTTTTCTGGGTGGTCTGGTTTCTTCCCACAGTTCACACTGAAACTGGGGAACATAGACTCGTCCTTGTTTTGTGTATGTGGGAGTAAACGAGTTTGTGTGTTGGCGTCAGGTGCAGGGTGTACCCTGTTTCACGCCGTGTGCTTGCAGCATAGGCTCTGGACCACTGTGACCCTGCATCGAACAAGTGGTTACTGATAACGGATGGGTGTTTTCAGATTTTCATTTGTTTCACGTATTTTGTAGATTATCTCTCAGGACGAGGCGGATCGTCGAGGGAAGGTGTATGACAAATACATGTGCAGTTTCTTGTTCAACTTGAACAATGGTAAAGGTGCCGCTTGCTCCCTTTCTCTCCAAACAAGTCTGGCTCTTCCTCAACCTCAGTTAATGTCACACTCTCTTTCTTCTTCCCAGACTTTGTTGTAGATGCAACGCGGAAAGGTAACAAGATCAGGTTTGCTAACCATTCCGTGAACCCCAACTGCTATGCAAAAGGTAAGGTGTGGTTACTGTACTGTGAGCAGATGGAGATTAAACTTCGTGATTGTTGTTGTGGAGTTGCCTGACTGTGCCCATCTGTTGCAGTCATGATGGTTAACGGGGACCACAGAATAGGAATATTTGCCAAAAGAGCCATTCAGACTGGTGAGGAACTCTTCTTCGACTACAGGTAAGTGCTATGCAGTTAGACATTTGATTTTATTACACTAGGCCCTCACCTGAATCAGTTGGGAGTGCAAGTGTTGGTGAAGCCAAAGTCACTGTCACCATCTTGATACAGATCTATTTTGACTTACTTATGAACAGGGTGGTTCTGTGAAAGTCTGATTTCAGACAAAGCAGTACTACTTTGCAAAACTCATTAACCTTCTGCTGTTAAAATTGTTTGAAAACGACAGAATAAAAGTGTGTGGTCTCCACAAATTTACATTTATTCTTGTACTTGACACTTTTCCCCCCAAAGTGACTCTGTTAAGCTTTATTGAAGTAATTCAGGATAAGTGTCTTGAGGAAATTTGGTTCAAATCCCACCCTTACATCAAGCCTGAAAGTGGCAGCTTTAACCATTACGGCACCGATTGTTGACCAGTTCACCCCCTGAACAGGCTTACTACTTCTGCTGGGCTGTTTTAACTGGTCTTCCTGTATGTTTCTGACCTCAGGTACAGTCAGGCAGATGCCCTCAAGTACGTGGGTATTGAGAGGGAAATGGAGATTCCGTAACACCATCTACCTCTTCTTTAACAAAAGCCTTATTCTTCAGGAACTTTCAAAGACAGATGCATACCTTACATGTTTGATACAGGTTTTATAGCATGTCAGTAAATGATGTTCAGTTCACTTTTTTTTTTTTTCCACACTTTTCCAAAACTAAAAGATTTGGAGGAACTGTTATGCTACTGTAACAAAGTGCAGTAATGCACAATGCCATTCCTGTGGTTATAACTTAAGTTGACATGACCATTCTAAAAAGGGCAAGGTAAATATACCAGCCAAAACAAATGATTTAGTACATTGACTGTGACAGTTCACTTAGTTATGTGCAGATGCTGCTGTGAATCAACAATGTTAAGTTTTAAGGCAGTGATTTTTATCCATGTGAAAACCAAAGTCTTTTCAGTGTTGATTTGTTTGGGTCAGATATTATAAAAGTGATGAAATGTGCCTTGACAACGTAAAAGTCTGGATGGAGAGTCTCGTGTCTAAAACTGAAGTGCTTTGTAATGAAAAATGAAGGGTGTTTGACCCCCCCCTCCTTTTAAATTTTCAGTCTCATAAAGGAATGAGTTATGATTGCATAAGTGTATGTGAAAGAGCTCTCCCCATTTCTGAAAGAGAAACCAACAAATGACCATTTAAAAATCCAAAGAAATATTGACCTGAAATGTTCTTAGTTCATTAATGTCCCTATTTATTTTAAATGGGTTATGTAAACTAGCTTTGCATTCTTTTAATTTATTGAACTTTTTGAGATGGTGTTAAGCTTTCCTGCTCAACTAATCCAATTTTGCATTTCACCCGTTGTGGAAGTTAACCCTGGCTTTATTTATTTAAAATACAAACTTGTTTGTACTACTAGTATCTAAACTAACTAAAATGGGTGTCTTTCTTCACAATGTAAGCAGAGGGGTTAAATTTCTAAATTCTTTCCCTTGCTGCCTCTCATTCTAAGGTGCTGAAGTTCAATGTTTACAAGAAACAGGTTGGGAAAATAAAATCTCAATGTCAGTTACAGTAAAGTGACAGTTTTGAATAAATCCTTTTACTTTAGGGAAACATGTTCATTCCCCACAACAAACTTGCACTATTAGACCACATACAGTTATCAATTTAACAACCCCCAAAGCATTTCTCTATCAATCAACTGGTCCATTTCTACAGCTAGGTCTTACTGTATTTGTTCAGGCAAAAAGTACTGTGATCACAGGCAGTGTAGCATCTAAAGAAAGACTGACAAGTGACATCACCACCTTCTGCCCAGTAATGAAGTGGAGTTAAATGGCTCTTTTGAACATTTAAATTCTGCCAAGTCTGACTTCCCCATTACAAGCAATTCCTAGTGGTAGGTTTTGGATGCAGCAGTTAAGTGATCACTTGGTACACAACAAACGGTGCCCCCTACTGGGTGCCAGACTTACCCTTAGCTTGGTGAACTGTTTAAAAGTTGTCATCCTCATCTATGGAATAACTTCATACTGTTACAAGGCATACAGAAACCTTTAATTTTTATTTGTCACACTTAAAAAATGAATCACACTATACAAATGGTGTTCTTGTAGCAGGTAACATTGCAGATTACACAGTACTAAGGGCCCATTCTGACACTATGCTCTCTGAAAGTGCTGCCAAAATTGCATTCATAAATTACGTAGTTTTCTTAAATGTATTTTCATGAATAACCACCACTGCTAAAACCAGCAGCCTTTTTGTTGCCATTTTTCTTAAGCATTTTATGTCTTCGCTTAAACGCAGATAGGCGGTAGCATGCAGCCCCAAAATTCCAAGGGGGTATTCATTCTGTAATGTTTACTTTGCTAGGGTAAGGGGAAGGCAAGGAAGAGGGTCTGTGTCGATATTTACATATCAAAACATCTGTCGATCCTGAGCAGTTGGGATGTTAATGTAGGACACTGGCTAGAGGGCTGCCCAGCCTCAATTTTAAAGGGACATCCAACTAACTACCCTGCCAACCGACCCACGCGGGGAACGAGAAAGTGTTTCTTCTGTGTGTTGGTTCCCGTCCTGCAATCACATTCCTAATAACATTGATCAAATGTCAGAAGGAATGAGGTGTTTTTATTAATAGACACTTTGAAGAAAGGGGGGAAAAAAAATGGAGATGGGCAGGGAGGAAAACATTTATGCCAAGTAACTGTAAGTATCCTTCTCTCCATCAACACGTTCCAGGTACTCCTTCTCTATAAGGATGTCGATACATTTCTGAAACATACCAAAAACCGTTTATTAAAATCAGCAGAAGAGCACCAAGCATAATAAGCAGAACTAAGACACACGAGACCAGCATGTTTGTAAAATGCAGGGGGCATCACAGACCCAAACCGCAGTCCTGTAGAAGATTGGCCGCTCACCTTGATGACAGGGACCCTGGGTTTAAAGCGGGACGACAGCTGGTTCAGCACCTCAGCCAGGAGCTGCTGATGCTTCAACACCTTCCTCATCTTCATGATTCTAACAATGGCAGCCTGCAGACAAACAGAACCTGGTTAGGCATCTGTACAGTGGGGTGGGGGGTTCAAGAAGATCTTGAAAAAAAGCATGGCTTTCATAAGCAAACATTCTCAGTACTTTTGTATTTACATATCTAGGAAGACAGCCATATTTTATTTAAATATATATTATATATATGTGTGTGTGTGTGTTTTGCGCATGGCTTGGGTGGTGGTAGCATTTTTACAGTGACACAGTGACACCTGCACACTGACACCAGAAGCAGTCGAGTGTATAGTCACCTGTATGAGAAGCTTGCGATCCTCTTCAATGTTCTTGTGAGTGGTTTCCTGCTCCTGCTTCTGCTCTGTCTTCATTGGCACATTGATATTGACTCGCAGTTTCTTACTGCACACAGGACAAGTGCTTCTGAGCTTTTCTCTTTGCAGTGAAATCTACCAAGCCTCACTCACAATCCCATGTGTCGTAATGCTGTCTCAATGCAACAGCTTTACCCCAGAAGAGTTATGTAAAACGCCAGTTAACCAAATTTGTTGTAGCTGTACATAGAGGACCAGTCAACACTGGTCGTGAAATGAACGGGACATATGAGTGAGAGCAAAGTGACCACATGTATTTTACATCTCTGGGGAAAAGCTGTAGAAGAGCTGGGAAGACATGATTTCCTAATCAAATTTGTTCATTGAAAGCCTTGTGATGAAGACTAGCTTCCAACGAGGGGACTAACTTTCGACTGGTTCTGTATATAGACAATTAAATGAAGACTAACCAGAACTGGTATCAAATTCTGCACACATAGCAGTGAATTGCTTACTTTTTATATCCAAGGTAAAGTTTTATTAAGGTGTCGGGTTTGAAGTCAACCTCGTCCACATTGGCATTCTCATCTTCTAGGACCTGAACATCAACATAAAGTTACTGCAATGCTATATGAAAATTCAAAATGTCACCACAGAAGACCGCAGCATTATAAATATTAGACAAATCATTTAAATAGTAGAGATGAATGTTTCCAGCACCTCACCCTGCCTGAAGGCTTCCAATGGGTGAGGCAGGGTGTGAACGTGTCACGCTAACCACACTTGTGAACAATTACATATCATGCACCTACACATGTATTGTTTGTGCTGAGAAGACTAAGGAGAACTGGTGAAATAGATGTCACAGGAGATAAACATTTTTAGCACATGCTGCTACAGTTTTTTGACTAAAGTTCTAGTTTCACAACACCCACATCATTATAACTGACATATTACAATCAGCAAACCAGTAATTAAAGCTTTAATTCATATAGCAAATTGTAAAAATTTCTAAATTTAAGCAAGCGCTAACAACTAAACAGAAACAAAAATTCACACAGAACCGAGAACCAACACTCACCAGCAATTTGGACTTTAACAAGATCTGTAAAACCTGCACTAATATGTCCTGAAAAAAAGGACAAAGATCAAATCACAAATAAGAACCCATCTGTACCACAAAAGTATTAAGATAACCAAAACTCAAATCTCTCAATCTTCTGCACCAGCAACACAACCTTCAATATATTTGAGTAAAAAAAGTGCTCAAGTGACAATATCTTAAGACTTTTTTTTTTTTTTTTTTAAAAAAAAAAAAAAAAAAAAAAAAAAAAAGCATTTTATGAAGTTTTCCATACCCCAGCTACAGACATGAGGTGGTATTTAAATGGAAATGATGCTGGAGAAAAGGTGCATTAGGACTCAGCATTGTATTATGTCATTTGGGAAATATGCTTAAAAATGTGTGTCCTCCAGTGTGGACAAAAAAAAGAATAGCTGCGTCTCGGTAGGTTAAAGGGAAACAAACTGTTGGACGGTACAACCCAGACAACACCCAGTGTACACTCACTACTTTGATCTGCGTGCTGTCGGCCAGCTGCTGGACGGTGTAGGTGTCCTCCGTGTTGAACTGCAGGAGGATGGCCATCTGGAACGTGGATGCCTAAGGGAGGGGGGGCAGGTTGGGAGCTCACTGCACACAACTGGGTGCCATCAAACCAAGCTTGTGGCCTCCATTCTAATTTTCAATTAATGTATTTACACATTCAGCATTTTACACCTTTGTACTGCTTATAATACACACAAGGCCTTTTCAAAGCATAGCAAACAATGGCAAATTTATTAAGGCACACAAACAATTATTTAGTTAAGTTACTTGATGATGCCATTTACCCCAAAATCTGTCACACTGAAAAGCTTGAGAACCTGTATGGTATGCAGTGAGTACTCACCTGCAGGGTGTATCTGTTCTTGAAGCAGTTGGTGACCAGCTCTCCTTTGGACAGGTGGTACAGCCAGGTGAGTTTGCGGCCACTGTGTCTGCTGGCGTAGAAGGCGGTGAATCTTTGGTAGCTCCTCTCCAACTGTCCAGAGGAAAGTCAGAACACACAGGCTCAGAAGAGTGCCTCCGGCAGTAAACAACGACATTTACATTTATTCATTTAGCTGACGCTTTTCTCCAAAGCAACTTACAGTGTTAACGTACTTACAATTATTTACCCATTTATACAGCTTGGTAATTTTACTTGAACAATTTAGGGTAAGGACCTTGGCTCAAGGGTACTACAACCGGAGGTGGTCATCGAACCTGCGACCTTTTGGTCCAAAGGCAGTAGCTGTAAGCACTACGCTACCGGCTGTCCAAACTAAACTGAAGCAACCTAGGATTTATTCAGTCTTGCTGGGACACCAACTACTGACAAACTCTCTGAGTAACAATTCAGATGAATGTGTGGCGGAAGGTGGGAAGTGAAGAGCACAGGATCTCTCACCTCGGACGGCAAAGCAAATGTGCAGGACTGCTGGAAGGGCCAGGAGCCCGAACTGAGGACCTGGATGCTGAAATCCACTGCAACACAAGAGTTTCACAGCTGTCAGTACACACAGGGCAAACACTGAGGGCCATAAAAAAAACTTTGCTAAGCTTCTTTCACAAAGGTCATTTCAATTAATTTGATGTTAACAGATGATGTTAACATTTTCATTTCTATTCAATTGATAAGAAGGTCATGTTTCAGAGTTCACTGCAGTGATTTTCTGCTACAATGCAAACCTTTGCCTTGCAGACCTCATAGGCTGTTATATCACAGAAGTCACACTGAATAGTTAGAGAAAATTAAAAGGTATTCACGTCTAGCACTGTTGACTATCAACAAAGTACTTCTGATTTCAGTTTCTGTCACTGATTTGTCATACCTACAAAAATGTACTTCGTTTGGAAAACAAAGCTATTAACGCTATTAAGATCACTAACATTGAAAGCTAAAAAATGATGTAACGCAGCACATGATCAGCACTAATACTCTGCTTTCCACTTACAGTCCAAAGGTTCAGAGTTGGAGAGGTGCTTCTTGAACTGTTCATTCAGGTCTTTGCTGACCCCAATGTCCTGGAACATGCGCTGCAGTTTGGAGGTGTACTCGAAACCACATGCTTGCTGAGGGTTGAGGAAGCAGACCGAAACAGAATCAGACCAACGCCACATATCTATTACAGAACGCCAGAATAAAACACTGCCAAACAAGTAAGCTGCACATGAAGAGAAAGTCCAACCTTGAGTTTGGAGATCATGCTGGCCTCGGCATCATCACTGGCACTGTTCTGGTGGACGAGCCGCTTGGCCAGCATCTTGGCATAGAACTTCTGGAACACATCTTTGTCTTCAATGTACTTGAACACAACCATCTGATGGTTAAAAAGTGGTAGAGGAGGAGGCAAAAAGGGGAAAAAAAGGTGTCATGAAAATCCATGTGAAAAGTTTGGCATGATGAGCACTGATGCAGGTTCGACCAGCAGTACAGAAACATGGACGTAAAACTGAGAAGACAAAAATGAGCTGCAAAGGTGCCCACTCACCACTTGGTTGAGGGTGTCCTCCAGCTCTGCTTCTTCTGGGTTCTTTGAGCTGAAAGAAGAAAAAGATAACGACACACAAATCATTCATGTGTTTAAATTCAGCAGTTTCAGCCAACACTCAGCTGTGCAGGTGTGTCACTACACTGTGAAAGTTTGTTCAGATTTTGCACTAAATTTAAATGTAAAATACAGTGAAAGTGGAGCACATTGTGATGCTTTAGGTTTTGAGGAAGGGTGGGAGGGGGGTACCTCTTTTTCAGGAGAGAGTCACAGTATCTAGCCAGGAGCTCTGGGGATTTACTTGAAGACTGTGCCATCTTGGTGACTGCATTGTTGTTGATGAAGCGGCCACAAGCCTGCAGGAGACACACACTTTGTCTCAGACAGTTCCACAAAACACAAAAAAAAAAAAACACAAGAACAAAAGAGGAGTAACAAGAACATCATGTTGCCTGCACCTCAATTAACATTATTATTATAATATGTCTTTGTCCAAGGCAACTGAGAGTGATTAAAGTATTTTTAATGGAGCAATTCAGGGTAAGTACCTTTCTCAAGGGTACCACAGTAGGAGTAGGGATTCAAAGCTGGGTCCTTTAAGGTGAAGGCAACTGCTCTAACCACTACGCTACCCGCTGGCCACTTACCTTGTCTAGGGCAGCTACAAACCCAGCATCATTGTTGAATGCTGACATTACCAGAGCATTGTACTTCTTATGCACATCTAAGATGGTCTGGACGTACATTTTAGGATCCTGCAATATAAAAAGAAACAGATGAGTTTGAGCCAATGTGTTAAGTGCAACGTGGGAAGGAAATTAGTTATACTGAATTAGTGAGAGTAACTAGCACTCTCTCTCAGTACTAAAGTGACTTAATATTAGAACTACTGCCATCATGTCAAATACATAGCTGTTTAATAAGTTAAAAACCTGATGATCCATTTCCTTTTAAAGCAACATGTTCATATAACATGACTATTGTCTCTTCCTGTAAAACTGAAAATCATGTAAATTATTAATCTTCAGAAGATATTATCACTGCCATCTTTTAGATGCTGGTTCAGTATCATATTTGTTTTTCCATTGTAGCAGGAATGCATTCTGATTCTGGATATGCTCACATAGTGACATCAAGTAGAGCCCTTGTTTCATCTGAAGAGCACTACAATATCACAGTAAACAACTGCACTGAACCTACTTTCTCACTAATAAACTGCTGATTAAAGTAAGAACTGGAAGCCATGTCCTGAGTTTATTACTGAGCTCTCACTGTCACCATATGAGCTGCAACAGCTTCTGTGTGAGCCATGTGCTGGGCCAGACACCTCCAGCTACCAATAAATCAGTCATTCACTCCTCCAGCAGATTATACTGAAAGAAGCCTTTTAAAAATAATTCATAGTGTGAGAAAACCCTGCATTAAAAAAAAAAAAAAAAAAGAGAAAAACTTATACTATGGCTGCCATTGGTTTTTTTGAGAGGTTAAATGTTTACTGTTTAATCCATCCAGGTGAGGAAGTTGCAAGGGAAGAAACACTGAAAAACTCTTGACAGTTCAGATGCGAACGGGAACTCACACAGACCATCAGCCTTGGCAGTATTCAACAAAGAGAAGCTGATGGCCAAACCAAAGGAGATCAATACCAGCCTTCTAAAAATTGTCCCTAAAATGGCCAGAAACCACAGTGAGAGTTTTGCACTAGCTTGCCTGTTCTTTAAATAGTTTGAGAGTGGTCCCAGGAGATTAACTCACTGAAGTAGTGAAAAGTCTTAATGAAGCAAGAAATCGTAATTAATCTGTAGCAGCATAGGTAATTAAGTTCATAATACATTTAGATTACATTTACATTTATTCATTACCAAAAGTGTAAAACTATAGTCCTTAAAAAGAGAAGACAGGTGGCCTATACACCATTAAGTTGTTCTACCGTTAAGGTAGCTAACAACGCACGGAGGTAGTGGTTTATGAATGTGAGAGAACTACAGTTAATATACAGTGCCAGGGCATATGTCACACTCCTTGATATAAATGGGTCATTGTCACCTTTTAAACAGTTATTAGTCTGTACTATTTATCTAAGAGTGGGAGTAAGGAGGCCTCGTTTCCATTTAAAAAAAAAAAAAAAAAGTTCATTTCATACAACTTAATTTCAAAGGCTGAACACATTCCATTATAACCATGTCCATTACACTTTAAACATCAATCTATATTAAAAACATGTTAAACAGATCAAATCAATAGAATGTTCTCATATTTACTCCCAGTACATATCATCAGCTCATATAGCACTAGTATTGCTTTTAAAAGTAAAGCGACAATGTTGTGGGAAGTGTAATTTATGCCCCCCCCCCCCAACTCCAAATTTGAAGAATGAAGGTCATCCCTGTCTTCTATCAGGCTGGTGAAAAAGTAAACTGCCACTACAGACAAAATAATGCAACTGGGGGTCTACCAAGAGATGTACTTCCTGCAGAAACTGGTTTTCACAAACTGACATCCTCATCCTGCCTGGTAAATTTTATCCAAATACAAAGATGAAGCACAAAAAAAAAAAAAAAAGAATACAACAAATGTGGGGGGGGGGCAGGAGAGAATGGAATCTCAATAGTTAACATTACAAGGAATTGTGAAGCATGATTAAAATATGAGACTAGAGACTTGGTTGCCAGGCAACACTAAGTTAAATAGTTGCCATGACATCTCCTTGTTCTGCAAAGCGAGGACTCAGCTGGTGTCACGGGGCAGGTAGGCCTGGAGAGGAGCAGCCAAGAGCCAACATTCAGAACTCATCCTCCCTTTGGTGGGCAGCTTTACTACCTTTTCCATGCAACTTCAGACCGAACCTTTACAAGCACCGAGAGTTTAAAAACACCATTACTTTTTGGTCAGCTACACTGTAGACTTTTGTGTGAATAGTGACACAGTTCGTGATTCCACCACATTTTTGCCAAAGGTGCTCAAGTTAAGCTCCTAGCGCAAGGCCAGAGCAACAGAGCCCAGCCAGGGCTTCTTGGTCCATCTCCATAAACACTATGCTGTTGATACAATAAGGGCCATAGTTTCATCAAGTAATAGCGGTATGAAACTCCACTATGAAGGCTGTAGGGTTTTCTAATATACTTTGTATACCTAAAATCATTTCTTCCTCTTTGTTCGCACATGAAGGTGTTAAGCCTGGTGTCCAAGTCCAACAAAATGCTGAATGCAAGACAGAAGCTGTAGCTGTAACAACTCTGACACACAAGTTCTGAAATCCTCAATGGTTTTGGATGTACTTACATTGAGGGCAGCCTCCCCACACTTCTCTATAGCAGCCAAGCCCTGGTTGTGGATGTGCGTCTCCAGGAGCTTCTTCAACTCCCCCAGACCATCCGTGATGCGAGACACAAGGTTGTACATACGGCCCAGATCTGTGCAGTGTGGAGGAAGGTCGTAGTGAGACAAGTGTGTGCTAGGCGAGCTGTTGTGTGGTCCACAAAAAGCTCCATTCGTCACCTTCGTTCTTATCAGCATCCAATAAGTTCTGGAACTCAGTGTGGAAGATCTCTAGGTGCTTCTCAATGAGCACCTGCTCACACTTGCGCGCCAGCTCATCTTGTGTGCTCTCGTGGAGGTAGACCTGTACTCGCCGCTGCTCCTCCAACAGCCGTGCCTCTGCCTGCCCATGTGACCAAGAAAATGAAGCCAAGACAGTTTACACCCATCATCCCTCATTTATTTATTTATTTCAACACAACAGTGTTAAAGTGCAATGCTGAGAAGAAATTACTTGAGGCCATTCTTTAGCCCTCACTATTTCAGCCTCTATTAAGTCCTGCATGCTTCATTAATACCCCACCTTTTTCATGTATTCAGTAACAGGATTTTGCTGCAAGAACTCCGTGCTTTCCCTGGTGTAGAAGCGCTCTGTGTCTGCCAAAAACTGAGTCTCAAAGTACTCTTTGTACACGGATAATGTGGGTCCTTTTGCAAAGGCGTCATCTTCATTCAGGCCTAGTTCAACTGGAAGAGACAACACACTGTCAGTCTTTGGAAGCTCACATCTTCTCATTTCTTGAAAAATCATTCACATTTCAGATCTGGTTCCTTCTTTACCTGTGTTTAATTGCACACTTCCTGTAGCAGCATCAGTGTAAGAATTGTGGCAGCCACAACACATTTTTGCAACTGTAAGCATAATGCAATTCAGGACCAAGCAGCACTCACCATAGGATTGGACAACACCACTGATTAACCGGGTATTTATGGTTTCCCCATTGCGCTCTTTCTCAATCAATTTCAATACTGCATTTGTCACCTGAAAATGTCAGATATTGGTACAGCTGTATGTACAAGCTTAACTCCTCTGAAAGCATTTATGCCATAATGTACATTATGTTAATATCTTCAATGACTGAAGCAATAAGGACACCGACACCCTATAAACCCTGAACTCTTACAATGTCAAAACGAAGTAGAAAGCTGCTTCCACAGCATATAAGTAGATACTCACTTGTTTGTTTAGAGGTCTAAATAAGCATTCTCTCCATGTAACCAGGGCCAGCTGTAAGAACAAAAGGACACTTCAAGAAGTAGTAACACCTTGTAGTATAACAGAATTCATAACAGGCCGGGGGATGGGACATGCAGACCAACAAACCAATCTTAACATACTGAGTAGATTTCATAAATTCCTTTCCGTCCTTCGTCGCACTCGCGGCGGACCCAGTGGCGGTTGAGGTAGGCACAGATTCCATTTAATACTTTGCTGGAGAACCTGTAGTCTTCCCACTGCTGTGTGTAAAACTTCAGCACACTCTCGTCCATCAAGTCCTCCCCATCCTGACGGCCAGAGAGACATATGCAATTTGTCACTCCAAAACATATACCAAGCTGAAAGCACAAAAGCTGAACTGAAACTTAAAATGAATCCTTAACCACTGTGGAAATAACCCAGACTGAGGGAATGGCAAGACTGCATTTAAAAACTATCTGGTAAACACAAAAGCAAAGGCAAGCAGAGATTATTCTGCTCCACCAAACAGAAGCAAACATGAGACTCATCAAAAAAAAAAAAAAAAAAAAGACATGAGGCCTAATAGAGAGTTTGTAGTTCTTGCCCTGAGGTTTGGAAAGAATACTGCACTTTGTCCTCTGACAACAAGGAGCTGGAATGTTCACCAGAAAGACAGACACACCTTATAGGTTGTGCAACTCTCATTTACTTCCGTGATTCACAAAATCATTTCAAATATCATTAACTAATTAGAAAGACACTCCAAATATGGAGAACAGCAGGAACAAGTCCAGTTACATACTTAAGACTAACAAGAAGAAGAAGAAAGGCAGAGCATAACATTTGCAAAAAGCCTACAAGACCCAACATATCATGAAAAATTAGCTATTGCTGGCAGTCATATTATTTGTTGTGATGTGAATTAACAAAAGTCATGGACAGATTATAGGCTAATCACTGATTTGCATATGCTATGATAACCATGGGAATTGCCAGTGATATCACAGGAAATCAGACCGCACAGAAGTTAGCTTAATGACATTGTCTTGGCTATCCTGTCCAACTGTACAAGACAAACACAATAAGCCTGTTAGCTAGGTCAGAGAGCATAAAGCTATTAGAAGTCTTAACATCAGCAAATACCCAAAGTAGAATCATAAAAACCTGCCAAACATACTACCATTAATGAATAGCTCAACCACCATGGTCGCTCTTTAGCTAATTAATAATGGACAGAACTGAACTAATCAACAACAATAATACTGGAGAAATTAAATCCCATTTAAATTATAATTCTAAAACTGTAACCATAGCACATCCAGTAACATTAAGAATATCAATTGTAATTTGTTCCAAATTGATCCGCAATCAGTATACTCCTAAAAGGAAAAATGGCATGCATTATACTGCGAGAACTTACTGTCATTACAAATGAGGAAAGTGTTTCCATTCCCCTTTAACATGAAAACAATTACTGGTCTGTGGTTATTTAATATTCTGGGAAAAAGCCTACAGTGAACATTTATTATTGAACTACAAGACAGTTCACCAGGCCAGAGGGGCAGCTGCAGAATTACCTTGAGAAGGTTTGTCAGGTAGTTCTTCAGGAATTCCTTCAGCCGCTTGTAGAGCTCCAGCCCCACAAACTGTGCTCCCCCAGGGGTGGGTGCCTTCTTGGAAGGCTTGGATGGGGGCACTCCAGCTCCCCGAGCCTGGCTGGACTGGTGTACACTTGTACAGTAGTTATATACATGTCTGGCCAAAGGATTAAGGCTGATAAACGGTAAATATGATAACAGTAATACAAATTCATATGATTTCGCCATGTGCTCAATCTGCAAATGCCTTCAAAGAGACCTCAGTCACAGGCTGTGTGAAAATGAAGCTCATCAGTAAAATGAAAACATGATAACCCCTTGCAAAAACTGTATTTTGAAACTACAAATGCTCACCTTCACATACAGGTAACATAACATAAAACTAAGTGAGGTATACAAATCATCTCCAGTTGGGGTAAGACACAATTCAGGTGACTAAACTTAGTTGATAAAATTTAGAGGGTGTGAAAGACATAGGGGTTTTACATGAGTCTTTCTGAGAAAGATTTTAAATTCTAAGGTGTTAAAAAGTCACCCTCCCAAAGAAATGCAGTAAATTTTAACTGCCCCCCAAACACTTCCTTATTCTCTTCATTGACAGGAAATGTATTTCACAGCTTCAGCTGAGATTCATTTTTGTCTGTCAGCAACACCACACCCTGATGTTTGAAGTTCACCTTTTCACAGTCTTAATGTTTATCGTAATCACACAAAGGATTGTCAGCACAGCAAACTGAAGATCACTAGGTACTCTTGCTCACTGGAATAATGTAAGAACCACTATAGCAACATGATGATGAAAAAACAGCCATAATATTTGTTGTGATGTGAACAACAAATGAACAAGATGAAAAAAGTGGCAAAATGTCAAGGAGTAGCTGCTGGGTCAGACCTAGTCACCTGGTTATGAGGATCACACCTATCACAGAACAAAGTCTAGTTTAGAAAGGTCTTAACTTGTCTCAACTTCCACCGTGACTCATTAAAAAAAATTAAAAAAAAAAAAGCACTAGGCTCTAGATTAATTTAATCACAGCAGTACACTAATTCTACAAAAAAGTCAGAAAAATTCTGCTTACACAAAATGTATTACAGCAACAAGGAAAAAAAAAAAAAGCAGCCAGGAAATTTGAAGCGATAAACCCTTCACAATTAACCCTTGCAACAATTTTGCAGTCCTATAACTGCACAGTCCGAGAGGTTGCAAACGTTGGTCCTACCGGGGCTGACTGCAAGGGTTTTGCTTCCTCCTGAATGTACTTGCTTAATCAGGCTTCCTTAGTGTTTCGTGTGAACACAAGGTGCTGACTGGGAGACATTCTTCAGAACCTGATGGATTGCAGTTCTTGGAGGAATATGGACTCAAGCTTCCACCAGTATTCTGCACTACTTTCACCTGTGAGTAGAGGCTACAAGGGTGTTACAGGCACACCCAGATGGAGATCCACCATCCACACTACAGCAGCTTTTGCTGACATTCCCTCACTGATACAAATCTCTTAAGTCATATCAAGTCAGGTCTGATGTCGTAAGGTGCTGAATGTTGCTGTGACAGTCATTTTAACACAATATAATTTTGATGTCTAGACACCTCAAGCAAGCACACTTAAGGTAAGCAGTGAAATCTGCTGAACAGGTCACACAACATCCCATATGTGAATCTCTTCAATGTGCTCTCTTTGAATGAAAAGTGAAATGATCCTGGAATTAACATGAACAAAGAGTGTAATTTTACCTGGCACATGGCAACAAAGGTGTATAACTGTTCTTGTAAAAAATAAATCTGCTCAAAATATATTGATGAAAATTTCTGGGAAACACAGAGCTCTGAGAGGGACAATTCAATGCCAAACATGGTTTTTAACTATAAGAAGATCATCTGCTAAATGGTAAGGCATGGATTGCCTTAAAACAAGTAGCCCATCCATTTCAAGATCAGAGACAAGGCAAAGCCAAGGAATGACTAAAAAGACTGAGACGCATTCATCCTAGAGGTGGATGAGCAGCTCAACAGGATACGTGTAAAGTTCCATGTATCGTGACTTGGCCATGCTCTGCCTGGTGTACACCTGCTGTATTCCTGCTCGGAGGTCATCCCAGATCTGGTCCAGCCCGATCTGTTTCAGTCCATGTGGGTTCTGATTCCTGCTGGATGACATTGTCTCTTGGCTTGCGTGCTTGCTTCCTTTATATATATTCCCGCTGTTTTTTTTTTTTTTTTTTTTAATTGTTAAAAACAGTTAAAAACTACTCCTCCATTGGTAATTCAGAAACAGTGCAAAAAAGGGGGGGGAATATCTATCTCCTCCAGGAGGTGGCCTGGTCACCTCAGGCAGCAACTAGGAGATCACCAAAACACCTGGAAAAAAAGAGAAGCATATACATTACAAACAGGTTTGGACAGAGTTTTACAAGACATAACAGTTTAACACTTGATCTGAAATACAGCACAATAAGATGTTGTAAAAGTAATACTGGCTGTCACATTACAAAGTTTCATTTGTTTAGAAAATGAATTTCCTCAAAGGGATTAATAAAGTGCTTACGTATCCATCTAAACATACTGGTCAATTAACTTGGCTAAATTGGGGTTCTGTTCCAAGGGTCTTTCTTTATACAGGGTTATTTTGATTGCAGAGCTCAAGCAATCTGATAATTTGTAAAAATTACATCTGATGACAGAAAGAGGCTGCAAACATAGCCATAACAAACCTCGGTACTCAACCAATAAAAGAACCCTTTCTGCAACCTTAACAGTTACGACTGCTTTTGAAGTTATTTTACCATTTCTCTGATAGGCAGTACCATGTTTGGGTTCCATGTCTTACATCTGCCTAGGTTAGAGCTGACAAAGAATACATACGCAATAAAAAACACTGAAGCTATCATACAAGATCAGTGTTTCTACACAGCTACTTTACAAGGTGAAGTCAGAGAAGCTTAACTTTGAAGTAAATACATTTTCTTTACTGATTATAGCACAATACTCCTTTAGTTCCTTATTTCAAACAAAGCATTTGCAGATGACCAACACAAGAAAATGTGATTTTTCATTTTATATGGGAGATGAAGTGTTTAGGAGTACATTTGGTAAATTATCCTTAAAACATCTAAGCTGTGCAACACTGCAGTACATTTTGGATGATTTTTCTCCTAAGGTTCTCACATCCATTTTGTAAGCTGTCATTTTAATCTCTACCATTAACATGTACATTCAAAAAAGTGCCAACATCAGTCCTTTCTAAGGCTGAACAACTAAAGCAGAAGCAGCAAAAATCTTCAAGAGAAGACATACAAGATTTACAGGACAGGATGTACTGGACACTAAATGGTATCCAAAGGCCTGGACGTTTACATTTAGTCCCCATTATTAAGTCATGATCCACTGATGCTGCCTTCCGATATTAAAATTTTTCACATGCTGCTGGGTACCGCATTCTGCATGCGGAGGCCTTGCTGAGCACCACAACGTGAACACAGCATTGGCAAATGCATGCGGCTGTGTTCATCTAAGTTAAATGTAGAAACCATACCCTGGGGCACTCCTTTTACTCAGTGGTGGCACAATAAACATGACTTGTAATACAGTGAAAAAGACCTTGTTCTTTTCTATTTAAGTAACTGTTTAGTTGCACCAAAAAATGGGAATAGCACTTTAGTAGGACCAACAAAACGACATACGATACAATTGAACTTTGTCAGATTTCTCAAAAATTTGCTTTGCATCATAGGAGCTCTATCAAAGACAATGACATTTCACAAATAAAGGGTTACAAAGATATTGGAAGAAAAAGAGTAGATTTACATTTACTTATTTAGCAGACGCTTTTCTCCAAAGCGACTTCCAGTGAACTCTATGCAGTGCTATCAGCCAACACACCTTATTCACCAAAGTGACTTACACTGCTAGTCTTGCTCACGACTTACAATCATCATGTATTGTAACTCTTACAATGGGTCACTCATCCATACATCAGTAGAACACACACTCTGTCACTCACACACTACAGGGGAACCCGAGCAGCATGTCTTTAGACTGTGGGAGGAAACTCACGCAGATACAGGGAGAACACGCAAACTCCATGCAAACTGAGCAGGGATCAAACACGTGTTCAACAACTCATGAATCAAGCAAGTGGTTAACAGCCAAGAAAAATGAGACAAAGAGATTCTCCTCGAACAAAAAAAAGCTGCAGTGCATAGGTTTTGTCACCCAGTTAAAAATGATTTAATAGTTACTGTCCAGTTATTTTTGTATTTAACAAAGCAATTAATGTACATGATAATATATATATATATATATATATATATATATATATATATATATATATATATATATATATATTTTTTTTTTTTAAATGCCAAAACACACCTTTAAATAATATGAGACATCATTTAGTGGGTTATTCTTTACTTATGAATCTTTTACTTGGGATGCCAAACAGAAGACACAGGATGGCTTGCACAGGTGTAATGTCAAATTATCTCATGAAAAATTCTGAAGCAAAAGACAAAACACAGCAAATATAAACCGCCATACATAACCATCACCAAATTTAAAAATGAGAATGATTTTCACCATTGTCTATACATGCACTTGTATGTTGTTACAAGGCAATTCCAAAAAGGTATAGCTATTGTACCAAAGAGATGTTCTCTCCAACCCACACTAAACGATGTCTTCAAAATGCATGTCAGATTTACAAAAACTCACATTTTAAAGTACTGCAATCAGTTAATTTCTCAGAACTCCAGAGGAAAAAGGCAGCAGTTCTGTTTGCTCCATACCTTTCAATGTCCCAGGAATATACAAGAAGCCATAGCTGTTAAACCAACAAAAACAAAACAAACAGGCAGACAAGCAGGCAAAATAAACAAGGCTGACTCCTGCCAGTGGGTCAAGCAGGGCTGGCCTGCTGACGCAGATGAGATCTGATGGCAAGCTGTCTGCTGAGGAGCTTTATGGAACCCGTGACAGCCAGTGCAGGAAGTTGTCTGTAATCCTGTTGCCTGTGTGTCTGGATGTGTGTGAGAGGAGCACATCTACATGCTGCCACACTGACCTGAAGCTCTTGCCTGGGTCACCCCTGCTGGGCTAATTCAACACCCTCCATTCCCAGGGGCAGTCCATGTGCACAGGTGGCTGGCCCATGCATGCTGGGGTAGACTCACCTAAACCCAGAGGTCGCTCACATTCCTTCACTTCCTGGTACAGGGCCAACAGCACCCTATTTACCTGGCAGATGTGTAAGCTCACAATGCCTCAACAATGCTACCAATTATTCATAAAATACTAAATATCTGGAACAGCAATCACCAGACATCGCAACCTTGAGAAGTTGTGGAACAAAATAAATTTACAACTTGTTCACCCCACAAAGGCTGGAGGCCTTCTTCTCTGAAGAAGGATCTAATCACACTAAATTTCAGAAGGCTTGAAGCTATTTGGAAGGTAAGGGGTGGCCTTTTTTAGTTTCTGGATTTCCATTCAGTTTATTTTGTCCCCTTCCTGTGTTTAAATAGATCATGTGTATTTATACATTTACTGAACAGCACCCCTGCTGGGATTTAACACAGACAAACTTTTGGTTACAAGCCCAGGCCTTTATGAACTACACCTATTTCAGCCAGACTGTAGTTCTTAGTTTAGTAACAAGAATTGCAACCTAAGCAGAAAAAAAGATAAAGCTGAAACTATTCCAAAAGATAAGCTGCTTTACAATCACAAAAAAAAGAGCATCATTTCTCTTACCATCACTGATTTTCCTATAAAAACAATACAAATGCAACAGCAGCAATAGCAGTCTGGGGATTCAGACCATACACCAATCCTCACTGTCACTCAGCACTAAACTAATTATTCAGGAATAAAAAAAATGTCCAAGCTTTCCTCTTGCGTGTAAGAGATCAATTTCTACCAGACCAATTTAAGATCCTCGTAATGGTGCATTTAATAAATATCTGTACGGAAAGTTTTGATAAGAGACCAGTTGTTAGCGGTGCAATCTCCAGGCCAATCAGACTATAACAAGCAAGTCAGATTTGCACATGTAGTAGTTTGTACAGGAGTTAGTTTTAATAGTTAAATGCCCTCATCTCTATACAGGAAAAAAGTATATTCATGTGTAATATTATAAAGCTACATTGAGAACATGGCTCACACGCACACACCTCGGGGGGGTAGTATGGCTGTTTACCCTACTGGACCTGGTATGTATGTATTGCTTTCAGGAAATGAAAAAATGTGGTAACTGACTGTGATGATAAAAAGGGCTAAAATCCATAGAAATATAATGTTTCTTAGTATCTGGTACACAATTACTAATACCAGGTATCATTTATCAGTCTAGAGTTTCAGATATCAGGTCTGCAACATTAGGTCCAGGCCCATAACATTGGACAGAGTTCTTATCTTTATTCTAAATGTAGATTTAAAAACAAAATTAACACAGAATGGCAAGGAACGTTTTTATATACAGGTCTAAGCAATACAAAAAAAAAGCTCAGTAGACACAGAATGATTAACAATATTTTTTATTTAACTTAAGGTGTTACTCAACTTTTTCTATACGACAGTCATAATTTAGATTATGGGGTGAGCTTGGGATGGGAAGATTTTGATTTAAGAAATAATGGCATAAGCCATTTGATTGCCCAATTATTTGAAATTTGGTCTGCTTTCACGATCAAATTAAAACCGGTAATGGGGGTAAGCGCATGATTAAATAAAGACCGACATTATATTTACACCACAAGGCAACGTCTCAATGACTATATTTAGTGAAGATATTTTAGAAACTAAGCCAGTGATAGTGAAACACTTCCTATACACCTTGTTTCTTTTCAAACGAGATTGCACAAAAATTAGAGGAATTTCAGATATATAAATGTGTATGAACTGGACACTGAAACAGTAAATTGTTAAGTATTTCCATTAGACTGACTATATTTAAAAAACTGTAAATCTAATCTCAGTACTGTACCATGACAGAATGCTAGAGTGTAATTGTTTTCTGCAGCACAGGTACGATCGTTTATTCCACCCAAGAGGCTCGCTCCACGTAACCATGGAAACAGAACAGAGAATAGGTGTGAATTTTGACGAGCTATCGTTCCTGCTGGAAGAATGACTGATTGATTAAGAAAATTCTGAAAGGGAAAAATTATTTCAGGAAAAGGTGGACATTGTGTCAAAGGTATGACAATGAAGGTCAACATTTAACTCCAAGTGGAGAAGATTATAGGGAGAACAGTCAGGGACAAATCTACAATTCAACAAATCAACACCATCTCCAGCAATAAATGTGTGAGATAAATGCATCAGACTGTGTTAAACCCCTGCTCAGGATATGTAAAAGGCAGGTATAGGTAGGGCTGGCAAGAATTTTTGTGCATATTCTGTCAAAATATATTAAGACGACCACAGCAGCATGAGGCAAACTATGCTGTATTACATGGTGATGTCTCATATAACCTTTACTGACAAACTTTATTCATATGCTTTATTTGGTACAAGTTAACTTGCTTGCTCTTTTTCATTTTCTGTCAGAACATCAGTTAGTTCCAATAACTGAGTGTACAATGATGAAAGTGACAGGTGATGACTAAAGGCCTGAAGCCGCCTTTAGTTGTCAAATAATTCCCCTACCCTGTGCATATGCACTTACTAATTTCCAAATACTAACTAAGAGCTGTAGAAATCCTACATTAGGATGGGGATTTTGGGTTCTTAAATCTAAAAAACAAAATTATAATCCTGGCAAACACAATAGAGGCCTTGGACAATACAACAAAGAGCACAAGGTTACAAATCTAGAAAAATAATATTCCTGTGTTCATTCAAGTAACCCTTTATACTGGTTAAAGGGGCCTGGAAATCAGCAATACCTGTGACTAACCTTGTGCTGAGGTTGAAACAGACTAAAAGGAATTAAATCAATGGATTATGGTCAATATTTTAAACTGCGAAGAGAAATTACATGTACACTACACTACATCTACACTAAAATAATAAAATACATGCATATACTTGGACTTTTCAGTTACAATTCCAACCCTCTGAGTGGGATAGAGAGATTACTCTTGCTAGTTTTTTGGCATTACTCCCCCCCCCCCCCCAGGTACAAGTAAAGTCAAAGACATTCAAATGACATATCATAGATCATATTTCTAAGAATGGGAAATTTAGCTGCATGTGACCAGTGAATCTGACAACAGTGTTGATAAGTGAGTGTTATAATGTCTGAAATAGGGAAAATTAGTATAATTAACATTAAAAATTTAATTTATTGTGAAATCCAGGTAGTAGTGATACCTTATAAAATTGAAGCACAAACCATTAGCCTCTCATGAAATAAACCACTAAGCCAGATTAATTGCAATACAGTTTTGAAACCACTCCAGAACACACACAAAAAAGCTTTAGTGTCCCAAATTACAAAAAGCCTGACTGCAGCTTTGGCACCTACAGGGCACGAAAGACGATCACATCAGATAATACTTAGATGACTGATTACATCTGCATAGCTTTATTTCAAATATAAGACAACTTGATGTAGAATTTTTAAAAACTGTACAAACTGAAACTAAACTTCCCCCCTCTTACATGAACACGACTTCACACTCCAAAAGATGGCGTGTGAGAATTTTACAGATTTAAAGAAACTACAATTTTTAGATGCCAGTAAAATGTTTCAAGGTGGAATTGTCTACACTTTTTTAGCTTCTTTACAATTCTGTCATTAAATCAAAGAAATGTATAACTACTAGGGAAAAGTTTTTTCAACCTCATGAGAGTGTCTTATGGTAGTGAGCAGACATATGGGTACTGGCACAGCCCTAGTTATAAAGTATCTCTTTCATAGTTAGGTGTTTGTTTTACTGAGCCGGTGAATCTAACAAAAAAAATTCTAAGTGAACAGGACACAAGCAGCTTTTAAAGAACAGTGCTAAATCTTTCAGTGGACAATGTACAGTATTCATAAAATCAGTAGGACTATGAGAAACTAAAGACAACTGAAGCGTGTCTTGAATTTAGTACTCATCAAACAGAAGAAAAACATAAATAGCAAGCCATCCCAACAGCAAAGTGCCACATCACAAGGCCAGCAACAACCCTGACAAACAGGTTCCACATACTACACACTCCAGCACTGACAGGCATGTCCAAAGTCTTTTTCTTGCTCACATAACAGCTGTATAGCTATAAACTTCCATGGGAGTTAATTATACACACAGTAAGTGAACTGCAAAACAAAGAAGCAGCCATCTACAAAACAAACAACTATCAGAACCAAAGCAGACTACACACAGACCAGGCCAACTGGCAGCCCAAATTAACTAAAGATATATAATATTTTCATGGCCTCTGCTTGAAAATGAAGCAGACACACAATAAGAGCCTCTTTGCCTTGAGTGCATAAAAAATAAAGATGAAATGGGAAAAAAAAAAAAAAAATTATCTGATGATCTATAAATAAAATGGGGACTCAAACAGAAACATTGCAAGCAAGGGAGGGGGGGAAAGCAGACTGTGTCAAAAAGCAAAAGACGTATTGATGGAAGTAGGATAAGCCACCAAAGCACTTATAAATGACACTGTTGGAAAACTATCAAAACTATATTATCAGATTAGGCTGGTCAAACCAGCACAATTCACTAAATCCCTAGATTTATCAATGGAAGATAGAACGCACACAATTTACAGAGATTTGTTCCCTTAAGTTCTGAAAGCAAACTGTAATGATATTTCTCTCAATGTCCCCTTTTCCCAAGCTCCCTTGGCAGCTCAGCAAAATGAAATGTCATGCAGCGACATGTAACAATGCTCTTCTTTAGCATGAGCACCTAGGTAAGACACATCAGTACATTTGCTCTTTGCGGCATCTTGTAGTCTTTCCGTGATGTGTCTAATGGCTGTAATGATTTTCTAATAAAGGAGTTCTACAATAATTTTGATCAGGCGTTCGTGCGTCCATATAAGGTAACATCACATCATTCGTTATCTGCTCTGTGCTCCACCACTGCCTACTCATCTACACAAATAAGCAGACCTCAAAAGGACATTTCATTTTTGTCAGTGATACAGTAACACAAGCAGCACAGTACCACAGAGGGCAGTGCAAGTTCTTCATAACACCTGGTATGTGCAGCACAGTGAGTAGCGCTGCTGTCTCACAGTGCTTGGGTGATGTGAGAGGACGTGGGTTTGATCCCTGCTCAGTCTGTGTAGAGTTTGCCTGTTCTCCCCGTGCCTGCATGGGTTTCCTCCACGTGCTCCGGTTTCCTCCCACAGTTCAAAGACATGCTGTTCAGGTTCACCCATAGTGTGCGAGTGCCACAGAATGAGTGTGTTCTACTGATGTATGGGTGAGTGACCCTTTTGTAAGTAGTGTATCAAGCAGTGACAGAGAGAGTGCATTTCATTGATGTATGGATGAGTTACCATACAAGATGACTGTAAGTCGTGAGCAGGACTAGCAGTGTAAGTCACCTTGGTGAATAAGGTGTGTGGGCTGATAACACTACATAGAGTTGACTGGAAGTTGCTTTGGAGAGAAGCATCTGCTAAATAACTAAATGTAAATGTGCAACTGGGTTCAATATGCACTCAGTCTTTGTGGAGTTTGTATGTTTTCCCTATATTTACATAAATTTCCTCCAAGCACAACTTCTTTCCACAGTCCAAAGATGTGTTTCAGGTGAAATGATCAATCTAAATTACCTGTAGTGTGTGTGCATGCAAACAAATGTGTGTCGGCAACTACGTAATTGAATGATTTGTAATTGAATTGTTAAGTTTGTGAAATACTAGTAATCGAGACGTTCCATGCCGAGCTGGGGATCCAAGATGCCATTTACCCACATTATATTTATTTGTTACACACTGGCTTACAAATTGTTACTTTCTAGAATGCCCAGGAGGGGTGGGCAACCACTGGCCCATGGACCCCCAGAGGTTTTTTCTCCCTCAACCTTCAGTTGGGAGTTTTTGTTCCTTTCCCCGGTAGCCAGTAGGTATACTTATAGCTCTATAATAAGTTCTTCATTATGGTAGCCATTAGCTGACTGTCTTCTTTGTTTGTATCAATTTTTCTTGCTGTATGCCTGTGTTAAAGTGCTCTGTGTCACTGCGTGAGAATAGCGCTCTATAAAAATAAAATAAATAAAGAAATAAAAGGCATCCTGTCCATGTTTTACACCACCTAGCCAAGAGCCCTCTGCTGTAAAACAGACCAGGCAAAGTCTGGTCCACTGCAACAGTACCTTAGGGTAAGAGATTACTGATCATAAGATATACAGTATAGGACTGTTGCATGTTAGCAATATATATACCTTTTTTTTTTTTTTTTTAAATTTACCCTTAGTTCTCTTTACTGGGTGGGGGGTGGTGGTTTGTATGGCTCTCTCACCATTCATCAGCAGGTACTTGCCAAGCTTTATGCCTTCTGTCACCTGAACATTACTAGTTACCTTTATTCATTGAGCTGATAACATTGTCGCTTTGGAGAAAAGTAAGAAATTTAGGATTATTTACTCATTCATAAAGCTGAACAATTTTTACAGAATCAATTCAGGGCAAGTACATTGCTCAAAGGTACTACAAAAGGAGGTGGGATTCCAACCACCTAAAACTGATAATGAACAACTCAGTACATGAACAATGGAATTAAAACCCAATGGCTTAACAGTCCAGCACCTTAACTGGTAAACCATCTTGTCCCCAAGTAGAAGCTGTGAACACATTCTTTTGCAAGACTATGGATCTGAGAACTCTTCAGCTGTACTGGCATTAGCAGACCACTGAAGCAGCACTGTAACCCTAATCACTCACTCTCTGTAACAGCATATCATAAGGTAGTACAGTACAGAGCCTATTCTGGAAACATTCCAGGGCAAGTCAGGGTACAGGCCAAGCAGACACCAGTCCATCCCAGTGCCACACAAGCATTCACATAAGTTATTCACAGGAAAACACTAGGCAATTTAGCGTACCTATTAACCAGAAACATGCCTTTGTACTGTAGGAGGAAACCCTTAAGAAAACTGGAAGAACACACAAACCCCACACTGACTCAGAGGCTGCTAAACGTATGTCAAATTACACATGGCTGGCACTGGCTGATGCACCTGGCTACCTTTTGCTCCACCATGTTCAGTCTTGTCACTTAAGCATGACATTAAAGTTGTATAAAACGCTGAACTGCATGATGTGAGGGGGGGAAAAAAAGCATATGCTAAATTAATTAATGCAATGAAACTATGTACAGTTCCCCCAACATACATATCAAATTATGTATTTTTAGAACCTTGTTAAGTTTGTGAAATACTAGGCTTTGTACGGTAATTTATTAGATCTACACATCACTATACTGACGGCATCCAGTTAACCTGTACAGGAAATTACATTTGATAAAATATAAAGGCATATTTAGCTGTATCAGTAACTGTACCCAAACTCTCCCTGCTCCAGAACCCATCATATTTATGGCATCACACTTCCTTCAGGTCAATGTCAATCATACATGAGGATTTTAACCACAGGTCATACTCTGCCTGAAAGGCTGCCAATTTTATTCTTTACAGAGACACAGTGAAGTTCTGGTTACAGGTGGATCTGGTATTTGTTCGCATTCCCTGATTCAATGAACGTATGACAGAACCTGAACTGAAAGCCCCTAACATCTCATTAGAAATGCAAGTGTCCAGTGTAATACACAAACAAGTATTCAAAAAAATGAGGTGAAAAAAACTCCTAAAGAAATTGCAAAAGCATAAAATAAAAGTGGATGCAGTTAAATCACTTTTAAATACAAATTAAATTAATATCTCTTTATTACAAATTAGGTCACATGTAAACATGCAAATTCATTTTCAGTTTAAGATTATACATGGCTTTCACTGATAAATATCTGAAATTCATTGTAATTGCATTTACCTTTACAAACTAAGTGCAACAAAACCATTTTTGATGGCAGCATAATCAGTTGTCATCCTGCCAGATTCAAACATTTTTGTAATTCATGTGTAAACCTAAATTCAAACCAAAATCACATCACATACAAAACAAGGGTGACACATCATCTAGACTCATGTCTGAATTTCCTTGACAATGACCACAGCCAAAGAACAGTTCAACTTTAGAGTACTGCATAATAAAAAATAAACCTGCTTCACTGTTCCGTTACTGACTAGTACAGACTTCACTTGCACACTCGTGCGGTTTACAATTTTCAGATATTCACATTTTAAGTACGTTCAACAACTGGAGACTGCAAAAACAGACAAGGGGACCAAAAAATAAAAAGTGGATCCCCTGCATCTCCAGTGACTGAGGTGAAGTGGGACAAAACTGCAGCTGGATGAAATCCAGCCAGGTACCGGTTCACGGACACCACCAGTAGTATTGCTGACTATTAAATTTCCAAACTGCAATAAGTTTCACTGGGGGCTCTTGTTAGGGAACTGTAGGTAACAGTCAGCAAGCAGGAAAACTCCAGCACCTCACATCATGTAGACGGAGGTGATTTTGGGACTTGGGTCACATCAGATCAGTAACAAAACTTTAATTGATGATGTTGTGGCAGAATACACACTGAAAAGCAGAGGAACATCCTGAGGTGGTGGGATACCTGGGAGTCATGATCTTGTGGAGAAGATAGTGAAGGTGGAAAACTGGCACCACTGCTGGTGGTGGTGAATCCTAATGCAGAACCGGGAACCTGCTGTTCCAAACGGTCTAAGTACGCACCGACCGACCTCGTGGATGAAAGCCGGGACCTGGCAGCGACCCCGGGCGGTGAGGAAGTAAGTAGCTGTATGTGTGTGCGTGTGCGTGCGCGCGGCCTACCAGCCACGTTGGATAGCGCGGCCAAACGGACGGGTTTGGTGGGGGTCGTTTCTTTTACTTCGCCTAGTAGAAAGAACCGCACATCGTGTTACGGCAGCGAACACCGAGGACGCGGGAAGCCGAACCGCCGCCCGAATACGAATGTGTACCACAGTGTGATTTACTTAATCGTTCGCGCTTCGCGCACTTTCAGTTTCAGTCCAATACGATAATTGGAAGGGACGGACTAGGGAACGGAGCGAAGCCGAGGCCCGGGCTAGCAGCAACCCTTCGGCTTCGTTTCGGTCTCCGCTTCGCAGCTCTCTTACTTAGGGATATATTCCTACAACAACATGGCCTCCTGTCTGTGAGTCAGGGTTATTCACAAAGCGGGTCTCAATGTGCAGTAAACCGCCTGTACCCGGCCTGCGGAAGAGGGCGAGAACGGCGCCCACTGTGACTGACTCCGTCGACTCCTATCACTCCAACGAGTCGAGTGAGCTACCCGCCGCTCTTGTTATTTACCAGCAAAAAATGAAGCAACTCACTAATTAGTTCACTTACCATCGCCCTACCGTCGATGTTCCCCTCGGTCCAACCATGGAAAACGGTTCCAGTCGCAGCTACTTTTACGTGATGTTTCACTCAAGAGTTTTGTTCTTTGTTCCTCGGCTCTATGGCGAAACCGTTTCCCTCACAGCTCGGAATCGTCTCTTCCCGTCTCGTGCCGTCCGCGAGTCGCGTTTTCCGTACACCGAACTCCACCGTCGCAGCTGCGCTGAAGGGGAAAAATAACAAAACGTCTTCTGTGCGGTGTTCCGGTAAAGTCTTCCCTCTTGCAACAACGGCCCGACGCTCACAGTTCCGGGAGAAAATCGATCTCCACATTGATTCTATTCGCAATTGTTTCTGTAGCTATAATAATAATAATAATAATAATAATAACAACAACAACACCACACCGTGAAGTGAACGAACTTCTATTTTCTGTAGTCAGAAACTAAGTTAGTTATTAAATCCCTAGGCATTTCAATTACTGTCCATGCACTCTGACTCCACATACGTCGACGAAGCTCTTGAAATATAATTACTAATACTTGCCTAGGAGTGTACTGAATGCTTTATGTGAGAAATAAAAGCAAATTTAAAATAAATTCTTCTGCTGCATTGGTTTTCTTGTCTGCATTTCAATAAACTCTGTTTCACAACCATGTTGCATGCATGCAAAAAATAGTTTCAGTGAGGGAAGCTGTGAGAAGTCGAGAGTTCAGTTCCTCATACAAGTTAAGACACGGAAAGGAACGACTTTATTTAGTAAATAGGTTATATAGCCCCCGCCAGGAACAGATTATATATAAATATGACCATTAGTAATAAATAGTGCAGTACTGCGTTTGAAATTATCCAGTACATTTCATGATTCGTGCCCTGTGTGTAGCAATTCCTGGGTGGTATCGTATGCCTCGCTGACTAAAAGTACATTTTATTCCCTAAGGTATTCCCCATCTTTATTTAATTCGTCTTCTGCTTTTATGCTAAGGCTTACGTCAACATGGAATTCATGTGTAAATGTGAAACTTTTACAATAGGCATATCAAGTTCAAGTTTTGTCACATACACAATAATAACTAGTAACTAATAACTAGTACGACGTGCAGTGAAATGCTTTTCCGACTGTACAGAATAATAATATAATACAGACTGATAGAAGAAATAATATAAATAAGGCAATACAAATAATTTATTTAATAAAGTAGAAATTAGAAACACACCACAGAAAAAGAATATATAATGAAAATACGATTGAATAAATAATACAGTAAAGTAAGATTATATATATATATATATATATAATAGTGGTCTAAAAATGTGCAGATATATATACAGCCAAATCGTAATGGCGCCGGTAAGGTCGGTTGCCGTCATGACTGCTCCGACTAAACTTTTATCTTTTTGTACTTTCCTTTACTTAGCCTTTTTTTTTCTCTTCACCATTACTACTATCATAAAATATGGGTCATATATTCTGACCATTGTACTTCTACTTTGGTAAAAACACACTGCGTATATAGAACATATGGTACAAAGATTTTGTGTCAAAAGATACCGCTTTAAGGTTATTAACCCTTTGGCGGGTGTGTTATAATTCAATAGCATTTTTTGTTTACTGAAAATTTACATGAACGAGATTCCCTGTCCTTCCATAGTTTAGGAAGAAACACCTTCCTACCTTATGTTGTGTATGTGACACAGGTTATTATTAACTGTTGCCTTTGTACAAGGTGACTTACCATGGTAAGAATACAATGTTGAGCTCCTTGCAATGATTTATGCATTTGCACAGGTGGGTAATTTTTACTGTCTCAGTTCAGTACGAGTACCTTGAAAGAGGGTACAACGGAATTAGGTGGGATTTAACCCCACTTCCCTGGATTGCAAGAGACTGGCTCTAATATATACACACACACACACACACACACACACACACACACACACACACACACACTTTTCTGAACTGCTTGTCCCATACAGGGTCGCGGGGAACCGGAGCCTACCCGGCAATTCAGGGCGTAAGGCTGGAGGAGCAGGCGACACACCCAGGATGGGACACCAGTCCATCGCAAGGCACCCCAAGCAGGACTCGAACCCCAGACCCACTGGAGAGCAGGACCCGGTGCAATCCACTGTGCCACTGTGCCACCATGCCCCCTGGCTCTAATATACTGCTAGTTATTTCAACCCTTTTACATATTATTTACATTTATTGATTTTGCTGATAAGGGGTGCGGTGGCGCAGTGGGTTGGACCGCAGTCCTGCTCTCCGGTGGGTCTGGGGTTCAAGTCCCGCTTGGGGTGCCTTGCGACGGACTGGCGTCCCGTCCTGGGTGTGTCCCCTTCCCCCTCTGGCCTTACGCCCTGTGTTGCCGGGTAGGCTCCGGTTCCCCGTGACCCCGTAAGGGACAAGCGGTTCAGAAAATGTGTGTGTGTGTGTGATTTTGCTGATGCTTTTTCACTCTTGGTTGAGGCCACTCTGGATACACAGACATTCTAAGCATGTTACTTCAGCAGAAGTCCAAGAAAAACAAATACTGACAAATCCTCAGAAGGAAAAACAAAAAAAACACTGCAGGTAAAAAGTACACCAAAAGTGGTGTGAATAAAAAGAGGTGGGTGAAAATGTATGGGCAAACACACCCAAAAGCAATCCACTCACACAATATCACATCAAAAGCTTAGCGACAAACAAACAAATAAGAGAAAAAGACGGATAAATCCTTGAATATCATATAATTTTTAGAAAATTGTACTTAGTAACTTATCATAGTACCACATAGTAGTTTCCACCATATGTATTATTATAATCTGCAGTGTCAACAAAAGCATGGTATTTAACTGAGGGAGTGTGTGTGGAAAAAAATCAGTATAAGAACTGATTGTGCTTTTTGATCCATGTTGTGTCTCCATCTAGCGGTCCACAGGTGATCTGCAGGATTGTGTTTGGAGAGCAAAAGAAAATATTGGCCAAGGATGATGAAACTCTGATCATCATGGGATGCAAGTAGAAGCTGAAAAAAACATGATCATACCTACATGAGGGAAACTGTGCCTGTGATCTTTAAAGCTGCATTAAAACTTATATTAAGTACTGGGGATTTAACTCCCTGCTGATATCATTTCAAAGGATACGTTCTAACAGCAAGCTTGAAAATTGCCCCCCCAGTTTGCCATTAAAAAAGGATCATAAACCTCATAACTAAATATATATTCGTCTGGCTCTGGCATGAAGTAGAAATTTTTGTCTTGGTATGACTTATATCAACATTCCAGTCCTGATTTGATAGATTTAATAGAATAATTGGTAATGAACACAGGGCACCAGATTTTTCCTGTAAATTCATATTCATGTTCATCATAATTTTGACAATCCTATGCAGTGTCAAAAAAAGGTGACAATTAATTTATGGCAAGGCGCTTTTAATGTTGTCACTTTATACCAAACCACATTACACATTCAAAGTAAGGCCTGGCAGAAAGTTGTTTAGGTAAGAAAATCAAATAAAACTACAAACACCACTCATCTTTGAAAGAGACAGTGACTCCTTTTAGTGAGTAAATGTTTTAATGAAAATGGTGTGTTTTCTCCACAAAATGAAACTTGGATGAATATTTGAAGAGCTTTCTGTTTATTTATGAAGGATTTATAAAGGCTTTGTCTCCCTAACACATTATCCATACTACTATACCTTTATGCAGTCTGGGTGTTATGTGCTGCTTCAATGAATAAAATTCTAAAGAACTATCAAAAATAATGACATTAAGCCTACTGAGTAGCACTTAAAACATGTTTCAGCTATTTCTGCCGCTTTTCATATTATAAGAAAGTTAAAAAATATCTTCCCAAGAGTAAATATATGTATGATCTCCACAACTGTCTACAATACAATATGTACAGATTCACATATAGTGGTCATGCTGCCATTGAAACAAGGAGTAAAATACACAAGCAAGTGGCATAAAGTGTCATCATAAAAGATATAAAGACAAAGTGTATAGATAATATACTTCACAGATTTATTGAAACCCCAAATCAGTTTTCCCATTACTCATTCCAGTTGTATATTCATAAGTAAAAACCACAGCTTAAGCTTTATATATGGCAAATCCAATAATTTCATAAAATGAAATGTAAATTTCTTCTCTTCAGTTGCTTTCACTTGTATTTACACTTGCTTTAATGTATATATTTATATCTGTAAAAAGAAATTGTGATGTGAGATATGTGAGGGGAGGTTAACTGTGTTCTGCAGTCGAAGTGGTTACCGGTCCATGCCCTGCCCCGCCCCACGTGGAGGAGATATGCCGAAAAGTGAATATTGTCTTGATGACATGTTCGCCATTACAGTGCTAATGGTATTGGGTCAGTCCCACCCCAGCGCCCTCACCTCCTTGTCATTTTTTTTAATTACCTTTTCCAACTGTCTGATTTCATAACGTTCCCTATTTCTAGGAACATCAGGTAAAAATAAATTGATTAGTTCAAATGTTACATGGAAAACAGGAAAACATCTGAAGAGCCCAGCCACAGACCGCTATATACAGCTGGATACAGCATGTCTTCTTTTGTACATTTCCCCCCATATTCATAAATAGCATTGTCCTAATTCTAAAATCAAGTATGGACAAGACATTGATAACCTACAAAACATCTCCATAAAAATATATAGTATACTGTATATACACAGCGAAACAAAAAATGACTTAAGGTGTCACTTTGCAAAACAATCATGGAGCGTTTCTGTGCGTCACCGTCAGCAAATTACATTCGGGCTGAATTACTAAAAATGTACGACAGCACTGATGAATGTCTTGAAGCACCTAGCTCCGATTTTACAGGGAAGTCTAACAATGCCAAAAGGAACTCCAAAATAGAACATATAAATCTTTTAAAATATGCCATGTGACTTTCAAAGTTACACACGATGTGCAGTATTGTGAAATACACAGAGGTTAAAGGACAAACACTACCATGGTGCAACCGCTTAATTCCTGCTGCAGGAGTTAGTCTGTAATTTACAATTTGAGAATTAAAAACTAAAGTTTCGACAACCAGTGAACAACTTATGTTTCACAGGCTTTTTAATTGTCTTTCCACCTGGTGCTTGAAACAGTATGTATTAATAACATTTATATTTCACTACGTATTGGGTCTTTTTTAGGAAGATGAACCAAGCAATTCCATCACAGTATTAGTTCACATAACATTTTAGTTTTACTGGGAAATGCCAAAAAAAGTGTTGAATGAGTTTATGGACAAGTTAGTTTTAAAATCAATGAAAAAATATGCGGCCATTGTTGTTTTGGAGAAACCCGAATGTAATGGCCATGATGGTCTGCAGCAGGGCAACATACTTTCTTTTGAATACATTCATTTGTTAGCACTCTACCATTGAGAAGTGAAGGGTTGCTGTTTTAAAAAGCTGGATAACAAGAGCAAGTCTGGAGTCTTTTCTAATAACCTAGATTAATAAAATATATGCTTTATGTGTCCCTGGCAAATGAGATGCTAGATTCTAGGCTGGGTCCTTTAGACCCCCTGCAGTTTAGATTTAGGCCATGTCTCTCAATGGCTGATGCTGTTAAGGTGGAAAATAGCTACATTCTCCTCTAGGCTGGCACTCGCATTTGCACCTTTTTGGGATTTACGAATATTGCCAGCAGAACGCCGCAGTGCTCCAAAAGGCAGGGTTAGTGGTTGGGTGCTGCTGCATCTGTGAAGAGATTTTGCTATGCTTTGGGGGTGGGGTGGGGGGTGGAAGATGTGTTCCAGCCAAGATAAAGAATCAACAACTAATGAATATGGGTGAAAATCAGGCAACATTAATTTGCCCTCTTCTTTGCCTCACACAGCCCTTCCCAGTCACGCTGAGTGGCCGTCGCTGGTGCTCACTGATACCTGAGCTCAGTATCGCTGCTGGGAGGGGGAACTGTAGCAATACCTTGTGGTACCTGCTTCTGCTCTTCTCTGATAAAAGCCCATGCTCACATGAGGGGGGGGCAACTGCTCTCCTGGCTTGATAATCACCGATTGCCCTGGTACTCCCACACCATTGCTGTCTACCAAACAAAAGCCAAATCAACCAAAACAAACAAAAAGCTGTTTATTGACTCTTTGCATTACATGCTGTGATGGCCATCTTGCAGCTTCTGCCCACTGTGCTTAACTGTCACAGTCAATCTTTTGGAGTGGGCAATGGGCATGGACCTTGTAACCACTTCTTTGCAGGAAGAGTGACCCAAATTGGATTCTGGGAAAGCAGAGACCTGTGGGCACAGTAAGTCAACCGTGAGTCCCCAGCCGTAAAATGGGTGGTGGTGACTTATACAGGCTCAGCATGCACAATGGGAAGGTGCTTTTGTACAGTCATCAGCACCCTAGATGAAAAACAGCCAAATGATTGTCCAAAATTTTGCAAAAAAATAAAAACATAAAATTTGCAGAGCTGTGTGACAACCCATAGATGCTCTAGGATTGAATTTAAGTGAAATACAAAACATCTAACCCAGTCTGAGGATAGACAATACCAAAAATAAAAATACTTTTAATGATTTAAAAAAATAAATAATGGCATAATATTTTGACCGGACAGTAACAGCAAAGGTAACATTTAGCTTACAAATGATAGAGAAAATGGAAATTAAAAAAAAAAAAAGTGTCATAAAATTGAGTTGCTTGCAATACTAATCTAGTAGTGGAGGGTATTGGCCCTAGTAGAGATCCCACAAAGTCATGTGTGTGTGAACAGTCCTTTGGTGGCTAACCCACATAGTAAAAACACATTCCCACCGATGGTGGAGTACACTCCTCTGCGCCCTTCATCTTGAAGGCTAAGTGGCCGCATCCCCAAGGCACCTTGGATTAAGCCAGATAACGCAGCTGGGTATAGAACCACTCCTGTCCCAGGTTTGCGTATGATGTGTGTGCCAAAGATCAACCGCACCCTCCAAACAAGGTTTTCATGTAGAAAAACTCAGCAGAAGTAAGAATGTTAAGACTGGACTGTCTGGCAACTCGAACATGCTGTTACGAGGAGCAGTGATGCGTGATGGTCGAGTATGATGCCATCCTTGAACCGAGCCGTTATTTTTGTTGTTCAATACCAACTGAAATAACATGGATACAATCTAATGTCGAGTAAAGTAAATCTGTTCTATGCATGTATCATTTATGAATTAGAAAATATTCACACAGGCCATTTGGAATACCTGTGTCCATAACATTAATTTCAAGGCTGTTTGGGAGTTTAAGGAAGAAAACACAAGTGGCAGACTTTGGATACCCAAAACCAGGTGAAATAAATGGTAAAGCTGTGTGCTTCAATGTGACATAACACTGAGACGATTTTGCGAACTCCCAAACACCATGAAACATTTAACAAAAGCCATCCACAATACACAGTTGCTCAGCAGGGACATGTTGACGTTCCCTTTTCCCTGTTTGCCCCAATCTTTAAAAAGCCACCCCAAAGTGTGCAGATTACAGTAAACCCCCGGCTCCTGAATCCCTCTTTTGCATTGTTTGGTTAGATGAACCACTCTTTCTTGCTCTCGTCTATGGTCTCTGAGAAGTTAGGGTCATGTCCTATGATGGCGGCATCGGCATTATCAGCGGACTCCACGCCCTTTGCCTCGTTGGTGTGGTAGGTGCCCTTGTGACGGAACATGTAGCGAATGAGGAACACCAGTGTGCACAGGATGGTGAAGATCACCACGGCGATGACACCTGTGTGCAGAAAAAGAGGACAGAAGCACGCTGACCATATGTCAACACACATGGCTGTCGTGAATTTCCTGCGGACTTACTGTTGGAAGCGGGGTACGGGCAGAAAATCCCACGACTGAGTCCTACCTCCGATTATTGCGGAATTCCTGTTGACTCCGTCAGGTATCACTCGTTCCTCATTGAACGGGAAATCAGCGCCAGCTGGAAATGGGGAGGGGAAACGTTTTTAAACTCTCTTGAATACCAAAAATACAGTATTGACAGCTAGCCTGAAAACCATGAAATCACGTCACCCAGGAGCTTTGCAGCTAAGCCAAATATGTCACCAGTTTTCACAGGCTCAAAAACATGATTAAAAATTTCATCTCAAGTTAGAAATGTCAAAGGTTATGATGAGTCACAGGTTCTCTTCTGCACAGTGTGTCTCAGGACCCAGAGTTATAAGTAGTTCCGTAGCCACAGTTTTGATAAAATACACATTTTATTAATGTGGCTTTTCATGGACTGCACCAACATATCTTATGTTAGGTGTTCCATTTTGCTGAATTATAAGTAACATAAGAGACCAATATCTGGCTCATTTCTATGTTAATAAAACGGACTAGGGCTCCCAGTATGGTGATATTTTCAAACATTCAAGGCTCATTAAGCCTTAAAGAGAAAGATTTTGCTTCGTGTGCAGAGGTGGTATAACTTATTTCCTGGACCCCTTTTTTTTTGCAAACCACATTGCGATAATAGATTTCCCTTAACTAGGCAGGAACAGTGTTGTTATTTAATAGCCGCTTTTATCATCGCTGGTCAGTTCAGGCTGCTGAACGTGGATGGGAACCTTTAGGGATCTCCTCTAGACCTTCCACATAAAGTGTGCCAGGTGGAGGTAGGATCTGAAGAAAGTGGCTATGTGGCATTCTGGGAAATCATCAGAAGAGACAAAGATGCTGGCAGAAGGCAAAGCAGCACCTTCTATGTCACTGCTAGACAGTGTGTCGAATTGTCGAAATGAGCAGAATATTATATTAGATTGTGGATCAAAATGTGGGTTCTTTGCAGCTTTAATCAACACCTCCGTGATGCCCATGGTGCTCCTCCTTAAACTGCGGTGTGAGGAGGACTGTGGCCTTCACTGGGGCCTTAATGCCACTCAGGGAAACACCCATCATTCAAGAGTGGGATGCAGTGATTGCGTTTCGATGAATCCTCTCAGCACAGTCCTACTTAGATGGAGATGACTGAGCTGTGTGTGCTGCTTTTCATTATAATTCACTGTTAGTGCTTCATTACACAGCTTGACTATGAAGATCAAGAAACTGTTGGAGATGGGTGTCTAAACTATTTTAACAAAACACTATCAGCTCCCCCTGAAAGCTCAGAACACAGAAAATCAGAGGTGGCTAATTACATTTATTTAGCACTTTCTCCAAAGCAACCTCCAATGAACTCTATGTAGTGTTATCAGCTCACACATCTTATTCACCAAGGTGACTGACACTGCTAGATACACCACTTATGATGGGTCACTCATCCATACATCAGTGGAACAAGCTCTGTCACTCACACTATGGGGAAACCTGAACAGCATGTCTTTGGACTGTGGGAGGAAACCCACACAGACACAGGGAGAACATGCACACTCCACACACACAGAGTGGGGATCAAACCCACACCCTCTCACACCACCCAGGCACTTCAAGACAGCAGCGCTTACTTGACGTGCTACCGTGCCACACAGCAATGATTAATGTCTAAAAGAAGCACACAAGTGTTTTTTTTTTTTTTTTTGGACAATGCTCTGGCACCTCGAAAAAGCTGCGAGATTGACTTTTACAGCAATTTGTTCAATGTTCAGAATAGTCTATAATAAGTTAATGGTAATTTTTGTGAGAGTAAGGATTATGAGGTATAGTGATCGGAAAAAAGGTTAACCAATGTACATATATTATGAATGGTGCTGTAGTTCTGGGGGGAATGGCAGCGCAGCGGATTTGGCCTGTGCCTGCTCTCTGGTGGGGCTGGAGTTCGAGTCCTGCTTGGGGTGCCTTGCAACGGACTGGCGTCCCATCCTGGGCGTGTCCCCTCCCCCTCCAGCCTTGCGCCCTGTGTTGCCGGGTTAGGCTCCCGTTTACCGTGACCCCGCTCCGGACAAACAGCTTCAGTCGACGTGTGTGTGCGCTGTAGTTTTTTTTTTTTTTTAAATACACATACACCATCACTTCTTTGTCTGCAGAAAGCAGAGTGCATAACTATATAACTTTTCACATACATGTTTTAATTTTTTGCATAAATATAGCCTCTGGGCTTGTGCACTAGTTCAGTTCTAGTTTCTTTTCTTACTTTTCAAATGATTTTACCATAAGAGCAGGAAACAGAGGAACTGTCAAACTTTTTGGAGGGAAAAATTTTAATAATATTAAAATAAACTGCAATTCTGCTCAGTCTTGTTAGTACCGGATGGATGCAGTGTGTGGGCAGAGAGCAGGAGGAGAAAGTGACGGCTGGTCTGCTCGCTCCCGCTGCCAGCGCCACAGGGGCTGTGTGCAAGAGGCCGCCATGCTCTCAGGGCCGAGACTCTTACTCTGTGCCAAGCACACAGAGACCAGCATGAGCCAGGACTGCGCTAATCCTCTGCAGTGACCCAGCACCCGAAACAAGAAAGACCCTTCGAGAGCACACCCCGCAAGCCTACTCCTACGCGGAGAGCAAGCGGAGTCCGATGCATAAAATAACAATGTTAGCAGAGAATCCCGCGTGACTTGACAGTATTTGTGTTGCGGGAAGAGGAGGATTTCAGTTCTTAACCTGCACACAACACAGGCTGGATCATTGCCTTGTAATAGGGTGTAAACTGCAATGCAAACAGTACTTAAGGCAATGAAACGGATAGTGTTTCACTATAAACTGCAACATCAACTGGGAGAATGAGGCCTATAGATCTTCTGTCCCAGGCAACTGCTTGACCGTGCATCTAATAAAGACCTCGGATCGATAGGCCATTCCTCTAAGTGCACTGACGTGTCTGCAGTGCCATTCTCCAGGGAAATATCATGCAGGCTAAGCAACTGCCAAAGCTAAGCCACTGGAAAAGACTTGTATAAACACATTCTTCAAAATCCGATAGCACCGTGTTAATGCTTTGTGTTTAAAAGCAGTGTACGGCATCGCTACATGAATGAAGCTTTAAAAATTCATTTGATGCCTGGGATTTGCTGAATAGGTTCAGATGGGCATTGAAAAGTCACTGATGGCAAGATGGTAATGATCTGCTCAAGTATGCAAGGATATGAATCATGGTTTACTCTGTTTTGGAACTTCATCAAGGAATGGCTTTTGACAAGGGGTCTGGCAACAGAAGTGGATTTCATGGGGGGGGGGGGGGGGACAATTGAGTCTCAGTGGTCTAAATGGTGATCAGACTTGAATCAAAACATTTATTGTAAAAAATTGATTTTTACGAAGCTTACGCTGCACATCAGAACATGGCATTTTATTTTCTCATTTATTTAAAACAAGAGATTTGGTTGAACTGGTGACTAAATTGCCTTAGAGTATGTATATATGTATATATATATGTGTGTGTGTGTGTGTGTGTGTGTGTGTGTGTGTGTGTGTGTGTGTGTCATAGCCTGGTGATGATGTCCTATGCTTCTGGAATAGAATCCAGACTACGATGGTTCTGCATTGGGCAACATAGTGTAGTGTACAGAGATGCTGCCTTTGGATCTGAAGGTTGCAGGTTTGAATCCTCGTTACTATTATAGTACTCTTGAATAAGTTCAATTACTCCAACAAAAATTATCCAGCTGTGTAAGTGGGCAAGTACAGTGGTACCTCGGTACTCGTCGTTATTTGGTTCCGGGAGGCACCAAATTTTAAGGAATAATGTAAATAAATTTAATGTGTGCCCAAACCAAAGACAATGCACATGTAAAAAGATAGGGTTGTACATCATTACTTTACATGAGAAATAAACCTAAAAATTAATAAATACTTAGATTAAATAAAATAAAAACTTCACTTTACCTGTATTGAGAAGAGTCCATGGCCTAATGGGATGGTGGGAGGAGAGTGGTGAGGAGGATAGGTTACATGGAGTGTTGCTTGGAAGAAGAGTCCCCCTCCAATAGAACATATGTGCCTATTATTTCTTTTTTTTTGCTCAATGGTGGTGCGAATTAATTTTCTTTTCTGCTCAGCGCTATCACTGCTCATTTTCTTAGGACTCATGATGAGGAAAAAAGTGCAAAAATACACAAAATGACCAAAGAAGCCAAGACCGCAAGGGGATGTGCACAGGGCAAGAGCTACCGCGTGACTAACGCGTGACCCTTTGTTTTGGCTGGAATTCGTAGCGAGTCACGAGGCAATCGACACCGACAAGTTGTAGCTTGCGCATCGAGTACCGGGACGAAATTTTTGCGTCAAAATGCACCGAGTACCAAATTCGACAAGTTTCAAAGCAGTCGGGTACCAAGGTACCACTGTAATTGTAGGTAGCTTAACATTGTAAGTTGCTCTGGAGAAAAGCATCAGCAAATGAATAAAAGATCACGGTGCAGATTGGCAGGATTATATGGAAGGGACAAAGCAGCACAGTAAAGAATGCAATTCAGTGTTTTATTCAGCAAGACATATCCGACTAAGCACTCCTACCTGAATCCAGGTGCCATGGGTCTGTGGCAGCAGACATTGGTGGGATGGTCAGGGGGGAGGCCCCACAGTTGGACTCTACCAGTTTCCCTTGGACGGACACAGGGGCAGCGATGCGCGACCTCAACGCGGCCTTCAGAGGGGCGATGCCGTTGAACTGCACCCTCGAGAGGCAGCCCACAAAGCCCGGCGTGTTGTACTTCTCAATCAGGACCGGGTCGATCTGACCCGTTTCTGGGACCAAAAAAAAAAAAGAAAAGAAAAAAGATAAATGAAGCAAAATTAGAAGCCGATTGCACCCAGAGGCGAATCACAGCACCATGTGGAGAGCTTTATACAGAGCAAAAGAAAGATGGATGACGCAGAAGGAATGAGAAGCTTTACAGATGTATTACATTACATGCAATACAAAATCATAATCTCAGGCCACAAGATCATTCCTCCTTAATTTATATGCATTTCAAATTAGTCTCTGAGGGCTGCAGCATGACAACTATCCAGTTATAGTGTATTGCTAAAAAAAAAGTGTGTTAATCACGATCAATGTATGCATATCAATTTTGGACAGAGACTGCAAAATCTCCAGCTCACACTAATTTTACTACACTTTTAATTTTCCGCAACATAAAACATTAAATATTTTTACAAACCACACTCAATAGAAAACCAGTCAAAAGCTTTATCTTTTTACATTATGGAAAGTTAATTACATTAAATTTAATAAATTAAACCCTTCCAGACAGTTTCATAACTTTCGCTGATACTGTACAGCACTCCCTTCTTGTCAAAACAGCAATGCAACAGTACACCTGCCGACAGCTTCAAAGTCCAGCCAAAATTCAGATGCAGCTTACAGGAAATTTAAAACAAAGGCACTAATTCAAACTGCGCCATGTATCTTACATGTTTTAAAGAGTGTCTCGCTGATTTTCCAAAAAAATCCTTTTAAGTTCTGCAGTTCACCTCAATTTCAGCTGTTTTGCAATGGAATTTGAATTGGCTAGGATGAATTGCTCATGACAAACCCATTTGCCACGTAAAAAAATCATTTTTTCAATCTTCAGTGGCGCTGTTCCAAACATGGACATCCACAAAACGAATGCATTGTGTGTCTTTCCTGTAATGTCTTGAGTTGACATTCTTCTGGTTTGCCTTAACTGAAATTAACCAAGTCAGTCCAGTCTAAATGCAAAATTATTCTTCATTAGCGTGTTTAAAGAAACAGAAATTAAGCCTTGATTCAGTCCTCTTGCCTTTTCTATTAGTGGTTAATTATTCATACCCTGCTCTGGTAAACGTGCATATCCACGCAGCTTTTTTTTTTGTCTTTTTGTCATGGTCATTTCAGAGGTGTCAGTTTGCTCTTCTGTCTCACCCACAAAATGGAGGCAAATTAATGGCAGTGGTTCCCTATATAAAGTGATCAGAAAGTCTACACGGAGTAGAAGTGATAACTACTGAAGGCATAAGGCTTGTCGAGCGCTCAATGGACAAAAAGTCCTCCAGCTATGAGGACATTCATTCTGCAACCTTCACTTTCATAAATCTCAGACTGGTACCCAGTGCTACTGTCTGTACTGGCATTTATACCTGTAATCAGTTTGTGTAACTGTCATATGTTCTTTATGGAGCATTCAACACAGCACCGTCAATCTAAAAGAAACTGAGATTAAGTATTAAATATTAAATATTTTGCCACTACAGAATATCACTGTGTGTGTTGTAAATTGCCATAAAAAAGGGGAGGGGGGATTATGCCATTTCATTGAAAGTGGCCCTTGCAATTGCAGCGGATGAGTCTGGCTTAAATGACGAAATCTGTGGTCAGATGGTTTACTATAAATGATCAGAGGCTTGAAGGTAGCCCGTAACAGGGTGGACACAATTCCACAATGAAAGACCTTGAAAGAATAGTCTTTTCACGCAGACAACGTCCCTCAGGACTTTGTGCAGCAAAACCGGAAACCTCATAGCTGCTAAAAGCACCGCGTGAACTGACAGCGTCTCAGCTGTCAGACACCGCACACCCTGCACGACGAGTACCCACTGACGAAAACGTCCGTAAAAGAAAAATACAAACATATGCAACAAAAATAGGAAAACATAAAATTATACATATGTGCCAGGACTCAAAAGGCTATTCGTTAAAATTGGGACATAGCTTACGGCAAAGTTTAAACAACACCTCAAAAAAGGAAAAATAAAAATTAAAAAAACAGGGTATTTTTCCATTAATTATTTTCAAGCAAGAACTTTGAGTAAGATGAGAGTCCAAGAACCATGTAAATGTCACATGCATCTCAAAGAAAGTGACTTTCACCTCAGGGTTTACTCACAAGGACTAAGGTCATTGCGCTCATAATCGTTTCATGAATACTTCACATGACATTCAGTTTCCATGGCTTGCTTGTGAGAGAGAAAACCACAGGCAGATACCTTATATTGAGAAGGAAAAAAAAAACCCATGTCCTCCGGCTCAATACACTTCACGAGACCAATGGAAGGATGAAGAGAGCCCATGCTGACTATGGCTCAGATGAGCTCGACCGAAATGTCAAGTGTTAATTTGAACAAGAAAGGAAAAAAAGGGGAAACACTGATACTGCACAATTCAAACCGCATGTCTTTCCCACTAAACAGTTTAACTGAAATATTTCAAAAGGTCTGTAAAGTAATTAAAATCCTGACAATGGAACAAGACAAAAAAAAAAACAGCACCGTAAGAGACATTGCAATAAAAAAAATTTGTTACACTAGAAACTTCTAGTCTTAGTTTTTAACGAAAAGTGTTTTTGTAATGTGTCAGATGCCTTCACTCCTCACACAGATATACTACACACTGAAATATGAAAAATAAGACATTACTGCTATTTCACACGGCAGCAGTGTTAGTGTGCAACTATGCAATGAAGACATGACACACATTCACACACATCAGGGACATAAGTCAACAGCTAACACCCCATTTTCCTAGCTGGTGCACACTTCCACTGTAAATCAAACCAAGCCATTTATTATAAATGACTGATTACATATCCAGTCCACCCACTTCACCTAATGCATTCCTCTTGGCAGCTTGATTAAAATGACTATGCTATGGTGGGCTTACCTATGGTTTTAAATTGCACATTGCTTTTCTTTTTCTAGTAGAATTTCAATATTCAACACAAAATTCAGACAACGGGTTTTATCATATTCAGTGTGTAACGCCTCATACTGTAAAACAGTTTTGGCTGTATTACAGATACACATTCTCTTTTTAAGATGGGACTGCAGCCCATATGCAGGAGAAAATCTTAAAAGCAAGGGTGGGGAGACAGAAATTGGGAAAAAAAATACCCCTCCCAACTATCACTGTAAAAGCTTCAACTTTAATGTCAACGATTGCATCACTAATACCAACCACAATAACAAATGAAACAACCGGTGGTGAAAGAACAGAACTCCAAGTTTGCACTTGTCATTTTTGAATTTCTACAGTGTTTACAAAATGTTAATTCAAAGTTAGAAGAAACCAGATCACTGGGGGTCTTTCTTCATCTCCCACAGGTACAAAGATTATAATTTATCAAACTGCACTGAGTGCTGCACTGTACATGCTGGCTCCTTGGGGGACACACTATTGGGGGGCGGGGGGCGGGGTGAAGGTGGTTCTAGGGCTTGGGCGGGTGGGTCAATGAATGGGAGAGGTGGAAAAGAAAAGAGGGGGAGGATTAAAGGGTTCCCATGGAAACAAACAGATGCTTATCAAGGGGGATCGCGACAGGCAGACTCTCGAGAACAGAGGAAGCGTGAAAATGAGTGGAATGAATTAAAGGGAAATATCACGCTGGAAAAAGGCACTTCATGCCTCGGGTATGCAAACCAAGTCCCACAGCATGACTGCTGGTGCCTGACTGACCCCCTTCGTGTTAGGGTGTGAAGGCGGACCGCATTCTGCGCCGCTTCACTGTGTGTGGAGAGAAGGAGGAGGAGGAGCTGCTCTTTCGATTACACTGCGTGATGGTCCCGAATGGTAATGAGCCCCCATGCTGGATAAAGGCTGTCAGGCTGCATGTGGTGACAAATACGACCAAGAGAGCCACAGGGTGGGCCAGGGCTGGGGAAAGAGTAAGGGTAAGGGCACCCTAACCTCCATCCCCCATCCCAGGATTGCAGGCACAGGGCCAGAATTAGAATTTACTGTTTCACCTGCCACCCCCACCCCAACACATGGTTGGTCTCCCTCTTGCGTAACATACAATTTGTAATTTGGGGAATGGGGGGAAACACTCCATCTCTTGTCAAAAGTTACCAGCTCAACAGCTTTCACTGCAAACCACATTACAATGAAAAATTAGGTAAACCGCGCTTTCTAGAAAGGGAAGACCGAGCCGCATTTCAGGCGCATGCTAAACACAAACCACGACAAGAGGAGACGCCGAAGAGAACAGTACTGACATGCCATTGGCACGCGGACCCCCGCAGTGACCGCTGCAACTCCTTCACTGCGGAACACAATGGCTGTGCTACCTGTTTGTGTGGCGCCTCTGTCCTGCTCCCCCTCTCTCCGCTGACCGGACTTCTCTTGCCCTCCTCGCTGGAGCTGTCGGCCGCCGCCGCCTGGATGTGCCTCTCTATCAGCCCCGGCCAGGAGAGCCCACGTTAGCCTCCTCTCGCTCCGCCACCGCCTGTCTGCCTGCAGCCTTGGCTCGCGAGCTCTGAATGCAGCCAAGGCGCTCCAGCCCCTCGCCACACCCCCCCTCCCCCCACCTCCCACCTCACACCTCCCACCCCCGCCTCACACGTAGCCTGGGAAAATCCTGGAGCCTGGAAGCGGATCAGGAGTCCACGCTGGATGCGACTGATGATGTCACACAGTGTCCCCTTGCAAAGGGGGGCTGGGCCACACGAACCCTGCCCAGCATTCAGCAAAATCCACCACAGCCCACTCTGAAAGGGACCAGAACATGTCAACTGGTGTGTTCTGATCAAAAAACAACCAGGAGACCAGCTGGTAGTGGTAATGGCTGCTGCCCCTTGTACAAAATGGTCGCAAGTTGGAATCCCACCTCCAGCTGTAGTACCCTTGAGCAAGGAACTTACTTTAAAAAAAACATAAATCCAATAAAATCACCCAGCTGTATAAACAGGTAAATAACTGTAAGTCGCTTAACACTGTAAGTCGCTTTGAAAAAAAAAGTCAGCTAAATAAAGGAAATAATGTTTGGAATATCACAATTAGAATAAGAGCAGGAATATTAAGTGGAGAGCATATGGAGGTGAAGGATTTATTTTTATTTATTTAAATTAAAAATTTTTGGGAAGGTCTTGACTCACCCACTTTGCATATAAACAGAGACTCATTACCTTTGGCTTTGCAAAATATCAAACACAGCAACATGCAGCATTACCAATGAGCATTAAAAGGGTTAAACTGGCTCTACTGTAATATCTGAAAGGTCTTTTCACAGCATAATCTGTCACTTTCTACTGCTCTATAAGAACAGGGTTCAAATCCTGGCGATGACATACAATCTCCTCCTGGAAATCAAGTCTCTGGCCTTAGGTCTTTTATACTGTGCTGTTTAATCGCAAATACTTTGGTGATAACCCAGGTGTGCGTGTGTTACTAATGGCACTCTGCTGCTGAATTTCACACTTTCCTAATCGCACCTAATACTAACAATACTGTTTGACACTGTTCAGTTCCATACACTAATTTCTGTTTGCTACAAAGCTAGATTCTGTATGTACAGTGTACATTCAGCAATATAAATTAAAACATATACAAATATCACTCTGATGAGAACAAACAAGTTCAACTGGTTTATTTTTAACTTATTACTCGCTGGCTAATAAGCCTTCATTAAGCCTACTGATAGATTTCCATTAAAACATACGGAAGCTCAAGGCTGAAACATTTAGAGCGCAAAAAATTAAACCAATTTCACATCAAACAATGGCCCCAAATTGTTGACTTTTTTCCACAAGATAAATTTAAAAACATCTTCAGAGATAAATTCCAAAAGCCACTGCCTGTTCAACTGAGATAAATGTATTTTTGTCCATCTAAGCCCAAATATACACACAAGCCACCAAGTGAGCTGGGGTTATCAAAGCATGATAAAGGGCCACCAGCCCTGGGGAGAATGAGGTGTGGTGTTGCCAACACTTGGGGTTTGGGGGGTGTCACTCTACAGGAAGCAGGCTGTGAGCTTTCTCTGGACTGCAGGGAGCCATCGATCATAGCAAAGGGGTGGGCCTGCGCAAATTACATCCCGTTACAGTGACAGCGACCTTAAATAAATTTTAACAGGGCATCCACCCATTTGTATTTATAGGGTGTTATCACTCTAAATCACGTTGAGATGTGAGCTAATACCTGGGAGAGGGAGTTTAAGGTTCAGCGGTACAATATCCATAAAAGTGTAGGTGATGAATTAATTAAATAAACGATTGCCTTCCCAGTTTTCCAGCAAGTATGACCTAACTGCACCGTTGTTCCTGGAGCTTGAAACAGCGGTGTATGAGGTATGTCACTTCAGCTGCACCAGGATTCCATCTGCACTCTTGATGAGATTTCGGTGAATTAATGCTGAAGGGAGATGCCGCAATGGGTAGCTTGTGCCTGTGATTTAAGAGCAGGCTGTCAGCAGGGAGTATAGAGCAGTGGTTTTTTTTTTTTTTAGAAAAAAAAGGCTTTTACACAGTTTGGTCCTCAGATCCCTAGATCTGATAGATCCTTAGATGGCAACTAAACGGTTAGATATAGCTGAAAGGGAAAGAGGAAAATATAAGAAAGCTGAGCAGCCTTCGATTGAAAAGACTCACTATAACTCACGTCAGATACTAACTAAAGGCTTATTTCCTTGCATTTACTTGGCAATAGAGCTGTCTTTGTACTGAAAAAGGTGAAAATAGCTGCATTCATTCTAAGCATCACTGAAAATGAACTTCACATCACCACGTTGTTGCTCCAGCTGTCACTTATAGAACCACAACGGCTTTGGATGGTGAAATTTATTTGCCACGAATCTGGCGTTTGTTCATTTCGCAGCAAAGTGGCGCATCGACACTGGGGTTATTTAGTATGCCACTGGTGTGTTGATCGAGAACCGATTAAGAAAACACCAGACGGCTCAACAATGGGAAGAAAAAAGGTACAACGTGGCCCACAACGTGTAGAAAGACACACAGCATCCGCACACTGCCGGAGACCGAGCTTGGGATGAGCGCAGCTGCTGTCGCACCATCATGCAGCACCACAAAGGGCTCCTCAGCAAACCCTGAAGCCTTTGTGCTCCATGCAGATAGGAGCACTGGCAGCAGATGATGTGCAACTGTCACCAGCTCCAAGGGAGCATTTTTAACACCTCACAGGAAATAAACACCCCTCCAGCACCTACGAAAATAATGGCCGATAGCTATTTCTTCAAATGCTCGTTTCGGTTTTCAGGAAACATCAAAAGGCAATGTTCAAATGTTTATTTTCAGAAAGATTATTTGTGTCTAGAAACTTGCACAGAATAATCTGCAGAGGCGATGGCTATTTGAACATTCTTTTTTGAAGTTATTTTATTTTTTGACATTTGGAAAAAGGTGGATTCAAGACATGGTAATTGCCAAGTAAATTGCTGCACATTTTGTTTTCCTCTTAGGATTATCCTGTTAATAATGTGCAGTGCAATTTTAAGTGTTTTATATTTGGCTCTAAAATGTAAAGCAACCTCTCGAACTGTGGTGGAACACTTGTTCTTCACAGCACTGAAGTTTGGATGGTTATTGGCAAAGACAGCTGACAGACTTTTTTGAATTTGAAGTGTCATATCACGCCTGTACGCAGTCTGCTCATGTTATTAGGACAGTATTTTATGAATCCAGCTATTGTTCAGCACTTGGAAAATAGAACAAATGCAGGTATTGCTGACTTGCTCATCTTGCCTTGCATGAGAACAATTAATGCACCCATCTTGTGTCAAAACTGTGGTAGGGAACCACAAAATCCGATCATCTATTTGTATATCTATATAACCATTTTTTTTGTGGAATTAATTTGAGGATTTCTTAGCTGAGGATAAAACCCTGTAATTCCAGTATTTTAGCAATGATACTTTAACCTTACAAATGTAATAGGATTATGGCTTCTGTAGAGAATACCTCTCCTGGCTCTGCTTGTGTGAGATTTTTTGGCTGTCACAGCTTAGCAGTTGCCATTTTATTTGCTAACCACTGAACACAGACATAATAAATATAAAAGAAAATCCACAAATCACGCAGCAGGGTGAAAAAACTGTACACAGAGATCCGTATTACCATCTGCCCTTTACATTCATTCATTTAGCTGATGCTTTTCTCCAAAGTGACTTACAATATTAAGCTACCTACAAATATTTACCCATTTAAACAGCTGGGTAATTTAAGATAAGTGCCTTGTTCAAGGGTAGTAAAGTCGTAGATGACATCTGAACCAGCAACAGCTCTAACCACTAATTTCCAGCCGCCCCTACAAATTTATGAATGGTTACCTCAGGTCCTTTATCCATCCATTATCGATAATCACTTGGCCAGTCCAGGATTTAGGTAGTCTGGGGTTTATCCAAGAAACATAAAGGATGTTTCAGGGTACACCAGAACACCAGGAATGCCAGTCTATCACAGTGCAGCAACACCCAAACGGTCATTCATTGACACACGCGCACACACAGATAAACTAAAGGCTATTTAGAGGCACCAGTTCACTCGAAACGCATGTGTTTAAGCTGTGGGCGGAAACCAGAGTACCAGATTTGCATCCAAGCCCAACCCCATAGCTCAGGCACTGTGAGGCACCAGCACTACCCTCTGTGCCAATCTGCTGTTTCATGAAACAATGCACATTTGTAATTTGACTATGTAAAGGGTCATTTAGAACATGACAGACAGACCCACGCCCGCTAACTGTATTTAACCTAAATACACAAAAATCTAGTATGCAGAAAGGAACAAATCACTCTTTCTATGTTATTAACCTGAAAGAAGAAACACTGGAAATACATTTGGTAAATTATGACACGATGAAATTTGCACTTGTCCGGGAAGGTAGAATGGATAAAGCAGGCACTGTGAGGCCCAGGCCGCCTGACATCACAAAGACTGATGAGCTAGAACTGAATGCAAATCAGTACAAATAATATCATCCCTCGGGACAATAAACCACAGGCTGATTTAATTACAAAGCACAGTTTCCTGCAATTACTGCAATTCACACAGTTTACCAACAGTTTAACAGCTGCAGCCACTGTTTATAAAATTGATTGTTTTTTAATTTGCTTGTCTCAAACCACACAGTTTCTTACAGGGACCATGGATTTAGTAGCTGACCTCTGGGTCTTAGAATATAGTTCATATCCATCTTAACTCCTTCTCCCATAAAAATGTTCTGTGCTATGCCATGATGTGGGGATATGCATCTCATCAACCTTCATTATGCACTTTGGAATTAATTAAAAAATAATAGAGCAAAAGGCTGTCAGTGGTGACACAGGTCATTACTGAATATAAAAGCTAATATGACACAAGATGTCTTTGAAACTATTGTCCTCATACAGTAATGGCTTTAAGATGCTCTATAACCGAATGCTACCCGACTATCAGATGGCATGGATTTTGTACCCAGGCCAGATGGGGTAAAGATTCGAGCGGTAGGGGTTATATTTATGCTAATTTTTTAATAACAAATGTTGGATTTCTATGTCATTTTCAGTGATCCATCTGAACAATGTACTTATGGTTCATAAGTTAACAACTTGGACACAAACGTGTCCTTACCCAAAGACTGTGGAAGAAGGATATTGGTGTTCATACCTCAGAAAACTGATTTTAATGACTGTTTTCATTAATTTCACTACCAAAAAAAAAAATTACATTATAGAATTATATTAAAAATATAAATTGGCATCACATACCCTACAGAATACATATCAGCTATTTTCAGACATGTACTTTCTTCCTTAATATGTCCTGTTTGTATATGTGTAGCGCAACCCTCCGTTTACCTGACTATAAGGGTGGTGCCCTGGGTTCTATTCTTCAAGACCCTGGTTATTGTCTATAAATGCATCAGTAAAACTGCTCCCAGCTATTCACAGGAGTTGATCAGTCGCTACACCCCAGCCAGACCCCTTAGTTCGTCTACTTCAGCTCGCTTGGTGGTCCCGTGTATGAAAGGTAGAGCACGGAGGTTCTCGGTTCTGGCTCCCTTGTGGTGGAATGACCTTCCCCTCTCACTCAGAACTGCAGAAACTTTCTACATTCAAGAAGGGTCTGAAAACTCACCTTTTCCGGACCCATTTTGCCCAAGATCTCTCCAGCTCATGCATGGTGTAAATGTTCATGCACCGTAACTTCATGATCGTCCCCAGATAAGCCTTTGCACAGCCGCTACTCTGGCATTGTATGTGATTGATTGTGTATAGGGGAAAAACAAAACTGGTAGGAGGGTATCAGGATTCATCTATCCTGTGTTTTATGCACCTACTCGAGCGATGAACATCAGTGCATAAAAGTGTAAAATAAACTAGGTTTACTTAGAATCACAGGTCTGCAGCCCTCCTGTCTCTGCAATTCAATTGTGTTTTTGCTGAGATGTACGTCGCTTTGGACAAAAATGAAAAAAAAAAAAGGCGTCTCTGCTAAATGAATAAATGATGTAAAATGTAATGTAAATGTTTTAACAACTAAAATGTTATAAACAAACTCAAACAGCTCAGTAACACAACAAAAATGTCAAATTTATTAGTTTTCCCAATGGAGAAGAACTTGTTACCGGGCCGAAAATCCCGTCACGTCAGTCTCTGTAATAAATGCAAATAACCACAACATCATGAAGAAAATACAAAAACAAAGTACAAAATATAATGAACAATAATAATCTCATTACCCTTCTCACAGACAGACTAGAAGTTTCGAACCTTTTTACTCTCGCGCACAGTGTCTCGATTCTCGAACACTCCCGCAGTAGTATTTCACCATATGCATAATAATAATACACCCTCGTTGTCGTTGCATTGCAGGCCTGATCGCAGCTTTTCGTTTTGTACGTTGAGACCGAAGAATAATGGTCGCTTCACTCTGCGAGTAAAGACAAAAAAAGCCCGCAGTTTACCTCGTCACGTCAGCCGTCCACTCGCGTTCGGCAGCAGTTAAAACTCTAACGATGCCCGGACCGAGAAGAACAGCCGGTAGCGCGAAGCGCGCGGCTGGGTCTCGAGACTCTCGCTCCGTCACACAGGCTGAAATTCGCAGTTTCCTAACAAAATCGTTGGACACAAACGACTACACCACGGTCCGGAAACTTATCTCCAACTCTCGACACAACACAATGAAAATGAAACGACAACTCACTCTCTCTTTTCGGTTGTATTTTGGAGCAACCAGAAAACGTCACCTTCTCTTTCCTCATACACCGCAGCATTCACACCAGAACAGCCCACCTCTCTCTCTCGGACCCTTCTGGAAGCGTCTCGAAACTTTTGCCGTCCCTTCCATCCCTCTTTTCTCTAATTGGTTTCCCCCAAACCAAAACCCAATCAATTTGCAATAAATGCAACACTGACATCAAATGTAGGTTGTACCTGTTCCAACGCGTGTTGGCACGGCTTCAACCAAACTATATATTGAAATCGTGAACTTGATTTAAACCTTCCAAAGAAAAAAAAAAAAAAAAACAACAAACTAGTAGCACCACGGGGCTACGTATGTATCAATACATGAATAAATGCATAAATGAATTAAGGAATAAACAAACACAGTGGGTGGTGAGGAAAATATCAGACTATATGATCAGTGCTAACAGACACGTGGAAGTAATTGAAGTAAAGAACTTTTTTGTGTAATGAAGAAAAAAGCCTGTAAAGACAACCGAATGAATGAATGATGCAACTCCATGCTACAATTATTTATTACAGTGAAATTTCTGTATTTCTGCTTTATGTATTCATTTGTTTTCAATTTTAGCAGATTTGTTCATCAAAACATTTTCAGATCCCCCCCCCCACCATCTTGCCATCTCGGTATCTTCACGCTATTTTTTTCAGGTTGCTGATTCTTTCAAAATTAGTTGCAACTTTGCTGATACACTTGCAAGCTGAGCACTGTGGAAATGTTGATTCGCTCCCTCTTACATTCTATGTTAAGCACACTGTGCTATATAAGAATAAAATGAAATGATGTGAAATGAATCCATCCTTCCATACCCTTGCTCATACCTCCGAGAAACTGCTATGGTAGGTGCTGTGCCTGCTGACTGCAGATGTGATCTGCCTGCTGCGTAGACTAAAAGATGCTTCAGACCCAAGAGGTGGTGTCAGTGGAAAGCACCGGGGCGCCAGATTCGCCCTGGTGCAGCCGCTGTGTCTGTGGAATGCCAAGTGTCCACGTCTCGCTCAGTCCTTCACCTTCACAATCACCTGTTTCCACGGCAGCAGCGATTTTCAGATTTCACACTTATGCAATCTATGTGCTCGATTCTTGCATCTCTGCCTGCGTGACTGCGCTCCGCAGTTCCCAATGAGGAATAGAGAGCTCTTCTGTGCCATTGTGCTCTACTGCAATACGTGACCTTTTGTGTCCTTACTGCTGTCACAGCCTTACTTTCTCTAAAGCTCAAACTCACACACACACACACACACACACACATTGCCTGAAACCACTTGTCCCAAGCGGGGTCGCGGCAAACCGGAGCCTAAGCCAGCAACACAGGGTACAAGGCTGGAGGGGGAGGGGACACACACCCAGGACGGGACGCTAGTCCATCACAGGGGAACCCCAGCAGGACTCAAACCCCAGACCCACCAGAAAGCAGGACCCGGTCAAACCCGCTGTGCCACCGCACCCCTTTAAGCCCAGACTTGTATTTTTTTTCCTTCATTTACTCCCCAACTTCTTGTTCAGTTCAGTTCTCACCCGCTGTACTTGTCAGCTATATTCCCCAAATCAAACAAGCAAATAAAATTCACAGATACAGAAGGATTTCATCATCCTTTATGGAAATTTTCCATTTTGCATAAATAAATGCTGGAGAGTAGCAAGATAATTCTTCAACTCTTTGTCTGCGGTACCGAAAGGGAAAAGTGCGTATGAATTATAGTCAAGCACGTTCTCAACAAATCCACAATAACAGTAATACGTAAGTATGTAGATCGTGGCCAGTAGCAGAAAAGACACCAATACAAGAGAGCCTTTATCACTGACCAAAAAAAAAGGATACTATCCCTTTGTCCCTTTAAGTGATTGAATAAAAAAAAAAATACAAAAAAGCAGGGAAACTCACAACTCAGCTGTGACCAACAATGCACACACAAACAAAACCCACATTCAGTGGAACTATTGTTCTACTCATACCCTCCTGTCTGCTGATCGACTGCCTCTTAAATCATCCGTAGCAGCATACCGGCGATGGGGCAGCTGGTTATCATTAGAAGACAACAGGCAGCCAATCAAGTCTAAACCCTGGTACCACCAGCTTAGAGGATAAAAAGACACATTGCAGCATTCACTCCCAAAAATTCACTGACCATTGGCACTTTCTAGCATACGCTCAATGCACTTGATGCCATGTGACACCTGCTGCCCCCCTTGCCAACCCAAAGTGTAAATTGTGCTACATGTGCTTTACATTGCTGTGTTGCCAGGGGTCACCGTGTTCTGAGCAGACATGCAATAAGTAGCACATAACAGATCATCAGACTGTATTAGCATCACTGCAGAATTTTACAATGAAGATGCGTTAATCGTCTGAATCAGCTTCAGGTCCTTTGGCACGGGAAACAGAGGCCAGATAATGCAGCTCACTAAATGAATTCAAAGGACGTAACTGTGTTAGCCGATGAGTGTCATCATGTCACGGAGCCAGTTATTCTCTTTCTCCTTTCTGGAAGAGCAGAATGGTAGCTCTGGGACAACTGTACACAAATATATACGTATATACGGTATATACATTTGTATGGTTACATTCTTCAATGGGGGGGGAGGGGGGGGGGGGGTGTGGTGGTGCAGCGGGTTTGGCCGGTCCTGTTCTCTGGTGGGTCTGGGGTTCGAGTCTTGCTTGGGGTGCCTTGTGATGGACTGGCGTCCCGTCCGGGGTGTGTCCCCTCCCCCCCTAGCCTTGGGCCCTTTGCTACTGGATTAGGCTCCGGTTTGCCGCCATCCCCCTCGGGAGAAGCAGCTTTAGCCAATGTGTGTGTGCATGTGTATATTCTTCATCATTATTTTTTCTATTTTTCTGTTAGCTGATGCCTTTCTCAAAGGTGACATACAGGGATAGGTTACACACACACACACATTATCAGAACCGCTTGTCCCTTACAGGGTCACGGGGAACCGGAGCCTACCCGGCAACACAGGGCGTAAGGCCGGAGGGGGGAGGGGACACACCCAGGACGGGACGCCAGTCCGTCGCAAGGTACCCCAAGCGGGACTTGAACCCCAGACCCACTGGACAGCAGGACTGCGGTCCAACCCACTGCGCCACCGCACCCCCGGGGATAGGTTAATGCATGGCAAATGTAATTAAACACAGTGAAAACGTGTAAACTGAGCGCTGTAGTTCTGCTACCGCTCTGGATTTTTTTAAATCTCTTCTTTTGGTAAGCAGTATCATCTGACTTTTCTGCTTAATGCCATTTTGCTTCACCATCTGTAATGATAAAATTAAAATGGATTTATCATCTACCATTTGACTGGTTCGTGTCATTTCAGTTTAATTGTTCAGAAATGAAGGTATTTTTCCTCCATCCTTCATTATTTAAGATATAGACTGAAAATTGGAGATACAACACTTTTTTCCGACTTCTTTTTACGCTCTTTTGAAAACAGAAATAAGATGCATTATAATGCCCAAAATTTAAGCACTTATCTATTTAATAGGGATCGTATAGAGTTATCCTTGGGAATGACATCCCCGGTGAGAGACCGGGGTTTCTGTACTGTGTCTGTATTCTTGCTGTGGATATCTTGAGTAATTGAAAATGAATGGTGTTGTGGGTGCGACATTATTTCAGCACATTCCAGGCTGCAAATCTCATTCATCATGAGAAAATGGCAGGAGTGTTCATAGGAGATAACAGGTGCTGTCAGCACTGATTTTTATTTGTGAAACACTACTATATATGAAAAAAAAGAGTAGAAAAAAGTTTGTCTATGAAACAGACACTTTGTAATTCCAAGGCCTGTCCCTGAGCAATAAGAATAATGGTGAAGGAGTATCGGAGAGAGAAAGAGAGAGATGGGAACACGCTCTCCTGCATCTGTCATCTGCCATTCATGATAACGCCAGGCATGCTGAGCAAACAGCTGAGGGTTGAACCGTCTGATCGATACCCCTTAGACAGCAAGCAGCAATTTGACTCAACAGCGGGGATGCTATAGACTTGTGGGTCTACGGACTTATGTTCCTTGTGGGTTTAAAATGATCCAGGAACAATAAAATGCCCTGCAGATTAATGTGAGAGCAGGTTGTCTGTTTGGCGCTGATGGTCACGCCTGGGTTTGAGAGATTGCCGAAGGACGACGCCTGAAACACTTTTTTTGTTTTTAAGTATGTCGGGCTCGTTGTTTGGGCGACGGATTCCGAGGTATGGAGCCCCTCCATTGCCAATTGAGATGACGGTGACACGTTCTTGCCAGGACATCCGTGAGGCACCTGCCCGTCAAGGTGGCGACAGCCGCTCTACTCCTTTGGGTAGGGCCTGGACCCGGAGGTGAATGAACATTGGCAGGGAGTGGGAAAGGAATTTTCAAGCAGAGCTGCACATTGAGAGTCCAGAAGCTCTCCCTTGGCCAGTAGACACCAGCCCATATATCCCGTCATGACCTCTGAGCTGCTTCATATAAGCTGATGACTCCAAACTGCCGTTAATGAGTGTGTGTAACTGTCCTGTGATGGACTGCCATCCCGCACACAACATGCTTCTAGGACAGGCTCCAGACCGCCAAGACACTGCACAGAACAAGAGGTTATTGACAATGGAGGGATGGATAAAGAGGAACGCCTCATAATTGTCGCTCTCTGCTACATTAAAAAACTTTGGATGCTGAGACTCACAGTGGCCTACATGACTTCACGAAATAGATGCTCGTATCACAAAAGACAAAAGGTGCTCAAGTGAGCTAAAATTTCAAGTTGAATTTGAAGCGGCTATGATGACTGATGACACAGGCTGAGACCTGATCTACAGCAGGACACTCCCATGTAAAGGACGACCATTGAGATATTTACACACTGGGGCTCCAGCCCCAGCTTGGGTGGAAGGATAATTCTGTCAGGGAGAAGATGCAGTGGACCAGCAACGGAAGAACTGGGGTCTGATTCTCACACATGGTGAACTGTTATATCATGGTCTTTTGGGGTCTGGGGTCCATTGATTTACTAACAGAAAGTGGGATTCTCTGTACCTTCTGTACCATCCATGGAAATTCTATTGAAATTATAATTTTGCACAGCACTGCCATCCTCATATGGTGGACACACTGCAATGCTGAAATGGGAAGGCCTTTACCAACCAGACAGAGAGGACTGGAAAAGTCCCCCAGGACAAATGTCACACCCCAGAGTGTGATGCTGTATTTCATTCAGATGAATCGGATCAAGGAAATATGCCGAGCCGGGCTGCTTGACTTTCATGGGGCTCTATCAGAGCAGTTGAAAAGGAAATTTCTAACAAAATGGATTTTGCTTTAAACTAGAAACGAACCCAACAAAGACATGAGGAGTATGTATGGACAGCTGGTAGCATGAGGGTTAGAGCTACTACCTTTGGATCCAAAAGCTCCAGGTTCAGTTCCTAGCTTTGGCTGTAGTACGCGTGAGCAAAGTACACACACATTGCCCGAAACCGCTTGTCTTGAGTGAGGTTGCGGCAAACCGAAGCGTAAGCTGGCAACTCAGGCCTGGAGGGAGAGGGGACACACCCAGGACAGGATGCCAGTCCACCACAAGACACCTCAAGCAGGACTTGAACCCCACACTCACCTGAGAGTGGGACTTAGCCAAACCTACTGTGCCCCCTTTTGAGTAAAGTACTTACCTTAAATTGGTCCAGAAAAAAAAAAAAAAATACACGGCTATATAAATAGGCACATAATTGTAAATACCTTAACATTATAAGTTGTTTTGGAAAAAAAGACACCAGCTAAACGAACATATGCATGTATGTAAGAAACAACCCCAAAGCATGCAAGGCCCTAATGAATAAATCTCCTTTTGTGACTCAGATATAAACAGCACTGTTTAAATATTACTACTTATTTTATATATATATATATATGTATATATACAGTATGTATATGTATAAGTTAATATACAAGTTTGTATGTTACAGCTAGATAATTTCTACTGTAGCAGCTTTTGGGGTAAGTACCTTGATGGAGGATATGAGAGTGAGAGCGAAGAGCAGAACCATGACCTTCTGATCGCAGTAGGACAACCCTACCCACTACTCCTCCTGCTGCCCCATTTTAAGAATTAATCTAATTAATTAGGTACCCTCCATTACTTCATGGGATGGGTTCCTTGGTAGCAACTGGTAGGGCAGTGGTTAGAGCTGCTGCCTTTGGATCTAAGGGTCAGAGATTTGACTCCCACCTCCGGCTGTAGTACCCTTGAACAAGGTACTTACCCTAAAATTGCTCCAGTAAAATTACCCAGCGATATAAAGGGGTAAATCATTGTAAGTAGCTTAACATTGTAAGTTGCTTTGGTGAAAAGGGTCTACAAATGAATAAATGCAAATGTTCAGGAATGGTTCCTTTTGCACCACCCATCCTAAATGCACCAATTCCTAATACTGACACTTATGTGAAAGAAGGTTCATTTCTTCAGCAATTTCCTACCTTCTTTAACATTATACAGTGTTTTTTTTTTTAAACTGCAGAAGAACTAAAGCTGTTCTCTTCCACTTTACCAAGTTACTGAGCAGAATGTTCACAGGCTCAATTCAGAAAACACTCTCATTGTAGAGAAAAGCAGCCAAAGCATCAAAATCGACTTGAAAGGTGTCTCTCAAATTGCCCTCCTATTACCCTGCTTGTTCATGGTACGGATATGGAAGGGGAGGGAAAGTGCCAGATGAACAGATGGTGGCTGAGCAGTGACAGCAAAGGGTACGAGAGATCGCAACGAAAAGGAGCGAAGCAAGACTGTACTCCTATAGGTGTGGATCAGCAGTACAGCTGGATTTGTGTGAAATAAAGACTAAAGTGGTGCGAAGAGCGACAATCTGCTCTCCTCCCGAATCTCAGGCTCCAGAACTGGGCTTCAGCTTTAATGACCCCAAGCAGAGAACCATCCGGAATCAGAGCAGTGTTCGCGCGTGGGAAACTCCGCTTGTACCCCGTAGCAGAGTAAACCTGTAATCTTAGCGAAGCAGGGCGAAAAGCATCATCTAAAAAACACGCAAAGCAAACACACAACCACGTGTAGACGGCAGAAATAGCAACAGCAGCTGGGAGCATCGTAAATAACCGGAGCACTCACCAAAAACCTTGCCCAGGAAGAGCGTCTTGACAAGGTTAATCTGGGTGTCAGAGGCGTCAGGCAGGGCATAGCTCACCGGGGGGTAGTGATCCAGCTGCGGGACAAACAGTCACATGTCACCCTGGAGCAGCTGAAGCACTTTGAGGGCCGCAGCGTTGTCTCAGTCCCCCGCTGCGGTTCGAGTGGCGCCTCGGCGGTGAGAGCCTCCGGCCGGCCTGCTGCCTCCATGCTCTCTTTCGACCCCAGAGGACAGTCAGTCCAGCACACAACCGCTGCGATAAGTCAGCAGCCCGAACTTGATGCCGAGGATGGCGGTTGTGAATATCCATTTTTGATCATAAATGTGCACACAGTGTGGTGTGACAAAGGAACGTGTTCAAAACACATGTCATATCGTGTAATTCCCAGTGTTAGATCACTAAGGAAATGTAAGTGAGCCGCATAGCTGAGTGTAATCATACACCTTCAGTGCAAATGAGCATTCTTTATTGTCCATTTCTCTGAATTTCTCCATTTAAATGGCAATGATCGAACTGAAATGGGAAAAACAAAACATTTGTATTTGAATATGTACGAAAGACATACAGTACGATTGTTACCAATTAAACACAGCAATATGCAGCTCAGTGTAACTATGAAACAACTCAAAAATAAAAAAGAGTGCATTACATATATTTAGTTCTTAGCTTTAAAGGTGGTTTTATTTTTGTGAAGTCACATGCAGTACTATGGATTGTGGGCCAAAGCAATTATGGAGCAACACCGCCACCTAACGGTCATAATTGATATTGCATTAACGAGTCCATTTACTGTTGAAAACATTACACTCTGCCGCCCTCTTGTGGCCACATCGCTTCTCTTGACACGATAAAAACAGGCTTATTAAAGGCAGTAATAAGAAGGTTAAATAGTACTAATAAAAAAGTTATATTTAAAATATTATAGGAGTAATAAAAATAATGACCAGAACATAATAGGACCTCCAATGGAACTTTTTCAGCGATATAATGTAAGATGTGTCAACTACAGTAATAACCCACTAAAAGTTAATGGATCTGGGAGACTTTTAAGCTGTACCGACATCGAGAACAATTCTTAGACTGCAATGCATCTATTACTTAGGTGACATAACATTAAAAAAAATCAGTTTATGCTTCAACACAATTCAGACACCCCCCCCCACTTACACAAATTGACCGTTCTTCAACCCTTTATTAAGTCAAAATTTATGTATGTCAGATTACATATTAAATACTGTAATAAGACATAGGCCTAGTCAATTAAATGAATTTTTACATTTCTATAAAGCATAAATTGAATTAAAAAAATAGACTACTGCATACCATACACGTACGGTACTTTACTGTGCGTGGTTACCTTAGTAACCACGCACAGCTAGTACTATGCTGGCACACAAGAGGGTGCTGTTGTTGCGTAATTTATCATTTTTCCATCTCAGTTACTGGACCTTGATATTTATTTGTTATTATCGTTGTTTTCGTGCTACCTGTTCCTTTTGCGTGCTCCTTTATATGTGCAGCATCTTTCACTACGGACTAAAACTGGTTCTCATGCTATAGACGATAATCTTTGTCCACCTTCATACTTCCTTTTTAGTTTTCATTTCAACTCCAAATCAATTACTGCACACTTGCGAGATGGTTCTCGTTTTCTTTCGAGGGCACATTTACTACAAGGCATTGTGAATATTGAAAATGGTAGAAAATATGTGAAAAAAAGCCCAACACTAATGTAAGGAGATGTGTTTGCAGGCCAAAACACACAAGAATTTTTCACGTAAATCCGGATTTACGCCATTCGAATTACACTTAAGCAGAGGGGTGTCTGTATATTAAAATGTTTAATACACAATAATATCTAATATTCTGACTACATTAATTAAGCATTCACCACAAATTCATTCTAATATCCAGTAAGCATAACGTGTTTGACCGGGTTTGGCTCCGGTTCGCCGCGACCCCACTCGGGACAAGCGGTTTCTTTAGCCACTTCCTGAAATGAATAATCTCCATAAAATGACTTTTTTTGTGCTTGAAGATACATCGGTTCACTTTCTCATCATCATTGCAAAGGCATCGTTCCTATTGGCACGTCGTACCTAGGATAATAAATGGCCTCACGGTTTTGGAAGGGCCCTGCTGGGAGGATGGCTTGCGTTACCCTCGTGTCGGAGGCGCAGTTTGTTAGCGAGATGTGTCAAAGTGATCAACGCAATCTGTTCATTTCAGATGCTCCCCGGTGAATGTAGACCACCTGCAGTGCGGTCGCTGCGGCCCACTCTAACACCAACCCGGTGCGCCTTCCCCCTCCTCCCTGTCTCTCCTGGTGGTGGGAGGATAATGTGAGACAATGAATATGCTATCTGCTTATTTACCTTTAATTTACTTATGTATTGCGAGAAGAAAAAATTGGCAGCTTTCAAAAAGGGATGCTCCACACGGAACCTCCAGCGCCCCCCCCCCGTTCCCCCGGAGAGTACCGTGCTGCGGCTCCAGCCTCTGCTGGAGGTGGGGTAATTAATCAAGGTGACAAAGGGCTCTGCCGTGTTGGCCGCATTGCACTCAGAAGCAGCACCGCGCCCCCTCCTCGCATGAAGCTCTCTACACATTCTCACATTCTACAGCTGCACATCCATTACATAAAAGTCCTCCGTGCGCCGAAGGAGGAGGGTAAATGCTGAGACGAGACGGTAAATAAGAGGTCCTGTTGCATGCTTGGTACTAAAGGATATTTGCCAGTCAACACAGCTGTCTGAAGGTGTGATACCTGGTGAAATGAGTGGTTGAAACACAAAACAATAATCGGTTTCCCTTCTCCTCAGGGACGTGTGCTCTCCCCACTACACTTCTCCCTGTACACAAATTTACTCCAGGTCTCCTGTCAGTGCAACACCACCCAACCACTTAATTTAATTCTCATTTACTCTTTTGAATCTGTACTACTATTTTCATGCTTGTGTTCATATACTCAGTGAATGTTATTTATTTATTCTGTAATTTGGTGTCAGCTGTTTGTTTGTCTGTAAATACTGGAAACACCTATATGAATGACCTCAAAATTTTACATATTAAATATCGCACATCATCTGAAACCGCTCGTCCGATACGGGGTCGCGGGGAGCCGGAACCTAATCCGGCAACACAGGGCGAAGGGCCGGAGGGGGAGGGGACACACCCAGGACGGGACGCCAGTCCGTCGCAAGGCACCCCAAGCGGGACTTGAACCCCAGACCCACTGGAGAGCAGGACACGGTCCAACCCACTGTGCCATCACACTCCTTCATTAACAAAAAGTATTTCCATAAATTAAACAAAAATAAAGGTGTAAGAATATTCTAATATTTATATATTCAGGACTTTGATGGGGGTGTGGCAGGTTTGCCGGTGCCTGCTATGTGGTGAGTATGGGGTTCGAGCCCTGCATAGTGTGCACTGCCAAGGACTCCCGTCCCATCCACGGTGTGTCCCCTCCCCCTTTGGGCTTGCACCCTGTGTTACCGGGTTAGGCTCTGGTTCACTGCGAACCCTGCTTGGGACAAGCAGGTGTAGCAATTGCAAAAAAAAAAAAAAAAAAAAAAATCATATTTCTGTATTTTCTACATTTTAAAATATATATTTATATTTAATACATAAATACTACACATGCAGTCATTTTGAAGCATTTGTAAAATTGATGCAGTTTCTCTAAGTTTGACTGGTGCCATCATGTGGAGCCCAAGGGACTCAGAGGAAAAAACTGCATTCTTTTATGTGTCTTATCTGCGGTCCCAGAGGATCCCTGCTGCCCATAGGGCTGGAATGAGGTCCCACGGGAGGTGATGATGCCTTTGGTGTGACTGCACTGCGGTCCCCAGTGGCTGGATGCTCGAACCAGGAGCCAAGAGACGGCCAGGAACACCCTGGGGACAAGGCTTGAGCTGAATGTCATGTGGGTGTAGAGATGATCCTAGGTTTCAGTTGGGGCCAAGGTGTGAGGCTGCCTTGCAGCCTCTGCCACCACAGATGGAAGTGAAGTGGGAGACTGGGGGTCTTTTGGGCCCCCGGGATCAGCGGAGACGCCAGGGAGTGGACACTCTGACAAGATGACACAGGGCTCCCTTTGAAAAGGCAGCACTTCCAGGACAACATCTCAGTGCTTGGACCGTAAACCGTTTAGAAGTGCGGACCATAGTAGTGAAGTCTCATCCCAGAAGGAGGGTGTTTGGACACACAGAGCCAGGGAGTCCACCCTGCGATGAGCAGTGCTGGTAGCTCTGAAGGTGAGGACACTTCTTGCTCCAGTAATATTACCCAGCTGTATAAATGAGTAAATAACTGTAAGTAGCTTAACGTTGTAAGTCGCTTTGTAGAAAAGTGCCCGATAAATGAACGGAAGGAAATATAGAAAGGTTTCTCTGTGGATTGTTGACCTAATACTCCTCCTACCCTCTTCCCATAGTGACACCCACCTGTAGCTGAATGTTCCGGTCCACGCGGGTGATGTTGACCGTGTGCGGCTGCCCATTGGCTAGATTGCGTTGGTCCACGTCGATGGTGAACGGCTCCTGCAGTCCACCCAGGTTGTAGCGGATCTGCAGTGTCCCTGTAAGGGAAGGGCAGGGGGTCACCAGGGTCTGGCTCCTTATGTAGAAAATCGGTATAGGTGTCAGTAGAACACATCCATATCAAAACACTGGACAAGCAGAAGTGGCAGCAGTTCTGATGTCTTCAGATAAAACCTAGAATTCAAGGCCCTGCAAAGGCTTTCTAACAATGTATAATATCAGAGCTTCAAAATATCCATAAAAATGCAGAGAGCTCTTGGTGGAAACGGTGCTGCTTTTCTGCTCTGGCACCATTGACTTTGCTGACGCTACACTCCCAGCCCAAGCGACCCCTGATTTAGTACCGAAACACATCTCCTCTAATGAACTGCTTTCCAGAGAAGCCGAGCGAAGCCGAAAACGAGCAAAAACTATTACTCTGAAGAGGCACCAAGCAACGCCAATTTGAAGCAACCTGGAAAAGGTAGATGTGATTTCCGAAAGTTAACATACATATCATCTATCCATGAGCAAACGGCAAAAATAAATTAACAAGTGCGCGCTGCACTGAGGAAAAAAAAGCATAAAACTGCAAATTCCCTACACAATTCTAAGTGAAAAACTTATGATCTCAAACTTTGGTATCCAGTGTGGACCTTTATGACTTTTCAAATTTTTATAATAGCTCGAAGTAATAAATTTAATTGTCATCGGGTATTCTATAACTATTATCTCTACATTTCTAGTGCTCCTTGTTGTGACTGAAGAGCTTTCATTGAGCACAATGAGGGGTCTGTGGGCATCACAGACATATTTTTCTTGCAGCAAAAAGTACAGATGAGAATTTAACTCCTAAAAACTTGGGTTAGTGGATTAGTGGATATTTGTGTAGTAATTATTTTTGGTTAAAAATAAAGTAAGACAGACCTTGAGCTACTATATTATAGCAGTTTCTCAACAGAACTCATGCTCCACCACCCCATATAATAAAAGTGTATCAGCTGGTATTAATAATAATAATAGCAACATACTATTCTTATATTATAATTTTTAATTTGCTGTTCAACACATAGATCCAAAGCTGCTCCTTTTTTTTCAACTGGATATTTTCTGAATCGCTCTATATTGAAGTAAGTGAAATTAAGAACTTTTATTAAGGGTACAGGAAGACTTATACTGGGAAAGGAACCAAGTCCCTATCCTTAAGCACTGCATGGTACCTGTTGCCCTGTACCACCAGTATTACCCTTCTGCAGCCAGTCTCACCATTGTGGCGCAGCACTACAGCCATGTAGTCCTGGGTCCTGGAGCTGATGTAGACCAGGATGCTGGGTGCGCTGGAGGTGCTGAAGCTGAAGGCCAAGTCCTCCCGTGTCAGGTTGCCCTCTGGAGCCACATTGCGGGAAAGGCCCTTTGTGTCTTTGGATGCCACTGCTGCTGTGTTCTCCGGCATAAAGTTGTACTTGACCAGAGTTCCAGCCTCAAAGAAACCACCGACATCTGGAAAGGAAATGAGACACAGACAGGAGTTGTGGTAGATTTCAAAGCAAGAACCGGGAACCGAGTCACTCAAATGTGGCCACTGTGCTATTTTGTTTTACATTCAGTACCTATTTCTATGTATCTGTACATTTGCATTTCCACACACACAATGGCTGAAACCGCTTGTCCCAAGCGGGGTCGCGGCAAGCCGGAGCCTCATCCGGCAACACAGGGCGCAGGGATGGAGGGGGAGGGGACACACCCAGGATGGGATTCCAGTCCATCGCAAGTTACCCAGAGGAGGACTCGAACCCCAGACCCACCAGAGAGCAGGACCTGGCCAAACCCGCCTTGATCCCGCTCAGGGCAAGCGGTTGTTGACGATGGATGGTTACTAAGCTTTGTAGGAAGTTCATTAATTAAGAACATTATTTTTGGAAGCATTCTCACTTTACACTTTTTTTCCCCAACCAAGTACCTAAAACTTTTCCACAGTACTGTAAATGCAAATGTAAATGTAATAAACTTGGTTTTGTTTCCTTCACCAAATGCTGTAGCTGCTAGATAACAGCATAACCCCACTGTTCTAGACTGACACAACAGCGCATACCGCCATTATTTCAGTCTGGTTAACTCAGTGCAAAGCAGCTGATGGTCAGTGAATGAAACGAAACGTCATATAATCATTACTTATTTTTTATCGGGCGAAGCAGAATTAGCATCGTACATCCAAGTCTTGGAGATTAACAAGTGCAGTTTCATCAGCAACGGCCCTTATCAGTCTGCAGCCAGTCCCTTTTTAATCCTTGTCTCTTTGACAAATGATAAATATCACTAAGATATACACTGAAGCATTAGAAGCACTCCGGCACAGTGAACTGAGACAGAAGCACACAGAAAGACCCCGTAAAAGTTTATACTGGGAAATATTGCCAACATCAGCAACAGAGTTAACTCAGTTACTAAATATTAACAGGATGGGTGCTAAATTAATGCATTAAACTTGTCATGTTTTGTAATTAAATAGACAAAACACTGATTTCTCTTCTGGTGAGCTGAAAGTAATAAGGTTAGGAGACGAGGGAAGGATGCTAACTCTGAGTAGGTCATAAAATGTGGTGGGCGCTTCCAAACTGCTCCAGAAAATCTGGGTCTCTTTTGAGGTGGCAATATATGGGTGAAATTACCATCTTTGTGTGACAACTGGGGCGAAAGAGGCAGAATCGTGGGAAATCAGGGTAGCAAATGATGTAAAACTGACAAAAGAGGAACATTCCATTTACATTATTAACACTTGTATAAGATAATTTGCATATAAGTAGTGGAACTTCCAGTATCCAGTAATGACTGTCTGCATGCATACGGTCATGTTATTCCAGAGATTTCAGTGTTTAATGGATTTGCCGTAAAAGCGACTACACTTTTTCTTATATTTCACCAAACACACACACACACACATTTTCAGAACCGCTTGTCCCATACGGGGTCACGGGGAGCCGGAGCCTACCCGGGAACACAGGGGCGTAAGGCCAGAGGGGGAGGGAACACACCCAGGACGGGACGCCAGTCCGTCGCAAGGCACCCCAAGGGGGACTCGAACCCCAGACCCACCGGACAGCAGGACTGTGGGCCAACCCACTGCGCCACCGCACCCCCCTATTTTCACCAAACAATAATAATAATAAGAATAATAATAATAATAATCTGGAAAGTCACAGTGGTTGGGATTTGTAGACCACATGCAGCCTATACCATAAGCACAGAGTGGAAGGGTAGGGTACACCATGGATGGGATGTGGATGGCAGGGGAAGCAGGCACTGATTCACTCACACCACACTACTGGAAAATTGGAGTCACTAGTTCATGTGAAACACATTTCTTTGAACTGTTGGGGAAACTGGAGCACCTGGAGCATAGGGAAAACACAAACTCCATCCAGACTGAATCGTGTTCAAACCCACATTTGAACTGACAGCCAAAGAGCGGTGAGGCACCAGTGCTGCCCACTAAGTTCTTAAAATAAACCACCAGACATGGCTCTTGTTTCAGACATTGTAGTACAGTCTGCTCTTTGTCGCTACATGGCCGGATTTTTCCTTCAGGCCATATAGGCAGAGCTGGGACTTAGCGGCGGCTGGAAGTTACACTTTACAATCACCTGACCAGGACGGCACACTGCCCTGATGAGTGATACAGTAAAAAACACACCAAGAAGGCACAGGAAAAGAAATTCAGCAACAGTTTAGAAAGGAGAGCAGTCAACGTCTCTGACCTGAAAGCAAGAAACACATGAAAATACAAGCTAAGCTCAAATCATGCAAGTAAACATGCATAAAAAATTAAAAACTGACATAACAGGGAAGCATAAAATGGAAAAACTGGCTTGTTAAAGACTGGGGGCTAAAATACATGTGCTTGCATCATGTGAACACTTAACATAAACCAAATTAGAATGAAGAGGCCCTGTGATGTCTAGGCTACTGCCAAAATATTTAGTCAACTTGTGATGCACTTGGCTGTGTCATTTTATCCATCGCTCCCTGGTAGATTTGTACAATGGGTTGTGGAAGAAGTTCGTTAGAAGCTAATAGTCAATACAACAAACAGATACACATGTGCATATCATTCATTTTCTTGGAAATGAAATAAAGGCAACAGAACACAAAACTTTATAGAGAAGAATGTCTCCATGAGTTTACTACATATTTCATTATTTCTATAATATTGTATATTTAATTTATCACTTACTTCACCTTGGGGTAGTCAAATTAATCTGGTGTAATATTATGATTTATATACCATATTTACATAACCCACATTAGATTTTTACACTAAGGTATTTACAGCGATTTACCCGTTTATACAGCCGGATAGTCTGACTTTATCCATTCACAGTAAGTACCTTGTCAAGGGCATTACAGGACAAGTGGGATTCGAACCTGGCTCTCTGCATGGAAACAGCTCTAAACGCTGAGACACCTGCTGCCCTAGATGTAACAATAACAAATACAGGCATCTCTTGACGTACAAACTCCCTTTTTCCAAAATTTGGTGTAACGGCTCTTGGCTTTCGAAAGCAAAATTTCAATATCCGGAACAAAAAAAAAATTAATAAAGCAACATTTAGCCGAAGGCTGTCGAAAAAATTTTTTGAAACGCATGTGAAGCACTGTAGTTGGCACAATCAGCTATTTTCTATTACTTTTCTGTCTCATGATTTCTTTGCTTCCATGCGGTGCAGTGGCAGTGTAAGAATGACTGCCAAGCCTCCCCCCTCCTCCACCCACCACAACTCACAGTAAGCTGTTCTTCTCTGCACTCGTGAGTACAATAACAGTTCATTGCAGTACATTTTCCTGTTTGTCTATTTTAAATTATCTGCACCTCTTTTTTTTTTGCTTCCTTTTTTCAATTTCATCAGTGAATTTTCGTTGCTGTCTGCTGGATATAAGAAAAACACAATTAGTTTCCAAAATGTACTGCCAACAAACATACCCATCAATTAAATCATTAAGTACTTATAATCATGAAGCGATTCACATTTCTGCATCCAGACCTCTCCATCTGTCGATATTACGCACTTCTGTATTGTTCCCTGAGATGTACGTTGCTTTGGACAAAAGTGTCGGCTAAATAAATAAATGTAAATGTGTTTTATATCATGCTGAAATCAGTCGATAGTTATGCAGAAGTTTTCTAGTGTTTTAATGATATTTGGGAAAATTAGTTTTGGGTTTTCAGATGGGCTGGGAACGCATTATTAGAAGCTTTCCGTACCGGCAATTGAGGTATCCGCACCATTTTCAGGAACGGATTCATTTCATAGATCAAGGGAGTGATGTACTTTTAAAGTGCAACTGAAAAACAAGGTTACCTTTTAACAAGGCCCACCTTTTGTACAGAAGGTCCCATCATAGGCAGTGGAGGTGCAGTCACACGAGTAGCCGTTGTATTTCTCAATGCACTTCCCTCCATTTCGGCAGTACATTCCGTAGCTGGTGCAGTGCCCCGAGCAGCCGGGCTTCACCCCGGGCGTAACCTTAGCTCTTTCTTCCAGGTCCAGGGTCACGCCGTTCATCTTCAGGGAACGGATGCAGCCAAGGAAGCCCTTCTGTCCTCCTGCAGCGCCTTCATGGTGGATTTAATGAGAGTGAGTGCTTTCTGGAAATGATAATGGGAATACCTACCCGTACTATGATGGATTGCTGTCAGGAAAATGGCCATTTTAATGTAATCATCATTACAAAAGCTGCTATTCTTTTTTTCTTTATATCTATATACACATGGGCGTGATTTATTCTGTATCGCTGCAGCTTGTAGGTGTCCCTGTAAATGTGAAATGAAGTGCCTGACAGTACAGTAAATTTTAAGAGCGGGTCAAATTTTGAGCTCATAATTGGTGTAAAAACAGTGCCAATGCAATTTTCTTAAAAGAAAACAAGAATAAAAGAGAGGGGAAAAAAAAAGGTAAAATGCTGTTGCATACAGTTTTAAGGCTATTGCTAGAAACCTGGAATTATTCACAAAACATAATCCTAGTTCCAGATAACTGAAGCGGAGAGCCCGATTTCTTTGCATTTTTTTTTTTTTGCTGTTTATCTACATTAAGAAAATAAACCCATTCAGAATGCTTTATTTAGCAACTGCAAAGTTAAATAATTTGGGCAAATGGTCTGAAGTTCAACTTAAGTCCATTAGGGCAAATGGAAGCAAAGGTGGACTGCAGCATATATACATATTTTTACGCAAAAAGCAGAATCTAAAAAGTTTCATTACACTGGTGTCACTACCTTAACTGCTGCAGGGTACTAAATACATTAAATTTATCTATTCTCAACCAAATTCTTGGGTGCAGATAAACCAATTAACTTCATGCATACAAAGTGTCTCATTCAATAACACAGATTAACGGCAGAGAAGTGCTGCTTCCAAATAGTCTGGATCAAAATGGACAGTTATGAGTTTTTCTCAGATGACGTCCTCTGCCGCAGTTTGACATTATGGGAGTAATTTTAAAGGACAAATGGGAACTGCCGATTTCAGTGAGCAAAAGAGAATATTACCACTAATCCGTACTGATGTTTTTTAAAAAAAGACACAGCAGCCATTTACAAACATGAAAAACATAAAATATAATGGGGAAGCAGAAAAAAAAAAAAATAAAAATTGCAAGTGAAGGTCTGACAGTCTAAAGAAATAAAATCTTCTGAGTTGCAGCCGGATATAAAAATAAGCAGACTTTAAAAACACATTTTAAGAGGCCGGGCTTACACTTATTTAAATGGGATGCAAAACAGCGAAGCTGTTCAAGAAATCATATCAAATGCAGACATTCATAAAAACTCCATTAGCGTTTACTTTGTAGTTTAGTTTTAATCGCTAAGGTTTTTCATTGTGTTCCAGTATGTGACCCCTAAGCCAGTGATCTTGGCGGCTTTTAAAGGCAATTAAACGCAGGCTTGCAGAAATACAGTTTTGAGCATTTGGCAAAATGTTTCATCAGCAGCAAATAGACCGCAGTAAAGTCAGTGTGCTGTTGGAGCGTTGATATTCGCCGCACAAGGACACACACGCAGTGCCGAGATAATTAATGTAATCATGAAAGCTGCTAAAGTAACTAATTAGCGTCCATGACATGGCTGCTGAAAGGACGCTTCTCCAGAAAGCGAGCGAGGTGAGCTCAACTTTTCTCCACGCGTGGAAGTGCCAGACAGACAAAGTTAGCAGAAGCAGAACTGTGAAAACTTTTGACTTTTGGAAATATTTCCAGGGCTTGTTATGCTGGTTGTTATGCATTATGCAGCTGAGAAAATACACACTGCTTATAGCGCTCCTCCCTATCAAACAGGTACGCGGGTGCCTTGCCACCCAGAAAAAATTAACTGCAAACTACGTGCCCTAAGTGTACTTCACGTTTCAAATAAAACTGAAAAGATTTCTACGCTAGGAAGATTCTGTAACTTTTCTTGTTTTAAATTACTGAGCCGAGAAAGGATTGTAAAGTATTTTCCCACTAATTCCCAAAGACAAAGAAAATGCAGCCGTTATATCCTCCTTAAGTTTACTCATTCATCGGACAACTTCCTACGACGTAACGGAAACCGTCGTTACTTGCAACAGTTTACCCGTTTATACAGCAGTATATTTTACTGTGTAAATTCAGGGTAAATGCACTCGTCAAGGGTACTACAGCAGGAGCAAGAATTTAAACCTGGGTCCTTTACTTCTGAGCCCATGACGTTAACCACCCTGCCACCTGCTGTCCCTTTTAGACTGCATGACGCTTTCTCGTTTTCTCACTCATTAACTGCAAAATTAAGGTCTCTCATTTTGAACCAGGAGAGAAATAAATGTCCACAGTCATGTCAGTCAAGGACTGTTAAGGTCACGAAGGTGAAGGTGAAGTGTTTAGTGCTGTATTACACACAAAGGTTACCTACTGTCCAGACAGGCCCAGGATCCTGGCTTCCCTGCGAAGTCCCATTTCAACACATACAGTCACAGACGCGTGTTGAAATGAAGAGCAGACAGCGAAATGACGCGAGTAACCAATGGAAATAAGGAAACACAAGACGTAAATTAAACAGAATAACACGGTGTAGGCAATGCAAACTCAAATTAACATAAACTGAAAAGCAATGGCAACAAAAAATAACGGCAAGATAAAATAATGTACTAATAAATTATGAGTTATAGTTATGTAACAAAAAAAATCACATATCAAGCAGAGGGAATGAAAATGTTGTACTCCTTCTAAGTGCTCTGGTGAGATATGCTTTGGTTGCTAGTTTGAATCTCACTAACTGCTGTAGTACCCTTGAGCAAGGTACTTACCCTAAATTGCTCCAGTAAAAACGAGCCCGCTGTATTAATGGGTAAATAGTTGGAGGCAACTTGAAATTGTGTGTCACTTTGGAGAGAAATGTCAGCTGAATGAATAAATATGAACGTAAAGGGCTAGGCAGATAAGATCCGTGTGGTTCAATGGGATAACTCAGCTTTCCCTCAGCATCACAGAATAACGTTAAAGTCTATAGCTTGGCCTTCAAAAGAGAATTCTAAGGATGTGAAACAGTGGTAGGATCAGTGAAGAGCTTGTTGAAGTTATATTGGGCTAGTCTAAACCTTTAGCGCTATTATTTTAAAGCAAAGCACATGATCTGGAGAATAAATTTAGGAAAAAAATTAAATTATAGACATTGCAGTTTTAATACGTGGATGTTTGTATTGTTTTTCTTAGAAAAGAAATATAAGAACAAATGTTTCTGTATATATAATGTATCTTATAATTCAAGTATGATTGCAGTATTACGGTATATACTGTACTATATTAACGGACGTTTTCTGAAATGAAACCTTAAGGGCTGCAGGTGACATAGATTAAAATTTCTCCTGACTTTACTAGAAAATCAAGTTAAATCCAGATACTGTTTCAAGCTCTTTTTATATTAATTCCGGTAAAAAAAATTTCTGGATGCTTGGACTGAAGTCTATAGATTCCTAACATGCTTCTAAGTAAATTGCTGAAAAGCAGGAGTTTAAAAATGAAATAGCTCCATGGGCATCTAAAAAATGTTTTAGTCAGATAATGTTTGAACATGATAGAAGCTCTAAAACTTTCAAATGCAACAAGACATGAACATTTGCTTCAGATCATTTATCACATATGTTAAGTCACTTATTACAGAAAAAATCAAAAACATGATTTTCACAAATATGTGTATAAACAACATACTGTAATTTATATTATTTACAACAGCAGACTTCTCGGTTGCCCCCATATTCATACAGTATGATATACGCAATAAAGGTAAATTTGAGTCTCAAAAAGTTACCCCATTATATCGTACATTACGTGGGTTTACACGAAAGCATGAGCTCTTTGATAGGGTAGTCTTATCCATTACTGTAAATTCATTTTGAAAATCATACTCATTTCAGAACTAGATGTACTTTGCAAACCTAATGTCAAAAAAAATTACAAAACAATTACAGCTTACTTCCGGAGTCACCAAACTCAATTTAAATTTCAAATACTTACGAGGCCTACAGATAATTGGAGTTGCGGCCATGTAATTACTAAAGTGCTGCACTTACAAGTATAATTTTATATTAAGTTTATTAGGGTACCAGATGTCAATTAGCAAAGCTTGGAGTAAATGTAACGATGGCTGACTTTGAATAATGCACCTGTTTATGCTGTTCCTGCCCTTTTGGTTTTTCCAGTTCTCTCCTGATCCTCTTGGACCGGCATTGCTGTGGTTCTCACCCTTGGCAGCCAGCAGTCATTTCACACTCCACAGGTCTTGTGAACCTTGTCAGATGTGTTTTACTGCTGGGAGGCTCGAAGTCATAATTGGATAATGACTCACACAAGGGTCGAACCCTGCACACGTGCCCTGTACATACTGCCCAGAACATTCCTTACACCGGCCACTTCAGTGGCAATCCGCCCTACCTGAGTTAGAACTCATTTATTTATTAATTCTTTCAGCTAACACTTTCTCCAAAACGACTTACAATGTCAAGTTTGTACAAGAAGCTACTCACAATTATTTGTATAGCTGGGGAGTTTTTACTGTATTGATTCTGTACCTTGGTTACGGGTGCTATAGTGGGAGGTGGAGTTTGAACCTGGGTCCTTTGAGTGCATGGTGGTACTTCCAACCATTGTGTGTGTGTGTGTGTGTGTGTGTGTGTACAAACACAGAATTCACTATAGTCTTACCCACATAGAGCTGACTGTACAGCTCCAGGCGGGTGTGTCCCTGGGAAGGCGCCGGCCGCACCTCCCTGTACTGCTGGTCCAGCTGCAGGACGGCTTCCTTCACGTTTCTCTCGGCGCTGACCCGGTGCCACTGGTCGTCGTTGAGTGGCGCGAGCGAGCGGACCGCTAGTTCCACCGGCCCGTTACCCACATCGAAGGAAAAGGACACCACAGTGGGGGCTGCGGGTGGAAACACGCTGTTAGCCAGTGAAATCCTTGAACAGCCCATGCACATTATCACATGTCTATAGTGCCAGTGAGCACAAAAGTGCTTCTACGCGGCAGTTCTTCTGACATTCTACCATCTGAAAAACTGCAAAACCATTAAAAAAAAAAAAAATTATATATCCATCCATCCATCCATCTTCCTCCGCTTTTATCCGGGGCCGGGTCGCGGGGGCAGCAGTCCGAGCAGAGTCCTCCAGACTTCCCTCTCCCCGCACACCTCCTCCAGTTCCTCTGGGGGAACCCCAAGGCGTTCCCAGGCCAGCCGGGAGACATAGTCTCTCCAACGTGTCCTGGGTCTGCCCCGAGGCCTCCTCCCAGTGGGACAAGCCCGGAGCACCTCCCCAGGGAGGCGTCCAGGAGGCATCCGGAACAGATGCCCGAGCCACCTCAACTGGCTCCTCTCGATGCGGAGGAGCAGCGGCTCTACTCCGAGCTCCTCCCGGGTGACTGAGCTCCTCACCCTATCCCTAAGGGTGCGCCCAGCCACTCTGCGGAGGAAACTCATTTCTGCCGCGTGTATCCGCGATCTCATTCTTTCGGTCGTGATCCAGAGTTCATGACCATAGGTGAGGGTAGGAACGTAGATTGACCGGTAAATTGAGAGCTTCGCCTTACGACTCAGCTCCCTCTTCACCACAACAGACCGGTACAATGACCGCATTACTGCGGACGGCGCACCGATCCGTCCGTCAACCTGCCGCTCCATTTTTCCCTCACTCGTGAACAAGACCCCGAGATACTTAAACTCCTCCACTTGAGGGAGCAACTCCCCCCTAACCCGGAGGGGGCAATCCACCTTTTTCCGACTGAGAACCATGGCCTCGGATTTGGAGGTGCTGATTCTCATCCCTGCCGCTTCGCACTCGGCTGCAAACCTCCCCAGTGCACGCTGCAAGTCTTGACTTGATGAAGCCAACAGGACCACATCGTCCGCAAAAAGCAGAGACGAGATCTCGCGGCCACCAAAACAGACACTCTCCGTTCCTTGACTGCGCCTAGAAATTCTGTCCATAAAGATAATGAACAGAATCGGTGACAAAGGGCAGCCCTGGCGGAGTCCAACATGCACCGGGAACAGGTCTGCAATTATATATACACACACACACATTTTCAGAACCGCTTGTCCCTTACGGGGTCACGGGGAACCGGAGCCTACCCGGTAACACAGGGCGTAAGGCCGGAGGGGGAATGGGACACACCCAGGACGGGACGCCAGTCCGCCACAAGGCACCCCAAGCGGGACTTGAACCCCAGACCCACCGGAGAGCAGGACTGCGGTCCAACCCACTGCGCCACCGCACCCCCTCAATTATATATATATATATATATATATATATATATATATATTACTTTATAATTTCAAATGTTCTTTTGTGCTTTTTGTAATGTGATATTCTTTCATTCCCCTCCTCCAGTCCAATGGAAAATTAACACTGAAATCAGTGTTTTAACAAACACTTTTCTTACAGAAAATTAGGATCAATAAATATTAATAATAAATTATAAATATTAGTAATATGAGTTAAAGCTGTTATTATCATTAATTATTAATTGATTACTTAGCCGGAATTGTGATCCAAAGCAATTTTGTGGATTTTTACAACAGGGTATTTCACTAAAACAATTCAGGGTAAGTAACCTGCTGAAGGGAACCACAGCAGCAAAGTGGGACTTGAACTGGAACCTAGAGATTATTAATTTTATTATTTTGCTGCTCCTGGCTGTGTAATGAATACACATGGAACCCTCCTGACAGCTTTACAGATTGTCATACTTGTCATAAATCACTTCCCTCTTTACCATAATGTAAGAAAAATAGCCACATCTTCCCAAACAAAATTATACTGTGCTGATTAGTTATACGATCTTCCTTCAGAATGCGCGCTGCGGAAAATTCAAATGTATCATAATACCCAAATAGTCTCCTGCTAATGATTCCCTGATTTAGTATTCATCTTCATCTGTGGGACTGCATGAGATATCTCCCTCAGGAGAGGGTACTTGCGGCAGATCAGGCGATTCTCGCCTTAGAAGTAGACTGCACAAGGTGCCACTTGTTTTGGTTGTCATTTCCAGCCTCGGGGCGCTCTATCCCAGTAAAGTGGATTCCCCCGGGGCTTTTTGCTTCTGGATGGATGTTGCGTGTAGAAAGGAGTTCAGACTTCAGCTTACGTCTTTATGCAGATTTGGGAATTTCTATTGAACAGCCAGCTTGTCTGTGCCAGTAAGATATCTATTAAGAGTATGTCTTGACACGGGGATGCTTTTTGGTCCCATCAATTAAATTAATAACTGCACCCTCTCTTGAACTGAGAAGGGGACATATGTACTTGTGGGAGGGGTGTGGGTGGAAAGGAGAGCCAACGAAAGGCTCACACACCTCAAAGCAAAGGGAAGGATCACTGCGGAAGAACATATCAATGGCAGCACCGTGTTTCATCGACCTTCATTTATGACTTTAGAATCTGTTCTGCTGAGGACACATCAGGTCTTCTGCTGAGGACACGTCAGCTCTCACCAGATGAAGCTGCCGCCAGCTACAGCCCCCGGTCACTTACATATCCAGGTAATCGGAGACACAGTGCCTGCGGGAGCGCTCAACCACCTTCCGGGAGCAAAGCCTCGGGGGGTGCTTCCGCAACGCAGAAGGAGAGGACTCTCCTGGGAGGCTCACAAATGCCCACATTATTCCCTCCCAACGATACCTGCTAATGTAGAGCTCCTCCAGCTCCATCCTTCTTCTTTACTGTTGACCCAGGGCTCCCTGTTGCTTTCAATTATCCGCATGGGTGACCAGTTGGCTGCTGCAGTGGATGCCAGTCCGAGACGACCTCTGCAGCGCTACGGGGGCTGCCGTCATGATGGTATGGTGGCTTGGGTGGATGAAATGACATCCCGATTCAACCGGTCGGCCAGACTTTGCAGTGCATGTGAACTCCTATTATCTTAATTTCAGGACAAAAAACATTGAAGGGCAGGTGGCTGCGGCAGGAACGGGGGCACAGCTCTCTCACTCATGGAAGTGGAGCTGGGTGCCGATCTGTGGGACCGGGGGAGCGTCCTGCCAATCATGCCACCACCTGCTTGAACAGATGTTGTGCCGGGGGGAGGTGCAATGTGCTCTTTTCTGTCCACCCGCTCTCCGAGGGCCTCTGCCTGTGGCAACCCTGATCAATCACTGCGGAGGTTGCGTGCCCTGCCTCGGCAGCGGCTGTGACGGAGCATCTGCCCCCAGTCCGTACCCCGAGCCCGGAGCACGGCGCTGGAAATGAAGAGCGAGCACTCAGGTGAGCTCAAGTCACAGTGGTGAGTGGAAAAATGTCATCCTCTCTTTCCCACCGGGAGGCGACGTTGCAGAAAGAAAGGAGAAGTTTGGGACGATGTGCGAAGGACGTGTGTCTGCTTCTCGACCTGCTGATCCCTATAATTGTTTTTGCTTTACTTTGCTAAAGATCCCCACCACATGCCAATGGCTTTTACATAGAATCTCTGAGTCGTGGACGGCTTTCTGCTTCACTGCCCTGAGACATTCTGGGAACACCAGTCACATTCTGACATGGGTGAACGAAAAATGTTGGATCATTCCATGACCTTCTTTCAAACGCATAAAACAAATAACAGTCATTTAAACAGGCTCAGGGACATTCCAGAAAATGTGTAATAAAACCATAAAAGACAATAAAATTACTAGAATTTACAGTGTACATTATGTGATGTGTTTGCCTGGGGCTCATTAAATCAAAATTTAACGAACAGCTCTCACATAATGGAACAAATCCAAGTATTGTTTTTTCTCATTTTCTACAGCAAGACAAGTTAAAAAAGAAAAGAAAGCTCAAGGACTGACACAATGGTTAAAGCCACTTCCATTTGGTCCTAAATGATGTCACTTTTTGCATTATTTCGGTGTGATTTAAAAATATTCTGTACATTTTGTGTTCTCCCTGTATTGGACTATTTGATTCAGGTTTAGCTGTGACCATGAGGAAGGCCATAAATTACCCATGTGTTTTTCACCTGTCTCCTTATCCCCTTATTCAGTTGATGCCCATTGGGAAAATCCATCTATTCTATGGGTTAAATAGTTTAATAATAAAGGTGTTAATGAAAAAATGACCTGCGGGTGGTGTGCATTGTCCGTCAGAAATAATGATCCACAGATTAGATCATCCCCCAAGGGTGCAATATCGTTTTAAAGGTAGGGCTAAAGCTCCTTTGTTTGGCGCGGTATTCGACAAGGTGCAGTCACTTTCAGTCAAGTGGAAAGAAGCTCTACGTGCCTGAATAGACCCAATTGCAAATCGGGATGAAACTAATTTAAGATTCATTTGAACGAATGCACGCTTCAGTCCACCAAGTCAAACATACTGAGCGCAAGAAATAAACACTTAACAGAAAAATAATCAGGGGTCTTCTATTTCAGGGACGGGAGGATCACGGCAATCTGGTCTCTGGCACGTCTCTCCGGTTACTAAATAAACCCCATATCACTTCTAAGGTAAACAATTGCCCGCACGGCCATCTGGGAACAGCATCGGTTATGCTAAACGAGAGAACAATAGCTCTCCATAAATCAGAGCACGATTACATTACACATCAGTTATTCATAAAAAAGAAAGGGATGGGAAATTGTACAGGGTATTTGTTGTTATGCACCATAAACCAAGATGGATTAGCTACAGGTTCCATTTTTTTTTCCCCCTTCTTGTGCAAATGAAAATAAAACAGTGCAATTGCTTCCCCCAAAACAAAGTACCAGTGTCCGATTACCACCCGGGGCTTGCGAGGAGGAGATCCATGCGGGAGCCCACCTTGGGTCTTTGCGTGTCACCTCTTCATTAGAGAAGCAGTCAGGCACCGAAGAAGGACGGAGACTCTCCGTATTTGTGACCAAACAGACATCGGCATGCTCTGCGGCATACGGCATTGGGCAGGCGGTAGGACCTCCCAAAATATCACAAAAATATGATAACAAAAAGCAAAAAAGAAAGAGATGTAAGAGGCTAATGCAAACAAACAAATACAAAAAAAGATCTGAGTGAGAGAAGCTTGCTGGATTGCCAGATCTCTTGTATCCCATTGGAGCCTTACCCCTGTGGGCTGAAATACAAATGATGAAACTCTGAGCTGATTAGAAAATTGGAGCGCGTCAAGTTTTCTTTAACTTAAAAAAAAAAAAAAAAACGACATGTGCAAAGTCGCCCACTCACGGTTGACACAAGCAGAATTTTCCTCTTTTTACGAAAACGTCTCAGACAGAAGTGAATTCGAAAAAACGGGGCAGAGCGTTCACGGAAATTAAGCAACATCGTCCAGAGTGAACCGAATAAACACTCCTGAGGCTGACACCGCTGGCTGGGCAACTGTTGAACAAACACAGAGGTGCACCACTTCAATAAATCGTTCTACAAAAAGAATTAAAGCTCTGAATCCGGTGTAAATATTCTGCGGCGGCTTCACGGCCCGTATAAAACAGATCCCTCGGCGAGGCGCGGCGGTGGAGTCAAAGAGCACACGCTGCGGGGGCAAAGACAGCTTGACATGCATCACGTCTCCCGCTAGCGTGTGGCCCTCATTCGGCAGGCCACAGGGAACGTCTGCACCGTGGGACAGCGCTGTCACTGGCCCTTCTGCGGCCCTGCCGTGACCAGAAGAGGGCACCGGTGTTACTTCACCGGTACAATACCGCAGCTGCTCATGAGCATACAGTATTAACACTGAAGGCTGTTTAATGTTATGTTTAATGCTAACCTAAAAACCCTAACAGCATTACTATGCCAATTTCCTACTCTTGTAAAACTACACTGAAACAAATGATGATGTACTCACGCAGCGATTAATTTAGAAACGAACACTCTTTAGTGTTTTTTAATTGTATGAGTAAAATGGCAAAAAAAAAAAAGTAAAGAAAATGGCAAAATGTCAATACATACGTGCAATTGCATGTGTAGGTTTGAACCCAAATCAGCCTGTGTGGAGTTTGAATGTTCTCTATGTGTCTGTGTGGATTTACTCTGGGTGCTCTGGTTTCCCCCCAGTCCAAAAACATTTGCTTCATGTGAATTGGATGCTCCAAACTGCTCATAGTGGTGATTTTATCGAAATGTTTAATTAAACAGAAATCAAACTGTTGGCAGAGCCGATTGTGGATAAGAACAGTAAGGCGAAACTTGTCCCTCGATGGACCCGTACTGCAAACTCTTAACTTAATACTAACTCCCTGCCAACCTCTTTAGTAGTTTATCGAGTTATTTCATGCCCTGACTGGATTTCGCCAGATTTGATTTCACGTACTAACGCAAGAAAAAAAAAGAGGCTGAAATGAAGAGAAAAGATTAAGGCTCCTGTGGAAATCGATGAAAGATACAGAAGAGAAACGGGAGAAAGCCGGGGAGGTTCAATTTCACGACCTACACCGGCGGCTCTGCGGACGCTGCTGACCTGAATTCATTCCTAATCTTATAGAGGCCTGGGGCCAGCGTGGGATTATTAATCTTTTCAGGAAGGATTTATACAGAAAGTAAATATGGGGCTCTAAGAATGAGCCAAGACTTAGTGTATGTGAGACTGTGCTTGACAGCGCTGAACTCCCCACTCAAAGGCGCTGGCCTCAACACAAGGCTCCTCCAGTGGTTGAGATTCACCCTTTGTGACTCGGAAGTACAATAGGACGATGCCGCGGAGAACTTCATCACACATGCGTCCACTGATCACAGGTGGCCGAAATGCCTCAGCAATATTATCCTCGTGTGCCAACAGAGAAGAAAGATCAATATCAAAAATATAACAGTTTCTAGTCATTCAATACCTGCATCTGATTTTTTTCACACTCCCCTTTGGAATTCATAAGCACGTGGAAAAATATAGAAATAAAGGTACTCAAAACATAAACTATCCTTTGTTGCAAAAAAAAAAAAAAAGTAACCCATTTGTCTTGATGTACACCACCTCTTTTTCATAAGCTTGCATTTTAACAAGCAATCTTCAGTAACTTATAAATATGGAAATATGGTGCATCAGTCTTCCCTGTTTGTAGCAGGGGAACACTGACAGGGCGCCGTGGTAACGTTGCCAGTAAACACGAATTTCAGGAAGCAGCAGGAATACCTGGGCGTCGCACGGAGTGATAAGAACTAATGCTCCGCCGGCTTTTCACCATGCTGATGGCGCCATTCATATTTGATACATCCTATCTGACTTTAGCTCCAGGCAATTACAACCTGTGGTGCAAAGTCCTTGGCCCACATCTGCAATGGCAATACAGTCAATATATGCATAATGTGTGGCAACTTCCATCTCTCATCTCCGGTATTCAGCGGTAAAGTCGCGTGATTGATGGTCTGCTGTCACTGACACCTGAAAAAGTAGCTTGTGAACCATGCTGACTCCCTTCCCTGCCATCCTTGTGTCATATCTTTGCTTAAAAAAAGGCTTTGCATCCTTTTCCCAGGCCAGCAGCAGTGGGACAGCCGGTTGGATATAAAAATAATGAGGATTTTTTTGGAGGGTTGCAACAACACTTAAAAAGCGAGGCACGTGGCAGCTCCGCATCCTCGACAAGCACCTCGGGATGGCCGGCGGCACAGCGAACGCAAGGGGGGCGGGAGGGAGGTCTGCCAACACTCTCCATCTCGCAGCTAGTACTCGGCGGCGGCCTTCAGGAGACAGGCCAACCCCCGACAGGATCGGGCCAGAAGATCCCTCTGCAGGTACCGCTTTGAAAAGCTGGGGACAAACTGTGCCGAGTTACTGAAATCGGAGGCGAGCGTGACGTCCGGAGACGCTCTCGTTTTTCGCACCTTTTGCACTTTGGGACCCGTCTGCACTTTCATACGTCGCTGATGAGAGCGCGTTGTCTCTGTGGAGACTGAAAGAGTAAACGACTATGTATTCTGCACGGGATTTGAGAAAACACTGGGTGCCGTTGCTTGCGGGATTATCCTTTGTGCTGCAAACTGCGCGGAGGAAAGCTGCTCAGGCGCTGGGGATGGAGCGGAAGCTGCGAGAGCGAGATATTCCCCCAGCTGCTGCCTTCCGCGTTTTGAATTCCCGTTGATATCAATGCCCTCCGAGTAAGCGATCCCAGGATTCTAGCGCTCGTGTACGCTGCCGCTTTGGTAATCCCTTCTCTCCCCTTCAGAATAAAAGCTGATTCGGATAAATAAACATTTGTAAGCAATTACGAACTCTGTTTTAAGTCTGTGTTTGTTCTCGGAGAAAAGCTGTATTCAGACTTCACAAAGAACAATCAATGGAACAGTACAGAGGAGGGCCTGTTAATCAGTCCCCCAAACGGATGCTGAGATACAACAGAATGCAGCCAGGCCCAGGGGAAGACATCGCGCCCGGTGCCCACTGCACAGCAAGTGCTCAATTGCCCGGCACCCCTTTGCAGTGCTAATCACCAACTACACTTATGGCGAGAGCGGAAGCTTCCCGAACGCTGGGTGTGGAAACTCACACTTCAGCTCCAGGCGGATGAAGTCGGTGTTGCCCAGATTCTCGAGGAAGACGCCATAAGGAGCGGAAGTCTTGAAGTAGAAGGAGATGTCGGCGCTTGTCTCCCCTTGGAAGGTGGAGAAATGCAGGTAGGAGGAAGGTGTGTTGAAGGATGCTGCGTTCCAGTAATTTCCTGTAGGAAAAAACAACAGCGCAAACAAACACAGTCATTAGTGCGTCTGTGCACGAATGATCTCTACACCCGTGCCTTAAAGACAGGCACCACACACCGCCATGTTATCAGACGTCATTGGTCCCTGGACAGCCTTTCTCTGAATGTCCCGCTGCTAAATTACTAAATTAGCTTGACGATGAGAAGTCCGTGTTTTCAGACACTCAAAACACAATTAAGTTTACGCACGCCACGGAAGATTTGCTAAAGACTCCTGTTGAAAACCTATTAGGCAACGCAGCTTTAATTCCTTCCTCTGTCAAATTATGGTAGCGTTCAGGCAATAATGGTCCAAGGCTGGTGAGCTCATCCTACCCTGTTTGCCCAAAGTCTTGCAAGCCCCTTGCTTAACCTCACCCAGGCAGACTCCGCTCTCCGCTCAGCCCCTCACGTCGCCGCTTTGTTTTAATTACAGGCTTCACACAACTGATAGGTTATTTATTGTCACCGTGCACCAAGGCAAATTTAAGATTTCACTCAAGAGTCAGCTTCCACAAGAAAAGAGAACATCAACAACACACTTGTTTGTTAGATCCGATGTCGCCAAGGTTCAGCCCCTCCGGTGAGAAATCAAGCTGTATCTGCATTTCCTGCTTGTAAATGAACTTCTCTTTTAAAGTACCTTAAACTTCCTTCCTTACATGGCAATCGGTTGAGAGACCTGTCAGGTCAAATAATGCAAACGAACGCAGGAAACCCGACAATGAGGATAAAAGAGGAGGACAGGAAGTGAGAAGCAATTTGGGGGAAACTCCTTCTTCATTCCAGCGGTCGGCCCAGATTCCTGGCCTGAGCTGCAACAGGAGGGCAGGAATTGATCGCCACTGCCCTTAAACGCGGAGGGATAAAAAGAAAAAAAAAAAAGATGCAAATCATTATTTTAGACCACTGAGGAAAGCAGAGGGATGGAGGGAGGGATGAGCTGTAGAATGGTTAAATCAACTTAGGATGAACTTTCTCATTCGCCACCATAAATGCTGTATCGTGCAGATGACAAATAAGAGCAACTTGAGACATATTGATTAAGAAAATGGACCTTTGACCACAAAGAAAGATCCTGTTGTTGTATTCCTGAATGAAGAGTGCGGAAGGATAAGTTATGTACTGTAATTCATGTTGATTACTTCCATCTGCAAATATGACATTTTACAGTTTAATTCATCACTGACTGAGTCAATATGACTGGATATGACTGTGTGTCAGGTAAACAAGTACACTTAGAATGTGACTCAACCTAATGTCAGACAGTAAGACAAACTGAAGAACATACTAGTGAGTTTCTGAATGTCAAGTGAATTTTGAACATTTCACAGAAAGTACATTTTCTTTAATGGTATTCTGGCTCCACCACCTTTGCTTACTAATTTTACTGCCTTCACACATGCAGAAATAAACTCAGATCCTTATATAAGTGTGGGTTTTGTACTATTGAAAGTAGCAGTTGTTGGAGATGCAAGTGTTTCAAGTATTTACTCATTTATGTGATGCTTTTCCCAAAAGTGACTTATAGTGTTAAGCTACTTTCAGCTGACTTACTTAGAGAGCTGAGTAATTTGAGGATAAGACCCTCACTCAAGGGTACTATACAGGGAGGAGAAATGTGAATCCAGATCCCTCAACTACAAGGCAGTAACTCTAACCATGATACCATTCGCTGCTCATGATCTCCTGAGATGTCCAAAAGTACAATTTACGGCATGGCTGACACGCTTATGGTCATGTTGGAGTCTCTGCTAGCAATAACTTTGGGGGTGGTGGTGGACATCTCCTAAAATCCATACAGACATATATTCTTACTCAGACATATTCTTTCTTACAGGGACATAATTGGGGCATGAAGCTATACCATACCCAAATAGCACATACAGCACTTTGTATGGACCATGCAGCCTGCTTACCTTGTTAAGTCCGGGTTCACACCTCTGGAGCTCTTATCTTGTCTCTAGGGGACATGCAATGGCCCATAGCAGACACACATAGTGAATGAGCCCTGCACACTAAGATGAGAATAGTCTATACAGGCTAGTGATGATGTTTCCCCTAGTATCTGAGTAAGGCTATCAGGTACACCTCTGTGACTGGCAAAGTGAGGTCCTAGGGTCCACAAGGGAGATGTTGTCTTATCAGAAAGACCCAGAAGGCCCCTCAGAGCGATTATCGACTGCCCACTGTGGTAGGACTTGCATGCATTCAGTTACAAACCGTGTGCTGCATTGCCTCCCTACTGTGAACTGATTGCTTCCCACCTCTTGCTTTTCAAACTCAATTTTTCAGAATTTGACAGTGATGTCCCAATAGGAATATTTTTCTCTCCTTCCAAATTAACAAGCTTGGAGAATGAGCCTGATCAATTAGACAAACCACGTGTGCGTATTTATGGTATACTGTAAGGTACAGAACTCAAAGGACAGAGAATGTGGAATCAAAACTTTTCACAGACCAAAATCAGAGCAGAATCAAAATCAGAGGTGTGCAGACATTCACATGTGACTACAGATCCATCAAGTAAATGAGGCGATCAGTTGATATTATTCCTATAACCGTAAATGTTCACATGTAAAGCAGAATCAGTCCACTTCCAGCAAGTTAGTGTGTTTCAAAGCACCAGTTTCTGGCTGCTGAATGAATTTTTGCTTGGATAAATGGATGGTTACAGTATGAATTATGTTTATTCTGCTTTCTCCTCAGAAAAGAGTCCCTGGTACACAGGGAGAACAGGAGTAAAAAGCTGAAGGCACTCCATTCTTTACTTTTCAGTAAAATACAGGGTTTGTGAGTTGAAGTTCGGCCAGGAACAAAATGTGAATGCTGTCTTCCTGAACCTTGTTTCCTCTCTTTCTTTAGCAGGATAAGTCCTTTGTATAATGGGAAAAATAATGAAATTGTGAGCAATGGAAGGTAAGTGGTGAGTTTCTGAGAAAATCAGTGATTAACTGTGCTAATGTTTAATTATTTTTGTGCTCAAAGTTTGTATTTACTTTCGTAAATGTGATTTAATTGATTTTTGTCTGAGCAAAATTTTAGTGTGCTGTATTGATTTGGAGGGGGTCTGTGGTGGTGCAGCGGGTATGTCTAGGGCCCACCCTTTGGTGGGTCTGGGGTTCGAGTCCTGCTTGGGGTGCCCTGTGATGGCCTGGCGTCCCATCCGGGGTGTGTCTCCTCCCCCTCCAACCCTGTGCCCTGTGTTGCTGGGTTTTGCTCCAGCTCGCTACGACCCCACTTGGGACAAGCAGTTTCAGACAATGTGTGTGTGTGTGTGTGTGTGTGTGTGTGTGTGTGTGTGTGTGTGTGTGTATCGATTTAACATTGTGGGAAAAAATAGGGAGAGAAACAAATCAATTTATTTGTACTAAAACCCATCTTTGTTCAATTTAGAATGATGACTGATGTAATCTGAAAATAATCCAGTTGTGAATCTTTGAATGAATTACTTTAAAAAGTGTGAACTCAAATGAAATTTTAAAAAAGGAAGGTATGAAAATACATTTAAAATAACAGTCTAGTGCTTTGCTTGTCTGACATAAAGGCAGAAGTATGATCTCATCCACATTATTCTTATAGATTGAATATAGACATGTCAGACTCACTCATTGGTATGCCAGGATATTTTTGTTCATGGTAGTGAGAATATACAAGTCTCTAATGTGAAAATGAAAATCACTTCATATTCATAGATGTTCCACTGCACAGAGCTTTTTAATGTCAGTAGTCAAAATGCAAAGTGTCTTGAGTGCTTACTCTCAACAACAATATATACAAGTGTGTGTAAAATTCCGTTTATTCCATTCAACTGATATGTAAATGTGTGTAGAAGAAAGCTAAAGGGTGATAAATGACAAAGTACTGTTTGTGTAAATGACTTGCTGAACAAAAAAATGACCCTCAGCAGAAGAATTAGTAGAGCCTTCTTCAAGCTGGGGATGTTTGGGAGATAAGACTGTTAAACACGAATGTTAATGTATGAATATTCTCATATGGTCCATTTGCATTTATTCATTTAGCTGATGCTTTTCTCCAAAGCAACTTACAATCTTAAAATACCTGCAATTATTTACCCATTTATAGAGCTGGGTAATTTTTACTTGAGCACTTCAGGGTAAGTACCTCGCTCAAGAGTACTATAGCAGAAGGGGGAGTCAAACCTGCGACCTTTGGATATGAAGGACCTATTATGCTATCAGCTGCTCTTGATACAGTATATAAAGCCCCTGAAAATAAAAAGAAGGATCAAATTCCTGGTTCGGCAAACATTGTATAATTTTGGGGAACTTCTGTTTCTCACTACTTACTTCTTACACACAAGATTAGTGTAATTCTTCTGACAACCTCGTAAAATGACTGAGTTTTCTTCGACATGAGCGTAAACAGCAAATAAAAATGTAACTGGAAATAACTGTGAAGTAACTACGATAATTTCACGTGCCATTTAAAATGCACCTTGCTTTGTGTCGTGTTTCCCAGGTTCTCCTCAGAGACTTGTTGCTGGATTTGTTAAAAGAAAAACACAGTGTACAGATAGATAGATAGATAGAAAAAAAACAAAAAAGACGCAACTCGAATACAGCCAGTTCTCGGTCTTGACAAAAGAAGCTGTGTTTCTGAAACACACACACACACGCACGCACACACACACCTGCAGCTGCCGATACTGAAATCGCACTAACCCAGCTGACCCCATTCAGCAGGACCGCAGCCATTTCCGAAACAAAGGTTTCAGGTCCACTCCTGCCACTTCCACCAGTCATCTTTCACTAAAGTATATTTTAAAATTCAATAACTGCCAGCATAAAATTACTGAGGTGCCAAGCACAAAGGAAGACATTTATTCATGATTTATTGCGTTAATCACGTCAAGCCAGCAAAACACAGAGGCAAGGGGTGTCTAAAAGCTTTGGTTGCTCAACAATCTCTCTGCCACCATACAGTACACTCTCAATCCACTCCGAGCATCCTTTTTTTAAGCTGAAAAAAGCTAATTTGTTTTTACAGCAAACTGAGTATGTTTTGGAGAGAGCAATGAGATTTAAGTGATTTTCAGTTAATTACATATGTTTGAGAGAGGTTGCAACAAAAGCGGGATCTGAATGGACTCTATTAAATGAATTGCGTAATTCCGTAATGCATTAAATACTGTATTTCACGCAAGTGCATGAATAAATCATCGAGAAGATAAAATCATGCTGCAAATTGCTCTTAACCACCATGTTAAATACAATAATTAAGAAGATTTGTGTGTGCGCGTGTGTTATGAGGAAAAAAGCTCCAGCATGCAGTAAAACAGTGGTTACAGTGAAGCAACAAAAGGAGGGATGCGCTTTGATTTTAATTTAGAAAGTGCACAGATGCTGTTTGCCTATCAGGGCCAAGAGACTCGCATGGTGTCTGATGTGTGTTAATGAGTGGTGCCGAGAGAGGGAGATTCACAAGTTTCGAAGCAGAAGAGCTCTGTTAAAGTCAGAACAAAGTCGTCCGTTCGCCGAGGTCACCTGGAAGGCAGCTCGACTAGGGTGTGAGTGTGCATTTCCAGATGGCGGTCTTCATTTTCAAAGATACATCCGTTTACCTGAAAGGTACGCTCTAATCAAAGTCCAAGATGTTTTTATAGCCAAGGACTGTACTTACAGTATTAGAGCTGAAGAAAAAGCCCACTTTCTGGTTCTGGAATGGTTGAAGGGGATAGGGATTGATCACTGTACAAGTGAATGACCCTGAATCTTGGAAAGATTTTGCTTATCGTGATTAGTGGCAAAGTAAAAAACTAATGAGAAAAAAGTGAAAAATAATAATAATGCTTCAGGATGCAAAATGCTATATACTTTAACATGTAGATAGATAGATAAATAGATAGATAGATAGATACCAGCCAACGATAAATAAAGTCAAATAATATTATGGCGATAAAATGATATGCCAGGATAAAGTTGAAATGGAACAAAGGTGAACTATAAACGCTTCAGAAAAACTATCTGTGTCCAAGTGTTTTTCCAGTACTCTCGTGTACTGGTTTACGGACGTCAGTGGACCTCTGGCACAACATACATGTACAGTATGTAACAGTGACAGTTACTCATTCCTATTCTCATTTTGGAGTTTTCAGTCATACGCAGTTCTAGAAATAACAAACAAACCCTATATGAATATATAGTTTCACCGATTTCTGGGAAAATAAAGCACATACATTCAATATGTATAAAAGAAATGTCCATTGTTTAAGTGCATGCAATCTGATTTCTCAAGAGAACACTTGGTGATATTATGTTTCCAAAAAAAAAAAAAAAACTTTAGATTCAGACCAGACTTCCTTTTAACACTCCATTTCTCAAGTGTTTTACCTCAAACTAGTTTTAAACAAGGGAAAATAGAGAACAAAGATGTGCTGCCCTTGTATAATTTGTGGGACTGATACTCGCTCTAAGAGCAAAGCATCTTCCTTCCCCATTTCAATTCCCAACCGAGAACAAGGCAGGCCATTCCATTAAAATACTTACAGCTGTAAATTTTGATGCTCTTACATTCACTGTGTACAGGAGTAGGAGACGTAAATACCACTTATATTCTTATAATTTTGTCGAAATTGAAACATTCTCACCTTATTCATCTCACCACACTGCCCATCTGTAGTTATTTGGGCCCAGTAATATTTCAAATAAGCATTTCGATCAAAAAAAGACAATAACAAATTATAAGAACATTTAAACAGTGTCGGGTTAGCTACAAGTTAAATAAAACAGAGATAAAACATAGCCTTTGTTTATTTAAAAAGAATACAACTAATGTTTCAAATAATTTTTGCATTTTGATATATAGTGTACATATCCAGATACTCTATTTTTTTTACTTTTAATGCTCAGAGAACTATTCCAACAGCACACAAAAATGTTGAAAAGAAAAAAAAATTCTAAACTGTCAAGATGTCAATCAGAGCGCAACCACTTCAGCATGTGGTTGTCGATTAAATGACAAAAAGAGGGTTCAGCGGTAACACCGGGCTCCCCTGACAGACCCGACTTCTACAAGCATAACACCTATTTGATAATCATATCACTGAAGATTGTAATAACAGCGCTAGCATTTCTATACTAGCCTCTCCTGTACAGGTCTCAGGCAATAAAGCAACCAATAAATCAAAATCTCATTCATTTACACACGGCTCTACAGCTATTTTGTATTATTAATAATTTGCTGTTTATGTGATGCTTTTATGTAAAGTATTTTACACTTGGCTATGTGACTCTGTACAAATGGCTACTGTTACTGGAGTACTATGATCACTGGTGCTACAATACTGATTGTGAGAGGGGCCTGTACCACCACCATAATCTGCTTATAAAACCATGTTTTTACCCTTTGTGCTACCTCCTTCCCCTGTACTGTATGAAATGCAAAGTAAACGTGAAAATAATATTAGTAGATACCAATGTATACATGGTCAAACAAACCATTCAAACCCTAAATGTTAATACTAAATTTAGTAGTATTAGAGTGTGATTGTGTGTTTGGGCAAAGGGTTATTATACTTTCTATTTTGGCTTAGAGTCAATTGAAGGGTAGTTGGCATTTACATATCTCGCTGGGTATGGCCAGGGGTTTGGCTCCCTAAACTCTGTTTGCTTTTACAAGTTCCACTTAGTTGTCAGGATTTATTTCTGGAACAGAACATACAACTTTGAAGGGAGAATTTCAAACATGTATTTAGTTTTTTCCTACTGGATTAGCGTGTAAGTTAGAATGTTCAGGAAAAAGAAAGGAAAGGTAGGTAAAGAAATTGTAGCTGCAGAGTTTGAGGTAAAACCAGTTTGAGTTAAAACACTTGAGAAATGGAGTCTAAAATTATTTTCTCAGTTGTGTACAGCACTGATGCGATGACTATGTTATTAGCCCACTGTTGCTTACATGTGTTGTGTATTCTCTACATCTCAGAAGTTTGTTCTTTCAGTTTGCCAAAAAAAGTGCTGGAGAATCAGTGCTGCTTCTCTTGAGCTAATTGCACAGGAGAGAATCTGAAAAAGGCAAAAGATCCACTGTTTCCTTGTCTCTGCCCTCTGACAAGCCTGCCGTCTCCCATTTACACCAGACAAGCCCAGAGCACAAAGACTCAGTGCTTTCTGGGAACGATCAACCCCCAAGGTCACAGCGACCTTGACATTTCAACAGATCCAGTCCAACATTCACCAGGGTGATGGAGAGGCTGACGCAACGCAAAGAATTTACAGCACGTCACAGAAGTCGATACCCCAAAATGTTGTTTCACTCTTTCATGTGTTTGAGATGACATGTTGCCTTGAAGCCTTTGGATGAAGAATCAGATGTTTGTTTCCAAGACTGTAAAGTCCTTGGGTCTATAGGCTAAAGAACAATTCTTCTGTTAACTGATGCAACAATAATCCTTTGTTATATCAGTCCTTTCAAGCATACCAAGGACATTCGTTATTAAGAAAGCAATAAACAAAAAAAAACATTATGAAAGAAGATCAAAGGTGAAAAATAATACATGCAACTGATGTCAAGGACAGTTGCCATGACTGTTTGTTTATTCATATTTAAAGAAGATTTTGAAGTAAGTTTTTTGTGTGTGGGTCTGCAAGCTGTAGATGTCAGTCAAATAAGCATATTTTTGCATCACTAGTAGACCTTTCCATTCCGAAAATCATGTACCATTCCAAAAATAATGACATCTTATAGATAATTCATAATATACGAAGTATATTCTTCCATCCATTCATTATTCAATAACCACTCATCAATCAATCAATCAATCAATCACATACACAAAAGGTAATTTAGATTCACTGATTCACAATTTGGACTATAGGAGGAAGTTCATGAAAAATGGGGAGAAAATTGTATGAAGATTAAGCAACCTTCAAAGCCACATTCAAACCCACAGCCTGAAAAATATAAGGCACCAGTGCTACCTGTTGTGCCATTGAGAGCTCCTGTACTAAATACAAATGGATAAATGGTAGTGTAAGATGTGTGTCAAACATCACGAGTGTTTCTAATTAATAGGATGAGAGTTCAGTGTGACAGTTTTATAAATAGATGTTATATGAATAAATGTATAAATATGAACAGCTGGTACTGTAGGAGTTGGAGGTGCTGGCTTTGAACTCCAAGGTTGCGGGTTTGAATCTCACCTCTGGCTGTAGTACCCTTGAACAACATACTTACCCTCAATTGTTCCACAGTTTCTTTTTTTTTTTTTTTTTTTAAATTACCCAGCTGTACAAGTGCGTAAGAAATAGGAGGTAGATTAACATTATAAGTTGCTTTGGAGAAAAGGGTCGGCTAAATGTAAATACTACGTAACCTTATGTAGGTACATAAGGTTTGTTTCTCTTAGAAGGTGAAAGGGTTTACACATTCTCAAATTACTTTTTACCCACAAAAATCGAGATATGCAGTAGTTTCCTGGCTTCAGTTATTACAAAGACGGGTTGATTTTCAGCATTTTCAGCTGTCAGCATGGAAATTCCAACACTGCTCTTTCAGCACTTCTGAAACATCAGATTTTTTTTTGACCCCTGACAAACAGGAATGTCATGGAGCTCTAGGAAGATGGGGGGGCACTCCAGAATGAGGAAACGTACTGAATAGTAATGGACCAGCTGCCACCAGCGGACACCGTCCCTCGATCCCTCAGTAGGCATGGGCCACTGGCAGGGTCTGACAGAGTACTCTTGTACAGCCGTCATGACGGGGGTGACTCGGGGGTGACCCCCACGTCTTCCAGCACTTCATTAACAATGTGATATATGACAACCAAAAGATTCACATCCCCAAGGTCGAACCTAGACAAATGACTTGTCTGCTGATGGGCCTACTGCCTTTGGAGACAATAAAACAATCACAGGTTTCCACACATCTGCTTTTTCCTCGTATGTGTGTATGTGTGCGTGTGCATATATATGTGTATATGTGAGCACATTTGCATGTCTGTGTGATGCAATCAAGGACATTTTGGTAGTGACCTTTCCTTTTCCTTCACAGAGAATCCTGAGAGGAACGAGTACCTCCTCCTGAATCAAAGCGCAGCAAAGCATCATGTCTTTGGGACTGATTTGTCCTGTAGACTTCTGTATAATAAAACCATGTTCTAAATTTATCTTTGCTTAACCACACAATTCCCGGGTAACCATGGTAGAATGCCCAGAAGGGGTGGGCGTCCACTGGTACTAGGACTCCCAGAGGTTCATTGTTCTCCCTGTTTGTGAATGGGAGTTTCCGTTTTCCTCGCCACTGTTGCCAGCTGACTTACGCTATTATTTGCATGTATTATAAGGATAATTTTGGATAATTTTCAGTAACCTTGTTCAGCACTTTGTGTCACTGTAGTGTCTGAAAATAAATTGAATTGAAAACTGACCCTGTGTTGTACTGTGTACTTTTATGCTAATATTGTGCCATAATAAGGAGTATTATGGTAGTCAAAGCACACTATACCAGTGTCTGAAAAGATGCACCATTGACAATGGTAAGATAGAACCCAACCATAGCAAATGGCCCATTGTTCGAAGGAATGAACAGTCTGAATCAGTCTTAAGCCGTGGTCTTACGGCATTTGCAACTGTGGCAGTGAGTGTTTCTTGTATGTGAGACGTCTCTTTTCACAGTCATTGTTGAAAACGAGCAGAAGCATGCCCCCCATGCACCTGCTTCTCAAAGTTACCTGGAACAACAGAATGGTGTTTAGGAAAATGAGCCACACCCACTTCCAGTGCTTATAAAAGGCCTATCATTTGGCCCAGTAGGGGCTGCAAGCAGGAGATGATCAGATGCAACAACAAATAGAAAGACAAAGTGGAAAAATCAACAAGTAAACAATAACAATAAAAGTGCAACAACGCCTTTCCTAAGGTCTCCCCATAACACATATTCATGTTAAATTGTCTTCGGACTTTATTACTCTTTTTTGTTCAACCTGTGAAGGGAAAAAAAAACGTATTCTGTTAGTTTATGTTATGCACATCTGCAGTAAAGAACCAAGATTAGAAGCTTGTGCATCCTGTCGTCTACCCTCAAAATCAACTGCTACATCCCAACCAGACCACGTCGCTCATCTACTTCTGCCCGCTTGGTGGTCCCGCGCACAAAAGGTAAAGCACGGACGTTCTTGGTTCTGGCTCCGTTGTCGTGGAATGACCTTCCCTTTTCACTCAGAACTGCTGAAACTCTGTCTACATTTAAGAAGGGTCTGAAAACTCACCTCTTCCAGGCTCACTTCGCCCAAGATCTCTTAAGCTCATGTAAGGTGTAAATGTTCATGCGTCATAACTTTATGATCATGCCCAGATAAGCCTTTACACAGCCGCTACTCCTGTATTGTATGTAAATGTTTGTGTACCTTTTTTTAAAAAAAGAGAAAAATGTAGTAAGGTGATCAGGAATTGTCTGTTCTTAGTTTTATGCACCTACTCATGCGATGAACATCGGTGCATATAGTGGAAAGAAACAAACTAAGTTTACGTAATAATCACATGTCTTCAACTATGTAACTCTTTCTCCTAATGTAATTTTCTCTGAGATGCACGTCGCTTTGGAGAAAAGCATCTGCTAAATGAATAAATGTAAATGTAAAATGTAAAACTGCATCTCTGAATCCTGACCAGATACTGCACATCATAAAAGGAAGTTGTGTCATTTCTGGACCCCAACCACGCAAAACACATGGTAACACATAGTAAAATATCTTAAAAATGAACAAATCTCTGTTGCATTCTTATAAAGATTATACAAATGCAGGAACATTTAATAACCTTCCTTTACTATTAAATCACCTGTGTAAAGCTTTTGCAACACAAGGCAACAAAGTTAGCTGGACATCTGCAAACAAATATCAATGTATGGTAGAATGTCTCATCAGTAATTACAAATTGGATTTGTGTTCTCTGTTCACCTGCTGATGAAGCCTGTCTGTCCCTATAATTCAAGCCAAGAATTAATGTCAGTCTTTTGCCGGCCACTGGCCAGCCTCAAATAGAAAGGGGCTCTGTTGTAAATTAAGGAGAAATTAAGCTGTCATCCATAATTATGAATATGACATCTATTTTTGGAGTCCACAAAATGAGTTACATTCCTCAGGAGCATAGAGTACAAACTGTAATATTTCTCAACTACAAGCGTATTTCTGAAGATGCATTTCCATACTGAAAGACAGAGCATAGAAATGAAGAGCTTATGGCTTAATCTTTGACTAAAAGCAGCAAAACTCATGGATAAGCATACTGTGGATGTTCTTAGAGACTGAAAAAGTAATTTATGTTGCTTCTAAATGATTTATGAGTCATCCCAAAGTCATAAGTTTCAACATCCATTAAAATTTATCATATCCTTATTGTCATAAATCTCCTTTGAACAGATTTTTAAATCCCTAATCAGTCTAAATATTTCTTCTATTAAAAAAATTATGAAAATTCTTAAAATAAATAAATAAATAAAAACAAGACTTATATGTGTTCAAGAGATTTTCAGGCTCCTACCTTTAGACACTGTGAGAGTATGATGACTAGAGTATGATCTGAAGAATGCATACAAACTAAGGTTATACGTTGTATTAAAGTTGTCACACATCTGGAAAAAAATACACTTTGTCAGATTAATTCAATTTTGCTTTTCTGTGATTGAAAATCAGTGCAATTTAGCTAGGTGTAGGTGTGCTCCTCTGATAGGGTAATGGTTTGACACTGAATCATCCTGACAGGGCTCATTTCTTTAAGGGACACTGATATCTTGAGAGATGCCTTTAATGCAGCTCTTGCCTCCTGATTCAGAGCTGCAAGGTCGCTTGCATCTGAAAAAGAGCACAAGCGCATGGGCAAAGAGCTGAATATGCCTATGAAAGGATTCACCACCACCTGCCCTCCACTACCGTCGGCTCACCTGGAGGTGGAAGCCGGCTTTGAAATCCTGCAGCCAGTAGGGGGCGTGAAAGGTGGCTGCAATCAATCTGTGTGCCGGGGGCACCAGGGGCCAAGACCTGCAAAGATGCTTCTCCACTCTACTCCCTGATGGAGATTAGCTATCAGGGGGCCACTTTGCTGCTTGGATTCTCTGAAACGTGAGAATTTCCCAGAAAACTTAATTTGGCAGTTTTCCCAATGAGAAACGCTCACACTCACAGGTGGGAGAATGTGGCAGACTGAAGGGTTCGAGGACTGAGGCTGGCGCTGGAGATCATTGCTGTTGATGATTCAGCACATATATCCAGCAGTACCTACATGGTCATTCAGTGGTGACTGCTCAGGAGGCAGATGAAGTCCAAGATTAAAAGTGATACAGAACTATTTACTAATACTGATTCTTTTCATTTTCATGAACTGCTTTGTCCAGTGTTGGGTCACAGTGGCCCAGAGGGTTACCCAGATGTATAGGGTTAGGACACTAGTCCATTGCAGGTCAATCATACAAACATAGACATACACGCACACAGAAACTAAGGGCAAATTAGAATGATCAGTTCACCTGACACACATGTCTTTGAATTGTGGGAGGAAACACATGTGAGCACCGGAAAATCGTGTAAACTACACACACACAACCGGATTTGAACCAGTGTCCAAAACCAGCATCTGCGAGTCACCAGCACAGCCTGCTGTATCATCAGTTTTACATTTATTGTTTCGCATTTTACCCATTTATACAGCTGGGTAATTTTTTCAGGATAGGGTAAGTGCACTTCACGGTATGTGAGATTTGAAGCTGCGACCGTCAGATCTTAAGGTAACAGCTCTAACTCCGACACTATCAGTTTAGCCCAGTAGATACCACTCCACAGCTGTAGCTTTCCCATTCTTTTTGAGTATTTGTGTAGTCTTCACAGCAGCTCTATACATCCTTCATCAATTTAATTCTTGTATAAAATCATAACGAATCATCAGTGCTCTGCATTACCCTGAAGTGATAATAGATGCTCTTTTGTTCGATTTTATTTATGCTCTTTGGAAAAGCCCTGGGTTACTTATTATTCACATATATACCAATAGCAGTGAAGCTACTTCATTCAGTTTTGTCATGTGAAAATATTTAATCACTCCAATAAATAAAGTCATTTGGCAAAATGTTTAACACTTTATAATGAGATGTTCATAAGGCATTTTACATTACAACAAATGGTTACCACACCCTCTACTATGTGCCCATATATAATTTCTCCCTTCTGGTAGCTTAATAGCCCATGACATGGATATTACGTTGCCTTACTTTAGATAGGGTTATCTGTCTCTATTAATTTACCCTAAACATGTGTAGTAAAGTGCAAAGAATTCCACTGACCTGCTGGAAGGAACATTTGAAGGTAATGTCATTATGGCGTGATGATATTTCTTTGCTATGTGTTTTGTTCCTGGGACCCAATTCATACAATTTATATAAAATTTCCATAACGTGAGTCTACAGTCACATCCCAAAATGCACCCACAGATGAAAAATCTTTACATATTGACATCTCCAAAGTGTTCAGCTTGAACTGCATAGCCACAAGGAATAGTCTGTATCACATCTATATATTTGATACATTTCTTTTTCTTAAGCACTTTTTGTTTTGCTATAATTTCAGAACAGTTAGAGTTTATTTTTCTTTTCAGTTACACTTTGCAGTTATGGTTTATTTAATATATGTCCCTTCAGTATGATTCAGTGCCAATTTTCTCTTTACACATCTACAAAATGAGTACTGCTTGGGCGCCATCAAGATTTTCAAAATTATTTCACCAACCTTAAAAATGAATATTTAAAAACTGACATCTTTCTGCTAGCAAAAAATTAAATTAAAACCTTCACAATCCAGAGCTCAACATACCACATTAAATAATTTTCATCATTGGATTGATTAGTCAGTTTTACTCATGTGTAATTGTCACTTCAGTTTCTTTGTTTAATATTAATATCATCATTAGTAGAAGGCAGAGCAGAAAATAAAGAACTCTGTAGTTACACCCCACCTCCATGCAGGCAGCACAGGCTCAGTTATCACAATGCATAAAAGTGAAAATGAATGCTGTTATTAATAACCTTGATATCATGCAGTTAGACATTGTGATAAATACTGAAGATAAAGAAATCAAGAGTGTAAAAGAATCAGAATTAGAATGACGCACACAAGGAATTTGCTGTGGTTCTAGGTGTCTCCAGTATTTAGGTTATTTATTTAGTAACTAATAGTAACTATTTATTTTTTACCAAAAAGACTGACAATATTTACATTTATTCATTTAGCTAACACTTTTCTCCAAAGACTTACAATGTTAAGCAACTTAAAATTATTTATCTATTCATACAGCTACGTAATTTTACTGGAGTAATTTAGGATAAGTGCCTTACTCGTGGGTGCTACAGCCGAAGGTAAGATTTGAACCTGTGACCTTTGGGTCCAAAGGAAGCAGCTTTAACTGCTACCAGCCATCCCATTTAAATACTTAGAATATTTTAGCATTCATACAGCTGGGTAATTTTTACTCTTACAATTTAGGGTAAGTACCTTGCTCAAAGGTACTACAGCAGGAGGTAGGATTTGAACCTGTGTCTTTAAAAATTCACAATGGCAGATTCAACCAATACGTTAACAACTTCAAACGTAGGAAAAAATACCTCTTATGCTGCATTTCTGCTATGTTTCAAATTGTAATGGAAAACAATAATAATAATAATGAAGAAGAAGAAGAAGAGCAACAGCAACGAAAACAGCATAATCGGAGAGAACTCTGCACTCTTTGGCACTGCAGGACTGAGGCCCATTAAGAAGGTTACTGCTGCTGGGAGGTCTGCTAATTTAAATGAGGACAAGGGGACCATGAGAAGTATGCACTGAGACAGCTGAAAGCAGCCAGGGCACGCTCTCTCACTTCTAACATTAGTACCCGGAGACGTGTGCTGCCATTTGCCCTGACATTTAATTCACTAATTCCAAGGATCTGCTGTAAATATTTAACCACATGGCTCCACACAAGTGTGGGGAACATAACAAGCCTTCGACACTTGGAGGGAGTCCTCGCTGGGTGGCGTTCGCAGCACTGTGCAGTGGAACAGCACTCTGATGCTTTCTAAAAACACAAGGCGGGAATCAAAGTGCCACGGCAGGTCACAAGTTCACGACGGGTCGCACGTAAGCGAGACAGCTAAGACACCGATGTAGAGCGGAAATAGAAAAAGCCTTCCGATCGACATTTGAAGACCTGAGCCTGGAGAACGGATGCGTCAGTGCGTTTACAATAAATCAATTACAGGTTTATCGTTTGTGAACGTGCTGTAATATCGGACTTCAAAGTAAACCGCAAATGTTTTGAAAACTTGTTCCATTTTAATACAGCAGCAGTGTGAATGCCCTTAGTCTAGGTCAAAACTCAAACCAAGATGCACTGCATTTATGCTTTCCATAAAAGTTAACGTTTTTCATCACGCAACTTCAATCGATGTCTAGTTCTGCTGATAAGAAGGACGTACCAATATCCAAGCAAGTCAACACAGTTGATAACATTTTGTGATACAAAGGAAGAAAACCAACACAGATGTAATGAAAGAATGAACTCACTGTCTCCTTGACAACGCAGAGGCCCCACAGTGAGCTTTGCTTCAGACCCGGGTCGGTTCGTATCCCCAACAGCCACCTGGTTGACAGGTAAGTGCTCCTTATACACCAGAAGTCCGGAATCTTCTCTCCTAAAGCCAATCAACAGCAAATGCAGAAACAGTGGATTAGTAGGAAAGATATTAAGCGGCAAAATACCTCCTTATGACAATAACAATTCAAATGTGAGTAATAAACTAAAATTTAATTACATGGCAAAATATGTTATGAGGGATGAGGGCATTGCATAAATCATCACTGATAATCATTTTAAATGGAGATATGTCAGTATATTTATTGTTTTTGTTTTTAAAGTCCAAAGTATTAAGATTAAGAGCAGTGGAGTGGACCTGGTCAAACTAGTTCTATGAAAGCACATAATGGTACAGCATTTAGACACATAATGGTACAGCATTTACACAAGTCTCAGCATGTCCCTTAAAGCTACTTTGAACGTAATAAGAGTCTAATGATTTCAGACCTAAAAATAGATCCTCATTTCAATGGCAACATTGCTTGCAATTCTTGTTGTCCAAGGTACTTAGCTCGTTGATTAAATTTCTCCTTTGCTACCCCCAGCTATTGAAAAGCTATACAAACAAGGTTGATTTCTTGCGTATAGAAAGCAATACTATTATTATGCTTTTTCAGCATTGAATATGACAAATAACAAGTGTTACTGGATTTAATGAGGCAGACAGTTACTGACCTGAAACTAGCTGATTATTTTTCACTTCGATATCGAGTGTATGACAATGTCCACTGGCTGTTGAAGGGAAATGTACCATTTTAACTCAAAGACCCACTTTTCTTTTTTATTATCTTTTTTATTTTATTTCTTTTTTATATTAAATTTGATATTTGGATACCACTCTGGGTTAATGAAAAAACAATGATCAGACTCTTTTTGATTAAGCCTGGTATGTAATGGTGTGAGGATAGGATGTCCATATGAATTATGTAATTAGAATTTCTCCTACTCAAAACAAGTCAAACTTGTATCACATTGTATTATACGATAAAATTGTGTATACAGCACTAAAAGCAGACACTTAAATATCAGTTTGCACCTTTTCCATAAGAGACTCAAAACTAATATTTGTGTAAAGATGGAGAGTAAAAAAAATCCATCAGATCATAGTCAAGTGGAAACATTTATTAGAATGAGTCTAGAAAAAGTCTACTTGGAGTGGAATTTACCCGAGATGTGTTTTGAATTTGATTACGCAGGATAGTGGAGCCTGTATGTGGTTTATGGGAGGCAAATTTGCCCAACATGGGCCTGGAAGGAAAGAATGATGTGAATCTAAATGTGCGACGATTAAACATTTCTCTGCAAGTCATAAACATTAACCACCAAAGGGCCAAAACAGCGACAAAACTGTCACTTGTTTTACAGTACATTAACTGCTCTTTTGAAAAGAGAGCGAGAGAGACAAGAACTACCCTAATAAGTATCCTTGATCATAACAAACAACAAACAAACAAGCAGACAGACACAACGACAAACTAACAAGAAAGAAAACAAAAAAAAAACAGTGTAAATATGTAACGGATACTTAAAAATCCTCATAAGAGCATTTTACCATCCTTGTAGGTGTGGGTAGGAACTGTGCTTGCTTGTTTGCTTTCTTTGTTTGCTGTTACATTTTATGCTCTCTTTAGAAGATCTCAACGCCATCTTGTGCTTTTGAACAATGAAGCTGGATAAATAATTGATCACATGAAGAAAAAGTAGAGATAGAAAAACGAAGGCGGTTTACATCTCCCTGCCCAATGCCATTTTGATCCTCACAGGCTCAGAGTGTCACGGATGGTCAGAAATACAGGCGCTGAGTGCACCAGAGTGAGTTCTCAGGTGGATTCATTTGTAACTTCATTGAGCTTTCACTGTGATGCGAGGAGATAGAGAGCATTGTGCACTATTCCAGCTCCTCAGATGATTCATAGCTGCAGGGCCAGCGAGTAGTCTAGTGGTTAGAACTGCTGTCTTTGAATGCAGAGGTTACAGGTTTGAATCCCCCTGCTGCTGTAGTGCCATTGAGCAAGCAACTTACCCTAAAGTGCACCAGTAAGAATTACCCAGATATATAAATGGGTAACACATTGTAAGTTGGTTTGGAGAAAAGTATCAGCTAAATGAGCAGATGTTTCAAGTGCAACCCCTGTCTCATTTCAACATATAAGATCTCAGAGAGACTTTTCTGGAGGTATCTGACAAGCAATTGTAAACTTTTTTCCTCTCCAATTGATCCAAGGACTCTAATCCTTTTAGATAGGCTTGATAACACCAGAGGAGCTGAATTGTAGTTTTTTTTTTTTTAAAAGAAAACTAAACATATTTAGTAGTCACTGTACATGAATGTCTCAGACTCATGAGAAGCGAGCTGGCCATACTATCCTTACATTTGGTTAGCCTGTCATGTGCTGAACATTCTCTTGTAAAAGCTATTTGAGATACTTTTCAGAAAACAGGTATCCCTGCATGTATTTCAAACTCCTGCTAAGCAAGTTGAGAAAGGTTAGCTGTGGTTAGTGCCGTAGTTGGGTGCTGTCATCAATTTGCAGAACAGACATGCGGCGGAAAGGGATGTGAACTCACCACTGCTTCTGGTCTGCATCGCAGTTGCAGTAGTACTTTGGGTCAGTACAGTTGCGCTCGATTCCACAGGCACACTTCTGGATGCCAGGCCCTGAGCCACCCCAGTAGAAGTGCTTCTCGCTGCCCTTCCCAATCCACCAGGTATATGGTGTTCCTTCTGTGAAACACAACCATGGTCCATGTTATGGTCATTGTGCATCACACTGAGTCAACACATGTAAGGCCACCACACACATAACCTGTTTCATCAATTTAACTACTCTGCCTTTCCCTCTCTCTCTAGATATACGAAAATATATATGTATAATACTGTATATATGTATATATATATATATATATATATATATATTATATTATATTATATTATAATATATATATATATGACTGACTTCATCTTGAGGGTCACAGGATTTTAATATAAGAAGCAATATTGTGTTGCCTCTGTTTGACAACAGCACATATTGAAGTTTGCTTGGAGAGGCAGTACTCATATATTTAGCATATAAAGTAGTTAGTCTCATGAATAGAGCCACTAAAAAGATGATCTCTCTTTTCCAAAGAAAATATCCTCATTGGCATGAGCTTACTTTTTTTCAAGCACTTTATCTACTTTCAGCAACTTAGAAAAAAAGTCAACTCCTAAACTAAAATATACTCTTCCAGTTGCAGGGAAAAAGACAAAAAAAAGAGACTGCATGATGGTCCTCAGCTGCAGTTGAAATATATTCTTACACAGGTACAATTTTATCAAATGCTACTGTTAACTTCTATGTTATAGAAGAAGTTTTGTAGAATGGTAGATCCCGTGACTTAGGCTGTAAGGAGTACATGTGTGCTTAAGGCAGTAGTGTTGAAAACCTAGATTCAGATATTAGGATTCCAAAACGCTTTAGTTTCTGGGTAATTTAGTTGCCTCTTAGTTGCTTTGTAGTTATCAATTGCCCACAGTTATTTTCTAGCACTGTAATTAGAAGCAAAATTGAAAGTCTAGGTAAAAAAGTTTACTTTATGAAGAGATTTATTCAGCCCTTCCTTAGGGAGCTATTAACGAAATATGGGGTGTTGGGTGTTATAAGATGAAAGGATGTTTGTAGTTGAGGTCAATAACTCCTTTAGGAATGTGCAGCTATGGTGGTTGTGTCCTTCCCATCTATCCACATGGGTGAACACAATATCTACAGTATAGCCTTTTAATCATGTATCCCTCCCAAAATTATATGACGAACGACTGTTTGGCTAGCTGCTATTTACATAATAAAATGGAGTTTCTGTTAACGTTGAATATCTGCTGTAATTTAATTATGACCAAATTCAGTTAATATTATGAGTAATTACATTAGATCTTCATAGCTGTTCATTTAGTTCTTCACATTATCCTTGTAATTTTCACATAACCATAGTTGTTGTAATGTGTAAAATTAATGCAGTGTATATATATTATTATTCATAATTATTAACACTGGAAAGAAAATATTTAGTTGATTACAGAACATTTTAAAGTTAGAGGGTTTAATGTACATATATTAAATGGGACACATTAACCTTACATATACCTCACTTTAACTGTCGAACTGAATAATGATGCACGTGCACATAGGTGGGCACGGACACACACATACACTGGTACATGCCTGCATTCATACGCACAAAAACGCACGCACACAGTCTGAAACTGCTCGTCCCGAGGCAAGCTGGAGCCTAACTCAGCAAGACAGGGGGACACACCCAGGACGGGACGCCAGTCCGTCGCAAGGCACCTCGAGAAGGGCTCGAACCCCAGACCCACCAGATAGCAGGGCCTGGCCAAACCCGCTGCACCAGCGCACCCTCACAAAAACAAGTGAGGATTTAGTAGAGAATCCTGGCAAAGGCTTGAGGTATGTCAGGGTAGCAGGTACATTGATGGTTAACCTGAACTGCTGCAGTAAATCTCCTGCTGTAAATATTAATCTGCTTAAATCGGTAACACTAGAAGCGTCCCTGGAAAACAGTCTCAGCTAAGCAGAAAAATATGACGATAATGTCTTAGTTTGCAAGACCATATGCCAAACAGCACCTCTCAAGTTTCACCAGCAGTACGTGTTACCCGCACAGCAGGGGGCCGAGCGGAGACCCATTAATATCTGGACTAAAAAGGGAGAGCAGAGAATAAGGAGACACAAGTGATATGTGCCGAGCTCCGAGACATTGCATATGCCAGTTAATTAGCAGAACCCACACCTGCTGATCAGGAGCAGGGCACAAAGGAAGACCTGCTCACTCCCACCTGTCTTGCCAGTATGGTGGGAGCCGCCGGGATGCTGCGTCTGAGATCGTGCGAGCTCCAGGCATCCACTTCAGTGAGGCAAATGGCCAGCGCAGCGCCTCTGAAGCACTGCTTGAGCTCAGAGCCAAAAACAACTCGGAGATGGGGGGGTGTTGTCAATAGAGATGAATGAAGATCTGAGAAAAAGAGATGGGGTCCTCTAAACAGGCACACTGGCAGAGGCCCCCGGGCAGGGGGCAGCTCTGTCGGAGAGCTCTGCCAAGCGGCGGGGGGTTGGGGGGGTGCCGCAGCTGCACGGTAATGAGCCGCTGCCGGGAGCAGAGGAAGTGGGAAACACAGGGGCTACGAGCTGCATGCTCCGGCGGGCCGCCGCATGTGACAGACGCATGCTTTCTCTTCTTTTATTTTCCAGTTCAGTACATTTAACCATGTAATAACAGCATCTGGTGTGTTCATATTTATAGTGACCGAAAAAAAAAAAAAAAAAAAACAGAAAACACTAAATCCCATTCGTTCGTCCGATTCCCATGAGACGGAGAGTCATGCAAAATACTTGACTCGCTCCACAATTTCTAATCGCGTTGCTCTTCGATCACTAAACAGATAAATCGTGCTCTTACGCAGCAGCTCCACCTTCACTTGCACATTTCCAATGTGACTATAAGTTATCATCAGCGTGCCCATGAAATGCCACTCAGAGAGATGACGGTAATGGACAGCATGTTAAATTCTGAAAGTCAGCGTTTGGTTTAAGTTCAGATGCTGAAATGCGTAACAAAGATAACAGATCACATTGACAAACAGAATAATCTGCAATTTATTGCACACAATTGCAGGCATATTGGCACGCAGCCTTCTTCAGCATCAAGGAGATACTAATTATGCTAATTATGCACTTTTTGAGACAAAGTTTAAAGCAAACAGATTAAATGACTTCTGAGTGTTTGGTTTTCCTTTTGGAGCCTGTTCAGGAAATCAACAGAAGTTAGTATAACTACAAAAATATTAATCTCCTCAAAACACAAGAGAAATTACAGGGTAACAATAACAATTTTGGGGGGTAAACGCAAAAGATTTCACCCGTTTTCATTCTATTGCACTCTCCAAAATAGGGGCACAATGTGAAACGTTTCTACTAAATCATTTTTTTTTAAACTGTTTTACTTTTTTCGTTTTGTGTGAAATAATTGAATTCCACCGCACACGTTTCCACTCTTCTCCCAAAAAATAAACGATCAACAGGACCCAAAAGTTATTTCCATTGTATTAAATCACTTCTCCTTTGAAACCCCCATAACACCATTTTGCTTAGTTATTTATTTTTTATCTTTCCATTATTCCAAAGGACATATCTTTCAATCTTTATCAAACAGCCAGCAGTCCCAGCCACCGCAGGCAACCTTGGCAGAGAAATAACGCAGAGAGGCACTTTTGGGAGCAGACAAGTTGGAGGGAGGAGAGGCGGCTGTGTTGGCGGTGGTGGGAGGGACGCACCTGCTGTCATATGTAGAACAGCAAGGGTTTGGCACCTTGTATTGGGCTCTGAATGACAACTTAATTTCCCTGTCAGAAGATCACAGTCCCTGCCGCTCAGCCGGCACGCCGGGCCTTGAGGACTATAATGGTGCAGTGAGTGTTCAGATGTGCCATCCACCTCCCCCACCCCCCCAACCCCCCCAACCCCCCACCTCTACGCCAAGCACGCTTTTCTGCTGCTTTCTTTCACCGAGGGGTCTCCTGGGGGGCTCAGCCTGCAGAGCGCGATGCTCATCAGGCAGCCCTAAATTGGGGAGCGGAGCATTCCTTCAGAGATACATCAGCGGGACCAGTGGGGGCACGGCGATGGCCCCGGCCGATCGAAACTCATTAAATGGCCAGCTTGGCGGGGGTGACGCTGGCACAGGAGAATCCCTTATTTCACCAACTCAACTGATCGCTCACCAAAAACAAATCACACGCACATGCGAGGGACTGTTGGAGAATTATTGCACATTGGCGATACATCTCATCTTTTGTTAACCAGTCCACGTGATGATGTACTGAACAGCAAAATGGAGTGCACGTGCGCATGAGTTTACTCATTAGTCACGGCTCCAAGAGAAGTAATTATTTCGTTTCATCGGCGAAACAAAAAACACTGCAGACAGGCCTCATGTAATTTCTTGTTCTTTGTGAACAAGACAGAAGTAAAGAAATGCTCTGCCCAGTGTGGGATGTTTCAGCACAAAACTTGCTGCCAGGTCAACAAGTCATGACCCAAGCGCTTGCTGGCAACGTTGTTGAACGACTTCTAAAACTATTCCCCATAAGACATCTCTGTAACTTTCCTGAATGAAGTGCATAAAAACAAAGCCTGACAAACAGAAGTCCCATAACAATATCCATATTGATCTACGCTTTCATTTGATGCAACATGGCTTGACTTCCAGCAGAGATGATTTATCCTTGAAACCATTTAAAACACATACCCATTTTCTTTCTTTGGTTTGAGAAATTAAATTGGAAGCTCGGTGACATGCAATGAGGTTGATATAGGATCATTACCCTTCTTTCTCACTTGGATAATAGAGAAATGGACCTCATTATATTGCCTCTATTTTCGACACCCATTAAAACTCTTTCAGACTAATAAAAAAGGTAAAAGGTGGCTATGCATTACAGAATACAAGAGATGGATATTTTTAACAAAGTTTCAGAATTCCAGACTGAAATAATATTGAATATATGGCCAACCTGTGAAAGCCTTATCAACAATGTGCTCATATTTCATACCATATTCAAAATGCGTTAAACGTTTGTGTATTACATTTATGCATTTAGCAGAAGCTTTTTCAAAGTGACATGAAACTCAAAATAAATAAAAATGGATTCCACAAAAGAATGTTACATACACTAACACACAATTATTAAAGTCCAGTTTGTCCGATACCACCATTGTTCTCACACGTGTAGACAGAAGTGACAGCAACTTCTATGAGAGACATAGTTCATCTTTTTATATTTTAAGTAGCCTTTTACACGCTATATTTTATACTTATATTAGTTCTTTGACTTGGAATTTAATTTAACCTGAAAACTGTTAGCATTCATAGTGTAATGGTGCATCTATAGAAGTAATACATACCGTTAAATAGAACAACTGGGTGAGGGATTAAAAGCATCTGTCAGCTGGAAATGTTTTCCTCGCTAGGGGACTTGGACACAGGCCACAGATCAGTCCCTCGCTGCCAGCACTGCTTTTTATTGGTTTTCACTAGGTTTCCATGCAGGCCTCTCAGCTGTCATTGCTTCTCCTCTGTCATACCCTCCTTGTGTCTTACAAGGTCTCGTAACGGCTCCTCTCTGTCTCAGCCAGTATCTGCTCAAGAAACTACTATTATCATAACATACTAACATGCTCTTCTTCATGTGGCTGTATATATTTCAAAAGTCTTCTTTTGGTCCACGGTCACATGGCCTGGTTACCAAAGACACTGTTAACACCTTTTCCACGCAGTCTGATTCTTGTTGATGCCGCCCCTGGATTTTTAATCCCATATGAGTAATCTGCGCCCACACCTTCCACCCACATTGATTTCATGTCACTTTTCACGAATGGCTGGTGGGCATAATAAAATTATTATTTAAGCATTCCAACTGCCTATTGATGCAGACTCTTAAGCTTCTGGTAAATTTATGTAATTAAAATAATAATAATAAACATTATGATTAATTAAACAAATGCAACTGGCTCAGTTTGAATAAGTATAATAAATGCTTACTTTGATTTAAAAACCGCAACCATATTTCACTTAATTTTTACATTTACATTATATTTACATTTATTCATTTAGCAGTGCTTTTCTCCAAAGCGACGCACATCTCAGTGAAAAAACAATTTGTGCATTACATTAGGAGAAAGAGACCTAGTTGCAGACATGTGATTCTTAAGTAAACCTAGTTTCTTTCTTTCCACTTGATGCACCGATGTTCATCACTTGAGTAGGTGCATAAAACACAGGATAGATGAATCCTGATAACTTTCCTACAATTTTATTTTTTTAAGGTACATTCATTTTACTGATAGCTGTAATCACTGACGTGGCGACTCTTGCAAAGTACATAAAAAACATAGATTCTGTGTGACTTCAATCACTTTTCAGGCTCTTTAACCTGAATACTGTGTGTGTATATCTGTAGTTGGAACACCTCTAGCACATAAGTTACAAATGCAGTGCACACTGGCATACTCCTGAAATGGGTACATCTGCAAATAATGCATTCATGCATCTGTATTTTATGACATTAAAAAAGCCTTTCAACAGTCATTGATAACTATGGAGACTGAAAAGAAATAACAATATTCTGGCTGAGCAAGACACCAGGAATTAAATGACTATATCACTATATCACACTATATATGACAAACTCACTTAGCCAAAATAAAACGTGGACTTACTGTACAAGTTTATAGATATATTATATGCTGCGCTTGTTCACCTTGCTATAACATTATTGAATGTAATATATGCACATCTACAATTTACCATGCAAATATACCTCAGCTGCTGGAGCATGGTACATTTCATATGTAAGATGGTGATCTTTTAACTTAAACATCTTCTTTACCTTGAAGGTGCTGAATTACTAAAAGTGCAGAATAACTTCATGCAATTAAAAATAATAATTAAACACATAAGATGTTAATGAAAGTAAAAATACTGCAGTGAAAGTACAAATGTTTCTGTAAAGTACAGATTTTTGCAACATATGGGGAAAAAATCAAAATGCCATTAACCTGAGTTAAATCAATAAATGCCAACAGAGTGCTTTAAATAACAACACAAACATTTAATTTCCCCAGTGTTCACGGTGCCTCAAAGGACTTCAAAAACCTCTCATAACACAGATGTGTGCAATAATTTTGCAATAGACTAAAACACAGCTTTGAAGTGGACCTGCTCCAGCAAATGGCACTTTCAAGCTTCTTGAAGATATCTTGCACGGAAAACTGTCCAGAGCATGACTACAATAAGACAATAATCAATTATTTCACTAAACCTCTGAAGAAACTGAAAACACCATGCCTGCTCGTGTCAACACTGAGAGGTGCTCCTGAAGATGGCTTGTTGGGGAGTTATGAGCATCAAGCACGGTCAGTTGAAGCAATTCAATCAGTATAAAAAGAAAAGAGGCTGCTTCCGGGACCCTTTTAGAGAAGGGTTTTAGAAAAGTTTGGCAGCAACAGTGTACAAACTGCTGTGCCAAAGATCTGGATGTGTTAAAGTCATGGATTTGATAGTTTAGTGATAGTTTAATTTGGTTGACTTCTTTGGATGGCAGATTTTTGTGTTCCCTTGAGTTCCTGGTAATTTTATTCCTTTTGTCATTTTGGGTTTCTTATTTGGTTTTGAGAATTTTAGTTCTTTGAAAATGTGGCTGGGGGTGGTCCTAAGAGATCTTTCCACTGCTGTCTGTCTCATGTCTGGTCACTTCTTGAACTGGACATGCCCTATTTGTCACAGACATATTGGTCTTATTCAGTTCAGGGCACATACCTGTGTTGGAAACTATAGTCACTACTGAACAGTTAATGCCTTCAGTAATATGAAATTGAAAGTCTCAACTCAGCTCAAAAGTGCAGAGCAATTGGTTTACTGGTCATGTGAATAACAGGTCACGGTTTGATTTGCTGATATCTAGCGAGTTGTGAAATTTTGATAGTGTCTTCCGGTCGAAATAGACCTCATTGACTGTAACCGAAAGTGTCAGGTAAGTTTAGCGGCTTGCAGCACAACAACCGAGGTCTGAACTTTAGTCTGAAATGTTTGCTATATATATATATATATGCTGAAACTGGAAGTGGAGTATGAGCAAACTGTGGTGGCATCAATTATTCAAGGTGTTTATGTCATAGTGTGATCCAGAGTGGGGTCTACCACCCACCAGGCCATGCTTCCATGTTGGGAGGAGAACAGTTGCCTCTCATCAGAGGAAATGGAGGGAGACAGCAAGAATGTCAACTGGCTCATCTCTACCTGAAGAGTACCTGCTAAATAAAACTTAATGGGGCTGCCAGGGGAACAAAAATGAAGGGTGGAATTCAGCCCTTAGTCTGCTTTCTGCATAAGTTTTGGCTACAAGTGAAATACTATCTCTTGAGAGTGGGAAACAGTACATGTTTGATACAGGCTCCTCTCAATCACAAGACAACAGTGCAATGCAAAGGACATCTCCTCAACAACCCCAATGCTTCAGAAAGCAATTGAAATTCAATATATCTCAGGACAGATTAATTCAACATTTAATTAAAAACAATGTATAACACTAATACATCTTGAGGAGATCATGAGGGCAGAAAAAAGCTAATTCCATAAGTATCACCAGTGATATTGAAATCTGCACTGGAATGAATGACAACACATACCAAACACAGACACTGCCATTATCTTGTTGAAAAACTTCCACTGTGGAAGTTCTATGTAACCCTAGCAAAAATCAATACGGCTAATAACATCTCCAAATACACAGAGTGCAACAGCCATGGCAGAAGTCACAATGGAATACAATTCTTACATCTTGAATGCTTACAAGGAGAAGCAAACAAAGATGGAAGCAAAGCATACTCACAGGAAACAGTGTGTGACAGCAGCGTTCTGGCTTCTGTTACATGCAGCAAGGTTTAGAGTTGTACCAAACAGTCTGAAGGGAAGTGTTTCAGATGTATTATACATAATAGATGTTCCTTGGGAACTACAGTCAAGAAATGCGTTCTCTCCTGCAGTCAGCTCCACTGAAACTGCAGACATCATTAAAAAGATGACGGTTTTTGACATTATTGGTGTAAAGGCTATTAAGATGAGCTGTCAATGACCAATTGAGGATGCAGACATGTTGCTGAACTTGACAACACAGCAAAGGATGAGCACAGAGTCAACAAGAAAGCCGACACCAGATTCAGGATCATAGTTTAGTGTACCGATGCTGTGTATGAACACATTCGGCAAACTTTTCTAAATGCAACACGCGGACGAGTTGACAGGTTGACTGCAGGAAGGTAAGCAAAGTGGTGACGGCCTGCTGTTTTTTTTGGTGTCATCTAGGTAGGTCTCAGTAACACTTCAGAGAAAATATACTGCCTATAAGGCCTTCACAACAACTTTGTAGGCCACAGGTACACATCATGCATGTAAATGCATTATGTAAACATTTATAAATGGTAACATCAGCAACAGCAGTTTGCTGCGTGCCGACATAAGAAGTTCATGACCCAATGTGTTATGCCTTCATGACTACTTAATAAACATTCTTAATAAAGTTCTCATGAAAGTGTAACTGAGCTTTTATGTAGGGTCCTGGATAAACATATTTTTAATAGAACCTTCATTGTTAACATTGTGACTGTAACTAACTGTACAAGTCTGTATTGTATTGAAAAATAGACAGTTATTTTAACTTTTCTTTCCTTCTTTCTCCCATTGCAGAATGACTGACTCCTACTAGCAAACCAAGGTCAAGGATAAAGTGAATACTTTGAAAATTGGGTGCAGAAAGCTTGGTAAAGTTTCAGTTCAGTCCAGTAATTTCCAGATTAGCTGCTGGATTTCACTTTACATTTTCTATTCTCCAGATTTTAATGACTGTCCTTGGTGTTTGCACTTGTCAGTCAATCAGCCTTTGCTTTTAAAAGTTGAAATCGGGTATTTCTGTGGAGGAGACCAAGCCGTTGAAAATCTGTTGTCACTCACAGAATGCATAATTGACAGAAGGAGTACATGGGAAAGACATCCTACAGAATCTCAAAAAATACTTCATGGAAATAGCATATTTACAAACAATCTATACAAATATATGGGAATTATATGGAAATAAGGCACCACAATATCAAAATGACATCTAGCCAATTTATCTTTTTCACCTCCCAATAAATAGTTCTATGTATTTCTTTAGAGACAAATGAGTGACTGCAAAGGTCCTTCATGAATCAGTGGGCAAGTCCACTATATAAACCGCTTGCTTTAAAAAGTATAGCCTACTACAAAGAGCCTTAATTTATGATTTGTTGCTTCAATAGTTTTAATTCACACTGGACAGCATGTGTGTATTTAATCCGAAGGAACCCATAAATATTCAGCAAAGAGGTCGTTACTGAGGGGAAAACAAGGTTACTAAGAGAGGTGTTTAAACTTGCATATAGTATAAGCATTAAAAGGGATTTAGACAAAAAAGCTACGAATTGCTGTAAAAGCAGAAATTATTGGTTAAGGACACATTCTATTCACCTTGAATTTGTCATTTCATGTCTCAGAAGGGATGCTCCTTTAAGTACCTAAATTGCCCCATTAAAATGTTCAAGAATACAAACAATATCTGAAATCTCTTTACACAGAGGTGTCAGATATACACCAAAATGTTAAATTGTTAAATAGTTAAATCGGCTGGCTGAACCGCTAATTTCCAAGCGTTTTAATCAAAAAAACAGATTTTACTTCTCATACAAAGCAAATTAGTTTCATAATTTCCATTTAACCTCTTCACATTGTTCAGTATTATGGTTGATTATTACTGTTCAATTGTAACGTCCACCAACCATTGGCCTTTTTAAAAATGGACCGTTTCCCACGTGTAATGGTCCCTGAATCCAAAATTGCTATTCTCTCCCACTTACCGCACAGAATGGCACCTCTCTGTGGTGATAAAGGTAATGTAGCAGAGCCTCGTAAATTATCCAACGATAGCTTTGGAAATGGGAACCCCTGTACTACAGTATGAAGCACTTGTCCCGAAGGCCAAAAATTCCCCTATGAGGTGGGTACAGTTTCGCATCTCAATAAGATAAAGAAGTAATTTTCCATACATTCTCTCCTTGTAATCTAAAACCTTTCCTCAAACTTCAAACCGGGACACGCCTGTCACATTCGGAGGATTACTTTTTTCGAGCACATTTCATCATGGACTCGTGCCTTCCTTGGAACAGTGAGGGCTTTGAGCACAAGACCATGAATAAACATTCGTGAATTTTCCCAGTAATAAGTCAGAATCTCATAAATAATCGGTCCCCCTTATCTCATGGGAACATCTCCCTACTGTGAATGCATTGACCCTGATGTCTTTGCTCACAATAAATGGAATTCTTCCCATTGCCCCTGCTGAAGGTGAGTGGAGAAGCACGCTGGGAGTGCCGCTCTATCTCCGGCACTGGGAGCTGTGAGCAATGGGATGCACAATGTGAAGAGAAAGACACTGCTTCACAGCCGCAGAGAATATTTAATCCCAGGGGTTTTTGGAATGGTGAATATGAATAGGTCAGGCCACCCACCAGAGGCAATCTGCATTTTTGAACAGTCTTGCCAAACACCGATCCCATTACATATCCTCCCAGGAGGAAGCAAAGCTCTTTCTGCTGTTGGGAACGTAAATCTAGTCCAAAACAAAAGACATTGTGACACCGAAGCCATGGTGTTAACTGACTTCAAGTCGTCTCCTCTACACCTCAAAATGCTTCTCCCGCAGAAGCTAATGGTCAGAATGGTCTCTGCTTATGATGACAACGTACGTGACCGTGGACAGACGTTGTGGAACACCCTCATGTGTTTTTCTACCGGCAGCGCTTGAAGGTGTTTGTACACTTCAGATAGATGACAGATTCTGTTTTAACCTACAGAAACCCTCTTTACTACACCTGTAATATTAAAACAATTACTGCCATTAAATTGCTTTTGATGCTTTATTTTTTGCTTGCTTACATCCTAATTTAAACTAGTCCATTCTGTTCTAATTGCAGTTGGCTGGTGTTGCACATTGCACTTAAAGGCCCTAGGATATTTAAAATACATAAATAAGTCTGTGGTCTCAGAAACTAACCACGCAAGTACTTGAAATTACATTAGGTCTTATTACATAGTCAGACATTAACTAAACAGGCCCCTGTAATTAAAGTGTGTTCTCACTATGGCATTAGCACACAAATCTCATTTGTGAGAATGAAATAAGATGCTGACAGAAGCTTTCTAGCTCTAAAGGAAAGAGCGTGCTACTTTGGACTGAGATTGTTATTTACTTTGGCCTAGTACCAGGATTTTGGAAATTTACCAGCAGAAATAACAGCATCCAGTTTAATCATATCTGAAAGAGTAAGGCTTTCATATACGGATAGTGCAGGAAATGTACCAGAAAAACTGCAGAAAAAGCACGAAATGTTTGCTTTACATAACTGTACAGCAATTCTCATGTGTAACTCCATTAAAAGGGCTTTGTGACGAAAGAATGACTGAGACCCTGAGTCAGTTAAGCCTCCATATCATCTGTAACTATGACTTACATACTGCCTTTTGTTGCTTTCACATTATGAGCCATCCTCCGCTTTCTTGACCAGAAAAAAAAACACATAAAATCATGAAAATTAATAGAGACTGAAACTGAAAAACAAGAAAATGAGCATTTTCTTAATGACACCGTTCACACACACACATAAAAATACACATAAACACATGGAGAGGAAGATTTATGGACATAGGTAGTACATAAAAAGTACAGTTTATATGGCTGAAATATCCCTTTTTTAACATCAGGCAGATAAATTAGATTTTTAATCTATCAAAAACACTTGGTTTAAAGTCAGAAATTTATCTGGTAAGTGTTACTAACCAAATTATTAGCTTCCCAAGAGCCTAAACATAAAGACTAACAAAATGAACCTACTGACCCTTTGAACATGTTTGAACACTAATTACTACAGTGTATTGCTGCCTTTATGGCATAACAGTGCAGGTAGCAGGGAGGCGGGAAGCAATTAGTAGAAAGCTGAAAGTGTTTCTGAAAATAACACCTTATGATGATGCTTAGGTTTGTTTTCAGTAATTTATACTATCATGTTATTTGTCATTTTATTTACTTGATATTTCATAGCAGTTTAAATTTTTTGTACAAATCAGTTTTTAATGAAGCAATACAGGTTTAAAAACAAAAAGGGTTTTATTTTATATTTAATTATTATTTTTTTGTAACCATAGTTTTTTCCAGTTTTGAGAATGATAACCAGCAGACTTGCTTGTAAGAAAGATACCATCAGTAAGGAGGATATGTCTTCAAACGTGTGAAATAAAGCAAAGGCTTGAAATGTCACCGACTCAGGGGGTCTGGAAGGTTAAACAAATCCATCCACTGTTACAAAGTAATGATCAAGGGTTATCAGGGAGGCAGCAGAGACAGAAAAGTTGGTGCCCAAGCAGGTCACATCCACACAAGAAAAAAGTCAAAAGGACCAAGATAGAATCCACTAAGATCTATTGCGGTACTTTGATGGAGTCATTCTTTTGGAATTCAATAAGTAAATTCCTGGCAGAACACTCTTACTGTATCAACTGGAAAATCTTCAGAGTTAAATTAACTCTGATGGAGCCAAAGTTAACATTGCAATGAAAAAATGAGCTTTCTTAACAACCAAAGTAGCCCATTTTTATTACGCATGTTGCTACGTACCTCATAAAAACAGTATTTCTGTCCTTCAAGATTATCATATTGATTTGTTCCATAGCAGTCTGCTGAAACTACTGCTACCACAACACTTCTATTCTAGGCTTTATGCTACCTGCGTGCAAAAAAAAAAAAAAAAAAAAAAAATGAAGCTTGGCTTTTTTATTTTAAATACTTTATAATTCTGCTATGTGCTAAAAGTAGTGAGTACACTGCCCTACATTTAATTTAAAAAAGCAATTAAAAGTTTAAAACTTTAGAAAGTTGGGCTGTCCAGAATGTTTGTAAAGTTTATGAAAACATGGTAACATGATAAATTAGAATGAAGCATTCCAAAATCCCTATTGTGTTACTCCATTTTTTATGCACTGAATCATTTAGAAATTTATTTTCACTTAGAAGTTAAAAAGCTTTAGGAAAAATAGGGATGCTTGAGCTCCAACAGTGCACTGTCATACCGTGGAAACATCTTGCTTACATCAAGTAGGCAGTGATACACCACAAGCTCTATCCTGACAATCAAAGATACAAAAGACATACATGAGTGACAGGAGGAAAAAAAAAATCCCTATTTAACTTCTTATTCTCGATGGACGCACGTTTAAAAACAAAAAAAGCACAAAAACATTTGGCACACTAGTCGCCATCTAATGCAATAATTGGCAGACAGCACTTAGTGAACGGTATTGGTGCAGTTGTTGAAAACAACTATTTCCCAGTGGTCTGCAGAACCGCCAAATGAGGGACTTCACTGCATTTTCATATTGATTGTATGTGATCTGACAGATTTTTTTTGACTACTCACAGTATCTACTTTTCTTCGTCTTCTATTTGGGAATAAGAAATACAAGAACAGCTGGGGACTGTATTTACAGCAGATGGATTAGAAATTTTAAAACCACTTATCAAATGTGACAACATAGGTTCAAGTGATATAGCAATTAAAAATGCAACAGCTGTATAGGCCATACTTTACTCTTCTTACAGTTACTAAATTCTAAGACTGGCCACCGTGTGGCACTGCTTTGCCGCTTCACAGTAGCGCCACAAGGCAGCCATTCTTTGAATATACTGACTGCACCATGTATCATCATGTCTTTATATTAGTGAAATAGTCTTTCACTTCTATTGCTTTTTTGTTATCTGTATGTTCAGTATCATTTTGTTGAGAGGAGCTCACTTAAGTCTCTCAGATTCATTATGGTGACCATTTCATCACACTGTCTCTTTTCACTTTTTGTGCTCTGAAGTAAATGTACTATAATCTTGAGTATATGTATTGAGTGTAACACTGGGTCATCATCATTTAAGGCAGGATATAGCGAAGACAATATAGTGAAAATGTTTTCCACAAAAAAAAAAGGGTGTACTATAGGCGGACAGTTGACAAAACTGTGGTTAGTTCATTACATTTACATTTATTTATTTAGCAGACACTTTTCTCCAAAACCCATTATAGCTAAATGCTGTCAAGTTGAATTGATTCATTCAAACCAATACCCGATTGTCCAGCTGATGCACTGTAAGACACCAGTGGTACCCACTGTGCTCACACGCCACTTTATTACACAATATAGTAGACTGTTCTACTTTTTCTCATAACTAATAGCATTGGTAACAAATACAAAGTAAAAATAAAAAATCAGCGTAATGTCACTGCAGCAAGAGGAAACGCAAGGTGAAGTGTGTTTTGAGATGCCTCATTTAGACTATGAGAAACCCTGGAATCTTTAAGGCCAGTGAAAGCTAACAAAAATGTGTCCAGTGGACACAGCATTAAGGCTTATCTCTCATTGCAGAGAAAATATAAATACATCACATTCCAAAAAATATTTTTGTTCGACTAAAACCGGGGGCTGCAGATTGCAGGTAGCAGGCAGCACAATGTTTAAGATCACAAAACTTGCAACATGAAGGTTGTTGGTTACAGTCCCAGCACTTTCCTACTGCATTACTTAGGAGCAGGGCATGGTACTTAACCTGGAATGCGGAAACAAAACACCCAAGCGTATAAACTGATAGATTTGCAAATGTATTTAAATAAAGTGTCAGCTAAGCAAAACAGGTCATGTTAAGGGAAAACATCATGCCTGAATCACTGCAAAAGTTCTTGCATTGCCATTAAAGTAAGTGTGAAGCAAGAGTATCTCATGACCTCGGGATTCCATTCAATAAGCAATGAAATGGAGGAAACAGAGAAGGTCTCCACAGCACGTGTCATGCCAGTGACCTCGGGGAAGCTCTCCCATCACAGCAGAGACACAACCACTGTCCTGTGCAAACAGGAGTCTCAGCACAGGGGCAGATCTGTCATGGGCTCATGTCTTCCAAGAACAAGGCATCACATGACTGCAGAAGTGTGAACCATGCTTGCTTTCAACGAACCTGAGAAACCAGTGGAAAGGAGACCCACTGTGAGGGAAAGAAAGAGGCCCACAGGAGAATAACCTGTGACTGACACTCTCAGGGCAAACGGCATACTAATAACAGGAAGCAGAGAGGAGCTGTACCCCCTCCATACGTCTCTGAGCTAAAGCAGTTCAATAAAACCAGCAAGTTGAGAGAAAATATGCAGATTCCAAGACATTTACATTCAGAAGGTATTCTAATAATAAACTATGTTACACAGAAGTTTTACTTGAACTGGCATGGTGCACATTTAGGTATTCAGGACTTTGTGTAGATGCTAAGCTTTATTTAAAAACCATTTGGTAACATTAAAAACAATTAGCATTCTAAGAGCCATTTATGTATCAAGGATATAAAAAGTGATCACTTCAGTTGACTCTCCATGAGTGTGGGTGGCTGCTGTTGAGTCTTTCCCCATACAATTGCAAAGAGCTGCTTTCTTGCCTTTCGATTGACAGCAGAGGTTCTGACCCAGACCCTGCCCGGGGCACCCTTCCACCCCAACAGCCAACTCCAGAAAATGCTGTATTTTCCCATTCAGCTTTTATCTCTGTTGCTCACTGAATGCCAGCATGGAAGGGCAAAGCTGATATGGCTTTACAAGCAAGCTTATATAGTTGCATTTGCCTAGAAGGGTTCAAGCCATCTGGTGTCACTGCACTTTTTTGGAGCATAACTTAAAAGAGTCAGACATTTTCTAGCATCTAGGAAACTGATGTAGTATAACTCAGCTTAACTAACTTAACAACACATGCACCATTGTGTTAGTGTATATAACCAAACTTACAAGGATTGTCCAAAGCAGAATGTCATGAGCTCCAATCTGACCTAAGACCTCTGAGATTTGTATTTATTATACAACAGTAACGGATAAAATGGAAGCTTGTATTCTGTACAAAGGTGCTGATCAAAAGGTCATTATAAATGGGATTCGCTTTTTTGTGGACAGAAGGTTAAATCTGGGGTTTCAAGCACCAGAAAGCCAGTGCTAGTTTTGAAAATTTAGCATACAAAGCCAGCAGGTTGATACCACAGAGGACACTATATGCGAGCAAAACTACAACCAGTTGGGCGCAGTACCTGAGTCGATATCATAAATCAATAAAAAAATTACATATAATACTGCAACAAATTCCATTTTTCCCAATCAAATAAGCTGTACTTCTCTCATGCTAGGCAGTGTAGAAATGATGAGACAGTCATAAATTCTATAGCTGTGCTCAATTTTTGTAATTTTCAACCGTCACTGTTAACACATTTGGGACAGCAAAGGATTCTGAGTGTGCCATAGACACCGCAGAGCCAATTCGATCAAATGGAATGCTTTACCAAGTATGAAAGATGTATGTAAAATAGTATTTGATTAATTTCTTAGTTATATTAGTCTGAAGCATAGGGTTACAGCCATTACTTTATAATCTGAGGACCTGGGAGGAAATCCCACCTCCGCTGTGGCACCCTTCAGCAGGGTGCTAACTACGAATTGCTCCAGTAAAACTATACAGCTATTTAAATAGTAAATCATTATAAGCTGCTTAGTGTATCAACACCATAAGCTGTCCTGGAAACAGTGAAAACTAAAATGAAAATTAATAGTTATCATTCGAACTCAATTAAGAATTAAATTATATTCCTGTCCCACCCTCAGGAAGCCATGGAAATGTGCTGGATTTCTGTCTCTCAAGCTTTCATTACTTAATTAGAGTTATTATTTAGACAGCAAGCTGCTTAAAATGGTATTGATTCATTGAGACAAGAACCACACACCTATGACTTGGAGGCACCAAGGTGCAGGGAGTCGGTTTATCTAGCGTGGTGGAGACTCAGATACAAGGCACTGAAGAAGCTGCTCTTTCGTGCCCTATGATTACTATTATACTGTAGCTGCTCCAGCGCATTGCATTGCACGCATCCACGTAACATTTTAAAATTGATAACACAGTGCAAGTTAGGATGGCCAACCATGGCTACAAAAGGCCAAAATTCTCCTCAAAATGATGGACATTCATGAGTTAATGGTCTTGGAGGACATGCCAAGATCTGAGGTGACAGGTTGCTGTCGTGAACATTTTACAATTTTGTCCACTGACTAATGTACAGTGTTAAGCTTTGATGTTAATTTTCCGTCTGATTTGACTGTCAAATTCATAAAGAACAAGCTATCAGGAGACTGAGGAATGAGGTGCCATAACCGGACTCACTGGGTGAATTCAGGTCAAGGTGTTAGGCAGCTGTGTCTTGCAGTCACATCCAGCATCCAGGTGTCAGGGATGAAAATCGGTGTCACTATGACAGTGCTGGTAATGGTACTGAGAGAGTGCAACATTTTTTTCAGCATTTAAAGAAAGCCACTGGAGATGCCTGGAGAGGCTGTGGAAATGGGAAGCACAGCAGACAGCAGTTGTTAATGAGTACTCAGGTTAAACTTGTATTTTTTTCCTTGAAAAATTATTATTGAAGATACTTTGCTGACACTTTTATTTAAAGCAATGCATATAGCTTAAAATATGTGCTTGTACAGCAGGATCTTCTTAACCACTGTGGTGCCCACTGTCCCATGAAATCTGACACAAAATTGCAAAAAAGATCAGTGAAGAAATAAAAATGACATAGATCTTTGCAATAAATGCATTATATTCCTAACCTCCTGGAAGCAAACAATTTTGCAGGAGCAATGTGAAAGAACAGAACTGGTCTGAAGCAAGAGGATTACTAATTCACTGCTTAGCTGATGCTTCAACTTATAGTTTTTGATCCATTTATACCCCTGAGTATTTATCCTTGAACAATTCAGGATAACTACCTTGCTCAAGGGTCTCTATAGAGGGGCTTGAACCAGAAAACATGAAGTTCCACGTCCATTTCCTTAGACTTCATTAAGGACTGCATCAACAACTCAATTTTATTTTCAGGAATCTAGGGACAGAGGGTTTCTCTAATATAGAAATACTATCATAGTGTCCATGATTCTGAACATGCCAATTAACAAAATATTTAGCAAAATTGACACAGCTGATGAACAATGTATTGTAAGGTATAATCCATCTGTATTCTCGTCAGCATGTTTCAGAAAGCTTCTGGAAGAGTACGTGTTTTTCATGAGTTATGGATGTGGACATTTCACTGAGTTATCCATCAGCTGCATGCCTGGTGAATATACTATAAAATTTTAAAGCAAGAGGGTAAGAGAAAAAGTATTTCTACTTGTGATGTATTGAAAATGTGTATGCCATTTTATCATAGATACAAGTGAAATTACGATGGTTCATTAGTGTTTATGCCATGGGCCTTCATACATGAGGCTCCAACCTACGCTGCCACTATATTAGACACTTGAACATGTATATTAGCTTGAATTAGTCACATCAGCAGAGCTGAAGCAAACCTAATTAGCACAATCGCTGAAGAAAACAAAAGAGTGAGTAATAGAATACTTTCCTCAAGTTACACTGTTAGTGAGAGCATAGCAACAAACCAGAAAAAACAGATGCTATGTAGATGACAGTTTGTGTATCCTAAACTGCTTCACTACATTTCGGGATATATATATATATATTAAAAGCTATGGAAAGCCTACTTTTACATTATGCAAGTTGACAAAAAGGTAATTAATAATAGTATTTTGAATCATTCTAAGTATGCTAATAATTCAATTTTAGTGAGAAGACAATTATTTCATAAATTTAAAGGGATTGCAGAGCAAAAGTCAACCCATTTCAAGGTTAAGGTTTTGGCTGTAATTGAATTTTTAAGAACATGTATTAAACAAACTGAACTAAATGATCTGCAGTTTGACATCTCAGTAATGGCACCTCCTATGCTGAAAAACTTCTGTAAAATTATGTCTTTGAAAAAATGTCATGATTGATTTTCACTGTCTGCAGTCACTGTTATTCTCCAAACACAAACATAATTACTCCCAGAGAGATCTACTGTGGAAACAACTAAGATTTATTAATTATATGAGGACAGAGAGTTGACTAATAAGGTATTTATGAAGTGAATTGATTCACACAGACTGGCTTACAATACTGCTGGTTTTTAAACTTCAGTCTACAGTGAATTGCCCAAAGTCTCTTTCAGTGTGTTAAAGACAGGAGTATCTGTCTTTCCAGACACAGAGGAATACTCTGGCCCACACCTTCAATCCAAATTCTGCATGAAACATTTTTAGGGATTACAGGGAATCTCCGCAAAAGGCTCTTTTGTGTGCCTCGACAGTGGAATGAAAAAAAACCGAAAAGCTGAAGTAAACTGAATAAATGAATTTCATATATTATCTGAGAGCAGAAGGTACTAGAATTTCAGAAAGTAAATGTCAAGTACAGATTGACAAAACAAAATTTGTATAACATTTCAATCACATAGCTAACTGTCAAAAACCAATTTTTAAACTAATCTTTAAAAAAAAAAAAAAATTAAAAATTTTTTCCTCTATTATCGCAACCTTCCTGTCCAGTACAGGGTTGTGATGGTCCACAGTCTATACTGGAAACACAGGATATGTTATCCAGTCATATTATTTCCCAAAATATGGACTCTTCATATGCCTTTTCACACAGATCTCTTACTGTTACACTTTGAACTGTTCAAATCAAAGTCATATTTACATGGTTGAAATTTAGTTGTAATTTATGACTAGTACATAAGAATCAAACAATGGACATAAATGAGAAAGAGGATCAATTTTTCAAAAGGATTAAAAGAAACACATGGCCTGCCAATGACATCTTAGAAAAACTGGTCTTAACACAAGGTCAAGATCATGAAAAACTGGATATGGAGCGGACTGATCACACTGAAGAAAATGTACAGCTTTACTCCTACTGTAGGGTCTAGTTAGTCATTACTGCCACAGCCTCTTGGCATAACCTGAACAATCATTTTAAATATGCTCTCATGTCACTACTGGTAGAAATAAACAGTAATAAAAACTGGTGGGAAAAATATATTTACACACACTGCATATTAGAATAGCATTGGCCAGCCTCAGAAAGGAAAAACTGAAACTTTTAGGAGTGACAGTTTATTGCTCCTTGTATTTGAACTAAAAAAAAACTGCACTTTTCATGCAACTATGTACTGAAAACATTGCAATACTCAGTTTTGGAAAAACCGATTATTACACGAATGCCAAACTAAGCACTGTACTCTCAAATGTTTCACCACTGGTCACGACAAAAGACAAAAAAGCAATTGCTTCATTTATTTGGGCATTATCTTTAATTAATTACAGCACTGAATTAAACCCTACTTTTTGCCTGTTCTAAGAAAAATTTAGTCAAACCACATCTGGTGAGTTTAATTACAAAAGAACACAATCCAAAATGAGGCCGAAGGAAAAGAAATGAGAGATTAGTTGTCTGCGGGTGAAGTGTGTGCACATTTTTTTTTCTTTTTGGTTTCACAGGCCCACTATGAAGCCTCTGCGCCAGCGGGCATCAAACCCCAGTGACCGTGTTGATAATGAAGCAGCTTGTGTTGTCCTAAACCATCTGGAGCTCGCAAGGCGAGCGATGGCATGGCGTGCTGGCCGCCCAGCTCAATTAACTGGAGCGGCCTCTTGGATACAGTTTCCATGATGCTGGGGGCAAGAGAAGGGGTGGGCATTTCCATGGCAATGTCCATCCAATTGTTATGACCAAAGTTACCATTTCTGGCTGGGAAAAAACAGACTGTGAGCTTGGCAGTTGTAAGCATGGCAAACTCTTTTTTCCGTTTGTTACAATTACCTTCTTCCCTTCCAATCCTGGATACAGCACGGTCTAGGAAGAAGCACTCTGGATGGACGGAGCAGAGTCCCAGATGAGTAATCTGGTGTAGTGAACACACAATGAAACATGGATTTTTAAAAAGCAAAGGTAAGCACCCAGGCATGAGGCCTCCAAGGGGTGAGTGCTATACCCCTGAGGGACTCTGCTCGAGTCAAACAAGTGATCGTCTTCTGTATGACTCATTCCCTGGCTCTGAGCTTCAGGACTGGAAGACAGGGGCTTCATTTTTCAAAGCTCCCTCACACATCATTCGTTTTCGCTTCCTGGGGGGCAGCTGGCGCACTTATGAATTACCAGTCAGCGGCATGGGTATCCCTGTCAGCCTGAGTCTGGGTGAAATATTTCCACAGAACAAATTCTGTCACCAGGCTAATGTTCTGTTCATTTCACTCAGCACGACCGGCTGTGTCGGCGTTCACCGTGCCTGTGACTTCTTGAGGTGTTGTAAGTTTTTGACACATGACATTGTCAATAAAACATACGACAACATTATTGAGGGTAATGATGCATTTTCATATGCAAAACCCAAGTAGCAAATTTTGCCATGTAAATGACTTCAGTTCTGAGCTGGGATGTGTTATCTTGCCTGATCATTAACTTTGAACATGTTCTACTGTAGCATCTTCCAGTGAAACCATAGAAACAACTGAATGATCAGCTGTAAATCCATATATTTTGCATTTTTAGATTGAAAATATTTCAAACAAAGCACAATGGGGCACCTTTACATTTGGAATGAATTTGTATGAAAACGTAATACTAGTTTAGCTTCCATATAAAACATGTTCTAAAATGCTTTACATCCAGACGGTGTCTCTGCAACATAAAACATTTTCTATAAATAGTAATGCAATCAATTATGAGTGAACAATTTCCCCATACACATATAAAATTAAATGAACTGTGAATCAATAAACATCTCATTATTTTATTCATTATCTATTAGTCTAATAATATCTATAGTATTTATAATTAGCAACACTCTTCCAGAATTTTAACTGTATATAAATAGAATCAGCATGCTGTTACAATGTTCATTAGCAGAAGCAATTTGCCTCTTGAGAGTTTCTTCCATTATACATGTTTTCAGTGAAATGTAGCTTTTAATGTGTTAGTACAAGGAAAATAATATTATTTAGGTTTGGCTTTGGTTTTTAAAGTATCTGCAGTAGAAAGTAATCTCTAAACTCCTTAGAATAATGAGTTGATGTACACCATATGCAAAGTGTAAAAATGTTTTTGCTGAACATCAATGCTTATGAGTAAAGTGTTATATTGAAAGTAACTATGATTTTAAAAATAAAAAATAAAAAAACACCACAAAGCAGTTCCAATAATAAAAGAGCAGGAGCACCAAGGATATAACCTAGCTAGCAACAGAACATTCCTGGAACAAAGGTGAAGTCTACAGCTCTCACATTTACAAGGACTTTGCTTAGGTCCATTTGCCTGAGAAAATTTATACTGTGTATGTTGTTAATAATTTATCATTTATATACAAAATAACCAAACAAAATACACATAACACAAAAATTGTAACCTAGGAAACACCTGCATGGTGTTAACTGGACTGAAGAATGAAAACAAAGCAATCCACAAGTGTTTTGAATCTATGGGGACTGCTTTAGAAGAGCTAGGAAAACATACTGAATGAGTTCCTGATCAAACCTGACTTTAAAAAAAAAAAAAAAAGAAATCCTACAGGTGGACTCCCTTTTGGCCACCGCTGTAGTTACAACATAAGTGTAAAATTAACTCTTGGAAAAGTTACTATAGAGGATGGTACCTGCCGCATTAGTAAGAAACTGCAAAGTAAAACATTGCCTGGTTTGTAAAAGCAATCACTGCAGGAATACCTTCAGGGCACCGTGTAATAAGAGACAATCCAAACCTAGAGGCCAATACCCTATATGTAACAGGACAATATTTCACCATCAAATCTTTTCATCTGCAGTTTAATCCCTGAAATGCATCCAAACAATGTGAACACAGCATCGACAGGCTGCTCTTCTAGACTGTCTGATACCAAATCACCCAAAGATAAAATGCATCCATTTGCAGCGAACAAGAGGCAAATGTGTGTCAAGAGATCAAAAAAGATCCCTTGAGAGAAAATGTGTTTTCAGCATTTTAATGTTAAAAACATTTACTCTGCCCCAGTCCATGTGAAAAAACACTAATGGCTTAAGCTTTAAACCAAACACATTATCAGGTGGTCAAAAAGTCTCCTCAGCCCTACAGTCAGACAAAATTAAATTACTACTCTTTAAAAAGGCCTAATGCTCCTGCTCTTCGTCTAGAGAGTTCCTTCACCATATGTTTTGATCTTTTATTGCTTTCTTCACAGAAATGCTGATATGCAAGTGAGCACAATGGAAACACTGTTAAACAAATGAACAGGGTTATCTGCATGTCAAGTGATAAGCAGCTGCTCAAGTGATAATATTTTGTGGACATCAAAGTACATACAGTCTTCATTTTTAATACGCTCTTTTTAAATGAGCCTTGCCCCGTCATGCTCTGATTGTTATGACAGCACATTTACACGACACTCTTCATTTTCATGTACCCATGTGCTGCCTTCCGCCGTATAGTGTGCCATTGCCTTATGGTTAACAAGAGAAATATTAAATTAAATAGATAGACAAATTATTCTTGAAGGTGGTTTTAAACAAGCAAAAAACTTGTTGATCATCCTTTCATTTTACAATAAATTACTATTCTGTTCTTACTGAAACTAGTGGAAGTGCCAAGGATTAAACTAATGTTGTAATAATAATCACATTTTTTCTTTTTAAATCTCTGAGTTGAAACCAACACGAATGGCATCCGGTTTCAAGTGGTCAAGTTATGTTTGAAAAAGATAAATATCTAACCAAAGAATATAAGTCAGAGAAAACAGGCTGAATTTCTTCTTTTTGTGAACTGTGAATGAAAAGCTGTAAAAGTACAGTATACTGTAGTAAGTAAGTCAATCAGATAAAATGCAACCTGGATTTCTGTAGTCATATATCCACCATTTATCATTATAAACCTTCTGAATTTCTGTGGCAGTGTTTCAAAACCACTTCAGGGAAGACCATGGTGCAAAGCAGCTCACATCATAAGTGTGACACCAGCCCGTTGCAAGTCATGCTGTGCTCCCCCCCACAACACACACACACGCACACACACACACACACACACACACACACACACACACACACACACAATGCCAGCAGCTGCGTGGCACCACCATATTGATACATGCTAATACCACCTACTGTTGACACAGCCATACCACCCACAACTGAATGGCTCCTGCATTTTCTTTTCACGTGGTTGAATTTAAAAAAAAGCACAGTGGGTACATTTTCTTTCATCAAAACTCTGAAAAACACTTCCCGGCAGCCACTGCTGTGAGGACTAAAAACTGTTAATGCATGCTCCCCATGTCTATATTGAGCCGACATGGCTGAGGAAGGCAACCTCAGTTACTCCGAACACTGTCCTCCAAGCACAAGTGTTTCCACAACAGGATGCTGAAATGGCCAGTATGTAATGAAGGGTTGCCTTGAAGGCAATGACAACTCACAGAGGGGGGTGGAAGCGAGGAACTCCTTGTAGTGGGTCACCAAAGAATTTTCCCAGTCCTGCTTTGACAAAAATGATGGGTGTGCAACTTCAGAGCTGGTACTGGATGCAGAGGCAGAGCTCCAGGGCACAAACTGCTCATGAACACCTGCCAATACCTGTTTTTGCAGTTCCAGGGCTGCACGGGGCATGACTCTGGACTCTTGAGAAGTGGAACAGCGTGATACAGTCTGACAAGTTCTCCATCACCTGAGGTCTTGACAAATGGCTGGGTGCTCATGTAGTGACGGCGTAAGGAACTCCACACCTTGTGCAAAGTAAAAGACTGGCAGGTCTGTGATAGGGTGATCACATTTGTATTGGCATAGTTTGTGTCCACGAACTCCATCAGAGGTCAGAGGTACATCAGCCACATATGTCACCACATAGGCGTTTGCTTCTGCAACAGATAGTGCTTGTTTTATTAATAATGACAGATAAAAAAAATTACAAGAACAAAAGCTTGATCTTACAAGCTAAAAGCCACTCTCAGGTAACCGAAAGCAACCCCTTTTGCCAATTCACAATACCTTGTATATCCTTCTGCAGGTGTTAGCGCAAACAACACCGTTAGCTCAAAAGATGCTAACAATTTACTTCACAAACACTGAACATTAAATCAGGTAGCAGCATTAAGTTTTACCTTGCACATGCTACGAGGCATCCTTCCTTCTCTGCTGGAAGGGTTTCTCTTCTGAAGGCCGACTGGGATGGTCCTCAGGGAATATTGTCATAGGTGTGTAATACATGGATACAAGGAGCCATTGTTGGCATTTCCATTGTTTCAGTCACTGTGTAGCGCTTATCTCAGCAAGAAGGCAGGCAAACCCAACACTTCAAAGCAGGATACAGTATTTTCAACCTGTGAAAGGCCTCATTTGCAGTCCCAGGTGTGGATGATCATTAAGTTATGGGAAAACAAAAAGCTGCTGTTCCAGGTGAAAGTCTTTTCAGATAAATCCAGCAAGGCTGCTGCACAGACAGATCACAATCAATGTGTCTGAACGCACAAAGAAGAGAAACCCAGAGAACACGGCAATGCACTGATCATCTGCTACCAAAGAAAGACAGCTATTTGACCCAAGCAGTTTTATCCAAGTTCTTGGCTTCACGTTTATTCATTTAGCGGATGATTTTCTCGAAGGAAACTTTCAATCCTCGGCTTGTTTATTGAGCTACTTAGAATACTTGACCATTTTATAGAGCTGGCTAATTTTACTGGAGTAATTCAAGGTAAGTACAATGTTCTTCTAACTAGAGCAATAGTGGGGACTCAAACACAGATTATTCAAGTTCAAGGCAAAATCTCTAACTGGTTCATTACCTGTCTTGCACACAAATGATGATACAAAACTATTATGATCAACAGGATCACAACCAAAAAGGGTAAAATCCAACCCAAGCTGGAGAACACTTAAATTAACCACACTTCTTAACATATATGATTGCACGACCAACAAAACCAGATGCAATAATATATTACACTGCTGAACATTTTGAATATCACAAGATATGCGTGCTTATAATGAGCTGTCAGTCTATGCATGAAAATTACACTAGTGATGCTGGAAAAAATAGAAATGAAAATCCTTTCCACAAATTACTCATTAAATGTCTGCGTGTAACAGAACTTACACATCAGCTGTAAAATATGACTTTTGTCAAAGAACGCTTTATTTATAACATCCAGATGGCTAGGCACTGTATATTTGATTAAACTTGAAAGTACTCTCTTTATTAAATAAATATAATTACAGACCAAAAAGCATGCAATTTAGCTTTTTAACAGGCACCACTTTAATAAAAAGGGATGCTTTGTAACCTCTGTGGGAGCTGCTGTAAACATTATGTCTGTGACAGCGCCCACGGAGCAACAAAGGAGGAGGATGGTGACTCCGAACATCTCGAAACCCTGGATTCCGCAGGTGACAGTTAATGGAGGTCAAGAAGATAGGGTTTTGCAGTGCTGACAGGTGCAAGTCGGAATGAGAGGGGTGGAATAACAAGTGCAGTCTCAAGCAGAGAGGGCAGAATCACGAAATTAGAACAATTACAGGGTGAGTCCTCAATTACTGAACTTAATGCACCTTGGATACAATTCTGATTTAACGCTTCATTTGGCAGTGCAATGCCTGGGCTCGATGTAATTCGATGAAACCTGACAGTCAATTTATAAAGCATATTTTTGGAGATTTTTTCTCTCCACTTTGTCTATTCTCTCCCTCAATCTTTCTGTTTAAGAGCAAACAATTAATAGAATTTTGCAGGCTCTGTGGAATTATGCATTCCAGGTGTGTTAATTGTCTAGCCTGGATTTATTACATTCTCAATTAACTCCACACACCAAAGCATGATAGTATGTACAAGAGCCATACTATATGTCAAATTGTGTGCATTAGCATTCTAATGCAAATCACTACAAATCCTTTCATTATCACACCAATTAATTTAGATATTCTTGAGGTAGAGCCAAATATTAAAATAATGGTGACATTGAACACTAAGGTCCTTGCAAAAGATGACAGGCAGGACAAATGCAAACAACATCAATGAGATAAAATCATAAATCTTCTGTGTGCCTAAAGTATTTCCTTAATTTAATCACTATAAAATATTGACAGTATGAGGCGACTGGGGGGGGGGGGGGCGGGGGGTAATGTACTAAACGTCCGGCTGGTTAGCTGTCTGATCTTAATGTACAGCACTTTGTGAAACGTGTGGGGGCCCGGAGCCGCTCGTGTCCAGACATACTAATGGGATCTCCTCTCCCGCCAACAAAGTTCCGCCGCACTTCCTGTGACTTATGAATAATTACCGCCTTGCACAGAGAGTCAATAAGAAATTCATGCCGACAACATTAGCCGAACGACTCGGGGCAGATAAATCTCATTATTACTTTCCATGCTAACAGCTCTGTCAATAGGGAGGTTTAAATGATTAAAAACCTTAATTTCAAAGAAAAATGGGTGTCCTCCACTGAAGAGTATGAGCATTGGCAAAGTTACGCTCTATAAAACAAAAAATAAATAAGATGATGCCCCGAAATATCATGGGGACAATGAGAATGGAATACCTAGCTTTAGTTTTATTTTCTTTGTAAGGTTAATTTTTAGGCTCTTTTGAGGAATATTTAATAGATCCCATTAAAATCAATGCTTTAAATATGAACAAACTTAATTTTGTCCATTAACGTATCTACCAATTCAATCTCTATTGCCAAAGATACAGAGAAGTTGGGAACTTGCAGTGCACTTTAAGTTATCCTGACTATGGGCTATTAATCAGTGAGATGTATAATTTGCAATGCAATGTTCCACCTCTCTAAAAAGGTGATCTCATCAAAAGCTTCTCCGTTTTTTTCATTTACATGTATTAGTGTTGGAACAGGGATTTTCATTCATCCACACCTACAGTTAATGCAATCACCCACTTAACATTCAGGGTCACATGTACTGGAGAAGCAGACTTAGTCAAATGTTTGACTGGATTCCCAACTAGCTCAGCACCATATACTGGGTTAGTACATTCTTAGTAGAGGGAAAGCAGTGTAAAAGGCTACACCCCCTACTCTTCGAAAGCGTAAGCTAAACAAACCAAGGAGGTATCGAAAAGGCAAATGGGAGTTTAGAGTGTCCAACAACTTGTCGTCATTTGACAAAAGAGTTTTAAAAGACGAGCCTTAATAAAATTCAACGGCATTCAACTCGCATTTAAAAGTGGCCAATACTGGAAGTTCGGCAACAAATATAATGTTAAATCGCATTCGCTACGGACAACCACTGCGAATCGCAACATGTCAAGTAACTCAGTCTAAAAGCATCCTGGGAAATTGGCATCTGAAAGTATAGCAGCCACTTTCTAGAAGTTCCATGCTTTGCCACAGGACAAACATGCACAGAAATACACACACGCATGGATTCATATCCTTCACCTGGCGTGTTGAGCAGACGGGACATGCGGCAGCTGTAGGCCACGTGCTGCTCGCAATGCTCCGCACTGCTGGTGATGGCAGACACCTGATCCATGGAGGCGCTGTAGTTGAGCTGGAGCACCGTACGCCTCTCCCTGCTGGAGCCGGTCACGGATGTCTGAGGGGGGAGGTTATTCATCACCGTCGTCCACACCATGTCCTCTGAAAATAACAATGGACACATTCAGCAAGTTGGCTTATTTCCCAGTTAGTGGGTTTCTTCGGATATTCAGATTTATAGAAATGTTTCACTTGAGTTTATCACCTCCTTCTCATGTAACGCACCGATAAACTGCACATTATTTATTCTGTGGTGGATGTAAAGGCATACTACAAGAACTTGAAATTCCGAAGAACTTGAAAATGTAAGTCAAATGTAAGACATCTTATACCAAATTCCGCGACATTCAAGTAGAATGCTCTTTGAAACAAATATTAAAATATTATGAATTTCAATGGCTTGGAGCTGTTAAAATTTACATATTGAAAATAGTCAAATTCATATGGTGGGAAGAAGAATCACGCGCCTGCATCAAAGTCTCTCTTTCTTCTGATGTAATGTACACATTGTATCTTCGAATGAGATGTACGTCGCTTTGGAGAAAAGCGTCTTCTAAATGAATAAATGTAAAATTCCCCATGGAACAATATTTCAAAGGGGTTTAAAACTACGTGAAATCATAACGGGGTCAGAGCTTGGACCACAAATGTTTTTTCGATCAATTCCTTTCCACATGTTTCAAATCTGCTTGGTTCCTAAATACGTTTCCGAAAAATCGAAAGGTAAAGTTATGTAATATAACGATTAGTACAACACATTCCTACGGTGGAGAAAAAAAAAGACATTTTGAGAAAAACCTTTTGAACGATACCTAGTAGACCTATTGTTTTCGTCACTCGTGTTGTAAAGTATAACGCACCATGAAAGTTTGGGCCTCGCCGCCCGCCTGATGTCGGGTCTACAGTGTATGTAATTCCACAAATTAAAACGGCTTGCCTTTCAAGATGATACAATTATAAAATGTATAAAAAATAAAAATGAATAACATCTTAAGAGTTAACATTTGAATACTTGAAAAGAAACTAAAATCAAGTTCATTTCAGTGAATGCAAGTGATTGATTACACCATTTTTTCTTCTGACATAAATTTCAGTTAGCTTAAAATAATTTTGGAAAATATATCCGTTTTCCTTGGGACAACAGGTATATTTCTCTGAATGAACTATTTTTTTTTATTTTTATTTAGGGTAAAGAACTGAATCCAAAGTAATACTGGTTTCAGGTGGTAAACAACTGGGTGTTCTGATGACAAAGGAGGTTAAAAATACTACACAAAACAAGTGAATCCCAGTGGTACTTTAAAGCCTTAGTCTTGACAATAATGATGGTTTCAGGACACTTATGTTTTTTGAATGTATATTCTGCAGATCCTGAATTTATAGTCAGAAACATAAATGCCCTCTTGTGAAATATTACGAGAAATGGTTAAGCTATTTTGAAAGGGAGAAACATAATAGTCTGAGGCAAAGCTGAATGACTGTTGTGTTCTGTGCAGCGCTGGTGAAAAAAGACTGAATGTACAACAAGCATGGTACCACTTTATTATGAAATCCAAAATAAGCTGTGGAAGTGTAGGGCACCCCTCTTCGCACCCAGCATCCTGCAGCAGTGAGCTGACAGCTGGATATACTCACTGATGTCAACAGTGGCAATGCATCCCAGATTACCATTGGGATGCTCCAGGTGTGAAGGAAATTCTCCCTCACTTTCTCTGTCTGTCTCTCTCTAGAGCATTTCTAGGATGCATCTGTTTCTCTTCTGCCTCAAATTGGGAAAATATTCCTGGCATTAAAAACGTTGTTGAGGACGACTGCATACATACAAATTTCAGCATGAAGACTTGGAAACATGCTGTGAGATGAGATCTTATCATACTGGAGACCGCACATTCAGCAATGTCTGACATCAGTTGGTCCATGGACTTTGCTAAGTGCTATTCAGAGGCTACCCTTCGTGCACACTGCTGTGGAACGTACTGTACAGTATTACTGGGCTATTGAATACAAAACTTATGTGCACCAGTATTCTGGTTTTATTCTGAAGTGGGGACAGCTGATCAGGCAAAATTCTTTAACCGCCTCATTTTGCAATGCAGATCATGTGGATGAAGACTTTGAGGTCGGTGTATAAAGCACTTTTTATACATTCAGTTCCAGCCCAAGGTGTGAAGAAGTAAGCCATGAAAAAGAATGCTGTTAGTGAAAGATTTTTGCAAGCAGCAATGAGTCTAGTGATATTTGATGGTACATGTAAGCACTACCTTAGCAGTGACTGGCATAGTGGGAAGTGCTGTTGCCTCAGAGTCCCTAGGCTAGCTGTTCAGATGTGGGTCCAAACTCCGATTACATTTGTGGAGTTTGTGCTTTGGCATGTGATTTAGGTCAACTGGAGACTCTAAGGTAGCCTTAATAAATGTTTCTGAGTGAATCATTGTGTGAGTATGATTGCTCTGTGATGGATTGGCATACTGTTTGGGATGTGACCTGCTTCCTGGATAAGCACCGTACCACCGTGTCCCTGCGTTGGACAGCTGGATAGTGAATGGGCAAATACTTCAGTAGTTTCAGTACTGTTTGCTGGCTAAACGAAGTTTGATTTGAAGCTTTAAGTGGGCGATTACATTAGAAAGTTCTTTTTCATGATTTCTGACACCTCGAGCTGTGACAGGCTGAAGGCGATATTAATCCTGCTTGATAATTATGATTCATTTGGATCGTCATTCAACGGAGGGCAGCGTTACAGCCAATAGAAAACCGACTTATCATATAATGTGACTCACACTGGAAGCATCCTACCGGTCAGTCACAAAGCTCTGGACACCAGCTGGACATAAATGGCTGATGAACACTTATGTTTTGGGACATTTATGGCACATTTTATTCAGTTTAATCAGGGAACTTCTTTGGTTTCTTTGGGCTGTACCTTCCACAACGGGGCTCATTTGCCGTCTTGAAGAGTAGTTTAACAGGAGGGCCGTTATTTCTTATTAGCTGATGGAGACAGTGATTCGCACAAATTCTCCAACTTGTTTCTTCTATGTTATTCATTCTGGACTGTTTAAAGAAGTGCCTGGAGAAGGGTGCAGTAATGTCCTGTCATAAATATCACTTTTGCTACTGGGACATTTCAACTTCTTTTAAATTTGCTGTCATTAAGGCCCTTATAATGACACTCAAGACAGCTGTGTTAACTATAGTCACATTTCTAAAGTACCTTTTCTTGTTACAGCTATGGAGAACTTTATAAATAATTTTTTAAACTTTTAAACTATTCTAAGCAAATGGAGTCTTGAGAAAAAGGTCTGCCTGATTGAGGCTTGAAAAACAGTACCGCCCTTGAAAGTGCAGCAAAATCATCTGAAAATGAAGGCTGACGCTAATGAACTCTCTGTTTTAGTTATTTCAGACCTCACTGCTGCTTTTGATTATGCCGATCATGTTAGTGTAATCAAATGTATAAAGAGCTGTGTGGGTCTTGGGGAAAAATGTCATTTTAAGTTTTTATCTCTCTTGTTCACTGCTAGTTGACGTGTCCTCCACTGCTAAGGCTGCTTGCATGAATTTATACAAGGGCAGGTAGGCTCACAATTTTAATAATGCCTTATGGTCTGGTTTCACAGGAATAAAACGTCCTTTACATTTATGAAAATAAGTGACTTAGATTAGTCAGTCAATGTCAGAGATAGGCATGGAGAAGCTGAGTTGTTCTTTATGATTTTCATGTTAAAATTCAGGCTGCTCAAAGATGCCTTTGGGGAAAGAAGTCCTATAAGTCCTTTTTAAGATGTCACAATATCATCTGTACTGTAATAGACTGTGGGGAGGTGCGGCGGTGCAGCGGGTTTGGCCAGGTTCTGCTCTCTGGCGGGTCTGGGGTTTGAGTCCCGCTTGGGGTGCCTTGCAAGGCCCTGGCGTGCCATCCTGAGTGTGTCCCCTCCCCCTCCAGCCTTGTGCCATGTTGCTGCGTTAGGCTCCAGTTTGCCACGAGCCTTCTCGGGACAAGCGGTTTCAGGCTCTGTGTGTGTGTGTGTGTGTGTGTGTAATAGAGTGAAAACAGAAATTTAAAAAAAAAAATTCTTAAAATGAGACTTATGCACTTACAAAAAACAATCTGTCACAAGCACAACTGATCTCCTGTAATACGTAGTGATATATATATATTTAATCTGAACACAAGGCACAATGTGATCCAATGAACTAACACATCTCGTCTGTGGTGGTCTCTTTTCACTAACTACTAATTTTCTTTTAACACAAAATTTGTCTGATTATCATGATCAATATGACCTTCTGTGTAAATGAATACAATGTATATATTGTATATAATATATCTCTAAATGCCTAAAACTGAAACAATTTCTTTATCATGAAATTAATATTAGAAGTAATTGTGACCACTGTGGAATTTTTTAAAAAAAAAAAAAATGCTTTCAGGTAAGAAAAATAAGACAAACTGATCCTGAGACCTGGATCCCAGCAGTTTGTCAGCTTCTGAATGCTTTTGAACATGGTGTTGAAGCAGACGAAGGATGGATCTATAATGTTTCAGGCTCATCACCTCTCTTGTCCTACTTATTGCTTACTGAGGTTTTACCTTCACTCATTACATCTTACATGTAACAGCAAACTGCGTGCATGTCACAGTTCTCCTGTTTATTATTACATATTTTAATACATTTGCATGCATTTGCATATACTTTCCTGGAGACAAAACACAAGCTTTGTCTCCCACCTGTCATGTTGCAGTTGACCCTGAAAGGACCAAGAGGGCCGCTCCCATCTGGATCAATCCAGTAGGTATCCGATGTCTTGCCAAGGTGCTTGTATGCCTCACAGGACTGCTCATAGATTGCTGTATAAGAAAACCAAATGGCACAATAAAAAAACAGCCTTTGTATAAGTATAAATATGATACAGTGCCTGAAAGTTTGAAATATAGTACACAGTGCTGCTTGAAAGTATATGAACCCCATAGGGATGGTCATTCTTGTATAAAATATTAAAATAAATATACACACACATATACACACACACACACACACACACACACACACACACTATCTGAAACCGCTTGTCCTGAGCGGGGTTGCAGCAAGCTGGAGCCTAACCCGGCAACACAGGGTGCAAGGCTGGAGGGGGAGGAGACACACCCAGGATGGCACGCCAGTCCGTTGCAAGGCACCCCAAACAGGACTCAAACCCCAGACCCACCAGAGAGCAGGCACAGGTCAAACCCACTGTGCCACCACACTCCCCTCTAAAATAATTTTATAAAATGAGCAAATGATTATGGTTTACATTACTGATTCCATTTCCCTACTTGGTTTAATCAATTCAGCTTGGGGTTCACTTATTTTTGCAGCTGCACTACTTCAGTTTTTCCTCTGTACACATGATTTTCTTTAAACCAACACATACAATTGATAATTACACACCTACTATGTTAGATTAAAAAGACTTCTTCTAATTAAATAACGTTTTGTAGTATAGCTAAGAGACACAAGGGGTTCGTATATTTCAAATGACACTGTATTTAAATTATGTATAATGTTAGAAATTCTACATATTAATCCATAAACAATGAAAAGTTACTAGGCTTTGCATTGTGCTGAAGGGAAAAAAGGACGAGATGCTGTAATGGACAAGATGTACCTAAATATAATTATTGAGTCATTGTACTGGTGAGAGGTGGAGCCACTGCATGAGGTAGGCAAAAATTTAATAAACAGCTACCCACTACCCACCCATGCCAGTGCAAGATAATGAAGACCAGCTGAATGTCAAGAGACAGCAAAGATGGACATTCATGGCAGCTGGTCTGAGAGAGATTTGGAAAGAGTGTTGGAAAAGAGTAGGAGGGCATCCTCCTACAGCTGGTTGACAATGGTTAATGAATTGTGAATTGTTGAGTCAATGGCCCGTGTCAACCATTAGACAATATTCGAGGTGCATAACATAGCTTATGTGAAATGTTTTTGCCACTGTTGTTTGCCACAGATTTTTTTCAGTAAGGTATGGTTTTTACATTGGAATACAAAGATACAACCAGATGGGAAAAATTTACCAAATATTTGCTAAACACAGAATATACTAATATCAAAAAAGTACCCAGCCGCCAAAATTAAAATATTTATGGATGAAGACTTAACCAGTGTAACATATTTGCATGCATTAAATATGAGAGTGGTGGAAGCTTAGACTCATGTTCACCTTGATAATCTTTTTTTTTTTTTTTTTAATACTGTAAGCCCACAAATCATGGGACAGGATGTGAAGCACAAGATAGGCCTAAGCAGATTATTTAAAACTAGCATTAACTATGCAAGGCATTACAGTGAACTTAAGCGATCTAAAGGTAGGCTGTAACACCTCTCCAATGGATACTTGTTTTCTATATTTTTCTTCTCTCAGTAGATACAAAGAAATTTTAAATGTTACTTTCAGTTAACTGTGAATGATATTGACTTAGTCACCCACATTTTACAGTTATTGTAACAAGAATAAAAGCATATGCTAACATTATTCATGTAAACTTAACAAGGACAGCTGGTAGTGTAGTGGTTAGAGGTATAACCTTTGGACCCACAGGTTCAATTGGGACCTCTGGCTGTAGTACCCTTGAGCAAAGTACTTACCCTAAAATTGCTCTAATAAAATTACCCAGCTGTATAAATGGGAGAATAATTGTAAGTTGCTTTGGATAAAAGCAATAGCTAAATTAATAAACTTTCTTTAAATTAACTTTCCTTGTGTTTTTTTATGCTACGCATATCACAGAAAGTTGCTCTACATGAAGTGATACCATGCTCGCTGACTTTACTATTGGCTGAGCTACTTTTCACTCATGGCCTTACGAACTTCATTCGGCATTTCTTTGCATACATTATAAAAATCAACTAATATTCCATTTACTGAATGTCTATGTCTAATGTTCTATGTCTGTGTAAGCAATAATCAAAGTATTTTCAGGAGAACATCTTTTAATAATAAAATGACAGCTACAGCATAAATACAAAGTAATGCTATAGATAAATATTTATGTCCACATTCAGGGGGCTACATAAGATTCTAAGCAATTACCCAAGGCCTCTAAAAACCAGACCCCAGAGGTGCCTCATAGTAATGAAGTTAAGAATACACTTTCATCACTTAGTATAAAACAGCAGAAACCATGATGTGCTGATTGTTATTGACCCTTATAACTATGTCCATGAAACTCATGATTTATGGTCATTTCATGCCTGGTTAACTACAACTCCCTTCTGTCTGGTCTTCCTGAACATGCAACTGGACTTCTTCAACTGACCCAGGGTGCAATGTCCCCTCTGCTTTCTAGCATTCTGCATGTGTGTCACTATATTCCTTGCCTCTGTTCAAGTTCAGGACCTTCTTTCTGGATGACTAAACAACAAATAGTCTGGGATCTAGATACCTCTACAACACTTAACCTCTACTCCTCACCAGGCTGCTCTGCTCAGCAATCTGCCATTTGCTACTTTCCTGTGGGAGTCCCCCTTCCAGAGCTTGTTCTTTTCCTACCATTGTCCTATACTACTCATAATACACATTACAGGTACGTAACTGCTTACTCTATTCTTTTGTATAGAAATTCCCTACCTCTTTGGACTGCACTGAATCTCTACATTAAATTAAATCTTTGGCCCTGGACTGTACACAGCAATATCTGCAGTAATTGATAATGCCCTGTGTAATTAACATAAACGCTGGCAGTGCTGTTTCGCCGGTGTTCATGCTTGCTGCACTGAACATATTACATTTTTTAAAATAATAGACATGTCAATTAGTCTGGATCAGAGCAGCAGATAAATAAAATGAAATGCCAGTTATCAAACAGTTCTGCTCACAATCATAGAGTGATCCTGGTAAGGTCATGTTACAATAATAAGAGCTAAGTATGTTTTGATGTTGGAGTTGTTCAGTGGAAAAGATAGCCAGGTATTACCTTGAGAATGCACTGATTTTTGTGGAAGGTCAGTGAGCCTCCTTTGTTGACCTTTGCTTTTTGGCACACACCCCTGTGGAACAAGTGATACTCCCTTGTTCCAAACCTCAAAGTCATTTACAGGAGCTGAGCAACAAACAAACTCCTAACATCTAATAGAACCCGAAACACACCAGGTAACACTGAGTTACTTGTAGAGGTTGCTACAAATCAATAACTAATAGCTTTCCATGAGAAAGGATCTTTGTTTTAGGCAATCTAACTAGAACAGTTTCTGTGAAAAAATGACAGCGCAAAGCTATCAAAAACACACTCGTATACACCTAACACCTAGGTTCCTCTGATTAAGCTACTCAGAAAATTCTTATAATAATTCAGTCCATAGTTTTAATCCATTAAGTGGAAAAACAGCACCTACAGTCAAGACACTAAACGGGGAAAAAAAAATAAAAATTTAGAGATGCTAGACTTTGATATTGGAATCCTTTACTATCTTTGAGGATTCCTTTCTAAGTTCTTTTTTTTCCTCCATTTGATTTTTTTTGGCATTCAAAATTTATAGATTTTTAAAGATATATATTTAAATTATTTATATTTTGCACTATATCCACAACAAACACAGTCTGTATGTACTAAATCAACAAACAAATAAAAAATTAATAAAATAAAGAAAGAGAAATTACCAGAAACTTCTGTCATAAAACCTTAGTATGCCAATTTAGGGTTTACAACGAAAGTCACCAGCTATTAGCGTGTGTTGTCTCAACAGAAGTAACTGTGTATGTACATATACTGTAACCTATATACTGTATCTGTAGGCAGATTATCTTGCAATAACTTGCTTCTTTATTTCATTGGTAAATTGTGTAATAATGCATACAAAACCTATAAAATTATACAGGCAGTGATTCTGAACAGCACTATTTTAACAGACATACCCAAATTACTACTGGAAGCCTGTGATGTATAAGTTTACTAAGATGTGCTCTGTTCAGCTCCAGCGCTCAGCCACTGGGGTGGCTCTTTAGAGTTTCCATAGCTTTATTAGTGCCATTAACATTCATTACATGTTGGGAGAATTCTATAGTCAGTACACAAACCTACTCAAGCTGCCACTTTCCAAAAAGCCTAGTCTGTTCCAAAGATTCATGTATTGTCCTACCTGTCTAATCTACAATGGCTGACAAAAATGAGGGTGGTCAACAAAAGACCTTGATCCATCATTCTAGACGACTCCCTTTCACTGGTCGCAAGTCCATCTGAGGGGCTGCTGACACGATCCAATTCTTTTGAATCAATGACCATTAATGAGTTCCAGACCCGTGTGTGATGGTCTGAACTTCAAATGTTACCTGTCTAGGTAAAAATAGAGTGTAATGAATTGGTTGGATCAGACCAAGGCTTGAGCCTGTGTCCTTAACAAATATCAGCATACATTGTACCTGACAATGGCTTGTTACGGTAAAGACCAAAGCTCCCAATTATTCAAGCTTTTTTTGACTCTAGGGAGTGACATCATGGTGCAAATATTCCACTGCAGTCACTTTCCCCCACTAACACCTCCTGTAGCAACTGAAATTCTTCAGTAAGCCTTGCCTCAGGTATCCTTGGAATTCATATACATCACTCCCATAATTAGAGAATGAATACTCTCTAGGAAAGACTCAGACAGCTGAGTTAGTCACACGGTATGACCTCTTACTCAAATCATGTAAAAGTCAAGGTCACTACAAGGAAGTCATAGTAGTGATGCTAAAAATATTCCAGTTGATAACAAAAATGTGTACTTGTCCAAAGTACATTGAGCATAGAGGGTGTGGTGGTGCAGTGGGTCTGGCCTGTGCCTGCTCTCTGGTGGGTCTGGGGTTTGAGTCCCGTTTGGGGGGGCCTTGTGACGGACTAGTCTCCCGTCCTGGGTCTGTTCCCTCCCCCTCCAGCCTTGCGCCCTGTGCTGCCGGGTTATGCTCCGGCTCGCTGCGACCCCGCTTGGGACGAGCAGTTTCAGTCAGCGTGTGTGTGTGCGCATTGAGCATTGCAGTTTTTGTAACAAACTTAAATGCATAGCAACAGTGACAAAAACATGGAGGAGAATACAAAATAAATCTAAAGGCAGGGAAGCAGCACAACAAATAAGCAACAAAGGAGCACATGTGTCTCAGAAGATGCCAGTGCATGTAGTTGTCAAAGGAATAAATAGAATGTTAAAGACCCAGCACATGCCAGTGCTGCGCTAATGCACTCACAGGTATGACACGTTGCTCCAGAGTATCCAGTTCCATCACAGGTGCAGCTGAAACTGTCCCAGGTCTGGGTACATCTGCCGCCATGCTCGCAGTGGTTGGGCATACACCTGGAGATACAACACACAGCAGGGGAATTACACAAGTTGCTGAATGCTGAAAATTGCACAAGATGCTAATTTTGTACCAGCTGAAACAACCAGGCTGTTCAAAGCTCAGAGCAACAAAAGAGAAAATCACCACATTTCATGTAAATTATTGCACATTTTTTTTCTACAAACTTCATGTAAATTGGATATCTTTTGAGCAACAGTTGAATTTAACCTGATATAACAACATTTGTTCCTGAGATCCCATTCTCAAAAGGAAATATTTAACCATGGTAATTGCATTAAAACACTTTCATTGGGTAGCAGATGCTTTCGAATTACCAATTCCCACTGCCTCAGGTTGCTTATAAGTTTTGTGCCAAAAATATCTCTTTAGTATACCTCTAGTCCGCTAATGGTGCTGCTCTTAGCTAAAGAGCCTAAAAACATCATCAGTCAAACTGTAGCACAGATTGTGCAAAGGGGACTTATGATTACCGCATTGGATGTGGTTCAGTGAAAGAGCTCTCACACACATCTGATGGAGAAACTCCATTTATGGGACTATCATGAAAATGCAGCCAAAGAAAGATACAAGAACTTGTATTTAGTTATGATCTGTGTGTTCTGTATGATCAGATTATTTCCTGAAACAAACAATGTAAGGGATCTAGTCTTTCTTGTCTCTGTCCTTTTACAGCTGTCCGTAACCCCTCCTGATGGGACTTCTCCATTACAGTTCAAATACCATATTCCATACAACAGAGAAAGCCATAGTTTCTGCTTCAAAGCCTGTTTTCACTCAGTTCTACTCAGTCCACAGCTCCCTTGATGCCCTTTCTTGTGTTTCATTGTTTTTCCTCCTGTACCAAAGATCCATTCGTGACTTCTGACATCATTTTGCCAAGAAAGGGTACCTAGACATTTTTATGTGCCAGTCAAGGCAACATACCCAAAAAGTAGAAATATTCTGTATACATTTATCCTGGAAATACAGACATTTCAAAGAGCTATAATGTGTTAAAGCAGCTGAAATCTTACATGCCAGATGCCATTTGTCAGGTAGCTGTAGCAGTGCTCTGGCAGCATGAGCCATGTTGACTGTTAAATGGCAACTCCAAGTGCACATTGAAGCCGTTTGTAACATTTATCAATATTCGTAACTCACGGAAAAAGCCGTTTTTCATTTATATTTTTCTGCTGTCACCTACATATGTTAATCTCAGAGAGTAAAACTTTATGTTCATTTTCACTTTTGCCAGCTTATGTACCCAGGGATATCTTGTACACTTCGATATTTCTGGATGATGGAATCCATTACTTGTTCTGCATATAACAAAATAGGTTTTATGACTGTGAAGGGGAAAAAATGTCTGAGGTGAAAGATTTTGATTTAAGGATCAGGTCCCTGTGGGTTTGGCTACCTATGGAAAATTTCCATAGGTAGACGGAGATTGAATATGAATTGAATAAGACTTACCTTTTCTGAGATTTTACAGACAATAAGAAGTATCCCTTCCTCACATCCTGATATTTGGAACTTAACAAAACAAAAACATGGGTACATGCATAACTCTGCCTTTACTCAAGTTTTAACAGGAAGAAGCATTTTTATGCTCCCTGTGTGACATTTCTCTGCCAAACCTTGCTTTCAATCTTAAAGACTATTATTTGTGGCCTGGCTTCTTCACCACTTTATTGCGAACTAGAGTAAAGGTCATTTCTATAACTTGCATTCACTAGAACTTTCAGGTAATTTCTGGAACTTGCATGCCAGACAATTTTACTCTGGTGGTACGCAATTTTATTTTTTTTCCTTATACAGTTTTAGACATCAACGGGAAATGGAAAAAATAATCTCCAAAAAAATTCAAATACCACTTGCATACTAAGACTCTAGACAGAACAAAATATGGTATCTGACAAGAAAAGGAATTTCAGAAAATGAAAAATAGTGGTGGCTAACCAAATAGACACAAAAATAGATCTCAATTCAATACTGTAGGCGTTTCCGAAAACCTGAACTCTGCTGTTGCAACTATGTCAGTCAAACACCCAAACATCAATTTACAGACAAGCATATTTCCCACTTGGGAAATATTGGTGGACTTGGAAAATGAAAAATGACTTTAGATTTCCATCAAACAAAAAAGTAATTCTCACATGAAAAATGATGAAGGCTCGGTGTAAAATAATATTAAAAAATACACATCTCATGATACCTATGGAATTTGTGTAATTGCCTAATATAGTATCATTTTAAAAAAGCAAAAATTGAACACTATAAACTTTGTTGGTCAATTTTTGATTTAGAAATTAGTTTCGATCCACTTGATTCTCTAGTCTGTTGTTATTTTGACGTTGTGCGCAATTACTAACAGTAGATAACAGTAGTCAAATAATTAACATGTACAAGAGTCATAAATTAATAATTGCATTGTGCATTTTTTAATTTAAATTTTCCCAATATGATTAAAGAATCAATATGGCAATCCTTTCATTCACCAGCTGCAAAGCCGATGGATAATTACTGTTCTTCAAGTAGTTTTTGCATAGGTACAAGAAAAGATCAGTACTTTTAAAGTACAAAGAATCTCTGTATCACCATGTCAATGTATGAGCAAAGCTCTAATTAAACATGCAATGTTAAAACAATTAATAGATTCACTGGCTTCATATCAAACATAATTAGGAGGTGTAAGCTTCAAATATGAATGCATTTAAGAAAGTTTTCAGCAGCAAAATCTGAAAATGGTAACATTCTACAGCACATTCATGAAATAACTGCACTGATTGAATTACATGTCTCTCTGATACCTTAAAAACTTATCTATCACATGAAGGAAAAAAACTGAACAAAATAAAACTGTACTGATACTCATTAGTGGACAAGGAATATGTACTGATTTTAAATTTCCTAATAAAATGTTTCTGTAGAGTATTGTGTATGTCAGACATCCATTTGTTTCACTTTTCAAACTTTCTTGGGTGATTTTTCTGACCATCTGTGAGTGACTCTCAATGTTACGGCACGAATGTTTACCCTGAGAACTTCCTTGGAGTCTTGTCTTCCTTCGTAGACTGGGAACACGTAGGTCAGGCCAGTTGGCAAGAGAAGTTTGTTCAAGTCAAATATTGATGATGACTGCTTTGCAAAAGGTCAATTCTGTTTCTTGTCCTGCATCCAGTGTGTTTGATGTTACAGAGTTTGATATCCTCTGGGGCAATTAAAAATAGCTATCTCACAGACGCATTTTTCGTATTATTTCAAATAAAGAATGCATTCATTTCCACATCAGAGTTATGCTTAGATAGCCATAATAAATCAAACTGGAGTTTGTGATTAGGCCTATACAATGTAAATATACGTGCTCTGGATGACCCTACTTTTTTCTGCAAGTTCACCACACATCAATATATGCCAAGTGTATTGGCATACCAATACCCAAGGCTGGTGGGCTGCAGCAGCCGCTGTGCAGTGATGGAGGCTTTCTGAAATGCAGACGTCCCCTTCAGTCATCTGCAAGGCCAACGGGCAGGGCTTAATTATCCCTTCGCCAGTCTGACTGAATGTAGGAGTGTGTCTGCGTTACCAGCATGCCTGGGCACTGCGGAGGAGGAGGAAATGTATGATCGAAAGCCGGGGGAGGGAGGCGACCTGACGCCAGGCCCTGTCTGCTCTGCCTGTTTACACTGCGAGCGAGGCCTTGGTAATGGGAAGTGACAGTTATATAATGCAGCTATTATGGAAAATAAAAAGTGATAATGTTGACTTAAAATGTTCACAAAAGATTAGCCCTGTGGGGGTGATAGGGATGACATGCCAAACCTGGGTTCCTGGGGAGATGGGCAGAGAAAAGAGGAATCCTCTCCCTCGATGTACCTCCTAAGCTTTCTAAAGCTGTCTTATCTTACATGCAGATTTGAACCCCCTGTGATTTGACTAAAAAACTCCCTCTCATACAATATGTTTCATATTGTGTGAATTTTTTGCATGAGGTGTGGTTTTTTCATTTAACTATAGCAGTTCAGCGTTGGGTAAGACTATGATATTACAGGGAGCAGCTAATGAGAAAGGGATTCACACACGTATGCTGAAACCGCTCGTCTTAAGTAGGGTTGCAGTGAACCGGAGCCTAACCCAGCAACACAGGACAGAAGGGACACACCCAGGATGGGATGCCAGTCCATCACATATGTATTTGGACTGTTGGAGATAACCAGACACCCAGAGGAAACATAAATGAACACAAGAACAAGTAAACTCCCCACAGAGTATGCTGGATTCAAACCCACAGTCCAGTTGCTACGAGGCACCAGCGCTACCCATTGTGCCACCCTGCCACACTCACATAAATCCATCCAGTTTCAATAAACGCTTCTCCTGAGTAGGGTTGCGCTGAACTGGAGCCTATTCAGGAAGCTTTGGGCACAAGGCTGAGGGGGCTACATCCTAGATGGGATGACAATCCATCGCAGGGTAGTCACACACACACACACACACACACACACACACACACACACACACACACACACACACACACACACTATGAGCAACTTAGTGTCACCAATCCACCTGAACTGCATGTCTTTGGGCAGTGACAGGAAACCAGAGCACCCGGAGGAAACCCACACAGACACAGGGAGAACATACAAACTCCACACAGACTGAGTGAGCATCAAACCCACGTTCTCCCGCACTACCCAGGCACTGTGAAGTGGCAGCACCACTCAGTGTGCTACCATACAACCCCAAAACATAAATGTCAAAATAATTCCAAATGCCCATGTATTCTCCTGGTCTCCTGGGCTCCTTGATATAGACAGGGAATTCTGGGAGGAGAAGCTGTGGCACTCACTGAAGTGTAATTGAGTGTGTCAGAGATCAGCAAGAAAAGGTACAGGCCCACAGTGCAAGAACAAGCACAGCACCACTACCTGAAATCCATACGATGAGTAAAAGGTGGATGTGTTCATTCCAGCACCTGGAAACACATTCTGTGCTGGAAAAACCTAACCTGACTCGAGAAAAGGATAGTGGCAGGAGCAGGGGCCCTCTTCTCTGGACTCCATATGGATTATCCCATTACTTGCCTGTCCCACTTAACGTTCAAAGTGTTGGGGACCGTGCTTGGGAACAGCACAGCAGCAGTGGTGAGAAAGAAGCAAAAGGTATTCCTGGAGCTTTAGTTGCAGAAGACGAAGAATTTATTTGGGTTGGCATGCATTGATTTCAATAATACCTCAATAATGATGCATATTGGTTTTATGTTTTACAACCGTTTGGACATCTTAGTGACCTTCTCGGTTTTCCAGCCCGATACATGCTCTGAGTCTGTAAGATCCAAAACAGATTACACAACACATATATTCCCCTACATATAGATATTTTTTAACCCTTTCACAAGGTTGCCTCATAGCTTACAGTACCTTATAGATCAGGTGCCAGAACACAGTATAAAAGTGCGGTACCCCTCTCCCACTGACTGGGAAGAGCATTTGGGTAGGCTCCGGTTTCCCGTGACCCCGTATGGGACAAGCGGTTCTGAAATGAAAATGTTCTGGTGTTGTTGAGAGTGATGTCCAAGCCACACAAACATACGGAAACATGACAGGGCTCTGTCTTCTACTTCTGCCAAGGCTGTGCAAACCTTGGCTGCTGACCAAAAAAGTATGATAAAGTTCCAGGGCCTAGCAGAGTATATCATACAAAACTATGCAGACATTTCTGGCAGGCTGTTGAGCAGACAAGCTACACACCGGTCCATTTATTACATACTTTCTATTTTATACTCATGTCATGTTGTTTGTTTCCTCTCACCAATATACCATGCAGCCAGAAAGTACATCAAGGTCATCACAACTGATTTCTTTGCTACCACCATCACAACTTCTTACAGCAGAGCTACACATGCACTAGTCCAGTCCCTTGGTGCAACCAGCTGCCTACACATTTCTGTGTGTATCTGCATAGAATAATTACTGCAATGCAGTGAAAATATTTTTCACAAAACCTTGTCATTCAACTGTCTCATCCAAAGCCTTTTGTGATATCCTTATATGTGGAATTTTACAATTTGTTAATCAAAGCAGTTCATTTATTTTTATCTACCCTTAACTAGCACTGCATTATTCACTCTTAAAATCTTTGTTTTTAATATTATTATACATTGTTGTTTTTGTTGCTATTTTATAAACAAATCATTGTCCAGGTGTTGAGGTCAGAGAAGATGTGTCCCTTTACTGATTGTAAATGGCTGATGGCTATTTGTCACACTGGCAGTTATGAGCTGGTCATGGGAGGCTGGTGTTGACTAGGTCAGCTCACAGGCAGCCAACACGCATCTTAGGAGAATCCCTGCAGAGCGCTGGCAAGACAACCGGAGCAGCTCAGTGCTGGATCCCTGCGTCCCTGGAACACTGCGTCATTTGTACAGTAACATATGACATGGCTCATACACTCAATCATACAGCACCCTTGGTAACATAAGTCATCCTGCACCAAGGATGAGTGCCAGTGAATTGGTGTTGAGTATTAACTCAAAACTGGGCCCTTTGCTCAGCAGTGAAAAAGCTGCTGTAGAAGGAGCACAACTGCATGTCATGTGTTTCAATAACTGCTTCGTTTTGTGAATCTTCCCTTCTGGAACAATTGAATAATTCAGTAGATAAATGCAACCAAGTCCTTCACTGCAGAATATTTTCTACTCCTGCTGCTGATGCTCAAGTTCATGAATACTGTAAATCATGCTCATCCACTCTATGACTGCTGTAAATAACAGACAGAGCATCTAGGAGGGATCCCATTTTAAAAAAAATGCCCGCTTGCATCTTCCAGGGTCATTTAACAGATGTTCACGGCATAGAGTATTCTGATTTCAATTAAAAGTTTCATCAGAAGTTTTAAACCCAACATCTGTGACACAAAATAAGGACAGTCCAACTTTGCCGGGCTTTGCTTTTCTTGCATTAACCATCATGATAACTCAACTTTAAGCGTGGTGGGAAAGCATGCACCAAAGGGCATGGAGCAAACAAAATTAGCATCAACAATAAACTGCTTCCCTGGCGTGGGGTGCGTTTATTCCCATCCAAGCAAAACTTTAATAGCTATTAAAACATTGTAAAATCTAATTGAACACAACAGGACGAATTAAGCAGTTATTGAATTACTTAAAGCACCTAATTAGGGATAAATAAATACAAGCTGTTACCCTCCCCTTTTCTTGGTTTGTTGTTGAGGGAACTAGATGCTGTAGTTTGGATGGCATAATCATGGATGAATACACCGGTGTTGTTCAAACGTGCCTCGAACAGATGCTGTCTATTAAAAAAAACAAAGAACACAAATTGGGCTTCTTTTTCGAGTGGTTTTTAATAATAGTTTTATTTAAAAAAAGAGACTGACAAAATAAAGTTTCCATTCGAGCAATTCGAGGAAGAAACGAGAAAATGAGCCCTATTCAATTATTCATGAGACAATGGAAACAAGACTGTGTTTGTGAACTGCGACTGCATTCATTATTTGCTGCTTCCCATTCAATTCATAGCAGGAGGTGCCTGTTGTGTCTTTTTGGATTTAGCTAAAAGTGCGTGGCCATTTGAAGTGTAAGTTAATCCCACGATTTTGTTCACGAAAAATCTCAGTGAATTTAAAGCACCTCTGATGCCTCTTGTTTATTGTGTTTCAGCACACGTGTAGCTGATCAGTGCCTAACGGTACAAGATGGGCATGAGCACATGTGCACCCACACGAACGCACACAAACAGCATGTTAATTAATCTCTTAGGTTTAACAATGGGCCTGTTTTACATATGGTTTTCGACACAGCGAATAAGCTGCTGTTGGCACTGCACTGAAGTTTCACTATTCTCCTGCTACAGCTGGATTTGACATGGTTGTGCACTGGAGCCCAGCAGGATCACTACAGTGCAAAGAGACAGTAGATCCAGGGAGACCAGGCAGAGTTCCAGTGAAACCTGCCCCAGGCAATGTCCCCATATTTAGCCCACATTTCCCCTTTAGAGTGCCCTCCCAATCCTTGAGTGGGCTTTGTCTACCAGCCAGCTCATACAGACTGTCCAGAGGGGCTGTCAGAAGGGTTTGGCGGGCTACCTGTCTATGATGGCACACATGTCCAGGCTGACATTCTCAAAGGATCCCAGTTTGCCCTGCTCCACGGCATGCAGGTCGGCCAGCTGGTCATCCACATGGATCAGCTGCATGCAGCCCTGGAAGGACCGCTGTATGGGTGCTGGTCCAGTGTGCCGAAAGTAACCTGCAAGGGGGGGGTAAAGGTGAAAGGTGAACCATGAATACATTCTCAGCTCTACACTTTGATCAGAGATCTAAATTCATGTATTTATTTATCTTCAATAAATCAAAATTGTTGCTTTGGGACTACATCAAAAAAAAAAAAAAAAAAAAAAAAAACACCATTTAAATATGATTTAAAACATTTAAATATCCCAAGGAGTGCTGCTGCAGGTAATTTCTACCAGCATCCATTCGGTTCTGTAAGGAATCCCCACGCTGCTGGGGTATTGACCTCTGAATGAGTGCTACTGGATTACTATATTTCATCTACCAAATTTGTATGTAACTATATTTAAATATTTTTTTCTTCATGTTTTATTTCAGTCATTCTGGTGTTTCTATCTCCGTCACTATATTTTTTTTCCCGTGAACACGTTGTATCTTGTAAACTGTGTGCTGATGCAGCCTACTTCAGTTCCTCTCTGGGATTAAAAAAGTTTTCATTCATTAATTAATTACTTAATTGTTGTAAATAGGTGTCTTGCAATGATCAATCCATTTTCTCCATATATGAGTATCTCAAAAAGTAAATTTATGTGCAATAAAACAATTTTATTCAGAAGGAAGTTTTGGTTCCTTTTTGAATAACTTCTCATTGTATTCTCAATGATCAGTCATCTTGTCAGGAATGAAGGATCTTCTATTCAGCCATAAGCTTACTGACTTGTTAAAAAGCATGATAGCAACTTCCCATCACAAAGTCTAAGCTAGTACAGTAAGTATGCAAAAGTACTCTGAACTGACTGCACAGTAAAAGAAGACATAAATAAGCAGGCGATGAGTCACAGTGTCTAGTAATCTTCTACATAAATAAGTAGGCATCTATTACACATTAAATACAACACTGGGTAAAATATATGTCAGAGTCTGTACAGCCTTCAGTAATGACCCTTATGAACGCTTCAGTGACTGGAATTACATCAAATCACAAAGACAGCTCAAAACTCCCATGAAATTAACCAACTGATAACATTAGCGGGAAAGCAATTGCATCATCTGCTCTCTACATAATTTTGGGAGGAGAGAAGTTCCTCCACTTGGAACATCTGCCCTTTCCTTCTCCCAGGCTTGTCCAGGTGCCTATGTACGTCCTCATCCCAGGGCAGGGATGGAAACAACCTGGCAGAATTCCAGTGTCCTATCAGTGTATCCTCTGGGAAGGCTCACCTTGAAAGGAGAACATCTGCTTGGAACACTCAGAGGTTCAACAAAAGCAGTCATAGACTGATGTCTGCACAGCTGCTAGGAACTAAAAACTTCAGTTCCTGGGCTGCTACCAGGGGTCCGAGTGATTGATAAAGGGTAACACTGGAAGACAGAGCCCTGCACAGATGAATTTTAGAAAGTGCGTCTCCCCCTCTTTTCTAATCTCTGAGCACCTCTACTTGGTTGTCCTCATACTCAGTCTCCCACACGCACACACACACACATGCGCACACTTATACACATACAGTGTGGTACCTCTGAGAAAGACTGCTGTCAGATTAATGAACACTTGTTCTTAATGCATAATTCATAATGAGCTGAATTCACGGAATTCCCATTGGAACTTCTTTTCTCTGGTGAAACATTTAGCTCCATCAATAGCAACAACACAAATGTCTAAATATTTTAGTTTGCTTTGTTTTGAATTTTAGCTTCGTAGTGCACGTGTTATAATTGTGTGATGTTAACATTGCAGTGGTGTCTGTACAGCTTTAGTGTGCTGCACTCAGTCATTCATCAATATAATGCATAATTATAATGGTCATTTTTTGGGCAACAACTAGTTAATGAAAGTTTCATGATTCCCTTTGAACATTTTTTTTTTTTTTTTAATGAAAGAACATCAGAAAATGAAGTATGAGTTATTATTATGAACTAAAAGTAATGTCACAGGTAGCTTCAGTGATAAGACAGAGGTTTATTCTATGATTTATCATCATTAACAATTACCATTCCATGTCTGGGTGTTATTAGAACCTGACAGATACCGCTTTTTTGTGATTTGTGGGGGAAAAAAAAAAAAAAAAAAAAACTAAGGGAATCAAATATTCCATAACTAACCAAGAAAAGAAATCAGCGAGGCATACATATAAAAAACAAATCACAAATATAACCCATGGTTTGTATCATTAAATAAAGGCATATGCTCTTCCAATCAACTCTGTCCATATGAAAGTCAAGTCCGAGCCTTTACCTTACACAGAACTTTGAATTCCACTGTGTGAGTCAAGGAAAGGCAAAGAAAAGTGCATATATGCTTGCAAGTCTGTGAAAGATGTAATATAATGAGCATAAAGATTAATGCAGAAGGGGACTGGGTTCCACCGAGGGGAGGAATCAGAATGTATGGTGTCAGAGTTAATAACAAGGCGGTTTTGAACACTGGGACCTCATTTGCTCCTTTGAATGTCTGAACTAATGTAACAATCCCACAGCGTTTTCAGTACGTGCATTGTTTTGAATGCGCATGACCCGCTTTTCCTTTTTTTTCTTTCAGCATCTCAGATATTTTCAAGGTAAACTTTTGACATTGCCTTTACCAGCAAATGAAAAATTATCATAAAAAAATGAGGTCCCACACTTCAGCTGTACTTGGTACATATCACATCCATCTTTGTCTGACGTTGACAGGTAGGTTTTATCTTCTACTTTTCAACTCAGTTGTTCCTTGGGGAGCAATGCCACATTACAATCCATTTTACACTGCTGTCCTTCATCACCTAAATACTGCTCTCATTCTGTATTGTGCAGTGCTTGACCTTGCTAAACTGGGGTGCTGAGATTAAACGCAAATCACTTGCTCTGACATCTCTGACCTCAATTTTGGTTGGAAATACCAATATTAATAGTCAGTCTGAAAACCACATACTGGCTGTAATGGTGTAAAGAAGAAACTTGGCATTTACAGAAAGTGCACACAGGAATATACCTTTGTAAAGCTGTGAATTACACCTTTGCTGTGCTCAATAACAACACATAATAAAAACAAATACAACAATGTCACAGTATTTCTTAATTATTGCATCATGCAGAAGGGAGGATTTTCACTAAAAAGTGAAAGCCATTTAGTTGGCTTAATGTTTTCTTGATAACAGTGTGGTTAAGCACAAGGAAAGGAAAATCTTAATCTCCATTTTAGCTTTCCAGGCCATACCTCTGACAAAGTTCTCTAGACAATGAGCGCTCTGATCTAAAAACTCGTGTCACGTCTAACGATTGACAACTAAGCAATCACATCAGCCAGTTGTGTGCTACCAAGCCTCCGGCTAGCTTCTCATGTGGGGTTCTGTCATGCAGATGACTTTTGGGGCATAAAGACACCAGGTGCCATTTCCCAAAAAGATCTGAAAGGGAGACTCATGCCATCCTGAGTTCATGCTTGAGCAGTTCATTGCCATTTGTCTCTTGAGATGAAATGGAGGTGAGAGTACCCTATTTGTTACAGACAATCTTCCTACAATATCTTTGTTTCCAAATAGTAAAGCATAAGCCTATAGTACCATTTCTCCAAGGTATTCCCTCCAAGTCCTGCCCTGCTAAACATCCGCTCCACATCAAGACAAAAAAGAAAAGTAGGATGCTATTCCCAATATTTCACTTGAAATAACCTACATGTACAACTACATTTTTTACCTGCTAAATATCTGCCTTTATTAAATCCCTCTTGATCCTGGTGGATTGCTGTCGGCAATAATGACTAAAGCCTGGCTGGAGATACCTTTGCCCTCAGTACTCAGGTTAATCAATTAGAAAGGTCTTAAATGACCACATAATGTTAAGACTCCAAGCCTTCGAACACCAAACCCTCAAATAGCTTTACAATGAATGACCACATATATTCCCAAAACCTCCGCACATAAAGAATCTTCACAAATATCAAAAATGGGTGCAATTTTCCTGCAAATCTATCTAAAGTCAATAATAAAGCGGTAACCATGAGATTTAATTTGTCTAAGATCTATAAATGGTTTTACTATTCCACCCAGTTTTATATGCTCTCATGTTCTCAATTGCTTTCAGTAAAGTTAAGAGTTTCACGGTGGAAGAGAAGAAATTAATTTAGCCCTTATGTGACTTCATTTTTGAGGTGTGTAACTTCTAAAATAATTCTTGAAAAGCATATTTCATCTGGTTTGGCATAGTTTAACTTGTTTCAAATAATTTTTTCCTGCAATCTCCATGTTCATGTAGAAAAAAAAATGCCATGGTTCACCGTTACACAAAAATTTAATTTAAATAACATCACTGACGATTATGGCTGTCCATTATAGCAGTTCTTCAGTTCATTTATCTTTTCTGGAGTTTTACTGCCTGGTGAATCTGACAGCTTCCATACTTTTTGCATGAAAAGAATGCTGTATGAGGTACTTTTTCAAATAGCCGTACAAAGTTAACAATTTCACTTCTAAAGGCCCTGAAAGTTTGTTTCAGTTAGATTTTCTGTAATATAGAGTTGAGCAGATTCTACAATCTGCATGTCTCAACAGTTTTATAATTCGTGAAGAGAATGTTGATAACTTTCAATCGTCTGATTAATCATCACCTTAGAGATCAGAAAAGAAATTCTGGAATTTAGTCATCAACCTGTTATAAAAATCAAACAGTGACCAGACAAACTAATTTCCAGTAATATAACCATAACTACTTTAAAAGTAACTATTCATAAACTATCAATGTTCTGCACTGCTGCAAAATTTCCAAAGAATTTTGACTTAATGAAAAATACAAATACTGTATAATTTAAAAGGCATCAAATAAAAATGAAATCAAGAATGTTTTTAATTTAGAAGTTTTGCTTTCTATAAATTGCTGTAGAAGAAAAAAAAAAAAAAACAGGCACCATGTTTTTAGTTTAAGTGGAATTATCTAAAATTTAATCCATGATATTGTCCCTTTTTTGTGAGAACTAGTAATGGATTTCTATGTTGAGATGTCGACCTATAAAATTAAAAGCATTGCTTTTTTCTAGCAGAAACCATGCCACATGTTTTTTTCCTGCAGTGGAAATAAACTGCATCTATCTTCTTTTGCTTTTGAGTTTTTCTTTTTTTCATTTAATTGCATAACAAAACCCACATATGTTCCATGAAACCAATTTCATCTCCTTCATTATAATTTAAGAAAAGCTGCTGGACATACATACAGACTTTACACAGGCTAGATGAGAGTAAATCAAAGTATTCTTTTTTATAATTGTTCCTTAAAGTACTTCTAAATGTCAAAAAGATGTAATGAACAAAAGCATAAACACAAAATTGATATAAAAATATACACATATAAATATGTACTAGATATAAATACAAAAATATTATGATACATTATTTCACATATATAATACACACTGTGATATTAAGCTACATTTTGCTCCCACTCCTTATTGTCCATTATTATTCAAATACACATTTTTCATGCATGGCTATGATTATTATCCTGTTAAAAATAATTGTATCATAGTTAAGAACAGGGGTGATATGTGTTATTTTCAGTTGATGGGAAGAATGAAAAAGTTATATAATATTATTATACAGTTATTACAATATCAATTATAAATACAAAATATTATTGTAATTACATATTAATTCTTATTTTGTCTGGATGGTGTAATGTCCATCTTACTACACTAAATATGAAGCCAAAAAATCAGATAAGATTTTTAAAAACTTGGCAATGTATCAGCGGTTAAGTAATGACCATTATATAACAGAATGATCTGTTTATTCGACCTGCACTGATATGAAATAAATGTTACCATAGCAACGTACCACAAATCATTAATCTTAAAATGTCTGTCTGAAGTGATGAATCTGGTTCAAAATTTCTGTTTTACAACATTTCCTGATTTAGATCAGTTTCAAAAAAGCATGATAGCCTTCTGTCCGTCTCTGTAGTATTGTACCATTACACAGAGTAACAGCACAATGAAACTTAAATCAGAAAACATTATGATGTCCTACATTATACATTTTAGTGCTCTGCATTTTAAAAATCCATTTGTACTACAAAGTAATCCATTTCACTCCAGTGCGTAGGTGTGGTTGGTGTATGTATGCATCCATACCATACACCTGAAAACATAAATCTGAAATATGGATGAAGTGATGCCATATGAGATCAGCTTACATGACAGGTGGGAATGACTGCAGCCATAACAAGTCCCTTTTCATTATACTCTCAAGGCTTACAATTTGTTCCAGCAATGACTTGTGGTGACCTGTCTGTGACTGTGGCGGGAACCTGCACAGCATGGGTTCACATGATTACACTTACACAGTACTACGTCAGATGTGCATCCAACCATGCCTGAGATCAGACCTCTTATCACCCTCAAGCCAAGCATCTCAGCTTCACCGTTACTGCCATTATACATTATACTTTGAGACTCTCCAAGGCTACCAATGTTGTTACGACTGGGAATAAACTGTAATGCCTGACATACTGTTTCACATCAATAAGTTAATGCTTTGGGCAAGACGTGTGCTACTATAGCAATATGACGAATGTGAGAATTGACGTGAAATCTGTGTTCATGTGTGGGTTAGACAGGTGTCATTACTTATTCAGCTGATGTTTTTCTCCAAAGTGACTTACAATGCTCGGTTTGTATTCCTAAATACTGATTTACCCATTTATATAGCTGGGCAATTTTTATTGGAGCAGTTAGAGGTAAGCACTTTTGCTCAAGGGTACTACAGCGAGAGTAAGGATTCCATCAGCGGTCTTTGGAGTGTAATATGACAGCTGCAATCACTGTGCTACCTTCTGTCCCCATGCCATTTTTGAGTCTGTACCTGCAGTCAAACAGGAGGCAAAAGCAACAGTCAAGAACACAGAAGAAGAATCCTCTGCATGAGGGAATCTCAGTGACAGAAGTGTACTTGTTGATAATTATGGTTTGTACAGCACATTCATTACAAGTGAACGAAGAGGAGGGAGAGTATCTTGTGACCTCATTTTATGAGTATCATCTATCCATAAGCATGCTGCCCGCAACCAACCTCTGCTGTCATTTGACTCTTTAGATGATAAGCAGGTCCCATAAAGCTTCGAGGTACACTATCACTCAGAATTAGCAGGCAGCTGGACTGACTGCAGTCTATTACAGGATGGGTCAGTTCGCATTACAAACAACTCCTGAGATGCTCCACCTGTCTGGCGCTTATTCAAATCACTGCACACTCCTCAGATCTCCAGCTGAGGGCAGGGTGACTGTTAGAATATTCGGGAGAAAACAACTTGTTTGTCAGTCTTGCTCATTGGCAGGGGAACCAATGGACGAAACCCCCCTTATGTATGTCACAAGAATTTCATGGACAAAAAGAAGCATAGCAGTTAAAAACATGAACCCATAGGCTGTAGGTTTGCCACTCGCTCCCTAATATTGCTGCAGTAAAAATACTCAGCCATATAAATGAGTCAAAAACTGGAAGTCACTTTCAAAAGTATCAGTGAAGTTGTAGATCTAATATTATTTGTTTCCCAATATTGTGCAGTTAAGAAGTGTTAGCAAAATCTGACTTATGTTTACAAAAGCAGGTCCTGTTTCTGTTGTTGCCTAAAATAAATATTTACACAAAATTTAGTTATTATATTCTTTAGCAGTTCAATAGAAAAATCTGACGGAAAACATTTCTCATAACAGACAGAGTGCACACTTGCAAAGGGTAGCTCAGGAATAATAACAGTAACTGATGTCTCTGTAGCGGGAGATAATTGTGTGTAATAATGTGGAGTAAGTGGGCCAAGAAGGCTGGAACACAGATGATGCACGAGATTCGGCATCTTTAATAAAGTAGAACAAACACAAGAAAAACCTTGAGCAGAATACTAAGAGCAACAGTAGCCAGTGCATTAGAAAGCCTTTAAAGAAAAAAAATTACACAGTCCAGCTATCAGAGGTTCAGTTAAATGCATCATGGTGTTAAAATCCAAAGCAGAATGCTCTGCTTTGATGCATATATGTATTTAATGCATATTACTATTACACCTCAAGATTCTTGGTTGCATTTTTATATAAAAACAGCTTCATTTCTCAACACCTTCAGTTGAAAAGGAAGACAAGTGAATTGAAATGAATGATTTTTTTTGAGAAAATTATGTCAATATTTTGCCGTTAGATAATGAAATATACATATTTTTTCCCGCTCCTGTGGTTCCACTTGAGCCAGCAGTATCATACTCAGCTTTAAGTGTTTTTACAACCTACTCTGCACCTAGTTCAATTGGCTGAAATAAGTAAAGTTTCTGTCCTGTTTATACTGATATGCTTATTCAAAATATAGCAAAAAGCAAGATCATGAGTTTCAGAATCATGATCTTAGTTGTACAGCTGTAATGTTAAGATATGCTTACTATTTTTTGTTTTTATTTAAAAATGAATAAATTTGCTAATTCACTTTGCCTGCCTTACTGAAAATACTTCCAATCAAATCCTATTCTATTTGGAATAAGAATCCAAAACATTGAAGATGAAACAGCCTTAAAGTACCTCCAAAGTAGTATGAGTCTCCTGTCTTGATCTGTATGGGTGTGTTGGTCCTCACCGCAGAAGCCTCATCACCATCAATCGTTAGCATTGCAAAGTTCTCCTTGGCCAAGAAGCGCACATCATGCCACTGTCCATCATGCAGTCCTGAACCTGCCGAGCAAACATTCAGGAAAAGAAACTGTAAAATTCATGTTTGAAGGGAACAAATAAAGTATGAAAATTGTGCACAGTATTTCTTAATAACAAGAACAAAAAAAACCCACTATTTTTACACCACTATTTTCAACTCCATGCAAATGAGGATACAACTTGAAAATGTAATTTTCTATGCATGGCAGTCATTGACAAATGCAGGAAAACTGTGACTGTTCTTCACAATTGAAACTAATTATCCTAAGCACAATGATGGTGAACCAGAGCATATTCTGGAAGACAATATGGAAATTGGATATCTACAATATATATTTACAATATGGAATATTGACCTGCTTGCAACAGTATTTGTGAGTCCTTTCAAATTTAATTCTTTCTCATTTTTTTAAATCTCAGATAATTTGCTGTTTAGCTGTATTTTTGTTAATTTGAATGAAAAGGGGATGGATGGATGAAAATAAAAATACGATAAAATAGAAATAACAAATTTGTTGTTACTGAAGACCGTATATTATTTAAAAATTGTACAGAATATATTTATAACACATATATAATATATCATCTATTCGTTATATATTATGGATTATATTTTAATAATCCATAATATATAAAGAATATATGATAGCACTTTTTTACAAAACAACTTACAGCATTTAAGTTATTTAACAGAGCTGAATATTTTTACTGGAGGAATTTAATTAGTATATTCCTGAATGGCACTATAGCAGGAGCTAGGAGTATTGGTCAACTCAACAACCTTCAAGCCAGTGACATACAGGCAGAGACAATACACCAAGAAACTGCAAATATGTCCCATGGAACAAGGGCTCAAGGTAAGAAGTTTACAATATTGCCTGGGTATGATCCATAGCACTAATACATCTAATACATTCCAGGAGGGTGTTCAAACATTTCAGAATTCTGTAGAAATTGTCATGCAGATCAACTGTTATTGTTTCAGGCAGTAGAAATTTAAACAGTATTTACAGAGTGAAGTTCAGGTGTAGACCAGAGGATTGAAATACATTTCCTTGCCAAGTATGTAAGGGTAATCAGTCTCAGTTCCATTATTTCATCAAAAAAAGGTATTTGGGTTGTGATTTAACAAGAAAATAGATGTGGACAAATCAAACTTTTTGTTAAAGGTTTTTTGAATGGTTGACTGAACCCAATTCCAGCTTGTATCTTATCACATTCCCAGAATAAATGTATCAAAGTGCCAAGAACAACCTTACATTTAAAACACATCTGAAATGTCCCTGGAGACATTCTGTTAAGGTGCACTGGGCTGAGGTAGATTCTGTGAGTTAGTCTGAAGTTTACTTCCTGGATGTACAGGGGGTTGCAGGTAGGGAAGACTCTAGCACATGCACATGATCATTCATAATCATTAAAAGACAAGTCAAGGTCCTGTTTCCATCTTACCCTCAATGCATCATAAGAGCCAGTACCAAAATTTTTTATAAAATACATAAAGCAGTACATGAAACAAAGATCCTACCTGGAATTATTTGGTGCAATTAACTGTTCCTCTTGTTAATTTGGTCTGAGATCTATTGTCTTTTTCTAGAACTGCAGCAAGTGATGTAGTTGAAGGTATTTATAGAGGTCAATATTGGGAAAGCCAAAATTAATTCTGAGGTGGTTGATAATTACCATTGCTTAATCTGAAAATAAACATGATATACCCAATATCTCTTTAGGAAACCAATTCAGAAGCCAAGCTAGAGCTCTGTGGAATACAACAAAATTTTCTGATAAACACTGAATCTTATGAAACCAAATAAAAAGGAGAGATCTTAACAGTCTTGGGTAGCACAAAGTTGACTCCATACCAATCTACAGAGAGTGCAGCCTAACCTGGAACCAATCAATCATTAGTTTAATTTGTGTTGTGCAATAATAAAAGACCATATTCAGTACAGAAACCCCACACATCTCTCTCGGCTGACAGGGTTTGGAGAGTTTGAATCCGGGATTTTGATTGTTCAAAATAAAACTACGGATCATGGTATCTAATAAGAAGGAAAAAAGTACATTTTGGTATAGGTATGGCATACAATGTGAAATATTCATAGTGTCACAATTTGTTCTACCAAATATAGGAAATAGGTTAAGAGGTCTTCTTTCATCTTTTTCTTTAGTTGTGAGTAGCTGGTCTCTAGCTGGTGATAAAGATATGGATTGACAGCAATTCCAAAATATCTAAAACCAGAGTGTGCCAAAGAAAACACAAGTAGCAATTAGGAGGAGTATTGCATAGCCAAAGATTTGGAGAGGCTGATTTTATAACCTGAAAGGATAACAGGATATATAATAGGATTTCACCTTTAGAATTGTTGAGAGTGATGTTTCAGGGTTATTCAGGTACAAGATTACATCATTGGCATACAGAGAAATATAATGATCCTCTCCTACTCTTATAAGGAATATGTTCTTATTACTCCTAATAGTTTATGCCAAAGGTTCAGTCATAAGCGTGGATAGTAAAAGGGAAAGGTGACAATGTTGCTGGCAACTTCTTCCCACAGAGAATCTGCCTGACAGGGAGTCATTTATATTAACTTCTGCCAAAGGGTTTGAGAGCTTAATTAGGTTAATGAAGTTCTTACTCATCTTAACTCTTTGTAAAACAAGAAACCCCATTCTGCCCTGTAAAATGCCTTTTCTGCCTCAAGAGAAATAATCAGAGCAGGTTTTTGAGGAATAAAGCTTATAATATTTAAGGCATGATATACTTCAATGGAGCCAAACCTGGCTATAACAGGTCTGGTTTGAATAGGTTTCATGATTTTAGGGAGGACAGCCTATAGCATATGTTGTGCCAAAGTTTCAGTCACCATTTCTACATTCAGCAAACTTATGTTAAATGTAGGAGCATTCTGAAGGATTTTTGTCTTTCATTAAAATTAGGCTGAAGATTGAAGTCATATTCCATGAAGAAATTCCAAGAATGAAGGAAATGACCCTCTTTAAGAACAGTGTTAATTGCCAACAGTACTATAAAGCACAATATCGGGCAAAATTTCTTACTGCATCCTGAAATAAAGAATGCCATTCAGTCCTAGTGCTTTTCCTGAAAGGAACTGGGTGGATAGTATCTCAGATCTCCTCAGGGGTAAATGGGGCATTTAGAGAAGAATGGTTTTCATCTGAGACACTATAGGCAGGAATGATCTTTCCAAATATGATTGTATTTATTACTACATTAACTGCAATTGGGTACACACACACCATAAATTAAACTGTGATTAATTTGTGGAAAAGAATATAAATTTTGAGTATGTAGATAAACGTGACAAAAGTACTAATAAGGCACATGACATTATAACAGTACATGGATTTGTGTTTCAGCATCTGCCATTATCACCTTTATATTTACTATCAAACACAGTTGTAGCAGCAGCTACTCATGTAATGTGTGCTGAGAAAAACTGGTATAGGGCAAGCAAAATGGGCATTGACATCTGTGTGTGCCTGCATCTAAAGCTCTTTGGCTGCTTTGAAATGAGCCTTTATGCACTCTGAGTTGTGTATCACTTTGGAGAACAGTGTCTAAATGAATTCATGTAAATTTAAACTGAAAAACATGTGTTTAAAATTGATTACTATTCACACACACACACATTCAAAAAAGAGGAAAAAATGGTTTGAATTTGTATCTTTGACATTACAAATCCTATTACTTTCAACTGACATAATCTCTGTATAAGGCAGGTTTTAACTAAGTGTGTGGCATTATGTATCAAACTTCATGCCTCCCATTTTCAGTCTAAACCTCTTGTTTTGTTTATTGAAGTTTTCGGATGCAATTTCTTTTCAAAGGTTTTTTGCAAAACAGTTTTGCCTATACTTCCCCTTTGACAACATGTACCAGTAAATTCCAGGCATAATTTCTGCACTGAAACTATTATGAGGCATAAAAACTGACAGCCATAATAAGTAGAGTGCAGCTTGGTTGTAGAAATACATTTTCTTTCAGTATGAATCATAAAAGATGGAAATGTATTACCTTACTGTCTGCAAAATTTCATATTGCAGAACATAAAACAACTGCTAGCTTTTAACACTGCCACAGAATCCAATAAACTGGAACAGTGTAACAGCAATGCTAATATGTTTAGTGACAAGAATAGTAAGTGCAAATAAAAATATTAATAATAATTTGGAAAATTCAGTGTTGTCATCTGGTCACACAACATTTATCGCTTAAACTAATCTTGAAGGACGTTATGTGCTCAGAAAAGAAGAGTTGAACAAATATATCAGTTAAATCAGAATGACTTGGATGTCAACAGACAGAAATGTAGATAAATGTGCTGAAAGTGCCAATAATGTGTAAATGTATAACAGTAGGGAGGCAAAGATAATCCCTATGTAATGTGAAAAAAGGGTCAAACACCGTAGGTGGACTGCTCTTACCCCTTCAGCGTATTCAACAGTGCACAAAAAAAAAAAAAAAAGACACTATGTAAATACTATAATACGCAGTGTCTGGTGTTTACAAGTTTAATATCAGATAACTTATTAAATTGACATGGATGAAAAAAAATATTTTAAAGCTTCTAAAGAATTAACTACATGTAGGTTACACCTCTATAATAGTAAAGTACAAAAAAAAAAAAACAACTAGTTGGGCATTAGTTGAAGCATTTTCCAATTACATTCGAAGGGTAATGGACAAAGCAAGAATACATTTGTAAAATCATTATCCATGGTCAATGAACCCCAGATCTTGAAGAAAAGGCGTAACATCACTTATCATCATCTTTTGGTCTGCCCTGAGACATAATTAATACACAACTCAGCTTCAGCCACGGGATCCTGGGGGTATGATGCTGCTTTTATTTTCTCTCCTTTCAGTTTGTGACCTTGAGTTGGTACCATCACCCTGGCGCAAATTAAGGCCTACTTTCCACTGCTGTGTGTAATTACTACCACTCTATGAGGAAAAATTAAATTGCAGCTTTCACTGGGTATAACACTTTGTTCCAAAGTTCAAAAGCCACTGATATACGGTAACAACCTAAATCATAAAAATACTAATCTATACTGAACGACTGACACAGATATCAGAAATAAGATAACAGTGGTTGCGACTAAGTAAAAAATCAGCACCAACAACTAAATGGTCAAATTTTGACAATAAAATGTCATTGATATTGCTAATTAAACTGGAAGAAATAACTATTAAGTTAAATAGTCTTCACTTAAATTGCTCTATACTGTAAACCAGAAAGAGAGAGAGAAAAAACTTTGTTGTTTATCAACCCCTACCATAGTTCTTACAACATACAGTACACTGATAACACAATGCCTAGAGTTATTGAATTTAAACTTTTCAACTTTGAAGAGGAGATATGTATGGAAAGACATGTATGCTTAACCATCATGTAGAATGTAGTGCAAGAAGGATGCTGTTGTGATTTAAACAAGATGCTGGTGTACTTTACCTTTTCAGAGCAGTAAAACACTTGAAGTTTTTAGAGACAGTTACTAAAGAGGTTTCCACAAGAACCTTGGACATCTGCAAAACTTGATATATGGAAAGCCACAGCATATAGACAGTTCCTGCTATGCACAGGGCTGGTAGCCCTGAAGCCTTGTGTCAGAAGAGGTGTGTCAGCACTTCCTATGTCTCACTCTGGTCATGGCTATCTTGATTGAATCAGATGATGCCAGGAGGCAACTCCAGAACACATTTTGTGGAGACAGTAATGTTTACGCTGATATTTTCATAGTATAAAATGTCCATGGTTTCTCTGACTTGACAGATGATACTTCCCTCCATATCTCCTAACTAAATTATTTAAGTATCATTTATGAGGGAAAAGACGTGTCACAGTCCAGATGGGTATCTCATTCAATGTGCGTGAAACCCATTTTATTTCACACGACAAATGCATCAGCAATGTTTTGAGGGACAGTTCTTCAACTTGCATGCCCTCTCAGTCATGATATACTGGATTATGCTTTCATTCTTGTACAATATAGAAAATCAATATCAGTTACACTATTAAGAAAATTCTATTCAAAGATTAAATGACTTCATTCCTGTTTGACTGACCATTGAGCAAGCAGGGTGACGCTTCTAGACAACTGTGGAAGTCGAGGGGGTTATCTTGCACACCTGGATTCGAGAGCAAATACTTGACTGACCTCTCAAAATTATCCTGAAGCTTCCAGTCACTTCTACACATAAAGAGGATAAAATAACTCAGAAAGGAATGCAGAATTTTTCAAAATACTATGGTATGCTACTGTATGCTTTTTATAACTGTACTTGAAACAACAAAACATCTAATCAAAAAAAGGAAAACATCTAATAAATAAAGGAAGGAAAAGGTAATCAAGGTCTTAATAAAACAAATACATGGAGCTTTGAAGTCAAAAATTATTTCTTTTGGTTCTGACCGTATTTGCTGTGTTTTTATTATCCAATTTTCTTATCTGTGATTTTATGACTGGTGTTTTAATTTTCAACAATATAACAACCCTTTATCAACTCTTTGTGAAATATCATTGGCCTTTTTCACACTCAGTGGGTCCATTGGACCCATCAATGGGGTATTGACATTTATTCTACACTTCACATTTCCACGTAAATTGTACTGGATTATAAATTTCTATACCTGTAGTACATGCATTACAGCCCCCTTTTAAGTAAGAGTCTGGCCAAGCAACACCTTCTAAAGACACCAATTAAAATGATGTTGGTAGCTAGTAATGCTCATTCAATAGACATTTTTACTCAGAGGGGAGGCCTTTGATGCTCAGTATTTGCTTTATGAAAATGCAGACTTGCAGCTGAACCCTCTACAAGTCACTGAAGGTCACTGAAATTAGAGTATGTTAGTTTGGTGTATGATGTTGATTAGTGAAAATGAATCCCATGCTCTAAGCAAGTAATTTTAATCAGTGTTGGCCATGTTTCTGGGCCCAGGGAGCCGCTTCTCTCTCTGTGTCTTGCTCAATGTCAGACCCAATCTATAACCTTTCACCTGGCTGGACCATAGTTTTCATCTTTCGCTTGAAAGTGGCACAGCTACAGTACGATTGATTAGCTGACTAATACAGGTTAATACACAAACATTGGGGTACAATAATGGAAATTTAAGAAAAACAAAAGCAAAACTCGCAACTCTGCAAAGCTTAGAATTTACATTCGTCAAGTTGGGTGACCAATTAAAGCTTACATTTACATTGTCTATTATTTAAAATTACCAGCTACATTTGTGCACAATATATACAAATCTAAGTGCTGTTCAATAGCACATACTGGACCAGAGGATGTATAGATGATATATACTTTACTCACACACACACACACACACACACACACACACACACACACACACATTTATTTATTTAACAGATGCTTTTGTCCACAGCAACTTCCTATTAACTATATGGAGTGTTATCATCCCACATACCTTATTCACTAAGGTGATTTACACTGCAACATACACTAGAGCACTCATCCATACATCAGTGGAACACACTCTCTTTGTCACTCACACACACCATGGATGAACCTGAACAGCATGTCTTGGGACTGTGGGAGGAAACCTGCACAGACACAGGGAGAACATGTAAACTCCACACAGACTGAGCAGGGATCGAACCCACATCCTCTCACACCACCCAGGCACTGTGAGACAGCAGCACTTCTCGCTGTACCACCCTTTCTTCTTTTCACAATCATAAATAATGCACAACATCTCTACTTAGCAATTACCTATTTTTCTGTAAACTTTCACCTTAAGACGGTTTTGACACTGCAGTGTGTTTTTCCATTTTTAGAACCCTTCAAAAAAAAAAAACAAAACAAAAAAAAAACTAAACTTGTTTTAGTCAGTTTATTTACTGAGCAGTAAGTGGAACTTTGTTGCAGCTTGTCATCATTACCTTGTTAAATGGAAGTTGATTTTTAGATATACTTTATTTTAATGTTTGTGCCTTGCTTATAACTAGCCAGCTTTTAAGAAAAGGATTAAGAGGAGGTGAACTGTAAGCATTTGAGATATCACAGGCCAGGATTTTTAAAATCCATCATTAACAGAGAACTGAAGAGACTAGGAATGCAGATATTTTAATGGATGGTTATGCAAATATTGTGTAGAAGTGGGAAAGTTTTTTCTTGCTGTGAAAATCTGTTTGAGTGCATGTTTTTGCTCTAAGCAAACAGAAGGATACCTGACTCAACATATCAACTAATCTTCATTTTAATGAAGTATTCCTTCAGTAAATGAAAACAGGTGTACCACTGCCTGTCTTGAGTGAGAACTCGTCACCACCTTGGCTCTATCTCTCCTTTGTTGTTATAACTTCCAAATATTAGTGTTTGGATTTTCACTGTATACCATACTAGAGATACAGCACCAGTCAGTTTGAGTATACCTGCTTGAAACCAAACTTATCTCAGTGAAGATACATAATAAAGAAAAAGAGGGTATCTGTGGAGTAGAGGTTAGTCTTATAGACTGATGATTTCAAAATTTGAAATATTTTGGTTTAACTGGTGACTATATGTAAGATGTAGAGAGGATAAGTGCATATGTTGTGCTCATGTGCTTCCCACTGTCCAGCAGGGAGGAGGCAGTGTCATGGTCTGGGGTTGCTTTGTTGGTCACAGAGTTGGTGATTTTTCCAAAGTCCATATCAGTTTCAGCCAAAACGACAGTCTTAGCGTTCTTCAGAGGTGTATCATTCTATTAGGGTTGCAGTTATTTTGAATAGTACTTCTTTCTGCAGCAAGACAGGCACCCAAAACACCTCAAAATTATTTAAGAATTACCTGGCAATAATGAAAAGCAAAATTCAAGCCAAACTAAAGATCAAGAAGAAAAATGTGATAAATTATATTAAAAAAGTGTGCTTAAACTGTTGACTGGTACTGTACGTGTTTCTGATGTCCACAGCACCATTGACATTATCCATGTTAAGGTCTGCACAAGGAGACAGAAAAGAATCACTGCCTCTCTATACATTTTATGATGTAGAAAGAACTCAACTTCGAAACTGGGTGCTTATTTGAACATATCAAAGAGATAAGTACTGATACAAACAGTGTCATTATATACACTTTATGAGGATATGAATACAGCTACATATGAAGATAAAAATAACTGAATTAGCTTTATGTTCCAGTGTGCAGTAAAGTACCAAGAAAGGAAAACCTGCTTAGATCCACCTTCCATGTTATTATAATTTATTGGCCTTTCAGTGTCTTTTGTTTAGAGACATTCATGCAGTCTTAATTTCACATTGTTGGACATTAGCAGAAACAATCCAGCCTGAAGGCTGATCACAGGGATGCAATGGCAGTTTTTCTCTATGAATCTGCATCGGCAGTGTTTTGCTTGCAAAACAAGCTCAAAGCTTCATCACCACATCACTGAATCACATGTTCCATTTATCTTAGGAGGAAGGACTATAAAAAGCCTATAAATCAGCAGTTAGCCGGAATTTGGCTCCACATTCCTCAACATTTATTTGTGTGTGTTCAGCCTCTCCCACCTTTAAAGGCTGCTAATAACCTCTCCCCAGTGTCAGTCAAATGTCACTCAAATGTTTGGATTATGATTTACAGAGGTCCTGAGATGACAAGTAGCTTATTATTACTTAGAAAAACATAGAGCACATTATATTGGCAATACATAAATAGAGCACAGAACACCTGTAATGGATAATGAAAAACCTGAAAAATGTACATTTTCTACACAAACTACAGATCAATTTGGATACTCTATGGACCAAATAAGTTTGCATATTTAAAACGCAGTACCCTAGAGGTAAACTAATGGCAAGGCAGATGGTTAATTTTCACAACCTTGTAAACAGTGATTAGGCTCAGCTACTTTGATAAATAGGTTGCTAAGTTTGCTTTACTTTTGTTTCTATGATAAAGTATTTCTTATCAGACTGGGCAATTTCAGATGCTTAAGGTTCTAAATGTGGTGCTTCTAAAATAGTTTTAATTAGTATTCAATAAATTGTACTGATTTTACATATATATATTCATCTGTAGGGGGGTACAGTGGCACAATGGGTTGGACCGGGTCCTGTTCTCTGGTGAGTCTGGGGTTTGAGTCCTGCTTGGGGTGCCTTGCGGCGGACTGGCGTCCCGTCCTGGGTGTGTCCCCTCCCCTTCTGGCCTTACGCCCTGTGTTGCCAGGTTAGGCTCTGGCTCGCCGCGACCCCGTGTGGGACAAGCGGTTCAGACAATGACATGACATGAGCTTGTTATCATATATACTGTACATATATAGATGAATCTGTAACTATTAATTACCCACTCAAACAGCAATCACCATCATTGCTAAAAATCACAAACAAAATGTTTTGTGGAAAAATTATGAGCTGAATGACTCCAAAGTCACATTTCTGCATATGACGATGGGACTTTAGTAGACATGCCTGGAGATGTCTGGTATAGAAGCTGCTATACCTGCTTTCAGCTGCCCTGTAGCATGACAATGCTTAAATAAAATCAAATGACAAACTTATTTTGGAAAGAAAAAAAAGAATGCAAATCTTCTATAGATTGCCATAAAGGAGTTATGCCTTTCCTGTCGAGTTAAAGCTGACCCTGTCTTTGGGTGAATGCTTGAAACTGACATATCAAATGAATAATTGATTTTCCAGCCTGGCTAAAGTAGAAGCACACTTGAAAGCACAGTTTATAGGAGGGAACAAAGAAAATAAATTGAATGAATGAATCATAGAAGTAGGTAATTAATATGGTCCGCATACTTAATTGATCTTATTTGTTTATTGATATTTATTGATCTTATCACTATTCATTTTTACCCATAAAAAATGAAGAGAACTTATTTGGTGACACCCCGCAAATTTGTCACAATAAATGTTAGATTTAAATTTTGATTTATTACACATATTGACAGCCTGTTGCTCTAGTTTGTAAAATGATATGAGGTATCATAAAAACTTGTTGAGCACTTTATTTCTGGTGGATGGAATTATTATGAAATATATTAAATGACAGTAGCACAGCACAAAGCACAAGAGAGATTTAAACATAGAGCACTTTTGAACAGGGACAACCGGCAGTCATTTGTTCATGTGGACAGCTTCCGTAAGGCAAAATCCCGAGGAGAGGGATTTCCACCTCGCACATAACCCTTGCGGAACAATGCACCTTGCAATTTACTATTTTCTAGGTTCCTGCAAGTGGCCAAAAACCATTTATTAACTTGTAATTTCAAAGCTCTCAGGACCACCTCGCTTGAATGGTCCATTACAATTTTGGAGAGATCTTTCAAGAGAATGTAATGCACATATGCCTTGGAAATTCACTGTTTGTGTCCAAGAAGACAAAGCTCACCTTCTTTCTTTTTACAAAGCAAATCATTTATACAATCTATTTTCAACACATATACTTTTATTCCATAATCTGAAGAAAAACTTAAGGATTCTTTAAATGATTTGACAGGAAATACACCCTACAGTTGAGAAAGCGATGGTGATGGATTAAATTGACTTCTGCTATGTTACATATTCAGCATTTGACAGCGTTTGTGAAAGGCAAACAAAAAGAAAAAAACAACTAAACCTAATTCTATTTGGCAATCTGTGGAATCTGAAAGTTAGATCCCTGTATAATTACTTTAATCTAAATTACATTAATCTGCTACTATTTAAGACACATAAAGCACATAAGCAAAGTATACTGTCATGTAAAATACAACCATAATAAGCAAAAAAAAAAAAATTAAAAATAATGAAATTTATTTATAATACAATTTTAAATGAGTAAATATGTGATGCATTTGAAATTTAAAGCATACTAGCCTTTCTTTAAAAACCAGAAAGCACACATTTTCAAAGTTGTATTCTGCTGTACTGTATCTCGCACATTACAGATATTACCCCAAGGACCCCAAGCAGGGCTCAAACTCCAGACCTGCCACACAGCTGGCACTGGATGAACCTGTCACGTCACCACGCCCCCCCCATTATTATCACTACATTGTATTATTTACCATATTGTTATATTAAAGATGTTTTAGTGTATCCGCAAGTGTTTCTTTAATGTTTTTTATGCATACAAAGGCACACGATATACTATATACTAAAACAAACATTTGACTGACGTTAGACACGAACTGTACCTAACTGTTCTGACTTACGTAAAAATCAGAGTTAAAGAAATATTTAGGAATGGAACTCGTTCGTAATCCGGGGACTGCCTAAGGGTTCTATGGCTGGATGTGGGATTCAAACCTTCAGTCTTTGGGTCTGAAGTCAGAATAGTTAAGAATAAATAAATAAAATTCAGATTTACATAAAAAATTCCCGGCACAGACATTATTTACCGATAGCGCTTTTATTTTACGCAAAACATCAGAAAAATATTACACACAAGTCTGCGTAACCAGACAAGGCAGGAAGTTCCATCTTCCCAGTTCTCGCGTGTTTTGAGTTGTGAACACATGTCCTCTCATTAGTGTTGTGCTTTTTTCACATATTTTCTAGCCATTTCATTATTTACAATGGCTGGTGGTAAACATGCGTATGAAGAAAAACGAGAACTGTCTTGCAAGTGTACAGCAATTGATCTGGAGTTGAAATAAATGAAAAGGAAGTATGAAGGTGGACAAAGATTATCGTCTATTGAATGAGAACCAGGTTTAGTCGTATCGACTGTGAATACGATAGTGTAAGTTGCTGCACGTATAAAGGAGCACGCAAAAGGAACAGGGAACATGAAAACAACAATAATAAGAAAGAAATATCAAGGTACAGTAACCGAGATGGAAAACTATAAATTACGCAACAACAGCACCCTCTTGTGTGCCAGCATACTACTAGATATAAGGTAAGCACGCACAGTACAATACCATATACGTACTGTATGCAGTAGTCTATTTTTAAAATTCAATTTATGCTTTATAGAAATGTAAAAATTTATTTCATTGACTATGCCTATATCTTCTTACAGTATTTAATTTGTCTGACATTTACTAGAGAATGAAATTGTGTAATTTTTTTATACCTGTGTTTGCAACAAATGCGAAGGAAATGAGAAAGTTTGGCTCTGTAATGGAGGGGGAGGGGGAATCCAACATATGTAAATTTCAACTTACGTACGGGGTTGAAGAACAGTCTATTTGTGTAAGTAGAGGGGTGTCTATATAATTCAGATCTGCAAAACCATTGGAAACTGATTTTTACAAGTGGTCATGTTATCATTATCTGATAATAAATACAGAGCAAGCCCATTGTACATAATAACTATAATGCAAACACTCAGTATGCTCCTTAGAGGCATCATCTGAAACTGTCAGAATAATGCATGGTTCAGAATCATTTAAACGTTGAAAAGATCTTCTTATGAGAATTCTAAATAATTAATTTTTGTTTTTGTTCAAATTTTCAACAAGAATATTTAATCAGTGTGCAAGTGTCTGCACTTATGATGCAATTAGCATTTACTTTATCAGCTTCCAGAAATGCAGACATTTCAGAAATGAAGAGGAAAAATAGTTTTGACAAGAAATCCAATGAAGCTATCAGGAGTTCCCATTAGCATTTAAAATCCTAAGTGGAAGTTGAAAAAAAAAAAACATCAGCTATAGGAACCAAATATAAACACAACCTTTTTACTACGATTTTGTTAAATTACTGGAGGAAAAAAAAAAACTCCGCTGTCTTTCATCAATCTAACATTTCTTTTTCTTTCAGAACACTGTCACTTGTTTATTTATTCCTTGTATTATGCATATTTAATGGTAAATATTAGAATATTAATTACCTTCTGGTCTGAAAATCCAAGTACTTCCAATCACAACCATTTATAAATACGTAAACGTGCATATGTGTATATATGAAACCTTTGATTTTTATAAATATTACTTTACTTTCATTATATACCATCTCAGCTGGCATAAAATTTTCACATAGCTTACCGTGTACAAATAAATTTTATGTATAATACTCAGCCTGAAGGACCTTTCAATTTTCAAAAAGTGAAGAACAATATTTCCTTTTGTGTAATTGTTGCTTTTATTTATGATACTACTGCTATTTAAAATTATAGCAATATAATTCCAAAGACTTCATCGCTTTGAAGAGGTTCATGAGCTATCTTTATGTTAATAATATTATATAAAGTTGTCTGCCATGAGGCTCATGAAATACCCACATAATCTTTGAGTACCAGAAGTTAAAAACAAAGGCAACTTGAATTTCATGAAAGCTTGAAAGCTTCAAATATATAATAAAATACAAGATCCTTGCAGACAAACAAGATCTTTGTGTGACACAGATGCTATGAGGTACAGAATTTCTTCCTCTACACCCTATAAGATCAGTGCTTACACAATGGAACAGAAAAAAAAAAAAAAAAAAAAATCTTAGCATTCAAGATAAATAACATTTTGATTTTTTTTTTGTCACATTAACACTGCCAAACCATAGCGTGATTGCAGTGATTCATCAAAGTGTCACTGACACAATGTGACAGTGTTATTTTAGTGGGGTATGTTTCTGGAGTGGAAAATCACTGGCAATTTCCCTTCGGTCCATCAAATTGTGTATGTAATTGAACAGGCAACTGCACAATAATGTAAAACTCATAAAGCTTGTCCCCCTCATGGTGCTGAAGCACTCCGGGTTGCTGAGGATCATGCACAAAAAAGGAAAGGTGTTCATGTTTGTCAAGACTAAAAGAGAAAAAAGAATGGCCATTGAGCATTTGTTTAAACTCAATGTCACTACCATAGTAAATAGAGACACCTCTGTACTTCCGTAAATTTACGGAAAACATCTGAAATACGTTAAGTGCAAGTCAGTGTGGCCAAAGAAGGCAGGAAGCTGCATGGTCCCAGTTCTCATGTGTTTTGAATTGTGAACAATTCAAAAATCTCCTCTTGTTAGTGTTGTGCTTTTTTCACATATTTTTTATCCATTTCAATATTCACAATGCCTGGTGGTAAATGTGCACTTGAAGAAAAACTATAACCATCTCACAAGCATACAGCAATTGATTTAGAGTTGAAATTAAAAATAAAAAAGGAAGTATGAAGGTGGACAAAGATTATTGTCTATAGCATGAGAATCAGGTTTAGCCGTATCGACTGTGAGTACAATAGTGAAAGATGCTACACGTATAAAGGAGCAAGCGAAAGGAACAGCTAGCATGAAAACAACAATAACGAAGAAATGTCAAGGTCCAATAACTGAGATGGAAAAATTATAAATTATGCAACAACAGCACCCTCTTGTGTGCCAGCATACTACTAGACATAAGATAAGCACACACAGTTCAATACTGTACACATACTGTATGCAATAGTCTATTCTTTAAATTCAATTTATGATTTATAGAAATGTAAAAATTTATGCTATAAGATTTAAGATGCTGCACGTATAAATGAGCACGTGATGATGGCATGGGATCATGTTGAATGGTGTGGGCGGAAGGGGAATCTGACATACGGTCTAGTTGCACAAGTCAAGCGGTGTCTGTTATCAAAGTTCCTAAAAAATATGAGATTGCTTTTCTTTTGGCAGCTGATTTCACATACAATGTACAGACCCCTCACTAAGGTACAGTAATGAATATTGCCCCCACTCCCCAGAACCAAACAGACATATACTAATTAATGCTGCATCACATGGTTTCGCAATTTACTAAAATTTTCTGTTCAAAGCAATACCCAGCTTGGGACAAGCGGTTTTAGACAGTGCGTGTGTGTATTACATTATCTTTAATGAGTAGAAAAAAGAGAAATACCTGAAAATAAATTGTATATTTTTGCTTCTGATATTAGAGTTTTGATTTTAATTTTAGAAGTGCATTAATAAAAACATGCACTATATATTTGCTCCATTCTTAGGTTTCTTTGGCTATCTAAATGCCAACAATCTTGGTGTTAACTGACTCTGCAACCTGCTCCTTACTCACTTCAGCTGCTGCCCCATTGACAATGTAAATGATTTAATAGGTTAACACAGCATTCTGGACACCATGGCATAACACTGCTCATGGGAAACTCAAATGAAAGTCAACTGAATTCTGATCATTATTATAATCACTGTAGAGGCATTTCGTGCACCTTCAGTCTTAGAGTTTGTTACATCCATTCTGAAGATCTGCCTTGAAAAAGGGAAGAAAAAATGAGAAGTATGAGCATCAAGAGGTGGGGAGAATTTTTTTGAACTGGTAGAGTAATGAATAAGTAAAAGGCGAGGGGATATGGCAATTACACATGAATCCCCCAGGAATCAGGCTTAACTACAGACTATTAGAAAATCTGGGCTCATTTGAGGCAGGATCAGACTACTTATTCTTACCTTTAGAGCTCATTTAATGTAAATGGTGATGGGAAGTCATCCCCTACCTCAGAAAGGAGGAGCAATGTGAGACGTAGATGCCTCTTAGAAACACAGGTCAAGGTGTAAATAACAAAAAGTTAGATTTTTACTTTTTGCTGCCCTTAAAAATAATTAAACTGTCCTTGAAAGTGTAGCACCGCTGGAATGGTGTGTCATTCATGTTATGTCCAACCTTGCACTCTGTGATTCCTGGGAATGGCTCCAGATCACTGTGACTCTAATTGGATCAGCACTCTGTTTTAGTATCATCTACATATTTAATTAACAACAACAATAATAATTCATTTTATTAAAAAAAAAAAAAAAAAAACTAATCAGCAGCTTTTACAAACAATATGGGAGTGATTTTGCTCAGTTTTTATCAGTCATCTTTACTTATTTTGCTGATCCAACTCTTAGTTTATGATGTTAAAATGTTTAGTGATTCACCCACTGATACAGCTTTTTGGTGGAGCAATTCAAGGTAAATGCCCTTCTCAAAGGTACACCAGGAGGTGAGACTTAAACCAACCATCGTCAAGACCCAAGACAATAGTTTCAACCACTACTCCTCCTGCTACCCCTACGTTACCTACTTTAAAGCATAGCATCTCAATTTAGTCAGCCCCAGAGAATTTGAGAACCAGACAGTAAACTTGAAAAACACACCTGGAAGCTTTATCAACTTTTCAAAACACAGGGGCTACGGTGAGAGGGTCTTGAATCGATGCTTACACAGAGCTCTCAATATACAGTACAGAAGCTTGGTGCAATCCAGCAAGCTATTGGCTTCAGCCACTTTTTTTTTATTTGTATTTGTACCCATTTTTTGTTTGCTCAGACAGAATTATAAGTAACACTGGCACATCCTCAGTAGCGACCCAAGTATTAGGCAGGCTTTCCAAACCCTGGTTTGTATACAGACATGCTGCTAACTTACACACAGCGGGCTTACCATATTCAACATGGAGATATATCATGGCTCTCTGGATGAGGAGTCTATCCCTGTCACCCACCTCTCCTATGTTTTGCCATGAGCTCAGTGCCCATAAATCACAAAGAATACACTCAGTGTCCCAGTTTACGGAAATGTTTTGCTACTGGGTATTTAGAATCATTGTGCATGATAGCTCAATTATGCTCCATTATTCTTGTTGTAAGGGGCTATTTTTCAGAGCACAGTAAGGTATAAACCACATGTGTAATGAGACAGGTTATTCTGCCATTGACCTTCCTTAAGGAGATGATCAGAATGGGATGTTTACAGGTGTCCTCTGTCACCATGGCATCGCAGCATACAAAGTTAAGGTACCAGAACTTGCCCCGAAGCACATTGTGTTTAGTATAAATATTATCTCATAGCAAATAGGAACAAGGATGTTTCCCTAAAATGTTAATGTAATTAACACTATAATATCTAGTGTTTGAGATTTAAGTTTTTATGGTATTAATATCTGACAATGTGTCTAATATTATAGTTTGTGAGGCTCTATTTTGTATCACAATCGTGCCATTTCTGAAACCCTATGGTCGAATTTGTACAGCTAAAGCAAGGAATCAGGATTATATTCAGTCAGGTGTCTTAATATGCATCTTTTTCTGTCCAGTTATTTTACTTGTTAAATTCAATTCTTTTAAATCACATGGCATCGTATGTTTCCTATTTCTTTACATCTTATTAATGTCTATACATGGTAATGAGGCCTGAGGTTGCAATGCATTTGTGTTCAAACTCTGAGTGATGTGCTAATTATACTTTCTAAGCAGTATCTTACATTTCACAGATAAAAAATGTATAATGCATTTTTTCCCACATTGTGAGGAAAGATTGTTTATCACCACCACTTATTGTTACCTTACATGAATTAATGAAAAACAGAGCACTATGAAGCCATCTATGTTTGTGTCAGCATACGCACAAAAAAACTGCCAGAGGCACAGCATTTGATGCAGCTAAAATACCAGGCCCCTAAATCTGAGCTGTGCTTACCATACAAACTTTGACCTGGTACTGAAAACACTACACAAAATCCTTTGAAAGATATCCCCAGTTTATCATATATCTGTCTAAGTCAAATACAAGAATCACACAAGTCAGATGGAAGAAATAGGAAATGGTAACACTCAACTTGATAATCTAGACAAACAAAGGGAAACACCAACTAAAAAGCAACATGGGGTGAATGAGAAAGGCACTAATTGTTAAGGTAACTGGATAGAATAACAAATTATCTATTAAAAGCACAGAACTACAAGAAGTTAGGAAATAGCCTTCACCTGATGATATATCTATGCGTGTGTTCTTCTTCTGCGTGACGTTGATGTGGACGCTGACCTTGCCCTCACTCAGGCCAACCTCCAGCGTGCCATCAGCCAGGGGACTGAAGAGCAGCAGGCCGCTAGGATTCCAGGTGCGGAACTGAAAACTAACAGATGCCACTTCGTGGTCACTCCGCCCAGGGAGCTCGAGGAAGCTGGTGGCATTGAAGAATACGGGGGACGTATGGGATTCCACACAGCTGAAACTGAGGTTACGCTGCATTGATGGACAGAACAGGAGGAGAGAAAAACATAACTTTAAACAGTTCTGGACTGCAAAAAATGGATGAATTTAGCTCATGGTATTAATATGTAGTGGTGTGAGAAAGTATTTTATGCAATGAATTGCAGTATATTGCTTTAGTTCAGCAACCTCTGCAGATTTTTGAGCCTGAACAGCTCTTTGCAGGATATCTTATTTCCAGGTCAGGACTTTGACTAAGTTAGTCCAGAACTTTATTTTTACCTTTTTTCAGCCATTTGGATATTGACTTACATTCGTGCACAAATTTAGCTGACGCTTTTCTCTAAAGCAACTTACAATTACTTACCCATCTATATAGCTGGGTAATTGCACTGGAGCTTCAAATTAGATTGGCAGTGCAACATTCTCCTTTAGAGTAAAAGAATTCTTTCTTATGCAAATAAGAATTCATGGTTCCTTCAGTGACAGCAAGATGCTCAGGTCCTGTGGCAACAAAAAATGCCCAGACACAGCCACCACCATGCTTGACTTTTGGATGAAGGATCATACTCTGAAATGCCATATTTTGTTTTCGCTAGGTGTAATTTGGGCCCATGTTGCCTACTACATATGCCATTTTTAAGGAGAGATTTTGGCACTAGAGACCAGTGTTCCAAACTTTCTCCATTTGATTAGTAGGGCTCTGATGATGGTTCAACTGACATTCAAAGTTTTTCCAAAAAGGGTCAGCAATTTTTCTGTCTTTCCTGGAGATCCTCAGAGATTTTCTTTGAACATGGAACATTGTGGCTCTATGAACCTCTGCTTTGTCAACTTGACTTTTGCTTATATGCAGCTGAAAATTATATTGGACAGGGCTGACTGAAATCAGGCCTGATTGTATTCAAACAGCTGATTCAAATTTTTCTCTTAATTACATTCATTGATGTTAGGGGAGATTTAATTTTTAAAGTCCTTCATTGTACATTTCATTATTTATAAATAAACAAACAAATGTAATACAATAGAGGTGTTATTTTTTTCTCTCTCAGGCTACATTGATATACTACTATAACTGGAAAAAATATCTGATGAAATTCAGAAAATGGGAAATTATTTACATTTTTATAAAACTTTTCTTTTGATTGTGTTATGCTAGGATTTGCTGCCAAAACGAACAACTTAAACATATTATTTTTTTAACGTCTGTCATTCCGGGTGCCTATAAACCAGTCATTTAAGAATATTTGTAATGACTCGTAGTAATGAGTGAATAATAAAGTATATGATTTCACCTCATATACATGAAGATGAGTGTAAATGCAGGCTGTACTTTATACATGCTAGTCTTCAAAAACCAGACAGCATTTCCAGCACTCAGTAATATCCAAACAGAAAAACCTTTATCAAGACTAATAGCTGCAGTCAAATGTAATAAAATGGCAGCTTCAATTCAGTGCAATTTATACATAACGCAATCTGTTTAGAATTCTAATCAGAACTCTTCACTGTGTTCACTTCTTATTATCTAGAATCTGCTAATATTGGACATTGGCCAACATTATATTAATTTGAAGTCCACAAATTACTAAGATTTCAAAAGGCAGTCCAATGGAAACTATATATCAATACATCTCACTTAAATTGTGTTAATGTCATTTTAAAAAAATCCTGCTGTCATCATGCAATAACAGATTCTCATCAATGTCATAAATTTTCAAAACACCACAAAACACGATGAGCAGATTATCTAATAATTGCATCATAATTCTGGGCCTTTTCCACCTCTTTGACGTGTCATGAAGCATAGTAGGCGATGAAAACATGTTCAAAATGAAGAGAAAGCAAATGACTCTGACTCAAACCTCCTCCAGAAATTCACAGAGCTGTTTGATCACTTGTGTCTGAGAGTGATTTCACAAAAGATCCTTTAAAAACTTGACGGCACAGCCTGCCCATACTGTATAGTGGATTTTTAGAATCTTAAATCATCACTCTGAGTATTTTCAAAATTTGTCCAACTCAGGATCATTATGGTCTGGAGTCTATCCCTTAAGCACAGGGTACAAGGCTAAGCAGTGCACACACTGGACAGAATACCCTTCCATCACAGGGTAGCCACAAATACACACACCCATACTCTACAGACAATTTTAAAGTCACAGATTTACTTGAAAGATAATTCTTTACACTGTGGGAGGAAACAGGAGTACCCAGAGGAAACCCACACAAGAACCCACAGGAGAAGATGGAAACTCCACACAGGCTGAGCCATATTCAGTTCTACGGCCAAACAGCTGAGGCACTCTGATATGCCTAGAATTCAAAATTAAACAAAATATGTGTAGTGTGATTCAGAGAGACAAACACTGACACTGTCTTAGCCTTTGTATCAAAGAGTTGGGAAAGGCACAAATCTTAAAAAATTAAATAAAGCCCTTTTGCCAAACAAAGAAAAACATGTATTCCTACAAAATATTATGCATATATTTTCCAACATATTCAATATTACTACAACATTATGAGTTATTTGATAGCTAGTTTATTCAAAAACAAAATGTTTATGGACTCAACCAATGCATCTGTCCAAATTATGCTTCTCTCCAATTCTGTTCCAATATTCAACCTTAATTGCTGTGCTGCTGGCATTGTTGCATATCAGAAAGTAGTCTTCAAGGAGAAGCATGCACTATTGTAGCACAAATCATTTTTTGGAACATTTATCATCACCTTAATGTATCATATATAAGGTACAGTATGCAGCACAGAGACTGCCTAATCAGAACATAATGATTATTAAAAAAGAAGCCAGAATATGTGACTTCTCTCAAAAGATTTCAGAGGTGAACTTAGTGTAAGTATCCAGACACATTCATTTCAAGGATCAACAAAGTGCAAAAAAGCAACAAATATTTTCCATCTGATACAACAGAATGACTTTTCCGATCGATTTTGGAAATTCACACCTAAATACACTTGGTACATATTACAAGAGTACATTTGCTCATCAACGCTATCATAATAATGAAACTGTAGTGTCATAAAAAGCACATTTAAGTTTCCCTCAGCAATTCTAAAATGCTACCTGCTGCACCGGTGTGAAATCTGTGCTGTGTGATTGATTGAATTTGAATGTAATCGCACCTCAATGAATAATAACTCTCATTTGCCTACACAGCAAGCATGTCAAATTGCCAGAAGAGGAGACTCAATTTGTTTTCCCCTGGTACTTGGCTGGGCAGCTACTTTGTCAGAGTTAACAGCCTTGCAGTATCATTACAAACTTTGCCATTTACAGGGAAAATCATAGGTGCAAACATGTTTCCTCATGCCTTTTCTTGAAAATGTGAACCTATATAAATAAGGTGTCCCCTTCTTGCCATATACTAATAAATGGAAATTCCTTTGTGTATTGTAGAATGGAAGTAGATTAAACACAATTATTAAATAAAAAAAAAATCATTGATAGCCCTCAACTAAAATTAATATTTACCTCAAAATCTGGAAATTTTTGCATAATGCAACAAGTAGTGCTGCATCTTGACAGGGACCTGGGCTGTGATGTAGTTTTGCATGTTCTCCCAACATGGGCTTCAGTATTAACCTCCTCCGTCATAAAGCCAGGACAATAGAAGCATCATACATAGTCTAAAGGAATCAGTGCAATTCACCCATTTGTGTTAAACCAAAAAAATTCTCATTAGTGGATAACAGAAGGTTCTCACAAAGCTCGATGTGTCCAGTTTCTTCCTTCTGGCCAGGTCAGTGATGTTGTCACCGTTGTAGTTGATGCCCTCCATGCAGCCCTTAAAGTTCTTCCTGTTTCCTGTACTGGGTTTCCCAGAGTATGGCATTCCCCCGAAGCTGAGCTGCAAGATTTAACAGCAACCACTAAAAAGAGTCGGTGTGGTAAAGAACAGCTGCAGAAAGACATTAAACATATTCAACATTTGTTATGAAAACTGGCTTCTGAAAACCCATCACTGCTATTCATGCTTTATCAGTGCCAAGAAGGTGGACGCCGATCACCAAAAGCCGCATCAGCCCTAGATTTCATCATCATTTAACTGTGTTCATGTTTATATATATATATATATATATATATATATATATATATATAAAGTTTTGGATCAAAATTTCAGTTCAAAATTATGATGATATCCAGAGCACTTATTTTGGTTAGGGTAAAAAAAAAAAAAAATCTGACTACTCTAATTTTAGCAACATAATATGCTCTCAGCTGCAAGGGTCCAGAAACATCAGAAACCAAAAGACACTAAATGTTTCATTTTTCCTTACTGACATTTTGAAGTAATTTGAGAAACCAAGTCATGGAATATGGAATGCATAATGTAAAGTCATAATGATGGACATTACAAGGTCTTCCTTTTTATTATAATTAAGCAGTCAAGTCTTTTTGGTCTTCTGTTGCCAAGAAAAGTCAAAAGGGGAATCATAGCGGGTACTGAAATTTCACTTTCCCATGAGGAAATAAATCAGGATGCTTTCCGCACCAATATTTTCAAAGTAAAAATGTTTAGTACTATAGAATGGTTTTACAAATATTTTCATCGTACAATCAGTCATTACATACATCAGGGATATACAATGACAATAACATGCTAATATGAATACCATTACTCTTGGAATAAAATGGAATTGCGACATACATTACCAAATGTATTTTGGAATGTCTGAATAATAGAGTATAATAAATAATTCAAAATATAAAAGTCAATACAAGTCATTTGGCATCCACCAATACATGTATATGTAACATTCTCTATATCACAATATATTTTTACATGACATGTACGTAGTTTCATAATAGTGAACCTTTCTTACATTTTTCCCAAATGAGGGAAAGATCAGACAGAAATAGTTTTTGGGTAAAAAGTTTACAAATCAAGATGAATAAATAAATATGTATTAAGAAATAAATAATAGCAGCTTAGCTTGATTACATGTCAGTGATCTGTATAGACACAGTGCTAACACTTTTCTTCTGTACAGATTTGAATGAAGGATGTTGTTCTTCTGCCATTTTAGACTTAACTTCCTTCATCATTAGGAGCAACACCAAAGCCAAAATGTACACCCCAACTGAGAAAAAGAGATACACACACCTCATTTCCTTGCATCGTAGCTCTTCCTACTTTACCCTTTGTGTCAGTGGTTTTCTATCTCTGTTCTTATGTGTGTGAATTTGAAATACAACAGCTTTTCTTATTTTTCTCTCTGTCGTTTCCATCTGGTTGTAATGACACTATTTGCAATATCATGTTTTTTTCCTTGAAAGGTTTGGTGTCTTTTATATATTAAGGAACTAAAATGAAAATGAAGGTGTGAAATGTAGTAGGTAATATGTATGTGTGGGTGGGGCTACCATAATTCTTGAAAGGAGAAGATAATGACCCACAGAGCCCCAGCACTCTGGAAAACACCTAAGGCACTCATGCTGAATGCCTCTGGCAATGACAAAAACAGTTGTGCCCTGTTTCAGAAACAAAAAGCATATGATAGGGAAACAAGAAGTAAACCAATGTTATACGAGGTCCCCTCAAAGCTTTAATTTATGCAAACCATGTGGGACATTCATAATGGGAAACCATGTGGGACGTTTTTAATGTGTTTGTTTTATATGTATGTTGCCTCAATGCAATTTTGTTTATAAGGTATGCTGCTGTATTCTATGCAATGACCTGCTGTTGGTGTATTATGTGCAACATATAAAGACAAAAGCTTTTCCCAAAAGTGGCAAACTTCCATGATTTATTGATCACACAATCTTTTATTTGAGAAGTTACAGGTTACATTGTGTTGTTCTATACTTTCACTGCAGGTGTAGAGAAGTTGTGTCCTGACTCACAAAATCATTATATTTATACAATTTATTGTTTTTTTTTTTTTTTGCTATTAGCTGAAAAAGGATTATTAATTATTAATACTGTCAAGGATTTGATGTATTAAAACAGTCCTAGGAAACCTATTTTCTGTGATTTGCATGTGGTTGTGTTCTTCAAATATATGTATTTCTTTTTCCTTTAGCAAATACTCATACAGAAATGCCAGATTTCACAAAACAATTATATGATATTTTATGCAAATAATGTGTGTGCTGTGTCTTTAAGCAGATTTATACTTTCTAAATTTATCAATCTCTAATTTGTGATCCCTGTGCTAATCACTGAATTTTGCAGCCACACCACATCTCCGCGACAGAGACACAGGGTGTGAACGAAGACACGTGACGCCCAGCTTGTTTTGCAAACGAATAATACAGAGCATTGTAATTATGGGCCCCTTGCCATATAAATCCTTGATAGGATAATTCATGGGGAAGAGGCCTTCAGGCTGTATTAGTTTTAAAACCATTAATAAATCTGAGCAGCGTGACTGCTTCTGGATCCAGAAGAACGCATAATCCATGCAGTGCTGTTGTAGCGCTAATCAAACACTGAGAGGTATGCAATGGTACTGGGAGCATGGAACAATCTATTGGTATTGTCTGAATTGCTGCAGAAAAGGCCAACTCTTATTGTATCAGTAAATGCCGTTATTCAGGTGAACAGTTCAGCACGTTTAGTTAGGACATATTTTAGTATTCTATTACATAAACCTTATGGTGCCAAGTGGCAGCATCTTCCACGGACAAACTATGTTGAGGATATCAACACACCTTCTATGCTGTATTGCTCAGATATTCCTTTTCCCTCATCTTCTGATATTTTTATATAAATACTTCAAAGAGGCGCATTAAAATTCATACCTGATTGCATTAACATGAAAAAAAAAGGAAGTGCACGTATGAACTTATGCTGTGGTAAAAGACTGCCCTTTCCCGCTGTATCAGCAAATAAAAATAACCAGGGAGAGAACATAAGTGGGGATAATCAAGGCAAAAATGAGCTATCTGACACAGTTGTTTTTTAGTTTTACTTTAATGGATTTGGACTTGTATAAACATGCTCTCCTCTTTTTGGTGACCCTGTCTGATTTGACTCAGATGAGCCAGTGAGAGAAGAAGGGTAATTACTGTATATCCCTGCTTCATTTTCTCTGATGGAGACTATGAGTAGAGCTAGAAAAGAAATATAAGAAGCCAATTGATATTCCGCACAGAACTTCAGCAATTGACAGACTGTCATCGGTCAGTTGATAAAAAATGTGCATTTCCATAGAAAGAAAATAATCCCTCACGATGCTTAACATTCAGCAAGCGTGCAAAGCACTGCTGGGCCACATATATCTGGCAACCAGATGCCTCTAAAATGAATAGTATTTGAGTTAGGAGAGATAGTATTATTTACCAGCTTAACGGACAACAGCATCCAGGGTGACCCAAAGATTTGACAGTTTTATCCTTTATCCTTTACTGAGGGAAATGTTTACTGGAGCAGTTCAGGTTAAGTACCTTGCTCAAGGGTACGACAACACTGCCCTCCAGGATTGTTGGCATATGTTAGGAATGCTACATAAAAGCCTTTTCACTTGTAGCCTCAAATCATGTTTAAGCTCTTTCTTAAATTTCCCCTTGCAGGAGAGTTTGAAAACTCCTTTTTCCTGAAATTACAGTACCTCGTAGTCCAGATCGAGATGGTCAAACTCTCCATTGGTGCGGAAGTGCTGTGTGTGCCTGTCCAGGGTGAAGTTGACGTTCCTCCTGTATCGCTCGATGACCACAGAATGCCAGTGATGATCATCCAGTAGGCTTCCGCTGGTCACTGACGTGTGCCCAAGTATGGAGCCATACTGATTGCTACCTGCGGTTCACGTAACACAGAGCTCACTTTTTAAGTTGCCTGACCCACCGCAGCAAGATTCATTAAAGAACAATAGGCATGTTTTCCGATGAAGCACATAAGGATGATTGGAGCAAACCTAGCGGAACATCCTGGAAAAGTGGCTTTATGTCTTTTTTTTCATTGCTTATGCTAAAAGTTATGCAAACACAGCACTTTGATCAAACACACTTTGAAAGCACTGAGCTGAATTTTGAAGTTGGTTTTGGACTTCATGTGTGGCTAAACATCACACTGTGGTAAGCTCCCTTCTGACTTCACATGAAGCCTTAGAAGAACTCTTGAGCCATTATACCATCTGTGACACTCGGGTAGGTAGACATCTTAATGAGGTCTTACTCGTGAACCTACCCAGGTTTATCTGCAACACCAGCTTGGCCTTTTTCAGCTCCAGGGTGATGTAGTCGCCTTGCTGTCCCTCCCCATGCAGAATGACCCCCTCACTCTCGGACGTTTTGAACTTCAGGGCAATAACATCTTTCAGGATCTTCATCTTCTTCATTTTAAAGCGGTAGGAGATCACCCCCTGGCCATCAAAGTTTATCACATCTGCCCCTAAAGAGGAGTAAAAAAGAGATAAGAATTCAGAGCCTATCAGGTGTCAACCTTGCCCTACCGCTCCAATTTTGGATAAATGACAGGTTGAATGACTGTTCACCAAACTGCTCTTTTTAATGGTTGTCCAATTTACAGATAAACTGCAGCTGGAGTCCCATGATAAACCATGGTGTGGCAGGGAGATATTACACTGGGGCCTCACCAGCCGACAACATCTTCTTGGCTATTATACAATGGAAGTCTGATTCTGAGGTGTGTCCATAGCCTGTAGGATGCATCCTGGTTCTTTGAAATGATAATGCTTCCCCTTGCACCGTTAATGTTTACCTACCCCTAATAAAGTATTTTCCTGCTTGGAAATGAAAGAGCTAAAAAAAAAATAAATAAATAAAAGTTTAAAAATAATTCAGACATAAGTTGGCACCTACCTCCTAATGCTAACAAAGTTCTGGATATCTGCAAGAGCAGCAACTTGATGAAAACATCTAAAATGGCATGAACTGAATACACAACAGGCAACTGTCTTTTGTGAAAACCGAAACAACTGACACCATGAAACACTAGCAACAAGATGCAAATACAAACAATACTACAAGTAGTAGCATGAGAAACCAAAAAAAATGTGTTATTTCCTATCCTTTAACCCAGTAACCACTCAGCATAAGCAATTTCCAAAGTTCAAATAGCCGCTTCTGTGAAGAGCTGCTTTGCAAGAAATTATCAGGGCTGCTCTGATGGCTTATGGAGACTGACACATTGTACCCTGCAGGGGAGCACCGTGACATGCTTCTTCACTCGATTTAAAAAGTAATTGATTTCTGTCGATCTATTCTTAATTAAAATGTAAATGATCATGTTAATTTCTCAGTGGGGTAAATTATGACTCACTCAAGAGTCACAGCCAGCAAAATTAGCTGCCACATTGAGACGCATCTATTTGTTATACTATGGAGATACACCTGTGTTGGGTACTGAGTGTGTTCTGTATGTGCCCCACTAGTACTGTACATCAGTGAAGAGAGTTTAACCGAGGAAACAAAACGTGAACAAACAATGCAGCTTTCACCCCTTAACTATAGTGTCTTAAGAAAGTATTCACTCAGCTTGAACTTTCCATATTTTTTAATATTTTTTTGCAACGAGATTTAAGTAAATAGAGACAACATAAGTAAAGCACATCTACAACATTCTGCACTCCACTCTTGCCTGAAGGTTTGAGAAGGTCTGATGTTGTTGTAATTGAGTCCACTATCTGCAACATTTGAGACACTCTATTTGTTGTCCGACAGAGATGCACCTGGACTTGGAACCGAGTGTGTTCTGTGTTTCTATTTCGAGTAATGGGTGTCACGGAAGAGAGTGCAACTGAGAAAATCATGTTGTCGTTTGCTAACAATAAATTCAAATATTTTTCATTCGGAATCTTGGTAGGTGTGTTTATGAGCTTTGCACATTTGTAATATTTGAATTTTCGCCCACTTGTACGAACAAATTTGTTCCAGCTCTGCCAACTCAGATGGAAAATGTCAGTGGACGGCAATTTTCAGGTCATACATTGTCAGTGGAGCTCAGGTATGAGCACTGGCTGGGAAACTCTACAATACTGACTTTTTTTTAACCCTTTCCTTTGTAGTTTCTCTTGATCCCTGAATCGTGTTTTCCATTTCAGCCAATGGACATGGCAAATATCTCAGTGTTGTAGATAGCCATGTCACCAAATTCACTTTGTTGGATGGCCTACAAAGATATAGGCCTATTGCGTGTTTAACCAGTTTTGGCATGTTGTGAATGGAGTGCATTCCAAATTTACTTGCTCAGTTATACACTTTCTTATATTTAATGGTCCTGTCACCTGTTTTGGACCTATAAACAGAAATGTCACTGTGCAAATGCAAAGACCAATAATACCATAGACAGCAAAAGCATGAATAGTAGAACAGTAGACCTTTTCAAGAAAGTTTAAAATAAAGCAAGGATTTCTGTCAGCTAACCAATCATGTAATACCTAGTAGTATATATCACTTTACACATAATGAAGTAGTTGAGGAAGTAGAGTGGCTCTCATGGTCTTAGGGTCTGTTCTTTGATGCCTTGTTATTGAAGTTACCCATATGAACAATGGCTGGTTACCTGAATAAATTCTATATCTGCTGAAGTGAAAACTTATGGTCTATGTCTCACTTCTTCCAGAAATGCTGCTGCCGTGGTGATCCCGAGCAGTGTCCCCAACACATGAAATATTTGGTTGTGCTATATTCTTTCCTTTTAATTATATGGAACGCTGCTATACTCCTTGAATGTTTCAAAGCCCTGCTAAAAATATTGCCCAGCTTTTCTGCCTCCTAGGAACTTCATTATGAAATTCCACACATACTTCTTAGGTCTTCGTGAATCATGACAGCTTAAATAACCTGATATACTCTTTCAGTTGTGAGACTTGAGAAAGTCAGTAACATTTCAGTCAAAAAAAGAAAAAAAAAGTAATGTTTTGGTGCTACCTTAGAGAAACTTTGAGGCAGAGTTTAGTTTGTAAATATAAAGGAAGTGAATTCTTCCATCAGTAATCTCAATCAAACGTTTAATTTTATTTTGAAATTATGACCTACTTATAAATGACAAAAAGCTAATTTAATATTTTACTCATTACCAAATAAATATGAAAAAATTGTGTGTGTGTGTCTGTGTGTGTGCGTGTGTTGGGGGGTCAGGGGTGGAAATCTGCATGACGGTTCTGCAAATTCTGTAGGCGAAGGGAAATCAAGAGGCTGACCTTTTGTGAAAATAAACTGACAAACCTGACATGCACTTAGGAGAACATACTGAATACAATAAAGCACTTGTAACTTGTGGTGCATGTGTAAATTGGATTTCAACTGCCTTTTTATTTGTATACTTGTACAGTGATGTGATTTATTTTCTTCTCTTTGGTACTTGCTCATATCTTAATCTTAATTAAACATATTCTGAAATCAAGTCTCTACTGAAACATTCACCACTTAAATAATTTAGATGTTTTCCCACCACCGGAGTCTTTGCAGAAGTCTTTAGGCACATTGCATTTAGTATACTTTAGCATGCTCAGAGTAAAGCTGCTGGTGCTGCTGCTCATCCTGCTGTCTTACAAACCATTTGTCTGCCCGTCTGTGCTGGTGTCTTTCTGTCACTATGTGCGGTAAGCTAATATGACTATTCTTTATGCCTTCATCCGCCCTCTGCACATACAGAGTGAATTTCACCTACGGACCACACGGGGGGCATCCTGATGACAGCTCTTGAAAGTTTTCACAAAGGACTAACACTTTTTTCCTAGCTTCTAAATATTAACGTGATTTGCAGGGACCATTCATCCTTGACCCTAATATGTTTTTCCCCCTCCTAGATCAACTTAAGGAGTTTTATTTCCATCAGCTGTTACCTTCTGACACTTATTTTTCAACATCGTGTCAATGTTTTAATTACTTATTGTACTTGTGCTTGTCTCTGTGTGCTATTTCTATCATTTTTAGTTATATGTTTGAGACTACCGTTTAGAAAGGACACTATACAAAAATGAATTGAATTAAACCAAATGTAGGTCAGATTAAATCAGAAGTGGATCATCACCCTACTAATCTGGCTCCTCACCTCTGGCAGTCACAGGGTATGGCAAACACGATAGGCCATATGAGTGCACATGAGACCAGATGTCTACTACTGGGCATCATAAGCGCACAGCCCCTTTGTCCTTATAATCCTCACAAAGCCAGAGGAGATGGGACATTGAAGAAAAAAAAAAAAACAGGGTGGCTTGAGACTGACACCTGCTACAGGGCTTTGCCAGACCTAAGTGGGTTGAACTGAATGGCTTTGATTCCTGTCCAGTCAGGTCGACCACTGAGAAGCAACTGCCCTACTAGTGCAGCAGAGTATTGCGTCTGGCTGTTTGTGACACATCACTCCATTCAGTCCCCATGGTCAAATTCACTGACATTCATTTATCCTGATCAACAATATTAAGGGAGCACCGTACATTCATTCTCATTGCATGTGTCAGCTGGAAGGCAAAAGCTAGATATTTTTGTTATATTTTTACTGCAGTGGCCATGCACACCACTGTTGTTTAGGTTTTCCGCATCTCATATGTTTTTCCCTTAGCTGTCATTGTATTGACAGGCCTCTTGAACAGACTGTCATAAAAATGAGTACATGTTTGTAAATACAGCATGAAGTGTGAAAAGAGAGCGGGGATGGCTGATGCTTTTTTATCTCTTATCTGACTGCTGTCTGTCTTTATCAATGTCACCAATCAGCAGAATGCAATAATGGTAGAATATGGAGGAATTTAATCTGGGTGCTTGAACGGAAGATCACATGGACGCAAAAATCAGTCAAAATAGACCAATTCAGCCTTATTGAAAAACAGAAAATATGAATAATGATGCATATCTGAAATTTCACAGTAAGCTCCCTGTGCTCAGAAATACACTTGGGAATGGAAGACATGTATACGTATGGTTTACTGTGCACGTATAGATATGAAGAAAAAACAAATGCACATTTTGTAAAAATTAATCTCATTAATTACAATCCTTTAAATAAGTACATTCAAAATACATCTCATAAATGCATAAATGGTAGTAAGGAAAGAACGCTCATTTCCAAAAACTGACTCTGCAACCTGCACGAACTCTCAGACCTCCATATCTTCAACTTTGTTAACTGGTTTTTAAATTTATAAATAGATGCGAACAATCACACTGCCTGACTGGAAAAAGGTTAGACATGACCATATAAAATTATATTTAATTGCATTTTGTCAGCACTTGTTTTATAAGAATAACTGAGTAAGAAATTAAATTTTGGGTCTCTTGGTAGATGATTGCAGGGTGGCAGCTTATTTTGTAAAGTTATCTTTATCCATTTACTTCATATAATTACTGATGATATGACAGAATTTATTTTACAAAAATCTGTTTTATAATGATTTCTACATGTGGTGTAAAAGCGCAGCCAGATCATTATATATCTTTGGTGAATTGAATCGTATTAGAGACTTCACAGTTTTAGAAAAATTTCACACCATCCTTAGAGAATATTGATTTAATAAGGGACAATACATTGAAAAAATGTGATTAATGACTCTAACATTTTGTAATTTACAGAAACATTAATAGGTACATCATTATATATAGATTTCTTGGGTAGTAAGTGTTACAGAAATTATACATGGTTAAAAATGACATATAACAAACACACAAATGTGTTTTATGAAGTATGGCTACAATTAGAATATTCAAGACCATTCTTAAGAGTTTTTGGATTTGAGCCACACAATTTGAAATTAAGGTAGCTAGTAGTGTACTGCTTAGAGCTACTGCCTTTGGACCCAAATGTTGTAGGTTCAACTCCTCCCTCCAGCTGTAGCATACTTGAAATAATTATTGGAGAAAAGCATCATGTAAATCACCAGCCTTTAATAACATATGTCAAATTAATCTGCTATTTGAGATGACTATGCTTTGCAGTTATGGTTTATGCTTACAGTAGGGGCAGCCGTAGATTTCTATCCTCAACCCAATGCGTCCCTCTCCACTCCAGTCCAGTGGAACAATCCTCAAGTACTGTGCCACAATGGCATGCTGCAGGTCATGGCGGACCACGCTCTCGGTGTTTGAGTTTCCTGCAAACGCCTACAAGAAGGAAAGACAATGAGGCATTAAGCTATACAGTATCAATGAACTAACAGGAGCTTCTGGAAAATCACAACACTCTTATAAAGGATACAGAGCAGAATATAAATCTCTTGTGCCAAGCCATCGTGGGCATTGTAGGTATCAGTACATTTATGATATCTGAAAAATGCATTTTGCCAAATGTATAAGAAGCTGCTATCTGGCACTTGAAGCACCCTCCTGCTGCAGTACCCTTGAAAAAGGTATCTACCCTGAACTGCTTCAGTAAAAATTACCCTGCTGTATAAATAGGTAAATCATTTGTCTGTAGGTTAACATCAAAGGTACATTTACAGGAAAGCAATACCTAAATGAGTGCATGTAGATTTCTTTTCCAGGTGCTGCTCTGAATTACCTAGTTCCAATAATACTTGAAAGATTCAGAATTGTAAAGTTTAACCACTTTAAGGATAAGTAATTGCTACTAACTCTTCAGCTCTTAGTCTTTTGCATCTTAGCCTCATTATGTCAGAGCTGCTCTAAAAGCACATAGGCTACTCTTGAGGTTTGCAGGGGCACTGATGCCTCTATTAATGGTGCATCTAGTATTACTGTTGGGAATAAAAACAAATCCTAGGTTGAGGCGCTAGTCTCCAGTAATGTTCATAATAAAAGAAGGAACAAAAACTTAAAAATAATTCACACTGCACAATTTAATTTGTCTTGTTTCAGGCATTTCTGTAAATATTTAATTACTAATGGCTTCAGAAGAGGATGTAATGTCTCTACGTATATGTAAGATTGCCTTTAATTTCAATGTAACAAACTTTGTTTTCCTTTTCAACTTCATTGTGTTTAGCATTCCTTACAGGGTTTTCCAAAGAGCACTTCACATAGCTCGAGTAACATTATCACTGTTCAGTTTTATTTAATTAATTTAGCTCATCCCAGAGAACAAGAATGCTTACTTGTACTTAACCCCAACTCTAGTCATAGACGCAAAAGAAGATTTTTTTTTTTTTCCATGTAAATGTTAATAAACGTCTGGGGACAATAGGAGAGGAACTACTGCAAACAGTGAATGTTTTGAAGTTATTTTCTCGATCTGAACCATTTTTACAATCTCGAAAGTATGCACATGGTACAGAGGTCAGAGATATCCTGAAAATGAATACATTTTTGGGAGAAAAAGTCCAATAACCCACCCTGATACTTTTATTGAATGTTTCCTCATTACAAAAAGAAAAAGGAAAAAAAAAAAAAAAAGCCTGGTTTTCTCAGAAAACATAAGTGATGTGAATGCAGCAGAGGTGGTAAGGTTTGTTTTCAAAGGACTGTATGACTGCTGAAGCTATAAGCTGTCAAATTGTGTTGTTATTATGTTAAGAAAGGATCCCTGGACTTAGAACCTGGGCATGTAAAAAGTGCTGCCGTCACCTGTAACGGCTGACAAGCCCGTAACAGATCTCCCATTTCACTGTAATCCTTCCTTATAGGCAAGGTCTAGTTCAACAGCTCTTACATATGAACGCAGAATAAGAAGCACAGAGTGGGATGCTGAGAAAAAGTTTAGCTATAGATTGACTCAGGGAGAGAAGAGTTTGCATGGTCTTCCTGTGTTCAGAACCAAAGTACATGAGCATAAGAAGGCAACAGTGACCACCTGCATATAATGAAAACAATATGAGTTGTTACTATGAGTTGAGTTCGTCTTGACTGCACTTAATTTGTTGTTTTGGCACTAGTGCCAAAATAATATTTATAACAGTACTGAATTTTTGAATATCCAGCTTTTAAAAGGATGCCAAGCATTGAACTGGGAGGAATGCCATTTTTTCATTATGTCAGGATCTCTAAGGATCCTCGTGTAAAAAAATCCCCTTCCTAATTTATTAATCAAGTATTTAATTAATGTGCATATTCTCATATACACACACACACTGTTTGAAACCACTTGTCCCAAGCAGGGTCGCAGCAAACCAAAGCCTAACCCGGCAGCACAGGGCACAAGGCTGGAGGGGGTGGGTGCACACCCAGGTCAGGATGGCAGTCTGTCGCAAGTCACCCCAATTGGGACTCGAACCCCAGACCCGCCAGAGAGGAGGCACAGGCCAAACCGACCACACCACCACACCACTATTTTCATGTATGCTATTTATCTATTTATTCATTGTTACAAAAATTACTTTTGTTCTAACACTGGCATTATTGCAAATATGGTTAAAAGATTAGAAATTACTATATGGTACACACCACAATTTTCAGACCAACTACCATGCGACACAACATATACTTGCAATGATAGTATGCCACATAATGGCCAATCTCGGAACTTGGAACTTAGAACTGACTGTACCATATATATAGTCATCTGTAGTCTTGAGGGATACATGGCTCCCAATGGCCTCATTGTAACCCTGGGCCAGTTGGATTAGGTGACTGGAGGGGCAAAGAGGGCTTTTTCAAACTGCCTATCTCCAGCACCACTGACAGCCTCCAGTATTGCAAGGAGATGAAGAACTTTCCACTGACTGGCAGGACAAAAGTGTTCTGGATTAGAGATAAGATGTGGAGCATTGCAGTGTGGATTACAGGAGTGGTGGAGAGACAGCTGACACTGACCTTATCATTCTTCACAGGATTTCACAGTGAGAACACTGCCATTACAGAAGGCTCTGTGTCCAGACACCCACTCCTACACCAGTAGCATCTCAGAAAATGGGCGATGAACAAATAATGTTCTTACTGAAAATATTTTTATGGTAACTTTAATTGAAAAAGAGGAAAAAAATCTATTGTCAAAAAATTCAAATTACTTTTCTATAGCTATTAAACAAATCAGGGAAAGCACTTTCACTCCCGTCATGACTGAATGCTCAGTCCAGAACCTTATACTGGCTGGACCTCTAAATTCAAATCAGAAATGACTCAGTCATCACAGTTAATTCCTATCCCAGCAAAGACACTGAACACTCAGCAAGTGCGTAATTAGTTGACTAAATGTGAAGCTACATTGGAGAGCTTAGCTGTCTGGAGTGTTGCTTAATCAAGCACACTCACAATTTACGGCACAAAGACCAAGCACAAATAACAGGTTTCCTTTCATTAACCGTAGGTCTTGGATTCAGGCATTAAGCCAGCTGTAACTATCACAAGCAATACATTTATTGGTGTCCTGAAGTATAATTAATGCCGCAGCAACCGCTTTCATGAGAAAACTCAAGAGACCAAACAGAATTCCATCGTTTCAATAGCTGCGAACCTACCAAATAATGCATCACACCCATTTAAATACCAAAGATTTTTTTCCAACTCCACTGGGCATCAGTTAGAATCAATTTATGCTCCATCTGGTTTCCTAAGAAATTCATTTTTATTTACTATTTTTTTTTTATTTTTGATTTTTCTTTTTCTTTTATTTTTAATGCATATACAGATTTCAGTATGAATTCAAAATAAAAGTGGTAGAATATCTGACAAGACTGACAAAAGTGGAGCATATGAAAGAGTTCAGTATTAGCAGGGGAATTCATAGAATTACACAGTACATATATACAGATTTTTAAGTAACAAAAATAACTGAAATACCCTAACTCATAGATATGAATATGTTTTTTGACTCTCACTTTTGCTAAAATGAAGACACACAGGGGAGAGAGAACCGGCCCAATGTATAAGAGACAATTATCCTCCAGCTGAACGCATTCAGAACCTTTATACTCTGTAGTTCTCAGGGAGCTGTCTGTGAAAGCAAGACCCAGGGCAGCTCCACTACCATCTGAGACAATGCTAACCTTCAACATGCCTCTGATAAATGGCCGTATTAGGAATACACTGTGACACCTTACACCTCTGTGCCTTTTCAGAAAACACACATGCCTGGAATTACAGACAGCTTAATAAATAACCTGATATGCTGTTATGATGTTACTAAGTGTGTACTTAGGATGAGGTGATATTTTGCTTCTGCTTGTACTAATGAGTGAAAAAAAGTTAAAATAACAATAAGAAAAAAAAAATCTTCACGCAATCTATAGGCAACGCAGTAAAAATTGTAGCTTGAAAGAAGAGGAGTACTGGAAGCTCCAGCACAGTATAATGTGACTGAGTATCATTATCCATTGTATGCAGTGACAAATTGGGATCAAAAGTGGGCCCTGCCACATATATTGCATCCATTTCATCCATATTTTAAGTATACGTACTGAATTCTTACATATTCCATCCATCCATCCATCCATCCATCCATCCATCCATCCATCCATCCAAAAACGTGTCCTGTTCTCCTCAAATTGTCCTTGACATGGAAAATGACTATGTATAAATACTGTTTTCAAACAGCACAAATATCCCTATAAGTACCTTTTATATAGTAATGACACAATATGTAAAAAAGCTATTTCCCCAATGGTAACTTGTAATCAGCGATGTGGTGGCACAGCCGGTAAAGGTCCTGAGCTGCTTGGTGGGTGTGCGGCTTGAATGGTCCTCCCTGTATTTGCATCCCTTATACATGCACAGAAGAATGCACTGGAAATCCGTTTCCTTTCATCCCATGCCTTGGAAACCACGTGAGTGGTCACTATAAATTTGAATTGACTGAAATGGCACTTCTGTCTGGTTTGTAATTATGTCTGCTTCTGGTTATAAGGCTACGTCTTTAAGTATTACCTGCACCTAAAATCATTTTTGAAGCATTAATACTTCACATATACTAATGTCAAGGGAAAGGAGGAGTTTTAAAGCATTGGGAGTGCATTTATAAGGAAATTTACATTATGACATATAGAGCTGCTATTTTTTTTAATCATCTTCAAACAACTCTTCCTTTCAGTTAAAAAAAAAAAAAAAAAAAACTTTAATTAAAATTTCCCCTTTTAAAATCATCCTACTGTCAATCAATAAAACACTTGCAATGTTATTTGGACCTCAAATTCACTAGAGCTTTTGACTATGAGATAAACATTGCCTGTCAGAAGTAACCGATTGATTAACTGCAGCTGTGTGTCTGAACTTCAATTAATGATAAACGTTTAAAAATGCATTACATTTGAGGAAGTGAAATAATTTAAAAATAATTTAAGAAAGATTTTTTTTTTTTTTTTTTTGCAGTGGCATTGCTTATCCTCACATTCTGAGAAATCATGTAAGAATGGCTGTTGGAATTAATTTCTACTATTATTTCCATCCCCAATTTAAATGAGATGTGTTACATAAAGCTCTTTTTTAAGGTATTACTAGTAGGTTGTTGCTGAGAACATTAAATACAAATTGAATTATATGCATGACATTATAGCAGGGGTGTGGTGGCACAGTGGCGCAGGGGGTTGGACTGGGTCCTGCTCTCCGGTGGGCCTGGGGTTCAAGTCCTGCTTGGAGTGCCTTGTGATGGACTGGAGTCCTGTCCTGGGTGTGTTCCCTCCCCCTCCAGCCTTGTGTTGCTGGGTTAGGCTCCGGCTCACCGCAGTCCCATATGGGACAAGCGGTTCAGACAGTGTATGTGTATGACATTACAATTACAAGACAGTTTAATAAAACAAGAAAGATGCTACTCAGAAAACACTTTTAATGTATTTCCTTTTACAGTATCACCAAATTAACCAATAATTGTGATTCATAAGATGTACCATGTTACGCACTTCCCTTCTAGAGTTAAAAGTCCACACTAATCCAGTTGACCTTTAAAAATGCATTTAATTTACTATGTTAAATTACTTTTTTATGGTCAGGAAAGACAGTATTTCTTCACATATTCCACATTAAAATCTGGCTAAAAATAGATGCGCAACAGTCAATAGAAATGTATTCTGTAAGATAAGGAGCATATTATTATTATTATTATTATTATTATTTCCACCTCTGCCAATGTACACATTTTATATGGTTGTATATTCAAATAATTCCGATTAAAAATCATTGTTGTATCATTGTACATTGTTGTCCAAAGACATGCTGTTCAGGTTCCCCCATAGTGTGTCAGTGTCACAGAGAGAGTGTGTTCCACTAATGTATGGATGAGTGACCCAGTGTAAGTAATGTATCTAGCAGTGTAAGTCACCGCGGTGAATAAGGTGTGTGGGCTGATAACACTACATAGAGTTCACTGGAAGTCGCTTTGGAGAAAAGCATCTGCTAAATAAATAAATGTAAACATACTGTAAAGAGCAGGGGGCGTGGTGGTGCAGTGGATTGGACCGGGTCCTGCTCTCCAGTGGGTCTGGGGTTTGAATCCCGCTTGGGGTGCCTTGCGACGGACTGGCGTCCTGTCCTGGGTGTGTCCCCTCCCCCTCCGGCCTTACGCCCTGTGTTGCCGGGTAGGCTCCGGTTCCTCGCGACCCCGTATGGGACAAGCGGTTCAGAGAATGTGTGTGTGTGTGTGTGTGTGTGTGTGTGTGTGTGTACTGTAAAGGTAATGCCCAGATCATGCTCTTCTAGGACTTGAACACAGCCTATGTCTATGCATAGCCATTATGCTATATGCTGGCTTCTATGAAGTTCTGCACTATTTACAAAAGGCTATAAAGCTTAGAAACCCTTAATGCATAGCAGGAAATCTTTGGATGCTGACATAATCACACATTTCAAAACCGCTTGTCCCATACAGGGGTCACGGAGAACCGGAGCCTACCCGGTAACACAGGGCGTAAGGCCGGAGGGGGAGGGGACACACCCAGGACGGGACACCAGTCCGTCACAAGGCACCCTAAGCAGGACTCGAACCTCAGACCCACTGGAGAGCAGGACTCGGTCCAACCCACTGCACCACCGCACCCCCATATGACATAATCATGATTTTCAAAATTTGTTTGTTTAAAGGTATATGCAGCTGTGAACTTCTTTTTAATGTGCTGCAGCACTATTACCAGAAGCATTGCCAAATCTACTGTCAATTGCCAAATCCTAGTTTCTCTTCTCTGTTTCTATGAATATATATCAGATCTAACACTAGGATGGTGGTTACAGTGTAATCTTGGGCTCTCCTTGAGGTCATGTCATTGTTCAGATGCAAAAAAGAACAATCTAAAAGTCTGTGAGAGAATTATATTTTGCCACTGGACATAACATTTCAAAGCGGTTGTTAGAAAGTCTACACACTAATGAAGACATTTTGTATTATTCAGTCTAGTAAAATGCAAATTAAGACCATGGACTGTAGGTTGAAAATGGAAAACAGTATGGCACTGATGGTATGTGATTTCAACAGCCCAGATGAACAAGTTCCATAAAATCCTAAGATCATAGTTGCTGTGGTGTTGTTGAAGGTGGTTTGTCACAGATACTCTGCTGGAAAAGTGCAAGATTAATGAGAAACTGTCACAATCTGCTGGCGCCAATGAAAACCTGGTCTTAATGTATGATTTATAGGATCAGTGTTTTCTGGACAGCTGGGTTGACAGCGTTATGCACAGTAGATGTTAGTTCATCATCCATGTTTGTACTGTGAAAAGTAATAAATTGGTGTACCCTAGTTTTTTGTGAACAAAATAACGAGGGGAAAGGCACATTTCAGTTGCAACTTTAATTCCTTTCAAGTTAATTTTTCTGTTGGATGGCTCACTGTTTATTTATTCATTGCTCATTTTACATGATTAGTTACATTATTCATTTTTTCAGAAGTTTTTTTTTTTTTTAAATTTAAGGAAACAATAAATTATTTGGCATAATTTAAAGTTACCCTGAAGTTACCCAGATTATTCTGTACAGTTGTACGGTCACAACCAATCATCTCCATTATTTATCTTTGTTTTTGTTTTGGTTGAGTCTGGTGGAACCCTGAATTCTACGAAGCTCCACGACAGCTGCTCCCCTTGTGGATGGGCAATGTCACCCCACCTTTATGACTTGCCAGAGGACACAATCTAATTCATCGGCAACCTTTTCACCTGCCGATTTGCCCTGCCCGAAGGTAAAGTCCGACACATAGGGCATCTCTGAGTGTGTCTGATCCAAAAACAGCGATATGCTCTTATTAACTTCTAATTACCTATTAAATAACGTTCTGAACCTGCTATATGCTGCATGATCTTGAAATCATCTTTCCCATTTCTCACTACAAAATCTATTAAAATATTAAGCTAACTCTTAAAAACTTAATTATTGTTCTTATTTAAACATAAAATGTTTGTGACAAGTAATCCCCTGCATTATACATTAATAATAAGTCTGGTGAAGTACCATATTTTAACAGTTCAAGAAGGCTGCTGGGAGGCTTGCCCAAGTGACGATGCAGTCAGGATTGTAGACTTTTACGTGGGAGAGATAGTATGCATCTGACCTTTACCAGAATTGCTGAATCTGAGGTCAGCAAGTACTGTAGTATTTAAGGGGGCATCGATTTACAGTCTGAAGATCTCCACTTCAAATCCCCTGCCCTACTTTAGCACCTTTGAGCCAGGTATGGTACTTACCCTGAATTAGTCCAGGAAAAAATACTGAACTGTATAAGTAGTGAAGTCATAAGTTGCCTTGGACAAAGGCATTGGTTAAATAAACGGTGATAATGATAATGAAGAAAACACCAACAGCAACGGTAATAATAATAATAATAATAATAATAATAATAATAATAATAATAATAATAATAATGCAAAAGTTCAGTTTACCTCCACTTATCCTGCTGAAGATTACAGTGGAAGCACACTGACCAGGTACAAACCTTCCTTTCTCCACCTACAGCTGCCAGCTCCTCTTGGGGGATCCCCAGGCATTCCCAGGCCAGCTGAGAGATCCAATCTCTCCAGTGCGTTCTGGGTCAGCCCCGGGGTCTTTTCCCAGTGGGACATGCCGGGTACAGCTCCAGTGGGAGTCAGCCACAGGGCATTCATAAAACTTGCCCAAACCATGTGAATTGGTTACTCTTGATCTGGATGAGTAGCAATAGAAAATCCTGCAGAAAAGCCTTATTTCAGCCATTACACAAAGGTCATGGCCGTAGGTGAAGATGAGGATGTGAATGGAACCCTGTCCAAACACTCAACTCCCATAGATCAGTGCAGTGCCGCAAAAGTGATGATGCTGCAACAGTTGTCTCTCAGTCTTCTCCCTTCTTCTATGACTTGTGAGCAAGATCCAAAGACACTTGAACTCCTCTGCTAGGGGCAGTTGTCCCCCTAACCTGAAGACGGCAACTCACTCTTTTCCATGAGAGGGCCATGACCTCGGACTTGGAAGCTCTGATTCGCATACCAGCTACTAACATTTGGTTGCAAACCATTTCAGTGCACACAGAAGTTCAGAGTGAAATGAGGACAAGAGGACAACATGCACTTAGTCCCCTCAGCTGAACACCCTCTGAACCCATCTGTGTCTTATTATTCTGCCCATGAAGATCATAAAGAGAAGACGAGACAAACCATGGCCTTCGGGGAGTCTGACGCCCACATCAAATGGACTCTACTTAATGCAGCTCACACTGTGCACACTGCGAATTAGTGGTCCCAGTACCACATATTTTTACAGTACCTCTTACAGTACAAATCGAGGGAGAAGGTCGACCAGTTTCTACACAAAACACATGTAGACTGGATTAGAATATTCCTTTGCTACCTCCAAACTGTGCCAGGGAGACGAGCTGGTCCACTATTCCACAGCCAGGAGAAAATCCACATTGTCTCTTCTAAATCTGTTCCCTCTTGAATCTATCAGGCAGAGCCTCCTGTCCAATACCAAGGTATAGGCTTTACCAACAAAGCTGAGTAATTGAACCACCCTGTAGCTGGAACATATCCTCTGGCATTTTTTTTTAACCAGAGGCTGGAAAGGAACCAGTGACCATCACCCCAGATGTCAGTTTAGAGATTCCCTATCTCCAAAGGGACAAGCATAAGTGGGAATAATAATAATAATAATAATAATAATAATAATAATATAGATTTGCATAAGTTGTGTGAAACAAACACAAATTACAATGCTTTAGTACAGAAAGTACAGATATGTTGCCATGGCAGCTGCAGATAGTCAGCTGTAATCTGGACAGAAGCATGTGTGGTTGCCTATTGGTGACTCTAGCGGCCTTGGTATATTGGTGTTGGGTTAGGGTTGTGAAATTTGCTCTGGGAAATTGTAGTTTGATTCTGGCCCTGGCTGCTCCGAGTGGAGTCGCTACAGTATTAATGTCAATTCACAAACCTTCTTTGGGACCTGTAGTACAATGGCCGTTTAGTTGGAAGAAGTTTCTGAACCACTGCTTTGCAAAGCTCACAAGTTGTGAACAGTATTGTGGAAAAAGCAAAATGTTGCAACTTCATAAAATGAGCATGAGCAGCAATAGAGTGCTAGCAGGTAACTGTACAGTGTAAAGTACAAATGTACGGAAGCGGTTTTGCAAAATCCAGGAAATATGTGTCGTTCCCCCCCAATTCTGTAATGCTGTATTCAAAACTGTCACTTCTCTTGAGGACAGAGAAACCAACTGCACAACTGATCCCAAAGTCTAACCGAAAAGCCTAAATAAATAAATATTAAAGCAAATACTTTGCTAGGCAGGCTATGGGTGGAAATGATTACAGAATTAATGTTACATTCAGAGCAAAAGTATGTATTTTTTAACAGTGGATTATAAATTTTCAGAATTGGTTGCCATGACTTGTCATTAAGCCTCGAAGATACATAATCAGAGAAAGACATGTACTCTTGATAGCATACTGTAAGATTCACTTTAGATGACCTGCATTGGCACAAAACATCGCAGTGTTGTTATGTAAACAAAGCGTGGAGCAGCAGGTATGATAGATTGTTTCTCATCGTCCTCTTCAGCGGGGGCACAACTGACACGGTGCAATGAAAGGTGAATAAATTAAATTAACTGAGTGCAGTGGAACGCACCGTGGGACATTGACGAGAAAGGCAGCGCAATGTCAGTGATCTGACATGTCATAAATCCTATATTCTGATCCGTTTTTGATAGGATGTTCAGGGGTTGATAATAGGAAAACAGATATAAACACAAGCCCATTTATCATAGCGGAGAACAAAGTGAGGGAAAAAAAAATTATAAGAGTTCCTCATGCAAACCAAACACATGGCTTAGGCAGCACCACTGCAATGATAATTTACCTTTACCGGAGTGAAAGAAATTCCTATCATACGGGCACAGCGCAGAAATACTAATTCTAAAATTCTGTCTTTCACGTGTAGGTATAGAGAGGACATTTTTCTTCTTCTGTGCAATACTTCATACTTGAAAATGATACTTATTGTGTTCAGCTGCACTCAGACTACATAAAAAGTGAAAGATATCAGTGAAAAGAGAGACCACTGCTGGATCCCAACAGGAGGATGGATTTCACCCCGGGTGCCTGCAAGTCAGGGAAAACAAAATCCCCTCCATTTAGCAGAGAGCAAACAACTAATAGAGTGTTATAGAGACCGTATTTCAAGATTAGGAATAAATAAATAAATAAAATGCTTCAATTGATATCATACACGGAAGACAGTTTACATTGATCAGAAAGGGATTTGGTGCAACCCATATATATTTGTTAAAGTCTCTTTTTTAACTACTTACATTTATGCAAATTTATACCTCTATTAGGATGTTGCTATTTCTGAATCTGGAGAATGCTTCTCAACGACTGATACATTAATCTGCGGATACAATTAGTTTTACAAAGTTTCAACTGTACAGCAGGAGGAAAATCAGCAAAATAACTTAGTTTTTGACAAGTGCAAACTGTTATTTGGCCTTTTAGATTTAGACCCCAAAAATCACATGCTCTATACATTATATAGGAACATTTATGATTCTCATTTGAATGGAATATATTGAAACCTAGCAACACAACAGGAGTATTTAACCACTATATGTTTCTTGCAGTTGATATAGATGTTACAACATAAAAAAGTATAACGATTTTACTCGAAAATTTTGCAGTGGTGAGTAATAATAACATATCTCCATGTACAGCGGTATCACCAAGTACAATTAAAAAGGGTAAGAGAGCTCATGAAAGCATAAAGTTGTACAGTCCGGTGGGGAGGAAAAAAAAAAAAAAAATTGCCCCTTTTCATTTTCTTAACTTTTGCAACTTCTGAGACAAACTTTGATCTGATCTTTCTGTCAGTTGTAGGAGTAAATAAATGGAGTAAGAGAAAGTAGAAATGAGATGATAATTATATTTAAATTTATTTCCTTGTGTGGAAAATTGTTCCACAGTAATTTCAGGCCTTTTTCAACAACTATAGGAAGTGTTTAGTTGCATTCATTGCAGCTAAAGGTGCCACAGCCATTAACTGAGTGCTAAAGGAGCAATTATTTTTTCACACCCGTGATTGCACATTTCATCATCTTCCACATCAAGAGATGACAAAAAGAGTATTAGTGTTTTTTTTTTTTTATTCACTCAGGCTCCACTCATGTACAACATGGACCTTGAAGCCAGAAGATTACAGGTTCAAGCCCTACTCACTAGTACTGTGCAGTACCCTCAAGCAATTTACATACTCTGAATTCCTGTACTGAAAATTTCGTTGCCTTAATGTTTCAAATGCTGCAAGGAAGAAATTTTTGATAACACTTATCACCATGAAAACAAACATGAAATATCATTTGAATATTTAAATTGACTAGTACTTTTATGTTGGTTCTACCAGAACAGTAAAAAATAGAAAAAAAAAAAAAAAAACACCAAGAATAGAGGTCTCTCAGAAATTCAAATCCAAAATTCAACAACTTGCAAAGCTGTAGGAAATATGATGATTGCTGTTGCACTGTCGTTTGAAGGTTGAAAATCATTATTTTTTAATACTCAGTTTGAGCAATGTTGGAATGTCCTTGTCATGACAGTTATAAATGGTTATCGAAAGTCAAAATCATGTGTGAACACTTTTACAATTTTCCCTCACATGAGCTGTAGAAAAGGAAAGGTCATTAGATATCAATAATGAAATGCATGAATGATTTCAGCTAAAGTGAGCTATGAGGGGGTTTTAATGGGATTGTGGCAGGGGGGTAACATGGATTAAGGACTGACAGCAGCATCCAGCCACAGTCAGATGCTCATCACTACTAAGTTACACCTCCAGCGTCAAAGCACAAGCAGAGGGACACTCAGGTCTCAAGAGGCCTGGACTAACAGCTTCAGAACATGCTTCTATACAACATATGCATATATGCACAGAGTATAAGCCGGAAAAATACTGGAAGTGACCACTGAAAGGCTTCCGCTATAAACTTGGAAGTTCTCTGGATTGTTATTTAATGCTTCATTGATGACCAGATTTAGCTTTTTTCCTCAAGACTTTATATTTAAATAATACTGATATTTAAAATTATTCTATAATTTTAATTTGCCATAAAACACTGATCTTGGAATAATATATTAATGTACTTTTTCAGTATTATTCCCTAACAGTATAACACAAAGCATGCCATAAGAGTACTTTGCCTTTAAGTTTGAGTTCAAGGACTCAAGCTGTTCAGTTTGTATTCCAGGGTCCTTGTTGCAGTGAGGACTTTGTTTTTTTTCTTATATTTTTTTAGCATCAGCTGGCTTGCTTGGATAAATGGCTTTGATCGGTGGAGAAATAAATCTGTTTGTCCCCTCTTTCTCGAATGCCCGTGACACCTTCTCTAAACTATCTTTGCTTGTGCAGTAAATCTCTGGTCCCTTCTGCAATACAAATCCTTTACTGTGATGTTTTTTCCTCACATCAGTAATAAAATCCCAACTAAAATAACAAAGCAATAAGAAACAAATTAAGTACACCGCACTAAGAAACTGACAGCTCAGCTGCAAACCGAAGCTCTAATTGTACCAGAAAGCATTTTTCAAAATGCATCTAATACATTTAAAGAGTTTTCTGGTGGTCTTACCCAAAACCACCTGGTGCTTCTACAGCTGCTGACTGCAGAGGGACTGCTTAAAATGTATACTCCCTGATCTTTACCATTAAAACCAGACATGCTGCACTCATATATTCAAACGGCAGTGAACTAATGTCCTCATGTGCAGCGTTTTTATCACACAAAAAAAAGAAACATAACTGTAAAATAACATGAAACAAATTGGCTTACTACATGTATAAAAGAAGGTAACAGTTCAGTTGAAAATTTTTTGAACACATCAGGTTTAGGAAGGCATGGTGGCGCAGCAGGTTTGGCCAGGGCCTGCTCTCTGGTATTTACATGCTTTAAATAAGCAGGAAAATAAGAACTTGTAAGATATTGTTAGAAAAAAAAATAATACCAGGAGAATAATGTATAGATAGAGGCAATAACAAGAGTTAAAAAGTCTTTAAAGATCATTGCTTATAACAGTTAGGGGCTATTGTTGGTTAACAATCATCAATAAAGGACTCTGGGCCCTTCTCTAAAGTGAGGCTTCATTTGCACTTATTGACAGCTCATTAGACATTACACCCAAGAACGTTAGTGCCTCTTATTTAGCAGTGAATTCGTTTAAACAAATGCACCTTCTGCAAACTTCACATTAAACATATGTATATTGTGTCATATATGTATGTATGCATATATGTATGTACTATATTTACAGTATATACATACACACACACTGTATTACTTATGATTATGATTATTCAGTTGTATCTCAAGCAGTTATTTACTTGCAGGGAACATATAGGTGTCAGGTACGGCATACTGTATAGCATAGGGCACATTATTAATCTGTTACTCAGCTGTAGCTTTTACATAAACATAAAGATAAAATGATAAAAATGGATGAATAAAATCTTCCCATCCACAGTGTGCTCTCCTCAGCCTTGTGGGCAGGTGTCTGTGAAATAGACTCCGGACCATTGTGACCCTGATGAGGCCAGCAGTTACTGAAAACTGATGGATGGGTGTAATAATAAACCTTGATTTTGTGGTGTATGGCATGTATTTTTAATGAAAAACCAAATGCAAATCATCATATTGGCTAAAGTATTACTGGCTTATTCTTAACGTAATTACCGCAGTTCAGCGTTAACTCTAACACTTTTCTTTATTTCACCGTAGGCCTGACATTCTCCTTTTCTTGATCAGTTTTACAAACCCTGCCCAGACAAACTGCCTAGGAAGAGGTGGTCTTTTTGTACTGCATTGTTGGGACTGCTTTTTAATAGAGAACAACAGCAACACATTTGTTGTACTACTGCTATTAAAACGTTTACAATGTCTCAGGTCAGGGGCATCAAATTCTGGTCACAGAAGATCACAGTGTCTGCGGGTGCCTCAGGATTCAATAGATTAACTTAAGTCATTAACTGGATACAGAGTCGCCCTAAGATGGTTTCTCAGTTTCTGAATGAAAACCTGCAGACCTTGAGGTCCAGGAGAGCACCTCAGGAGAGCCCTTCTGGTGTAATAAATAGAAACACAGATAACAATGGTATGTCCTCACTCACTCTGTAAACTACTGAATGTAAACTAGCTTGTAATAAATACTTTTTTAAAGAGTTTAAAGTAATAGCATGTTAGGCTGACACAGTGGACATTACCTGCTGAGCTACGTGCTTTCATACGATATGAAAAGGGGCACATGAAAGACTGACTGACTGCTGGTCTTGGGAAGTTTTTTATAAAGTTAATTTTAATCTGTAATTGCTTTCGTTAATGTCATAATACATATTCCATGTGCCACTGTATTTTTTTAATTTTCTTTCAACTGTTTCAACTCTTTGGCAGCCTTGCTTAATGAACACAATTTAATTAAATTTTTAACAAAAAGTTTATTAGTAATCTGATGCTAATATGGAGGTATTATTATTATTATTATTATTATTATTATTATTATTATTATTGTAATAAAATATAATAATACAAGAATCATAATAATCAAATAATCAAAAACAACAACAACCACAATAATAATAATAATAATAATAATAATAAGAAGAAGAAGAAGAAGAAGAAGAAGAAGAAGAAGAAGAAGAAGAACCATAGAATTACACAAAATAGCTAAAGATGAGAGGTTATAAATCATAATCATCTGCTTACATTTACTTTTATCAAAACACCTCTGTCATCATTACGAGGGTTAGAACTGTTCATGACCCCCTGGGACATTCATATTGACAGGATATAATTGGTTCAGGTTTTCTTTTCTCTTTTAAATTTAGTAAAAATGTGCTCCTAAAAACATTTTAATGAAATGTATTTGAACCGGTGTATAACATGTATAACCTTTCCTTTGTTACACTGAAAATATTAAAGGATTCAGGGGGTCAGTCTGGCTGATTCCCATTCACTTGTATTTCTATGGCATATTTTGCAATAGCTTTCTACAGCATTTAGCATTAGAACATCGGTAAGTCTTACATTAGAACTACACAAGGAATTCAAGCAAATCAAACCTTTTTATATGCTTTCACTGAAGGAATTTTGATGCTCAGGGGTAATTTTAAGGGTTTCTCTTGCTGAGATTCTTTCAATTCAGTTATTTTTCTTGATTTACAAAATTAGTTATTTGAATCATAAACTTATTAAATTGATTTAATCTGAGTATACCCCAAGTTCTAATGACTTGTACATAGCCACACAATTAAAGTCACACTTCATGTATGGCCGCTTCTCAAGGTCTACAGATTTACACTCTTTTCAGTATTTAATAGGCAGCACCAGGTTATTATACTGTGTTATGTAAAATCCATCTGCCCATAAAAAAGTAAAAAATTGTTTGCACGGCCAAAAACCAAGTAACTTTCACTGCCGGAGATAGATTATGAGAATAGATTACGCGAATGTTTCAATGCTTTCCTTAATCTCATTCCCAATCAGATGAACCAAAAAGCAACAATTCCAAAAGACAAGAGCACAGTGGCCTTGAAACAAGCAACAGAACAATTTACAACACACCCGTGTAGCTGCAGCATCCTTGGCCAACAAGAAACCATCTCAGAGATCTCCAAATTAGAAGATGCATAATGATGGCAGTGGTTGTGCCACTCTTTGATGTAACCAGGGTGTGGTAATGCCTAGGTTAAATGGTCACCATGGGCCTAAACAAGGAGATTACAATTTCAGGAGGAAAATGACTAGCTGATTTATACTAAAACTAAAAAAAAATGCTTAAACTGTAAACTTGGAGAAAGACATCTTGCAGTTAAATGCACTTAAAATCAACTCTTGGTGATGTCAGCCATTTTGTAAGGCAGTAGAATGACCTTTGACCCAGACGAGTTGTGAGAAGTATATCGTTGCTCTATGGCTTTTACCAACATTTTAGTAAGAAACACTGCTCAGACTTCCCAGTATGATGACAATTAGGACTTTGCTCAAGACACTGCACAGCGACAGCACTAACTGGAAAATTCACTGACCTATGACTGAATGTGCTCCCAACTTGTCTATTTGTCAATGACCCTGTGAACCAGAGTAGAGGTCCTCGCACACATATTGTCTAAGGTTGTGCTAAATTATTTTCAGCACTGGGTACTGTTTTGAATGTTCCTCAGCTGGTTCAAGCCCTATGGAAAATAGGACAATTTCTCACATTCTTACATTCAAACATATAGTGCATTTAAAGGCATAATGTCATCTTTAAAGGCAGTATTCCTGGCTACTTGCTGCGCATTCCAGTTTGGTAGGATTACTCACAAACACGACATCCATTTTCCACACATGACACATTCCCCTACATGTCGTGAAACCTGGGAACAGTAAGGCAACCAGTAATTTAGTTTTATGTATAGCTGTCACTGAAAGTCAGGGACCTAGAGATGCCCTCAGGCATAATCAAAGTGAGACGAGGGATTTAATTACAGGGTCAGAGAACAGATTTTTAGAGGGCTGAAACAGATGAGTTTGAGCTGCCACCCACACCTTGAAAAATTCTCTGCAATATCTGTCAAATGGAAAAAAGTAATAGCAATCCAGCTAAGTACCATTTGCATAGTGCTGTCTTCCATCCAAAGTATACTCTTCCAATCTGTTGCTCTTAACCATTTCAGGAGTATGCAGGACATTGCACAACATAAACAAGGAATATAGGAGCAATGAAAGCATTTTGTATATCACAACACATTAATGACATAACTTCAGTTACTCCAAGTTTATAATGAACCACTGCACTACCACTAGACTATAAATGCTAGACAGACAAAGGTAGGAAATGTAAGAAGGCAGATACATAGACATTCAGCTTTATGAACCTCATTTGCAGTAAAATCAGCAATGGTATAAAGATTTGCCATTTTTGTAACATCAAGTCAAATTCAGCACAGCTGGCCAGATTCTTTCAAGACTCAGTGTTAGGGAGATTCTCAAGGTATCGTAAAAGAGATGGATTATTTCCTCTATAATTTATTGGATTTGACAGTTCACTTTAATGTTTTAAAGAAGGAGGTAGGATGGTAGCTAAGAGGAATGAGGAGAGGTCAGCTCCTGGGTTGTGAGTTCAAACTGGGGTTTAGGCCAAGCTCTGTCTGCGCCCTTTGTATTTTCTGCTCACATTTATGTATGTTTCCTCACAGACCCCAGAAAAGTAGCTGAATTGATAAATCTAACCTGAGCCCTGTGTGTGTGACTGTGAGTGTGAGTAGCCTGCCATTCGTACGCTATCTTGTACCTATATCTGACATTGGCTCCAGACTATAATGACCTTCTCCTGGACAGGCCATTTCTTAAATTAATGGTTGTATAATACATTGATCTCTGCTATTAACGGAATCTTATAAAATGTGAATTTGCTCATATACAATTGGTAAACGGGGTCTGTATAAATTGGTGTGTCTATGTAACAAAAAACTAAAGCTTGTTTAGATGTGATTTCATGCCCAACATATTTACGTTATGCATTGCGGAGTAAAGCAACTGAATAAAGTGGTCTGCAGAGGAACACACGCGATGGAAGGTGTTTTGAACAAAATGAAAAAAATTTGACTTTTTTTGTGTTACTAAAATAAAGGAGTAAATGTTACGTGCAGTTAGAGACAATCCTAAAAAAAAAATATAAAAAATTTAAGAAAGCTGGTTTGCTGAAACACACAGCACTGCTAACTAATCTGAGGTCGCAGTCAATGAAAATTGAAGAGATGGAGTGATTTCTACCTCAGCTACCTCAAAAACTACCTCTTCATTTAATTGGTCAGGCATTTGGTTAGTTTTTGAGTGGTCTTCCTGTAGTCCTTTTTTTTTCTATAAGCCCTTTTATTTTAATTTAGTGATTTTGCATAATGCAAAGTTTTACAGGAATTTATCATCATGTTATAGCAGAAACATCTGTATGGAGTGTAAACATTTTTTTAATAGTAAAAAGTAAAATTACATAAACATTCTGCTACAATTAGCACCCCAGGACTTAGGATATTTGAAGACATTCAACTGGCTGGCATTCTAGTAATTCCACTGAACATTTGGGTACCTCAGGTATCTGGTTGGTTCCTGGCAGTGAGGAGTTTATGTCACTACTTCTGATAAATTAGAAAACTGATTATACAAAATTAATTAATAATTCTATGTACAAGATGACTCAGACAGTGATCAGTTCGAGGAAAGAATCTTGGTCTGGGGTATTAGAACAAAAAAAGGATTCAAAGCTGAGTCCTTTGCTAAGCAACAGATCTAGCTACTATGCTAAGAACTATATTTGCATTGAAGTATGTAGGTTTTTTATTTTTTCACAATAATTAGTAGTACTAATTACCGTTATATACTGTTTCATATAACACTGCAACAGAACTTACAGTATTCTTGTTTTTGCACATTTAGGTATTAATTAACATTTTTGAAAAGTTAAGAACATGTTTGTATCAGCTTATATTTAAGAAATATATATAAGTACCATGTTTATATGTTCAATTACATTTTACACAAATAACTCCTGAGAATACAGATTACTGCAACTAATTCGTTCTTCAAACCTTAGGGAATTTAAAGACTTATCAAGCAATTATTTTTAAAAGAAAGCAAAAGTGTAATTAAAACTCCCTTTAATGATTCAAATAAATTAAATAAGAACAATGCAAAGGTCTGTGCAGTGAGCTTATTCAGTTGTCATTAAAACTGCCTAAAAGAGAGCTCCGCAGGTTCTTCTGAAGCACACAGTATGCAAATATAATGTTTTGCTCGTTGTTTGCACTGACTGAACAAAAGCCACACAATGTTCCCTTTGGAAGTGTGAAAGCTTTTGACAACCACCCATGTTTCAATATGAAGGTTAAATTCCGGGTAAGACTTCATACACTACAGTCAGAGGATTTCAACTATTTTCAATCATGAGCTGAAAAAAAAAGGATCTGTAAAATCAGGATGACTACAGACAGTAATCCATGGTGCTCTCTGATTTCTGCCCAGAGAACCTAGGACAGCTTTGGCCCTGGCTGTACCTCGTCTAACATGCTGTTATGTGCAATTCTGTATTTACTGTTGAGTATAGCTATAAGCTGTTCAGAACTGAACCTTTAGCTGAGCAAACAAAATAATTACTTTGCCATTGGGGGTATTTAAGAGCAGCCAGTATTATGGCCTGATAGCAGTACGTTTGCTGTAATGATTGAGTAATTTGAATGATGTGGCATAGGCTTGCTTTGCATTCTGGGAATTCTCCACTGTGAGGTAACCACAGGTGAGACTTTGAAGCCTTCTGGGATGTTTTTATTACACAGCAGATTTCTAAAATACTTTATCCCACACAACCAAGGTTAAAGAGTAACTTTTGTGCTGGAATCTAGATTCCACCCAGGTGTAGTGGGAAAGTAGCACTGTCATGGGTGCAAAAGAAGACATATTCAGGGGCTCGAGCAGTCTGCATCCGAATCAGTAGTGTTAAATTTGGCTGCTCATGTTAAACAATCTCAGTGACTGCTGCTTAATTAAAATGCCCTTTCAGAATCAGGACACCCCCCAACACTAATCATTACATGCCCTTTCAAATACAGCACTGCCTTTAAAGTGTACCATGTGAATTCCCAAAATTAAAAAAGCACAGTAAATTTAAAGTTTAAATTGAATCTATCTTCTCATAAGTCTCCATTATCAAGCATGAGAACTATCAAAATGAAAGAAAAAAAAAAAATTTTTTCCTGCACAGAAGAGATTTAAAAATCAAAAGCTCAAAGGTTCTTGGAGCAGTGTAGAGGAATGACTTCAATTTTTCACTCAGAACTGCTGAATCCCTTTCAACATTTAGTTTGGATCTCAAACCAGAACTCTTTCTCACTCATTTGTCTCCAGATCTTCGACACACACAGAATCTACAACCGCTTGCCCCGAGTGGCGGTCACAGCGAGGAGGAGCCTAACCCAGCAACACAGGGTGCCAGACTGGAGGGGGAGGGGACATACCGTGGATGGGACACCAGTCTGCTGCAAGACACCCCAAGCAGGACTCAAACCCCAGACCCACCACAGGGCAGGCCCCAGCCAAACCCACTGCACCGCCACGCCCGCTGCAGATTGTCTATGTCCTCCATAAATTTAAAAAATATTTGCTAGAGATACCTTTTTTTTTTTTTTAAACAGTATTATATATTGCTAGCCATGTAATGTTAATGTATTTGTTTTTGAATTTTTTTTTTTACTTTTCACTAATTCTTTTTTGCAGCAATCCCTGTAATTTATGCTGATTTAAACAGTGGTATTTGACAAACTCACTGTACGTCGAGAATTGTGTGTGTGTATATCTGCTTTTTTTTTTACGTATGTTGCTTTGGAGATGTGTGTGTTAGATGAAAATAAAGGTAAAAGATAAATATGTAAGTTCATTTACTTTTTTCTTTTCCTTTTTGGCATAATTTAGTTTTCCTCATACTTTTCCAAAATACTCTAAACATTTACAGAAAAGAATATTGTAGTTATTAAATACCCAAAACAAACAAACAAGCAAACAAAACATATACTGTGTAAGAACTCTGCTGAAATGGCTTTTTGAAAGCCGAAATGGCTCTGTCTAAAAGAAAGTTTTTATACATATTAAAAAAAAAAAAAAAAAAAAAAAAAAAAACGTTTTTTAATCAATCATAATTTTTTATCTGAAATTTTAATCCATTTCATGGCACTGCACTCACCCAAATGTTTCCATCCTGGTGGTAAGGTTTCCAGTTCCTTCCAGTGTCACTGTAGAGGAGTCGGTACCTTGTTGTCCAGTCAGAGCTGCTGTACCTGCCCTGTGTGGCAATGGCAGTCACTTGTTTCCTGCTCCCCAAGTCTACCTGCAGCCACTGGTAATGGTCACTGTCCAGAGGAGACCATCCGCCAGCACCTTAGTGACAGACAAGGTGACACACATGCAAGCTGTAGCAATCAAACACTTTTTTTCCATGGAAAACTGTAGCATCTATAAATATTGTATCAGCTTAAAGATGAAAGTGTATAGTTCTCATACAGTGGCACATACGTTCATTCACACATCTTCAGTTTATTCTCTGTTGCCCTATTCTGACCACAGAGAAAATCGCTCTAAAAGGGCGATGTGGAAAGTCAGCTAATGGCACTTTAATTTTGCCCTGAATACCTAATAAAAAGGCTTTCAGTCTAAGAAATGCCTGCTGCCAATGTGTATCTCCAAAAACACGCTGTAGGTGTGACTTTGTATGATCTCGCATACTTCAAAAACTGCTTTCATACACTGTCCTCTTTTCAGTGGCTCCAGATGAAGAATGTTTCCTATTGAATTCAATATTTACACAGAAATATTACAGAGGAAAAAAACATGTTTTTGCTGTTATTTGTCAGAGTGCAAAATATATGAATGGGAATGGAAAAATGTGTACTCTCATAAAAGGAAAAAAAAAAAATAAAAGCTTCTGTTAAAAACCCAGACCACTGACTACAAAGATATTGATTAAGATAGAGAAACATGAAGTGCTTTTGAGAAGATGCTTCCTACTTAATTGTCTTTTTGTCCCCTTTATTGCTTTTGTAAATAAAGCACTTTGAAAAGAGCTGTACTGGAATTTCTGATAGCCTTTTTGCACAGAATAGAGGGATAAAAGTAAGTGATACCAAATGACAGAACAATTTGATATCTAACCCAATTAAATGGCCATTACTCACAGATACCAGATAAACCAGATAAACAAGGAATATCATTGGAAAATCAATACTTCTAAATCTAACCTTGAAGAGATTGTGTGGGGGGTAATAGCATCTGGAAGGTGGGCTTACAAGTGAATTGAGCAGTGAATGCTAAATGAGATAAAACTTAAGAAAAGATAAAATGTTAGGAGCACCAAATGATAGGGGATGAAAAGAAAAAGAAAAAAAAATCAGACGTGCGTAGCACTGAGGGAGGGGCTATAGATTGGTTTGTCCAGTTAACTGAACTGAATTAAAGTCTGATAGGTGTGGGGTTCATGCGTTGTGGACTTGAGGGACAGGAGCATCACTGCAACCTGCCACCAAAGCAGATGTTTTCCAGAGATAAGGGGAGCAGGAGAAGGACGTTGGAAGGAGACTGGAAGGCAGCTGGGTGTGCTGAAGTCGGTCACTGAAGAAACTACAGCAACCCAGCAAAATTTCACGTGCAATTTCATGTGCAACCAGACACCATAAAAATCTCTCACCAGAAAGAAGACGACATCAAATGGCTTTAAAGGTGAGATCACCTCGAATGTGCAGGCAATTGGACACATCCTGGGAACCATCTCGGCCCTCTTCCTGTACCATTCTTATCACATAAATAATTTAGCTCACCTCTAGAATAACTTTTTGGTATACTGATTCGGCCCAGGACCCCTCTATGAATTATAGGTTTCTTCTGCAATATGTAAGTTAATTTTCCATGCATTTGTTCAAGTCATCATAACTCATCTCCAAAATAAAATAAAATAAAATAAAAAGTGCAAGAGCAAAAAAAAAAAAAAAATCTTCAGACAACACTTTTTCTCCTTTTTTGCTACACTTTCTAAGTTCCTTTTTCTATTACCTTTAGCATGGATGATAAAACCCAATTTTCTCACCAGCTCTGCAAAAGCCTGGTGGCTTTTTGTATTCCTGAATGCAGTATGACATATTTCACCACTGTAAAACCGCAGGTACCGAAGTCTTGTATCATTACCTACACTTTTCTCACACTGGGGAATTACTGACATTGTATAATTCATATCAAACTGGGGAAATTACCTTATAGCACAGCATACTTCAGTCAAAAATGTGATCAACTTAGAAGTCCTTTGAAGGAAGAAAAGAGCACACATTGCTTTCAAAAGAGTACGGAGGGTGATAAAGGCATGACACGACTACACCAACGCATCAAGTAAAGAATATGACTTTATGTTAAAACAAAATTCCCCTTTATTCCACGGCTCCATTTAATTTAAAGAAAAATCAGCGAAAATACAAATACACACTGAAATGCTATGGGGTGGAATAAAACTGATGATCTCAATAAAAAAAAATAACTTTAAAACAACTTGGAAAACCTGTGCACATATATGTTTATGTTCTAGTAAATTGATGCATTCTTCATTCTTAAATAGGGTTAAAATTATTCTTGTTTACTTGTATAATTTATGTGCACATAGAAGCTAAAGTAGTAAAGTAGTAAAGTAAATAAAAACAAGTGCTAGGGCCAGTGTCCTGCTTACAGGCACCACAACCTTACCCCCGGCACATGGACATTTTAGGCTACAAATTATTCACCTTGCAGACACTGTTTTTCCCGTTATTGCCCCCTTCCACCACCTTCAGCCTAACTCTGGATGACCAACTCTTGATATCTCTAACCCCCCATATGGACAGTATGGTTTTCTTTACCACTTTCTCTTCCTACTTTGCACCCTTACTCATAAGTTTTTAGACAGACATACAGCAAAAAAGAGACTGGTTGATGACAGTTCAGGCAAGCTGAATATTATTTTTTTTAAGATTTCTAAGACATTCAGATCATGGTAAAAATTCCAAGCAGGGGAAGTCTAATGATCAATAAATTCATGAAGAGATGTTATACAGTGCGTACAACTCTTGCACACATTTCCTGCCTTCGTGTATTAAAAGTTTTCTGGTACTGCGGCGTTATCCATAAAAGCTAAGTCCTTGTACAATCCTTAGAAAAAATTTTTCTTACTGCATCAGGGATACCCTTTCAAATTAAATATTGTCTATAAGTCAAATGCAAGTCAGAGTTCAAAATGAACATGTTAGCTGAATAGTTCAGTTTTGGGATTCATTTGATAAACTTTTTTAAAGCCCAGAAACCCACCTTTACAGTTCTAATTTTTTTTCTGAAGGGAAGGACATTTTTTGTAAGGCGTATTATAGAAGTATTGACTGAAATATGAAAAGCTTAACAAGCACATAAACCCTTCCACACACAGAACTCCAACATGCAGGTGGCCACGACTGAGCACAATAGTAGTATGCTGTCATGGGAAATACAGAAATCTGGATTTCAATACACCATCCCAGAATTTTTCCTTCCAAGTTACAAACTATTTAACTGTATGCACATCCTTCAGGATGGAAGGCATAAATAGTCTTCACCAGACAATTATATAGGCACTGACAGGAATATACAGTGATAAGTTCATTTGTTAAGATTTTCAGCTAGCAACTGAAAAGACATGACATGAAATCAATTAAATGCAGGGTTCATTATGTGGCAGCTGACAATTTCAAATTAGAAAATCTGGGAAGCTGCATTGGATTTCATAGATTTTGCTTGTCTTTGGAAAATTATGCTTTGTCTCAGCTCAGTTTTTTTTTTTAAATGTTGAATTCTGTAAAACACAGTGTGATTCGAACAATGCAGCCTTAGACGGGACTTATTTGTCCAGTTCCAACCAAAATTTGATTTAATCAGCTACATTTCAGGATCTTGTTTGACAATGATAAAGCTTTGCTGGCAGTAGCACAGAACACGGTTGCTGGGCCAACGGAATGTCCAGTTTCCATAGATCACAGGAAAAGCAGTGCTTGGGCTAAAAAAAAAAAAAAAAAAAAAATCTATTTCCTCTAAACTGCTTTTACATTATTATTCATAGTGAATGAAAATAAAATACATCAATAATAATAATAAGTATATAGCAAAAAGAGATGTATTATTATTATTATTATTATTATTATTATTATTGTTATTGTTATTATTGTTATTAAGTTTGTTTTAATTAATTATTCCTGCTTAATGGAATAAGTTACCTAATAATAATTATTAAGAAATTTTCATCAATTCACGACTTCATTGCTTTTTAAAAGTTGAGTGCAGACTGATGACCAAACCACTTACAAGCTGTATATTTAACTATTAAATTGAGTGACATGCATGACACGTACATCGTTTTCCTTACATAATGAGCCATTAGCCTGCATTCAGGATCATGATATAATTGCAGTAATGAGAACCTGAACTGTGATGAGATGAAGGGCAAAGGGGTTCTTCAGCCACATCACTTATTATCAGCCTTGTTCAAGGGCTCTTGAAGTGGGAAGCAGTAGACCTTGTGTACCAAGTGGGAGAACGGGAGGATAGAGGTTAGTGGGCAAAGGGGTCACTGTGGTGGGTAGGGGAACACTGGTATATGGACAGACCCACAGGTGTGGAGGCCCAGCAGTTACTGGCGAGTGGAATAATGACAAAGTGCTTTCTGTCAGCGACAGAGGATGAAGGATGAGCCAGAGGGAACTTCCAATTGATTATTTCCACAACACCTGAAAGACCACAGTGGAGGAGTGATGACCTGCTAAAAAATGTAGTCTTGTGGATGATGTGAACTCCTCTATAACTTCAACGTTTAACACAATTGTGCAGCAATTAACACATTACTTAACACACTGAATAATTCTGAAAAAAATAGGAAAAATAACAAAATACGTGTGCTCAATTAAAAAAAAAAAAAAAACTTTGGAAATTTTATTTGTTCCGTAAATTTTCTGCATTAGAATACAGTGATGTTTATGTGGTAACTGAAACAGAGAATAAAACTGACAGTGTTGGAGGAAAAAAGAAAGTAAAAATTATTCCATGATACATTCATGATAAGGTACTTCAGGGCAAAAGAACATTCAAATATATTATTTATATGCTAATAATATATTTTCCCCTTTACAGCCTGGATGGTGTTACCTCTGCAGTGTCCATGGAGCAATGAGACACAGAGTAGTGATCAGTGACCTGTGAATCAAGTATTAGCTGGCACTCTTCACCATGTGATGACTGGGCTCTAAAGTAGCAGCGATCAGCATTGCTGTCATTGCTCCGCTAGCAAGTAAATGCCTGTGTGTAATTTCACAGGAAGTCTGGACTGCGGCAAAAGACTTCCAGGGCTAAACCTGAGAAACTGCTCTCCGGGGGGAGCTGGGACAAAAGAGAACCATATCACTTAACCACTGGATCATTGTAGTGTCATGAGGTTAATGTTAAAATTTGGTGGTCTTTCTACAATTCTTCAAAATTCTTCAATTGCTGCTTCTGTTTGCAAAGACCTACTGAGAGATTATTTTTGAGCTTTGGAAAAATATTGATGGAGTAACCCCGAGCAAGGCCCACCCGAACCTGCTCGCCCCAGGAGCCTAATCCAGCACACAGGGCATAAGGCCAGAGGGGGAGGGGACACACCCAGGATGGGACACCAGCCCGTCGCAAGGCACCCTAAGTAGGACTCGAACCCCAGACCCACCGAAGAGCAGGACCACCACATCACCATTGGAAAAATATATTGATTAAACATAGAAAGAATAGAGCTTTTTGGGATTTGGGGTATGTGCAATACTTTTTACTTTTATTAATTTAGTTGAAAATTTTCTCCAAAGTTGGCGTCCCGTCCTGGGTGTGTCCCCTCCCCCTCCAGCCTTACGCCCTGTGTTGCCGGGTAGGCTCCGGTTCCCCGTGACCCCGTATGGGACAAGCGGCTCTGAAGATTTTCTCCAAAGTAGCTTAAAATGTTAAGCTAAGAAATGTCACATGGAACACAAATTTCCAAAAATTTTAAGCAGACTGTAAGTGGGCAGCTAGTAGCATAGTGGGTAGAGCTGGTGCTTCTGGGCCCAATGGTTAGAGGTTTAAACTCCCCCTCCAGCTCTAGTACCCTTTAGCAAGGTACTTACCCTCTATCATTCCAGTAAAATTATCCAGCTGTATAAAGGGGTGAATAATCATAAGCTGCTTTGGAGAAAGGCATCTGAACAAATACAAGAGTAAATGTGAAGAACACTATAGATGGGACAGTATGCCTAGTATAAAAGTGTAATACATATAATCATGTTATCTGTGACATGTTGCTTGTAACTCTAAGAGCCAACTGTCAGTAACTACTTGGCTAAAGGCATGCAACACAAAAGTTTTTCATCAAATTGCAAATGAAATGGTACATGACATACACAGTATATAAAAGATTTTTAGTGAATCGCTCTAAAGAACTATAATTATTTCTTTTACTGATGCTTCAAGAAATAATTTCAAGCATTATCCAATATTTCAGCTACATAGTTAGCACACCGCTCTATTTGTTGGGATAATTTTCAATTTTTATGGATGGCAAGGCAACAAATCTTTCCTAGAAAGTTAATTAAATTACCTGCAATCACAATCAAAGCATTTGCTTTAAAGAAATTGAAATGACAAGCAGCTTCTTGCGTTGGGAATGAACACTTACTCATTAACCTATTAACCTACTGCAATGTAACACAATCCAACTTCATGCAGCTGCACTACAGCTGAGCACCTGTGAAATTGAAAGTTTAGGAAAACCTTAACAACAACTCTGTTGTGTTTACTGGAGTGTTGTAATGGAAATGAAGGCACTGCAATGGCTGGCTACTTCTCTTATCTCCTGCCAGTCACGTGGGCCCTGAAAACAGCGCCACGGATTGAGAAACGGCAGGTTTTCCACAACCATGAGCCCAGCCTGCGAACCTGGGGGGGACTTGTTCTTGCCTGCTGTTTTGTTTCAAGGCAACTGCAGCTGGGCTCCCATGGGAAACCTTACCTCCTCTCTTATTCAGCTTGGCGTACCCGGCGGCATATCCACTGGAGAACACAGAGGAACTGGTGAATGCATTGTGGGGGAGGGGTGTGGCCAAGGCTTCGTCGCATTTCTCTGGGAAGAGAGAAGAAATCGAAGTACACATCACTGGAACCGCACAAAAAGAATACAAAGCAAAAGCAGGGCAGAGGCGCTTTTAATCGCATATTAACCGATTGTTGGGGCGGGTGTTTCAGACCTACACTCCAGGCAAAATTGAGTGGGAGAAGATCTGTAGAGGATCAGTAATCTATTTTTATAGGATATTTCCATTTCACAGCATCCGATGTTACCGATGCATTGAGAGTTCTCTTTAGATACTGGAACTGATGTGAAGGTGGAAAAAAGCAACCATTAATTTGTTAGTTTTTTTTGTAAATCGGTCGTGCCGGTCAGTACCGGAATGCCTCAAAAAGTTCAAAAAAACTGCTAATGTTATAAAAATCAGTCTTCTCTCTGTTTATCTTTTAAAATTACTAGGCAACTTTGTACACATGAGGAACCATATACTATTATACATCTAACTTTGCAAGTATATATAAGACACACACGCACACACACATTTTCTGAACCGCTTGTCCCACACGGGGTTGCGGGGAACCAGAGCCTATCCGGCAACACAGGGCGTAAGGTCGGAGGGGGAGGGGACACACCCAGGACGGGACACCTGTCCGTCGCAAGGCACCCCAAGCGGGACTCAAACCCCAGACCCACTGGAGAGCAGGACCCGGTCCAACCCACTGCACCACCGCGCCCCCCCATATATAAGACAGTAAAAAAAAAAAATAAAAATAAATAAATACATCTTGCATTTTTAAAAGTTTAAAATTGTCTACTAAACAGAAAGAATGTTCAAAGGTCAAGGTCAATTTTATGACAGCTCTACATTAGTGGGTGAAATAGTAACAATATGGAAAAATTGAAACAATAATGACAAGGGTCTCAAAAGAATTATTGGCCATAAAAAGAAAAAAAAAGGAAAAATCTGGTTTTGTATTCATTCTGGATATTTTTTCTCTTGTTCTCTTGTACATATAACCAACTCTTTTAACAAGTAAAGTCATATCAGATAAGTACATAGAGAGACACTTATAGAAGGAGACAAAGCTTTCACTCTTGTGGAAAGCAGTACGGGTTTATGTAATAATCAGGCCTATATAGTGTGCTTCTTTATGTAGGTCTCAGTACAAATGCTCAGCAGATTTGATGCCACCTACAGAGAAAATAATGATAAAAGGAGGCTTTCTGATAAATTAAATTAATCGCCTACCACATTTAAACTGCTCTTAATGATGGTCTGAAAGGTCTTGGTCGACCTGGTGCGGTATGTAGTGGTTCCTATAAAAAGGCATTTAGAATTTTTTAAAGACATCAGCCGATTAATCTTAATTGGCATTGGAAAAACATCTTTTAATTAATAAAAACTCAGTCACAAACTTTTTTATAAAATAAGTAATTGAGCCATTAAGCAAACCTCAGCCAACAACCCTCAGATGCTCCCCTCAGACAAAGGCTAAGCTATCTTGAATTCCACAGAGACATCCTACAGTAGCACCCGAGATGCTGACTTAGGACCTGCCAATACTGTACAAGGGCTTAACAAAAGGGAACTTGAGATCTTCCTTTGGCCTCAAGAACAGCTATTTACTCAGTGGCTAACTGAGACTACAAGGATGTGTGATGGTGACCCAGGGACACATTCGAGTGTGGCTGAGCAACAGAGTACTGGCAGACCCTGGATTTCATTGAGCTAGACAGCCTCGGCATAGTGTCAAGTGCAGCTCTTCTGCCTCACGGCTATACCCCCAATTCTTGTACCGCTTCCTGTGGTTACTTAACTCACCCGGCATCAGACTACACTTCCTACTGATGTGAAACACAGAAATGGCTTCTGTCCTCAGGCATACAAATGTAACACAATATTTTTAAAAATCTTGTTGTATAAAAAAACAGCTGCCTAATCCTTAGTACTCGGCTGGAAAGAAAAAAAAAAGTAGAATTTTTAAAGCAAAAAAATTTGTCAAAAGACAAAAGCCATAAGCTTTCAGGTACAAACTATGAAGCAGTTTTGTCTTCAACATCACTGCACATTGCAGGGAAAAGTGAGCTTTATTTTTCCTTTTTATTACTTCTCATGACACACCAATGTATCTTTGGCACAGGGAGAGACCTGGCATGAGACAGCAAAGGGTGGACTTATGGAATTATATTTTCAACATAGAAAGAAGTAGTGCAGCAACAGCTACTCAGTCAACCCCCCTCCAACCCACCCAAAACAGTAACTTCCATCTACAACACTTAGACCATGAAAGTTCTACAGCCAAGTCCCTTCTTTTCTCCCTTAATTCTTTTAGGTACCTCAGGCTTCCTTGGCCACACCTGGTCCTCTTTACTTACTCAAGTGAGGCCGATAAACTAGGGCTTGATTTAGTGTGATCTCCTACATGCCCCGCAATTATCTTTGGTCTTGGTCCAAGAGCTCATACACACCGTACAAAAATGCACGACCCTTGTTTTAATTTAATCAGTTTAAACAGAGATTTTGTATGAATGACAACAGCAACTGTGCCATGGATTCTACAAATGCTAAATCTTAAAGCTGCAGTAAATACATGTCCAGATTTAGAAAAGCTAAGCTACTAGTTATCTGTCAGTGAGTAGAAATAATACTACATCAACATTTCCCTCAGAAAAATGCAAAAGACAAAGATTTCTTCAGACATTTAAAATAGTTGTTCTCTACACTGCAACAGTTTGACTTCTTTTGTGGATTAGGCAGACTTCAGTTTGGCAAAAAAATTATACTAATGTCATAAAAGTGCCTGGATCAATTCCTTGATCATAATTTAGAAAATGGGCACAGTGATTTCATAAATACAGACACTACGTATGTTGTCTTGCTGCTGAAGAAAATTTCACCCCTGAAAAAGCAACTACAGGTAAAAAAAAAGTAAAAAATAAAAAAATTGTTACTTCAATATACCTCATAACTGAGAAATGTAGTCAAAACCCTCTTTCATTCAGTGGTATGATGTCACACTCTCACTTCACTCTAGTATACCGAAGTACCATTAAAACTAATTCATTATTCATGTTTTTTCTTATGTACATCAGAGTAGACCTATGAGAACCACGTATCAAGGCATATATAGAAGCAGTCTACTTGACAACTCTCTTAAGATGTCTGATACAACATGGGGAAAGGGAAATAACACACACACACACACACACACTGACTGAAACAGCTTGTTTCAAGCAGGGTGGCGGCAAGCCGGTGCCTAACCCAGCAACACAGGGTGCAAGGCTGGAGGGGGAGGGGGCACACCTAGGAGGGGACGCCAGTCCGTCACAAGGCACCCCAAGCGGGACTCAAACCCAAGACCCACCAGAGAGCAGGTACCGGCCAAACCCGCTGCGCCACTGCGCCCAGAAAAGAGAAACATCCACTTTACAAATAATATATATAATTCCCTTTAAACAAAAGGTCACTATGGGGATTAATATGACTCCTGAATCCTGAAGACTCTAGTGTTTGAGCAAGTGCTGATCTGTGATAGACTGGGTTATGTGTGACTGGGTTCAGTGTGGAGGAGTGATTGAGTAGGTCTGAATGTGGATGTGTGTGCATTAAAGAAGCGGTGTGTGTGTGTGTGTCGATTCTAATATTCAGAGTTCAGTAAAACACTACAAATGTACACCAGACTTTTAAGTCTTTTATTATTTTGTTGTGTGCATACAGCCACCAAGACACAACGCAGATGGTCATATTGTTGTATATTTTTCTTCAAAAATCATAATTTACTTTATCATGCACCTTTTTTAGAATACCGAAAAAAAAAAAAATAATAATAATAATCATCATCATCATCATCATGGACTGCCCTGGATTGACAATAAATTTGCAACACTGACTCCTTTGATGTGTTCTTTGGTGGAGTGATAGTGCACAAGACATTCTTGAGGAGGGTAAACAGCACCTCTTAAAGCATTCATGTATTTCAATCAATTGACAAAAGTTCATTTTAACAAATAATTCACATTTGGTCAAACTACAAATGGACTTTTATTCCTTCCATCATTATGTGAATTCCTACTTCACTACTTATGGTGTCATATGCCTTTGTTCCATGCCGAACTTCTTTAGATGTTAGATCAAGACTCAATGATCAAGAACTTGTGACCATGACACACACATGATTAAAGCTAGTGATTCTGAATTTTGAAGAATGTCCTGTCAAACTCCTGTCAAACATTCAAAGGTCCATCAAAGATTATCCTTACCTGTATATAGCTGAAAAATGACAAAAACTCTTCCTTTCTCCAATTACATAATTGATTTTTTTTTAGGAATTTTCTGAGGTCTATTGTAAAACATTATGAAACGATATCAACAGATAAGAATTTGAATACCATGGAACTACAGTGTGAACTTGTAAACAGACCCAAATGGATTTATCACTCAATGAAGCAGCAAAGAAAACAGTAAGCCACACAAAACATCCCTTTCTCTCATTTTCTATTAATTAATTTATGAGAAACCTTCATAGTACTCCAGCTGAAGAATACCCAACCTCTTGTTTTTAAGTAGTACTGATTCAGTCAACATGATCATTCAAGTAATACCAGCTTGTCGTACTATGTCATAGTGTGTGTATATGGGGGTGTGGTGGCGCAGTGGGTTGGACCGCAGTCCTACTCTCCGGTGGGTCTGGGGTTCGAGTCCCACTTGGGGTGCCTTGCGACAGACTGGCGTCCTGTCCCGGGTGTGTCCCCTCCCCCTCTGGCCTTATGCCCTGTGTTGCCGGGTAGGCTCTGGTTCCCCGTGACCCCATACGGGACAAGCGGTTCTGAAAATGTGTGTGTGTGTGTATATATATATATATATAAGTATAAAATATTAATTTCCCTTACATTTACATACTAAGAACTGAAAAGAAAATGAGCTTTTAACTACTTGTCATATATAGTTGTTGGGGAAGTACTGTGATGTGAAGGAATCAAATCTAACCATGTTCATTTCACACTTCAGTTTTTACCCCACAGGAAGAATCAGAAAACTAGGGGTACTTAGCAGGGTTCATTAAAACCGGGTTCAAAACATCCACTGTGAAAATGTCCATTTTTAGTAACCTCAAGGTTACTAAATTTGGAAAGGACTAAAAAAGGCAGAAATACATCTACTATATATTTGTTTGCATTTAAAGGATTATTGCAAGAGTAGCCATGTTTAATTAAAATAATATACATTTGATTTCAGCATAATTTTTAAACTGTTTAATAGTAAGTACAATAGTAAGGCAGGGTTATGGACAGGGTTACGAAAGGCAGGGTTATGTAACCCATAACATGTAGTGTGCAGTGTACCATACCCTAGTTACCTGTAGTAAATATAGATGAACTTCAAATCCATGATACAATAAAGTTCTTGTCTTTCCTTCAGATATAATTTCTAACCATATTTCCATACCGCACACACAGGCACACACACACACACGCATACCCACACCCACACACATACACCCACACACACAAACCAATTAACTATGCAAATGCACTCATCTCTAAGATCTTCTAATTGATCGTTCAAAGTGTGCAGCCTTGGGTGTAACTGCTAACCACATGCAATTTAGGGCAGAGTTTTTCACTGTCACCACAAACCAATCTCATACAAGATTGTTCTTCAAGCCTGAACTGTGTCCCTTGGCTTTATGAATGCACAGTATTATACTCAAGTGCCCTTGCCTCTAGGTTATTCTTACTCATTAGGTTACTCTAGAGAAACTAATAAACTAATGCCACTGACAATTCCGGTTGACCTGACTTTGTTAAGAACTTCATTACTGTCTAATATTACACCAGATTAAGCCGGCGGGGCTGTCTTTCTATTAATAGGTTCAGTGCTCTGCTCCTGTTGCCACAAACTGAAGTGTCAAATTTTCTGTTGGTCATCCTTGCCTACATACTGGATAAAACCAAAATGTTTTAATTAACGTCAATCTTTGAGCGGCAGGCCTGTCACCTGCTTCTGTTTGCAACCGCTCTGTATGCAAAAATCAGTCAGATTTACATTTATTTAGCAGACACTTTTTTCCAAAGCAACTGCCAGTGAACTCTATGTAGTGTTATGAACCCACACACCCTATTCACCAAGATGACTTACACTGCAAGATTCACTATTTAGAACGGGTCACTCATCCATACAGCAATGGAACACACTCTCTCTGTCACTCACACACTAGGGGTGAACTTCAACAGCATGTCTTTGGACTGTGGTAGGAAACCAGAGCACCCAGAGGGTAGCCACACAGACATGGGGCAAACATGCAAACGCCACACAGGCTGAGCAGGAATTAAACCCATGTCCTGTCGCATCACCCAGGTGCTGTGAGACAGCAGCACTACTCACTGTGCCACCGTATCACCCGCTTGTCGCTTCCCTTTGTGGGATACTTTAAGCACACCATTGTCCTATAAAATGGAATCATGAGCTTAAGCAATACATATAGCATCAGTAAACAGGGAGAAAAAAATGTAGAACTGCTTTACTGGTAGTTTGCTGATACAAATATAAGGCAACACTTTTCATTTTGCTAATCTGTGCTAAAATACATACTTTACCCGAAGGAAATAACAAAAAATGGCAAACAGCAGTACTCATCAAACAGTAATTGGCAATATTGTGACATGCTGTTATTTATTGTACTGTATTTATAACTGTTCTGAATTTAAGTGCAATTTTGATCATGCATACATGCCCTTCTAATTTAAAGATATGTGAAAATAGTCTTTTGAATACATTTAATTTTTCCAGTGGCGAGAAGAACAATAACCAACCATGATAATACAGTATGATCTTACTTTTAATTCTGCAAATACTTCTTGAGAAAAAACTGATTTTCATTAGAGGGACAAGTGGAACACGTGTGCCTATGAAACGAGGAGCAGAACATGTTGCTTCAACAGTGTTGGACAAATTAAACACTACTGAAAAATCAAAGAGGAGTAGTCCAGGGCCTACTATCTGGTGGGTCTGGGGTTCGATTCCTGCCTGGGGTGCCCTGCCACGGACTGGCGTCCTGTCCTAAGTGTGTCCCCTCCCCCTCCAGCCTTGCGCCCTGTGTTGTCAGGTTAGGCTCCGGTTTGCCGTGACCCCACTTTGGACAAGCGGTTTCAGACAATATGTGACGTATTCAAGTATCACAGGCCTGACAAATAGCTCCCCATCCCATGATACACTTGAGGTTTCAGCAGATATTAAATGTAAGTCATAGGAGACATCTGGTTGCTCCTCAACTGCGAACTCGTGTAGAAGCTGATGACCCATATGTGTAACAAATTCTTTCGGACATCCTGCTGTTTTAAATAAACGCCCTTATCGGCAGCGCTCTTTTGCCTTTGATGGGTCAGATAAGTCTCCGGTGGCCCTACGCTTGTCTTGAATATTAAAATTGGTTTTCCGTTCCTTCCCCTGATAAAATGCAGTATCACCATCTTCCCATGATGCTAAGATAAGGTGTGGCACGGCACACCATGTGTGAAATTGCTCTTTGGTCACTGTGAATAAACAAGATATACTGAGATCAAATTAAAAAGCAATGGTGGAACAGCATGGGACCTGAGTGGAAAACATCTCTTCTTTAGCCTCACCGCCAGCGATAAAAGATCATTTCCTCTGAGTGCGATGCTCAAATCAGGACCCATTCTAATAATTACAGAGGGCTAATGATCAGGTCTCGGGACGTCCGCTCTACAGTGTCACGTCTGTATGTTTCTTTGAATGCACACGCTCTAAGATTAGTATCTCCCATGACCTTTATCTAAATTGTCTCTGTGCCTTCATCTTGTCACCACGAGGCAAATGAGCAAGAGAGTTTTCAGACTTGTGGGAAAGTGCCCATTGATCTGACGAACCCCCTGCCGTGTCTTGTCCTTAGAAATTTTGTACAGGCATCAAAAGGGAAGACTTCAATTCATCTTGTACATGCACTTTTTTTCTCTTTTATCTGCCCTGTGCTGCTTACCGGAACTTTTTTCACCTAAAAAAAAAAAAAAAAGAAAAAATATTGCAAAACACACATCATAAGTCCCAAATATTTTTGAAAATTATTGTTATTATTTTATATTTCACTTGGTGGTGAAAGAGCTCAGGAATTGTCAACAAAAAAACCAAAGAAATTCATCCAAACACTTTGTCCACAATAAGTGCAATTACCTTTAGTACAATCTTCTGCACTTTGCTTGGTCTGGGAGCATCTATGAGTTGTTGCTGAAACCTTTCCTGACTGTCTCTGATGATCCCACCGCTATCAGTGCTATCGTGGTCTGGACTTACGAACCTTGATTACTGACTTCCCAAGCTTTTACCAACATTTACATTTATTTATTTAGCAGATGCTTTTCTCCAAAGCAACTTCCAGTGAACTCTATGTAGTGTTACCAGCCCACACACCTGATACACCAAGGTGACTTACACTGCTAGATACACTACTTACACTGGGCCACTCATCCATACAGCAGTGGAACACACACTCTCTCTGTCACTCACACACTAGGGGTGAACTTCAACAACATGTCTTTGGACTGTGGGAGGAAACCAGAGCACCCAGAGGGAAGCCACACAGACATGGGGCAAACATGCAAACGCCACAAGACTGAGCAGGGATCTAACACGTCTTCTCGCACTACCCAGGGGCTGTGAGACAGCAGCGCTACTTTGCTGTGCCACCATGCCACACATGTTATCAACATGTATTTTCCAAACGCTTTAACTGATAACTTGTAATCAATTTTGATTGGCTTTGTTTGCCAATGGAGATGTTTGTACTGTTATGTTTGCCACATGTCTTTATACTTTAAAATAATGAGCAGTCACCAGCACTTAGCACCTTATTTTTTTTACTCTTTACACTGACCCAGAGCTGCCAGACATCACACTTTATGAGTGAGATGTCCACAGGAGCAACCGTCACACTTAATCTTACACCAGGCTACTGAATTTTCACGTTTCATGGAAGAGGTGTCCTGTATATCATTATGTACTTATGTTTCATTTGAATTAAAAGCAATCTCTTGAGAACGGGTGAAATCATTTGCAGTATTTTTTTAATTGTAAAGGTCACTGTTTCAATGAAAACTTGTCAAGACCAGGGTATCCCAGGACAAGAGAAATGAAGCAAAAATTTAAATTTTGGTTAATCTGTAATAAGAGAAAATAAAAATAGCAGTATGGACTGATAATTTAAAAAGTTTGATGTTTTGCATATTAACCCCCATGCCCAGTCTGAAGATCAATATCTTTTTGCAGATGTGAAATGCATTGTTCAGGGAAGGAGGGGCTGTCTTTTCAGCCAAGGCCCTCTCTGATGATGAACAGCTTAGGAGCAGAGGCAGAAACCCGCAGAGCTGTACATCACCACCCCTTGAGCAAGGAGCCCACTCACCACGCCAAAATATACACACCTCCTCAGAAGCACTGCAGTGAAAGCAGGACACATTTATCCTACCTTGACCATATTACGGTGTCATTGGGCCAATAAAAACCTTAAACTACATATAATTCACAACATTGCGATGCACACAGTAGGTTCCAGGAGACTGTGGACATGCACTTAACCGTGAAAGAGAATTTTTTACTTCTGACTGATAATCACTTGGGTTTGCTAAACAGCCTGCACATTTTTCTACTACCTCTTAAATCCAGTGTCATGAACACCAAAAGTTAAGTTTGGAGCCTCCTAAATCCAGGAGTATGGACAACAAAAACTAGGTTTAGTGTCTCCTGTGGATAACTGTTCATTTGCACTGCATGCTGTTTGATTTCTGATGCAACATCTGGATCCACATGTATGACCATATAACTGCAATAACTCAAACGTCAGAAGTCCAGAAGGACTTTTAGTCTGATTTTATGCATTTCATTTTCTTCTTCTTCTTCTTCTTCTTCTTCTTCTTCTTCTTCTTATTATTATTATTATTATTTTAATTTTATTTTCTTATTATTTTTTTTATAGAGCTCTCTTCTCATGCAAGATTTTGCAAAACAATAGTTTTGTTTTAAATAGCTTAGATGTTAAACAAAACATTAATTGTAATTGGCATAGTAAAAACACATATCTTTCACAGGTCAATATTTCATCAAGACCCTTAATCAAGTCTTTGGACTGAAGGAGTGTTAATTGAGGCTTTTGTTGAATGCTTCAATAGTTAAATGGCCCAATTTTTCCTGTGGGGAAACTTTCGGCATTTAGCCCATAACAGAGTCAATGAACTAACTAGGAGATTGACTCTGTGCCAAAAGACCTTCATATGAACAACTCATTATGACCATCCGAGTACCAGCATAAAGCTTATTTAGCGTTTTATTCACCTACAAACAACAGCTTCTGCCAGTTGAACTATAAATACAGTACATCCAATGTAGCAGTGTAATGGCCTGGTGTCCTGTCCATGGTATACCCTGCTGCATGCCCTATGCTTCTAGGATAGGCTTTGAAACACCACAACTTGGCACTGGTACAGTCAGCTATTAATGAACAATTGAATTAATATATGAATGAATCTAGTGTGGTTCATAAAAGAAGACAGCAACAGATTTCACTGCAGTGATGACATATAAAATCTGGATGAATGTATAAATGATAAAGTGGAAAAGCAAACATTTTTTGTCTTTTCTCTTGAACCACATCTTCATATTACAGAAAAATGGAGGAGACTGGGTGCAGTTCCAGTGACAAATGGGACAAAAGTAATATATACATCTCCATAAATGTTCACAGTTCACATGTGTTTGATAACTACACTTTTAATTAAGGCCACTGCCATGTTTCATCGGGTTTCTGAAGGGGAAATTACCCTCCCTCCGGCATCTGTTTTGCAGAAGCAGATACCAGCTCTTCAGCCTTCTGTTATTCTTTTCTCTCTACTCCATGGTTTTGGTTTCGTTTCAGTCAGAAAACCAGATAGACTGCTGGCAAGTGTTAATATGAACACTGTCATTAACATAAACACTTGTCAGTCTTGACAATTACCCATCAAAACAGCTATAATTCCATTTCGGATCTTTGCCGCAGCTTGGATGAGGCAGAATAAATTGTGTTAAAAGTTATTCCGTGGGTGGAGGGATAGAAGGTAACGGAAAGGGAACACAATAATTTCTACAGGCTATAACTACGCTCACATGGCGAAGCGCTTCCTCAAACAGAGCTGGAGTAGAAGGTAATTATCAAGGAACTCTTATTAGTTACTGACCTTGGCCCCTGACTAGTAGAGCTGATGAACTTGGGGACTGCATTCCTCCTGAGATACCCCTGTACAGGTTATTTGAAACAGAAGCCGGGACACGTGCCCTTGGAAATGTGGTGGGTGTTAGGGGAATGGGGAATTGCTTGGGAGAGGGAATAGCTATTGTTTGCAAGTCAAGCATGGGTTTATTCCCTCACCCTATTTAGTATGTGCCGCATTCACCGTCATTACCACAACATGTATCCGCTGTCCCAATCTTAATGTCAGAAATGAAGTATGTGCCCAAGTGGATATCCTTACATCATTATAAAAACTGGAGGATACAAGTTCAACTACAAATACGGATAAGGAGTTTTTAAGAACCAGTGTTCGTGAACTAGTTCAAATAACAGAACTAGATTGATAACATCTACATTTTGAGGGAAAATAAGATTTTTTTAAAAACTACAATGTGCACTAATAATGGGCTACAATGTCAAACTGACATTCTTGGAGTGTCTGTAATATTAAAGGGAAATCTGAAGCACATAGTAACTTTAGAAAACTGGAAAATAAAAATGGTTTCTCCAAAAAAAAAAAAAAGTCCCTTGCTAATCACCCCTCCATTTATAGGAGGGCAGAATCTCCTAGTGGTACCTTGTTAGCTGATGACTGTTTTTCACTTTGTGATCCACACTGTGGTACAATGGAGCACAAGGTGTTTTGGTGTCTCCTTCAGTACAGTTAACTGTTAGCCCCCTTGCTGCTCCTAAAAAGCACTGATTCCAACTGTGGAAACACTTCCACACTACTGGAATGTTACCAGTTACAGCATGCTGTACTCCTATCGAAGTGGACTCGAATATGGCACAGACTCAGAATTACCAAGTGAACATAGCCTATATATTGAAAACGAACAATTTAAGTTATACATATCCCAAATAATCCATAGCCTACACCACAGAGTGCAGCAATATTGTTTTTGATATTTGCTTGTTTGTCAAATTGAAAGATGAGGGTATATGATGAATAATAGGGGCAGCTGGTAGCGTAATGGTTAGTGGTACTGCTGTTGGATCCAGTGGTTGCAGGTTTGATCCCCACCTCTGGCTACAGTACCCTTGAGCAAGGCACCTACCCTAAATTGCTCTAGTAAAATTACCCAGCTGTTTAAATGGGTAAGTAATTGTAACCTTAACACTGTAAGTTGCTCTGGAGAAAAGCATCACCTAAATGAATAAATATAAATGATTCTTCCATTGAAACTTACTGACTTTATTCAGGCACTTTTTATTATCCATCCATCCATTTTCTTGCCTGCTTGTCCTTCTAGGGTCGCGGTGGCAACAGGAAGAGCAGAGAGGCCCAGACACCCCTGTCCCTTGCTACTTCCTCCAGCTCAACCCGGGGATCCCCAGCCATTCCCAGGCCAGCTGGGAGATATAATCCTTGTACCAACTAGCCGTTCCTGGTATACCTCCAAAGGGAGGCACCCAGGGAGCTGCTCTCAATGTGGAGGAGTAGCGGCTCTTCTCTTGAGTTCCTCCCAGATGACCAAACTGTCCCAACACCTTGCGGAGAAAATTCATTTCAGCCGTTTGTATCCGCAAACTTATTTTTTTAGTCATTACCCAGAGTTCATGACCATATGTGAGAGTAGGGACGTAGACGACCGGTAGATAGAGAGATTTGCCTTATGGCTCAGCTCCCCCTTCACCACTACAGTCCGGTACAGCAACCACATTAGTGATGTCGCTGCTCCCATTCTGCAGCTGATCTCAAGCTCCCTTCTACCCTCACTCGTGAACAAGATTCCAAGATACTTAAACTCCTCCACCTGGAGCAGATTTTCTCCCCTTACCAGAAGGGGATGCCATCCTTTTCCGTGAGAGAACCATTGACTCAGACTTGGAGGTGCTGATCCTGAAACCAACCGCTTCACGCTCGGCTGCAAACCATTCCAGTGCATGCTGGAGGCATCCATGTGACGAGACCGAAAGGACATCATCCACATCATCCACAAAAAAGCAGAGACATCACCTTCCAGCCCCCACACAGAATGCCCTCCTGACCTTGGCTGCACCTTGATATCCTGTCTATAAAAGCCACAGACAGGAGTGGGGACAAGGCAAAACCTTGGCGGAATCCAATATTCACATTGAACGGGCTTGACTCAATGCCGAGTGTGCGGACACAGCTCTCGCTCTGCGTGTACATAGACCGAATGGCCTGCAGTAGTGGCATATCTCTCAGGTTTAGGAGTTCCTCAAAGTGCTCCTTCCACCTCCTGACAATGTCCTCATTTGAGGCCAGAGTTTCTCCACTTTTGCTGAGCACAGCTTGAGCGAAGCTCCCCCGACCCCTCCAGAGCCACCGGCAGGTTCTTTGGCCTCTCCAGACTCCTCCCATGCTCTGGATTTTCTTTGTGCAACTACAGCTGCTGCCGCCTTTTTTGCCTGCCGGAACCTGTCTGCTGAGTCAGGAGTCTCCAGAGCCAAACAGGCCCTAAAGGCTTCCTTCTTCAACTTGACAGCTTCCCTCACCACCAGTGTCCACCAGCGGGTTCTTGGGTTGTATTATTATTATTATTATTATTGACCGCTTTTCCTTGTCACAGTGGGTTTGGCTGGGGCCTGCTTTGTGCTGGGTCTGGGGTTCCTGCTTGGGGTGCCTTGAGGCGGACTGGCATCCCATCCAGGGTGTGTCCCCTCACCCTTCAGCCTTGTGCCCTGTGTTGCTGGCTAAGGCTCCGCTTGGGACAAGTGGTTGTAGACATTGTGTGTGTGTGTGTGTTTGTGTGTGTGTGTGCGTGCGTGCGTGCACCTTTCTTTGTAGTATAATTTCTAGAAATTCACTTCCATCAAAAAGCAAACAAGGATGGGAAAACAACTTAAAAAATGAAGCATAAGAACAACAACAAAAATAAATAAGGACCTTGCAAGTGTGTGTCAATTTCCTGTCCCAAATCATGTACAGTCTCTGCCTATACTTTAATTCATCCATCAAATTTCAATTGCTGCTTGTCCTAAGCAGGGTCATGGTAAACCGGACCCTATTCTGGAATAATTGGATACAAGACTGAATGGGGTACATTAGACCATCACAGGGTAGCTACACACACAGTCACTTACTAAAGGCAGCTTAGAGTCACCAATCTATCTGAACTGCATGTCTTTGGACTGTGGGAGGAAATCAAGATAAACACTAGGAGGACATGTAAACTCTATACAGACTGAGCAGGATCGAACTCATGTTCTCATGTACCACACATTTCACTACTGTGTTGCTGCCTGTACTTTTTTGTAATGCTAAAAGAGTTAATTTATCTGATGCTTCACTCCAAAATGTATAATGTTAAGCTTCTTACAATTATTTACCCATTATACAGCTGGGTAACTTTTACTGAAGCAATTAAGGGTAAGTACCTTGTTCAAGGGTACTACAGCTGGAGGTGAGACTCAGACCTGCAACCTTTTGGGACAAAGGCAGCAGCCTTAACAATTATACTACCTATATAATGATGCTAAACTTGCATACAGTGAATCTTCTGTTCTTAAAAAGGAACATATAGGCCTGCATGTACAATTAAGTACGCAACAAAGTGGCTATATAGCTAAATAACCTAAAGGTTTCACTTGAAGTCCCACGAGGTGCATGTAGCACCCTTGAGCAACATAATTAACCTTAACTGGTTCAGTAACTAAATCCAGTGATATAAATGGATGAACTTCTAAATAACCTAGTAATGAAAAGTAAAGCCAGACTTAATAGTGAGTAAATTAAACTGTAAACTTAAATTTAGAAAATTATCAACAGTCAAATTATCCAACTATTGGTTCATCACCCTCTGAGTTTGGGAGATTGGAAAAGAAAAAAATGTATAATTTGTTGCTTTTGCAATGCAATTAATGAAAAATATGCAGTTTTCCTGCTAAATATACATAATTACATACACTAAAGATTTGGTCCATTATGCAAAACAAATGTATGTAAAGAAATGATACTGAAACGGAGGTTTCAATGCAACCAAAGATAATCACATTAGTCAGTGTGATCACTCAATTCAATGTACAGAAAAGTATAAGCCTTCCTGAAGTTTTACACTGCCCAAAGGTGTAGTCGAAAAAAAGGCTTAAAAAGAAATACTAAATCTGCAGATAACAAAAACTGGGCCAAGATACATTTAAGCACCAGAGGGATTGATTTGAGGCAGAGGGGAGGAAAAAAAAAAAAAAAAGATTTTGGTAAACAATTTAACTGTTTAGTTTATGTTCCTCTATAATTTAGAAGTTCTGCAACAAAGCACATGCCTTATTTGGCAAAGAAAAGTGTCCACAGTCTCCTGGTTAATAACAGCAATATATTATATACTTATAATACGTCTAGTGTACTTATATAGTCTAAGTATATATACATTATTATTAACAGATAGAACAATGCTATAATAATAATAATAATAATAATAATAATAATAATGTTTTTCTTTCAATTTTAAATTAAATAAGTCCATTTCCATCTACACGTCTTCCACCTGTCCAGAAGTCACATGTTCCAAGGTTTTGGTCCTTCCTTAGCGCTCGGAGTGTGAGAAGTTATTGGGGTCTCCTCCGCTGGGCTGCCATTGGGGGCTGTCTGCACAGACAACTTCAGTCATATGTTAAACGCTGCAAAGCTGGTACCTAAGTGGCATTTTCTTATTGCTCAGTTAAAAAGATCACACTAGCATACTCACATCTCAAGGGGATGCTACACAACCAAGGCTGGGATTAAATTATTTCATTTATAGTGTATGTACATACTTTAATTAAGTGGAGTGGCATCTCTTAGGGTGATAATATCTGCTCAACAGCAGCCAATTAATGGAACATGTAGCAAATCAGTTCTAAAAACAAGATGAGGTCTTAAGTGATGAGGCTCATTTCGAAGAGACCCTTGTCTCTACTCCTCATTAGAGCTCGATAACGTGAAATTATAAGAGTAGCCATGATTAAAATTTCTGAGAGAATATTACAGTCTAGAAAACTATGAGAATGTGGAGATATTGGTAACAATAAAGCGTAATTAAATGCCTTGAAAGGGGGTTATTTTACTCCATCTAGTGATTATTTCCAGCAGACTGGATGAAATAGACCAATATTACACAAGACACCTGTCTGTGCACCACAGCGAAACTGACGCCAGACAAAAGCCCACAGAGAATGCCCCTCACTTCATATCGCTCTCAATAAACCAGTCAAGCTGCAGAATTACGTTACTGTTGCGTATTGTATTTTGGTGTTCTCCGCATATACAAAACACTGTTTGGTAGGAAATTGTCATATTTAAAAATCAGAGGCTTCAGTATGTGTGGTGCAACAATCTGCTCGCAAGCTCTGCTTAACACATTGCTTGTACATCAGCCTATTTCCACATAATGTAAGTTATGATTCCAGCAAATATATTTATTACATTTCATCACAGCTATTAGGTATTCCATCTCTCCATCAATATATTTTCAGTATTTGCTGACTCAGTCAGGTTTGCTTAGACCTTGAGCAGGTCCCAGGAAATGTGGGAATTATGAGGTGTAAGGCAGGGTACACCATGGGTGTCATATCAGTTAATTGGAGTCTTCTGTCCTATACTCTATCACAGAAAATGCCTGAAAACAATTTTTTTTTTTTTTTTTCCCCATGAATAAAATGTTCATACTTTATATGTCCTGTTACACAGTCAAAGGCGGGGTGCAATTAACCCTGTCCAGTTCAAATGAATTGCAGTGCCATGGGAAAAGCTACACAACAACGGGGAGAACATTCAAACTCTGCAATCGGCCACTACATTAGACCATGATCAGAAGGTTTATGAATGCCAGGGTTTTCATTCTCCCAAAATTTTAAATGATGAAACAAAAGTAGGGAATAAAAAGAAGAAATAATGAAATAAAAATAAGAGGAAAATACAAAGCGTCACCTGGAGAGTAGAACTCTCTCGTGATATTTCATTAGCACAATAGGATGAAACAGGCTTCCACAAAAGCAGGTGGTGAAAACAAATAAGTGCACCTTCCAGCAGAGGCAGCTGGACTCAGCAGGGTGGTTGCCAAGATACAAATTATTTTCCAGACCAAAAGTTCCTTCCTTGTCCTGGAAAGCTTAACGAGGCAAGCATACCGACCCAGCTGCCGGCAGCCCACCGTGTTTACCACTGCTGCAGTGGGGGGAGCGGAGACCTGTCGGAATTATTTAAACTCCTCTGGATCTCATTTATGCCGTCCTCTTGGTACGTTCATTATTTATTTATCTATTTTTCATCGCTTCAGTTCTATAACTTGTTTAATCATTACAGCAGGGATATCCAACTGTTAGAAAGTTAGAGATGATAAAAAATACGGTAAGGTCATGCAAAAGACAGGGATGAAGTGCTTCCTATGATATTCTTTACAGATGTTTTCATGTTGATGTCTGTGATAGGAGTTTTTTGTTTTTTTTTTTTTTTTTTTTAAACCGCAGTTTTTTTGTTTTCGCGAAATTGCATCCAGCGCAACATCAGGAAAGTGCAGCTGTGCCCCGTGCGACGCGAGCTAAGCAGGCCGTGTCCAGTTAGATGCGGTCAGCTGTCATCCTGTGAAACAGTATCCTTCACTGAGTGAGCTGTTAGTTAATAATGTGATTACAGCATGGTCAATGTCACAGAAAGTCGAGCAAAAAAGGCTGCAGCTCATGCTAAAAAGTGTGAGAAACTGTTCTGTCTGAGATCTGGCTACTAGCAGTGAATTTTGAAAATTTAGCTTCAAGTGCTTCAAACAACTTGGAACAACAGCAGTTTACAAATGTTTATTGCTGAAGGTAATCTAGCAAGGGGGGGTGGTGGTGGCGCAGCGGGTTTGGCCAGGGTCTGCTCTGTGGTGGGTCTGGGGTTTGAGTCCTGAGTGGGGTGCCTTGGGGTGGACTGGAGTCCCGTCCAGGTTGTGTCCCTCCCCCTTTGGCCTTGTGCCCTGTATTGCCAGGTTAGGCTCCAGCTTGCTACTACCCCACCTGGAGTAAGTGATTTTAGACATTGTGTGTGTGTGTGTGTGTGTGTGTGTGTGTGTGTGTGTGTGTGTGTAATCTAGCAAGGGAGATACCTGGGAGTATTTCTCTTCTTATCTCAAAGTCAGAGTACCTTAATATGTGAAGTGTTGAAAATGTAATGAAACTCCCACATTCTGTAGTTTTATTGGATATATATATATATATATCCAATAAAACTACATATATACAGTATAATATGTTACATATTTTGAGCTAGTTTCACACAACTGTTTTTGAAAGCAATATATTTAATACCAGCTAGGATATCAATTAGCTTCAGTTATGTAGCTATAAGTAGCAGTATCATTTACTGAGAATAGGACTAAATTTGTTCCACCACTTCCAAAATCCCAGTTCTGGGCTATAAGAGAAAATATTTATTGTTACCTTTTGCTATTTGAAGTGTGTATAACAGTATATACTGTGTGTGCATGTGTGTCTGTATGTGTGTGTTTGTATGTGTGCATATATGTCTGCTAAGCTCCTAATTTGTGATGGCATGCATCTAAGCAGAAATTGCAAGGTCCTAGGACAATTTTTTTGCAAAATTTTCTTGTCAAAACTGTAATGTTCACATTTAACTTCACTTAAGTAAAAAAAAGAAAAACATTTATTTAACACTTATCTGTGTCCATAAGTGTCCAATTTGAGGCCAAAACCTCAAGTTCCATGCACGGCCCCTGTCTGTATTTGATTTTATTCCTTTGGGAAACTGCATCCGGTCACCTCAGCTGTGTCAACCTTCAGCACTAATGTCCATGAATGATTTATGAGCAGTCTCTGCAGACACCAAGGCTTATGCATACAGAAATACCTAACACATGTCAATGTGATTACCTGAACATATTTCAAAAGTGCAAACGGGTTCAATGAAAGATTCTTTGTTTACTGAGGTTACTCTTTGAAGGTATAGGTTGACTGGCTTCGAAAAGCCAGTTTTCAGGTAAACCAAAAAGTCTACGGACAAAAGTTTTTTTTTTTTTTTTTTTTTTTTCTTCCTGAAAAGAGTTTTTGATCGAGACAGTTCTGTTCTGGAGACGGGACAGACTGAGCACAGAAAACTGGCCTCCTCCATTCTGGGACAACTCCTTTCTGTTAATCAATATGTTTAATCAGGGCGTTTCAGGATACACAGAGAACACCTGCCAACAGATTACAGATAATTTGTCTCAAAGAGCAGAATATGGTTTCAGCGGAAAATCTGATACCCATCACTAGCAGTGATCGCAACAAAATCAATCCTGTGACGAACGGGAAGGTGAGTGAGGACAAGGAGGAGGAAACGTAAAATGCCATGATCCTACATTCACAGGGAATGGCTGAAAAGCCACCTGTGGGTCATACAGTTTTTAATACTGTATGTATTTAATCATTTATATGGTATGTCTAAGTAATTCACGGGACATGGGACTATACCTTATTTTGGGACTTCCCTAAAGTTGCAAATATTTAATAGCATCTCTCTACAGCACACTTTCAGATCTGGACATTAAACATGATATAGCACAATGTTGAACTTTACCTTAGCAAGAGTATGTTGAGAACAACTTCAAACTTCCACAAAATCATAGGTTTCTTGTTATTTATTTGAAGAATATCCATGTTCTCATTCCCATACACAGTAACAAATGGATTTTTCTTTCCTCCCATTTCCATACTAATTATGTTTACCTTCTTTGAAGAGACTAATACAATGGCAGCTTAATGAACTTCAGTCAGACCATTCAAAACTGCACTTCCTCTTTGTGTTTTGGTGTCATCCCTTCCTTCATACAGCATCCATGAAGGATACCCCAATACAGAGTCTATTTTGAATGTCTTCAAGACTTTTTTCCTTGCCCCCTCCACACCTTATGCCAAAATCCCAACATTTCCTGCACCAGTCAGTCAGTTTCCTGCCAGTCCATTTTCTTTCCCAAGCAGGAATGCCTCATCCTCCTCATCCTCATAATCCTCCACACTAGCTTGACAGCAGAGAAATAGAGTCTTCAAATGAGCAGAAAGACCTTTGCTACATTCAGAGCAGTGCAGTGCCTTTTAGAAGATTCACCTTGTTGCACCATGTCTGGCTTTGGCTGACCTTGATCTTCCAATACATTTTCGGTCTGAGACTGCAGGACTGTTCTTCTGCATCAGCACTTATCTGTAAATTGTCAAGTGATAAGTTTGGCTTGTATTATTTAGCTTTAGGGTACTTGGAGGCATTATGTGCTTTGCACTGCACTCTGAACAATATCTGCTGAAGCTGAGTCACCAAGTACTGAAGGGGGAATACAGAATGTTTAAGGTTTTTACTTAAATGTACTTTGATGATCAATCTGGATGGCATAATTATATTAAAGAAATAGATATCCGAAAAGGCTTAAATTAGGAGACTGTCTATGAGTTAAGTAGCCACTGGTCAAAAGACACTACATCAGCATTTTCTGCTCAATCATGAGATATAATAGTTTAAAACTAGTAAAGCAATTGATTCCCAGGGGGGGAATTACCAGACTTTCGTCACATTTTGACAGAAAACAACAGAGAAACGCACTTTCTTCTGGACAACTGAATAGAGTTTCACAAGGGGATCTGTATTCAGCTAAACTTTGACCAGTGTTCTGTTATTATGTTGGACCAAAGGCAATTAAAAATTAATCATACTCTGTGAAGTGAATCTAATAAGCAGCCTTTTGATTTCAGGAAGCCTTGGTTTGATTTATTATGCCTGCCTACAAGTATGTAAGATACACTGGATGGCCCATAACACCGTACACTCCTAATAATTAGGGTTTGCAAGGCTGTCCCAGAATGCAAATGAAAAGCCATTAAACGTTTATTAGCCAGGAAACTTAAGAATTAATTTGTACCAGATCAATGAGTCTAACTTATTAACCTGTTCAGTGTGCTACAGCAATGCTGGTATTAAAATGATATTATGGTCACTACTGTATAAGAGCGGAAGACTGTCACACTGGAGAAAACTTAAAATGATATTCTCAAGTTATTACACATGGCAAATTATTAAAGACACATGTACAATTTACACCTCTAATACCTCATACAATTAACAATTATCATCAGTTTTCTCAAAATAGTTTTGTATCAGCAGCTCTATCCATCAATGACAAAGCCATACTGTAACATCATTATCACTGAAAGGTTTGAAAATTATTTATTGTAAAAGGAAATATGCATTCTGTCTAATCTTTTGTGTCTTACGAAGTCATGCTTTCATCTATGTCAGGAAGGTTTAAATAAATGAAATCGTGGCTTGAACCAATCAATCATATAACCAATGAGATATATACATATACATATATCTATCTTCAGTATATACACACACACACACACACATACACACTGTACAGCCAACACAAGGTGGGCATCTGAATTCATTGAAATTCGTTTCAACATTTTAATATTTGTTTCAAAGCATTTTTAGCCGTAGGTACAGTGTGTGTTGTACTAATTGCTATGCATGACTTTACCTTTCGGCTTTCAGAAATGTGTTTGGGAACCAAGCAGATTTGAGACACGTGGAAAGGAATTGATTGAAAAAACATGGAGTCCAAGATCTAGCTGCGTTACATGCAGCTCTGCATTGTGTTGAGTCGCATTACATTGGGTCAACATATATGTACAGACACTGTAGTTATATATAAACAACTTACTAGTCAGAAGAGAGTCAGAGTAGACCTCAAGAATCTTGAGACCTGCTCTCCAGTACATTATTACTGAGATAACAGCATGATCAGTGGCTGGCAACCTGAATAAATTCATTTTCTGCAACGAAAGTTCCAGGACTATCTATCCTCTCCATCACTGCTGTGCTGTTCACAAGCACAGTCTGAATATCATCAAGGAGAAAAAAAAATATTTTAAAACAAAAAAAACAAAAAAAATATTTTAAGACTCGGGGGGCGTGGTGGCGCAGTGGGTTGGACCGGGTCCTGCTCTCTGGTGGGTCGGGGGTTTGAGTCCCGCTTGGGGTGCCTTGCTACGGACTGGCGTCCCATCCTGGGTGTGTCCCCTCCCCCTCCAGCCTTACGCCCTGAGTTGCCGGGTCAGGCTCCGGTTCCCCGCGACCCCGTGTGGGACAAGCGGTTCAGAAAATGTGTGTGTGTGTGTGTGTGTGTGTGTGTGTGTGTGTGTGTGTCTGTATTTTAAGACTATTTACATCACTTGCTGTTGTTTCCAGATAGTGAGTTTTGTACTGTGTACTGCATACTTTTGTAGCACTGGATGAAACTCACAAGCTGCATAAAACTGAGTGCAACTTTACAGTCTTAAGTCATTCAACACTGAATTACATAGCTAGTAATTCATAAAATAATATTAGAATTTAGTTTTAACAAACAATTCTCAAAAATAGCGCATTAATGGATCAAAGAAAACAAATATACAAAATTAGAGATACTATAAGTTGCATGGCTTTCATATACATAGACTTTTTCAAGGTAGGGTCAGTAGCATTTTGATCTGACAATCAAAAACCATAAAACTTGTTGTAGTGTATGAGGATGAATAATTTCCCATTTGAGGATGAAGAAGTGAGTGGCAACTTTATAATGCCTTGGCACATCTGCTTCTTACATGAAAAATGTGGAAAGACCTTGAATCGCATTGAATCACATGCACTTTTCTACAAGCCTTCTGCTCTCTTTTTACTGCCATCCTACACATACATTTATTAAGTACAGTAGCTCCCACTAAAACATTAAGTTAATGGAGAAATTTGTCACTCCTAAAATATGTTTTTGCATTAATGAAAATGGATTTTATCATTGAAAACTAAGCAGCTGCAATGATGTAAATTGAGAGTTTTTCTTAAAAGAACATAATAAAAATAAACAGAATAAAAAAAACAATATATACACACACACATTTTCAGAACCGCTTGTCCCTTACGGGGTCACGGGGAACCGGATCTGCTTAAGGTAGAGACATACTAACCATAACTGCAAATATACTCCAGACCAATGTCCAGCACTACCCCTTGTTCCCATGTTTTTGAATGACACTATGCTATATCCTGGGAAATCTTATGAGCGTTAAGACTTCATTGTGCTATTGTATAGGACAAAAAATTGGATCAGTTAGTAAACACAAATGTTTACCTACATTAAACAATATAGGGTACACATTGCAGAAATCCTTAATTACACTTATTTATTTACTTAGCAGACACTTTTCTCCAAAGCAACTTCCAATGGACATTATGTAGTATTACTAGCCCCCACACCTTATTCACCAAGGTGATTTACACTGCTAGATACACTACTTACAATGGGTCACTCATCCATACATCAGTGGAACACACTCATTCTGTGGCACTCACACACTATGGGGGAACCTGAACAGCATGTCTTTGGACTGTGGGAAGAAACCAGAGCACCCAGACAAAACCCACACAGACACAGGGAGAACATGCAAACTCCACACAGGCTGAGCAGGGATCAAACCCACATTCTCTCACACCACTCAGGTATGCTGAGGCAGCAGTGCTACTCGCTGTGCCGCTGTGCCACCATGCCACTTGTGCAATTAAATGCGAATAATTACTAAAAGGCAGAATAGCAGTGGGTTTGTTTCTGCCATAAAGCTTATCATGTAGGGAATCAGATTCAGAGTTTGCATGCTCTACCTGTGTCTGTGTGGGTTTTCCCAGGGTGCTGTGGTCCCCCCACTACTGTTCAAACATGTGTTTCAGGTGAAGTGATGACTCTAAATTGCACATAGCGCCTGCATGTTACATAAGTGTTTGTCATTTCAGGTCAACTTTACCTCATACCCTGTGCCTCCAGGCTACTACAACCCTGTGTTGGACCTGTGGTTAATACTGCAGTACGAATGGAAGACTACTCCGATAAATGTAACAATTTTAAAATGTTACCATAAATCTGAAAAGAAAGAGAAATATTTAAGATTTTTTGAAAAAAAGAAGGGTTTTAATGGCTTTAGGTTTAATTTACAAGCACAGTTAACAGATGCTTGGCAAAAAATACCTATATACGTTCTTTGTCACACTTGTTTCAAGTGGTAGTTCACGGTGACGTCTCATCCACCCCAGTTGTGGCATTACTTTCAAAAGCAAATCATACAGTACAGCAACAAACCACTTCTCTTTCCACAACAATGGGCTTTAAGGTTACCTGAATTCAGAAAGACTGTCATCAAATCTTCTTGTCCCAAAGAAAAACACACCACTTCCAAATGAAACAATTCACTGGGACCTACTTCATAAAGAGCTTTTCTTCAAGATGTTAGTGGATTAAAGACAGATTTTCAGTTGTTATAAATTAATCATAATCTTAATTACTGCTGAATTTATTGATCAGTAGTAATAACCTCATGTAACCCGTACCATAATTATGACCATCTCTCAGGAAGAAAAGTGTATGCGGTGAAAAAAAAAAATCTAAACACAAAAGCAGAACCCTAAAATGCATCATGGCATCACAGACGTCTTTAAAAAAAAGGGGGATGATGCTATCTGCCTTTGCAGAGTATTACTTCAAGTGCACTCACTCACCTGGTCCCCTGTGATCTGGTTACTGAGCCTTTATGACTACCCTTGTTTGTTCCTGTGAATACATGATCTTCTTGTCACCTTGATTTGTGTATCACCTGACACTGTAAATAAACTCTGCATCTGTGCCCATCACCACCACCACCTCTTCTTCTTGTGTTAGTAAATGGCACCATGCTATACCATAGGAAATCTTATGACCCTTAAGAGGTCAAAGGTAATCATTTAATACATTTATAGATGTATAGATTTCAAACCAAATAAGCTAGTGCAGTGTATGAAAACAAGGCTAACTTTGCACATGAATAAAAAATGTTATTGGTTGAATCAATCTATTCTTACATTTCAGACTCTTTAATGCATAGTGTATGTGTTGTTAGACAATTTGCTCCAGTTTGCCTGTAGCGCATGCAATTTAAAATTGTTAAAATTGTTTGCGGTAAATGCAAAAAGATTGATTCTTCAATTTCTGTCAAGCTTCAGGCTGTTTCCACTAGAAACACAATTCAAAGAGGTAATTTTTCCTCATATTGGTTTAGTATCCCTTTAGAAAAGGAACAATATGCTTATTACTTTCCTTTATTTCTGCATTTGGTAGGGTAGTTATTTAAGATGATAAATAAATTACTGTATTTCCCATGCAGGACAATTTACAAAGGTAATCAATAAGCATTTGGTGTTAAAAACATCTTTAAAAAAACAGGGCAAAGGTATAAAACTCTCATCAGAAGAGTCAGCTGTTAAGAAAATGATAGCTTTGAGCCTACAATTGCAGAAAGTTTTATTCCAGCAAAAATAATTGAGAAAAAAAGAAAAACATTTTAAAGAACAGCAGCAATCTGCAAACTGTACCTTTAAGGCTCTATTAGCCAGTTAATAACAAATTTAAAATAAACACTAATTGTTCTCTACCATATCTAACAATTATGCCATGGGGGAAGTCTTGGGACAGCAGGACTACAATGGAAAAATTAGTATTTACAAGTGTATATGCATATGTTTTTTGCCAAAGGGAAAAAGTAGAATAAAAATGCTCTTCACATTTTCTTAATAACAGCTCTGTGGTTTAAATTTTGGGGTGGCCATGTATTTATTAACATATGCTCCACAAAGCCGCAGCAGGAGGTGAAATGTTTAAAAATTGTGATTTTGCCAAATAATCCAGTAGTACAACAGCCAAACCAGAAAACACATTTAAAATAACAGAAACATCACATGAAGAAGTAACGAAATCACAATTACAAATGCAACTGCAAAGGTAAGTCATATAAGGCTGATTGGCAATTAGCAGTAAGTTATATGTCAGCTATAAAACCGGTCGAGCAGTTAGCACTTTGAAATGTGAGTTTTGAAAACAATGTGAGACAACTAACAGAGTTCAAAAAAGCCTGAACAGTTGGTGGCCAAATTATTTTACATGTTGCGGGGAAGAGTCTCAAAAATAATAGCACATAACAAACTTGGATGAATTGCATCAATAAAGAAGAACAATGGTTGCAAGTTAAAACTCATCAACGGGGGATACACAGAAACTACACAGGGTAGTTGCTAAATATTATAAAATGAGAGCCTCAAAAATGACCACAGGATTGAATCAGCCCCTCTGTGACTTAGTCTCATTAAAAACTGTACACCATGACCTTCACAAAGCTGGAGTTTATCGAAGGGTTGCCATTCAGAAATTGCTTATATCCAAGGCCAAAACACAAAGACGCAAAATCGGGTCTCAGGAACACTGAGCAATGTAAAAAAAAAAAGGTTATGTGATGCGATGAATCAGTTTTCATTTCCTACATCCGGATAGGAATATATTTGGAGAAAGTCAAAGGATGCCTCCAACTTACAAGGTCTGTTGCCTACTGCTAAACATGGTGGGAGTCTGTAGTGGTATGGACAACATCTCATGGGAGTCATTAGGTCCCATGATTGCTCTGCATGGTCATATAATCGTGAAGGAATATGAGGCCATTTTCTAGGACCAGGTGCACCCTATGGTGCAAATACTGTTCCCTCCTGATGATCCCTTATTCCAGAATGATAATGCCCCCATACACACTACTGAACAAATGAAATGCCTTCCATGACCTCCCCAATCACCAGATCTAAACATCACTGAACCTTTACAACAAGGTACAGAGAACTGGGAACAGAATACAAAGTAGACTTCCACCTCCTTTATCCCTGGATGAACTGGAGGATTGGAATTGGACTGAAACTGTTCTGAAAGCAAAGGGTGACCCTTTCACTTATTAGGTAATTGAAATTAATATATTATTACTGTGATTTTGTAGACCTCTTGTAAGTTATCAGCCTCTAAAGTCAGAATTGACAGACCTGATTAGTTAAAGCAAATGTGATATCTGTGATGTTCATTTTCAATATGTTAAAATGTCTCACCTTGCTATGGGACCCAAAATCAAAGTACATGCTCTAAGTGGCTCCAGTCAAAATACTCTGCCATCTATATAAAATTCAAGATAATAATTAAGTAATGTGTAGAAATTATACATTATCTGAAAAGTACAATAACCTAAAAAGGACTCTCAGGGACAAAAGCATCGATTCTGGAAGGAAGCAAAACTAAATGCATCAAAGTTGATAACATGTAACATGCAAAAAGGAACCCAAAAGTGGCATGAGCAACAAAATTCAGGTCAAGGACAGTAGAACAATAGTTATTTGAGCTCTCTGAGATAGTTAAAAAAAGATACATCCCAATAGTACAGGTTTGGAAAAACACTAGAAAGCAACTGAAAATTCACAATAATTACACACATTCTGTATTTCACACAGCAGCGTGTAGAAAAAATTTGTTACAGTACTGCACACAAGCAATAATACTCATAAGCATAACTAGCCAACAGAATATGGAAGGCGTACATGGAAAAACTAGTATCTCGACTTTGAAAATCCTACTGAAAAAACAGATAACGGTGAGGGGACAGCAGGATAGCCGAGCTGATAAGTTTACTTCACCAACAGGCAAGATTATGCATGATAAACTCCACATAACAAACCTGGACATTTTATTATAATTAGTACATCACTTTTTTCCCATGATGAGCATCATGAGAAATTCTGATGAGAGATTTAGAAGACTATCTGTACATCATTCTGAATTTCAGTATGCGTCTCTAATATTCGGTTAATAGTTATCAAATTGCAGTGACCAGTTTTCCCAATTTTGCAGGTATTACACCCCCTTCCCTGAAAAGTTTTGATCTATGTTGCATCTCATCTCATTCCAGTCTGATTTCTATATATCCGTGCCTATGATACCATGATTGTGATATATTTTTGATGAATGTAACTGGGTAAGCGAGAGAGAGAGAGAGAAGAGAATGTCTTCACTCAGGATAAATATAACTATACATCCAATGTCTTTTGTAGTAGGTGTCACCTCTCCGTACTATAATTGAGTACTCAATGCCACCACTGGGTCTCTTCCAGGTGGTATTGTTGAAGCAGACTCTTATTAAAAAAAAAAAAAAAAAAACATATTCAGAGAACTATATCAGGAATTATTTAGGAGAAAACTACAGTTAAAGGAATATGCAGCAGTTTTAAAGAATAAAACTGTCCCCCCCCCCCCCCCCCCCCCCCCCCATCTGCCTCAGTAAACATTTTCATGTAATGAAAGAAAAACAAAAAAGAAGCTGTTATTACTGTTATTATTGGCCTCTTTTTAAGAGGAGGTTTAAATGACAATAAATGTATTTCCAATGAGAATGATCCATAAACTTTAATTGCTTTGACAAATCGAAGGCAAGAACCCACAAGGGACCCAAATACTGTTAGCAGGTGGTACTTTACAACATGATTTTATATATGTGTAGGATCTGCATTGTTAAAAAGACATTATCTAATTGTGCTCATATAAAAACATGGAAATAGATGTTAAAATCCTCATATTTCTTTCAAGCCAAGTATCTCCAGTAGTTGCTATGTTAACAGAAACAAAATTACTTTAAAATAAAACTTGCAGCAAATAAGAACTTCAGACAACAAAGGTATACAGGATTTTGAGTGATGAAGTAAGTATGAGAAGAGCTAATCAATGGGCAAATGAGAAATGTGTGCATGCTTTGTAAAAATGCCAGTGTCCTTGTTTGAATCCAGGTGGACATCCATGGAAAATTTCTAGTTGGACAATTAAACACAGTGCTCTGAGTCCCTGAACTTCAGAATAAGTATCTTGGAATAACACTAGAGATGAATATTTGCCAAATGGTCAGAACTTCTGTATTCATTAAAGGGTGCTTGGAAAAAGAAACTGCAGTGTTGTCAAAATCAGTATATCTTTGCATGCTTATCGCCCTAAATGTTAGAAGTATGGATGTTTGGAAGTTTTGCTCATGGTCAGCCAACTAAATATATAAACAGAAAAGCTCAAGATGTTTTTTTTTATTTAATTTTATGGCTCATATTCAAGAAGAACAAGAATATGCCAAATAAAAGCTTCTGAAGGAAGCCAGTTCTACTTGCACAAAGTTATCACTAGAATGTTAACAGTTATTAAGTCTACGTCACTAACAAAAGCCAAGACTGCATATTATCTCTGTCTTAAACCCAGCAGAAGAAAGTGACTATGTTCATTATAATTAGTATGTCAAACTTTCCAATAAATTCTGAGGATACACTTCTATTTTTTCATTCATTCCTTTTGTCATTACACTGACCAAATGTTTATATTTTCATTATATCTTCATAATGTCAGAAATCTGTTAAAATTACAAGATGATTTAAACAGATAATAATAATAAAAATAAAAATAATAATAATAATAATAATAATAATAAGAAGAAGAAGAAGAAGAAGAAGAAGAAGAAGAAGAAACTGTTATTGCTGTTACTGCTATTTTTCTTTATATATTTTATTTTCATTCACTGTAAGTAATGGAAAAGGCAATCAATACCAAAGCATAAGGACTTCAGCTGACATTGTGTGTAGAGGTGGAGAGACTGGATTGGAGTACCAATATACCACACTGGCTGCTCAAGTATTTTTGAAAGATGTGAAATTCTTATTTATTAGGATTTCACAGCCCCCTCTATCACTCTCTTACTTGCTCACTTTCTTGAACACAAGGAGATTTCTCACCAAAAGTGAAGTATATGGGGAGGTCAGACAATCAAGGGGGATGTCATTGTTTTAAAAATCACAAGATCCAATGATATAAAACTGGAGATTGACTTCATATTGCATCAATACCAGCTGCCATAGGTTGATAAAACCTTTTAAAATATATCTGATTTCCTTTTGCTCTGCTTTTATCCCTCTTGTATCTAGTTGGGCTGAGAACAGTCTGAAACAGGTAATATTTTGCTATGAAAAATAGAAGTTGTGAGGACAGAGGTAGCTCAAAACTCAAGCAATGTGCAATTTGGAAGTGAGCATTGCAAAAATGAAGAATATTTGCAGATAACTGTTAAAAACTGGGTGTGGTGTCGCAGCAGGTTTGGCTTTTGCCTGCTGCATGGCAGGTCTGAGGTTTGAGCCCTGCTTGGGGTGCCTTGTGATGGACTAGCATCTTGTCCAGGGTGTATCGGGACAAGCGGTTGTTGATGTTGGTTGTTAAAACACTACAAGGGAAAGCAACCCGAAATAGTCTACAAATACAGTTCCAAATGTAGAGTTTTGGGTGCACACTGGAACAGTGTCCTGAAAACTATGACACTAATTAGATAAGCAGTTATTGAAATTTGTTCAGTAATGTCAACAAATTCAACATGCCAGCAGCTGCAGAGCTGATGGCTCTAATACTTAATAGTGCAAGGGACATTTTTTTTAAAAAAATCATATTTACTTTCAAGAAAAGTAGACCATGAAAATTTGAATTCATCCAATATATTGGTACTTCCATTGCACAGCAAAACTCATCTTTCATCAATTATCATGGAGTATTTCTCATCAGCTGAAGTACCCATCCATAGCCATGGAATTTCACAGATGTGCACTTATTTACCGATACAGAGTGTGACGAAGAGAAAATGAAATCCAACCAAAAAAGAAGAATCACAGGCCTGTTTACAAAAATATCCATATAATTGTGTAATAAATTTCTGAGTATTTATGTTTTAATGAAATATAATGCATTTTACAGGTTTTGGGTGAGGGGTACCTCTGACTGTTTACTGTGATTGCAATATAAACTAAATTAAAACGCAGGAAAATAATGCTACTGCAAAGCAGTTATGTGAGGACAAGGTTAGTGTATGAAAATTTTTTTGTGCTCAGCCTTCCTTAACACAATTAATTAAAATTGCACCACGACAGCTTAATCAATGTACTCCATTAAAAAAAGGAAATGCCTCACTGATAAGAGCGGCATACTTCAGAGAAGACTGAGTCTAACATGCTGTCTTTTTTAAAATTAATTAAATTAATAAATAAATAAAGAAAAAATTTCCTCAAATTGAAATTAAATTGTACCAATATTGCTGAAGAACAAAAAAAACAGTGTGTCCCCCCCCCATATTGTTTGCTATTTCACTATTGTTATTGTTACTGTTATTCTGTGTGACAGACTGGTAGTTTGGCATTCCTTGTGCTGTTCTGCTGGTTACTGCTACTTTCAGCATCGTTATTTTTGAAGAAAAAAAATTACTTGGAGGGTATTTCTAAGACTGTCAAATTCAAGATAGGGAAATGGAAAATACACATTGCTGCCATGTTTCTCTTATGTAAGGTATGGATCATTACTGCTTAGACTGCTGTTTTTTTTTTTGTTTTTTTTTTTTTTAATAATAGTGGAAAGGCAATATTTTAAATTTTTAAGCCAGTCTGAATACAGCGACAAGGAGAAAATGTGGTAATAACTACATAACATCAGTTTCACTCCCCTACACTGCCTAATAGCATCTCCATCTCCCACCTCAGCAAGGTGAGGAAGGAAATAAACTTAACACCAGCCTCTGGGGTAGTTCAGCTACAGGTCCCTAGAGAAAAGCAAAGTAAACAGCCTCCCAATCCTTTGCACGACGGCAACAATGCCATGAATGGACTCAGGGTCGAGAACAAAAACTGAAAGCCACTACAGAAAAGAGGTATCAGGTGATTATTTGTGCTTTATCTGTGTGCCATGAGCTGCGCTGTTCTGTGCTTCAGCAGCACCCCAATAGCAAGAGAAAAGTCCTGCTTAGAGCACTGCACTCTCATTTATCCCACTGTGTAGCAAAAGTGTCAATATGTGTGACACGGGAGAGATGTAGAGTATTTATTAAATGAAAGTGTATGAAGACAGTTCTAATGTTCTAATTACAATGTAAAAAATTCAAAAATTAAAACAGAGAGTGCTAGTGTCATATACATAAATGTTTTATGTTTTCTACTGGGGGTGGGGGGCGCGGTGGCGCAACAGCCTTGGCCGGGTCCGGCCCCTGGTGGGCCTGGGGTTCGAGTCCTGCTTGGGGTGCCCTGCTGTCCAGTCCTAGGTGTGTCTCCTCCCCCTCCAGCTTCGCGCTCTACATTGCCGGGTTAGGCTCCGGTTTGCCGTGACCCCACTCGGGACAAGTAGTTTCAGACAGTATGTGTGTTTTCTACTCTAGTTAATGGTCACATCAACAATAGGCATCCAGCTTTGTTTCTTTGTATCTGGCTCCTAAAGATGATGGGTTTTATACATAGCAACAATAGAGGATTTATTAATTAAGAACCTATAACCAAAATGCCAGGCTATACGCTAGGCTATGCAGAATATTTTGGAGGGAAAAAAAAAAAAAAAAGAAAATGAATGAGTAAGTGAGTAAGTGAGTGAGTGAAAAGCCAACCAACCAGAGGTATATTTAATAGAAAAATGTATTAATTTCAGATGTGGCAGCATTTAATTCTGAAGAATCAAACATTTTAGATGGCTTCCAATAGGAAGTATTATACCAAATTGCATGGCAGTTGTTTTCCATGAGAAATAAGCTGAATTGCATCATGCTTTCACCAGCAGGGCCAAGAAATGCAATTGTATTTAATATTTTATTTATTTTAGGCATCGTTATTTGTTTTACATGAAATCAAAAATAGAAAAAAAAAAAAAAAACTTATTTACAAGGAATTTATGAGTCAACAGACTATGCAAACACATTCTGTAATTGCTTTCTAAAGAGGTTTTTGCAAAAGAACAGCTTGGGAACCTCAGAGCTTTCCCAAAGACTTTCTTTATCAACATTTTAAATCAAATTGTATGTTCCAGCTGTTCCTTAGGGCAGAAAAGTAGATAACATTGCTAACGTTTTTCTGTGAATCTTTCTGATCAGGGTGTCATTAATATGCAAGTGTATTCCTTCATAGGAATTCAACTCTGCTATTTAATCTTTCCAAAACCCCCTCAAAAGATTTTCAGGAAACAGGTTACACCCTAAAAATTAAGAAGGCATCCTACTAACAGAGTATAAAAATACTTTAAGTTGAAAAGAAGACTGGCGTGTGTGAGAACAGTGATTTTTTTTTTTTCTTTCTTTTTTTCAAAATAACTTGAATGGAATCCCAAACTAAAACAAATAAAATAAATACTGTAAATAAAAAATTAAAAATAATTAAAAAATCTTTTTGTTAAAAAAAGAAATAGTCATAGAGACATTGGGTCAAGATATTTGGGTGTCTTGCACAATGTGGACAGCCAGTGTTATTGTACAGTAGATGAGATGGAGCCATTTTCTTTAAACATTATGACCAAACACCAGAACTCAGAAATTACATGGTTCATGGAACAGTTGTCATAAGTCTAGTTTGTTTAAGTCACATATGTTGTAAGTCAAGGGCTTACTGTACTGTAAATGAATATATACTTAAATTAGGCACTCTGAAAATCAGGCTCCATAAATCATGTTTTAATTTTATATTTTATAATCTGAAATAAAGTTTTCTTTCACAATCCATGAAGAGCTGAACCTTTTCTATTTAAATGCTTAAACCCATTGGTACTCAGTGGGTTACATAATTTCTGGTAATGCTACAGTTAACAAATGTACTCCATTAAGTATAAAATGTAGTTATGACAAAAACTATTCTAACAGGTGCATTGTTTCCAAAAATTTCTGCAGTATAAGTCGCGAAGCAAATCCAAACGTTATTAATGCACATGTGGTCCTTTTAAAAAAAAATGTGCTAAATATATATAAAAGCTTAGTATACACAGTGTAGTAGAAGGTTCCCATGGTAAAATCCTACAGTAGTACAGCATGAATTACCTAATGTTAGAAGCTTCCACGACAGAATATTTGAACTACAGTCTTACTTTAACCCCCTGCATATGAGGTGGAATACATTTAAATACATTTCAAAGGTTTTCATGTATTGCCAGTGGCAATAAAAGTAAACACCACACTGAACAGTAAATTCTAAATTAAAAAATAAATAAAATAATTTAGGATTCAGTGCTGACAGTAGAGTTGCCTGTTCCACATTATTAATTTTATACATATGGATCAAAACCCAGGGTTTTTCAGTAATCCTCTGGAGTTGGAATACTAGGGTCGGGTTCAGAAGTAATAAGGGGTCAGAATCTAAGCCTTCTGTTTGTGTCTCCAATTTGTTGCCTTTCATCACATCTATAATGCAAAGTTGTTAAAGCCCTGATAATTTAGTTCCACTGTATACAAGCTATATAGAGGAATGTCAATAAATACAACTTGAATTTGAACTTGAACTTGATAAGTATCAAATGCTCTTGTAAAATCAAAATTCACAAATCTAAATTTAGTGTTTCATCTGCCAGAAGAGTTAAACCAATAAGAAATTACTTCTTAATTTTTTAAAAATAAAATATTTTAAGTATATTGCTTTTGTGCAATTGGAGAAGTTATTTTGATTATCTGGCATTACCTTGTTAACTCATTGTGATTGTTAATTGTTAAATTGTAGCCACAAGGCACATGTAAAGCTATTTTTCCCACTGGTGGTGGTGTAAAAATGGCAACCAAGGAATAATGTGATAATGATGTATGGCTTGGTGTTAAGTTAGAAATTGATTTGGAGAGGAAGCACTGCATAAGATTCCATCTAGGCTGGCTATTAGCGGAAGCTGTTTTTAAACCTTGTTTATATCACTTGGGAAATTTATTTTCATCCCTTTTTTTTTTCTCCAGCTCCGCAGTGCTTTCCTCTTCATAGACCCAAATTTGTTCTCTTGAGACAACAAATGGGCTCATATCCAAGAATGGTTCTTAAGGAAACTCTTGAGGGAATTCAGTAAATGTTTCTCAATTACTACTCAGGTTATAGTATTCCCAGTATTTAAATGAGTTCAGATGAAGGCGCTTATTTGTCAGTGGTACTTTAGCAATCAGTTATATTTTGTCCCAGATGCCGCATACCTGTGTATTATGACGATGATGATGATATTGTGATGTCTTAAGTTAGGAAGTTAGGAAATAATTATGATATAATAATAGTAAGTTAGGAAAAGGACAAGAAAAACACAAAAAGATAATCTAATTTTCTGTACATGTTTCACAGTTCTTTAAATTACAAAGAATATGGTACATTTTCATAATAAACAAATAAACAAACTAGAAAGCTTTTTTTTTTTCCCCCCTTTGGAAAAATCATAGTCATTCATAGTCCTAAACTTTTCGTATAATCATCTGCTATTTGTAAAAGTTACCAAACGCCCTTATATTACATCTTTGTGTAAGAAAATGGTTAAATAATTTTACAAAGAAAGCGTAAAAATGTTCAGAACCATATATGAAATGCTTAGTTTAGAGAGAGAGCTACAAAGAGAGTGATAACTCGTGTTATATATCATTCAGCATATCTACTTTATATCAATCAAAGATAATCAGACACCATGTATTCTCTTCAGCATTATGGAGATAATAAAAGCTGATCAGTTTAAGCACCCTTGAGCAAGGTACTTAGCGTGAATTGCTCCAGTAAAAACTCCATCTGTACAAATGGGTGATGTACTGTAAGTTGCTTTGGACCATCATCATCCAAGCAACAAATGAATAATAATTTTGATTTCACATTGCATTTCATTGGAATCCAAGATTTTAATGCAGTGTTTTGCGAAAGGACTTATGGGAACAATCAAATGGTAAAATGGATGGTCTGTTACCGACAGTAGTCTTATCTGCTTTTCTGTGTGTTTGGGCTGTCATGAGCGGCTGCATTTCCCCACTGATGTCGTTAATAATCTGCCATTCAAACACTCTGGTGGAGTTATTCTAGAAGCTGTCACTCATGCAAAGGAGCATTCTGCAGCAGCTAACCCTTCCTGGAGCATTTCAATTGGCAATTTCAGCTCTTTAAATTATAATGACACCATCCTATGTCTTACACCGAAAGTATAATTGTTTGGGGAAAAAAAAGCAATGAAAGTGGACCAGAAAACACTCACAGGAAAACCTTACCACCCAAATCAAAGCCTTTGTGTGTTCCCCCTCTCTTTAGCACGTACTGTTGTTACAGATTAGCCAGACTAAAAAGATGCTAAATTAAAAATCAAAAATCAATTTTTTTTACAAATAATGTATAATTACAGCTATAAGAACAACAAAATTGTGCATGATGACTTCACATATGATTCTGAAAATCAGAAAGGACCTCCCAGAAACAATCTCAGAGAAAGGTATGCGCCCTCCCTGTGCAGTGTGCGTAATTCGTGATGCCGCAAAGAACAACAGGCTGCTATTGAATCGTATTGTTCTCTAAGGTCCGTTGCTAATGAGCAGGCAGCTGGCACGGCGACTGGCTGCTGAAACCTGCAGTAAAATGTCACAGTTCTGTAGCTGTCTCAAGCTCTCCAGTGCTCTTGCTATTCCTGCGACAAGGTGACATGTCCATTGGATGAACACATGGGGAGGAACGGTCACCTGTAACCCCCACCTCACCAGCGTAACCTCCCTGGCTTACTGTACCCAGCCAGCTGTTAATGGCCACTAATTGCAGTCAATGTGACATAAAATTGAACCAGAGGCTCTTAATCTACACCTGCACATCTGTCTCCTGCCCAGCGGCACAGACATGGGGATGGTTTTAAAAGCAGAAACAAGTCAGTGCATCTGCTCTGCTTACCTCTGTTTACCTCAATACATAATTTCTCTGTTTCAGTCTACAGGAAAGATTCTGTTTAGAGGTTTTACATACAGACTCAGTTGAGGATCCATCAGCAAATGTGCAGTTCAGTATCTTATGCTCTTATTATATGTAATTCTGAAGTTCCATCTGATAAATGTGTTATTGAGGGATGGAACCAACTCATAGTTTCAAATCATAATGTACACTTTAGCCAGTCTCTGCTTAACGGACACACAATGAATGACTGCAAATTCAATCCTCCTCTTATCATAACCTCTGACTGCCAAGGTCTGGCAATACATTTTTGTCCCATTCACAAAATGATAATGTTAATCAAAAGATTTTCTTGTTTTATTTGTGCATCACATTCGACCTAAACTAGAAACATTTAAAATAATTCCTACGTGCCAAAGCATTTTTATTTCTGTCACCGTTCTGCTTGGCACCATGATCCTAAATTGAACTTGTGCTTATCAATAGTGAGTGAATGAGTAACTGACTGATTGAATGAGTGAAGGAGTGACAGTCTTGCTGCACTGATGGTCTGTGATGTGTTTTGAAAACATCAGAGCAGAGGGAAAAGGCATTATGACCAGTGGGTAAAGTTAAGTCTGAACCGCCAGTGTGCCTAAGTGTCACTGATGAACGTGCAACAATGTGCAACTCACTAAAAACACCATGCAGCATTGCCAAAGTCCATCTAAACGAATATAAAAGGACCAACAGGGTATTAAATCAAATTTTTCTTTGAAGGAAAAGGTAATGTTGTTCATTCAGACGTGGGCTGTTTCTGTCTCTGAACAGGGAATCACACTCTGTCAGCCTACAGAGTGCCATGATACAAAGGGGTCTATTAAAGCTACTACTCTGCTGCTTTCCAAGGGTGTTGTGTTATAGTAGGATGTGTAGAAGCACAAGGAAATTTATCTGAGAAATATATAGAGTAGAACTGAGAATTTCCCAAGAACAGCAAATACTTTTCCTGACAAACAAATGCATCCACAAGGATTTTTTTTTTTTTGACTGTGACAGTGTTCAAAGGCGCTGAACCATAAACCTAAAAGAATAGGCTCATTTTCAATCCTGATAACAAAGGTGATTATAAAAAATTCTAGATACCGATCTATGCTGTGAAAGAAGTACCCAATAAGTGCATAAAAAAATACATTTAATTACATGGAATGATTCCAAACACACACACACTATGAACTACAAAGCTTAATCCCAAAAAAGTCCCGCACCTATATACGCATATAATTATTCACATCAGGTGCACACACAAACATATATATTTTATATATAGAGACTCTCTCCTGCTCTCTCTTTCTCTCTGTGTGTATATATAGAGTATATATAGAGTTTCTGTCTTTGGAACAATTATTGTTGCAAAGGATTAAAATTTGAATAATAAAAAATACAGCATTTTTTATCCAAAAGGTTAAAAATTTTAAATTTGCGAATTTAAATTTTTAAAAAAAGAACATTATTTGAAGACTGTAAATATAACAGCCTTGAAGCTTACATTCATGCTTTACAACATCCCCATTCAAAAATGAATTATTTTACATATATTTTGAATAAATTGTGCTCAGTACTTTCTTCTATTATTTTGGCACAAGAAGGCACAAAAGTTATGAAAGATACAAAAGAAGTCACATTGGTTTGTGGCATTGTGTTAAAGAAAGAGTCATAGAGTTCTGAGGAATATAAAAGCTAAATTCTTTTCTTGCACAAAAGGATTATGTGCATAGAAAAGTAGAGGATTATATAGTATGAATACTAATAGCAAAGTTTACAAAACATTTCTGTTTGGTTTGTCACAGCCTATTCATCTTAAAAAGCAACTGGATATCGTGACTTATAGTATGTCTTATTTGTTGTGTGTGGCATAGGGACAGCTGCAATTTCAACAAACATGTTCCATCCCAGAGATGATTAACAGAATTTTTGTATCTGTATAAAACACATGAATGGTTAAAGGAAACTTACCTGCTCAAAATATGTGAAGACAGCCAATTCAGCACCGGAAAAGAAGTAAAAAAGTATGTTACAATCACATCTGCATTTACGTTCATTCATTTAGCAAACACTTTTCTCCAAAACAACGTACATTTCCTAGAACAAGACAAAAAGTGCATTACTTAAGACTTATATGTTCACTCAGGCATTGCACCTTGTAATGTAATTCAATCTGCCTTGGTTATTTATTTTATCACCTTTACAAAACACAAAGATAAACAATGTATTTCTACTACAGTTACTAATGATGAATTTATGTTGTTTTTCAATAATAAATTAGTGAATATCCGCAAATCCATAGTGCCTTCTAGTTCGGTTTTAGCAAACATAAGCGCTTCTGACGATGATATTAGTTGTCCGCACTATCTCAGTAACTTTGACGTAATAACTGTAGAAGAAATTACCGTGCTAATTCACTCTATGAAAAGTACTACTTGTCCTTTAGACCCAATCCCCACTAAATTACTGAAAGCTGCAGTTTCCGTGCTTACAGAACCTATTGTTAATATTGTTAATACGTCGTTACTAAATGGATGTGTTCCAAAAGCCCTTAAAATCACCGTTATTAGACCCCTACTAAAGAAATCGGATCTGGACTGTAATAACCCATGTAATCATAGACCGATCTCCAATTTACCGTTTTTATCCAAAATTCTAGAAAAAAGTCATAGAGTCCCAAATTGTGAAATATCTTAATCACCATAATATATTTGAAAAATTTCAGTCACAGCACTGAAACGGCACTTACACGTGTTGTTAATGATATTCTCATTTTTTCTGATGCTGGTCAGATCTCTATTCTTATGTTACTTGACTTGAGTGCTGCGTTTGATACTGGTGACCATAGATAGTATCCTACTGAGTAGACTTGGAAACCTGGTTGGACTAAGAGGTACAGTTCTGAAGTGGTTTGAATCGTATTTAGCAAACCATGAACAATTTGTATTGAACTCCGACGACAGCACCCCGTCCATCTCTACTATGGTTCAGTATGGTGTGCCGCAGGGCTCCGTGTTGGGTCCATTACTTTTCTCACTTTATATGTTACCACTGGGTGATATTATTCGCAAGCACAATGTTAATTTCCATTCATATGCTGATGACACACAGCTTTATGTATCGTTCAAGCCTGATGATCCATCACATGTGGTGTCGTTAACTAATTGTTTTACCAGTATAAAATTATGGATGAGTAATAATTTTTTATCTCTAAATGCCAGTAAAACAGAGGTACTTGTGGTGGGTGGTGATGCTAAAACTCTCGACTCAATCACATCAATTTTTACAACAAATGATATTACCTTCAAGCGTAGCAATTGTGTCAAGGATTTGGGTGTCCTACTGGATGGAAAGCTGTCATTTGTATCGCATGTAAATGCTTTGACTAAGTCATGCTTCCTTCAATTAAGAAGCATACCTAAAATGCAGCGATTCCTTTGTAGACGGCATTCTGAGAAACTGGTTCATGCTTTTGTTTCCAGCAGGCTGGATTACTGTAATGCTTTACTGTCGGGTTGTCCGTACCAGACTATATCCAGGCTACAGTTGGTACAAAATGCTGCTGCGAGAATTGTTACCAGAACTAGGAAGTATGACCATATAACACCGGTACTTAAACCCTTGCATTGGCTCCCGGTCTCCTATAGAGTTGATTATAAAATCCTACTTTTGACCTATAAGGCAATACATGGCATTGCTCCGGCTTACCTTTGTGAGGTTATTAATCTTTAAATCCCAGGACGATATCTCCGTTCATTAGATGCAGGTTACCTTAAAGTACCTGTGATCAATAAGACCTCAGTAGGAGGTCGCGCCTTTAGTTATAGAGCACCTAAACTGTGGAACAGTCTACCAGTTACTGTCAGAAATGCCCCGTCTGTTTCTGTTTTTTGAAATCCGGAATTAGGACTTATATGTTCGCTCAGGTATTCCACCTCGTAATGTAATTCAACCTGCCTTGGTTATTTATTTTATCACCTTTATAAAAATGCATTTTAAATTTACTTAAGTAAGAAATTACTAACTCTGTCCTATCTTCTTGTTGAGCACTACCTCGCTACATAAGACCTGAGGAGGCTGGCCTGTGGTGACAGACGAATCCCATGCTGACAGAGGATGATGTCCATCTGCCGTGACGATCGAGACATTCCATGCCGAGTCGGGGATCCAAGATGCCATTTACCAACATTATAATTTCTTGTTAAACACTGGCTTACAAATTGTTATTTTCTAGAATGCCCAGGAGGGGTGGGCTACCACTGGCCCGTGGACCCCGAGAGGTTTTTTTCTCCCTCAACTTTCAGTTGGGAGTTTTTGTTCCTCTCCTCGGTGGCCAGTAGGTATATTTATAGCTCTATAATAAGTTCTTCATTATGGTAGCCATTAGTTGACCGTCTTCTTTGTTTGTATCTGATTTTCTTGCCTTATGTCTGTGTTAAAGCGCTCTGTGTCACTGTGTGAGAAGAGCACTCTATAAAAAAATAAAATAATAATAATAATAATAATAATAATAATAAATACAACAACAGAAGCGGAGAATAACTATATTATGAAACACAGTAATGTCACTGGAAATTATTTCCAGCCTCCAGTAAATGCTATGTTATGAAAGATATTATCTATGATGAAAACTAGTCATGTGGCAGAAAAGTATCAATTATGCACAACAATAGATGATCAAAATTACTCTACTGTATTGCATGACCAAACTCTACTGAGATCTAACATGGTGTAATGTCATGTGAAACACACCCATCATTCACACAGCTGCATCCCATTCAATGAAAAATTTGTCAAACAGCTTGTGAAAATATAGAGCCCTTCCCTTAAAATGAGTTCATTACTTCAGTACAATACAATTTTTGTCTTTTATGCAGTTATTGCACTCCATAACTGTGCTTCGCATAACCCTGACAAAAATGATTCATTTAAATTGCACTTTTCTCCAAAGCAACTTACAATATTAAGCTACCTACATTTTTAGAGCTGGGTAACTTCCTCACTCAACGGCACTACAGCAGTAGGTGAGATCTGAACTAACACCCTTCAGCTTCAGAAAGGCAGCAACTCTAAGCAGTACATTACCAGCTGCTGACAGCTGCTGATGGCAGCTCATAATGTAGTGGCTGAAGCTGCTGCCTCGGGACATGAAGGATCCAGCTTGGAATCCACCCTCCAGAAGTGGTACCCTACAGTAAAGCACTTACCTAGAAACCTACAGGCAAATCATTCTAAGTTACTTTGGAGAGAAGTGTCACGCTAAATGAAATAAAAAGTACAGTAATCCATACTATTTCCCTTCTTAACAGCCACAATCCTGCAGTTTGGCTGTGCTATTGCACTGCAGCTACCAGCTGGTTTCGTTTATATTACATTTATTTATTTCGCATACGTTTTTCTCCAAAGCGACTTCCAATGGACACCATGTAATGTTATCAGCCCACACACCTTATTCACCAAGGTGACTTACACTGCTAGAGACACTACTTACAATTGGTCACTCATCCATACATCACTGTAGTGTAATGCAATCTGTAGTGCAATCTAATCCTTACATTACTCATACATCACATACATCACTCATTCATACATCAGTAAGTTTCAATAAGAATTAATGGAAATTATCTGTAACTCTGTTTTAAAATTTCACTTTGACACCATTGTACTCAGAAGAAATCGCAGTACCATTGATCTGAAGTAAGGGTTACTTCCACATACACAAAAATCTCAAGTGAATATTTATTCAGTAGATGTCAAAAGATTCAAAACAGAAAATAATCCTACTGCATACGTAGATCCTTCTGTTGCAGGTACAGAAGCAATGCATAGGAAACAATACTTTAAGGTGACGGGAAAAGATTTAAAACAAATGACTAACCTCTCTGGGTATGGTGTCAAAAAATTTTATATTTCAGTCAACTCTGTTTGTCATTGACATCAGATGCAGACTGACGCTTCAAGAGATATCGTATCTTCATATCACTCTACCTTAACATGCCTGTTTCTATACTAAAAATAGCTGTCTTGGGAGTTAAATTCTGTTTCTTTAAATGACTATATTATTTAAAAATAATGTCTGCTTCATCTCCCTCATCATTTATTACTGGTAAAGCAGCATATATATCATCCAGTGTGAATATTGTAACAGCAGTTTCATAATTATTATTATTTTTTATCAGTTTATTTTTAATATTTGTCATGTGTGGCACATGTCAAGCTTTTCAGCAAAAATATGCATAATGCAGATTTATTCTATAATGCAATTACCAGTTTAGCCTACAAGGCAGTTGCTGCATCCCAGAAACTGATTCCAAAGAGACAGAAGATGCTTTAAAATCTGGCCCCGTAATAAAACATGTGAGAGGCATCTCAGTTTAGCCATCATCAGTTGTTGAAAAACTGTTTGCATCATTTGAATAGGATACAGTGGAATTTTTGAGCCACATTGCAGAAAGTTTTGTTTTCCTGTCTTTGTAGTGGTACATTGTTCTCAGCTTACTGAGGTATGTAGCATTGCAGTTGTAAAAACTAGACAATCTGCCACACCCACATAATCTTGAACAACAAATTAGAAGAACTAATTTCAACTGCCATTGTGTCAGTTCCATTCTCTCAGCCCTTATTAGCGCATCTCTGTCTTTGTCAGTATGGTGTTCTTGTTAGTTAACGTATGTCAGGAAATGGACACTAAAGGCTTTTTCTAAATCAGCAGATGTAATAAACAATATACCAGCCATAGTAGGAAAAATAAATCCCACACACTTCAAGAGACACAATCATTTAAATTGCAAGAAAAAAAAAAAAAACTTGACAATCTGCCACACCCACACACAGACACTCACATGTGTGTTTGGTTCTGTACATGTCAATTTCATCTTTCTCTTCTTTGTCAAAACTCAGTGTACGACTTGCCAAACCATATGGTAAGACACTCGTTCTGTTTAGAAGAACTGTCACACACCATCATTCCCATCCTTGTTTGTTGAAAGCATATAATGTGTAGACAAATTTAGGCAGGCCTATCTACTATCTATCTATCTTGTTGGTTAACCTGGGAAATGTTCTCATTCTCTGGTGACCGATCATTGCATCACCCATGGGTATCCGCAAAAATTGTTAATATACACCGATCAGCCATAACATTAAAACCACTGACAGGTGAAGTGAATAACATCGATTATCTCATTACACTAGCATCTGTCAAGGAGTACGATATATTAGGCAGCAAGTAAACAGTCAGTTCTTGAGTTTGATGTGTTGAAAGCAGGAAAAACGGGCAAGTGTAAGGATCTGAACAACTTTGAGAAGGGCCAAGTTGTGATGGCTAATCAAATGGGTCAGAGAATTTCCAGAACGACAGGTCTTGTGGGGTGTTCCCAGTATGCAGTGGTTATTGCCTACTATAAGTGGTCCAAGGAAGAGCAACTGGTGAACCCGCGACATGGTCATGGGTGTCCAAGACTCACTGATGCACGTGGGGAGCGAAGGTTAGCCTGTCTGGTCCGATCCCACAGAAGAGGTACTGTAGCACAAATTGCTGAAAACCTTAATGCTGGCCATGATAAAAAGGTTATCAGAACACACACTGCATCACAGCTTGCTGCATATGGAACCGCGTAGCCACAGACTGGTCAGAGTGCCCATGCTGAGCCCTGTCCACCAACAAAAGCGCCTACAATGAGCTTGTGAGCATCGGAACTGGATGATGGAGCAATGGAAGAAGGTGGCCTAGTCTGATGAATGACGTTTTCTTTTAGACCACGTGGAACCTAAAGATTGCAGACCACGTACCCCCCTTCATGGCAACGGTATTCTCTGATGGCAGTGACTCTGCCACTCTGCAAAAATTGTTCAGGAATGGTTTGAGGAACATGACAAAAAGTTCAAGGTGTTGACTTGGCCTCCAAATTCCCCAGATCTCAATCGATTGAGCATCTGTGGGATGTGCTGGAAAGACAAGTCCGATCCATGGAGCCCCCACCTCACAACTTACAGGACTTAAAGGATCTGCTGCTAACGTCTTGGTGCCAGATACCACAGGACACCTTCAGAGGTCTTGTGGAGTGGAGTCCATGTCTCGACCGGGTAGAGCTGTTTTGGTGGCACGAGGGGGACCTACACAATATTAGGCAGGTGGTTTCCATGTTTTGGCTGATTGGTGTATTTATAACTGTCACATTCTCACCTCACAAGACCTTTCTGAGAAAAGGCCTTTATTGGTAGTCCTTCTGAAACACTGTGACAAAGAACAATCTCAAGACCACTAGTATAAAAAAGATTTATTCCTTTATGCTGAAAGGGACAATTTTTCCCCTCCTTGTTTTTCAGAAGAATTGACACTATGCAAGTTCCACTGGCATTTCCCCTGTGCCAAATTGCCTCTCTGCCTGATAAGTAGTACCTGTGGTGCCAAATCCCCAGTTAACATTGCTCAAGAAAATTGTAATCAGCTATGCATAAAATGCTTTGAAACCGCTTGCCCAAAATAATTTTTGTTACTAAACTGTGTGTATAAATGGAATGTTGTATTTTATGCTCTGACTATATTCTCTCTAATTGGTAAAGAAACTTAAAGACTTGACTTCATGTCAAAACATACAGCTGTATCTTATCTTTGAGAAGATATTATGGAAAATAAAAGACTGTTGCAATTCCTTCAGTTTTCTGCCCTTCACTCCAAGCGCAAGCCAGGCATACGAGAGCATTGACAGCTTTATATTTGAAACATCTGATTATACTCATTGTGGGACGCAGCCCAGGAACCACCGCAGGGTAAAGAAAGAGCCCCACAAAATGTTTGTTTCATTAATGCCCATCTTGCTTCATTAGTCACTGGCCTGCTGCCAATGAGATCCCACACCAGCAGTGTCTGCAATGATGGATGCAAATCGTTGCAACAGTCAACTGCTGTGGACATGTCCGTGTCAGTCTGAGAACTGCCTCACATCTCCACACCCGCACCAGGGAGTCTCAGAAGGAGATCTATCCGATAATCAATTATGGAACTTATGTGTCGCAGCGCTTAATTACCTCTCATGTTCCTGGAACCATCTGGCAACCCCACCATCTCCCTCCCTGGTGATTGATATCCCTTTGTGACCGAACTCCCCAGTTCCAAGAACTCTGGTAAAGTGTTCCATCCCTTACAGGAGAAATATTTCATTTTCATTGCAAATTTACAGGACTTCCTCCCCTCTTGTCTACTTCATTGCCTTCATCTCAAGATAATAAAATGACCCAAAACATCCATCTATAAAAAACATATCTTCTGATTAATGAGACTTTTGTTGTGTTTAGGGGATGAAGAAGTTGGAATGTACGTATATGTAAGGAAATATATGTGTTGTCTAATCTGCTTTGCGTCTCACTAAGTCATAGTATGCTCTTGACTCTGTAGCTGTTATGTCCATTCCCCTTCAGGGGGTCTACGTTATCTGTCAACTGTTTTGCGGCATAAAATAAAGACTGTCACAAGGATTTCCAATCAGTTGTAGAATCATAGAACCAGGAGTGCTAGAACATTAGTGTACACACTGCCTACTTAGCTGATACTTTCCTTGAAAGTAACTTACAATTATTTACCCACTGACACAACTGCATAACTTAACAGGTGCAATTTAGGGTTAGTACCTTTGGTAGAACAGCTGGAGGAGTGATTCAAACCTGCAGCCTACTGGTCCACAGGCAGCAGCTTCAACCACTATGCTACCAGCAGCCCCTGCCTGAGGGATTGTTTCATATAACCTTAAGCTAACCAATCATGAAACACCCAGTTAGTATATAATATTTTCCTTGCAAGAAGAGAGCCTCAGTTGCCCCCAGAATCCTGAGACCTGCTCTCTGATCAGTAGCTGGCAACCCAAAGAAATTCTCAGTGTTCTGCAACCAGAGTTATAAGGATACTTCTCACTTCTTCTACACCAATATTGCCATGCTTTTCCCAGGCACCGTGCACAGCAAGATTATATATGAATCAAACGTTAAACACATACACATTTATGCTCGGTTTAATTCTTGGATGATGGATTTTCCGAAGGATGTAAAATAATTTCATTAACACACGCGATCAGATGTCTTTCAGAAGTAGACAAAGAGAAACTAACACTATCACTTTTTTTTCCCGAACTTGATTTTCCCAAAAGTATAAGTTACCTAAAAAGATGGGTATATGCGTTCTTTTGAGCTAGCAACTTCATCAAGCAATGAATAAATAAGATGAATTAATTAATCATTCAAATTGTATTCAACATGGGTTTATTAAATATCTTGGTAGTTTTACAGATAAACATCAGTATATTTCAGACATTGTAGATTAAACTATGTGGTTACTTGGGGTGAGTAATATTTCCATTTCTCATAAAAATAACACATTATGGGGAGAACATTTTTTCTAGCAAATTCTTTTGTGTAATCATTTTGTTAATATTTTTGTATGAAAGTAATAAGGCACTTTGGACCATTTCATGTGGTACCTTATATAACTGGGCCCAGCCTTGTCATTCTTTGCTCATACCTCATAATGCTTTCAACAAAGCTGACATGTGCGAGCAGAAATGCGTTACTGCTGTACATCACACAGGTACCATTTAAAACTTTAATCATGATGTCCCCTTCTTTGGTGTGAACTCCAAAAATGCAGAAGACTAGATGGAACATGAGAGCCAGTATCTCAACAAGTAAGCCACTTCAGATCCTAGCATTAGTTTCAGTTTAAGAGCAAACTTTTCCATTTGAGGGGGGAAAAAGTTATGCTGTCTGCAAACAAGTGTCTCAATACATGTACGTTTATTCATTTAGCCGATACTTTCCTCCAGAACAACTTACAACTATTTCCCCATTTATACCGGTGAGCAGTTCTTACAAGTGCAATTTACAGCAAGTGTCATGCACAATGGCACAACGGCAGTAGATGGGATTAAAGTCTGCGACTTTCAGATCCAAAGGCAGCAGCTCTAACCACTATATTACCAGACTTCTTGTCAAGCACACAAGTGCAAGAGACAGGAGGTAAGACCCAAGTGCGGGATCTTTTAAAAGAATCATGGTCTAGGACAGGAGCGGGTCAAGGAATCGAGGCACAATGTTGTTCTGGGAAGAAGATCTGATTTCGAAGTACAAAGCGAAGGTCATAGATGAGGGAGTCAGGATGTGGGGAAGAGTAGTCATGGCTGGGGAAACGAGGCAAAAACACAGGGCTAGGGACAAGCAAGGGGAAATGGCTGGGAGCGAGCACAGAGGGGATGGGTGTCTCAGTGACATTCCACAACCTAGGAGTGGTGGTGTGGCACCCTTTATACTCTGCCTTGCTGATTGTTGCAAGGTGCTAGTGTTTGGGGTGTGGTTGGGACGAGACACTTCTGTTAAAATACTGAGCAAGCTTGCTATTTGTGTTTTTTTTTTCCAACGTAAAAATTAATTAAAACAAATAATTAAAAGTGTAGGTAGGTGACAAACCATAAACAGATGTTGGAATGGAAGATGAAACAAATGTTGGATGGCACAGCGGCACAGCCAGTAGTGCTGCTGTCTCACAGCCCCTGGGTGGTGTGAGAGGATGTGGGTTTGATCCCTGTTCAGTCTGTGTGGAGTCTGAATGTTTTCCGTGTGTCTGCGTGGGTTTTGTCCGGGTGCTCTGGTTTCCTCCCACAGTCCGAAGACCTGCTGTTCAGGTTCCCCCATAGTGTGTGAGTGACACAGGGAGTGTGTTTCATTGATGAATGGATGAGTGACCGAGTGTAAGTAGCGTATCTAGCAGTGTAAGTCAGCTTGGTGAATAAGGTGTGTGGGCTGATAACACTACATAGAGTTGACTGGAAGTTGCTTTGGAGAAAAACATCTGCTAAATAAATAAATGTAAATGTAGGAAGAGGATCAAATATGAACAAGCAGAAGAAAAAGGAAGATGCAGTGAGGAGAAGAGGATGGAGTATGAAGATACAGTGGAGAAAGGCTCAAGCAGGAAGGCACAAGAGACAGTGGATCAAACAGGAAAACAATGGACAGATAGCCAAATAGGTAAAATCAGTAGATTAAGCATGGGCCAGGAAGAAGCATCTATCAGATGGAAGAAGTGGGCAGAGGATCAAACAGAAAAAACACAGCAGATAGAAGAAAAAAAAAAAAAAAAAACCTTTTTTTTTCTATAAAGTTTATTCAGTGTGTTTTTTTTAGTATTTGCTTAACCATTTTTTATGTAAGACAGATTTTTTTTATAATTGTAGCATGCATCACTGCATCAAGCAAAGAAAACTGAATCACCAGAATGCCTTTGTAAAGACACACAAGACAAAAATGATTAAAAACATGCTTGTGCTGGGGGATTCAGTGTGTACTGCATTTCACTTTACGCCAACTCTTTATTATCCTACAAAACTATTTATTGTCATATGTCTCTACACCAGGTTTTCACAAGTAACTCTGGAAAGACATTTTCTCTGAAACCTTCCAAACTGTGGCCCTCAAAACCATGGTTACCCACTCCTGGAGTAATCACCAACCTTGTGTGAACTGATTGCCAGCAGCTGAGTTAAAACCAAAGCAGCACCACCGCTACCCGGGCGTGCAGTATGCAATTCATTTGGCCTTAAGGTTAACCAAAATACACTGAAAACACTAATGCAACTTTTTCCATGTTTACATATTTTTAGCATGCATGTGGAGTATTCCTAATATTATTTTATTAGTGTTTAAAGCACTGGGTTTTCCTCCTGAATCCCTCCATTCTTAGTAACCATTTATCCAATTACGGTTGCAATGATCCAGAGCCAGTCCCAGTAAGCTTTAGGAAGAGCGTATGATGCAGCATGTCAGGGATGGAATGACACTTTATCGCAGGCCTCAGCTGAATTGCTGCATTAACATAATAGTCAGGCCCTGTGGTAAAATGGGCAGTACTTTCTGTCCACCACAGGGATTTTACTGCATTTTTGACTCTTGCCTACACAGCTTTTTGAGATCTTGTCCTTTGGTGCCTCGGAGGACAAAAGAAAGTCATGCACACTGGGCACCGTTAGCCTCTGCAAAGACTGGGGATATCTTAAAATGCATTTTTAAAAGCATTTTAAATGCAGTTTAGATAAACACTTTTACTCAAAGGTTACAAGTGGGAGTAAACAAAGGTGTGTTTCATCAACAGAGAGATGCGTGACAAAGTACAGTCAATTAGTCCAATGTCGCATTTTTTACAAGCATTAATTACACCAGTAGCTGCATATAAAACTGATAGTTATCACTGGGAGCTGCCATTTCTCACCATGACCTATGAGATGCAGCTAAAAGCTATGATATAACATGACTTAATCCCATTCCCTTATTACCAGGGCAAGGAAGGATCAACAGGTTTATCACAATGGACTTCATGCCATACTAATTAGAGGTTCAGTACCAAGGACAGCTATGCTCCCACAGGACGAGCCAGAGGTTCAGCACCAAGGCCAGCACAGTTGAAAGCCAAAAAAGGAGCAACACCTGGATTTCAATACAGCAGCAGTCGTCACCAGTCATGCTTATCAGCTTGTTATAAATATATACCCACTTTCTCTGTTTTCATGGGGTACTGGAAGTGATACCCTGCCTCAAAAAAAAAAAAAAAAAAAAAAAAAAGAAACGGAATATTTTAAAAGAAAACCGGCCAATGTTTTCCCAGATCTTCTTGAGTAGTTCCCAGAGATGTAGGACACATATGGGTTGCTTTGCTTTCACTCTTTTCTTCAAATCATCCTGTACAAGTAGGTTGCCAGGGGGACTCAGATTTTTTACCAGTACTGTGAATATACACAAATAGTCCTTGAACAGAGAATACATTTCACATACATCTGCCCATTCCGTTTATGAAGAGATTTTGAAAAGAAATTTTTCTTGTTAGTACAGTTTTAAAAATCACATACATTTATTCATATAAAGGTAAATTTAATTTTTGAACCATAACCTGTTCAACCTCTTAATCCCCATATTATTTTCTAATATTGAATTTTCTATTTTAAATCAAAGAATATTCTAAATTGCACAGAAAAAGGAAGGTTGAAATGTTAAGAGAAGGACATTCCATACTGTTGAACATCACACGTTCGAAATAAAACCTGCCCCCCGTGTTCTGCATGACCTTCCACTGATATTTACAAAACGTCTGTGAAAAGCAGTCTGAACCTGTAAACTATTAACCAGCAAGTTGTCTCATTTTCTGGGCAGTGTACCTTCACCACCTTTCCACAGTCCTGGGTGGTTCCTCTCCTTATTCTTTTGAGTGAACCGAAGGAGCCACCTCTCTCAGTGCAATGACAACTCTCTGCTGTTTATCTTATCGGATCTTTAATATGGATTGTGTGCTTGCCCCCGAGGTGCATTACACGCCGGACTCGTTCAGGCGTTCAGCCTGACATTTACACATGAGGAGCTTAGCGGGCAGATGCTGCCAACGTCACAGAATGCACTTAGCGAGAGAAGGAATGAGCTGCCCTTGAGAATGCCGTCATCCCATCCGCAATCAATAGATCTACAACAGATCCACAAGGCATGTGCCATGTATCTTCAAAACAGCCAGAAATTTCCAAACTCTATTTATACATGCTTAAGAATGTATGTTTATATGTTGACAAAACATAATAAAACCAACATTTCTCTGAGTAGGTACTGCTACCATTTTAAAGCAGGGTGGGGAGTCTTTCCTTCTTTGCTTACTGACCTGTCGTTTCAGAGGCTACTTGTGACATGTCTTTCTATGGGTTTCTTGCATTATGGTCTTAAGGTCTATGAGGAAAGCTATATGCTATGTAATATACCTGCATATAAACAGCACAAGACACGTTTATGTGAGTACATACATAAAAATATACATATATACATATATAACCTTTACATACATAACTTACAATGTTCATTTGTATAACAAGCTGTTCTTGTATTCTAATGTACCCAGCACAGTATTCTTCTTGTATCAATTCAGGATTAGTGTCTTGTTGAGGAGCAGAAGGAGTGATTGGAAATAAGCTTGTAAAGCAATGATCCAAACCACTACTTCACCTGCTTCCCTGTAGTACTGTGCTGGTACTACAGTAGAGTTTTTCATGCTGGCTTGAGTGAATGTAAATACCGTGCTTTATTACACAGAAAATAAGCTTCTAAGCAACTAATAGGCTGTCACTGATTTGATCATAAGTTGTCCCAAATTAGTTTCTCTGTGTTGCCCTAGGTTTTTTTTCTTTATTTTTTTTAAAGTACTGCGTGACCAGTTAATGTTAACTGCTTGTCAGGATTTTGAAATCATACACAGCTTTTAAGTTTATTTGTGTTCACATTAAACTGAGTTCAGAGTAATTTGTGGAGTAGAACATATGTTACTGCCTTAAAACCCAAGCACAGCTCTGTGTTCACTCTAAATATCATGTATTACTGCTGAACACTATGACTGAGTTCAGCCACAGTTTTGGTGAAAATAAAAAGCAGGGGTCTACACACAAAAATAAGTACTGTAATCATACTTACCATAAAATGCACATACTGCTGATTAGTCCTGATAACTCATAGCTTCAGGAATGTGCAAACAAGTAATGAAGAAGAAAATAATTATGCAATTATTTTGGTGCTCTTTAACTACTAACATTTAAACAAACAATAACATTAACCGCGAGACTGGTTCTCATCAATCAGACAACTGGTTCACATCAGTGCCTTCCTTAAGTTTGTGCTTGAATGCTAGTTTCCTGTTCCAACAAATTTAAAATCAGTCATTGCATTTTCATTATATAAAGTATTTCCAGAGATCCGAAGCATTTCATGATGACTAAAATGGATTAGCCTCTTTACGTAAAGTCTTTGGTTCATGGAGATCCTCGGTGGTGTGATTTTATGGTTGTTGTACTTACTCATTAGGAATTAAATAATTGAGTCCTAGCATTTTGCTTCTGGGCTTATAGATCATAGCTTGACCTTAACTTTATTTGCGCATAGCTATAGAAATGCAGAATTCACCCATTTAGCCATCCATTAAGACAGTGAGCTTTGTCTCAGATCTATCCTCAGCCACATGAAATATTTGCAAACAGGACGTAAAAATAGCCTCCTTTTCAAATTAATATTCTCTGTTTGCCGAATACTAATGTTGGATGGGGCTTGTCTTTTGCGCATATTTGAAATGACAGGCTGCACATGTTAATGGAGTGTAATGTCTTTAAAATGGTGCAAGCCATTTCAGATATTCATAACTCTAGGTGTGTCATTTATGATCTCATTAAAGTGGCAATCATCGTAATGCAAACTTCGTTTAAAGGGGTTTTACGCACACGCAAATTCCAGAGATGATTCACCCACCCTTGTACCTGCTAAGATTTTCTCTTAAAATAATAATGCTGGCCTACAGGATCTCTTTGGCTCAAACTAAATTTATTCGGCATACGAGGAATTTGAATAAAACATTTTTTTTTCCAGTTTTCTGTGCAACAGATTATAGAACTGCAAGTGGCTGCAGCACCAAAAACTCAGGGCTCACATTACATGATGTGCCATAACGAACTGCACCATTGCACTTTATGTCATCGAACACATCATAAAAAAGAGAATAAATGCATCACCTCTTTAACAAGTATGTGTGTTTCCCTGGTTTAAGAACTGCAATACACTGAGAACTTGATCCGACTTGTGCACTGATTTAACCTGGTCATAAGGTGATATCTTCATGCCCTGGTAATGCTGGCAGTTGGACAAGGGTGTTAGAGTGGCGCTGCACCAAGACATTGCATAACCTCATACTGCGTGCTGAACAATGGCCTTCGCACCGGACGAAAATGTAACAGTTCTGCCAGCGGTGCTCTGCACGCTTCACTGAACATTTGTGGGATGAGCTGAAACTGTGGCGTTTCATGCATAGAGTACAGTGAAAGCCCCCAGGCTTGTGCAGGACATAAGCCTCAGTTTTCACCTCTTGTCCTACAGAGTTGGCAAATTTTAAGTTTCTTATCAGAATCAATTATTTCCCAATTTTTTAAACAATTTTTAGTGTCATTAAAGTAAGCTGTGCAACCAAGACACACTGCAGCCCCTTAGGACAAACACCTACAATATTATTTAAAATAACACTGGAACAGTTTCCAACTGTAGCATGGAGCAGCTTCTACATCTTGCTTGAGACACTGCTTTTAGTTTGCTTTATTTCTGCACAATAAATCACGAGAAATATACCAAATCTGTCTTGCAATACAGTAATTCTCACCTTCTTGAGTGCATGTGCCAGGCTTTCTTCCATGAGTCACCGCTGCCAATGTCCTCTGCTCCATGGCCTGGATGCTCTACCCCCACCCACAGCCCTAAGCAATAACCATCCAGCTCCTCAGAGCCCTTGAAGTACAGAGTCAGCAAAAACCCCATCTGCGGGAATGACTGCGGGGTATCGTTACCTGCAAAGCGCTCGTGCCTGCAAACTGATTAAGTTGGCACCTTCGCTGGAGCATAAGCATTATCTTTATATGATTTCCGAGCACTCGGGTTAGCCCAGAGAGATCACTAAATGAGCTGATTAGTCAGTGCACGGGTGATGGCTGCAAATATCTGATGCAGTTGAGTTGACTTGTCTATACTTTATAAACTGGACTTATTGGCACCAAGGTGTATTTCCCTCATAAAAAGACTTGCACAGAGGGACATGCAGGACTGCCTTGGTAAACTCAAAATAGCTACATGCATTATTAAACACTGATCTAAACCAAAAAGCCTGGATGGTTAAGGTCAGGCATGCCGCCTGTCCGCAGTCAATGGAATAACCGCGCTTAGTTAACAGGGCAGAAAGATGTGTAGTAGTTAGAGCACCCAGCTTTGAATTGCTTCTAGAATCTCTGTGCGAGATATTTACTTTGAAGCAGGAAAGTAACTGAGCAGGGTGGCATGGTAACACAGCGAGTAGCATCGCTGTATGACAGCGCCTGAGGGTTCAATCCCTGCTCAGTCTGTGTGGCGTTTACATGGACTCCCCGTGTCTGCCTGGGTTTCCTCCGGGTGCTCTGGTTTCCTCCCACAATCCGAAGACATGCTGTTAAGGTTCCCCCATAGTGTGTGAGTGACACAGAGAGTGTGTTCCACTGATGTATGGATGAGTGACCCATTGTAACTAGTGTATCTAGCAGTGTAAGTCAGCTTGGTGAATAAGGTGTGTGGGCTAATAACACTACATAAAGTTCATTGGAAGTCGCTTTGGAAAAAAAGTGTCTGCAAAAAGAATACACGCAAATGAAGCACTGCAGCAAAAATTGCACGGCAGTATAAAATGGTAAAATGCTGAAAGTAGCTTATCACTGTAAGTTGCATTAGAGAGCAGCATCAGCTAAATGAATAAATGTTGGTAGGCATCCCAGCAGGCAAAAGCATATTTCATGTAAGCCTACGAACTTGGCTTCAGTTTTTTTTTTTTTTGTACCACTTGAGCCTTCTTGTCAGGTTGACTTACTATTTCTAAGCGGATGGCGCCTGTTGAACCATCATCTGAAAGAGAACAGCATATGATCAATAAATAAATTGAATGTTCTGGTGAGAACATCTTGCGCCATCAGAATAAGTCAGGAACTTAATATCCTGTGTGGTTATTCTGCCTTTCATACTTAACATCTGCTTTTCTCTTACTAGTTTGTCATTCATCAACCTATCAGTTTTCATTAATCATTTACCCACTTACAAGCCCTGTGGCAGCAATGCAAGGAAAGTATACAGTAAGGCTTAGGGAAGGACATACCTGGATTGCCCATAATAGAGTACTCCTGCCTGTATGCATTCACATACAAATGAAAACTAAGGTCACTGATTAGCCTTGACAGCTGATATTTAGTTGCTGAGAGGAAACCAGAGCACCCAGAGGGATCTATATGAATACAGGTAGAACGCATATAATTCACAAAAATAAAGACAGAGCTTGAGGTGAACTCACAACCCTATGGCTTCCAGGCAGAAGCATCACCAGCTGAGCCACTGTGCTGCCCCTTTTCTGTCATACTGCATGCTAAATTAAGGCAAATGGAGAAAACAGACCAAAAACTGTAGCCTAAGGCAGATGTAGAGAACCTTTCAAATGAAGCTCATCAAAATAACAGTGGGAAGAAAAGTAATGAGATGTGTTGATTCAGTCATAAACTTGACACATGTCAGTGGATACAAAAGACTGGTCATACCCCTGCAAATGCTATTCCTTGTCAGCTTTCATATGTAACAAATTAATTTCATTAAAAATCATTTGCAAGAAATAAATATTGCTTTTTATAGCTGATATGTCAGCATTAAAAGGATGAAATTTTATCCGCCATTCGGTTTTTGTGCTAATTTCAGTCTAAAAAACTGAATAAATCTGAGTTTTTTTTTTTTTTTTTTTTATAAGAGATTCAAAGAATTTTGTATATCATGAGCTAATAACAGCCCTGTTTTAGCAAAACAAGTACAATCTCTTCATTTTACTGACAGATGGAAAAGAAAGGGAATCATTCCAAATATTAATGTGAATTGATTCAAGTAAAGTGAAAGACAATCATTCTAAATAAAGTATCCCAATAATCCCCAAAGAAAAGTTCTCAACAGTTGGATTTCAAGAACATTGTTTTCCCTTTTTCTTCAGTTACAGTGACAGTTTTCTTTTTATCTTTTTCTTTTGTGACCAGGTAATGGCAAGTGCATTTCATATCACTGGACCTCTATTATGACGAAAGTCTCATCCATACAGCAAACACCTCTTGGAATATTGGCATTGGGTGCCCTCATTTTACGATAATTAGTGAAAAGGGGGCCAATGGAGCACCAGAGCAAATGGGAGTACTGAGAGATTTTTTTTTCTCTCCAAGCACAGGGAGTTTGTTTCCTTAGTGACCTCTCTGACTTCTTGTATGACTTCAAGAGAGTATCGTTCTAGAGAGGCTGTCACATAATGAAGGTAATTCCCTATGTGAAATTAAATTACCAAAATTTCAAATAATATTAGACTGAAAATCTAGCTCACATAAGAATAGGCACTGTAAAAAAAATGGCAACTGACACTGATATCTACCAGATACCCAAAAAAGGAGGATTTTATGTAGATGGTAGTACAACTTTGAGACAGGAAACCACAGGGTTCCTCCTGAAGTCTTTGGTATATAATATGTCACTGAGGGATTTGCAGGTTCTGAAGTGTGGGAGAAGAACTGGAGCTCCATAGTGAACACCTGAGGGGCTGCCATAGGAACAGGGGCAGGGGATCAAAGTTTCTCCACACAAGTCTTTGCTTTGATGCAATAGCAATGCTGCTCATATGTGCTTCATCTATAATGTTTGTGCAGTTCCGAAAACCAGCCACAAAATTTGGTATCACCTGACATATATATGTCTATATAATATATATATATATATATATATATATATATATATATAGGCTGATAGCTAATTTATACATATGTGTCTATACATAATACATAATACATAGTACAAATACCTTCTTTAGCCGTGTTTCTAATCGAGCGTACAATGCAATGATTTAAAGAAGGCCCAAATGGAAATGATTGGTACATTAAATGATAGGTAAATTAAATAGAATGTTGGATGGAGCAGCTGGGATGATTGCCAATCACGTTTACAGACAGAAAAGATGATACTTGTTTTCAGCACCAGTTTTAATGCTGCAAAACCTAATGATATTTTTAATACACATAAATTCAAGCCGTCTGGCAAAGTATTCACCAGACCAGCATTTAAGATAAAGAACATTTTAATGTTTTAATTTTTAATGTTATACAATGTCAATGTTTAATGTTTCGTGGTAATGTTATTTTGAAGCCCAAGCTGACAATCGATTTAGTCTATGTATAGCTGTCCTGTAGTGATAAAATAAAGACCATATTCCATGTAATTACTAAGCAAACATTGTATTTCAAGGAATACCTACTGAAATACTGCTGTGTGGTGCATCATTTTAAAAAAAACACACACACAGCATGAGAAACTGAGCAAATTTTTATGTATTACATTCATGTTGTAATTTATTATCATAATTTAAACTAAATGCCCTCAGATCACTGACAGTGTTTCAGTTTGATACTACACACATAGTGTTTGAAGCCGTGGTGAACCAGAGCCTAACCCGGCAACAAAGGGCAAGGCTGGAGGGGAGAAGACACACCCAGGACAGGACGCCAGTCTGTCGCAGAGCACCTCAAGCGGGACGCAAACCCGAGACCCACTGGAGAGGAGGACCCAGTCAAACCCACTGCACCACTGCGCCCCTCTCTTAGTCTAGTACTATTGAACTGAAATATTTTCAGTTTACTCCGTAAGAACTGAGAACATTTTCACTTTAAGCTTGACCTTAAAAATACTAAGTTCAATTAAAAAAATAAATAAATGAAAAACTGTATTTTACTCATTGCTTTTTATATTATACACCACGCTGAAGTTGTTCATTAGTTGCAGGAACATTTTGACTTCCAACAACCTATTAAATGTTTAATGTTATTTTGAGTTTTAACAGAGTTTACTTTTTTCAGGAGTTTAAAACAAGATGATGAAATACAATTAAATGAAAGAATCACATGGTGACTTTCTTGGTTGGGTGACTCCTCACAGAAAAGTCAATTTGCATTTTAATTTAGTTCAATAAGTCCTGAACATTTTAAATATCACATCTGATATGTAGTTTAATTTAAATAACCACCTGCTTGTTAATGTTCAGACAATTAAGCTGTAGTTCTGTGGCAGCTTATCAGGCAAACACAATAGGTGTAACAAATATATATATACTGTATATGTATGTATGTATATATATTCCTCTATATATGAACTTAATACAAAAGAATCTAGCTAGAGAAAACAGCTACAGTTATTTCAGGAAAAATTAAATGGCTATCTGTGTATAGTTTGACAATAAATAAATAACTGAGATGATTTCCAGAAGTCAAACCCTTTTCAGGTTAACTCAAAAGACATACAATGGCATAAAGTAAGTATTCTACCAACTTAGCCAAATCCATTCATTTCCTACACACACACATTTCTGAACCACATGTCCCATACAGGGTCGTGGGAGCCTAACCCAGCAACTCAGGGCGTAAAGCTGGAGGGGGAGGGGACACACCTAGGACGGGACGCCAGTCCGTCGCAAGGCACCCCAAGCGGGACTCGAACCCCAGACCCACTGGAGAGCAGGACCCGGTCCAACCCACTGCGCCACCACACCCCCTCCATTTCCTACTATTATTTTGAAAAAATTTAATATTTTTCCTGTAATTACAAAACATACTTAAGGTCTTATTGTAACAATTTCACTTCAGTTGGAATCTTATAAACTGGTGTTCTTAATGTTTCTTTCAGAGAGAAAACTTTTAACCACATAATACCAAGAGTCATTAGAGAGCGAAAGAATGAGTGGACCCTACATGAGTCAGACCAAAACATTATTTTTAAAAACAAATTAAAAAACAACAATCAGATAGAGAAAAACTCATTACCTTTAAGCTGGGTGACAGTGAATCAAGCCACTGAGTACATGTGAGGCTAATGAATATGTTAAACTTGTTATGTTTGTTTTTTCTTTGTTGAGCTGTGGGTATTTTTCCCACTGCACAACTCCCGGATTCAGCAGAGACACTGTACATATGTCAGGTTTCACAAAGAAAAATGTGTGAGATGAGACAAATTGCCATTCAAAGACAAAGTAATGCAATAATAACAATAAAGGCATTTTGGGGCTTCAGGCAGTGAAGAAGTAGGAAAGAACTTTGTAATTAAACACAAACATGTTCAAATATGGAAGCAGCAACAGCATTTCAGCAAGATGCTCAATGAGGCTGGAATGGCGTTTTTCTTTATTTAATGATTTAAAAAAAAAATGAAATCTCCTTATTAAATAAACTCACCAGATTTGATTCAATTTTTTGTTTACTATGTCATTGGCTATGTAAAAGAAATGTTAAAAAAATGATAAAACAAGTGAAACAAATTAATTTGTCAACAGATAAAAAGTCCATCTTGTGAACTGAGGCAGTAAATGTCAATCCCTCTTGTGAATCCATATTAATCAAAGTCTGTCAGTGTGATATTAAATGTTAGTATAACCTCATAGCTAATATCAGATAGTGTTATTAGTAGATATAAGCTACATGTGCCATATATGTGCTGTTGTTTAAGTTCTTATTTTCTCCTGGCTTATCTGTGGAGGGAAAGAGAGTATTGCATTATTGCATCGATCCACCAAAATTCCCATCTTCAGTATTTGCCTACAGGCACTCCATGCACTGAAAAAGCATAGTATACAGCGCTTCAGAGAGAAAGCCCACCAAAACTATGAGGTATGGCTTCATCCAAAGTGAAGCACAAGGACACCCAAATTCTTGCTTATGGAAAAAAAATGAAATGGAGGAAAGAAAAAAAGAAAGATTGCAGAAAGATCAGCACTGAAGCCTAAAGCCGAGACGCAGAGAAAAATGTAGCTGTCATTCCTCCTGGAGGGAAATGACTGAACATCCACCCCCGATGCTCTTCGTCTAGCCTGTGCTGTAAGCACCCTTAAGCGCTATTCAGGGATGCTTTGGAGAAATCCAGCCTATTTTAACCAGTGCCAAAAGTGCAGAGGCCTCCCTATCTGGCCTCTCTATCCTCTTACTGTTCACCTCTAAACAACCCTATTGCTACTCCACTTCATGCCTCACTCCATTTCAACTGGTGACCATCGATTCGTGTTCTATGAAACTTACAGAAAAGAAAATGGCGAAAATGCAACTTGTTCAGAATTCAGAGATGAGGAAGTGGGATGAAAAACTGACGCTTTCGGCAGAGATCAGGGATTAGGTGGAGGAATGACAGCTGGGTTGAGAAGGGTTGAGGCATGATGACTGACTAGGGTAGAGGTGACATATGAGGGGAAGATGAGTGACAACAGTGTTTTAGTCAGTGAGGTACAAGACTGACAGCTATGACTGTCATAAATTGAACACAGATTCTGGCACTCAGGGTTAACAGTTATGTAGCTTTCCTAAATTCTTTGTTTCCTAGCACAGTCTTTGTCATGCATCTTGATTTATAGCTTTGCTTTCGATTCAAAACATTTTTCCCCTGGAAGTTGACTGTGTAAATGTAATATATGACAGTGAAATCTGTCATCTTCGAATCGTACTTATATTCCACAATCCTAACCTGAGTTCAAGAAGACAAAGTATAGTGCCTTCTCCAAAAATTTAACCATCAATGCAACTGCTAGGGAGATTATACTTAAAATAAAATATTGTAGGCATTCAAATCAGCTTCTGTAAACTCCAATGTGCTCCAAATCAGTCAAATCCTGTGTACCCCTAGAATAGTGGCTCAGGTTACCTTTCTCCCACACAAGCCCACATTTATATTATGTGTGTTTTTGACCCCTGTTTTCAGACCAGTCTTTCTGTTTCCAGTGGAAATATGACCAAGACATAGAAACAGGACAGTAGGAATTTACAAGAACCTAAGCTCTTTATTATATCATTCAGACTGGAAATGAAGGACATAGCCCTTTTAAAGAAACTTAGAGAAACAAACAAAGCGTAAACTTTCCGTGTGAAAGTCTAATAACAAATTACCACCATTAGCTAAGGAGCTCTTCTTCACCCTAGTGCTCCCAGTTCTCTGATCTCCTCATCAGACCACTAGCCTTATATAACAAGAGCTGGTAGGAAACAGAGCCACACTACAGGGTGGGACTAAAACATGGGGTGGGGCTGCTCCAGAATGCCCACCCACTGCTAACTATAGATACCATTAAGCATATTTCATTAAAATCATCCTACCATCCACACAGAATAAAGTATAAGTTTCATATTAAATTACAGTATAGGGAAATAGGTGACAAAATTACTGGTCAAATTCAACTGTTTTATTGCTCTTGATTTACATGTAGTGGTTTCGCAGATTCATACAACCCACTTCCAAGTCAGATAAAAAGAGATTCGCATCACAAGTCCATTGGCAAAAAATACTGTCAGTAAATTAATGCTTCCTAATGTTTTCTGCTCGCACCCCTGAATTGCCATCTTTATGAGAGGCAAGAGGTGCAGTGGGAGATACGAAACAAGGCCTCGCAAGAAGGAACATCTCAGCAAACAACTGAAAATGAATGAAGTTTGAATGTGACAAGAATGTTTTATTCAATATTTACCCTGTGTAGTGACTGCTTGGTATGCCATAAGTGCACAATTCTGAGATACATGTACTGTAATGAAGGTCCATTCCAGAGAGAAGATGAATTGCAGGAGACATGCCATGGCTAAAGAGCTATATGCTAAGAGAAAAAAAAACAAAAAAAAATAAGGATTAACAAACATGCTGCATAATTCAGAAGGCAAAACATCACTACCACACTTATGCTGGAGCTCATTAGACTTTGCACGAAGGGTAAAATAACCAAAGCATGAAGACTCCTCAGCCAATGACTTGTGGTAATTAAATTATTCAGAACTATTCTAAGGATGAGCTGTTCAAGTGAAGCAAATATAACGAAACATCCTGCTGCACAATTTGCGGCAGTGGGTGGCATAGTGGTTAGAGCCACTGCAGACTTGACTTCCTGTTGCAGTACCCCTGATCAAAGCGCTCATCCAAAATTTTTCCAGTAAAAATTCCCTAGCCGTATAAATGGGCAAGACATTGTAAGTAGCTTGGCGTACAAACCTAACGTCACCTTTGACAAATATATCAGCTAAATAATTGAGATGATAATGTCACAAGGTTATGCAACACCAGGCAAATAATATTTGCTTAGCGGAAAGATCTGCAGTATTCAGAGAAATTAACATGACATACTGGAAGGGCTCTTTTATGTTTACAGCTAAGTATGCATTTAATACACGCTTACACATGTAAACACAACCACTAACCAATGTATCTGCTGACTAGAGGTGGCATGTTTCTTCTCCACTGTGCATGAACTCCAGGGTATCACACAAGAACTGAGGCTGAGGCTTCCTGTAATTGGTGCTACCCACAGTGCAGAGATAAATGTCTGACAGAATGGAGGTTCACCTGAAAGAAAGGTGATGAAATGCTCTTCCTCTGCTCTCTCAGAACATCGCCCAGAGCAACTGTACAACATTTTGAAATTCGGCTCCAGCAGAACCTTATGTCATTATGAGGTACTAAAGAGTGACAGCCAGAAGAGATTCTGCTGTAACCAAGTGGTGGCTCAGTTGCATATGAAGTTCTGGCAGCACATTTGCAATTGCTCAATCAACTAATCAAACAAAATGGATGGATGGATGGATGGATGGATGGATGGATGGATGGATGAATTGCAGTAAATAACATCAAACTCTGTTCAATTTGATTCATATAGCACACCGTTATTTACCAGTTATAGGAAACATAGGGTTTTGGGTTTGTGTTCCAGGAAGAGCCCCGGTGTAATAGAAGCCTATTCTAAGTTGATCTACCAAAAAAAGGAGAAAAATAAAATGGTATATTGCCTTCACTCTACACAGCATGACATCTTCTTTTGCTGTAGTTTACAAATGAATGGTTCGAAAACATTTCCCAAAATATGCCATTCTTTATGTTTTCCCACTCTCATGCTCATCCAGTTGGAACACATTTAGCTTCAATATTATTACATCAAGGTGGCTTTCTTTAAACGTGCAGTGGCATTTCTTGTGAGGGCTTTCTGTACGCAAATGGGAGACTATGGTTTTGTCAGAATTTGAGCCCTCATAGTTCCCTGACATGAGAAGGATTAGAAGTATGTAGGACAGACATGTGTCAATCTTTCTGTTCTATAGTGAGTCCTCTGTCGAAGGCATTTTGGTATTCATGTATTCAGAGGGTTTCAAAATGGTGAAAGGTTCACTAATGAAGTGAGTCTGCATAATGTATTGGCCATTTGTTGACTTCCTAACCTTTTTTACGCTTGAGTCAGTGAGACAAGGTCACCGCATTTATTACCCAGGAAAAAAAGTCAACGGCACAGTAATAAGACACTAGACTCTTGTGCGAAGACCTCTGAAACTGTTTTAACGTATCTCAAAATTGTGCTGTTCCCTTACCAAAGGGAGGAAAAAAAAAAAAAGGTTGACAAAGCTAAATTGACTTTAATTGAAAGAGCAATATACAATGGAATGTTGCACAAATGTTGTGTTTGTCTTATTTGAGAAGCCAAGCAACTGCAGGGTTATTGTAAAAATGGACTGTGCTGGAAGCCTAATGATTTTTTTTTTCCTTTTTAATTATAGTAATCCAATATAATCAAGTCAGCAGGAGAGCAGTAACAGTCGATACAGCAATTTGATTTGCGTTCCAAATCATTAATGAGATTTAAAATGCTGTGCACTTTTTGTCACAGCCTTGTCATGTTGATTATTTAATAAGCTTTAATTTTATTAGAAGTCCTTATTAATAAGATCAAAATTAATCCAATTGTGACAGCATCTATCTGGCAATACATTTTTTCAATTATAGAAATTATTTCTTTACTTTTACATTATGTTCTAAACTAATATAAAGCTAAATTGCAAGTCTTAAAATTTTACACTTACAGTCAGTGGATACGTATAATAATAGAACTTCGCACTCTACTATGGCAACCGCATAGAAAGACTTTCCTCCATGGGTATTCTTAAACTAGAAAGGGGTGCATCCATTGCAAATAATAATGCTAAAATTTGTAATTCGATTTCTCAATTCCATCTACATATTCATGTACAATTACAGAAAGCCATTTCTGTAATGTAATTTTATTAATATAGAATATAGAGTTTGGTTCATCTGCTTAAAAAATACCTATATTGCTCTATAAGTCCTCTCAGTATTCCTTGGACAATATAGCACAGTGCTTCAATAGCAGGGTCATATTCTCTGCAGTGGCAGTGGTCAAATCAGCTCAGGGGTTTGCAACTTCATTTCTGCACAGCTACAGACCTGCAGGATTCACAACACATTTTAATTAATCCCTATAACACCAGGTGAGATTGCCTACTATCGAAGTATAAAGCAATGAAGAGTGCAGCTACAATGAAGGCCAGTGTATTGTGATGTGCTGGAGGACAGGAGATTGTGACCCCTACCCTTGTTAAACAAAGTCCTTTTAACCTCTGATATCATAAGAAAAGTGCAATGTTCTGCATTGTCACTTCTAAGCACATTTTAGCCATCAGGTTAAAGCAAGTAATATAGCAGGTATGTAAAGCAATATAAAAACATTTACCGTTGTTCCCAGCATTATAATGTCTGAACAAACCTATGAAAAATATTACTCTTAAGAGGTACCACTAGCAACACTGTGTCTAAGAATAGAAGGTACCAGCGGTGCAGCAAAATGTTACCTTAGAACAGAAAAAAAGTTGTGTATGTACTGTACATTTACATAGTTACATTTTGCTTTTACGTCTGTACTGTATTCATTAATTTTGACACACAGAATGAAAAACTTGGACATTTGAAAAGAGATTAAAGAAAATGTTAGGCCACTCCTATATAAACACACACACATTTCCTGAACCGCTTGTCCCATATGGGGTCGCAGGGAACCGGAGCCTAATCCAGCAACTCAGGGCGTAAGGCCGGAGGGGGAGGGGACACACCCAGGACGGGACGCCAGTCCGTCGCAAGGCATCCCAAGTGGGACTCGAACCCCAGACCCACCAGAGAGCAGGACCCAGTCCAACCCCCTGCGCCACCACACCCCCATCATATAGAAATGATCAGAATATATTAAGAACAGAATATATATCTGCAGGCAGCAAAAGCCCCTCTCTCAGACCCCTGGTTGCACCTGGGAAAAGCTTGTTATTAGGAAACGAGCACCAGGTGCAGCCATTAAAGCCCGATTAAGGACTCTTAAAAAAAGGGAAAAGAGGAACAAAGATTTGCGGTGAGGTGACAGTTTTAGAGAAGTTCTGTACTGTTTTTTTTTTTTTTTATTTTAAAAAACAAAAAAAAAACAAACAACAACTAGAGGGCACCTATTATGGTAGTAATGATATCATTGGACACAGTTTGTTGAAGCATTGTGTTATCAAGCTTACTCTTCTGCTCTATTAATATTCATAGATTTTTTCCTATTCTTCAGTTTTGTTGTAGTAGAGTCAAAAGACCTTGTCATTTCAGTTAATTACTTTGACTATGTTTTTGTTGTCTGGTTTCGTGACGATGAGCAAGAAGCACAATAAAACCAGTAAATGTACCCTTTACCACTTCGTGTCCAGGCACGCCTGGACCTAGACTTGCTCCTGCATTTCACAAGAACTCTTGTCACTCTGGAATATTCTACATTGCTGGCAAATGGGAGGAGAATCAACAACATAGCTGCACCAGACTAAGCTGTGACTAAGTGAATTCCAAGCCAAGGGCCATGTGTATCCCTTAAACAGCCCATCCTATAATAATGTATTCATGTGCCCAAACAGTCTGAAATCAACCAAACAGAAGCAGGAAAGAACTCTTTGCATTAGTACTACTGTCATTGTTAGGATATATTTACATGGTGTATGGCTTAAGTCTGCAGTATTTATTTTGCACGTATGAATGCAGTAAACTGAGTCTCCAGTTCAGGTTAGAGTTCTGCATACCTGACAGGTTCTGGGAGCTCATTCTACCATCAGGTGGGCATAGGAGGAAGCAACTGGAAAAATGAAAAAGCTCTTGAAGGTAGGAACTACTGAAAACAGTGTACATGCTGAGTGGAGTGACCTGGCTGGGGTGTAGGGGCAGATGATGCTTTGTAGATACTAAAGCCATAAGCCCTTTGTTGCTCACTAAGCCAAGGTCTTGAACTGGATTTTGGCAGTGATCAGGCAAGATGAGGAGGGGGCGTTTGTGCGTGTGCATCTGGGAAGGTGAGATGGGCAGCCCTACTCTGTATTAGTTAAAGGTCTGCTGGTACATACAGGAAGGCTTTCCAGAAAATTTAATACTGCACCATAATAGCAGAAAGTATAATTTTAGCAATTAATTGTATCCTCCCATAAAAAGATAAGATTATAGAAATGATATTTTTAAACACTCTGAGAATATCTGAGGAAAAGATATTTATATGATATCAGCTAGCAAAAGGAAGTAACATAAATCCTGTTTGTTTGAACAAAATATAAATGTTTGCAAGTAATCATTAGTACTGAGGTAGTTAGCACTGCTGCCTTGCATCTGAAGGGCCCAGTTCAACTCCAGCCTCTTGCTGTAGTACAACTGACCAAAGTAATTACCCTAAGTTTCTCCAGTTAGAGAAGAAAAAAGTGAAATTTAGTAAAAGACTTGGGTTAACACTAAGCTCTTTTGGGGGAAATAGATAAATGACCCAATGTAATGATTTGTTCCAAATATAAGTTGAAAACTTTGATAATAAAGCGCTAATTAGCAAATCACAGCATTTGTAAACAATACAATAAGGTTTTTTGGTGTTATATTGAGGCGCAGTGCAAATGCAAAAAACAGCTGTACGATATTAGCTTTGATACTTCTATGAATGAATCCTCAGTTTAAAAAAAAAAAATAGTAATGAACAAGAAAAAAAAAAAACATGCATACAATTAATTTACCTCCCAGGTTGAATGCCAGCATGTGCTATTTAACAATAATCACATTGAACTGAAGCCAGCCAAAGGTTGCTGTTCACCATAAGTACTTATCCGTTGTTCTAATCCATGACATGTCCATTAATTAAATCTGTTTTTAGTAAATGAGACAAACACTTCAGTACTCGAGATGTCAATCAAGAGACTTTGAAGCTGCAGTTCCTTTATGGACAGCTGACAATCGCACCTTCCACATTCGCTTGGTTAACTGGGGAGAACGCACTCCCCTGATTATCTGTATGTGTTTAAAGGTAAACACCACCCACCAAAATCATTTCGGTTTCATGGAAGATCGACTCCGGAGCTTTGGGGGTGGGGAAGAGAGGTGTCGACAGCTGGCGCTGACAGAAGCCAAGAATGGTTGGTGCCTGAGGGCCCAGCTGGGGCGCCATCACCACCACAAATCTGGCACCCCGAGTCACCCACATGGCTTGGAATGTATGGCACGTTTCTGTCACAGTCCCCCACCCCCGGCCCCCTGCCGCGTGACGGGGACTGTGCTGTCACCCTGGTGATCCTCGCTGTCTCCTCGACGACTAGACACCCGCGGCTGAACTGAACTGATGATGGGAGAGGAGGTTATCGCACCGCCCAGACTTAATGGCCTACAAAAACAAGGTGCCTAATTCAGGAGTTTCATGTGAAGCAAGCCCAGCGTTTTATTTATAGGATTAGGTGGGAGAAGATACCATTAATGTTCCGTGCGGAAAGTTCAACAGCCCACACGATGAAAACCCATTTCACTGATAGCTCCGAGCAGTAGAGTACACCAACAATGGCTTACTTAGAAAAATATTTTCTTTTATGGTACCTCACTGAAAAGCATGGTTTGCTTTGTTATTGCTGAAAATTTTCCATGAAAAAATACAGTTTAAACTGTAACGCTACAACAGAAAAAAAAGCTAATATTAATATTATTATTGTCTTCACTCCATCCTTATTAATTGTTTTTGTATATTTATTTGGCTGCTATTTATTTAGCTTTACAGACTATGAGCATACAATAATGTATTGATCTCAGTCTAGATCAATCTTTAGGTCCTCAGATATACACTGTTCCACAGTAGCTGTATTTCCTTTCATTGAGAAGCTACTGTTGAAGTGCACAAACTTAATCGACTCTATCAGTCACTCACGGAGGACATGTGCCATCAGCGTATCATCACATATCACCAGTGTATGATACCCGGGAAGCTGACTGTATTGAGCCTGACCGCTGTCATTCACTCACCAGTCCTCCTGCTGAGCAAGAATAAGAAAAACCCCTCAGGTTTCTCCCACCTCTCAGTGAAGTCTTGCCAGCTTACACGCTTTCCTGGCCACGAGGACAGTGTCCCAAATTTTAACACGGCGAATTAAAAGGTATATCTAACTTGAAGAGGACCTGTGAGGATTTTCACAAGTACAAATGATGCATGCACAAATGTTATCTACAGTGCTGTGGAGAAGTACTTCCCCTCTTCCCAATTTTCTTTTTTGCAGCTTTTTGACATTAAATTCAATCTGATTGTTTTGTCAGTTGTAGTACATCTATATTACTTTTTTATGACATTTGCTAGGTGTGGGAGATAATGACACACATTGTATAAAAAGCATATTAATCAGAGCATTCAACTAAATGTATGTATTAGAATGGCATGAAAAATCAAACTGTGTTACCGGTATATATAAATGCATCAGCTCTAAAAACTGATCAGCATTACATCTTATTACAATAAAAGATCAGTGTTAGCAAGATCCAAGGTAAGCTCCAACCTTTTGGTATGTCTTATTTCAATTTAGGCCAATAAGGGAAAGATGACTTCAGAGCATCTCTCCTCTGCTCTACTGATCCTCTTGTTGAAGGTCAATGAGATTTTTTTTTTTTTTTCCTTGAGCTCCTTGAAAAGCCCCTCTTAGGTCTGGGACCTCAGTTGCTTGGGGTTCTTTGTCGCAGGCAGATGCTGATGAAGACACAGTGTTAGTGTCTGGCTGATCCCCTGAAGCAGTACATACTGTTCCCTGTACCACAGTGCTGAGTAAAAGTGTGAAACTGGTCAAACCTGCTCACTGCCTCTGGATTTCTTTGCTACTCTCTGTTCTGTTCTATCATGGTTTGTCCTGAAACTGATATTAAACTGCCACACTAAAAATATGCCCATGTGCTCCAAATATTTACTGCCTCTTAGCCAAGATTCATGTGTAAGTATAGCCTTGAATTCTCTGGAAGCTGCAGTTACCATGCCTTGAGTATTATTCATCTGGGATTTTGATGATGAATGAAAGGCCTCAGAGTATGAGATACTGAAACAATGTATGTTAATGTCATTTTTGATACAGTCTTACAAGTTATTTTGTCTAGACTTGCTCTGCTGACACTAAAGCATTAAATTTGGAAAACAATTCTTTCAATTTTTCCGCCATGAAGGAAAACATTTTTTAGCTAAACTCGGGCTGAGAAGATGGAAATAAACACAGAAAAGAAGATCAAACTTGGCCACTGACAAGGGGGATTAGTGTTATTCCATTGCAACATGTCCTGTTCTTGAGCACAGCCCTCTTCTGCCAAAGAACTTGTCTAATTAAACTTCTCAACTAAATGGACTTTTTTTTTAATGAAAAAAAATTAAAAATGTAGTGCTATTTGAAGCTAAGAGCCTTTAAACCTGTATTTTACTGGAAAGGGTAATGGTTTAAATTACCTGACAATTACTGCACCTTTCAGAACGTCAAAGTCTTTGTCTGCAAAGACATTTAAAACTGTTCAACAGCACGGAACTCACACTCAAATCTGTTTCCTGTACATTAACTTTTGCAAATGCTAATAACAAAGTTCCTTTCTCTGAGAGCTCTGGAAGACTTTTAAAATGCTTTAAATAAAACAAGAAACTCTAGGGCAACTTCTGCTCATGCATCATACATGGAAAAATGCAGTTCTCTCAGCGCATCTCTCGTTTTATCTTTTTTTAGGTGCCAATAGTGACATTTCATTAGCAACTGAGGAATATTCCCATAAAGCCTCAGTTATCTCTCATCAGAGGCAAGTGAAAGAAGATATTGATCTAATATGGCTCAAAAGGATGGAAAAAAGAAACTTGTAAATCTTCAAAAATGGACCTCGAGTAGTTAGAAATCTGTGTTCAACAAAGAGCTAATAAAGTGTCATCGCCATAACTGACATACAGATCATCTGTGTTTTAGTATGATTTTGCGCACGCGCACACAAGCTGTTAATTCCACGTTAATCCACGTTGTTTAATTAACAAGCTGCCACTGAACATCATGATCAAAACTGCAACCCGCACAACGGTATAACACTGCACGGAAGAAACAGTCTAAATGTCTAAAGGAATGATTGTTTTCAAACCCTTTTGACAAATACCAACATTTATCTGCATATTTTGGATTCCACTTTTGCAAAGTGCCTTTCCGCGGGACTGGTGGACAGCCTCATGCACATGCCGGATGGTGGACAATAGAGCCTTTAAGAATTTCAGGCTGCATTATCATAACTGCTAGCAGACAGCTGGAGATAAAACCAGCTGGAGGAAGAAGTAACTGCAGTTTGAGTCACTCTGTTGCATGTCGACGCAAAATCCACATTAGAAAAATCTGACATTAGAAAAATACCTTTCGTTAAACGGAGACACATACATAAATAAAACTATGAGTACAATTTTGGACTCGGGCATACACACCCAAAGAGTTATGCTCGTACGCATATGCGGCTCTTTCTGCTCTCCATGATCTTAGTCATCAGGGCCCGACACTTGTGCCTGAATGACAGAGTGGCTATGGAGGGGTGTCATCCACCATCATGCGCCGCTGATTCTCCTTAATCGTGGTCAGTGAAGCAGGGTGACCCCACTGTAGGACCACCAAACAGCCTGCGATCCTCCACCGGCAATGGAGGAAACCCAGGCTGGAAGTGTGCGTTTTGACATGTTTTATTGGAGCGGAAAAGAATACTGAAAAAATATATAGAGTACAATATACCTTGTTAACCTGCCTGCGGATAAATCATGGCCAAGAGCTTTAAACGAATTGTTCATAAACTTTATTTATGTTCACAGCATAGTGGAGATATACTTTTTTCCATGTCAGAGAAGGTATCTGAGGCAGTTATAAAAGGCATCTTTCTTCCCACTTCTTTAATACACTTCTGAAACAGTGTTCTATGAAGTGTGCGCTTCTTAATAAAGTGTGTCTTTATTAGGTACTTTTCTGAAAATATATCACTTAACCATTACATTTAATATACTGTATATACCTGCATTGGAATGTTCCTTGAGAGGTGAACTGTATATTCTCATCTAAAGCAATCTTGTCATGAGTTTCAAGCAACGTGGTAGAGATTGCAATTTCTATATTCAAACAGTTCTAATGATTTATAAGTACACCTGGCATTCTGGTATCGGTTATTATATCAGTCAATGACATTTGGAAATCTGATTACCATGGAGACAGTTAACGTGTTTATTCTCTGCCTAGGGAGTATGTAACGTGAGAAATGTATTTATTTCAGCCTTAAACTGATATCATGAAAATACGTCAAGTGCACCAGCGCCTCTTTTATCAGGTGAGAGAAAAGGTAGAACTGTTAATGATCGTAAGTAAAAAGAAAAGAAATTAATTGGTTATCACTAACCACTTGTTCAATGCGGATTCATGGTAGTTCAGAGCCTAACCCAGAATCGTAGATCATGAGGCAGGTCCCATTGCGGGACAATCACAGATAAACACACTACTGGCAATTTAGAGTCACCAATCCTGCTAAAACTCATCTCTTTGGATTGTGGGTGGAAACCAGAGCACCAAGAAGAAACTTCTAGATGTCAACTTATGAAGTATATAGATGGAGCAGTAATTCTATGCAAGTTCACTTCATAATTGCTGACTTATTCGTAAGTTTTCAAACGGACAGCTGGAAGCAGGGTTGCCAGGCCAGTTCGAAAAGAGTGCTTTCGGTTGAAATCTTCAATGGCTGAACCAATTAAGCACAATGCACAATTACTCAGTTCAGAAGGATTTCACTAATCCAAATCAGATCTGTTGTGAATGACACACTAAGGCGCGCCTCTTTCATCTCAAGCCTCATATTACAGTTTATCTCTAAAGATGAAAAGGTAGCAGGATTATTTGTGTCATGACCCTTTGTAACCCTTACTTTAAATATGCACCTTATGTGACTCTCCCTCCCCCACCTCTTTGCTGAAACTTTACAGGGATATCCAGACCAAGTTAAAGAAGAAGAAGTAGACTTCTGAAAAATAAATATGACATTTATCCCTTCGCTTATCCTCTGAACTTTTCTGTTCTCTCCTGTCATCCACTCACCAAACAGTGACTGCCTTCTTTAAAGTGACTGACACACTGTGTAACTACATCAGATGCCACACCACCATGTCAGAACACAGATCAATACTCTCTTGAGGCTGGATTACAAAATCCTGGTGTTACAGGAGGCCAACTGTCTCTCAATGAATAGTTCGCATGTGTGTTCCAAGCTCAGGTGTGGCACTTTTCAATGCTTAGAAAATACTTGTATTATTATTTTTGGGGCAGTGGGTTTGGACGGCGTCCACTGTGCGGCAGGTCCGGGGTTCGAGTCCTGCTACGGATGCCCTGCGATGGACTGGCGTCCCATCCAGGCTATTTCCCCTCCAGCCTTGTGCCCTGTGTTTCCCGGATAGGCTTCGGCTCACCGCGACCCCGCTCAGGACAAGCGGTTGTTGACATTAGTTGGTTTATTTTTTGAGAGGCTACACTGTGGCACAACAAGTAGGACAAGTGTTTTATGCATCTGGCCTGCCCCATCGGACATTGGTACAATTGACACTCAGTTTGTATCTTTCTTCTGGGTGCTCTATATTTTAGGTGAGTCGGTGACGCTGAATTGCACGTGGTGTGTGAATGTGTGATCGATTGTGTGTAGCTACCGTGAGTTGGACTGGCGTCCCATCCGGGTCGTACCGTGTCTAGCCAAGTGTCGAGTGCTTCTGGGAAAGACTCAGGATCACTGTGACCCTGCAATAGGAGGACTGCTAACAGACAGTGAGAGATTCTTTTTTCACCCAATATTTAACTGAAGTGCTTGTCAAGGTCTGCCAATGGCTTCATAATTTGTGCACATTTTTGTGAGCCATACCACTGAGCTATGCACAAGCATAATTTTTTATTTTTTTCTTAAATATAAGATGTGTATCTGTTTCCAAGCATTTCGTAAAACATGCATTTAGCCCTAACTGCAACTGGATTATATATTCTTTACAATCTTTTTGTTTTGGTATCAGATTATTGAAAACAGACAATGCAGTTTTATTATTATTTTTATTATTCCTTTTTCTTTCAAAAAGAAAGAGAACATATCTCCCTCTAAGCATTCAGTTCAGTTCAGGAAGGAGGAACAGCCCAGTGGTTTTTCAGTGTTATATGAATTAACAAGGACAAAATTGGAAACAGATTTCAATGACTATGTGGAGCAGAGGAGGAGAAATGGCTTATGGTCTCAAAGTGTTTGTTTGCTCCACTTCACACATTCTGAGAGAAGTGCAGCACATTTTGGTTCGTTTTGGCTGAGGCAAACATTTGTTTTGGTTATTTTTACTGTGTCTCATAAGCTTGGTTTTATTGAAGATGTCTAAGACATGATCTCTCCCATTTGTCTTCATATTTGTGTTGTCTAAGGAAAGTTAGGGTAGCATTACGGTATTAGTTTGGTGTGAACTTTTTTTTTGTTGCAGTTTCTACACATTTGGTACAAGTGTCTGAAGTTCTGATTCGTTTACTGAATAACTGACAAAGGGCAACATTCGCCTGTTTTCCTCCCCTGGTCAAATCAGAAGCACCGGTCGGAGTCCATCGCGTATAGTGGATCACGGCATAGTGTCGAACCCGGGTTCCGCATAAATTTGTGTAGGGTGGTGCCACATGTAGCAGCATTAAGTGATTCCCCCTTAAGGGTTTTCCTCTTACTCTCACTACACAGCATCCTCATTAGCTCGCAAACAAAGAGTTACAGCACACACAAGCAGGAAAATATGCACATACTAAAATTGTTCGCTCTGATTTCAGGGGAGGGATGTGTTGAAGTAATTATTCACAGATGTTGCCTATGCCAAAAGATTACACAGTGAATAAACAGATTGAAAAAGTGTGATATTAAAACTGCCTTCTGTATCTTGGCATATAGACAGTGGAGACGTCAATTTCTGATTGACTAAATGACAAAATGTTTTGTTTTTTCAAAGCACTCATTAAAACTGACATTCCTTTAAGACAATTTGTAATATGTTTTAACTCAAGACAAATTAATTTCCCACCTGTTTAACATTATAAATCAGAAAGAAAGATATCATTGGTTGTTCTGAAGCTCAGCCTGACTTTTTTTCCGATTCTTTTTTCACTTAATGGCAAGTTTACTCCACACGTTTGCAGTAAAACCAAAAATAGCCACTGGTGACAAGTCCATTGTGCCATATGCCAAATGAATAGAGGTAAATTAATTTGCCAGTGAGAGTGAAGCAAAGTGCTTTTCAGCCATCACAGTGTGCCCATCTTCTATCTGGAAAGAAACCACGGGAATGATTGCAGGAAAAGATAAATAGCTTGCCTTTCGACAGCTTAAACATGCAATTAAGTTTCTCCTCGGCGCTGCGAGGAGCGTTTTCAGCTGTAGCCCATGGGAAGTGTGCGATGCCGAGACAAAAACAGCAGCAGTGATGCTGCAAGGGCCTCTTCTTGGGGCTAAGTGGGACAGACTATCTGGAATAATACACGGCATCACGAGTAAGCAGGGGTGGCCAAGCATCCTGAGAAATCACGGTCAGGAGGGATGGGGTTAGCCATTGTGGATGTTTGCTGATCTCCATCCTGCCTGGTATGTGTGCAGCTCTGCCCTCTCTTGATTTGTCAGAGGAGAACCCTTTATCCTTGTTCTTTGAAGCAATCTAATCTGGTGCATAATGGGGCCAGTGCGGGGGGGGGGTACATGTGCTTCTCCCTCACTTCCTCCCTTATCGGATAATGTTGCTGATGAATGTGCACCCCGTCCGCTGATCTGAATGAAGATGATGATAAGGAAGGTAAAAGGGAATGCTGATCAGCAGGAGGTGTGGTCAAATATTGCCAGGAGATAATACTGTGACATCACCGCTTGTCTGATTTATTGCACTTTAATCAGAGTTAAACTCATCTCCCTCTGGCCATGCACATCAATTGTGATTCAGTACAAAACAAAGAGGGTCTCTTATTGTTTCTTTCTTTATTATTTCAACTTCTGAATCCAAGCCACTGCAACACTGACCACGATAGATGGATGGATGAATGAATGGATGGATGGACAGACGGATATAGGGACAAGTACACGGTTGTTATTTTTATCAAAGGCATAAAATCTAGATGCATACAGATCTACAAAACACAGCATTTGCTCTTTGCAAGCAAAAGCAGTATTAACAGCTAATGATTACAGAAACAGGACACCGAAGTTGCACCGCAGTTTTCTCCCCCTTTCTAGGACACTCATTTCAATATGTAAACTGATATGTTTATTTTTTTAAAAAAAAAAAAAAAAATGCTTTGTCAGTGGACTGGTTTATCGTTGCATCACTCTGCATCGCTCAATACAGCAGAACACCAGAGCAAATCAAAATTCCAAGGGATCATGTGACAGTCATAAGACCTGAACCACCAATGGGCAGGTGTCCTATCTGAACCTCACCACCTGTCCTCCACATCCCGTAATGCACAAATCACCAGCCATATTACAACAGCTCTACTGAAGTGGCAGAAGAGTTAGCAAAACCTGTTAGTCCCCTATACATGAGGCCTGCAAGCAGTGCAGCTCATCAGGTTCGTGACAAGCTGTGGTAAGTGCAGAGAAGAGGGATAGAGGGCTACTGCTCTCACCTCCCACTGACCGCCATCTGCCCTCAGCCCCCACCGTGTCAGCAATGCTCATTCAAACTAATCACACAAGAAACGGAGAAAAATGGCCCATCATCTCACTGCAAGGCAGCTGCGGGTGTTGAGGATGACTTGTTTCTTGACGGCCGATCGATGTGGGGTGGGCTGGGCTCATAACTCTGAAGATACTCTGCTAATGGGATATTCTTTAGTACACAAGCATGATGGGGGCAGTGGGGTGAAGAATAGAAAAGACTGAACTTCTTATGAACTCCAGAACTGTGCCTGAAACCACTAGCAATTTATAGGTTTTATCAATACTGGGGGGAAGAAAAAAAGAAAAGTACCTTCAGCAGTTATTTGTTTTTAAGATAATTACTAAAAATGATTGTGTTTCTTTAGCAGTCTGTTCATCAGTTTGCCCTGGGACACTAGAAACATTTTTCAAGATTTTTAAAGGTATTTAACCAGCCAGTGACACTGAATGGCATGTTTGTAACGCATGCAATGAGGGGTGAATAATTGCATTTTCTTCTATTTGTTTCTTTGTTTTCTGTATTACCAGGTACAATAACTACTTTCTCCAAATTTAGCAGTTTCTGGTCCTCAAGTGCCTCAGGCCATGACAATTCATCTCCCCCCTCCTTCTCCTCAAAGAAGCACCGTTTGGAACTTTTATTAGGCCATTAATAAAAAGAGAGGGAGGGTAAATCAAGCCTAAGAACTCAGCAATTCAACATCCTGCTGGACATAAAACAAAGTCTCACACTGAGGTTCAAGCAGTGGCAAACTTATCAGCATTGCTGAGGAAAGCACTAAACTATAAGGTGGATTAATCAATTCACATACTTAAATATGTCCTACAGCTGAAAACACATCATGGATAAATATGTCAATTGAAACTCATCTTACATAATGACGTTTTACTGGTGGAAAAGTTTGGAATCTCTCAGAAAAACATATACCAGGAGAGTCGAAGGCACAGAAGTGTAATAAATCAAGGCGTGAGTGATTAATTTTTCTGAAAGAAATTAAAGTTTAGTTGAGGATTACATGCTCAAAAATGCTGAAGGGATGGACTTGGTTCCTCACAAATGGGACATCAAGTGTATTAAGCCTTTACGTGGTGTAATTTAACCACGTTGATTTGTTAAAATGCATGAGAAAATGAAGTCTGGATTGTGAAATCATTTTGAATGTTCATTTTTAGACACTTTTTAAAATTCATGTAACTGGTGGAAATGAAAAATGCACAGATCAAAAAACCAAGCCTCTCAGAGTCTGTGGAGTTTATTTGCGCTGACCAATTTACTTGCCTTCATTGATCCAATTAGTTCATCAAAAAAGCACATAAATGCTTATATTAGGCCAATTCTAAACATTTCCAAAAAATATCCCTGCAATGAACCAATGTGTTTATTATAATTAATGAAAAAATCTGAAAAATCCAATTGTTTGGTAACAATGTGAATATTGTAATGAAGTTAAGCAACTGAAGCAAAACCAAAATGCACACCTGTCTTCTGTGGACACTAACACCTCTGGTCTTCATTTGGGCTAAAAGTACATAAAGCATATATATGTCACAAGGTCACACTGTTTGCCCAAATGTGCATACAGGTGGTCTCCGATTTACGATGCGGTTACGTTCCCCGAAACCCATCATACGTCGAAAATATCTTAAGTCGAAAATGAATGTAATACACCTAATATTTTACACCTTTTATGCATGTGTTAAAGCGCTCTGTGTCACTGCGTGAGAAGAGCGCTCTATAAAATAAATTGAATTGAATTGAATTGAAACTGAATTGAATTAATACACACCTCTGCATGACAGACTGGGAGATGCAGATCGCTGCCGCTGCCCAGCATCACGAGAGAGTATGATTGCACCACGTATCGCTTGCCAAAAAAAAAAAAAAAATCAAAATTCAACATTCATTATGGTTTCTGCTGAATCTCTATTGCCAGCTAGCTCACCATCGTAAAGTCGAAAAAATCACGAGTCAAACCATCGTAAATCAGGGACCACCTGCAATGTATAAACCATACATTTTCATACCAGAATGATAAGTTGGATTAAAACAGCTCCATTCTTGGGACGACACTCAGCGTTGTATTCTTCAGGCATACCATCTTGTCATCTACATCATGCGCATTTATGTCCACAATGTCCCAACACAGGCACTTATAGCCAGCGGCTACAGTCCCAGAGGGTCTCACAATCACTACTGATACTCCCATCGTGTCATGTCTAACAGCTGCTTTTCTCTCACCAAAATGCCAAAACCTCATGACAATTACCATTTCAATGCAAACAAACCAGAGGGAAAAAAGTGCACTTACAAACCATACATTTTAACTTGCTCATTAACCGCTTGAGACTATTCTTAAAAAAACAAAAAAAAAAAAAAAGAAACTTTGCTTCATTTACAAATCAATACAAAACATATTTAAAAATTTAAAATGCATATAGACAACAAGATTTATACTTATCCCATAGCTTCACCTGAAGTCAAAAGTGCACTTTGCTGCTTTATACAAATGCAAATTATGATAACTGGCAGTTGATGACCTCTTTCTAAATCTTCTTTCAGGGGAAAGTGAGTAGGTGTCTTAAACACAACTCATCTTTTTTTGTTTTCTTCTCGGCAGGTTCTACATGCTAATGGCGGTGTCCCTGTGGCGAGCGCCTTCACTGCAGACACGAAGGTTGTCCACGATCAGCAGAGCCCTTCCAATTGCTCAACCCTCCCCCTTCCCCACCTGCAATTTCTGATGCACAGCTCGTACCTCCCAGTCATGTTTTGTCTATGTCTGCCCATGGCTACTACCAGAGTCATGAAGATACCTCTTTCAGGGAGAAAATGGACAAAATAGGAACTTTAGTTTTTTTTTTTGCGGCACATAATACTTTATGCAGAGCTTTAGTACTCAAGGCTGCAGTGGTGAACACTCATACAACATGTGAAAATTCAACTGCAAAAATGGTGGATGAGGAACTGATTCTGTGACACGCAGGTTGCACTTTTCAAGTGAATCAATTCAGCTGCTGGGTGGTACAGCTTTGCAAAGTGATCAAAATTTAAATGTGTTCGGATAAAAATGCTAACAGAGGTAAATAATGTAGAAAATGATAAATATAAAAATGAATTATGAGTATAACAAATAAATCTAGCTGACACCTGTGTAATTGCACGGAGGGTCAGGAATGCATAATGTGGTCGACTGGCTATGAATTATGGAGAAAATTAAATCAGTGGTATTCAAAGTAAACAAAGGACAATTTGACACTAAACATTTGCATCTTAGCACTAGGCCTAGATAGCAAATCTATTAGTTCTGCAAAACAGTGATCATTTAGTCACACTCAAGCTGTCCAGACTGTACAGATATCCTATAAAGGATGGACCCTACTCTATGCCCAATGATTCCAAGATAGGGTCTGGACCACTACCACCCGGCACTGGACAGCTTCCTGATAACGAATGAACAAATTAATGCTGCAGAGAAGGACGTTAATTGTCAACTCTGAGAACGACAATGCCGTTATGAAATGAAAGTCTGTCTTGAAAGTGACACCCCCACTTTGTATAGATCCATTCTGCAATGTCTTGTCCTTGTCGGTGAAGGAGTACTGTTAGGCATTCTGTCTGCTCCTGGAAGATAAACAAGCAGTGCTCCCAACACAACAAGGCAGCATCATTTCAGGAAAAGAACACAGAAAACAATCCAGCCAAAAGGCAGCATTTGCATGAGTAACTTCTCGTGGCACTGAAAAGTCTCCCATTTTCACCTTATCTTCAGAGGCATGGCTTGTTAACAATATAAAGCATTTGGGGAGATAATAGCCACTGATGGCGGTTTTCATTATGAGCCGAGATGTGACACCAAGTCACCCTTAACACAATGTGTGCCCAAGGCTGTCTGCAAGTGATGGGTATGTTATTTCACTGCCTCGCTGCCTTATTACGTGCAGACAGACTCCTAACATCACCATAGCAGTTTAATCAATTTAATTCTTCACCAGAGTACTGGAGTATTCATCCCTCGCCTTCAAGGCGCAAAAGACGGAGGAAGTGGCATCAGAAGTGTTACACATCAGTTCCTGTTGCTTACACCCAGGTTCTCTTGTCGCAACCTGTTAAAATATGACAAGGTTCAGAAAAGAAGTATATTTAAAAAAAAAAAAAAAAACTAAATGATTATCAACCAGATTCGGAGTCATGTTTTTTGGACAACCAGTGCAGGTGACCTTTACAGGCAAATACTTGTAACTGTTGTGCAGGTAACATCTGTTCATTATTTACAGCAGATGTGAAAATCTAAATTAATGTTTTGTTTAGAACATTAAGCTGGTATTACAATCATTTCAAACTATTGCAATAAGTGGTAATTAAATGTTCCATGAATTTAATTAATTTCTTTCAGTAACACTCATGTCCAAGAAAACAACATATGGAGTCGAACTGGTCAGTAATGAAACGTGTAGTTGGGAAATAGGAGATACACCTCTGATTTGTATGCTGTAGTCTGTGGTAAAGTCAATATTAGATATCAGACGCGTTTTATTTTGTAAAATGTTTAACTTCACGAACTCAAAAATTAAACTGCAAGTAACCATTTTGCAATTACAGGTGTGCTACCCATCAACTTATCTGTTCAAATTAATTATATTAGACCACTTTGAGCATGAAGTTATGAGCACTGTGAACAGCACGCATTTTTTTTTTCCAAATATCAAATATGAAACTTTATTAATGAGATGCAAAAAGCAAGTGCATTAGTCAGCGAACACATCACAAATTAGACAAAAGCTTTTCATATCATAAATATATTTTCAAAAAAGTTATGAAATGGACGTGGTAATTGCTCATTTCACTTAACATTGAGTTGGGAGGGGGTGATGAAGTAAAAGAAAATAGAGGTGGTCAAAATGTATGTATTTATATGTGAGAGAGAGGGATACAACAGTTATTTTTAGTGGAACAGTTTAAAACTGTCTCCCCACGTCACCCCACATCTTTGCCTTTGGTCAAAGCGTTAAAATTTTTGCTTATACTGTCAGCTGGGGACAACTTGCAGAATGAATCAAACCCCATTCCCCAAGGCCAAAGGCAGCAACCTTAACCACACCACCGATAAGCAAAGACCTGTTACTGACTCCCCTAGGACTGCTGCAACACCCCTACCTTTTAGATTTAAAGGATCATGTTCACATCTGCTTTTGCTCAATATTTTAAAACTAATATTTGCTGGAACTAGTCACAAAATTTAGAGTCTAAGTATTTCTCCTGTTTGGTCTTAGAAGGGGTAAACATGGTGTAAAATTTGTTATTTTTCATTAAGACTGAAAGATGCAAATGAATACATTAACAATAATTACTTGTCTGCAGTGGGACGCAGTGGTCTAGAACCTATTATGGAAGCATATTGTGCAAGGCAGAGTACACACTGGACAGGACACTCGTCCATTGCAAAAACCAGAGCATCCAAAGAAAACCTACACTAACAATAAGAGAATATGGAAACTCCATACAGACTGAGCCAGATTCAAATTCACATCTGAACCACCAAACCATAAACTGTGAGGCACCAGTGTGTTGTCCCAAGGAAATACTGTCAATACTGTAATCATTGTCAATAGGACGAAAGTGCTTTCTGAAGCTCTCTAACAAAATACATATAACAGGTCAAACAAAGTACAATTCACAAAGCTATCGATATGTGAATTACTAACCTCAGTCTAAGATAAACTGAGCCTGGGAAGGTAAATGTAAAAGACATCTAAATTAATACAGTTCGAGTAGCTACATTAAATGATTCCTTATATGTTCAGACCATGAACTTCATAGAGTGCTAGGAAAACTATTCAAAGATTTATTATAATGATGGTAAAGTTGGCACTATTTCAGATCAAAAAGTGGAAAGCAGTTGATTATTTTTTGTTTATTGTTTAACTGAAGTTTCTAGCCAAGAACATTAGTTTCGACCAAAGCATAGTATGTGGCTGGAAACTTTACTGAAAGCATCTGAGTGAAGTACTAGCCTCAAGGATGCAACAGCAGGGTCCCTCTTGTGACTGTCTGTAATCTGCTTCTTCCGTAAACAAGAGTAATGGGAGAGCTCACGCTAGGTTGTGAAGCATATAAAACCTATAAGTCCACAGTGATGGTAAACAAATAGTGATATTCCAAATCAGAATGTAGAGTAAACTAATACAGAATGGGTCACACATGTATAACGGTGGGCTTATTGTTTATTATTCTTCATGTTCCCAGACAAATGTGCTAAGTAATATGAATTGTTTAGAGACGGAGAAATCAGCTGAAAAATAAAGAGTGCAGACAGTCCAAACATTAGAGCACACAGTTTTGTTTGCTCCCCTGCTCCTTCCCACCCAGGGAAAATAAGCTTTGGGTGAAAAAAAGTGAGAGATTCACAGATTCTATAGAAAGAATATTCTTTCTGCAGAAATTCTAGAGATTCCAAATTCCTCAGCATGTACGAGATGACACAACAGCACCTTTCAAGCAATATATTAAAAAATGAGAGACGGATCTTACACGTTCTACAGGCAAGTAAAAATGAGACTGTTTAAAAAGAATGCAAATTTGTCACCTTCGACAATAAGCCACATTACCATCTCTTCAAGTGCTGGAAAGTGTGACTTCTATCACACTTCTGCAGTTACTGTTATCACTTCTGTCAAAGTAAACGCACTGAACAGAGCTGCAGGTTTTTGGGAAACTTTTAGGTTTATTTTTTATTTTTTTTTTTAACAATAATAATAATAGTAGTAGTAGTAGTAGTAGTAGTAGGAGGAGGAGGAGGAAGAGGAACATTTAGATTCAGATTAAAAAAAGACATATATTTGACAATTATATATTGATAACTTAGATTTCATGCTGATATGTGATGTTATTACTGTGGCACAGAAATACTGGGAAGCAGAGGGACTTTTGATAACATTTTAAATCCATAACAGCAAGCAGGGGGGACAGTGATACAAAACACTTTCCAATGGCCTTTTGGTCATTTTCCAGAAAACAACCACATCTGCATTGGAAAACCACACATTTAGCATTATTTGTTATCTGTCATAATGACAGAGTGTATAAATGACAAAGTAACCTATTTGTCAATATGTTCTCTATTTCCCATTATTCTTGGGACATTTTTTGAGCCAGCTATAAAGTCTCGAACCAAAAACTTTGACAAGTTCTTGGTGGTGAGACCACTCAAACACTTGTCTATACACAGGTTGCCTTATCCTGAAGTTGTCCTACATCCAACTCAGTGCTCAGTGCCTGTTCTCTCTAATAACTCCTTAGATCTCATTCGAACCTCTTGCTTAATTATCTCTAGCCAATTTAAGGTTCCGGTGCTGGAATGTTCTCCCACCAACCACTCAAACAGCACAATCAGTCATCATTTTCTGCCTTTTCTTTTGCTTTCTTGTTCTTTGAGTCAGAAAAATTGTATCTGGACAAACAGTGTAAATCTGATGTTTTGGGAGTAAAGGAAGTGTGAATGTCGCATTAATGGAATAAACTGCTTTGATATTGGGCTTTTCATATTGAATTGTTATGTACAAGGATTACCCCTCTTTAAAAAGCCCAAAAATGTTATAAAATTACATGCAAAAGTCAAAACCTTTTTCTAATGATATTAAAAAAAAAAAAAAAAAACACTTTTTAGCTCCAACTGTACACTTGAATGGTTAGTTCTTTTTTCTCTGTGTAAGACAAAGACACTTACAAGTCAGTCCAGAGTGTTTCATTAAAAACATTAAAAAGAGACAATCCCCTCAACCAGACTGAGGAAACTGAACTCATAGATGAAAGCTGATCCAATGCTGCCTACCCTGTGGAATCACCATTTTATTGACTCACGAGTCAAACCAGAATTAACCCCTTCAGCATACGGAGCATGAGCTTCACTGAACCCACTTCATCTCAGCTGAAAGGGAGGATGGGGAGTCTGCCATAGTCACTTGATGACTGAGAAGCATTGCAGTTTGTACCACTCTATACCACTAACATTTAAGAACTATTAAGTTTAAATCTCAGACTTTGTACATTAGCATTCATCAGTTATGTGTTCCATGTATCTACCCATGTCATTGTTTACTGGTCTACTTTTAATTAGTGAAAGAAGAGAACTATGCCACGATAATATAGAGGTGCAATCAATACACTCAGAAAATTCAAATATATACAAGTGCATAATTCCAATCTAATTCAAAGGGATACAGCTGTTAGCAAGGGTGGTCAGGCAGTCCTGTCTAAGATGATGCAAAAATGTGATCTAATTTTCCACATCTTTCTTTATAATTATCAACAGAGCCATTTATAAAATGTCAACAGAGCAGCATAACATTTCCAAAAATCGTGCATGACAATACTGTTGTTATCTTTCATTTCTACAGGTCTGGGACCACTGTGCAGGGCGGTGTAAGGATGCTTGATAAACTTGATAAAGCTTGTTGTGTACACCCTGGCTCCCACCCAGCATGTTTCGTGCCAAGGGTGGCTGTTAACTCTGAAATCAATTAGCCTCTGCGGTGCAGCCAGTTTTTTAGAGAGAGAGGGATTGAGGGATCGTACCTCCTGAATGGACAATGAATGTGCTTCTTTCCACAAGCCTTTGCTATGTGACAGAGAGCCTTCTGCAGCTTCCTGCACCTGAACTAGAGGAGCTTCCACAGCGTCCACTAGAAACATCTCTAGAACCAAGTGAACCTACGTCAGACAGGGTACGAGGTCATTCGAGGTGCAATTTCCATTTGGATGTTCCACAAAGTCTGATGTATACCACTAAACAAAACAAGTTACCTAAGCTCTAAGACTTAATACAGTATCCGCTCATAAAACACAAGACAATGTCTTAGTATTAATAGCACTGTAAAATAAATATAAAAATAGTGGCTGCTAGAGTTTATTGATTTATGTAGTTATTACTTTTTATTTTATGTATCCAGGCTTTATTAAAATGTTATCTATACCAATTTCAAATATATGTGATGCATTGTTTTTTTTTTTTTTTTTTTTGCTTGTTCCAGAGAAAAGGTCAAATAATTTTTTCTTTACTTTAAAATGCTTATGAAACATATTTGGAGCCATTTCGAGAAAGAAAATTAAAAAGTGGAATAAGCTGAACAAACACCAATAGACCAACAGAGCGTATCATAACAGAAAGGGAGGGGGCGGGGGTTGTTCTTTAAACCAAGTCGAACGAGACCTATCAGTGCTGGATATTCTTGACTAAAGCCAATGAAAGCATTCAAACTAACAATTTTAAATAAAACAAATCTGGACTGGGATTGAAATTTTGATCTCTCACATTACTTTACGCTGAGTTCTAGAATTAAACACTGACACACAAATTCTACTGTATTTCAGGTCAGAATGAACAGGCCACATACTTTACAGTAGAGTGTTCATTTGCATTTAAGCCCAAGTATGCCGTTGAAGGCAAAGCAGGAGACACGCCAGGAGTGACGCTGACGGCGTTCATTTTCAAAGCTTCTCTGAGCAGACTTTACAGTAACAAGTGGACAGAATAATTCCCACATCAAACTGCCAATTTAGCGCTTCTGTGGGAATTATCTGAAGGAGCTGGAGAGAGAAAAGTGTGTGCAGCCACATTTCATTGAATTAAAGAACACTCTTCACAAGTCCTTATTGACTTCCTCTCCAGACAGCCAAAGCGCTTTTTTTTTTTGTTAGAATCAAACTTGGATTATTTTTTTGCTGTTCCAAAGACATTTTTGTCAGATGCCTTCAGACCTTGCATGAACATGTGAACGTGATGACTATTGAGACCAAAAAAGTTTGCATGTGTGTGTATGTGTGTGAGAGAGAAAAAGCAAGCATCTTACTTTACTCCTTGATTTACACAAATTAATTTTAAAAAAGTATAAATTGCATCCAATGAAGCAGTTAATAAGGCTTCAAAATAAAACTGTGTGCACAAAACTAGCGTACACCTCTCTCCATACAGAATGCCACACGTTGCCATAATGTCACAATGGAGTTCCAACACGGCTGCAAAAAGCGAACCAGTGACCAAAAGGGAACCGAACGACACATCACCCACAACAGCACGAGAATTGCCTACAAAAAAAAGAAAAAGGCATTTCCAAAATCATACAGCTTGTTTTTGCAATATGTGCATTGCACAGTTTTGGCATAATATTACCAACAATAAACTTTATCATCATGTTTGTCTGTGTCCCAATTTCATGCAATTTTTTTCAACGACTGAATAGCAAAGGAGGTTATATTTCCTGCTGTTTAGGCAATCCTCTATTGTATATGTCATAATTCACAAACAGGAACAGAATGGAACACTGCCAGCGAGGTTCAGAATGCTGATATTTACCTGCAACACAAACATGCACAGCACTGCATAGATCTGTAATGAAAACCAGCGCTGAAGAAAATGCACCTCCACTTACAGTTCAGATAACTAGAGAAGGTAAATATCTGCTTCCCTTTCCATAATGTCAGAAGCACAACACTGCACAGATATCTGAAAGAAACATCACGCTGCAATTGTGAAAGAATGATTTAATGCAAGCTGTACTTTCACAGTCAAATTATATTCATGAGACATTTTCTCCGGAACACTGGGTCTCAGAGGAAAATCCCTGGAGTGTTCCTACAGTAACATCCATTTCATGCCCTTGTTGGTTCATAAGAAACACTATGTGTATTTTCCCCACCTGTTTAACTCCAGCATTAACATACCTATAAGGAAATGTCAATTTCTCTTTCTCTTTTTGAAAAAATCCAAAGGAGAAAAAAAAAAAAAAAATCTGTGAGCTCCCATGCATGATCTATCACACGCGTGTGGAGAGGAGAAGGGTCAGCACAGCGTCCTTCCCCATCCTACTTCAAGCGGCTTGCGCTGGGATGTCATCAAGACCAAAAAGGAGGCTGGTGTGAGCAGAAAGGCACCGTGACATGGGCACTACCCTGCCAGCAGATGATAAATGGGCTCCTCTGACATAGTGTGTTAAAAGCAAGGCAATGCTGGAATCGAGGTGGGTGTGTCACAGGGATAAATAATGCCTGGGCAATTTAAGTGCTGTGGTGAGTAACTGATGGTGTGTAAATGTAAAGGCAACACTTGAGTCAGTGATTCTACAGTAATGGCAACATGTTCCAGTGACCTGATATGATCTGATGTAGAAAAAGTAAAGAAATACATATATAATACAAATATACATGTATATCACTTAAAGAAACATAGATGATCGAAACTGACCATCTCAGTTATTTTAATTGGCAACAGTAGTATTCAAAGTCATTTATTTCATAACCCTGTGTACAGTTATAACTTACACTAGAACATATATACTACAAAGCATTGTTAATCTGCCAACAATTATTTACCCATCTGCACAACTGCTAACAGAACAATTTAGGGTAAGTACCTTGCTCAAGGGTATTATAGTCAGAGGGGGATTCAAACCTGTAACCTTTGGGTGTAAAGGCAGCAGCGCTAACCACTACACTAGAAGCTGCCCCCATGTCCCCTTCAGTACACCAGATTTGTCTTGATAGATGAATTTTGGCCGATAGATTTATTCAGTTCTGATTGCAATTAGATGTGTATGGTATGTCCAATTTCATCCAACTGAGCTTTGGTAAAAATACTGTCTTGGTGTATCAAGTCCATCTTAAATTTACGTTCATATGCTCAAATTTTGTTTCCAATGCCTCAAGTCCAAATGTCCTAAAACTTTCAAAAATAATGCAAGACTGAGGGAAATGCATTACCCAAATAATAATAGTAACATCTCAAATCCAATAAGCAAATCATTCCTAGAAAATTGATTTTCTGCTTATGACAGCAGATTATGACTTTAGCATTCAGGGGACACAAGATGAAGCTACCTGATTAAAATTTGCTGTTGTTATCTCTCTTGAACAGCAATGCATGTCTTACCTTTGGACCGCACATGCTGTCCTTAAGGGACACCGAAGTGGCCGAAAACCTGCATCATTTGGATCAATTTGCAATTATTGTCTCCGCTACTTTAAGCAGCAACTTCATCACTCCCCATTAGTGACCTGTCAGACCTGCTTGTTCCACTTTATGTGGACTCTGGTTTTCAGACGGGTGCCACATGGCACACGTGACAGTCAGGTTGAGATCCGAAGAACTGCAGTGATGTTGTGCAGACAAGCACTTGCTCTGCTGATGTTCTTACAGCAGATGGGCTGCACAAAGTTCACAACATTTCTCTTTTCTTGAAATAAGGTACTGAAACCCAGACAGAAAACTTCTGCAAATCTGCATCCTAATTATATCTTCACTTATCCAAAAACTCAAAAGCACTTTTAACTACTTTCCTTAAAAGACACATTTTCAACCATTTCCAAGCATCGAGGCCATATGTGCTTTTAAAACTTTAATTATGGGCCAACCATTAACATCATGTAATTGAATCATGTAACCAATCAGGGATTACATGTTTCATTCAGCTAGGCAGAACTACACTCATTTTCTTGCTATACAATATTCACATTGCTTAGCAGCAGGACAGTAAACGAAAAAAAAGTACTTTACAGTTCAAAAACTTACTGGGCATGCAGGTTGAACCCAACATTTGGTTTATAGTAGATGCATATCTGAACAGAGGACTCTCCATCACAAATATAAATCATGGAAAGATCACAGTTGGAGGTCCAGGGCTGTGACATCCACCACTCAGAGCACCTTGCCGACCTCAGAAAGCAAGCAAGAGCCTTCTCATTTCCATATTCATAAATCATTCATCACCGTCCTGGTGGATTGGTCCCCCTTCTTAGACATTCAAAACAGGGCGGAGGAAAAACAAACTGTCATGTTTTTTCATTGTTATTCCATTTTATATTATCATTTCCGAGTAAGGTAGCCTTTGACAGAGCAGCCTGCAGAGTTATTTAACAAATAAAAATAACCAAATATGAAACATAAAACAAGATGGAACACAAAAGAATTAAAAAGATCTTTGTATAAAAATATCATTAAATACACTGCAGTACAAGCTACAGAAATGTCAGTGGTGTTTAAATCCATATTCAAGGCAACTTTTAAAAACTTTACATTAAATAACTAATTTGCTATCACATTAACTTTGTTATTGCACTAAAAATATAACATTTTCATGTCTAACATTGATTCATGGTACTCCATCAATACGGTTTCAGAAGTGGTTCATTTAGCAATCAGCTTTCATCTGTAGTGTGATACTGTACTTTTTTCCTCTCTTCTCACAATCATTTATGGAAATGCTAACAACGTTATAAAGCATTAGAAAGAAACTGGTCATTATGTTGGTGGCTTCATTGCATTTAACATTGAAGGTTTAACAATCTGCTGTACCATTCCCCAAGATTCAACTTTTCATATCTGGAATGTCATGTAATGTTGTGGGTAAGGCAATGTTACAATGGCAAACAAAAACAGGATATGAAAAGACATTGTTCATTTTCATTCTGTCACTCCATTTGTCCTTATCAATTTGTGTACTTGAACTACACAATATTCTTTTTGAATCAGTATACATAGCCCTGGTTCAGCGTGTCTGCTAAATTGATAAATAATAATTCTGTGGTTATCAGTGCAAAAGTAACGATTGTGATCAGCAGACAGAGAATGACAAAAGACCATAAGCAACGGCCGGCGGCGAACACCCTGATCCTGTCTATCGCTGTGGACAAGAATGAGCAACAGCCTGCATCTGAGTCAGTGATTCTGCAGCCTCTACTTATCTGGGCATAGGAGCGTTGCCCCTGCAAAATCCATTTATCGCATTTCAGTGCAACAGAGCGTTGCGATTTTTTAATTGCAGCGCAGTTTGTCTTGGCTCTGCCAGAGCCGTGGACCCGAGGAGCACCGTTTAAAGTTGTGGATCGCTGATGCAGGATGTATAATGCAGGTCCTTCAGAGGGTGGTGTTGTAGGCCCCATTCGATTATGAACATTAAGCTGAAATTTGACACCGGAGCAGAAAACTCCTATGGTGCAAGAAAAGAAACTGATGCCAGATGGATGCAGAAGAACAGACAGAAAACATCAACAGAAATATGCTATGCCTGGGCAGGAAGTCTAAATTTAACAAAAAAAAAAAAAAAAAAGAGGAGGCTTCAGGCTGGCAGACAGCCTATGGAGTCAGCCAGGGTTCTCCATCACTGTTACAACTTGGTGGAATTTTGGGTTGAAAGACTAAATGATGAGAAAATGCCTTTGTGAACCAACTGAAAGCAAGGAAATGCAGTGTTGCCGGCACCCCTTCAAATCAGCTTTGGGTAGCAGATGAACATCACAGCAGGCAGCAGGTTTTCAGCAATGATGAGACCCTTACATCATAATATCTCGCGATAGGCTTGAAAAAAAATGGACACGTTTACATGCAAATAGGCACGACATAACGTAAACACACTGATCACGCCTCTGCAGAAATGGATATTAAAATGTCTGCCTAGCGTTTCGCCACATGGTCTTTTACTGATGATATAAAAGGTAACGTAGGCAGCAGAAGGACCTGTTCCGTTTGTTGTTTAAGGGATAGAAAATTTTTGCTGAGATGTATGTCGCTTTGGAGAAAAGCATCTGCTAAATGAATAAATGTAAATGTAGAAAATGAAGTAAATACAAAACTTTACACAAGGCCCAATTTCCCATCCTTCATCAACTGTTGTTGTGTTGATGCCGGGCATTTGTCCCTCATGATGACTTCCCATGGCTATGTCTTCTTCTGCAGACTAAGAACTGTGGAGCTCTGTTCACATGCCATCTCTTCCACCATGGGCTCACTATGCATTTTTAGTCGTGTGAAGCCAGTCAGACTCAGGCACCGCAACACACCATTCCGCCAGAGGGAACAGGAAGCATGGTCTGCTGCGTCATGCTAATTAACCCCCATCACAACTCAACTTAATGCAAATTGTTTGCGTGCTGTTCACAGCAGAAACAAGACAATGGCACAAACCAAAACAGCAAGGAGGCTGGATAACTTGAGCTGAACTTGCAAAGAGAGAAAAGAACAACCCTGGAAAAGGCTAAACTAGGCAAAGGTATAAGAGAACAACCTTGATTGACCCACCCCCCTTGCTTTAGTTAGTCATTATGTTAATCATGTAGCATTACACGTTGTTACATATACAGGCATTTTTTCGACAAAGCCTGAGGAACACGGACCAGAACTGAAACACCTTCATGCGTCCTCCTCAAAATGCAAGAGAAAATGCCAGCAGCCATTTAAATACAACAGAATTCACAGCTCGCTTCACAATTCGGAACATTGGCTAAAGGTACATCAAATGCCCTTTAACTGTGAAGATCACGAAATTGCAGAAGTACATATGTGCTGCTCTTCACACTTATTCTTGTGCGACACTCCCTCATTCTCAGTACAAGATGACACTTGGACTCAGGTTGTTGAATTCAATAGCAGGCTTTATTAACAAGATTACAGGACTGGAATATGATCTGAGTAAAAGGCAAAATTAAGTACAAACGTATGCTAGACACAAACTTCAGAACTGGGGTTTTTTTGGTTAGGCCCACTCTCTTCCTCTCTCCACATGAGTCAACCCCACCTCACTATGAAGTAGGTGGTTTAAATAGGGAAACTGAGAATGATGACAAGTAGATGTTTGTTTGCTAACTGGATTAATGCATGTTAAGGACGCATGGTAGCCAGCAGGCTGACCAGGTAAATGTACTTGTGTCTGTGTTGGGTTCATGTGTCATCAGCCACACTGACATTGTGGCCTATATACAGTAAATGCATTAGTTTAGAGTGACAATTTTGCAGGGTGACTGCGTGTGATTGTATTTGTAAGGCATTTAAATCTGTGCATGTTTATTTATATATATAGTACCAGTCAAACATACGGGAAAACGTTAAACTTTGTGGAAACTTATGGTTCCTCTGTATTTTATTTATTTATTCATTCATTTAGCTATTTATTTATGTTTGTTAGATTTTTACACAACTTTGAAACGTGCTTTATGTGGCTATATTGTTGACAACTAAAAGACTGTTCAATCAGCCTAGATCCCAAGAAAATTTAATGTTTCTGAAGTATGCAGTCATGGCTGCCCTGGTCAAAGGTGTCACGAATTTCGTAAAGATCATTAACACACTCACGAGAAGGGAAACCCCAAGCGATGTCAGTGCCTCCTCCATGCTACCCACAGAAGCAGGACTCATACACTGATCTTCTCTATTATTTACAAATATCTGGCACAGATAGATCCAAATATTTTAAATGTTGACTGACACCCACTAATGAAAAGTGCAGTTTCTGTGTGGTTTAGACCTGTGTGCTCAAACTTTTGACTGGCACTGTATATGTGAGTTGACTGTGCTTTTGTGAATATGCATATGTACGCATTCTGCAGCAAAGAAAAGCCAAATTGGGGGAGGAAAAGTAAATGAAATAACAGTGGGAGCACTTGCCTTTTAAAGAAACAAATAACATGATAACAGATTGTGAAAAACACTATAATAAAGCTTTCATTACTTTAAACACAGGGTTCATGATGCATGGGGACTCAACACTCAAGATCCAATCTGCAATATATACAAAATCACTTTTTCCCTATTAAATTCAACAGTTAAAGCATTATTCCCCTCCTTCATGATATAACACTTTTTCTGTTTAATTCTTTCTTCTGGTTGAAAGGTACTTAAGGAAATTGTTTTGAGACCGAATATTTGACAGTCACAGATAAAGAACCAGTGATATACTTTTTTAACTTTATTTTTTCCCCAGCACTCCTCATGGTACAGTTAACATTATGGAAAAATAACACTTTAGCATTCATAGAATTTGACTAAATTTCCATGTGTATCATGTTCAAATTTTCAGGTACATAAGCTAAATGTACTGCTTATACCAAAAAACTACTCCAGCATTTGAAAAATATGGCATGGTGGCACAGTGAGTAGCGCTGCTTTCTTATAGCACCTGGGTGGTGCGAGAGCACATGGGTTCTCTCCCTACTCAGTCTGTGTGGAGTTTGCATGTTGTCCTTGTGTCTGTGTGGGTTCCTTCTAGGTGCTCTGGTTTCCTCTCACAGTCCAAAGAGATGCTGTTCAGGTTCACCTGTAGTGAGTGACAAAGTGTGCTACCCTGACAGATGGATGACTGACACATTGTAAGTAGTGTAGTGTAATTCTGATAACACTGTGGAGAGTTTGTTGGACTTTGCTTTGGAGAGAAGCATCTGATAAATTAATGTAAGTACCATTTCAAAGATTTAATTAGCTATATAGATTAGAACTGTATCTATCAAACAGCCATTTAATCTTAATTTATTACTGAGTTTATGCAAAGTCACATTTGCTTGTAATGACGGGTTTGAAGGGTTAAAGGGCATGCAGAGTGGGAATATCCACAGGGGGTGTCACTGGCTACTCCTCAGTTCCAAAGGTTGCGCTGTGTTAATTGAATATTTCCTCACAGGAATGAAAATGTCAGAGGTAGCCCACATAAAGCAAGATTGTCAGTTACCATTAAATTCAATCTCAAAATGGATTCTTCTTCCATTACATCTGATCACTGGAAAAATACAAATGTAAAAAGGGAATGTAGAAAAACATATGCTGTATGTATGAAATACCCTGAGACATGTGTTAAGTGTCCCTCACAATTACACCTGTCACGTATATGTCATATCTTTTGCTTTCTACCTAAGGGGAAAGGGTTGAAGTGATGACAAAAGGATTGGAGCCTCCCTGAAAGGATTAAGGAAATGTCTTGTTGGGATTAATGAAGTGACACCTACATTTATATCTGATTCATTCGGTTGACGCTCTTAACCTAGACTTCAGTTCACAGCAACCGCAGCGAAATGTGGAAATCGACAGTGGTTGGAGCTTTAAAGATAGCTCAGCTTTTAGTCACCTGCTGTTCTTCAGGGGCAATAGAGCCAACAGAATAAACCCCTTCTAATTCATTACAAGAACACATAATTCCAAGAAAACATTTTATTTGCTCTACAAAAAAGAACCAGTTTGGCTCTGTCCTCTAAAATGCTGGCAGGCATCCCTTCCATAGTCCACCTAAAAGGCAATCATCCACAACTGAAGAAAAAAATTACTTGTACATTAATATTTGTGCAAAAGGTGAGGAAAAGGCAGGGCTGTTTGTTTTACTTCAAGTGTTTTGAACTCGACAAAGATATTTGTGGATAAAGTCTGCATTGGTTTCTTCCCGAAAAGAGTTTTCTTCCATTTCCACTATTTTTAGAATTTTGTATATCAACTTTATAGGTGCTCAAATTTCCCACATCTGAACCCCCCTGAGCTTCTCCCTTTAATCTGCAAGTGTGTATGTGTGTCTGAGTGTGGGTGGGAAGGCTGCAGTACTACCTTTCTTTTCAAATGGCTCCTGTTCTCCGTTAGCAAAAAACAATACTGCTTTAGATCATTCCTGACGTTCCCAATCAAAGGAAGGTGGGCATAAATGCGGTGGCATGTTTCCTGTCTCATATCAGCCATATCAAGTACCAGGGAGGCCTGCGGCGAGATGAGACATCGGTAATGGGAAGCAGCTCACCAAAGTGCTCCAAGATAGGACCACTGCGTGGAAAGAGAGAGGGGAAGAGGCCGCTGTAGTCCAAGCGAAGCAGCAAGAGAGCTTCAGCAACTTTATTCCCTTCCCTTCTCCGTAGGGCACTCCAACTGTGCAATTTTAATTTTAAATTTATTTTCTTTTATTTCATCGAAAACTATTTTTTCTGCTTGCACCCTTGCCTCTCTCGTAAACATTTTGCTGAACGTATTCCACAGCCAAACCGTACCAGCCTTGATGTGGCAGAAAAATGGATATCTTTCCATCCGATATGACAGAACACCGGAAAGAAAGGGGAAAAAAGCTTCAGCATAAAGTCCCATCTGTTAAACAAAGCACTCAACCTGACCTTGTTACCAAGAAGCGGTTCTCTAGGGAACGTGCTAACAACTGCACTCCATTGGAATATGTGTCGATCAGGTGCCCATGACAAGTTTCTTGTAAGTCGGCACTGTCATACTTAGTCTCTAAGTGTTCCCTCGTCCCGCTGCCTTTCTCGTAAACACAAAAAGTTAGCCACAGACAAAGAAGCTATTGTACTGTGTGGTCTGCTGAAACTATACTGATGGTGCACAGCAGGGCTATTCAACACTAGACCCAGAGGGCCTGTTCCAGTAAATTTTCCCTCTCTAAAGTGTTAAGAGCCCAGAAAAGGAAGGTAAATTGGTCCAGTGAAGACAGCTAGCTGAATGAGGTTGGACCAAACACCTCTTGCTCCAAAGACCTCCAGAATCAAAATTGAATAAAAGGTTGCACTCAATTGACCCTGAGCTTGCATATCTGGAGATGGATAAAGGTAGGACAAAACCTATTCAAAACCCCACTTAACTAGCATGAGAGGAAAAACCACTGGGTAATTAAGCCCACTTGGCCAATTTTAAGGCAATTCCTTTATGTGCAATTTCTGGGGATAATTAAAAGAGCCGATTAAACAACCAAATGCTCCTAAAGGATCATGTACCTTCCTTTACACTGAGGACCTTTTTTCCAGTGTTTCTTTAAAACTGGCTTTAATGACATAGCAGCTGACACAGCCCTATCACCCGCTGCTTCCCACATGTCACTTCGAAAGCCCAACACTTGATCAACGCACCTGCTTCATACAACCTCATATTTAACACATGGTGTACAAACTTAAGATCGAATTGTCTGAGAATAAGTGATCTGACATAAAAACATACATCTTGCATGCATAAGTTATGCATGATCTTAAAATACTGTATGTAGAAAACATGGATGTCTGCAGACAGTTTTGTGGTTTTGAGTCAAAGCTTAACTGTGAATAAAGATCAGGTTACTTACACGGTTTGGACAGATTTTTACTGGGTGTTCATTTTCATGTGATAATGTAGATTAGAAAGGGGTGGCACAGTGGCACAGAGGCACAAAGAGTAGCACTACTGTCTCAGCACCTGCGTGGTGGGAGAGGATGTGGGTTCGATCCCTGCTCAGTCTATGTGGAGTTTGCATATTATCTGCGTGGGTTTCCTCCAGGTGCTCTGGTTTCCTCCCACAGTGAAAGACATGCTGTTCATGTTCACCTATAATGTATGAGTAACAGAGTGTGTGTGTTCCACTATTGTATGGACGAGTGACACAGTAAGTAGTGTATCTAGCAGTGTAAATCACCTTGGTGAATAAGGTGTGTGGGCTCATAACACTACATAGAGCTCATTGGAAGTTGCTTTGGAGAAAAGTGTCTACTAAATAAATAAATGTAATGTAGATTACAGTGTGAAAAAGGACCTTAAAAATACATGTCTATAAACTCCTGACTCCTGTGTATATAAATGCAGAAAGACGTGCACCTTGGCTCATAAAAGGAGTATCTCAATTAGCCACTGTGATCTTGTACTGCCTGAGAGAAGGTGTCAAAATCATAAGTGACTGCTACTCCCGTGCCTGATGGAAGCAGGCTGTAGAATAAGTTGTGTATTTGAAATTTTATCAACACTTCCAGGCTAATAATCGCTTTTACTGCTACAGTACTATAGACAGTTGAAGTAACTTCATGGAATTCCCTTTGACACCGTGACTGTGTGACAGTCAATGATGTACAGGTGCACTGCACAGATGAGGCACTTTGTTTCAGGACGTAGGAAGTAGCAAGCATCCCATTCAGCTTCAGTACCTGCTCACAGACAACAGAAACTTTCTTCAACTGCAGCTAAATGGTTTACTTATTTTGACTTTTTTGCTTTCTTTTTTTATAAATGCCTTCATATTTTCCCCTTAGTTTCTTCACTACAGTAAATCTTTATCATGAAGTTTGGTAGAAGGAATTCACCAATATAATCCTTAGTGACACAAATAGCGAGACAAACAAAAGGAAGCTTGATTGAAGGTTTGAAAGGGTATGCAACTAAAACAGTAACAAGAAAAGAAAGGCCACTGAAACATACTCTGAATGCCTTCCTCAGACTGATACTCCCTGACAACTCACACTGTCAAACAGAAAGATGTAATATGTTCTAGATTTTTTATTACAATTATTATTATTATGCCTTCTAGACTGCTTGGTTGGATAAGTGGTTGTTTCAAGATGGATGGATGGATGGATGGAGCTACTTCTAACCTTTTAAGGTCCCTGGCATTCTATCCTCACTAAGAGAAGTTGAGAGAGACTGTTTTAATAATCAGCGTCAGTCAAGACACTCCGGACTTCCATAGCAACAGTTTGAAGGGTATTTTTCCAGGACACTGAAGGAAATAGCCATCAAAATGTGAAATGTCAGTGCTTAAGAGGCTTTGAAGTGCTAAAATTAAAATTATTTTGAGAGAAGAAATGCAAGCGGTGACAGACTGGCCATATTGCCATACCGAAATTCTATTACCCAGGCTTATTTAACTAGATTTAGAGTATTACAGGAGGGATGATTGTACATGGTTTGTGATAAGTACACTGTAAAAATCATTGGAGGAATAACTATTGTAATGTCAATTTGATCACTGCTATGTTACCCATACTATCCCTGACCACTGGGTATGGTTCCCCTTTTTTCCACCCATACAATGTAATGTATACTGTTCCGGTAATCATCATTTCACAATTTCGACACCACATCTTAAAAATAATAAGAAAGGCAAATAAAGGCTGAAAGACAAGTAAGGAAGTCAAATAATTTATTTCTGATTCTGTATAATATCTTATAAAAACATTTGAGGATACAGGATTACTTAAACACACATAGAAAGTAATGAAGAGGGAACGGAGAAAAGAACGTCACCTGAACTGCTTTATTTTAAAAGAAAAGTTTTGATGTGAATAACCTAAAATGATTCTGATGAACTGCGAAGCACGTTGCTTCATACAGTTTCGTCTATGGGGATGTTTTTCTTCAGTTTAAAATCCACATTTGTTCAGTTTAACAACTTTTTTTGCCTTTATAATTCATTTTCACACTCCTTTGCTACTTGAGAAACTGGAATTTTGCATACACTTTAATTTTTTGCAGCATTAAGATCCCCAGGCATAAACTTTGCATTCAGTAGTAGAGCACCATTTTAATAAAATCAATCTACTCTTGGTTGCTGCTCATTGCAGACTGGGACATTTATGAAAGTGCTATCTCTTGCACTGAGTTAAACAATCATACAACATTTCAAATACAGCACAGAGCTACTAAAGGCCTTAAAACTATATCACTAGGCAAAAATGCAATCATGACTAACTCACATTATATTCATAAAGGGCAATTGCTGTAAAAAGGCTCTGGGGCAAAGGAACATGCATCAATACCTTTAAAAAATTACATCTCAAAATATATCAGAGTTACTGTCAAGAATGACTCCACATAACTAATTTCTTACCCATTAAGAGCTGTTGACTTCCAACGGACTGACTGTCTGAGGACATAAGATTTTACATATGGAGAAAATCAGCATAAACATGTATATCCAATTTACATGTTTTGTGTAATTACTGTCACATACATTTAGATCAAGACTTTCTTTACTTTTTATCATTTTTATGTAGCTGTCAAATGACATTGCCTGATATTCAAGGGGAAACAGATAACACTAAATTTTCTTTATTACAGCCCCTAGCTAGAGAGGCAATTGAGAAGGTATTTAACCATCACATTTGTCCTACATATATGTGTCTATGTATGTGTGTATATACAGTGTGTGTATATATATATATATATATTTTTTTTTTTTTTCCCTTTTGCCATCACACCACTGCTGTTAAACCAGGAGGTAAACTTAATGTTGTCCTTCAGTTTACAGTTCCATAGAAAATCACTTAGAAATGTCATGTTAATGGGTGAAACTATCTGGAAGAGTAGGGAAAATTCAAGTCCCTGCACTTAACCATTAAAGTGCCTATTATACAGCTAGTGGTTAGTGCTGCTGCCTTTGGACCTAAAAGTCGCATGTTTGAATCTTACCTCTGGCTGTAGTACCCTTGAGTCAGGTACTTACCCTAAAATTGCTCCACTAAAAATTATCCAGCTGTATAAATTAGTAAATAATTGTTAGCAGCTCACTATTATAAGTTGCTTTGGAGAAAAGCATATGAATAAATAATTGTATTACCTATAAATGTAAACATTTTCTTAACTTTGTTACTTTAGGTAAGGAAAATGTCAGGGTCATTTATCACTGCATGCTTGTTTTTGTATGGGATGAGATTTAATTTATATATTTTCTGTCTCATTATTAAAAAAAAAATAAAAAAATCAACCAAATTGTTAATTGATTATTTGGTTAAAATAATTTTCACACCCATATTGCACCTATTAACATAGACTGACAAAACACCAAGATGTTTTTTGCTTTGTGATGTTGAAAGGAACAGCAGTATAACGTGTCATTACTACAGAACTGGTCTCAGTGGTAGCTGTTTTTCTCCCAAATCCCTTCATGTTGGTCTCCATCAGAAGGAACAGAACATCTGCTGCTACTCCCCCCATGAATTATGCCACCAAGGAAAGCTGGGTTTAGAAGCTTAATCCATGTTAGGGTCTGTGCGATGGGCTGTTTGTTGGAAGCTCTCAAAAACCACTGTCCTCCCTCAGTCATGACTGGTGGTACCTCAGTTTCAGACACAAAATTTCCATCCAGAAGAGGACAGTACAAAATTGGAGAAAAAAATGGAACTAGTTTCCCAACAAATACAGGTGGTCCCTGATTTATGCTCATTCAATTTACAATTTTTTCGACTTTACGATGGTGAGCTGGCGATACACACTCAGTAGAAACCATATTTCAGTTTTTGAATTTTGATTTTTTTTCCCGGGCAAGAAATTGGCTGTGCGATACTCTCGCAATGCTGGGCAGTGACAGCAATCCGCATCTCCGAGTTTATCATGTAGAGGTGTGTATTAAATGGATTTTCAACTTAAGATATTTGACTTTGCGGTGTGTAACCCCATCATAAATCGGGGACCACCTGTACTTGCAAAATTCTAGAAAGAACCTTGACAAAAGGTTTTCCAGCAGCTTCTATTTGGTATGGTGGCTCAGCAGGTAGCACTGGCATCCCACAGTTGCTGGGCTCTGAGCTTGGAGCTGGCTTTGAACCCAGCTCAGTCAGTTTGCACTTTGCATGTTCTCCCTGTGTTCATGTCAGTTCCCTCCAGGTGTTCCAGTTTCGTTCCAGAGATCAAAGATGTGTGTTTGTTGAACTGGTGATACTAAACTCCACTCAGTGTCTGTATATGTGACTGAGTAAGTGTGTGTGATTGGCCTACAGTAGACTGGTTTCCTAACTGGGTGGACCCTGCCTTGTCATACGTTTCTGGAATAGGCATCAGACCACCTTGACCCTTACAGCATAAGTTGATAATGGATAGATGGTGGAAGCTATAAAGATGGTCAAGGACTACCTATATTCTACAGGTTGGCAAAAGAGGGGGAAAAAAAGTCCTAAACTCAGTTTCTGCAATTTCTTTTATAGTAAACATCTAGAGATTCCCAACAGTTTCTGCAGCTGCAACTTTCTTTGCTAATTGTGTGCGCCACTGATATGACGTGGTTAAGGGGCTTATCACTGGTTGTGGACGAAGGCACAATGAGAGAGGATTTAGAAGGGTTACAGAAGGAAAGTCACATGACTTGGCATTTAAAAGGCAACTGCAAAGGATTGGCAGCTGAATTTGCATATTCATAATGACTAGATTCTGGCACTTGAATAAATCACTACTTGGGTGTCAATGCACGGGCCCATTTTTACATAGCAGTTTCTCAAGACATTATGATTAAGGTCTTGTTGATACAGTACAGACATATGGTACATAAAGAGTCCTGTTTTATCTTCAGGGGTTTTGGTTATTAATAATAATAATTTTACTGCATTACTGAGTCAATTATAGCTCCTGGAGTTACAGTTCCTACTTTAGGGATCCCTGCTGAGCCTTAAAGCAGTTCTTGAAATGTGTGTTGAACCATGCTAACTACTGAACTGGTAGTACCATTGGGAACCTAAGGCATTTTAACATTTAGATTTTTCATTTAGCTGATACTTTCCTCCAAAATAAGTTACAATGTTGAGCTATCTACAGTTATTTGCCCCTTTTTACAGGTGGGTAATATTACCATTTATGCAGCTACTCATGTGGTAGACATTGGCTCATATGGCGGAAAGTAACTGTACTTCAGAATCATGTGTCTGCATCCCAGTCGTTCTGCTGAAATGCAGACATTGTGTTTTCTGTGAGATACACATCGCTTTGGAGAAGTGTCTGCTGAATGAATAAATGTACCAGAACAATTGAGTACCTTGTAGGGTACTACAGCTGGAAGTGAGATTCAAATCTGCAACTTCTAAGTTGAAAGAGAGCAGTTCTAACCACCATGCTACCAGCTGTGTATGACACAGAATATAACTAAGGAATGTTTTTTTTTTTTTTTTTTGAAGCAATATTTATGTGCAGATCATTCAAGTTGTATCGAGTCTCAACAAGGAGGCAAGTAGATGCTCAAACCCCTCCCTGAGCAATGACTTTTCCCTCAAAGTAACTCAGGGGACCATGCACACAAAACAATGTCCACAGACTTAAAGATGGAAAGTATTTTTCTTCATGTATAGATTTTGTAGTATTTAAGAAACACAGCCTGAAGAAGTTTCCCCTAGAGTGAAATATTACGCATTCATGTCAACATCAAGATCTGTAAAAGATCATACCTCATATGGGTATCGCTCACCCTGGCCAGTTTTAGTGGCCATCAGCAGAATTGTCACTGATTGCATTTTCTTAAGTGTTTTTAAAATATTTCATTCTAAAAGAAAAAAACCATTACCTTTTGGACCGTTCATGTGATAAAACGGTCAATACGAAGAGAGTGGACCTGTGTAATACATCATGATACATACCATAGAACCAGATGGACAGGCCAGCTGTACATAGTTTTTGTATATTTAATAGGGCTGTTGGCATGAGAAAGGGTACAAACTGGTTACCTGAATGCTCGTGGCTCCAGAATCACAGTACAACAGCAAAAAATTACCTGTTTTGTTTTGTGTTATCACTGACTTTATGCTGTTATGTAAGCAGTTGGAAAAATGTGGGTATACTCAAAAACAGCACCAGTCAAAGTCAAAGGAAGGTTTTGCTCCTTTTGTTCTTTACCTAGGCCTAACCCCTCGCCACATGCAGTATTCAGTTTAAAAGTAGGAATTTCGCTTACATGTCTTCCCAGCTCTTCTGCAGCAGGTCTCAGAGATGTAGGGCACCTGAGGGTTGCTTAACTCTAGGGACAGACTGGTAGCATAGTGATTAAGAGCTGCTACCTTTGGACTTAAAGGTTGCAGCTTCAAATCCCAACTCCAGCTGTAGTACCCTTGAGCAAAATACTTACCCTGAATTGTTCTAGTAAAAAATTACCCAACTGTATAAAAGGGTAAATAATTGCAGGTATCATAACACCAATGGTGGGGGCCCAGCTGGTTTGGCCGGGGCCTGCTTTCTGGTGGGTCTGGGGTTCGTCTCCTGCTTAGGGTGCCTTGCGACGGACTGGTGTCCCGTCCTGGATGTGTCCCCTCCCCCTCCAGCATTGTGCTCTGTGTTGCCAGGTTAGGCTCCGGTTCACTGCAACCCCCACTTGGGACGAGCGGATTCAGACAGCGTGTATGATAACATTGTAATCTCCTGTGAAGAATAGCATCAGCTAAATGAATAAGTGTAAATGCTTTCACTCTTATCTCCAGCTCCTCTCATAGTGTTGCTCAGGTGTACTGGTTCTACCACAAGAGCATAGGGTGCAACAGAGGAAACGCCCTAAAGGGGATGTCATTCCTTTGCAAGGCAATCACTTGATAATTGTCTCACACATACACACATTGCAGGCAATTTAGTCACCAATTCACCAGAAACCTTCGACCCCAGGTATAAATGCACAGCCCAGGAAGTGAGACACTTATGCCAACTACGTACATTTGCTCAGTGTGTGGATGTGTACCCTGTCACTACTGTGTACATATGTGGTGTGCGTATTATACGCGTGTATGCAGAATAAAATAATTTAAAAGAGTAGAAAGATAACCAAAACATTCACGTGGGGGAAAAAAGTGTTTCATTAGCCCTAATTGGTGGTCAATAAAATCACTTGATATAAGTAAGCACTTCAATTAGACCGACCTCTACATTGTTGAAGAGGCATTAGAGATGTCTGATGATAGCTTTGGAGAACTGGTACGGTCTCAGGAGCCATCCATCGCCAAGGGGAAGGAAGTCTCTAAAGAAGCGTTCAAAGCGTAAAGCATCATTACCACAGCCCTCCAAAACTGTTAATGTGAGCATGGTAATGGGAAATAGACTGCTATTGTAGTGGTTGATTCAACTTCAACAATTTTATTTTTATTTATTATTGTACTGTGTAACACCACACAGGTTAATGGTTAATTTAGACGAAGAAACACACTCTAATACGACGATCTTGAAAACGGTAGGTTAGGTGTGTCTATGTATATATATTTACTTATATTTATGTATATGTGTGTACTGTATATACACATACACACAGATATATATATATATACATAAATATATATTAAGGGGGTGCGGTGGTGCAGTGGGTTGGACCACAGTCCTGCTCTCCGGTGGGTCTGGGGTTCGAGTCCCGCTTGGGGTGCCTTGCGACGGACTGGCGTCCCGTTCTGGGTGTGTCCCCTCCCCCTCCGGCCTTACGCCCTGTGTTACCGGGTAGGCTCCGGTTCCCCGTGACCCCGTATGGGACACGCGGTTCTGAAAATGTGTGTGTGTGTGTGTGTAAATATATATTAGTATTACCTACTCACTTTTGTTAAATGTAAGGAAACCCGAGTGCTAGGAGGAAACACATGCAGGCATGTGAAGATCATGCAAAGTCCATCCAGACTGAACTGGACCCGAACCACTTGAACAGCCCAGTTGCTGTGAAGTTGCAGCACCTCCCACTGTGGAACCATGTCACCCTGGTGTAACTGTGTCTAATATGGTTATATTAATTTTGTAATTTATAACCATCTTCTTCATTGGACTGGCATCCTTTCCAGGGTGTAACCCCCAGCCTTGCGCCCAGTGATTCCAGGAGAGACTCTGGACCGCCCCAACTGTGACCAAGAAAAGCATTTAGCAAGAGTGAGTGAGTGAGTGAGTGAATTATTACTTTCAGGAACTTTTGGCTCTGGCAAATAACACAGTATTGTCTGAACACCGATATCCTCAGGCTGCTATGCCTCACAGCAGAAGAATAGAGCGAGCGGAAAGGCAGGCCATGGGGACAGAACCGATCTGGATCTGGTGCAGAACAAAGCGACATATGAAACCACCACTGGCGGAGAAAAGTGAAACATCTCCCACTGGCAGTGGGCTCCCTCCAATGCCAGGGAAGCGGAGCAGAGAGGTGTGCTGTGACAGAGCCATCACGGAGCCCGGCTCTTTGAAAAGCTGGTTACGTCATAACTCAGCTAAGGGCACTGAAGCACAGGGTAAGCATGCAGCTTGGGAACGCCTCCAGTTCCCCATTGATGACTTCCCCCGTCTTACAGTGAGCTTTTTAGGAACTCCTGTAACTTTTACACTTAGTTTTACATGTAGCGATCATGTCTAAGTGACACGTTTTTTTCGAAGAAGTGACTGCTCTTTCAACTTGGCTATTTACCCATCTGATCCACAGAAATGAGCATAAAAGGGAACAATATATTCCCCAAACATGCGGACTAAGTATTTTAGAGGTGTACAGAGGTTAAAAAAATTACACAATTTACAATTCATTTCACTTGAATGCTAATATGTGCTTCTATTTATCATATATTGTTCTTGCATCATTTTGTTGTGTTGTACTATACTGAAAATTAATGATCAATTTATTACCAGTGTAAAAGATACATTGGATTACTATTGTTCTGCTTATTATGCACCATAATAAAGAGCCCTATGTACAATGAATGACCTATGTATTCCTGTGTCATTTTTACAAATGCTAATAAAATTCTGAAAATTTTTGATGTTTGAAAATGCTGAACATCCTCCACTATAACCTGAAATATATATTTTGGATGTGTCAATACACGTAGCATTACAAGAACTCAAATGTCGTACAATGGCCTTCCCGGGTACGGGTATAAAATGTAAATGAGATGATGAAAACAGTTGGACACCCATGTTACCAAAAAAATTATATATTAAACCAAATTATTAAAGTATTAAACTAAAGATACAGCAGCAGGACCTCTTTTTGATGGGCATCCACTTGGTCAGCAGCTAAACTTAATAGCAGACCAGAAAGTACTTGGTCACTGTTTTACTATTAAGTAAAACTGCAGGGTATACTTCCAAGTCAGTTCTCCAGTTTTGCTTCCAAGTTGAACAAAGCGTTCGACCTAAACCATATAAAACTGTAAGAAGCCGAAAGGCAATAAATAAATCCGTTAACCAGAGAACGGTAACAGTGAAATACTCATGACCACATGGATTCTCAGCTGTGAGAGACCACCTTGTTTCAATGCATCGTATATTACGTTTTTGCACTTCTCGCTGCTGTCACGAATCACAAAGCCTTGGCTCAACAGGTCGCTGATTATTTATCAGAATACCAGCGCAGGCAACGAACACAGGCACTCCGGTTCAGCGAGGCAAACAGAAAGTGATTCGATTCAGCCGCACTCTGCCACGGTAACGACCCAGTGTAAGCACCGCTCCGCCACCGGCCGTCAACGCGTGACATCGCAGGACTACCCTCTCAGAGCCTCTCCACCTCCCATTAGGATTAATGTATCTCTGTCATCCAGACCGGCCTAGCACTATCACTGCCTGTTCTAAAAATACGAGGCTCAATCCAGCCCTGTCAGGGATACAAAAACAGGTCAAGGATTTTCTTTTTAAATTGCACTCTCGCACCCTCCCCTTGGCGGGACCGGCCAAAACACTGTTTATTTAGCAAATTAGTCAGCAAGCTAATGGACAGCTACCCTCTGAGTCACCTAAGTAACAATATAAAGCCATTAACAGCTTTCACAAATGCATGCCTGGGAAAACAGTGGCTTGCTGAAACTCTCTACTGAGCAATTTATTTTGGGAAAAGCACTGAGGGGGCCATTGATGCACTGGAAAAATCTTCTGCTTGACTTTTCAGTATTATCACGGAGACACTTAGTGTTTTGCTTTGTTCTTTCATTCATTTATTTTACGTCAGTTCAGTAACTGTACTTAAGGGTTACCTGAAACAAGGTTAAGGAGCAGGATGCAAAGATGTGCAGCAACACCCACTTGACCAGGTGTATATTGCTGATCATGTCAACAGCTATTTTTGTGGTGGGGTGGCATCCCATCCAGTGGGTACCCTGCCTCAAACCATATACTTCTAGGACAGGCTCCAAAACCACTGTGTACCTTTTTTGGACAAGTTAATATTGGCAAATGGATGAGTAGCTGGCTGGCTGGTTGGATGAATGTTTATGTTTATGTTTAACAATTCTGTGCTCGCAAATTGTTGAATGATGGGTAAACCTTTCTGCAGCTACTTGTGTGAAGTACACTGGTTTATATGGTGGATTCAGATTAACTGTACTCCAGAATCACACGTCTACATTCAGATCTCACCTTGTGGTGATGTAACGCATTGCATTATTTTCTGAGATGTAAATCGCTTTGGAGAAAAGTATCTGCTAAATGAATAAATGTAAATTTGGATGAGTGGATGATGGTTCTTAAAAAAGCTTTGCAACATACATAAAAATATCAGCAATTCCTCCTGCCCCATTGCCTCCTGATGCTCATGAAAGCAACGGACACACAGCACATGCATCCTCAGCGATGCGGAAGGCATCCCCACCAGGCCCTCTGCAGCACAAGCTCCTGTTGCTGGGCCAAAAGGCCATTTGTGGAAGCATGTGGTAATTTTTCACCCTTGACTGCTGACTCTGCACCCGATGGGGGCATGGGAGGGGGTCAGCTGTCACCGTGCAGCCCAGGACTGGAGAAGGAGTGCAGTGTCAGTCTAAACAGCAGACCGGACACCCGGGTGCCCCTCGCTGACAGTCAGCACTGCTCTCCTTTGACCCAGAATAACCCTAGCCCTCAGCAACAGGACCCCCGCAACAGTTTTAGTGGCATCAGCCTGATCCCAGTACCATCACTACAGTAGGACACACACCAAGTGGACAAAAACAATAAGTGTTTTCAGGGTCTCAGGACAACGTCTCCCCACTACGTTCCCTCAAAACCCTGAGAAACCGGTCAGGATTGGCCTCCTTCGGTCCACTTTGCCCAACCTCTGACTGACTCTTCCACTCTGCAGTAATTTCGGAAACAAAGAATTTTCAGATCCGAGTAAGCTTTCTGTGAGAGCACCAGTCAGTTTTTAATCCACTGCCTGCTGGCCCTTCTCATACATGGATGAAGGGTGAAATATATCCCCCATTATTTTTGTAGTATGAAGCGGATGCATGGCTACATGCACCGTAATATAGCGCAAAAAACCAATGACATTTTCACAAAGGGCAAATACACTTCACGAGCACTCAGTAATCATACTACAACAGGGACACAATCAAATAACACTCAGAACAATGTCCTTTATTCTCAATACATACACACACCGATATATTTCTTTTCTGATGTGCTGTTAAAGGACTTGAAGGCTTGACAGGCCATTCCCATGTTTCCCCTGCTGATTTTCATAATCCTCCATTGAGCACTGATGATCATTATCAAATGCATCGCATTTCCTGTGGTGCTGCACTGAAGTGCAAGGAGCTGAACGCTGTTGAATGACAAATCCTCCCTATGGAGAATTTACCACGAAACACACCCCCACAAACCATTTGTTACCACAGATTATACTCCATCCCCCTCAGAAATCTTCACAAGATAATCCAGGACCATTATTTTATATGAGATGATAAAAGCTTGTCCCACGGCCGACTGATTTAAGCTACGGCATCGTCTAAACCCAGGGCCCTCAAACTGCATCTTGGGGCCAGACTTCTGCTAAAGTGCTGTACTAAATGTTTATATATTGTTGCTAATGCTGAAAACAGAGTATAAGCACACTTAAGACTGACTGCTAATCTTCCATCTCAATAAGGTAAACGGAGAATGTGTGCATTAAAAGTTTTGTATTTGACCATGTGCTTCTACTTTGATTACGCTTCATTTAGAGGGTCTGAGCAAATTGTGATATCTAATATTTCACCCAAATCAGTTGATTCTCTGAAGTGTAGGTATAATGAACATTTTTTTTTTTTTTTTTTTTTTTTTTTACTTTCTTGCTCTATTGATGCCTGGTCACAATAAATGGTGGGCAACTCAATTACTTTTTGTGTTTAAAAAATTAGACTGAAGACCCAATTTATATTGCTCCTTCCCCAGGCCTTTAAATATGTGGGTCTCTAAGCTATTTTGTGCTCATTTACTTTTTCAAATTATAGTTCCTTTTTAGACCTTTCTCCCTCCTCCCATAATTTTGTATTGGAATAAGATTTTTTCATTCAAATCCCAAATGGAAATGCCTGTATAAATTAATGTCTTGCTTCATTTTTTTCCTCTTTTAAGGAGAGAAAACAAGTTACATTTTTAAAAGAAAAATATTTTTTCCCCCATTTTAATTTTGGACGTTTTTTTTTTTATATTTGCATATGGAAGCCTAGAGTACCACTAATGAAAAAGAAATTCACCCATCTACAAAAGCACTACACTGAAAACCTGAGGGAACAGCAAATCAAAGCACTGAACAGCATCTGTTTTCACCATTTTATGAAGCAAAGCTGTCTCCATGCGGTGCTGCTTTTCAACTGGCATGTGTGCCTATAGTGCGACTACAGTTAGTGTTTTACAATTATACATATTTGTGCTCTGCGGCACCACTTTTTGATATCTTCTGAAACATAAAATGCTTGAAAGTCCCAAGAAAGAGCCCTCTTCATCTCATGTCAGAATTGCTTTCATCAACATGAAACTCTGCGCTGCGCTCAGTGCTGTACACACCAACAGCGTTGACATGAAGACACACTTTCCTCAGTCACTCCTCGCAGTTATTTAATAAGTTAGAAAGACTCAAAACCGTAATATTGGCGACAACTGTGGTGTAACAACACCACATGCAAAAGACATTAAAATACTTTTTTAGTGAAGTGTTAGCAAATACTTTCCAGTGTTTTCTCTGAAATGTACATTGAGGGAACAGAAAAAAATCAAAGCACCTAAGCTTTCACCTAAAAATCTAGGCTTAAATCGCACTTCCTACTGTAGCACCTGTGAGCAAGAAAACCAAAAACTACACAAAAAACAGCTTTATACAGGGGGAAGATAAGTTAGGATTGCATGTCACTTTGGATAATAGCATCAGATAAATTAAACCCCGGGAAATATGAGGCATGGGTCACCGTGGGTGGGATACCAGCTCAGAGGGCAAACAGACACCCTCACACGCTGAGCAATTCAGAGTGACCAATGCTCGAGAAACACACATATTTGGACTGTGGGAGGAAAGCACAAAACATGGGGAGAGCATGCAACCACCACACAGACCGAGTCTGATTTGACCCCACAGCTCAAAAGTTGACACCAGTGCTACCTGCTGTGCCACCTGCTTGTGTAAAAGAGTGAATGACTTTTTTTAAATGGATGTTAAGTAAAGTATTACCTCCCCCCCGCCACCATATTCTTTGTTTCTTTCCAAGCTTTGTTTTCCCCAAACGCTTTGTGTCCCCAAACACCTTTTATAGTCGAGCTTTCCATTTACAACTGATTTCACAGTGCAGTATTTGCAGGCCGGATTCAGTGCCGCAATTCTCCAGCCTGCGTTTCTGTTCGTACCCTCTGCCAAGGGCCTCCCAGCAGCAGCTGACCACAGTTACACGCAGCGGCCCTCGTCTTCATTCACTCCTCTGGCTCCCGAGCCGAGACGCACGCCGAAGTGGAGCCCGTTTCGTGGCAAACAAACCACAGGAACAGGAAATCCTTCACGACATGTCCACGTTCCTCACTGCACGAGCATATTAAAGCAAATTATTCGTGTCCAAGTTCCAGTGAAGATTATTGAATTAGGTTTCCCATAAGCCTTTAATAAACTAGCTGTTGAAGCTGCAAATGGGAGCACTCTTACGATAACACACAGCCCACAGATATGGCACTGTGAAGACGACCAGCCAGAACTAATTCTGCCATCCGTGTCCTCCGTAGCCAAGTAAAAAATCTGGCCATATTGAGAATGAGTGGGACACACATATGGTGCTGGCATCTACCTCCCTTTCACAGGACCATAAATAAACCCTCCCAGGCAAGCATGGTCAGAATGGGCGATTCATGTCACCTTCATTCTCAACACAAAACGCCTGGAGCAAAATACACGGATGACCCACAGCTAGGGGAGACCTTTCCTTGCATGCTGAAACATTATCAAGAATCAGTGAGGAAAAAAATACCATATCGTTACTGCGCTAACAAAGCGCACGCTCATCAGGGCGACAGTTATACCCTAAAAATCAAACCTTCGATCTGTCCGCTAATCTCCGTCACGTGCTCGCCACAAAGGCGGCGGCTTTCATCCTGTCCCAGAGCGAGAGTGCCGTCAGCTCGAGGATTAGACTTTGTAAATCACCCGTCAGGCAAAGGTTTAATTAATTTGGCACTCGGACTAGATTGAAGTTAGAGGGTTCTAAACAACAGCGGGGCTGTTTAAATGATTTTTATACTATGGGAGATTGGTGCACAGGGGTCAATCTTGCATTCTGGCAGCATTAGACATCTGTTAGGTTTCATTCCACCCTGATAACTGATGTATCATATTTATAAGCAGCAAACTGGGTTTTGCTAAAAGACCTAAATAACAGAAGCGAGAAAAACAACTATGAAACAAAGGGGTGCTGTTAGTACCACATAGAACACTGATACACAGCATAGTATGAAGACATCTCATTGCACCAGCACGCACGAGGTTCTGGCTTTAATACTGGCTATCATTTATGCCTCATCTAAGACAAATGTTGTTATTATAGTCTCCATATAGACTCAATTTGTTTTTAGCATCCTTGAGTGCCAAATTTATGCAGGGAGATTAAGTGAATTAATCTTTCAGCTAGTCCCATTGGACGAAAAAAAAAATCAGTTTAGCGAAGAGCATCTAAAAAGAAGGAAGCATTACTTTGTTAAAGATAATGTAAACAACTGGCCTTGTCTGACAAAGCAGTTTGCATCATAAGTTACTGTACATTGCAAAAATGCCAGATTATGTAAACAGCAGGGACAAGGCAGGAAGTTTTTTTTTTTGAAGGCGGGGGGAGTTAAAAAATTTCAGCTTTGTACCACACTCCAAAAAACGTGCAAGCATTTGCACATTTGCACACTGCCGGAGGGATCAGGGTGATGGATGTGTTTTTTGTTAAATTTAAAGTGTTGACCCACACATCTAGGAAACGGATGCTGAACTCCCACATTCTCTTTTTTTTCTGGCAGGGCAAACAGTTCATTATGAGGAAAAAATAACCGATATTCATTAATAATGTAATATTTATTTTCATAGAATAGACTTTAAGTGTAATTATAAAGCTTGAAAATAAGAACAAGGTGGAAATGGTTACAATATATTGTGCGTTTAATCTACAGAAAATAATTGAAATATAAAAGAACATTAAAAAATACATAATTCAAAATATCAGTTTGTTTACTGTGTTGTCTCTCACAGCACTTGATAACACAGTCATGAATGATTAATAGCAACAAACATCAGTTGAAACATCACACCAAGCAGCCAATGAATATTTGAGTCATTTTGCTGGTGATGAGTCTGTAGCTCATTCCAGTAATAGAGGAGATCAGGCTGACATGATTCCGACTGTCGTGTTCCCACGTCGGTTTCTGAAGCGCAGCACTACTGTAGATTCTATCTCGGCCCCTCTGGGGCATCACTAAAGTGCGTGATACGTGGTGGCATTTTCTCAGGGGGGACACATTACATTACAATAACTTTGCTCAGCACCGGGTGGCTGAGCTATCGCTGTGCCTTTTGCTCCTCGCTGCTTGATATTAAACAGCCATGAGCCGAACTGACAGATCTGAGACCTTGTGAAGAATGTGCTAATTCTGTTCTGTTGCAACACAATAAGACACTGTAAAAGAAATTATGGCTCAGGTTTTCAGACCATTACTGTTGAATCACGAGAGGATCTACAGAAAGAAACTTACACTAAACACATTAATATTGGAAAATGCTAAATGCAGATCTTATCTACAGCACAGTTTACTTTGCAGAATAAAAGCAAAATAAGTGTGCTGCAAAAAAGGTCCTTCATCTCTTAAATGTTTTAGTGTTTTCTGATCCACTGCACAGTGTGATTCTTCAATGCTAAAATTTTTGTCAACCTAAAATAACATTCAGAAGGCCCTATTCATCTTCACAGCAGGGAGCGCTAGACCTTAGAGCATAGCAGCCAAGCGACAAGCTGCCATACACTGTGTTTTCGGTACCTTTTCTTTTTAGCTTGTCCGCTCAAAAGCGTTCCAGATCAGCAGAATGATGTTTGTACCCAACATGCTCACACTGAAACACAGACAAAAAACATGTTTTTCTTTGACAGAATTCACCAGCATCCACAATGATTTGAGAAAAATCTTCTGAACCAGCAGAAACATTACTCTTTTTATTAATTGTTCAAAAAACCTCCCACAGAGAAGCATTAAAACAACAATGGTCAGAGCTGCATACACTTTGTATTCCCCAAACAAAACTTAAATGCAAATATATTTGCCTGAGAGTAGTCGTTCTCTAGTGGTTTCACATCCGTGATTAAAGCTAATCTTAGGCAGCCTTATGTTAATTCATGTAAGGTAGTCTAATACTATTGCTAATTTTGCTCTTTGGAAGCAGACATTTATTTCTGGTCCTTAATCAAATTATTTTTAGCTGCTTATAGGATTCTCCTACTGACTGTCTGTTCCAGTTCCTTACAACACCATTATTAACCTTGTTCTTTACATGAATAAGCATGAATTGTTGTTACTCATAGGAGAAATGTCAGTTTCTGTTAAAGAGTGGCACTTTGAAAAGCATAATGCAAAAGACAATTTACTTGCATTGACCTTTGTGCTCTTGCACTTATGGCGACGTGCCTAATTTCATATTTATATGAAATGTGCCGATTTCACGCTGATTCATTCCTATGAATTCAATGTGTTGCATCTCATTCTTGTATCTGTTGTAAGATATTATTGGACATGTTTACAAAACATGACCTTCATCTGAAGTATTAGAGATTCATCTCAAGAGATCACTAAAAAGCCGTTTAATGAAGACCCTCCATTTATGCACCGGTAATATAAAAAGTGGGAAAGTTTCATCTAAAAGCTGCAGAAACAGCTTTAACAGTTTTAACTGCTCACATGGATCACAATGACTGCACAATGTGAGCAGAATAAAATGCCACTAATCACACACTGCAAATAATGAAATAAAGTATTTATGCAAAAACCAAACACAGGACTTCCTTTGCAGCGGTACTCAAAAATTGTCTTTTATCAGTTTACTCAGCAACTTTCACCCTAATTGTTCATGTAAACAAAGCATGAATGCCGAGAAGATGGAATCGATTAGTCAGCAGTGAATGGAGCTACAGGACAGCTCAACCCTGGGCTACAAAAGTCAAAACTGTCTCTGAGATGGCCCAAGAAACAGTGTTAAAACTTCACTTTTACAGCACTGCTGAAAGCACAGACTACTTGTGAGATCCAAGGCCTTTTAGGGGCATTAAAGTGCAATTCAGAAGATAACCTGTCAGCACTACACTGCATGCATCGCAATATGAAACTGCAGAGAAACATGTCAGTCTCACCGCGTGCTGCAGTGGCCTAATAATAATAATAATAAAAATAATAATAAATGTGAGTCGTGCTTGCAGGAAAATTTCACGCAGAAATCAGAAACGAAAATGTGCACGATTTCACCTAGTCTGCTTTTCATCACCTGCAGGCACTTGCACGGCCATCTCATCCCTGTCTGAAGAACACTCACGCCACGCACGGCACCAAGCATCCACATGTTAGTTCGCGCAGCTGCAGAAGGCGAGCAGCGCAGCTCCGTGGAACGTGCAGCGACACGCGCGGCTCAGCGGTGCGTCCGTGACCGGTGCCAGACTCACGGGCAAAGCGCGTGCCCACCGCGTCCCGCGCGACACCGCAAAGCGCACATGATGATGAGCGCGCAAGGAAACGGCTCCGCGGTCGGGTGCCTGTTTACAAACACCTCGCGACTTCTCCGCTGTTCACGTGCAAAAAGAAGTGGAAAATGTCAAAGTCCCGCAAGCGCGAAGCCGGAGTCACATCGCACTTCAGTTCGGATTCTTCTCACCGCTAACTGAATCTCAGCACCCAAACAGCCAACTTCGCTCCATGGGGGGGGGAAAAAAAAGAGCAGAATCATACCCTCCTCTTAGTCTTACCAAATACTCGGTCATTTTAAGCATTAATCTGACATGGGGTATTAAAACAAGCAGCAGAAACTAAGCAAAGCGCGGTCATGGCCGATAGTTTGGAAAGCAGCACCCATTAGGTCCACATAGTAAACGCAAATAAATTCTAAGTGCAGGGCACTTCATCAGCACAGCAGCACATGCCGAAGACCCCTCGGCGCTCCCATGCCCCCCTCGGTAGCGGCCCCGCACTGGCCGGTCCCCGCAGAGGAGCGTTTGGCGCGCGGCAGAAAAGCGACGGACTGACGGACGGACGGAGGAACGGACTCCACTTACGGGATGACGGGAGAGCTGCGCTGGAGCGGCTGACGAGGCTTAAAATCCACAGCAAGTGCGTAAACCACGATGCGGGAAGCCACGGCATCTTCACTTTTGACACACTCATCTGTGTGTGTTTTAAATACACTCTCTAGGTGAGAGCAAAGCTGCACGCGTTTTCTTGCACGCGGCTCCTCTTCCTCTTGCTACGTTTTGTTTGTTTCTCCCCCCCTCCCCCCTTCTTTTTACAATTATTACAGTGGAATATGTTCCCCGCCCGCAAAGCGAAGCGGCGTGTGTTCCACTCGTCGGGGTATAACCGCAGTAAATAGAGAGGAAGGAGGAGGAGGAGGACGACGAGGAGGAGGAGGACGCCACCTCGCTCGCATGGGCAGCCGACGTGTCTGTGCAGCGCCCCTCAGCAGAGCAGCTCCTCATATATGAGCCCGCAGCGCTCAGCCTCGGACACCACGACAGCCGGGGATCTTCCTCGCGAGACGCGCGCGGGCCGCATTTGGGTCCTCAGAGCGGGCAGGAGCCGCGTGGGACATCGCGGTGGACCTGGGAGAGGCGCGTGCCGCGAGGAGGTCGCTGTCCAGGTGCTGAAGTTGTGAGTAAGAGCGTCCCGGGGTCCCCGTGCTGCCTCCCCCCTGCCCCCCCCCGCCCCAAGGTGCAGTTGGTACGGTCCACCGAGCACCGCGCGCTCCTCCTGGGACACGGGTCTCCCGCCTGATCGGAGTTCACACCCGGGACCCGGTGAGGGGACGCGGGTGGTGACAGTGTTGTAACATTGACCGCACTCCAAGTAATAACAGACTCGACCTGTGCACTTGAATTACTAATTACATTATATTTGACTTTACTCTGGTCGACTTTTTAGCGCCTTACTTTGCACAAACCGTCCAAAAATGTTATTTGAATTACAATGTGCCCCTTGTATGCTAATGTAATCATCTTGCCCTTCAAAACAGCTCGCATTTCCCCAAAAATCCAGCTGTGTTTCATTCCCTGATTGAAGTTAAAATATAGGAAAAAAAAAAATCTGCTCTCTAAATCCTGACAGCATGGTATTTCCTCGTCTCATTAGAAAACACCGTTGTAAATGTGCAGGGAAATGCTGCTTGCTTTATTTTGCTGCTTGAGTCAGTTTTCAACAGTTGTGATTTTTTTTTCCCCAGTACAGAAACTTATTCTTGTATTTTCAATAAGTTTCAAAATTAACTATATCTTAAATTGAAAAGTACAGTTTGAAGAGGATGCCATTAAAAACCGACAACTGTCAGATGTCAAAATGTAAAAAAAAAAACAAATTTAAAAAAGCTCAAATATGGATATTTAAATTGTATTCCTCCCTTCCACAGCCATATTTGCACAACTGCCATTCTGTGTAAATTTTATAGTGACTGTATACCAAGGAACTGTATTTTCCACATCACTCAAGACAGCCATTTAATTATAATGTGATCTCCCCCAGTTGTTCCTGTTCTGGTTCTTAACTCTTCCTCACAAAGAACTTGAGAGATGTGCCATCTGTGCAAGTCTATACCGGAGTAGCCAATACATCTAGTTCAGACAACAATATGTTAGCACTGCCAATGTATGAACCCAGGAAGCAATACATCTCTGGATCAGATTTTTCTCTGACATTTTGTTGTGCTAGAGCAGAGAACAACCTGCAAGGAGGCTCCACTGTCAAATGCTAAAGCCGTAGGCCAGACATGTTATACATATTTTTAAATCTCATACTTTCACTTAGATTTAAGGCATTAGCCTACTTCCCATATTTGTAATCCTTAGTATAGTCTTTGCCAAAATATTTTAGATAAATTATAGCTAAGCCCTGAATACAATGATCCAACAGCCATCAGTCTGGAAAATCTGACCATTTGCAAGAAATTGACAAATGTTCTTTATGTTTAATACACACATTTGCCAAATGTTGCATGCTATAAAAAGCTGGTAGCATAGTGGTGAATGCTCCTGCTTTTGGACCCCATAGTTGTAGGTTTGATTCTCACCTCTGACTGTAGTACCTTTGAGCAAGATACTTACCCTAAACTGTTCTGGTAAAAAAGTACCCAGTTAGGCAAATAATTGTGAGTAGATTAACAGTGTAAACTGCTGTGGTGTAAAGTGTCAGCTGAATAGAGATACATAAGTGCTTTGAAATACTGCAGTCAAAAAAGCAAACGGTTTGCCTTTACATATTGAAGCAACCAACCAATGTGGCAAGAGAACATGTTCAGCATGAGCAAACCCCCACACACATGTCTAAATGTAACATTGTAATACAACTGAATAAACCCTCTAAAAAAACAAACGTGTCACTGAGTGACTGTCTATGTTGAGTGACGTACAGGCCTCTGCCACAGCGTGGTGCATTTCCCACAGATTTGAAGTCACAACTGAACACAACTACTAGTTTGTTGTTAACCATGAAATCCCGTCTGCTTTGACAACAAAGACTGGCAGCAGATGCCAGACTTAGTGCTTGATGTACTCTTAAAATTATACTTAGGGCTGCAGTTTTATGCTCTTATCTGTTTGGCTTCCATTTCATCTGTGGGTTTATAGTCCAATAATCCATCATAAAGTAAGAGGAAGTCATACATTTTACTCACATAAATTTATAGCACTTGACAGATGTGCTTTACAGTCATTCATTCATTTAGCAGATGCTTTTCTCCAAAGCAACTTATAGTGTTAATACAATTATGTACATACATTTACATTACATTTATTCATTTACATTAGCAGAAAGACAGATGCAGATGCATGATTCTTAAGTACAGTTTTTCTTTCCACCATATGATCTAAATGTGCAGTTACAATGATTTGAAATGTTACTTACAATTTACCTATTTACACAGCTGTACAATTTGTACTGTATCAACCCAGGGTAAGTACCTTGCTCAGAGAAGCAGGAACTCAAACCTCAATCCTTTGAATGCAAGGTAGCAGCTGTAACCACTAGACTGTCTGCTGCCCCCAGTGAGCTCCTATTCAATTGTAATTCACTGTAAAAAAAAAGTACAAACATTGTCTCTACAAGTTCTCAGTCTGATATCAAAAGTACAGCCAAGTAAGCATTTACTGAAATAATTTGATAGCATTTCATAGTCATAATTTCACTTAATACCCCAAGGTGTGCTCCAATCGGTTTACTCAGCCAGTGCCATTTTTTTCTACACTCATTAAAATTATTTTTTGTAACATTATGCAGTATTTCAAAATTTTTCTGCAAACTGAATAAGGCTCTGTCTTGGGAAATCTCACTTTTAATCAGCATTTATCATACTGTTGTATGTATACCCATTTGAAATTGGAGATAAGATAAAATTTAAATAGGTCTTTACATCTTTTCACGTTCATGTAATCAGCTTTTTCCATTGATTGCTACATAAGTACCCAAGGAATTACAAGGTCCATTAAACAAAAAATATGCCAGGTGTTTACAGATTATGAACTGAATGTGATTTGAAATATAAGTTCAACATCAAATTTAACCAACAAAATCAATGGGTGAGGCAGGTTTAAATACCCATTTTGTTCATTTACTGTTGCATGTAGCATGTATGCAGTAAAATGACAGTATTCTGAATGGGGACTGGAGGTGCAGTGGCGCAGTGGGTTTGACCTAGTCCTGCTCTCTGGTGGGTCTGGGGTTCGAGTTCCGCTTGTGGTGCCCTGTGACAGAGTGGTGTCCTGTCCTGGGTGTATCCCCTCCAGCCTTGCACCCTGTGATGCCAGGTTAGGCTCCGGTTCGCTGCGACCCCGCTTAGGACAAGTGGTTTCGGACAATGTGTGTGTAAATGTGCACTACTGTGTGAAACAAAACACGTTGGTGATAATTTAAACATCTGAAAAAATAGATTATTTAAAAAACTGGCACATTATGACAATCATGGAATTAAAGTATAATTTTTTTTAAAGGCAAACTTTTTGACTATCATTGCACTCAATATTAGTGTAGCTACACTACTGGACTGTTTACGACTGAAAAGTGTCTAGAAACCCTAGTATTAGCGAGCTGAAATAGTAACAGATTCTTTTTCCTCTCTCCATCAACACCTTGTATTTTCAAACAGCATTTCCAACATTCAACGCAAGTGACATTTTCTTTCACTAGCAATTACTTAAGGATCACAATTTTCAGTTCCAAGTGGAGAACTTGTCTTGCACCCTTAAGTTCGGCACTCTGAACTGCAGCTAAACGAGAATCAACACGTGCTCTGCTTAAACAGCAAAAATATAATGAAAGATATCATTATACTATGTTGAGTGTTCTATATATGTGACCTTCAATAGTATTGACCAGGAGACCTTGTGGGGAGTAATTCTAGAGTGAAGCAGAGCATTTTGATAATTTTGCTCCTTTAACGTTGAACATCACTGATTATTGTACAAATTGTAATGTATATATTTGAAAACACACTGGACTTTTATTCTGCTATCATCAATTGCACATGATGGGTGACTACATAAAATTAAAAAAACAACACAATTTACTCTTTATAATAAGCATGGCCTTTTAACAGTAAAAGAAAAATAGATTTCTGGGGTGTTCATGACTTTTAATTAACTTAAATGAGCCCAAGGAAAATAAAGAATACTTCAGCAGAAATAAAAACAAATGCAGCTGATAGCCATCAAATGAATTATCTTAAAGTCCAATAGCCTATTGAATTGGACCATTACAGCCTTTGAGAGCATCATGAACTGGAGCACTAAAAGAATTCCCTAAATTTATTTTAGTTGGAACATCACAAACAGAAACAATGTGTGTTTTATTTAAAAAAAAAAAAAAAACAGGACATATTTTTGAAAATGGGCGCTTTAGAAGAAACCACAAAGAATGTTGTTAAAGACCATCTGCTAACCTTCCATAGTATTGTTGCCTGTTCTGCTGTTTGACATTTTTCTGTAATGGCAGATGTGATAGAGCAATTGCTCCCCATATGTTTAAAAGATCACAGTGTAATATATATAAGAAGTAAAAAGAATGTTTCTAAACAAACACAGATGAGCTTGAACCTGTCTACAGAAATGTGAACAAACACATGCCTTACCTTGTGTAAGATGGAGGCTGTTGGCCAGGATGGCAAAAGAGAGATTATGGGAGTTGGAGTTCTTAAGTACTGTCAGGAACAGTCCACTCAAAAATCAGTGATTGGAACAGGTGCATTTGCTGTTTTTTAATTAAGTGAAAGAAACTCATTAAATACCTAGTTTATAAAATGTTATGACGTTCAACTATTATTGTTATTCTGTTGTACTTTAAAGGAAAGATGGATTAACTGGTGGATTAACTGATTAACTGGTTAACTGGTGAATTGAATGACTGAAACCAGAGCCTACTGTATATAATTGCTTAATTTTATAGGAATGGAATGAAATGGAATAAAATGGAGTGGAGTATTGGTTAGACTGCTAAGTTTGTAAATTATTGGGAAGTTGGTGCCTGAAAACTGAATGCTAGAATATTTGCTGAAGGAAATAAATCTTTGATGGATCCACACTAACATTGTGTTCATTGCTTGACCAGCTGGGTCACAGCAGGACACTGTTTGTATAAATTGATATGAATGCTAACTGGGAGGCATGATTACTGAATCTGAGTGACGTTTCTCCGTATTAAAATCTCTTAAATGAAACCAGTTCTTCTCTTCTTGCAGGTTGTTAAATAATAGCAGGAACCCTGAAAGCAACAAAATTATTGTGCATGAGAAAATTCATATAGTACAGTATGATTAGACATGACAGTTACCAAATATGGGAACTTAGCTTAGACATTAGACAAAATTTAACAAATATGTACACCCATATGTACCCATATCTACCCCATTATGCAGTTCATAAATATTTTTACTCCCAGAAACATTTTATTGAAAATACTGTCGATTATTGTGAACTCCAGTAACATAAGTAATCCCATTAAAGCGAGGTAGGTAAGGCTGCCCTTTGGTATCATTAACTTTTAAAAACATTTCAAATAACACTGTAAATCTCACTGAGAAATTCTGATGTAACACCGTGTGGAACTTTACATAACTAAAAAGTCAGTTTTAAACCCTGTCGGAAATGTCCGTGAAAGTAGCACTGGAGAATTTAGGCTTATCTAGAGCTGAAGGCTGAGTATCAGCTAAACTCATGGTAGTTTGTACTCCCACGTTCTTTGCCATGTGTAATAGGAGTGAAACCTTTTACTGACACAACCTCAGAACTCCAAACTTTGTTCCACGGAATTTAAAGCCAGGTCTAAAAAAGTCTCCGTTATCAAAGTTGCTTTTAGACAATAAGAGCAACCCGTCTCTGACACATAGTCAGTCAGCAGTTGCTATGTAACATACACTGCCGGACCAAAGCTCCAAAACACAGGTAATTGTGCTTTGTTGAAGCCTTCTGCACTCCTTTCCAAGCCATAAACTAGATGAGGATTTAGCTTTGTATCAATGTCAAGATTCCACCAAGAAGAAGCGTGACTCAGTCTTCAGATGCTTTAAAGCCCGATGCATTCAGAAATCCTGTGATATGAAAGCATGAGAAAGCCTTCTCTTCCAGCAGACTTGTCTCATTCAGACTCATCACCTGTTTCAGTAAATGGCCTTGCTGCTCCTTGACTCTTTGAAGCTTAGATAGAAGACTTTATGTTAGCTTTCTCTTCTACCTGTGACCTGCAATCTATGTAAATTGGTTCTGCACTCATACTGTTCTAACAAGCGTTGCCGGGCTCTGGGGTGCCAGCTCTTTTGTCTCCTTTGCCTTTATTTGAGCAGTGATTTTTATCATATCACACTGTGAGATATGCAATGCTGTATTAACGTCAGGAGCTAAAGCAACGCCTCGGGGAGTTAACTGAACAAATAGGAGCAATATAAACAGACTGTTTATGCATTTAGCATCACTTTTTCTAAAGCAAATTACATTGACTCCTAAGCAGTTTGTAGCTGACACCTTTATCCAGAACCAGAGTTATTTTAAGAGTAGTAATTTAATTTGTAACAAGAGACTGTTCTTGACTATATTCTCAGTCAAGGGGGTTAACAGCACCAATATTTTCTCAATGCCGTGTCTTTTGCTGTAGTGACATAAGATGTACACTACAGTCATTCTACCAGCACACCACTCTTTTAATCTAATTATTTTGAAGGAAAAAAATTGTTTGCTTGCCTTTTTTAAAATATATTTATAAACATTTTACTGAAGACACAGAAATAATAGTGTTCTGGTGTTCAGTTTTTGCGTTCTTATCAACGTTTACTTATAAATAAGCTATCTGAATGAAACGATTTCCGACTGCACTCTTTTAGTTATTCACGACTTTTACAAAAGAATTAATTTTTCAGCTTACAAAAAAATACATACTGCATCCCTGTTAAATAAAGCATTTGCAAATAAGACCTTGTCTGGGGAAGCAGGTAGCAAAGTGGTAGGAGTTGCTGCCTTTAGACACACAAGACTGAGGTTCAAGTTTTACTGCACTACTCCTTTACTGGCAAATAGCATGATGTCATGTGAAAACCTTGGAATGGAGTTTCAAAAGCTCAGAGCAGATTTCATGTTTTTTTCTCTCTTTCTTTTGCAGAATTTTTGTTTGCGCTTTGATGAATAAATACAACAGAGGCATATATGACTTTCATAACTGCAAAATATTGCTTATACTTTAAATCCACTGTGAACTGTGTGATATAAGGTACTTTATTTATTCATTTAACGTTTTACTTTTTTCCGAAGCTTCTTACAAGTATTTACCCATAAACTATATTCATCTGGGGAATTTTACTGGAGAAATTCAGGGAAAGAACCTTGCCGAAAGGCACTACAACAGGAGATGAGATTGAAACCTTGGTCCTTGAAGTTGAAGATGACACCTCTAACCACTATACCTCTTGTTTTCCTAAGTTTCAGCGGTCAAACGTACTTTTTTAGAAACGTAATAAATTTTTTTTAAGAAAAATTTTATAGAAACATTGAAAAATTTCTTTTTAACAAGAGTATTCTTTTAGCTCTGTTTATTAACTTCAGTATTATACAATGTTATTTCATGTTATTTTATTGACCCTGAGGTCCAGTGGAGGGTAGATCAGCAACGAAGAGGTGCAAAGGGTCTCAATGAAATAGGCAGAGGGCAGCTCCTGGCACCTTGACAAATCATTTGACCCAATAGCCAAGAGCTGCCAAGATCGCACTGTTTTTCACGTTTTTTCTGGCTTGTATATTGTTGAAAGGGAGCTGAACGAAACAGAAAATCACACCAGTGATCCAAAAAGCATTCATTGCTGGAGATCGAGAGAAAAACTCAGTGGAGTCAAAGGCAGAAATTCTTAAAATGAACTATATTTTCCCTGTTTTCTTTAATGAAATATGGTGCTGAATGACCCTGGCAAAAGGAAGATGACATCACCCAGGCTAACTAGCTGGAGGAGAACATGTGTTCATTTTGGCAATTTTGCCATCTGTTTTTAAAGACGTTCTGTTTACGTGTGTCTGATAAATTCCCAGTGAAACAAACCTACGGGCAATATCTGGTTTGTCTTGCTGGTTTCTGCTCACCAAACACCTCTCACGGTTTTTTGCCATGAAAAACACAAAAAAAAGAAACAAGAGGAATACAGGAGAAACAAAGTAAAGAAACATGAATACCCAGTTTATTATTTTGGTAGCTTCCGACATTACATGGGGAAATTGCTGAAATCAAACAGAATTTCACTGGTGTGCTGCACTGGTGCCAGAATTCCCCCCAGCTGCAATTTTAACATACACACAAACTCAAAAAAGTAGCACACCCCCACACACTGTATTTGGGGGAATGCCAAGGTTCGGATTAACTGCATTAACAACGACAATGTTGGTCATGTATTGAAGAAGTTAACCCTTTGTATTACATTAATTTAGTGAGGAAAAATAAATTGTCTTTAAGAAAACTCATGTATACTGGGCCTGCTGTGTTGTAGGTCTGGGGTTCAAATCCTGCATGGGGTGCCTTGCGACAGACTGGTGGTCCTGCCCAGGGTGTGTCCCCTCCCCCTCTAACCTTGCTCCATGTGTTACCGGGTAAGGCTCCAGCTTGCAGCAACCACCACTTGGAACAAGCAGTTGTAGACATTGTGTGTGATATGCCGTTTTTTTTTTCTTCAAACACTAGTCAGAGAAACATTTGTACGTATGTAGTATTTTCCTTGTCCTTTAAATATCATGTTAGGAAATGTCTTCCTTGTTATATCTTCTCCTCTCTTGTAAAGGGGTCAGTTGATACAAATTTCACCACAGATGCAACTCCCATTTCATCAGTAAAAAATAGGAACATGGTATTTCCTATTTTTCAGTTCAGTCTGCTTCTGAAATCTCTAGTTGATCACTGGCAATACCAAGGAGTTATTATTTATTTGATGTCCTTCAAACTGTTGGTTTAAAAGCTTCAGTATTGCACCATATGCATGCTCTACAAACTGAGATCACTGCAGCTATCTCACAATTAGAAGAATCTGACTTACAAAGTAACGCAACTGTAGAACCACATTTTTCAACTGTGATCTATTTGCTGTAATTTTTTCAGCAAGCTGAGGTTTTGTATGTTATTCAAATAGTATCAATAACATTTAGTGGGACTGATTTGCAGTTATGAATCACTTGTGAGAACATATTAAACTAACCCACAGAAGTAGTGGCAGAGTGCTTCTTTAATTTTGACAGTAAATTTAACTTCTTGGATGGATATGAAATATGGCTGTGACAAGCATCAGCATATTAAATGAAGGTACATCTGGTCATCATAAGAATATTAAAGAACAGAATAATATCTCCAGCTTCTTACGAAATAAACTTAATTCAGATTTGATTAAGTGTCAATGTATCTTTCGTGTCAAGTCATTTACAATCCAGCATCACTTGGTCATTAAAGCTCAGTAAACGTTTTGACCTCTGATCCAAAAAAGAGCACCTTAGTGTTTCAGAAGGTTATATTGAACTATGAGAATGTCTAGGAATGAACCATAAAGTTGAAAGAAAGAAAGAAAGAAAGAAAGAACTATGTTAATAAATAAAACTTGTATGGAATGAGGTACATTAAAGTACACCCTCTGGACTGACGATATTCAGGCTGTTATCTCAAATCATGTTTTAATGTATAGCGGGATGGCAGGGAGGACTTAATAACAATAATCTACATCCTTGGTGGAGATTGAACTCATCGCCTTTAGAGTCTATGTCAACATTAGTGACTCTAATGGCCACAAAGTACCTGAAAGTTTACACCTAAGTGGCTCTCAGCACTCTGTGGCAACACTTTGGCTGGGAAACTATAAAAATAAAGTGAATGGAACTGAATCTTTTGAGTATTTTCATGTATCAGAAGCTTGGAGCTTTGCGACAATTTGAAAGAAATGCCATAAATTTGTTGGACAGTAGCGATTCACACTGAATGAGTATATTTGCATGAGTGCCCATATCTATGTGTTTTTTCTTAGGAATTTCAGGACTTTCTTAAAAGAGGTTTCATGGCATACAATTTTTTTTTTTTTTAACTGTACATGTCTACTCACTGGTGAATCTGTATGCCACTAATCCATAATATGCAATTACATTTGTCAAATTTACCAAATTAGGGTTTTTTCACGATACTAACTGCTGTATCAATAGTACCCACTAGCAATGCCAAATTGAACCTATTATACAAACATCCCACATTGCACTCATAAAATTTCAAGAGGGTCAGATGAATGAAAATGTCTCTATAGTAACACAAACAAGATTTTTCTCTTTTTTGTTCACGTTTCTGTTTGTTTTCTTTATTTTTTTGTACTAAGGCAGAGTGTCACATGAAAACCAAAACATCATAGTTTTTGTATTCAAGATATTTCTTGTGCTTAACTGAAAAGGTTGATAAGGTCAACTTTAAAGACTATATTGAACAACCTCAGAGAGAGAAAGACAAAAAAGGATTTATTGTCATCCTACCTAATTTTTCAGCCAAGCAGAGGGACAAAACTGTTGTGTTTGCTAAAATTGCTCTGTGGTAAGCAGAACAGCGTGTGTTACTTAAAGGAGGATTTGACGAGAGAGAGCCGCTTCATCTTCCCTGCCGGCATGGGCCAATAGCACAAGAAGTCCAATATATATTTATTTACCAAAATTTTCTTAACTGACCTCTGTGCTTTGTGAGTTTAGCAGATGAGTGATGCTTTCTGTGCCACTTATCAATGTGGTGACCATTAGAAACTGCATAGACAACTGGACAGAACGTCATGGTGTCTAAGGCAGTGTGCACTGAGAATGGCAGGTTTTTTTTTTTTTCAAACTACTGTACAAGCTGTCTGAGACACTTTGGAATTATTAAAAAATTCTTAGTCTTGATTCTTTGGCCTCTGAGTTACTGTTATCAATATTCCCAAAAGCATAAACTTCAGCACAGTAGAGCGATAAGAAAAACGGCTAAAATAATTTCACCTTGCTCTTGGCCAGTATTTAATTAGGAAGACAGTATTTCACAACAGAAGTCTTCCATTAGTCTACACCTAAAACAAGTTCATTAGTGCAAAATGAATGTTCTGTGGTCTGCTTCTGAATTGTCTTATGGCTGTTTTTTTTTTTTTTTAACGTAATGGGTTGAATTTGTTTGGAACAGAGGGGGCGTGGTGGTGCGGCGGGTTTGACCGGGTCCTGTTCTCCGGTGGGTCTGGGGTTTGAGTCCTGCTTAGGGTGCCCTGCGACAGACTGACGTCCTGTCCTGGGTGTGTCCCCTCCCCCTCCAGCCTTGCACCCTGTGTTGCCAGGTTAGGCTCTGGCTCACCGTGACCCCACATGGGACAAGTGGTTTCAGACAATGTGTGTGTTGTTTGGAATAGTGCATTCTGTTAAATTAACAACCATGATACCAAAGTCACTCTTTCTTCTGCACTATACACAGCAGATAGGCTGCTGAATCAACTGTCCACTTCTGACTTTTCTGATCCACCTTTACTTTCTTCTTGTCAGAAAAACAGCTGACTCAACATACTGGGCCAGGCCACTGCTTTTCTCATAACAGCTCTGGTGTTCTGCTGCTCTAGGTTTTTGCCTTGCTGATTTTAACTTATTAATCCCATATGAGTGTGAGCAGGCCACTGTCAAAAAGCTTCATCGGAACAGAAGAACGTTAGGTGTGCAGTGCATTTTGATCAGTTTTATAAGCAAAACTATGCCTATCAGTAGAAAAGCAAATACACAGTTTGACTAGCAGGAAGCACAATTTTAACAGTAAAAGCCTACAAAATATGCCACGGCCAAGAGACGATCTTTTGAAATTCTCGCATCTATTGGGGAGTTTGGTTGACATTCTGTTTAACCTAAAGATTTTCGATGGGTCTGGGTGTTGGTAAAAAGACAATAAAAATCAAAATAAAAAGAAATCAGGCATGCTGAAAAACATGCTTAAGACATATTAAGACATTATATATTAGTATGAGTATGTTGTTTCTTTCTCTGCAAAAACTGCTCGTGACAAGCTTTGATTTTTCTCATCAATCATCCGTGTCAGCTTAGCTTGTTTTATATTTATACCACTAGACATCTGTTCTTTGCTGACGGTCTACAAGAAAGCCCAACTCTCTACAACTTCCTCAGCCAAAACATGTAACTTGTTCAACAGGTATTTTGGACTCAAACTAGAACACCTGTTGTAATATGATGTCTCCTCAAGATAAAAAAAGAGTTCAGATCTTTTTTGTAGCATAAATTGTGAAACATGGTCCTCACCACTCAATGTTAAAGCAAATGTAATGTGTACCCCCCGTATTTGTGTACATTGAAATTACCCCATGAAGTACTTTTGTTTTTTTTTTTTTTTTTTTAGGTCCCCCAGTACCTGGCAAGTTGCTGCATCACTGATATACCATGTCACCCTGGTTAAATCTGAATTTATCTATCCATGAACTTCTGCAAAAACACAAGGACTGTAAATCCCATGTTTTGGGGTTACTGTAGAAAATCGTTTATAAATAATCACTTTAGATATATTAATACCATAAACTGGTAGTAATCAGCATGTTGTATTAATGTTTAAAATTTATTTTAATTTAATTTAAGTTTATTTACCAGAATGCTACGCTCCTCCACTTCTGCCCACTTGGTGGTCCCACACGCAAGAGGACTCAGAACTGCTGAATCTCTTTCAACATGCAAGAAGGGTCTCAAAACTGATCATTTTCAGACTCAATTCTCTCCTGATGTCTGAAGTGCTTGATAAATGTGTTCATGTATGTTATCAGTCTAATGATTTAAAAGATTAAAAAAAACACTTTGGGGGTAACATACACTGGTAACATAAACACTCCTGGTGTAACATATACTGGTTTATATGGTGGTATGTGACAACTGACTGTACTCACGTGTGTGCAACCAAATATCTCCTTCTACTGGTTTAATGCACTTTTTGTATTGTTCTATGAGATGTACGTCGCTTTGGAGAACAGCATCTGCTAAATGAATAAATATAAACAGAAAATTTAATGGAGCATCTACAGCAAACAAATGCATAAAAGGCAACCGATAGGGTTGTGGTCAAGAACACACACACACACACACACATTTTCTGAACCGCTTGTCCCATATGGGGTCCTGGGGAACTGGAGCCTACCCGGCAACACAGGGCGTAAGGCCGGAGGGAGAGGGGACACACCCAGGACGGGACGCCAGTCCGTCGCAAGGCACCCCAAGCGGGATTCGAACCCCAGACCCACCGGAGAGCAGAACCTGGTTCCAGCCCACTACGCCACCGCACCCCCCTGGTCAAGAACAGAAGTGCAAAAACAAAATGCATCAATAGAACTGCTCCCAGCTATTTACAGGACTTGATCAACCAGTACACCCCAACCAGGCCCCTTCACTCGTCTACTCCTGCTTGCTTGGTGGTCCCGCGCACGAAAGGCAAAGCTCGGAGGTTCTCGGTTCTGGGTCCGTTGTGGTGGAATGACCTTCCCCTGTCACTCACAACTGTGGCAACTCTGTCTATTTTCAAGAAGGGTCTGAAAACCCACCTTTTCCAGATCCACTTCGCCCAAGATCTCTCCAGCTCATCTATGGTGTAAATGTTCACGCATCGTAACTCCAGAAGCATCCCCAGATACAATCTTTATTCAGCCATTACTATGGTATTGTACTGCTCATTTGTGTATCTTATAATATTTCATAAGAAAAAAATACATAAGTAAATAAATAATGAATAAAAAAATTGGTTTGGGTATCGGGATTTGTCTATCCTGTGTCTTATGAACCTACTTGAACGATGAACCTCGGTGCAGCAAGTGGTAGGGAACAAACTAGGTTTGCTTGAGACTTTCATGTCTGCAGCTATGTCTCCTTCTTTCAATGTAATGCATAAATTGTACTTTTGCTGAGATGTACGTCGCTTTGGACAAAAGCGTCTGCTAAATGAATAAATGTAAATGTAAATGTAAACCTGGGGGCTGAATATTCAAGTCTCAGTTTGCTCCAGGAAGGTACACAGGTACTGAAATTGGGGATACTGTAATGTTAAAAATAGGTGTCCACAGGTGACAAGGAGACGTTTTGTTACTTTGGTGTGTGAGGTCTGGGTGCCTCCCATATAAACCTCAGCCACACTCAAGGTTCCTAGACGGGGAAGGGAGACCTAAGGTGAAGCTGTGGACAGAAGCAGTGAAAAAGGAGGAAGGATCGAACCGGGGGTGGATGAGATTGCCAATTCCCTGCGATCAGACACACGGAGAGCAGGCTTCCACGAGGAGGCAGACAGCTGGTGTTTGCCGTGTTGTTATTATACTCCTCCAGTTCAGTACACACAATGAATCATATCAAGTATCATATTACAGTAAGATGTCTTCTGTTGAGTAGTGCAAACAGGCATATGTTCAATGTGATTGTAGTCTGCATGTTCTCCCCATGTTCATGTGGGTTTCTTCCCACAGTCCATAGGCAGGTTTCAGATGGATTGGTGACTAAATTGCCCACAATGTGTGATGGTGTGTGTGATTGTCCTCCAATGGACGAATAAAATCTTGAATCTTGAATCCTGTCTAGGGTGTACCTTGATTAGCCTAGCATCCTGTGCTAATGGGAAAGCCTCTGAACCCAGCATAAGGTTAGTGGTTATTGTTAGTGAGTGAGAATCTCATGCTAAATGTTCAACATGATTTGATTACTTTGGCAGATCAGCACATATGAAATTATACCTGAATTATATAATTAAACTATGTTTAAATGACTAATAACATAACATGCCATCCCTCATATGCTCTCTACTACATTTATTCACTTACATTTACATTTATTCACTTAGCAGACACTTTTCTCCAAAGCAACGTGCAATGGATACTATGTAGTGTTATGAGGCCACACACCTTATTCACCAAGGTGAGTTACACTGCCAGATACACTAATTACAATGCGTCACTCTTCCATACATCAGTGAAACACACTCTCTCTGTGTCACTCACACACTACTAAAGTGGAAATGACCCTTAAATTAATAACAAAAAACATATTTCCAATTTACTTGATGCTTTTTCCAACTATTTACCCATTTATATCGCTGGTTAATTTTACTGGACCAATTTAGGTTGAGTACTTTTCTCAAGGGTACAACAGCTGGAGGTGAGAGTCAGACCTGCGACCTTCCGGTCAAAGACGGCTAACTGCTGTGCTACCAGCTGCTTTTTTTTTTTTTTGTTTTGTTTTCAACAGTTCAGAAATAGAAATGTGTCTAAAGTAATAAGATCTGTTGTTTTCAAGGAGTTAAATTTGTGGTTATGGGATGCAGAGACATGAACTACCCTGTGTTTGAAGATAACTTACTGAACCATAATGAACTTTGCGCCTGTATTGGAACCACAAGATATACAGTAGCTGCAGATTTCCTTGAAACTCAGTAAAGAAATAAAGGTTGTGCTGCATACTTTGTTATAAGATCCCTGTGTGAACTAATCTAAAAAGTTCATCTTGAGGGCTTTCACGCTGATCAGCTCTTAGAGCATAACAAGGTCCACATGTGCTCTCCAGAAATGTTTTCCCAGAAACTGTACCTAGCAATTATTTTCATTTTATGAATTTATTTACTAACTTGTAAACAAATTTCCATTAATTTACACAATTTTTTGCTAATATGGAAGTAGCACTTGATATTCTAAATTACAGTAAGACAGTTGAAATACCAGTCAATGCATGCTGAGTTTCAGTGATATTTTGTATTAATAAACAAAGAAGGAAACTAACAGACAAATGGGGCAGCTGGTAGTTTAGTGGCTAGAGCTGCTGCCTTTGGACCCAAACGCTGCAGGTCTGAATCCTTCCTCCAGCTTTAGTACCCCTGAGCAAGTTATTTGCCCTGAACTGCACCAGTAAAATTACCCAGCTGTATAAATGGATAAGTAATTGTAAGTTGCTTTGGAGAAAAGCATCATCTAAATGAATAAATGTAGATAAACAAAAATAAATCAGATAGATAGACTGCTTGGGTTAGAGTGTAAACAAAAGCATAAATAAATGGCGACATGGACTAACAAAGAAATGCAATATTCTTCTTCACTTCTTGGTCCTTTTAAAAGCACATGTAATCAGATCTTTTCATTCTGAGGAATATATCTGGACTACTCACAGAAATAGCAGTTTTTCATTAAATGAGCCAGATGGAGGAAACGGAGACAAACAGACATAATGCCCCTGAGACGATGTGTGACTCGTAGCACACATTTGTGTACAGACCTCCATGAAGTGCAGTTGGCTTCAGCACAAGGCCTGCATCATCCTTCATTACTCGTGTGACTCGAACCTCACTGCTGAGGCGAGGACACACGCGAGCCACTGGGAGACATTAGTTTACACTCAAAGTGGAGCCGAATAGTTTTATTAGTCCTTCATCTCCGGAAAAAGGCACAGGAACTGCAGTGTCACTTCAGAAATCCTTTAGGTGTTACTTAAGTCTAAAAGATCGTAGCCACGCTTTACTCTGGTAGCTCGCTGTTTAAAGTAAGATAAGTACCGGAAGTTTTGATGAAATGCTTGGTGCAAATTTTTTCCTCAACCCAAGTTGCCCGGTATCCATCTTAAAGTCAAAATCTGCCTTGGAGGAGTATTCAGGAGTGGCCAATTCATTCTTCCTTTAGTCATCCCTTATTTATCTCTGCCTCACAGCTACTGTCCCCTACTGAAGGCAGCATGACTAGAGTTTTGTCTTCAAGTTTCAGCCCCACATGATGGATAATCGCAGTGGCAAGTGTGTGAAGTGTTAAAGATAGCTTGTTTTTGCAGAAACAGAAGGACAGAGAGTGAGGGTATGCCCTGTGCATTTAACAGCATTTGTCATATTCTACCTCTATTTTTTTCACCAAAAGCAAACTACCTAGCGCAGGGAAATTAAATTTATTCATTCAGCTGATGCTTTTCTCCAGAGCAACTTACAATGTTAAGCTACCTACAAGTGCTTATTCACTTACACAGCTGTGTAAACTTTACTGGAGCAGTTTAGAGCAAATACCTTCCACAGTGGTATTACAGTAGGGGAGAGTAGAACTGATAACCTTCACCACCAAAGACAGCAGCTCTAACCCCCATGCTATCAGCTGTCCTGGTTAGAAACATGTTGGAATTTATTGTGAACTTTTATTTAGCTGGCACATTGGTCCAAGGCAACTTACAATATGCTCATACACTGAGCTACTCATAATTATTTACCCATTTACACTGCAGGTTCACTTTTACTGGAGCAAATAATATTAAGTGCCCTGTTGAAGGGTGTAGCAGTGCAACTAAGGATTCATACCCAGGGCACTGCAAGGTAAGAGCTCTAACATTTTGCTACTTGCTGGCCAATTTTAACAATTAACAAAAGCCTTTCTCCTACTTCATTCAAGATAATCATGATGTGAATAGCTCCTACAGAACAATTCATAGCAATATATACTGGCAAGTTCTAAAGCAAAGCAGAGTAATTAATATATCTGTCACAGATGGTGTGCTTCCAAATGCTTGAGCTGCATCATTTAAATATAATTATAGATCCCAACTGGGCACTCCCAGATTAGCAGTTTATGCACAGTGAGGCAGCTACGGTACCTGTATGAAGTTCCCTTCAATGACTTCTGTACAATAAACTTTGATGATAAATCCATAATGAACACTGCAAGAAGTCTGCCTGCAGTGGCTTTACTGTTTTGCTTCTCATTTTATATTAATTCCTTCTGACCCTCTTTGCCCTAGGATATCTTAGTAACTTTTAGCCATTGCTTTCATGACAGTTCTTAATGGTGCATTACCTGTATACAAACCTTATTACACATAACCTTTCAATGCACACTCCTGTAATTTGACAGGAAGGAAGACCGACTTCCTCATAGTATAGACAAAGTACACTATACATAAAGTACTGCTAGTAAAAATGTACTGATAGATGGTTGATGCTATATATGTTTATATTTTTTTGTGTTCATGTTCAATATTAATTCTATTAGAACACTTCCCGGGAGACACAGTTAAAATTATTCATGTTTCAGTATTATGTCTAATTTTTGTGCCTAAACCTTCTGTTCTACAGCTCATGCCCCTTTCACGTACAAGATAAAATACAAAATGTCATATTTTAGTCTTTATATGTGTTTCAACAGCAAATGGTAACAGTGTAACATAATGGGTTAGTGAAGCAGCTTTAAATTGAGTATAGAGCTACTTGATAATAGAAAAACAGGTCAAAACTTTAACAAGAGGAGAGTGAATCAATACCATGGAAACATTATTCAGCATACACACACACACATTTTCTGAACCGCTTGTCCCATAGAGGGTTGTGGGGAACTAGAACCTAACCCAGCAACACAGGGCATAAGGCTGGAGGGGACACACCCAGGACAGGATGCCAGTCTGTTGCAAGGCACCCCAAGCAGGACTCAAACCCTAGATCCACCAGAAAGGAGGACCTGGTCCAACCCACTGCACCACCCTCATTATTCAGCAGATTACCTGTAAAATGAAATGTTTTGCTTAATTATTTTCCATACTAAATGAAAAAGAAAGATAACATAATTTGAAAGCATTTTTTTTTTTTAACATGCATCAGATACTGAAAAATAATAAGTGAAGAATCAATATACAAAACATAAAAAATCTAACAACATGGCAGGGCTATATACTGTATTCATAACTATACATAAGCACATTATGCTATATACATAACTTATCGGGGCACCATTTGACATTAGTGTAGCTGGCTGCTGACTTCCAAAGGGTCAGAGTCAGACTTCCATAAAACGTCCTGCTGGTTTACAAAAAGCAGTATGTCTTTTTCAAGACATTCATTTATAGTTCTGCAAATTTTAAAAACCCCTTAGAGCTTGGATTAACTTAAACACAAGAGATATTTTTGAAAATTAAAAGAAATGTAATGCATTGTTATCCTAGGATGGTTTCCTGGTTCACCTGCTCAGGACAAGCGATTACTGAAATTGGATGGAGGGATGGTTATACATTTTCCTCAAAACACAGAGAAAATGACACATTGTGTATAAAGAAAAATGAACACAGATGCAGCCACTGTCATGGATGAGACTGGGAGAGAGACGGATAGGTGAACCCAATGGTGGGAACACCAAAATAGCAAACCAGAATTGTAGTCATGGGGCAGGCAAGGGTCAACTGAGGGGCGAACATTATTCCGGGGACAAAACAGGAGCCAAGGTCGATGTAGCAAATCTGGGGTCTGGAACCGAAGACGTGGAGCCAGAGGAATAGGAACAAAGAGGGCCGGGAAAGGTGTTCATGTGCTTTGTGGACGCATAGTTAAAGTGATAGTTCCAAAGCGGTTCCACAACCCGAAGAGCTGATGTGGTGCTTTTATACCCTGCTTCTTTGATTAGGTGCAGGTGCCATCGCTTGGGCTGACGGCATGGACGTAACAGCCACACACAGATAAAAAATATAAATCCACAATAATTTCAATTATCAGCTATTTTGCACAGAAGAATATTCTGCAACACATTTATTTCTAAAAATAGCCTTGGCAAGTAATGTTGGGAGATGATTTTCACTGAAATGTTCCCTTTTGGCTCTTGTTCTGGTATTCTTATCTTTTTTAAGACACAGCAAATTTTGACTGTCTTATGATCGCTTATTTGAAAGCTCTGAAGTGTGAAAGGGACAGCTATTATATCTACTCCTGTCTCTGGGAAAATTAAATATTTTACTTATAGAAATTGCTTCAAAAAAAAAAAAAAAGCTGGGAGAGACAATGCACAATGTCTTGCATCTGAAATTTCATCATATGCATCTCAGAGCTTCCAAACCAGTTCTTTGTAAGAAGAATGATTAGAGGTTAAAGGTGAAGCCAAATGAAGCGACTTGTAGGACATGTGACAGAGACACTGTGCTGGTGTGGTGTAAAAGTGACTACTAGTACTCAGGCTGTCCTTCAGCACAGGCCAAAAGACACGTCTGACTTGATAGACTCCTCTTCACGCTGAGCCTTTGCCTAATGAGTGATGCTTCAGCCCTCTCTATTATGACACCTTCATTATCTGCCATTATTACCTTGTCACCTTTCAGATTTATCCGTTAAACATCGGGAGCCCCATTTTGATGACGGTAAAATTCCAACCACATCACTAAATATATTAGGCCCTTCAAGGTCAAATATGTCAATGCCACAAAACAGCATGAACAACACTGCCAACAGAACATACTACCTAAAGGTTGTCCTACTGAGAATGACATCTGCTAGGCTGCGGTTATGATGTGTGTTCAGTCTGGCCAATAAGATTGGCCTTATTTTTCCACTTAAAAAGGATTGCTCATGGTTTCTATGGCAACTTGGCAAATGGCAGGTGACAATGTGGTTGTGTTTGAACACATTCACCAGGAATACTTCAGGTCAGTGATGAATGATGTCCTTAGCTGCACAGCGCGTACCAGGTCCACAGGCTGACATTATAATTTTAATTACAATTTATTCTTTTGTGGTGTTCTGTCTGAATTCTCTATCCAAGGAGACCGGGGTAGCTGAGAATACAGTGGTTAAAGCTGCTGCTTTTGAATCTGAAGGCTGCCAGTTTAAAACCTACTGCTGTAGTACCCCTGATCACAGTACTAACCCTTAATTTCACCAGTAAAACACTGCTCAGCTGTATAAACAGGTAAATAATTGTAAGTAGCTTAAACTTGTAAGTTGCTTTGGAGAAAAGCATCAGCTAAATGATTAAATGTAAATTCAGAATGCAGACAGAGTGCTTTCACAGGTTACAGATAACAATGACAAATGACTCATAAAACAGATTTGTAAGATTAAAATAGATGCATCAATAAATATATGAAATATGATCAATACTGATGTACTTTAAAGTGACAGAGTGATGATTAGGCACTGATGAAGTGAATGCCATTTGAAAGGAAACCAGCAATGAGGGAGGGGAAAACAAAAACTCTAGACTGAAATTAAACTGGAAAAATAAACCTCTGGCCAAGCTGTGGTCAGTCAAAGCAGAATTTGAACTGACCTACTGTATCAGTTGGACAACCACCCCCTGCCTGGGCAACTTCATACATTATAATTAAATCATATATGAAGATCTCAGAGTTGTCAGTGGCCCTTCTGAAAGCCATTAATGCATCAGGCATAGCTTAACTATAACTCTAGAAGGAGATGATGAAGGGGCAGCTGTATCATGGTGGTTACAGCTACTGGCTTTGCATCTGAAGGCCACAGGTTTGATTTCCACCTCCAGCTGTAGTACCTTTGAGCAAGGAACTTACTCTAAATTGTGCAAGTAAAATTGCCCAGTTGTTTAAATCAGTAAATAATTGTAAATACCTCTACAATGTAAGTTGCTTTGAGGAAAAGTGTCAGATAAATGAATGAAGGTAAAGAAATATATCTAAAGCCTGGATTTCAAGACTGATGGGGTATTTCTGATGCACATGACATATTAATCCAGAGCTACAGTGTTCTGTAGCTAAAGGCATGCCATCCTACAGAAATCATCATACTTGTGGATACTATAAGATATCCAGCACCAAGAAATCAGACAATACTCTGAAATTTAAGAATGAATAATTTCACTATAGTAAATTGGAGCAAGACCATTAAATGTCTACTAATCATTTGAAAATTTCAGTATGGCAAGCAAATGGGCTCATGAAAAGGGGGGGAAAGGAAAAAAAATAAAAAAAATTACTTTTGTCCTGTATCTCCTTAACTACATTACTTCCTGAATGACTGGTTTGGTGCACTGACAAAACCTCAGAATATACTGCAGATGACTCTAACCTATCCTGAAGAGTATGCCTTTAGATACATAGTATATACTCTATCAGCAATCTGGACAATACCGGGAAGGAAATGGACAGAAGAGTGAAAACAAATCAACCCACAATTTTCCTGTCTGCAAAGACATGGTGGCTGGTTTGATGCTAAAGCTTAAAATAAATCACAAACGTTTTCAGGAAGTGCCCTTATGCTTTGCAGTACTGTGTATGTTTTAGAAACCTAAATATCCAGTACTGATACATAGGGCAAGCAGAACTAGGGAGCCATGAAAAACTCTTAGAAATAGACTTACAGTCTGATGGTATAAGGGATAATAAGTGCAACAGTGGGAACTTGGCAGTTTTATGGTAGTCATTAGCTATCAGTAAAAAATTACTGCTGTAAGAAAGACTTGCACAATACAGTTAGATAACTAATAAAGCTACACACACATTAATACAAAGATGTAAATCCTGCAAACCATATGAAAAACTTCACAATCCATCTTTACATGTCACTAAACTGTAGAGTGTGCCATTTCAGATATTGATATTATACCTTGAACATGTACTAGGTGTGTTAATCCCCTACAGTTCAACATACCTTGCGTTAAATTTGAAAAGGGACCCCATGCACACTAGCACTCAAATTATGGTGAAATTATTTGTATTATAGGCACTGCATTAAAAAACAATACTAGATTCGGTTAAGGAAAAAAAATCTTCAAGGGTTAGCCCTCAGATAGGGAGATGACTGTGTGGTCAGGGTTCCCAGCCTGCTATATACGTCATGTTATGAGCTATACACTCAAGTGAAGATAACTTTCTATCTCATGTGTGTTGATCTACTTAATTCAGACACACAGAATTACCACCTTGCTTTCCACTGGCTTGGTCTTGTGTAGTCCCCATAATTATTTGGGTTTTTATTTTGTACTCATTATGTCTATTCATTTTTTTTTTCTTTTAAAAAAAGGAGCAATGTGCTTCACAGAAAAGGAAAAAAAAAAAAAAAAAACAGTATTTGTTGGGACTAGAAACTGTGTTATTTGATGAATAGATTTTGTTTAATGCTACCAATTTCCACTGGAAAAAAAGGTCACTTTAATGGGTTTTTTCCCCATAAATAATCATTTTACACAGGAAAAGGATCTTATGGCCCCGGAGAATACAGCAGCTGTTGTAGTGCAAAGATTCAAAATTGAAGCTAAAGAAACAAAAAAAATTCCTTTGGTTGATATCCAGTTTCTTGTGCCGTTAGGTAGCGTTTTCCATGTGTCTTGCTGCACATAATATTTCATCTGGAAATTTCCAAGTGCCTCTTGCTAATATCTGTCACTATGCAAATTAACAAGAGACCAGGGGACATTGAAAGCATGCTGCGGTGTGAGTGGGGCATCGAGGTGAAGAGTTCATGTGTTCCAACAATTTTCCTCCAGGTGCAAGTTCCACCAGGTGCAAATGTGGTGTATCTGAGAAGAATTTCTCCAGCTGTGAAACATAAGTTTGCTTGTTCTGGGTGACCAAGTGTGATTGCTTTTACTTGGCAATGTTGCACCTAATAATTTATTTGCAAAAGGCTGTTAACACAGAATGTGGCTAGAATACAGTAGCAAACCAGGACTAGAGAGTGAGTGAAGGCAATATATGAGTTAGTGAATACTGCACACTAGGGGTGTATTTGAGGTATTGGAGGGGGCCCAAAAGATTAGCAGCAATATACAATGGTGTTATATACAGGAATATGGCTGATAAATTCACTAGGGGGAACAAACATCCCCCTACAGCAAATGTGCCGTTGTCACGTGGAACAGAGGATGCAGGGGGAGATTGGACCCAAGTGCAGGAAAGGATAGCTGAAACCAAGGGATCAGCCAAGTTCTCCTTGTCTGGGACAGGCAAAGAGTCAGTCGATCGGTAGTCAGAGTGGGAGCGAGCATCCATAGACAAAGGCAGAGTGCACAGGAAATGGTTAGAAGCCAGGAACCAGGGATGAAGGCAAACAGGCCATAAGGACAAGGAGACCACTTCTCCCTCTGAGATTCCAAAACTGGAAGATGGTCCAGTGGTGGTTTTTATGGCAAAGTGTTTCAACTGAAGTCAGGTGCTGCTGGTTGAGGTGCGGGTGTGGTCGTGACAGCTATTAACCCTAAGACAAACTTCAACCAGTAAATTTAACCAGTTAGATGTCAATCAGATAGTGGGAAAACTGTCTTAGACAGCCACATGAATATTTGCATTTTTTAAACAAATGAACAATCGTTTTACGGTAATTATTATCCAGTTGAACTGCAACTAGTTCTACATTAGATCACGGCTGTCTAATAGTTCCTGGGTGGTGCGAGAGAACGTGGGTTCGATCCACGCTCAGTCTGTGTCAAGTTTGCATGTTCTCCCTGTCTCTGTGTGGGTTTCCTCCGGGTGCTCTGGTTTCCTCCCACAGTCCAAAGACATGCTGTTCAGGTTACCCCATAGGGTGTGAGTGACAGACAGAGTGTGTTCCACCGATGTATGGATGAGTGACCCATTGCAAGTCGTGTATCTAACAGTGTAAGTCACCGAGGTGAATAAGGTGTGTGGGCTGATGACACTACATAGTATCCATTGTAAGTCGATCTGGAGAAAAGCATATGCTAAATAAATAAATGTAAATGTAGATCATTTGAAAGCACTGGATAGTTCTATTGGATATAGAATTCACTGCCCTTAAAATCAGTTGACTGATTTGTACCAAAGGCTGTTTCATGTATTTCATTGCTTTGTTATAACTGGGGGACTGGACCTATAGCTTCTACAGAATTTAAAACTTGCTAAATTGATTTTTCGGATTTACAGCTGTACACTTCTTGAGGTTATTTATTTCTGTATAAATTTCTGAATAAGCATTTTGCTTCAGCTCACCATGCCAAATTCAAATGGTGTTTGTCAAAAGATATATGGAGGTTTAGATGAACACTGTAAACAAGAGGCTGGAATACATTATAGTGAAGCTCTGCAATCTTACTGTCTCTGCATATTAAAATCAACTTATTAGATGACTGAACTTCTGTGTTATTAATGTACAGACACATAACTATATAATCTTTTAAATTTTCTCTTTTAACATTAATTCACATAGAAGTGGTATTTTAATTTTATAGTAGATGTATGTTTTTTTTCTTTCCTCTTAAAATGTAGGTGTTCATCTGCCAGATCTTTCCATATGTAGGAAACTTGACTGAATGATCTCTGGAAGATTTTACGGCTGAAATACAGAAGGAGATTGAGATGTCCATACAACTCAAGAAAACAATTTTGCAGAACAGATCAGAAATGCAATAAACAGTTCAGGAGTGCATTTTCCCAATGTATTGTCACCTTGGAAAGGAAGAAGAGTCACTTCAGACAAGACAAATGGCATTTGCATGCGAAGGCAAAGTATTCACAAATTTCCTGCTCCTCACTATATGAGCAAGGACGTTCTAAATTATTGGAGGACGGGAAGGAAAGCGTTACGAAGAATGAATGGAAGGGGTAAAGCATTAGTATTTGCGCCCTATTTTCCCTCTAGCTTGTTAAAAGCAGTTGTCTGCCCAATTTGTCATACTGTCCACAATGTCTCCTCCAGCAAAACCTGACAGGTAATGGAGGGGAGCTAAGTGAAGATGAATGTTCCAAACACCAACCTGCCTGAACCTAACATTTCATTTAACAAATGATAAACAAAGTAACGTAGAATCACACTGTTGAGCAAAAGTGCAGATGACAAATTGCCCTATATTAAAATAAACCCCCACCAGTCCACCACCTGTCTTGGGGAGCATTTAGAGTTGCTACCCGATTAAGTGTTGGTTAAACAGAAGTGCTTACATATGTCAAAGAAAGCGGCATGTCAAACAACTTCTGTACCTTTAGCTTTCCTGGGATCTTGATAACTAAAATAGTGGTTAAAGACAAAAACTTGTGACCTGAAGGTTACTGGTTCAAGTTCTAGGCCAGGTTCTGCTGTAGCACCACAGAGAGAGGTAATTAATCAAATTTTCTCCTGTAAAATGTCCAGATGTTTGAATTTGTGAGAGTGAATGCAACAGTAATAGCAATGGTCTAAATTAAAGACATCATGAAAGTCTAATTTAGAATTATGTTATAATAAACTTTTTTTTATTTTTTATTACTGAAATATTTTACAGCACATTTATACATTCATGTCCTTTTGCTGTAAGCAGCCCCTACTTACATTTTACATGCATGTAAAAGTACAATACGCACTGGGTTGGACCGGGTCATCCTCTCTGGTGGGTCTAGGGTTCGAATCCTGCTTGGGGTGCCTTGCGACGGACTGGCGTCCCGTCCTGGGTGTGTCCCCTCCCCCTCCGGCCTTATGCCCTGAGTTGCCGGGTAGGCTCCGGTTCCCCGTGGCCCTGTATGGGACAAGTGGTTCAGAAACTTTTCTGAGCATTTTTTTTAGAATTTACAGACTTATATCAATTAACCACAGCATTTTGCAACTCTGAAAGAGAAGACTGTCCATTATTTTAATTCTACCTGTCATTATGGGTCATTATGGATTGCATGGGTTTCCTCCCAGTCCAAAGGCATGTTTTTCAGGTAAATTGGTGATAATTGCTTGTAATGTTTGCATGGGTGAGTGAATTGGTATTTCTGTGATTGCCCTACAATGGACTGTCCAAGGTATACTTTCCTTTATGTCTTATGTTTCCAGGATAGGCTCTGCACCACCACAATCCTCTACTGGACAAGTGGTTACTGATAATTAATGAACGGTTAATGAATAATTATTACTGTATTCTTAAAATCACCCAAAAATGTATAAAAACTGACTTTAGGCTATGTTTATGTGGTTCAAGAGGTTCAAATATGGTATCTGACATTGAGGTCCGAGCAACAACAGATTTACCTTACGACTGTGCCTGTCGTATTGGTGCAAGGTGGCCTTGAGGTTTTACATTTTCTCAAATACTGTTAGCTGTGCAGACAGCCAAAATGTCTTTCATCGACACTTTAAAATGTACTTACGAAGTACAATTAAAGCAATTATCTGAAAGTGCACTCTCCTCTAAGGTAGAACGTGATGCCTTGGATAAGGGTTCAAGTCAGGTAAAAAAAAAGAACGATGACATTTAAAAAATTTTTAATGCAAATTTTATACCCCATTTTTATCAAATGTCATTTTAAAAATGCTGTTCTTTTCCTCCAAAAGAGTTACTGCAATTTCAACCTAACCTTTCAGTACTGGCATGTGGCACATGTCTTTATTAAATCTGAATCCTTGCAAAGGAACTAACTCTCATTATTCATGCTGTGTTGTGAAGGGTTGAGGGGTGAGGGATGAGCATAACAGGTGAACAAGGAAGAAGTGGCACAATAACAGATTTGGAAAATGTTAGTGCGTTGACTGAATAATAATAATAATAATAATAATAATAATAATAATAACAACAACAACTGAGTGAGCAAATGAAAGCTGACTTGATGGTCAATGAACCAACTGCCAATAAATAAATAAATAACAGACAACACCCCAAAAGCCTCCAAAAAAGAGAATAACAGTCCTTCATCTCACACTGTAGAAACTGTAAGGTACTATGAGATGACTATCTGGCAAAATGTTTTGCCTTGAGTTCACCATGGCTATCGAAACCCACCCCCTACCACCTCCCACTCCCAACAGTGATAAAAATAAAGGCAATTCAAGCTCTGCATCTCTTTATCCCTCCAGAAGGATGAGATCACCAGCCGGTGATTGAAGTAGTGAAAAATAATATTTTCTGATCTGCCCAAGGACTGTGCTTTGGCCACTTTTGTTAGAGTTCACTCTGTGTCTTGATCCATGTATATAAAACACCATATTATAAAATATTGGCATCATTGTGATATACAGATTTATAAAGATGGGCCTTACAATTTAGCATGACAGTAATTTCAGAAAAATATACAATTTCATTAATTTGGTAACAATATGACAATGTATGAAAGAACAGGTAAAGTTTTCTGCTGGATTTTTAGGTAGATGTGAAGCATCTACTGCAAAAAGACAGCATGATTATGATACCATGATTTAATTATTATTAGAAAAAATGCTGTTAAGGCCATATAATGCCAAGATATTTTACTGTTTTCCCTTATAAGCTTATGAATAATTTTATTAATTACTAATAGACCCCAGCTGAATTTCCTGTGAGATTCTGTTTTGTTACTGGTAGAAAACTTTTTTTTTTAAATTCTTTAATGAATTAATAATTTCATGATAAATCACAATATACTACTTTGTGAAAGTTCATTCCAAATGCACAGCACAAGTGGTGTGCAAAAACATTCTTATTCTCAATCATTTTCGATGACCATTTGTCCAGGTCAGGAGCCATCTGTGATTTAGTAGCCAAATCTGAAGAAAACAACAGTCATAACAAGTAAAACAGCAGCAAATGTTAGTCCTGATGGTGAATACAGACGTGTTTTTTGTCTCTTGGGATCAGTAATCAACAAGGTATCTAGCAGTTAAGAGATATGCCGAGGACTAGTATTTGGCAGAGTTACAGTGGAAGATCTGGAAAAGACTCAAATGTATTGAGCTATCTGCAAAAATGAGGATCACAACTCTTCAAGATATAATATTTTCCTTGATGGTAGAAGATGTTTTTATGGATCCCATGGACAGCCAAGGAAACTAATTCATCCATTCTGGATGAAATCACGCCAGAACTCTCATCAGAAGCATAAATGATAAATGGTTCTTTGGACATGTCATGTGAATGCCAGATTCCGTCAAAAAGATTATAAAGCTTTGAAAAGTTGAAGGAAAAAGAAGCAGAGGATAACCAGCATTCAGATGGATGCACTCAATCCTAACAACAATGGACACACTTCTTTTAATACTAACAACAAATGGAGAACAGGCGTCTGTGGAGAATAATACAAAGCTTTTTTTATGTACATATATTAAATCTCTTCACAAAAAAATGATTAAAAATCCCTGAACGTGAATGCAAAGGACTTGCTGATCCAGGTCACTTGCCTTTCCTCTGACTGTATGAATAAAAATGACAAATACAGTGGTACTAATTAATGTAAGGCTTTCAAAAATATGGCTGAATAAGAAATACATTAATATGTTTAATGTTATATCTTCCATATAAAGAATTACACTCATCCAATAAAACCTCAAAAAATTAATCACACCTGTATAAGTGGAAAGCCACTATTAAGAACAGAGAACATTGTGTAATCCATCCATCTGGTCATAATCACCCTGTAATTGCACATAAATTATCTCTGTACAATTAATTAATTGTAGAATAATAATAATAATTATATAAATATATACACTTTAATGTATATATTTCAGGAGAAAATGGCAACCTCCTTTTTTTCAATGGGTCTTGGTGGTATTGGTCTAGTGTCTTCAAGGCACATGTAGGCGTGTATCTCGGACTAACTTGCCTTAGTGCTCCTTTGTCTTTTTTTGGTTTGCAGATGTAACCCTGTTACCCTCACAGCTTGCAATGAGCCATCCCGCTAATGAGAAAGCCTTTCCCATGAACAGCGCCATTGTCCAGGGACTGTCCCCTTAACTGCATGGCTGAGCCCAGCTATCCCGTCAGTCCGGAGGGAGGCACAATTAATGTCTCTCCCAGGGTTTTCAATATGCAAGTGTTCTGGCTGAGTGATAAGTCCCTTCCTCTACTTCTCTGCTTCTCAGATTCACTGCATGTGGAACAGGATTAGTTTGCCCCTTAAATCACCACTGCCACCACCTGATCAAAGCATGTATGATTTCAATTAATTCTATTTCCTCTCTCCCTGAGTCGTGTAACATTGAAATTTTTTCCCGCCACATTGTTTTATTGCTTATATAAAGCTTCAATTTAAAGCTGCTTATATTTTTACAGTTTTGAAAGTCTCTAGCTATTTACTGCATGGATAATGCATTAGTCTAGTATACACTGAACTACACACACACACAAACACACACTGGCTGGAGCCACTTGTCCCAGGGGAGGGGGGGTCGCGGCGAGCCAGAGCCTAACCCAGCAACACAGGCCGTGAGGCTGGAAGGGGAGGGGACACACCCAGGTCGGGACGCCAGTCCATCACAAGGCACCCCAAGCAGGACTCGAACCCCTGACCCGCCTGCTATGCTGAACTATCTTGTTTATTTGTCTTATCCCTTTGTTCAGTGCTCTGTGTCACTGTGTGAGAAGAGCTTTCTATAAAAATAAATTGACCTGAATTGATTTGAATTTCACTGAAGCATTCTGGTCTACAGTACTGTACCCTCAACCACTACACAGCTTTCTGTCCTAGTTCTCTTGGCTGCCTCACAAATTAATCAGATGTTATCCGTAACCTTTCAGTCCTACTGGAGGTTTTCCAGCATTTTCCATTAGACACTAGGACCACCCTGGCTCAGCTGTGCGAGCTACCTTTATTTTTCACCACATGTATTGTTTGAAGTTTCTGCTGTTTGCCGAAGGTCAAAGTGCTGGGGTACATGGTTGCACATTAAGTTCAGGGTCATTTCTTTCAACAACAAAGCTCATGTACCTGCCTGTGGTGTTCAGTCAGCTCTTATGTGTTCGAGGTCTGCCAGTCCAGTACAGAAGGACTGTAACACAGTTTTTGGGTCATATCAAATATTTACAAGATGTGGATTTATTTATAGCAGCTATGTTTACTTATATAGTACCTAAGGTAATCTTAATAGCTAAAAATGTAACCATCTGATTAATCTGTAAGACTGAATATTGATGCATTTAAGCTATATCATATCATTAGGATTGTTTGCAGTTATGCATATTACTAAACTTTTAAAAATACAAAAAGGACTGTATACTTACAAAGAAAATACAATTGTCTCCTATGCTTTATTTTTATTTTACTGACCCACAGATTAGATCACATTCTGGTGACATTTTCAGTTTGATGTAATAAACAAATTCCACCTTTATAATGACTCATTTATAGTAAGTATGGCATCGACAGTGAAGGAAGATAGGTAAAAATGGACAGAAATGTTTCATTCAGGCACCTGTCAGTCAAATGTTCAGAACAGTGGCGTTCTGGCAACTTTGCGTAGTCCCTTGCCCTTGTTTTATATTCACATCAACTATTCAGTATAATTAGAAAGTAGCTAAACCCAAGTTTTGACAAGGCCTAAGTGATTGATTCTGACAATCCCCGGTGGCAATGTTGGTCTGCTGATTTCTTGAGCTTTCCTCATCAGAAAACTCCTTTAAAAGGCTGGCAGATATTCGATCTACATCATTTTGGAGTTGACAGGAAAAAAGAAACCTGATATGTGCTCATGATTTACCACTTACATTAAAAATCGGAATATATTACATCTTAAATTCAATTTAGAATAAGGTAGTGTCAGCATTTTATTCATCACAGCAAAAGATGGATATAGATGAATATATGCAAAGTCTGAACTTTACAAGAGGCTGTTTTAAACTTTAATGGAATAAATACTTTTTTCTTTTTAAACTTAAATGTAATTGTAGGCATTTTCTAACTCAAGCTCCAGCTTGGTCCCAGAAAAAAAAATATTTCTGAGCAATTCTTCTCTAATAATTATGATTACTAGTTACATTAGATCGTGCATGAAGTAGCATCATGGTTATTAAGTGATGCAGTAAACTACTGATTACCAATTAAGCAAACTATACCCTTGGACCCAGAAATGACTGTACCCTTTATTGTTGTAATATTTGTCTCTGAGATGTATTTTATAGCTCTTGTTAAACTGAACCAAGAAAACTTTTTTAGCAGTAAGGATGCAGGCTAAAGTAGTAGAATGGTGAAAGCATGGATTTGCAGCCTTAACCGCTGATTTGAGTTGAAAGAAGGAGCTTTTGAGTTATACTTAGGAGAGTTATATACTTAGGAAAAAAAGACTTTCAGCACAATCCAGAACATGATGAGCTGTATGTGATAAAAGTAATAGCCTGAAAAAAAAAAAAGAAAAAAAAAAAAAAACAGGCTTTCCTCATTTAACGAGTGTAATTTTTACTGAAGATTGGCTCATAAAGTGAACCCTTGCAAAAAAGATCTCCATATTACCATTATTTTTTATTGATAAAAATAGATAATTCTTTCCTAAACTGCAAAAAGTTCACTGGTAAGGCCATATCTAAACTTTGTAGCTGCATGTCCATGGCAGCTATTATGTGTGATACATGCTCCATTGACACCAAAGGGGTCAGGAAGGGAGTTAAAAGAGGTAAAGGGAATCTGTGAAGTAATTTACAGAAAGGCTCAAAATGTCTGTCTGCATGACATGCAGGTCTCCTTAGCATCTTCATTCTAGTTCCTAGACTGCTCATACTGTCACACAAACATAGAAAATTCCAGCCTTATTTTCCAAAAATTGAGAAAATCAAATTGAAAACCAAGTCCATTTATATTTACATTCATGTAACAACAGAAGGGATCACGGAGTCTGGAAGACACAAGTAAAGCAAGAAAACTGAATGAGAATCAGTGGTGAACCTTTTCATCTCCTTTCTATCTAAGCAGATGCTAAGCCAGCGTGATGAGGTCAGTGTGTGGTCATATAAGGTGTGAAAGTTCATGCACCGTAACTTTATGGTCATCCCCAGATAAGCCTTTACACAGCCGCTACTCTTTTATTGTATGTAAATGTTTGTGTACCTTATAAAAAAATTTAAAAATTTTAAAAAATTTGTAGGAAGGTTATCAGTATTCATCTATCCTGCATTTTATGCACCTGCTCGAGCAATGAACATCGGTACATCAAGTGGAAAGTAACAAACTAGGTCTACTGAAGAATCACAGGTCTGCAATAATGTCTCTTTCACGTAATGTAATGCACAAATTGTATTTTCGCTGAGATGTGTGTCGCTTTGGAGAAAAGCATCTGCTAAATGAATAAATGTAAATGTAAATGTGTGACACACATGTACAAAATTGCCTGTATTTTCAAAAAAATATAGTAAACCTACCCTGAGACACATCCGTTCTAGTTATGAGTAAGACTTGCAAGGAATTTCATTTAATATCCCTTTTTTCAGCTAACAAGGCATTGGGATCGAACTCAAATGAAATCATACAGCCCAGGCACAAGAGACATCAGCATTGTGTCACCCAGACTAGATAGAAGTTGCCGCTGCCACTATGTGGTCTTATTTAATTGTTCTTTAACTCTTCTGCATTCATTTCTCAACTTCCATTACCCTTCATTTGCTAGTTTCACCTGTTATAATCTTAGTAGACATAGCTGCGTTTGAAAGGATGTCAGATTGTTTCATCAGTATCAATTCATTTTCATAGATTTCAATTTTCTTTACTTTTTTCGCACAGTATAGGTTGAATCAGTACAGAATCTATGAATATTGCATGTGTGTTTTGTTTATGAACATTTGTTAAGTGTAGAGTACGTTTCAGCTGGCGAAAAGCTGAAATAGCACACACAGCCATAGTATTACAAAGTCATTTATTAAGAGAAACTGCCTTAAGTCGTGTTACAATAACTAATGTTAACTGTTAAAGTAATTGTGTCCATCTTAATGAGATTTTGTGATATTTTTGTGTAAATGGTATCATTTTTGGGGCTCAGGAATGGGCCTGAGGTAAAAATCAACTGAGGTAAAATGCAATTAACTGTAAATACACACACACATTTTCCGAACCGCTTGTCCCATACGGGGTCGTGGGGAACCGGAGGGGGAGGGGTAACTGTAAATATAAAAGGGGAATATACTGTATATATTAAAAAAAAAAAAAACTTTACTTGCCAGTCAAGCAAGCTGTAAATAACTAGCTTCAGAAACACATTCAAGGCAATAGCAATACTAATGTTCTAATGAATATACTAATATTCTTCAAATTTCAGTAATTGTTTCATGGCTAATCAGTTAGTGTATGAAGCTTTTTTTTAAATGTATGGTTAAGTTGGTTTGACGAAAACAAAGATTAATTAAGCAACTAAACATTTATAATGGAAAAAATCAGAGCCAAGGTAGTTCCAGATCAGTTTAAATTACATTCTGAGATTTGACATCCATTTTCAAGGTCCATGGAAAAGGTCAATTCAATTCTGTACAATAAATATGCATTTGCTTTATAGGCAAAAAATAAAAAGCCTTAAAAACTCTGAATCTACCCCATGCATAATTGAATTATGTATACACTTTAGGATAATTGTTCTCTCAACACTATTTTAAAATGTGTTCTTACTGTAAATGTTAATGGTGCACTCACTGTTGCATTCTAGTTATAATGAAAGATTATACTGTAGGCTTGTTTTGCGGAGGCAGATGTCATAAAAAGAAATTGTTGTGTCAAGCTACAACCCCCATTTATGTTGAACTGATGGACCGAATGAAAAGCAGCCTTCATGGTTTCACATAAGATTTTTCGAACGGAGACAAAACGGTTCCTAGTCATTAATAATGTAATTTTTTGGATCTTTAATGGAAACTTTTTTTGTGGATAAAATTCAAGGGTCCTCCTACTGAGACTATAAGATCAACAACTCGTGCAATACAACGTGCTGATAAAATAAATTATATTTCAAATTGGGAGGAAAACAGGTATTTACCTGCCTTTATACTTAGTTTCCACAGAAAGGGACACCAGTAAACATTGTTCATTGAGCTGTAATCCTGTGAAACACCTGTTAATTAAAAAAAGGAAGGGTTAAATGCTATGCTGTTGAATATTTTCTGCTTTCTTGCCTGAGAACAGAAATTTTATCTTCTCTATTAACATACAGCCACCTTACATTCTAAAATCTCACAATGTTAATTTCATTGTACAATAAAAATTAAGAGAATTAAGCCAAAAACAGAAAAATATCTCGACCGACCACTGCAAGAGCCTTTCCAAAAGTTTTATTAGTTACCTGTGGTTGGCCCGTTTCCCACTGTAAAAAAAAGGTTGCACGTTCAGTCAGTGCTTTTGGCTACAGTGTTTGACCAGAAATATTTTTAAACAAGTCATTGTTTTGGTGGAGACTGTGGGATCAAATCACAGTGCCAGCAAGGTCTTCAGGCCAATGTTTGGGCCATTGTCCAAAGTCCAATGTGATACAGCTGGTGTGAAGTCATAGGGCAAAGGGGTTTGACCTTAAAAGAACACTTTACAGACAAATGCAGAAAAGAAAACTTCAATTTTTTGGAGACTACAGAACTGTCACTCTAGTAGGCCTTTGACATTTTAATCTCTGAAGTGCTATAAATTGTCTTCAAGCATGGGTGATTTTGAGCAGACAATCATTTAGGTCAGTTACCAGTGAAATATATATTTCTCCTATAAATTTGCACGTTCAAAATGAAGTAGCTCATATCTTGGTGTCAATTAATTGCTCTAGCTTGAAAAATATTTATCAGTATACATCCCAGTCATAGTTGATGTGTATGTGGTGCACCTTACTCCCTCCCAAAAAAAACGCAATGGAAATTCATTCCCAAATATTGGTTAGTGCCTTTACTGCCTCATAGGTAAAGCACCTTTGTAGCACTAACAGATTCATCAATCTGTGGAAGAGATCAGGCCTCAGATCTAGTTTTCATTGTCTACAGATGTGTCAGACAAAATCCAATACATTCAAAAGGATGGCATACATATACACACACTGCCTTGGTCCTTTTTGGAGACATGGGGGCTTTCTCCTTGTTACTCTTTAATGAAAGCCATACTTGTTCTGCCTTTTTCTGACTGTACTGTCATGAACTTTAACATTTAACATGTTAACCAAAATCTGTCGATCCCTAGATATAGCTCTTGGGTTCTTTGCAAGTTTGCTGAGTATTTAATGGCCTGGCCTTTGGATAAATTTGCCTGGACGCCCACTCCTTAGAAGACTGGCAGCTGTCTTAAATATTTTCTATTTGAAAATAATCCTCATCATAGATTTCAACGTTTTTGGAAATGGCCTTATGACCCTATTCAGTTTGATGAGCATTAACAATTGTTTCATTGAGTTTACTGCTGATTTATTGTCTTTTTTTTCCAGAACACCAAACTACCAAAAGTTCTGCTTTTATAGAGGTGGTCAAACTTCCTGATGATGAACGAATCAAATGCACTTGATTACAACATCTGGCTGCTAATTAACTTCTTCCTATGGAAGTAGTAAGGGTTTACTTACTATTTTCCACATGCTTTCTGCATTTAGGCTGAAATTTTTTGGAATTAATAGTGAAGTAGTGAAATCTGTTACATGTTGTGTTATAAGACAAGATTTTGTGAGGACCATACAATTGCTATTTATGCCCAGATATATAAAACCAATGTATTTAAAATCAGAATTTCTTTTCAGAGTACGCATTCTCTATCATTAACATAGCTTCTCTGCAAACATTGTATATCACATTTTCTCCTTCTGGAAAGCTAGAAATCTGGATAAGATTCCAGTTTATATTTTGTAAATTGTATGTATGTTTAAACCTCAGAAAAAGTTCTCACCCTTCCGACCTTCTCTACCACTTCACTCATGAAGAACCCTCTGCATATTTGCAATGTGCTTCTATATTGGAACTTTAATAATGCCTAATTTTCATTGCTGCAGGTGCAAGCTCTTCCCCTTTTAAAGGGGCATTATTGTAATTAAGCATATGAATACATTTGCTGGTTAACTTTTGTAAGCCAACAGAATATGACCATGACTGTGAGGTGCCTTCAAGAATGAACTGTTGCTGAATACATGCATATTTATGTACAGTGGAGAAACTTATTTGCTGTTTCCAGAGCAAGGTCAGCACAAGTCAACTGACCGCAGGGCAGAGGCATCTTCATGTATTCTTCATGCCAACGAACCTACGACTTAGACGTTGGCGGTTCTTGAACAGGGCCTCATGGTTACTCAATTACCAGGTCCTAAGAAGCATGGCCGGAAACAAAGATGTACAGCTCTGTGTGATTTACTGACAAGTTCCATGAAGGGCAGCGGGGCAGTCATCATTCAAGTACGTTTAAGAGAGTAAATAGCATATATCATAACACATTGCTCTTACTGTAATAACTGTCTGATGAATGGCTTTTTTATATGCCATGGGGAGCAAAAAAGAAAAAAAATCTGATTCATATTCCCATAAAAAGGTGAAGTGTGGTCATTTTTACATACAATCTCAACTCTCACATCTGGAAGTGACATGGATATGTATTTGTAGTACTGTAAGGTCTGAACATAGACATAAGGTTTGATGATCTCGAGTGCAGAGTGAGTAAAAAAGTGCAGAGGTGATATAATTACCATGGAACAAAGTGACACACAGGTTGTTTTTACAAGCACTGTAAGTGAAAGAGAGGTCCTGGACCAGAACGAGTACACAGAGGTGTGACTTAGACAGGACTGTAGCATGTGACCGGGACAGGAGCACAGAGGACTGGCACAGTCAGGACAGGAGCTCTGAACTGGAACAGAAACATACTGTGAATGGGACTTTGCAAACAAATAAATAGACAAGAACTTATGATTGCTAGGTTATCACAAATAGAGAGGTGATCAAGAATCCAAACTCAGGTGCTTGTCCTTCATTGCTTTTATAGTGCTGGGGATCAGGCATTCACTGAATTCAGGTGTGCTGATGTGGCTGAGTGGACCTGAGGTGGCATGACATGACCCCTGTTTTCATTCTAAGTATTATTGTCAAGCATCATGACATGAACTTTATTCACTAGTCACTTTTTATGCATATTTTCTGACGAAAAATGGCAAATAAAACACTTTCAGACTCCTGAGATACTTTTTTTTGCATTAGTGATTTAATTGCGTATCAGTTCTGCTCAAGGTTTTTCAATGTATGAAGAACTTAAGTTTATATTTTTAATTAAATATCATTTACATAACCTATTACATTTATAAAGCATATTACAAGTTCAATGCTATTTCTTTCCTGTACAGCATTATGTTCCTAATCATTACATTTACTGTAACTCTCATTGTAAAGGTTTTGGTTCATATTGAACTGCTTTCATAAATTCAGTGAGTAAATAAAAGTCATTTCAGTATTTTTTTTCTTTCATTTAGATCATCCACTCACAGAAGTACAATTGCTTATTATTATGTTGTTCTTGGTGTAATCATGTGAAATCTGTAGATGTTCATTTTCTGATAAACATGGTTCACATCCCTTGAGGTAATCTAAATGAAACTAATGTAGAAAAAATAGAGACTTCGACATTGCTTTATTTGTCGGGTTCTTATATTCAACTTTGTTATTATTATATATAACAATAGAAATACAGTATATACAGAAATACAAAATGTATTGTATAGCGAAATACCAAAAAATAGGGGGCTAAAATTACAGAATAAATATTAGAAAAAAATGGTAGCTGCAAATACAACTGGAGGTTTGTACCATTGCTTATACAGTGTAATTCCTGGATTGTGTCTGCAGTTTGTTTCAATTAAAAATTTTATGTTTGTGGGGTTCTTGATGATGTCAGCAATTTTTGTTTCTTGCTTTCTTTTCTTTCCATGTTCAGTTGTAAAATTTTGTCTGTTCCTGTACTGAAACGCATTACTGCTGCCTTCACAAATAAAACCACACATTACCTACTTACTCTGCAAATGTACAAACATACTGAAATCATGTTGTCCAAACTGCCTATCTTTAGCAACTTGACTTCTTATGGTATAAGCACGTATGACTACTAGACCAACACTTACATTTATCACCACATTGCTGAGCTGTCTATAAAATAAGAAGGATAAACAGATACCGAAATTAGAAACTTGGAACTAAATTCCAATTTAAATGCTTTCACACATTTGTAAGAATAAATGCTGCCTCAGCAGTGCCATAGAAGAAAGAGAAGAAGGTCCAGTCTCATCAGCTTAACTTTCCAGTTCTTAAATCACCCTGCATTGTTCCCCCAAATGAATGGAAATCCTACTACACAGTCTTATAATCTCATGAATTCTGCATTCCATGTATTTCTTAACAATATATATTTTCTTTCCTGTGTACATCTATTTTTTTATTGCCTTGACCAAAATAGTGGAAAATAATCAACCAATCGCATGCTGATGAAAAGTGTTTTTTTTTTTTTAAATTAATGCTGAGCACCTTATAATAACGCACCTTACAATAAACTGTCCACAGAGAATGAATAAGAAAAAAGAAAAGAATAGAAAAGAAAAAAGAAAATCCAATTTGGTAATATGGAAAAACTAGTTTCGTGGAAGTGTGCCTAATAACAGATTCTTCCGAGGAGCATGTGTTACAATGGTCATTGAAATCACTCATCTTGCGATGCACTAGGACATATAATCAGTGCTATAAAATGGGGTCAATGATTTTTTTTTTGATCTTTCAACACAGACCAGAATAGACCCCAATGCCCAGGTGACCCAACCAGGTTGATCAGGCCCCATTCTGTGTCTACGAAGACCTAATTTGAATTTACAGCTTACCTCTCTTGATCCACAGCTATCAAGATGCCCTTTCTGCAGCCTCAGTAAGAACTTTCATAGCCTCCCTCCTTTGACTGCTAGTGATACCCAACATACTATAGGTCCATATTAAGCCTTCTGAGCAAAACCTCTGAAACCTACTTGAAATGGGCACACACCTTGCCCTTCAAGCTTTTAAACACCACTACTCTGCCAGTTCCTCATCCTTCTCCATCTTTCTCTTGTTAGTCTCTTCCCTCTATTCCTTCCAAGGAACTGTAAGCTCCAAAAAGATTACTTACTTAAAAACTTCAGACAGCAACACAATACCCAGTCTCAGCGATGTGTCTTTAACAGTGACTGGTAACCTGAGGTGCCTTTCTAAGTTAACCGTCAGTTGGTAATTTCATACTATCATGAAGAGCCCTCATCTGACATTGACTGCTGATTTTACCCTTTTAGTCTTTCATGGTCCTCCTATAGTTCCATAGACATAGTACTACTGTATGCTATCCCACACTGATAGACTCTGCAGTTGCCTTGAGCACTCATGAAGTCAGCAATAGCAGTCTTTCCTTAGTGCTTAGTTCAGCGGTTGAGGACAGGCTTCAAAGATGCTATCAAAAGTTTCATGAAGATAGATGATGTCATTTTAGTTTTGGGCCCATTAAATTAAGGCAAGCTGGACACAGAAAACGTCACAAGACTGGGCTTGCCTTGTCTCTGTGCATACAGCTATGGGTGGGATTTTTGGGTTCGAGTTAAGATGAGTCAGTCCGAGGCAAAATGACTTCAAGTGCGAATAGACTGAGAAAAGAAAGGTTGAATTATATAAGCAGTAATTTATTGGTTAAGCACACAAGCAAGATTTAAAATGTTCATACTATTTCCTGTGAATTTTTGAAGATGAAATGTGCAAGATTTCTATCATACTGAGTCATTTCCTCATGTAGCAAATAATCAGTTTTAAAAAGGGTTTTACAGGAGCCAGCACTGTAAATATTGCATCAATTCTGAGGAGAGATTTCATGGATCCTTGCAATATGACAACGAGCATTTGACTTTGCTGAATGTTGAACAGTGGAATTTAAATAAAGTTTTGCTCAAAAGGAGTGTGGAGTCAACTCTATTACACTGGGGTAGTCAGTGTAATGGGCTATAGTACCATAGCTTTATAGGGAATTCAAAAAGAAAGATTTGTTTTGTTCAGAATGTCACATATGCAATTTACAATTCACTTTCCAATACAACTTCAGGGAGAGCAATTTTTTCAATTTATATACTTTTAATTATATGAATATGTAGATTTCCACAAACAAATTCATACCATCTCATGAGTTTAAAGCAGGAACTTATTTAAACATAGTGAATGCAAATAAACCTTCTTCAAATAAAATATGTATGGGATACAATATTAAGAGGGCATTTGCTGTACTCCTTACAAATAACTTGATGTCATTGCTAATATTGTTTATAAGAGTGATTACACATGCAGCATGGTGGCACAGTGGTGGGTGGTGGAAGAGGACGTGGGTTTGATCCCCACTCAGTCTGTGTGGAGTTTGCATGTTCTCCTTGTGTCTGCCTGGGTTTCCTCCCACAGTCCAAAGACATGCTGTTCAGATTCCCCCACAGTGTGTGAGTGTCACAGAGAGAGTGTGTTTCACTGATGTATGGACGAGTGACCCAGTGTAAGTAGTGTATCTAGCAGTGTCAATCACCTTGGTGAATAAGGTGTGTGGGCTGGTAACACTACATAGAGTTCATTGGAAGTTGCTTTGGAGAAAAGTGTCTGCTAAATAAATGAATGTAAACAGTTGTGAAAAAGGAAGTACGCTCTCTTTCAATTCCATGGTTTTATATATCAGGACATAACACGAAACTTTTCTGTTCCTTACCAGGTCATAAAATCTGGTATATCTGACTTCAGGTGTCAAACAGCTTATACCAGATTCCACTATGTCATTATTTATTTAAAAAAAGTCACGTGTGAAAAACTAAGAACACCTCCATGACTCAGTAACTTGCAGAATCACCTTTCACACAAATAACTTAAAGCGGTCATTTTCTGTTTGAGGTCTTTTTGACTGAGGTCAATCAGTCTCTTGCATTGTTTTGAAGAAACGTTTGCCTGCTCATCTTTAGAATACTTTTCCTCTTGGTCACCTCTCTTCAACTCCCTTCAAAAAATCATAGTGGGGATGAGGTTTGGACTTTGATTCAGTCATTCCACCATCTTGGTTCTTTTCTTTTTCAGCCATTCAGTGGTACATTTAATGGTCTGCCTAGGATCATTGCCCTGTTGCCTGACTCAGCTTCCGCCAGGCTTTAGCTGTGAGACAGATAGTTTCATATTTGTTTCTAGAGTACTTTGGTATAAAGAGAAGTTCATGGTTCACTTGATGACTGCAAGGTGCATAGGTCCTGTGGCTGCAAAACAAGCCCAAGTCATCATTCCTTGCGTCATGGTTGTTATGAGGTGTTTGTGGTGATATGCTGTGTTTCGTATTTGCTAAACATGGCATTGTGCATAATGACCAGTTTTCTCCATTTTGGTAACATAAGTCAGGCACCTCACCGAATTTGAGAAGAGAAAAACGCATTATTTTTCTGCAAAGAAGACATTAAGAGAATTTCGAGGTTATGTGCAAATGGCATTGAAGCCGGATTATAATATCATAACCTTGGATGTTGTTAAAACGCAAAGCATACCTTTGATAATTGCAGTCTCATTTATTCCATACACTAGGAATACATCCAGAAAATCACCTTCCTGTTAATTTTAATGAGTCTGGCCATTTTCTTCTGTCCGAACTCATTAAGAAGGTGTTTTTGCCCACTGAAGTGCCACTGAGCCTTTTTTTGCTATCACACCATTCTTTGTAAACTCTTGATACTGCACTATGCAAAAATCTCAGGAGGGTGGCCATTTATGAAATGCTGCAGCCAGTGCAGCTGGCACCACTGATCATGCCACATTCAAACTCTCCTAGATCATGCTGCTTATCCATTTTAATATTCACCTGACCCTGTGTGTATGCTTTACTAGGATAGGGGAGAGATCTATATGTAAACGGCCAGGTGTAGCTAATAAAATAGCTGGTGAGTCTATATATCAGCACACAAGGACAACTTGTCAAAGAACAGCTGCTGATTCTCATTAGTAAAAGATGATTTGGAATTTGAAAGCACAATACTGTGTGATTTTGAGAAAATTCCAAGCAAGTAAATATTACAAACCAAATGAAAACGTGACGTGTGAGCCATCTGGGGGGGATGTGCCAGACGGCTGATTCTGAGATATTTTTTTTTTAAATTTGTTTAATCAAAATAAATAGGATTACATGTCAGTTTGCCCCCCTCACGTGGTTTAAAGGGTCTGTATTTGCTTCCTAATACCAGCACTTCTGGTGTTGTGAGTCTGCAAATATTTTAGCATTGTTGTAAACATTTTTATTGAAATCAGCTCCTGTGATAAAATTTTACTTATTTCACATTCCTTTCAAGCAAAGAGATTAAAATGAGTAACTGAAGAGAGTAAAATGCTTTAGTTTTGTGTCAAATGGCAGAACAAAGGAGGGTAGGCCTTTAAAAATGTAACACTTTAACACTTAATGACAGTCATAATACATGGTTTAAATATAGTGCTGCTAAAGACTGAAGATTTAAAGAGTAGATATTTTATTTATAACTTTCTGATCTCAACCTGGAAAATGCCGAAGCAGAACAGTTACCATTGATATCATTATGAATTACACCGTCAGCGATCTGTTGTTCACAGGTGAATCCCAAGCTTAACATGAATATTCAATGCCATTTGACCTTAAGCATTCAAAAAAGCCACTGTTCATTGCCCATGCAAAAAAAAAAAAAAAATTGCATGTGTTAAATCTTAAATGTTTTGTGACTATGTTTGTACAACAAAAACTGAATGCTGGTTATCACACAATGTCTTTTAAAAAGATGACATTCTCTCTCCATTTCTGAATCCCTTGCTTGTGTTTGTTAAGGCTAAACATAGGTAAGGCTTTCAAATCTGAGCTCATGAACTCTTTGTTATAACATGCAATTATTCTGAATGTCGCATAGAATGCAAAAACTGAAGACATGAAAGAAATCCACTGTTTACCACCACAAAAAATAGCAGCTGTACTGTCAAAGGAACACTTCATGAACACTAACCACTCTTACTTTAGTTTACTGTTGAATTTTGTGTTATATTATCATATGATATGTAGGTACGGGACACGTTGCTTTGGAAGATTTCATAGACTTTTGACAACCCAAACATCTAGGGACAGTGGGTATTGTAGTGGTTACAGCTACTGCTTTTATTTGCAAGGGGTGAAGGATTGATGTGTCCCATCAATTCATTGTACTCTGTTCTACACTATATGATTTCTTCTGCTTTGTTTCTTGTTACCTGGAAAACTATTGTCATTTCAGTTCCTACTTTGGAATACAATTTAAAGTTCCCTAAATCAAGCCACTGTGGTCTTGCACCACACAAGAGAAGGGCACTGTGATTAAGGCCTTCTGAAACATGGTGAATAGGCAGCAAGGTGTCTCAAATGTATTTAAGTTCCTTAGGATTCCTGTCTTTACCAGCTTGCCCTCAATCAGTTGCACAAGTCTTGAGAATGTATGAAACAAATCACAGTCTGACAATCCGAAAATCAATCAGATGTGTTCATTGTGGATGCTTCTGTAACTCTTCATGACATGACATTCCCATGAGGTAAAAGTAAAGAGTTTTAAACTGGCTTCAGCTTCATCATCATCCAGTCCAGAAACCAAACTTAGCATTTGTACTTTATACAAAAACAGATTTATCTCTAACGTGAGTAAAATGTATTGCAGAGGAGGAGCCAATTGAAAAAGCATGTCCGACGAAAATTACATGAGCTTTCTTTCATCCAAAATATTGGTGGATGGAGTTTGTGCATTTCTGCATTTGAAAATCTCGTCTAATGAACCACCCACACACACACTTTCTGAACCGCTCATCCCAGACGGGGTTGCAGGGAACCAGAGCCTACCCGGTAACAGAGGGTGTAAGGCCGGAGGGGGAGGGGACACACCCAGAACGGGACACCAGTCCGTCGCAAGGCACCCCAAGCGGGACTCAAACCCCAGACCCACCAGAGAGCAGGACCTGGTCCAACCCACTGCGCCACCGCGCCCCCCACATCTAACAAACCAATGAATAGTTTTTCAGTTTGATGAGTAAACTCAAGCTGATGTTGCTAAGCCAGCCAAGCACTTGGTTTTGTCTGTTATCCATGGAGGAGAGAAATCTCTTCAGACTCTTTTCTCAAGAGGTGTTACACAGAACAATAGCTCATAATACTTTTTTAATCATTTTCAAAATTTCCATGTAAGAACATGAGCCGTATTTTGGAATGTCTAATGTCCTCTGTTCTGACATGGTGCACCAGCATGCCTTTGTTGCTAAATGAAAAGATCCAGAGTTGCACTGTACGCAAACAACATCAGACATTATATTTTGAGAAATTGCTTAATTGACGTATTTAATTTACAAAATAAGATGAACTTAACAAAACAAGAGGTGACTGACAATATTTGTACATTTAGGAAGAGAACTAAATTGCAATGAAACAAATATGTTCCCACATGGACTCGAAGAACTAACTGGTAAGTAAAACGGTTGTAACTTATCGTGCTGCACTGAGTGATTGGTGCCTTTCTGACCCCAAAACAAAAAACACAGGCTAGGTCTGTGATCCACTTAAATTAACTTTAGTTAAAACTGCAAAGTCAGTGGCAGAGTCATTGGTCATTAGGCAATGAGAGTCAGAATTCATAAGCAAATACTTTTGGAGGACTGGTTAGGCTGTACGTGCTGACTGCTCATGAAAATTTTACTTTCATTTACCACGGTATATTGTCCTGTATGAGTCCTTCCCTAAGACAGTGAGTAAGTCCTAATACTGGGGCCCAACTTATAGTGGAGGATAATTTTCTATTTGTCTGCCATCTGTCCTGCCAGGAATTAACTTCTTGTCAAGCCAGTCCTCCTTTGGCATAAAAGTAACACAATGTTGACCATAATCTACAAACAGGTGTTTGTCAACATCAGGCAGCATCTCCACCAAAAAGCATTTCAACTTGTTTCTCATATTGTACTTCCACTGTATATTACAAGATGGAATAGAATTCTTAAAAAAAAAAAAAAAATCTGAGTAAAACTCATTTATGCACAAAAGGTGAGGATGCCCTTGCTTTTTTATAACAACATGCTCAGCCTCTTTCTGTGATGTATTTGGTATTCTTATTGAATTTGCAATAGGAACACATGAAGCTGTAAACATGGGCTGTTTCCTGCATATTTAAGTTTCCTCGAAATATTGTACTTGGACAGATTTAGACAATCTTTCCTGCAAGCAGACAATTTTAAAGATATGAACAAGTCTCGTTTGTGCTACTACTAATGACCATGTCATTGTGAATAGTTATAATACTGCAGTACTGCTGTATTGTTTTTATGATGAGTTGTTTGTTGATTAATACCTACTATTGACTTTCCTCTGCTGCTCCAAAATGTTTTGTCAGACTAAATAGTCACTCTTCTGTAGCCATCTGTCTGATTATTTGTACTTTTTTCTATTTTTAAGCTTTAACATACTGAAAAGTACATTTGCATATCTGTGTTTTAATTGCTCCTTATAAGCTTTGTCCTAACAGGGGGCTCCATTTGTCAGGGAATCTATTTTACTGCAGTCTTCCAGATGAGGGTGCACCTCTCTGATTAGTGACTTTTGATTAGTCATATAAAGCGACACCAAGTGCCCAGGTGCTGCAAGAGGATGTGGGCTTCATTCCCCCCTCGGTCTCTGTGGAGTTTGCTTGTTCACCCCGTGTCTGCATGGGTTTCCTCTGGGTGCTTTGGTTTCCTCCCACAGTCCAAAGACATGATGTTCAGGTACCCCCATAGTGTGTGAGTGATAGAGAGAGAGTGTGTTCCACTGATGTATGGAAGAGTGATGCATTGTAATTAGTATATCTGGCAGTGTAACTGACCTTGGTGAAGAAGGTGTGTGGACTGATAACGCTACATAGAGTTTATTGTAAGTTGCTTTGGAGAAAGGCCTCTGCTAAGTAAATGAATGTAAATTCCCTGTGAACCATTTTCTTGTTTCAAAATTTTATGTCACTGTATTCACTGACCCAAGTTCTTTCAACCATGAAAGCTCTTCTGACCCTTCATATTTATGACAACTTCCCTAGATTCAGCTGAACAGCTGAATCCATATTCTTTTCTGAAGTGTTCTCTCATCAGCTGTCTTCCTTGAACTGAACTCAGTATGGTTCTGAAGGGTGTTCTTCTTCAGATGTGTCTAAACCTTTAGGCACATGTCTGAACCGTTCATTTCACATTGTAACCCAAAGTTGGAAACGGCTACTGAGAGTAGCATAGAACCTAACAAAGGGCATCATCTTTGCAATATCCAGCTAAGCTTACGTTCAATTTAAACGACTAGTTTACACATACATAGGCTAGAGCCACTCTACTTGCACACTTTCAAAAAGGAACTGTAATTACATTATCATAAAAAGTTTATAGTGTCTTTGCTGGAAGTAGCTTCTGTTGTTTCCTCAATTTCAAAGGGATTAAAAGTCACTGTTTATTGCAGCAAAATGTTTTCTGGCAAATTTTATTAAGAATTATTATTAAGACTTTCTGAAGGCACAAAACAGTGTTTTCAAGGTTTCAAACTTCCACTTGATATGTGTGGTTTTTAAGAAATTACCATGATCTATTATTTAAAATCGGGGGGTGCGGTGGCGCAGTGGGTTGGACCGCAGTCCTGCTGTCCGGTGGGTCTGGGGTTCGAGTCCCGCTTGGGGTACCTTGCGACGGACTGGCGTCCCGTCCTGGGTGTGTCCCCTTCCCCCTCAGGCCTTACGCCCTGTGTTGCCGGGTAGGCTCCGGTTCCCCGTGACCCCGTACGGGACAAGCGGTTCTGAAAATGTGTGTGTGTGTATTATTTAAAATCCACTTCTTATTGCTGGCACACATTGTTAATTTTACAGTAAAGTAAAATGTCAGAAGAGAGCAGGTAATGTTTTGTCCTCCTTAATTTGCTTTGAGTCCTGGGATATCATTTGTAGACCTACAGTTTGCATTTTCTACTTCATATACAGAGAAGAAAATAAGAACTGAATTTTAGACGGCTGACTCCAGCATCTCCGTCCTGGCACAGGATGACACATCTTCCCTGCAGAATTTTTTGGACTAGGGTCCTGACCTTTTTTCCCTACCAAGTCTACATTTCCAGAGCTGTTCTGTCCGAGCTGTATATGTGAACTGCAGTCCTGAGGGCTTTGCAGATACATTATTCAGGGTTACGGGCAAATGAATATGCAAGAAACACATATGTTTCTGTGATCCCTTTCTGTTTCTCCTACACAGATGCCCAACGGGCTGTTTGTAACTGCAATTATTGCCAGACAATCTTATTATGACTTAAATCGGAAATATTGTGTGATTTAACTTTTAGTCACAAAGTGGTTGTGCTAATCCTATGATACCTTCAGCTTTAACAGCATAAGCAAATATTTCTGAACTTCGCTTTGGACTACGCTTTGAAAGTTTCTGGATATTCTTTAATGGTGCCTCATCCCACGAAACGGGAATAGTTAATTGTTATACATATGAAGTAATAACGGTCACAATTAAGTAATTACTGTAAATGTAACTTTACAGTACAATTGTACTTTACATGTACACTTGTAAATGTACCAGACATCATGAACTGTGTTAGCACAAGCACATTTTCGAGCTCAGGAGTGAGTGCACTTTGTTTCACTGCAGCAGCAAATCACAGAAATTTGTGGAACATGTAACAGTAGATCATATGTTGAATGGCAGGTTTGTTGAAAAAGCATTTATGCAGCCTTGACAAACTGCTCAGTTTTCTTCTGCGCCTGTACCACTACCTTACATCTGCAGCAGCACAAATCAACCCCGATTACCAACTTCTTGATGAGTATGGAGCACGATGTCTTAGGGAGACTTGATTTTATTTCTATTACAGAAGTCATGAAGTTTGTCCAAGGTTCTCTTGCAGCTGAACACAAAGGAAATTTTTCCACTGAAGCAAAAGAGGTGATCATCCCAGTTTATGAGTGGTATATGCCACTCAAGCTAGCTGACATACAGCCATTATTCAATCTGAAGCAGAAGCCAGAGTTTTCTGGCACTATTAAGCTTTGTACTGAGCATGTCAATCAACGTCAGTTTCCAAAGGTGTGAGAAGGAACCTAGTTGAATTGTTTGTATCAACACATACATGTGAGTTTAACTTCTGTCATATGAATACGGTGAAAAAGTCGATCATTCCTGGTGAGTATAGCCTTCATTCGGTTTATTCTGAATCTGTACACAGAGCTTTTTGGTCTTTGAAAAAGCAATGTGTAACTAGGTTGGCTGAGTGGTTACAGCGTTGGAATTTCAGTATGTGAAAGTATTTTGCTTCACACCTGTGAAGAAGACTAATATGGAAGCATAAAAACTATAAAAACCAATACTTAATCTATTCTTTTATAGAGAATTGTATCATCCAAAAACCAAAATAATGTTAATATCTATTGCATGAGTAAAATTAATCTGCAAAATATCCAATGTATAATCTGTTATAGACATTGGATCCTGTTACAAAATATCTTTCATATTGTTAAAGGTAAAGCTATTAACTGAAATATAAACTGATTTGTATAAGCCTTTATCACTGGGGGTGGTGCGGTGGCGCAGCAGATTTAGCCCATGCTTGCTGTGTGGCGGGTCTAGGGTTTGAGCTCCGCTTAGGGTGCCTTCGGGAAGAGTGGCATCCCATCCAGGGTGTGTCCCCTCTCCCCTTGGTCTTGCACCCTGTCTTGTCGGATGGGCTCCAACTCACTGTGACCCCCCCCTTGGGACAAGAGGTTGTGGACATTGCAAAAAAAAAAAAAAAATTATCACTGTAACACCACCTGAGTTGCTCTTTTTTATCGTTTGAATAAAACTGCAAAATTGCAAACTGCGATATCGATAGATTTGTTAAAATCAATAAGACCAAGAAACACACACACTTGTCCCATACAGGGTTGCGGGGGAACCGGAGCCTACCCGGCAACACAGGGCATAAGGCCAGAGGGGGAGGGGACACACCCAGGACAGGACACCAGTCTGTCACAAGGCACCCCAAGCAGGACTTGAACCCCAGACCCACCAGAGAGCAGGACTGTGGTCTAACCCACTGCGCCACCACGCCCCCCTAAGACCAAGAAACCTCCTTAGGATTTTCTGTTTAAAGAAGATAAATCATTTGCTAAATGCTGTGGTAATAAATGTTCATCTGATTAGTCAAATGTTGATGGTCAAAGCTTAACCAAAAGTCACTTTCTCTGCCTAGATGATTGTCTTCTTTGGATGGACAACATGAAGAGAAGCAAAGCAAAAATGACTTGATCGTATTAGTCAAGACGAGATTTAAATTGAGAAACACCATGGAGAATCTGGAGTCTTTTTCTCAGTGTGGGATAGAACTTATATGACCGGTGAGGACAATGGTTTCCTTCCCCCGCCCGGGTCTTATTTCTTATCCATTGGGTTTAAGCTGCTATAGAAAAGCAATATTTTATGCCAGGCTGTGTGGGGTTTTAGCACATCTGAATGATCTGTTGTCATTCCAGGCTCTGACCTTTGTGTCCATTATCAAATAAAAATTACACTTTATTTACTACTCATGGAAAAGGCGCCTCACTTTGTAATAAACTTTTTTCTCTTTGCAATAAATAGATATGTAAAATAACTCTCCAGACTTTGGAACAGTCTTATTTAATTGGAAAGCTAGTTACAGTTTTCACAGTTTTAAAAGTGTTCTGATTTTCATGGTATGAGTCTTTTTTTATATAAAATCAGCTAATCACTTACAACAAGAAAACAACTATAATAAGCATGTAAAAATAGATTACTGAAGTGTGTGTGACCCAATCTTAATTGCACCAAATAATATAGAAAAAATTTAAACCAAATCAGATTGACTAGGACAGAGGGATCATACAGTGTCTAATCATCCCCTGATATCTTACACACACGTCTACGTTGTCTATCAACACATTTCAGTTATCAGTTAGACTGCAGCTTTTCATTTTCATTTCTGTGCTTTCATTTGGTCTAACAGACTAACAAAAACTTTACTCCTATTACTGCATTTTTAAAGAAAGGTTCTGCAGTATTTTGTATTTTGAAAACACATCTATCCTATTACAGTATTTGACCAAAAGGACATCTTCAGTCACATGGTGCCATGGGCTGACAATGAAGTTTGTCATGCTTCAGTATTTAACATTCTAATAGGGTGAAACAGCAAGTAGCACTGCTGTCTCACAGTGCATGGGTGGCGCGAGAGGACATGAGTTTGATCCCCACTGTGCGCCTTCTTTCTGTGTGGGTTCCTTCTGGGTGCTCTGGTTTCCTCCCACAGTCCAAAGACATGCTGTTCAGGTTCCCCATAGTGTGTGAGTGACAAAGAAAGAGTGTGTTCCACTGATGTAATGCATAAATTCTACTTTTGCTGAGATGTACATCGCTCTGGACAAAAGCGTCTGCTAAATTAATAAATGTAAATGTAAATGTATGGATGAGTGACCCATTGTAAGTAGCGTATCTAGCAGTGTAAGTCACTTTGGTGAATAAGGTGTGTGGGCTGATAACACTACATAGAGTTTGTTGGAAGTTGCTTTGGAGAAAAGCATCTGCCAAGTGAATAAATGTAATTACTATAGTGATAAGATGACTCAAGTAAACTGTTCTTTTGTCTAAGCTTTATTACATTTAGCTGCTAACAATAGTCATCTTAGGTATCTCTTAAATATATTCCATACCTCCAACCACATCTCCAACAATCATACATTCTTTCTAAGTTAATGTTCTGTTATTTGTTATATGCAGAACTTTTTGCTAAATGAGTAACAATGTTAGCGCCATATAGAAGTTCTTAACTACCAAATGATTTCACGAAAATCCTAGAGTTTTTGCCATTAACCTTCCTGCTCTTCATTTTCCTCATTAATGAGACCCATGTGGTATACAAGTGCAGCACAGGTGAGTTCTGACTTTGCAAGCAATTTGTTTACTCTGAGCTCCACATCGCTTTGGAGAAAAATGTCTGCAAAACAAACAAATGTAAATGAATGTAAATGTAATGACAAATGGCAAGTTATGCTGATTATGACTGTTACTGGGAACACGTCTATTTTGACCAGTGTTCCTTTAGAGTCGCTGAGGTATGGACTTGAAAGGAAATTATCTTCTTTGTTAAGCACAAAGACGATAATTTATACAATCTTATAATCTTTATGAACACAGATTATTGTATGTAGAAAATAATCTTAAACATCCTAATTAAACACAGGTCAGCAATGATGCTAAAGTGTACAGCAAGTCAGACAGTAACACATTTGCAGTAACAGTAGCATGTGTTGACAGGCTGGCTGCCCAGTCTTGTTTGTGATGATTAAAAAAACCTTGAAATTCAAGTCTGTATTACTAATTAAGATATTTTTTCCTATCTCACTCTCTCTCTCATTAGTTGATGTGCACACACAGAAAAAAGCCCAATGCAATCACCAACCAGAAAACAAAGTATTGCAGGAGCGACTCTCCAAAAAGGTTCATTAATCAGGACTGGCCGAAACCACTCTAGTATGGGTTGTTAAAGTCTCTACTGGCAAAATGGACTGAGCAGATTTTTTTAAGATCTGTGAATATGTCTGCATTCCTATACAGATGTCTCAATTACACAGGGAGACAAAAAAACCTTAATTAAACAAAATATGAAAGACTGTTCAGTAATAGGCTTCCAATGCAGATAAATACAATAGATGCACAATTCATAGATTTAGCAAGTAAGAGCCCTCCAATCTCATGAAAATACACTGCCTGGCCAAAAAAAAAGTCACATATTTCGTTGGACCGCCTTTTGCTTTGATTACGGCACACATTCGCCGTGGTATCGTTTCGATAAGCTTATGCAATGTCACAACATTTATTTCCATCCAAAGTTGTATTAATTTCTTGCAAAGATCTTGTATTGATGATGGGAGAGTCGAACTGTTGCGTAAAGTCTTCTCCAGCACATCCCAAAGATTCTCAATGGGGTTAAGGTCTGGACTCTGTGGTGGCCAATCCATTTGTGAAAATGATGTCTCATGCTCCCGGAACCACTCTTTCACAATTTGAGCTTGATGAATCCAGGCATTGTCATCTTGGAATATGCCCGTGCCATCAGAGAAGAAAAAAATCCATTGATGGAAAAACCTGGTCATTCAGTATATTCAGCTGACTTCATTTTTTGGGCACGTAATGTTGCTGAACCTAGACCTGACCAACTGAAGCAACCCCAGATCATAACACTTCCCCCACAGGCTTGTACAGTAGGTGCTAGGCATGATGGGTGCATCACTTCATCCGCCTATCTTCTTACCCTGATGCGCCCATCACTCTGGAACAGGGTAAATCTGGACTCATCAGACCACATCACCTTTTTCCATTGCTCCAGAGTCCAATCTTTATGCTCCCTAGCAAATTGAAGCCTTTTTTTCCTATTAGCCTCACTGATAAGTGGTTTTCTTAAGGCTACACAGCTGTTTAGTCCCAATCCCTTGAGTTCTCTTCGCATTGTGTGTGTGGAAATGCTCTTACTTTCACTATTAAGCATAGCTGTGAGTTCTAGTTGTTTTTTTTTTTATAATTTGATTTCACCAAATGCTTAAGTGATCTCCCATCACGATCATTCAAGATTTTTTTTCGACCACATTTCTTCCTCGAAGATAATGGTTCACTACTATCCTTCCAGGTTTTAATAATGCGTTGGACAGTTCTTCACCCAATTTTAGTAGTTTCAGCAATCTCTTCAGTTGTTTTTTTTGCTTGAAGAAGGCCAGGAATTTGACGCTTCTGAAACAGAGCAACATCTTTTTCCACGACCACAGGATATGTTTTCCGACATGGTTGTTTCAGAAATGAGAAGCTACTCACTGCATCAGTTAGGGTTAAGTAACTTGCTGCCAACTGAAACATATTAATCACTCCAGTAATTATTTGGTGGAAGGCTCTTAGCAATTTGCTTAGTTAAATCCAGGTGATGACTTTTTTTTTGGCCAGGCAGTATATATAACTTTGGACTGTCCATTATCAGATAAGTAGTACTTCCTTAATTAGTCTTTCAAGCAACTGAAAAGGGTAAATTTTTTAAGACCTTTAATAAACAAGAGGAAATTTGACATCCAATTATATTTAGGTAAACACGGTACTGTCTGAATAGAAATCCGGGTTTCAATAACTGCTGCAATTTATCGATACGTGTGGGGTTTATGGATGGTGAGGATAAGAGTGAGGATGTAGGCTGCTAAAAGATTCTAAAATTGATTTTAAAAATCAGCAGCAAAGACAAATTTAAAATAATTTTAAAAAAGTTCCACCTGAAAACGGATGCTATCAAGTTCTACATGTCAGAATAATATATATTCACTCCCATACTTACTATCCTTAATTATTTGTTCAAGCCAGGGGTGTGGCAGTCACCAGCCTATTCACTCACACAATTACACATTATGGGCAATTTACAATATGTCTCTTTTTTGTGAAGAAAATATATTTTGTGCCAGTTTTGTTTAGTGTAAAAAGCAGTGTGCGTTGCCAAGAACATAGATACTTGAGAATCAGCATTTGACGCAGAACTGTGAATTGATGTGTGTGATCGGATGAGGTTGTGACAGGGTCACTGCATCCAAGCATTCCTCTTCACTGTATCATGTACAGGATTATACACTGTTAAGTAAAAAGCAGAGTGGTATGGCTGTGGAATGCACTCCTGATGCCCCACTGTGCTCACAGCCTGAAAAAAACTTATTTTTTTATCGGTCAATGTTTCAGTTTACAGCAGCCATGTAGTCATTTCTCACCTCAGAGTACTTGCAATCAATGCACCTTCATTGCACAGGTGTTCTGTGGCAAATAGATGTACACAATTTGCCAGAATGGTTAATAGTATTGGACAAAGTGTTAGCATTATGCACCCTTATTCAAGTATTTCAACTTTACCTGAATTAATAATTGACTGTAGTGATTTCAGCAAGAAATATTGCATTGAAATTGAAATATGTAATAAATTTCTAGTTGCAGTGGGCAGACCTGTATCATATGCATGTCAGAATGCTAAAATGAAGAGAAAAACAGCTCACTATTTAAAAGGGTCATGAAATTATGCTTAAGTAGGCTTTTTGGCTCATTTAATTAGCTCTTTGTTTTTATTATTACTTTCTGGATTCCAGCTGAAAACAGGAATGCTATGTAACCAGTACTTGCAGGATCATATTGATTCGTTTGGATTTGTAATGTATCATTCTCTCATTGGTCCATATTTTCACACACTGTGTCTTCCCCTAAGGCTATACAGCCCAACTGGGTGTACTGAACCATAAACCAGACAGTAAATTGGCATTTTCACTAGTTATTTTTCAGTTTTGTATAATCCATATCAAGATGCCTCTAAAAAGGCCAGGGAAATGTTTTGTTTTTCTTTGATACATCCACTGCAGTATTATACTGTACTCAACAATGAAATGGACTAAAGCTATTTCAGCTTTCCAGAATGTCTATTGAATTATTTTGATGGAGGAAAATTAAGAAGCTATATCAAGAAACATTTCAGAAGGAAAATGAACCCCATCTATTCTTTACAGACATTTTCATCACTCTACAGATTTGATTATTAATCATTTTGTTAAAGGCTTTCTGCGTAAGAGTAGCTTTAAAACCCTGTGCTGCTTGAAAGGATATTTTACATGGAGACAAATTCATGTTTAGATGACTGACACCAATGTTGTTGATGGAAAAGGTTTATGAAAGATATTCTTATACAGTTTTTGAAAAAATTTAATGATGGTTCAGCTATAGAAAAATGTCTTGACAATATCTGGTGTATCTATACATTGGCCCATACCCTTTTCATCTAATAATGAATAGTCTTTCCTATGACCTAATGTAGTATTCAAATCTATAGACTTCTGTTTCTTAGAGATTTTGTATATTTTTTTAGACAAAAAACGGGATTCCACAGCAATAAAAGTGCAAAATTTCAGACAGACAGATATTTTCAGAACCGCTCGTCCCATACGGGGTCGCGGGGAACCGGAGCCTACCCGGTAACACAGGGCGTAAGGTCAGAGGGGGAGGGGACACACCCAGGACGGGACGCCGGTCCATCGCAAGGCACCCCCAGCGGGACTCGAACCCCAGACCCACCGGAGAGCAGGACTGTGGGCCAACCCACTGCACCACCGCACCCAAGTGCAAAATTATTTTAATATATTTTAATTTCACCCCCAAAATTTTATGAAGTTTAAGGAGAGTTTCTGAAATTACTGCTTTAGCATGTAATTGTTTTAGTTTACCACAACCAATTCAGTTGTGCTAAGAGCCCAAAACAATTTCTTTAGCAATAACTGACTGTATTTCATCTGCTGCTTGTCAATAATATCTTTGGTCTAAAGTCCCGGACAAAATGCATGGTGGTACCTATGTCATTTGCCTTTGAAACGTATGCCGTTTGTGTAATGTTGAAATTTGCATTACAGATGGAGTTTTATATCACTTAAATTTAATAAATTCACAGCTGTCAGTCCTGATGTTAGAGCAGAAAATGACAGTGGATTGTAGCCCAGAATATCAAATTGTACTTTGTTATTGCTTGAACTTCCATCCAGACAATGGTAAAGGTCCAAACTGAAATAACGTTAAGTATTAAACTTTTCATTCTCAGATGCTTATAATGTATACTAGCATAACTTGCCACTTACATATCTAACTAACAAAGCACATCTTCTATTAAAGTTATTTATCTATTAGTTTTCAGAGTTCTCCAAATATTGGAGTAACTGCGAGGTGGTAAGAATAAATACTTTGGCTGATAGCCTTTGTCCTTATGTGTAGACTGAACAAAAGTGGTTTAATATTAGGCCCCCTAACATATCTTCTTTATCTGGATAAAACTCTGAAATGTTAGGGCAGTGAGTGGGGCAACAATATTGGAAACTAATGGGAAATCATACCTATATTAAATCAGAAAAGTTCTAACTAGTATGTTGACAGATGCTGCTTTGCAGAACCTACACATTATTTACATTTAAAATTTTTCATTGCGCAAACACTATTCTAAAAAAATATCATACACCTCAGTTGTGCTCCCTTCCAGAAATCTAGCTTTCTCAAAGTTTATTAGCACTTTATTGAACTGTTTTTATTGAACTGTGCATGTTGTGAAAGCAGAGGATGAGCATCAGCCACCATACATACTAAGCCAGGGAAATGAACCTTTATTGTAATTTAACAATGACCTAAAATCAGCAATGGCCACATGGGTCTTAACTCATAAAGCATACATGGCAGATTACTGGGTGGCTGTTCAGTAGCCCAGGAGCTGTTGTGAGAAGGCTAGGTTAAGACCACAGTTCTTATTATAGCTGAACTATACATGAGAACTTTGAAAATGTTGCCTCCTGTATTTATCTGTAGTGTAACCGTTTAGACTAGAGCTCAGTATTCCTCTGATCCTCCCTGGGGGAAAGGGATTATCACTTGTAGCAGTGGTTTGGACAGCTCCCAGTACTGATCCTGCTACCGAGCGTCTCCGTGGGAGTCCCCATAGTGTGTCTTCACCCATGTTAGCATCTGTTCCCACTTAACATCACAGCTTTACCCTGCACCAGATCACACACAACTTTAAAATATGCTTTCTGCTGTTTCCTTCATAGAAAGTTTACCATTAACATAAATGTAAATGAAAAGACTATTTCAAAGGCAAATTGGTCAGATGTACTCATATTAAAATTATTGCAAAACCTATCAGAGTTGTCAAACTTTGGATGAACATAGTTTTTTTGTTGGGAATCACTGAGAAAGATGGACATATTGAAGGGGATCATTTGTACCTGCTGCAGCTGCTGGTGATCTACCCCTGTGGCCTGTACCATAGAGGAATTCTGAGAGGACATGGTTTTACTAAGTATTCAAAAAACAATTCAAAGTGATTAAGGTATTGATTTTTTGGTCTTTCATTACTTGTAGTACAATGAAATGTTTGTTTATTCTCACAACTGAACTTTGGATTTTTTGGAGATACCTTTAAAAAGTGAGGTGTAGGGTTTTCTTGTTCCTGTAATAGGTGGAACATGAATGAAACATACAGGTGATGGCTTGCAGTGACTTACCTTAAATCCAGCTGAAACAATTCCCTACTCTATTATGATTTCCCATACTTGAGCATAACTGGAATACAAAATAAATAGACAGCGCTACAGTACTAAACATCTCATGCAGTTTTTTTTTCCTGACATCCTCCAAAAAACATTTGCGTCTTTCCGAGGTAGCAGTATAGAACTTACTAGAAGAATGGCAAGTGAGGCTTACTGATACTAGGGGCGAGATTGTGACAGTTGTTATGTTCCAAATACATTTCATGAGTCATGCTGTCAGTAGTTATTTGTGAGCTGTACCATCTATTAAATCTCTGTTATCTGCCAAAATAGCCAAGAAGAATCAAATTATTTTTTACGGTAGCAATGTGTTATGGAGGGTTTGGCTTGCCTAACTTTTTATCTATTGGTGTAGAGTATATCTAACTTCAGTGTGACGCTGCAAAAAGGTTTCTTGGCACCCAGGCTTCCATTTAAAGGATTTTTTCTTGGTATCAAACATTTTATTATGTGCATCAGATGATTTTTTTTTTTTTTTTTGCGCAGTCAACCTGTTAACATCGCAAGTGTCTGAGATGTGCATCTCTCATGAATAAAAGCAACAATATTTTTTCCTTTTCCCATTTGATGTTTTCTATTTCGTCCAGAAACAGGGCGTTGAGTCTGTTTTTAATCATTCATCTTAAATGAGAACATAAGCTATGCAAGTTTTTTTCTTCTGACAAGTTTAGAGCTGCTTCAATCAAGTCAATTTTTTGTGAGGTACAGTGTGATTTTTAAAGTCAGTTTGTGCTTCGTTGTTTTTATCTTATTTAAATTTTAAATTTTAAAAACTGGCAAAGAAATCTGAGAATAGCTAAACAAGAAAACAAAATCCAACCCGCAGGAAAATTGTTGAATATTTAGAGTATTTCAATAAGAGTAAATAATATGAATAAGAAGAAGAAGGAAAGAAATTATTTTAATAATTTTCTTGAGAAAATACAAAGAAAGAGAATTACAAACAATGAACAGATTAGTTTCAGGGTGCCTTTTGAAGGAAATGTTATTTTCAGAAGCCATTTCACCCAGCTTCTCACATATTAATTCAACATTAAGAGGAGCTCATCTGAGGTGCTCGTAGGTTTAGAATAAAGATGATCATACCAGGCAGATGAAACCACAATCAAAAACTTTATACTTCAGCTAGTACAAGCAGAGCAAAATGGGTGATTACCCCTATGTCTTTAAATCTAGTCTTCCCAGACCTATTTGCTGCTGGTGGAATGTTGCCCTGGATCAGTTTTAGTCTCAGACAGACTATAACACCTGATAAGTAATTTACAAAGAATCGGACACTTAGGAGTCAATGTGTTATTATAACAGAATTGATGTTAGCCTTTAGAAAGTGCCATGCCCAACTCAGCACCCTGCTTCAAAATGAAACCAAAACACAGTTTGATATATATGTACTCTTCTAGCTATACCTTTTCTTGTGCTAGCAACTACCAAACAGAAATGTGATGCTCTACCAAAATACACATTAAGCATTTTGCTTACCACTGTGATTTTGACAGCTGATGTATGTACATCACACCGTAATGTGTGTATTATAGTAATTTAGTCTTTTTAATATAATAACCTGTGCAACCCCGGACTGTGTTAAAGTTAAATTTACTGGAATGGAATGGTATAATATACATAGTGAGAACCTTGTTAAGGTATGAGCCTCTGAATATAAGTATAATAAGTAATAGAAATCTGTGGACTGAGTTGATTACTTTCCCAAAAGAATCCAGAAAATCTTGTCATTTTTGTGGAGAAAATTGAAGTATGTAAATATTTGGGTAGTAGTAATGTAGTTTATCTGATCAGACGGATGAGTGCTTTGAAAATATATAACATACATTTCAACTCATGATGGAGTGGGCTGACAGCTTCGGCTCTATGTGGATGTGGTGAAGGAGTAATATCTCTGTCCTGCAGAGCTCTTCATTTTCAGTAGTGTGAAGATTCTTTTGAAAGTGAGTAGAAGTTGTAAAGGGATCACTCAGAAGTAATGGGTGACCACTGTAGCCCTCCACCCACCTTTACATCCTAACACCCATTTCCATCTTAAAATGAAAAGCCAGCATTCCTTTGTGGATGGTCTACTATAGAATAAAAAATAAATGAGTGTCATATAAGATGCTGTTTTGTCCACTTCTTTTTTTCATCACCATTTTATTTCAAGGACTTTATGCATTCCCTCACAGAGAAACAGTTTAATGGGCTGCACTAACTATGTGAACACAAATAATGAATCATAACTGTGTGTCAGTCCTGTCATATTAACTATTCAGAGGGCAATTAAGATCGAGGACTCCGTTGTCAAAATCTGCATAATTTTAGAAATGTAGCATTAACATTTTAAGGAAAAATATTACAAATATACTGACTTGTTATTCTATATTTAAAAATTTAAAATAGCCAACAATATATCCAATAATAGAATGTTATTTACGGTTTCATAAGAGCATGGATACTGCAGACAACAGGAAAAAAAACTTAGAAATACTCAAAAATCAGATGGATGAATGGATGGATGATTACAAAAACAAAAGATATGCAGAATACTCTTCTCACTTCCAGAAAGAAGCTTGAAGGATCTTGAGCATCTGGTGATTTCCCATGAATGTTTGAATGTTCTGCACCAAAGGAATTGATCCAGTGATAAATATGAAGCATTGGCTTTTGATGTGTGCTTGTTAACACTGGTTGCTGCCAGGAGGAATACATACACGAGAGAGACAGTGTAGTCCTGGTTCTTGACAGTAAAGGTCAAAAGAGTTTCATTCATAATGTACTGGACCACAGTGTATTTCCAGCATTATGCATTGACAGTTACCTCAAAACCACTGAATTATTGGTGAACTGCCCAAAAGTTTCAAACCATTATTCATATGACCTAATTACAAATCATGTAACAGGACATATTTTGTAATAGAACAATTTTTCTTGCTTTGTACATCCAAATAAAAATATTGATCGACAGACTAAGAAATAGATTAAAAACTAGGAAAATCTCATTTTTTCATAGCCTTCAATTCCATTTATTCATTTGACTGATGTTTTTCTCAAAAATTTTTTAGAAAGTTACACTATCTGTAGGTGTTTACTCAAGTACAGAGCTTCACTGGAACAATTTAGAGTAAGTACCTTGCTCAAGGATACTACAGCTGGAGGTGGAATTCAAATCTACAACCTTTGGGTCCAAAGACACAAAGTGTATAGTGTGTGAGTGACAGAGAGAGTGTGTTCCCCTGATGTATGGGTGAGTAACCCATTGTAAGTAGTGTATCTAGCAGTGTAAGTCACCACGGTGAATAAGATATGTGGGCTCATAAAACTACATTAGTGTTCATTGGAAGTTGCTTTGGACAAAAGTGCCTGCTAAATAAATAAATGTAAATGTAAAGACAGCAGTTCTAACCACTACAGTACAAGCAGCTTTTACAACTCACTCTATTTTTTCTAAGTTGTACAAAAAAGGCAATTTACACAAACTGCTATTTTACATACAAATGTTTTGTTTTTTTTGTTTTTTTTTTTTTTTAAATTGTTACACTGTGCATGTAACAATTTTCCAGGGTTCGGTAATACCTTTCTTGAGAAGGAGGTTGAAGAGCTAGTGGTAATTGCTTTTTGTGGCTCCCTCAGGTGACCTGTGTTTTAAAAGAACACAGCTGCTTCGCAATTTTGTGAGGAACTGGTGCCATTTTTTTGTTTGGTTTTACCCTTATTCGCAAACAAGCACTCTTGTATTTTTATACTCTTTCTTTTTTATCTGTGTTATTAATTTAATATTCAAAGATCTACAACTGCATGTAACAAGGTCAAGTGTCTCAACAATAAAGTCATATCAGAAGTGACTACCTGCTATTAAATACAGCTACAAACTCATGAGTTCTCACATTGCCCTTCAAGAGCCATTGAGAGATGGCAGCACATAAGAAGCTTGTTTATTATCTGTAATTCCCTATGGGACATATGGGACTGGGTCATAGATATACTGCTGTAAATATTTTTTCATCACATTGTCAAGAAACAAGATCAGCCTTGGATGCCTGATGTTTGCCATAGATATCATCTGATGCAGGTATTTCATTTTATTAAATACTAGTTATAAACCTTCAATTCAATATTGAATTATCGCTTTCCCTAGATGAGAACTAGAGTGTCAACAGGTGATGTGACGTGCGGTGCACCTTTCAATCAAGCATAGAATTAAATGTATTGTGCTAAATTAGGTAGTAAGCAGATTTACGGTTGACAAACTGGACTTGAAAGCACAAATATGTAAATTCAGGAAAAGCAATATTAGGCCACAAAGTATAAAGTAAACAAACAAGATCTAAAGATTAATGCAAAATTTCAGGTAACTAAAATGTGGACAGGTTCTAGTATGGTGGTCCCTTCTCCTTTTTAGGAACAAAATCTGGCAGCATGGCAAACCTCAGGTGAGGTCATAAAAATATGATGCATTTTTCATGGTCTTTGCAGCAATTGAAAGACATCTGCTTTGGAGATAAGCCCTGAGTGTCAAATGTGCCTCTCCAGATGGCGTACCTGGGGGGACAGAGGCTCAGCCTCCACCCCTTCCTCACGTGGAAGCTCAGAAGTGAGTGCGCTCCGGGGCCCCACTGCCTGAAAGCTCCACTCGGGAAAGATGGGGAAAAGGCTGATCAAAGCAGCCCTTTGTAGGTGGGGACCCTTTTCTAGGACCATCTTCAGAAAAGGGTTCAGTGCTGTCAAAGTGTTTTCCAGCAAAAAGTGGAGCACCATAAGACAAGCATTGCAATACCATACAAAACCCACAACAGTGATGTGACAGTATGCAAATTTTTTCCTTGTTACTTAATATCAGTCTACCCATGTGACCTCCTATGAGTGTGTGCATACAAATGGCCTGTCAGGTTTATTAGATTCTGTAGTTAATAAAGGTAGCTCTAGGCCACAGAGTAATCAGCAGGCAATACGGGCAATAGCTGGGCCTATAACCTGCTGGTTCACAGTTCAAATCCCAAGTGGATTCCTTTTGAAAAAGCATTCAATCCAGTAAATACATCCAGGTTTTGAATAGAAGAAGAAATGAGATAAATATTATGAGTAGATGTAAGATGAAGATCATATGATGTTCAGCAGAGTTACCAAAGGCATCTTTGGACCATAAGAGGTCCAGACAATGAATCACATGCAACTTGGCTCCACTGAGGAAAATGAACCGATGGCTACAAGAGGGAACAGAAAGAGGGATGGTGATGGATTCATAATTAGCCGGAGGATTTCTTTTTTCGTGTTTTTAGTGCTTTGAGTTCCATTTACTCATTTTGCTGAAGCATTTCTCCAAAGGAACTAACAATGTTAAGTAACTACAATTACCTAACCGTTCATACTACTGGGTGATTTGCCTGAAGTAGTTGGAGATAAAACCCACAAGCTTCAGATCCAAAGGTAGAAGCATTGACCATCAGGCTACCTGTTGCTTTACATTATTTATTCTGATAATCTGACATGTGTTCTGTTCATGCAAAAGGAAAAAAAATGCCTTTCAGTGTCTTGTTCTCATCTGGCCACCATTCATTTTGGCCACAAGTAGAACAACAGCCGATTCAGCCATTTTATCGTGGCATCACAGCAGGTATCAGGCCTCAGTAAGGCTCTGACCCAGGTTTTTCACCACACAGTTGATGCTTGACTGTATTACTGAAAAGCCCATACCTCTTACCAAGGCTTCAAGATGGTAAGGGCAGATTCACAGTTATATTACAGTAAACCAACCGCTGCTCCAGTTGCTGTTTTCACTAACTGAAAAAGAGATTATTATGGGAATGAAGGAATCACTCAACTGTTTTGCTTCAGTGTGTAATGTGATTTGTAATTTTAGTCCTGTTTTGCGGAGTGATAATATGTTCCATTTTGGAATTCATTTTTGTAGACAAGCTACACATTACTTTTTCACATACCAGCTGTGGCCCGCGCTTCTTTGGTGACCTTTCTGCAACGCGCCAAGTGGATCCACAGAGAGCGATACGTGAATTGACATCTTCCACGACTGACTCAGTGACAGTAACAGTACCATCTGTACAATCCCGTACACGTCTGCTGTGCTGTTTTCCACTATCTGATCTAAAGGGCAATCATATATTCCATGGTTTTCTTTACACTGTGGTCAAAGGCCCAGGACTTAACAGGTCAGTTCGCTCTTTGTTGAGACACCCCCGACCAAAAAAAAAAAAAAACAGTCATTAGGGGAATAATTAACTTTTGATCTTACTCTTTGACCACATGCCCTCCATGATTTACAAGCAGCCACAAGCCTTTCATTCTGCACCCCCTCCAACATTAATTAAAACTACAGGAGCAAGGTCTAGCTCATCAATAGTTACCGGCCATAAAGCACCTCCTGGATGGCAAAGTTTTTGACAGTAAGAGGAAGTGAGCCAAGTCTTATGAAGTGCATATTTAGAAGATTATCCTTTCTCTAATGTCATAACACATCTTGCACTCTGATTCGCTTCAGATTACTCCACTCCGTAGCATCAATCCAGTACGCATTCATTTTAAAATTATTTAAATTCATTGTTTTGGTAATCTGACCAAACAGTGTGAAAGAGCAGTTTTCACAATGGGGTAATGATGCAGTTCATTGTGTTGCCCTGATTCAAGTAATTATATAAACTGCTCTTAGTAATTAAAATATTAGCTTATTTTAACATTTTAATTCACTGAGTAGTACGTCTTCATAAAAACTTTAGGCTCAATGTTTAGCAGAAATTGTTGTCTCTTCAATTCATAACCCACCTGTTTCAGGTTAAAATCTTGAAAGTATTCTCATTGGCACCTTCAGTAAGATAAGTCACTTAGATTTTTGCAGCCAGAACACTCTATTTCCCTTCTATTTTTATTAATGAACATTCACAGTGAGCATGAGCTTTAGGAGTTTTAGGCTGTTGTTTCTTTAAAATGTTTCTTAGAATAGAAGAAAGTTCAGAAAATCTAAAATGAAAAATCTGAAAATGAGAAATACTAAAAAATTCTTCTGTACATTAACACAAAATTTTTATACTGAAACAAAAATTCAGCTGATTTTCTCTAATTCCATTGCATAATACAGCACATTGTATTAAACTATAGTTTTAGTTTGCCATTGCTATGAAATGTTTGTACAGGTATTTATTCAAGGAGATAAACCATAAATTACCACAAAGTCCAGAATGATATGCATTAACATCATGTATTGGCATTTTTTTAAAAAATAAGTATATTCCTATTACCCGGAATAAAGAAGAAAAAAACTGAGAAAAAACAGTTACAAAAACATTAAACTTTCAATTTAATCATAATAATTAGATTTTATATTGAAAAGTTCAAGGACCAGGTATTCATGTTAGTCCATTAAAGAAGACAGTATTTTAAATCAGTCATTACTGTGAATAAAGAACAACTCATATTTCAAATACGTGCAAAAGCATTACCTTTCGTATTTATTTCAATTAAAAGCTTAGTTGCAAAATGATGTGCAATTGTGGAAGAGTAGAAAAGCCAAGGCACTAAGAAGGGATTTACATTAAAGCTTTTATATTTAGCCAAAGATTTACAGGGCCAATATTAATTTGTTGACGATAACAGCATTGTTGTTTCCTACTGATGCCTCTTCTTCAATTAATCTGAGGCCAAACAAAGTCTGAAAGCCATTGAATAATACCAAAAGATTTTGGTGGTGAGGAAAATACATATACACAACATTTCTGCTCAACATTTGGGGTTGGCATGGTTGTGGTGCAAGAAGCTCTATGGGAGAACATGGGTTCAATCCCCATTCAGTCTGTGTGGAGTTTGAATGTTCACCCCATGCCTATGCATTTGTTCTCCCACAATCCAAAAACATGGAGTTCAGGTAAATTAGTAACTCTGCATTTTCCTTTACGTGTGTATGTGTGTGTGTGTGTGTGGATGCCTCTTGATCACCATGACCCTTCTCAGGACAAGTGGTTATTGAAATTGGATGGATGGATGGATGGATGGATAGATGGATGGATGGATGACACAGTGTGAGTGTAGGTTGCTCAAGTGAACTACAGCAGAACCAGTTCCTTTGATCCATCTGTCTCCAGGTTACAAATCTGCACCCTTAATTTCTTTTTTCTTCAAAAGCATATTTTCTCCAAATCAATGAATCTTATAATTTACAGTATTTAACATTCCTTTTCTAACATGCTGCTGCTCTACGGTATATTTTGAATAATGCTGCTTTCAGTATCTACATGTACAACGCTTGCCAAGGAGACTTGTACAACCCTAAGGTTGTTTATTGATTAATGACATTATGATCTAACTGTCCCAAGCTGTTTCAGTGATTTATTCCAATATGCCTGAGCAAATCTGCGTTTCTTTTAAGCAGAACACTGGATGTGTATCATTCAGTAATGTATGTAAGTATTCATACCAATGGCAAAAAGCCTCTCTTAGTACAGTACCGAAAAGAAATTGACTCTTTGAGCTCAGTGGGTGAAAATGCCTGCAGTGGTTATCTTTGTAAAATGCTGTAATAGTTTTGACAGGACAATATGACCTTCTGCGAGAAACTGTTCTTACCTCCTACTTGATCAGGTTTCTGTGAACAATTTGATGAAATATTCAGTATTGTGTTATTGCCCTTGAGAGATCTGCCAGGATGAACTGACTAGAAAATCTGTTTGCCACATCCCTATTTTAGTGTCTCCACTTCAATAAAAAGTCAATTGTCTTTGCCATTTTAAAAGCTTTTATTAATGTTTTCCTACTTCAGATAACTGCTTATATAAGAATATTATATATTTGGTTTGCCTGAAAGACAGATAGGGCCCCTCAGCACATCTGTGCTCACAGCAAGCAGGTCTAGTGGCAGTGTGCTCAAAAAAGATTATAGGTTGGAATCTCACAGTGGACACTGCAGCTTTCTATTCATATGTCAAATTACATAAATTGATGATATATGTTGTAGGTTGAAATCTATATAAACATCTACCATACGCAGCAAGCATTGCTTCAGCAAAACCTGCAATCTTTATGATGAGCTCGAGTGGGAAATGACAGCACGAGAAAACACTTAACCAATGCATAGTACCTTCCTGAAACCCCACTGAGTATGTGTAAAATAATGGAACATATTTTCTATTGTTCTTAAGCAATGTCAGTTATAATGGTTAGATTGGCCAAAAACATATGTTACAGAGCTGTATAAAACTCTAGCTGCTTCACCACCAGTAGTATATCAGCTCCACATGCTCTTAGTTCTCCTGTGTGTTACAGTCATAATAGGGGCATGCACTGCAGGAATATCCAACCACTTGCGTGACCTCATGGCCTCAAAGCAGCAGAGGAGAGAATCATTGTTTTTTTCCTGCTTATCCCCTTATTGATTTGTCTAATGGCTGGACTCTGCCTCGTCTGTCTCAAGATAAGCAGAGTTAGATTCTGGTTCAACAAGGTCATGGCGTTATGGCATGCAGAGAACTGCCAATGTTGTGCAGGAGATCTATGGGCTACAGTAGTTTTGTGGTTCCATTCCTCTATGCATTACGCATTGTGATCATGTAACAGCCCATACTCATCTTGATGTCCTTTTAAATCAAGCCAGCCTACCTTATATGTTAGTGATTTTTTTAGGCTGGAATGTATAAAACAGGGGGGCTGCGGTGGTGCAGTGGGTTGGACTGCAGCCCTGCTCTCCGGTGGGTCTGGGGTTCGAGTCCCGCTTGGGGTGCCTTGCGATGGACTGGCGTCCCGTCCTGGGTGTGTCCCCTCCCCCTCCGGCCTTACGCCCTGTGTTGCCGGGTAGGCTCCGGTTCCCCGTGACCCCGTATGGGACAAGCGGTTCTGAAAATGTGTGTATAAAACAGTGAGAGTGAGTACTCAGATGTAGATAGTGTTAATGGCCATAGATTTGGCAAAAGTGGCATTTTAATTGTATCCAGTGTGCCAGGCTGGGCAACCAAACAAATGTACAATATTAAAGTTCTGAAAATATCAATAGTAATCAACATGATTCAGTGAAAGAACCTAAATGTAGCTGCACAAATAAGAGGTTCTGAATATTTTATGAAGATCTTAGATATGATACTGGATATGAATCTCTATTACAGAAATAATTAATAATCTAAATTTTATATTGAGCAACCAAATAATGTAGGATTCCAAATCCCTGTAAATGCATTCCAGATTCAGCAGTACTGTCAATTTATTTAATTAATGGGACAGGCATGAAAGCGAAGAAAACGTTAGCAACTGCATTTGTTTCAAAGCAGCTATCCACTGTCTCAGCTCCTCAATGTTTTCTCTTCACCCATCAGCAAAAATATAACAAACCTTTATTTTTTTTTTTCATCTGCAAGTGTCATTCTCTCACTGGCTGCTAGACCGGTACTGCAGAGTATTTCGACAAATGATTTCCCTACGTGGTGAGAAGGAAAAAAGATATATGGAAATGCAAATGCCACAACTTGCGCTCTGAGCTTCTCTGGCATGGCTACGTTCATTCGATATACAGGTCAGTCTCAGGGGTGAATGAGAAATCAGGTGCAAATTCCTGGTGGCACAGCTCCCTGTGGGTGAATTTTACAGACAACTCATATGTTTTCTGAATAGCAAGAGTCACTGGCTTATTAAGTGAATACAGATTTTATGTAGAGACCATTAAATGCAGTTAATGTTTCAACTGTAATTCAGCTATAACTGTTGTTTTTTTTAAACTTAATAAAATGTTCTACCAGGGTACGTAGCTTTTTGTGAAGCCCCTTAAAATTTTTCCTCTGAGAAAAAAAAAAAACAAAACACTTTTGTTCAAAATTTAGTTGAGATTAGTGAAAAAAAGATAAAAAAAATACACACCTGAAACTTAAAAAAAAAAGAAAGAAATAGACGGCCTCTGGGTTTCTGGAGATTTTCAAATTTTTCAAGACACATGCATATTTTTCCTTAGGAAAAAGAATATGGTACAAAATGTACATATTATAATATTTCTGATGAAGTATTATTTCAGTCTGAAGTCATTCAAATTAAAAATGGTCCTTAGCTGAATTTTCAATTAATTTGTAATTACATTTAATATTTGCAAATATTAAATGAAAATAAGCTGAACATTTTTGACCCAGTTTGTCACACATGGAATTTGAAAAGGATTCATATAAAATTTATATATGAATGATATATGAATGATATGAATAGATATGAATATTATGTACTTATGATTTATGCTTTAATTAACCCATTTAGATAGCCAATGAATAAAAGTCAATGAAAAATGATATTGCAAGTACTGCAGGTGAGGAATAAATGTACAACTATATCCAAAATTTACATTTTGCCATGTAAATACTGAGTATTTACAACTAGCTTTCAACAGTGCTAAGTAGCAAAAAAAATCCCTAAATTTACTGCATTTGCTAACTGTTTACACATTTAATTTTTAACGATTATTTTTTAGAATTGTTGGTCATAATACTGAGGGGGCATGGTAATTAAAATGAAATACATTCCTGCTTATCATTTTCCTTAAATTTACTTCTTATCGTGTATAATTAAATTAAAACTAAAGCAATGTAATAAAAAAAGTTTTTCAATTGATGGCTAAGATAGCATCTAACTCATTTTGAGTTTGTAATGTGCCAGCTGTAGAAAATGATGGCTGGTAATTGAAAACTTGTGAAAGGAACTATGTCTCTTGGGGTCTGAATACATTCCACAGTTTTTTGAGGGATCCAGTCTGGTATTCACTTAAATTATTGCATATTTGCCTATTTTTTACTTGACTCATATTGAACCAAGGAAAAATCCATGGATCCAGTAATTTGTTCAAGACAGGGATGCAGCCGTCAAGAGCCTTTTTTTAGACTTCTTGTTTCACTATGGTATAAAAACAGCCTGATGTGAGAAAACTTTTTGTTAGTCATAGCAAAAGAGAATGATAACTGACAATAGAAAAGACAAATTTGAATTCCTGACCTTCATTGTTCATTTTATAATGTTTTTGTTCATCTTTATTAACGATGTCACTAATTTTGTGGGCCACAGTATGGTAGGAAGGATTTTGGGATAATACTTAACACTGACTACTGGCGCATCGTTCACCTGTGGTTCAAAGAATCGCTCCAGATCTCAGCCGTTCCATGGAGACTCTTTATGGACAGTGGTTTAAGTCCTTCCACAAATTCTTAGTGAGATGCAACTGAGGACTGTGACTGCACTACCCAAAGCCATTTATTATTTGATTCTTGAGCTAGATTAGTGGTTGTCACAGATTTGCCTGTGGCCCATAAGACCAACACAGATTTTTAGTTGATGTACAAAAATTATTTAACTTTATCATTTTGCAGTTGTATATACATATTTTCGTTGTCATGCAAAAGCATTGATTCTATTTGGCTATACAGTTTTAGTACTGTACTTGTAATAGATATGTATAGTTTAATTTTACTGGTTTTCCTATTAGAATACAAATAGGCAGTGAATAGATTAGAATAGGCAGTGGACATAGATACCTGCCTTGTTATCTTTCACTAAAAAACCTGGTAGATGAATTTTCAATCAGGCAAACAAGAGCAGTGCCAGTTTGAACTGTTATCATGCAACTGACAGTTTGCGGTTTCAGATTGTGCTGGTGCTATAGTACTTTTTACCAAGATACATGTCCCCTGATTGCTCCAGTAGGATTATTCTGCTGTACAAACAGCATAAATTATCCCATCCATTCAGGTGACCTGTGACATAGTTGCCAACAATTTTCATCCATATCTTTTTGTCTCTTATGCTCACTGTGAAGGAGTTTTCCTCAGTCCCTGCAGTCTTTCCACTATGGCACGTTATTTAAGAACTGGATTATACATAGTTGTAAAGTTAATTATCTAACATTGTAAGATGTCTTGCACAAAGACATTAACCATAACTGGATTACTATAAATTGTGTATGTTGTAACCTGCAAGTGCTATTTTATCTGCACCTTGTTATTGGAAATTCATTGATTCTGTGAGCCATTTAACACATAGCTAAATTAACAAAAATTCTAAAAGTTCAGTTTTCACCCATACATCATTTTTTACACGTGAATTAGTAAGGAGGACAGTCCAATCACTCAATCCTGTAAAACAGATTTGAATGTAAAGAAACACATGACACTCGACAGCTAGTAGGGTAGTGATTATAGCTACTGCCTTTGGCCCTACAGGTTCAATTCCCACTTCCAGCTGTAGTACCTTTGAGCAAGGAACTAACTCTGGAATTGCTCCAGTAAAATTAAAGGTGTATAAATAGGTAAATAACTGTAGGTAGATTAGCACTATCACTCGCTTTGGAGAAAAGCAGCAGCTAATTGAATAAATATAACTGTACTCATTAAATGCGAAGGCCATTATTTCTAATGCATCTAGAAATGTGAAATATGACAGAACACTGTATCTGTTTTTGTCTGTTTTATGACCATTGCTGACTTCTGAAAGTTTTAATCCGATTATAACTATCTTTCCTCACCTGTTGAAGTACATAGATTTTGAACAATATGTCTTGAGCATTTTAACAATGGCATGGTCTCTAGGATAGAAATATAGTATTTAAGCTATTCAATATTCTTTTTATCTGTCATATATGAAATCATCCTATTTGTTTCTCAGGCAAGGCTTACACCACTGCAGAGATTATGTTTATAAATAGATTCAGCAAAATTTCATCAGATCCAAGTTTAAAAACACAGTTTAAAAAGTTCAAAGCCTATGTCAGGCAGCAAAGACAGGAATGTGAAATTTCAGGTCAGATATGAATTTGTGTTTCAGCTGTGTGAAGCCATCTTGACATGTGTGAATGTTCTGAAGGCCAGAAATGACAGTGATCCCAGTGCATGAATCTCTCTCAGCCCATCTCATCCCTTCACAAGCAAGCCTTGCCTGACTGCCTTGCAGAACAACAGCCTCATGTCTGAGATTGCAGTGTGAAGGCAATGTTCATCTACACATGCTTGGCCTTCTTAGGACAACAGGAATATACATGTTTTTGTGAATAATAACACATCTGATTGAAGATACCTGGAACACTAATACACACCATTAAAAATTTCACCACATAAGACTTAAGATGCAAGGTAAATATTGCTGATGTTCAGATATTGGGTAATTTTAATTAGGGTTATCATAACTCCTGTAATTGGTACAACCTATTCATAAATATATTATATGAAAAATTGCAATTTACCAGGTTAATTCTAAATAAAATAAGGTGAAAATCAAAGAATTTCTTAACTCCAAAAGAACAAATGCAATACTTTTGTAAAAAGAGAATTATCAGAAAGCACCCAAATACAACAGAAATTAAACCAAAGAAACTCCAAAAAAGTGTCAGATAAATAAATATTTGTAAATAATTAGAACTTTTGCTTTTATATTTACATTTTCAGGTAATTTGTTGAAAAAATATCTATAGTCCTAACTATTTAAAATTTCAAAAGAAAGTACTTGTTCTGCTTCTTCTTGTCCTTATTCTTCTTCCCTCCTTCTTCTTCTTCTCATAAATGAGTGAATGAGTACAAGATGGATTAACACTTCTGATACTGAAAGGAACAAAAATAGAGCCTTTAAACAAAGACTTGTCTCTGAGTAAGCCAAAGGCCAGTTGAGAAAAATCTAGAAATTCTAATAAAATGCTCCCATGATTGCCATTCTACGAGAATATCATTATTGTTACACCTCTCATAAGACCGCTAATACTGTAAATGGCTGGTTCAGTAATTCAAAAAGAAATGCCAAAAAATTCCTGGTGAAATTGTTTCATTATTTTTGATTTTGGATATTGTTCAGCAGCATACTTGTACACTTACGCTTGTCCTCATCAGGAGGCATGACGACTTCTGTCACTTTGAATGTCAAGAGGCTGAGGAACCTCAGAGGAAGCATTAAAATAATTGTCTCTTCAACTGATAAAGTCAAAAGGAGTCAAAACTGACATGATCTACGGGGGTCTGACCATACTGAAAGCAGAATGAAAAGAAACCAACATATTTTGCTTTTATATTTACATTTTTGTAAAAAGTATAAATGTAGAAAAAGTTTTTTGTCTGCCTTTTCATTTTCTGACCAGTTAATTTACTATTTGTTTATATTATTTACTACAAATTTAAAGTGAACTCCCTATGCAAAGTCCAGCCAGCAACGACTAGGACACATTTATCACAAAAAAACATAAAGGTAAGTTGATGGCCAACATTGAACTATATAATGAAAAATGATATCCATTTGGCAGATGCAACCCAGAAATATGACTGATAGTATTTATAATTAAACTTTATATTATTTCAGTTAAGCGTAACAGCAAAATTGATAAATGATAAATGAAATACATTATACCAAGAACTGGACATCAGCAGTCTAAGACATTTTTAATATCTGCATAAGAAAGAAAAGAAACCATAATTATGTTTATCTGGTGTGCCTAATTAAATTAATGGTAGCATGAATGATTAGCTTTAAACTGTAGTTTAATTTTAGTCTTAATCTTTTGAAATTAGCTGATTATGATCTATAGGTTTGGACATGGGTTCAAATCCAGCTCAGTCTGTGTGGATTTTACATGGTCTGCCTGTATTCATGTGGGTTTCTAAGTACTCTGGTTTCCTCCCACACTCCAAAACATGCATTTCAGGTGAATTTTTTACTCTGAATTGCACTGTGTGCATCTGATACAGGAATTTGCTTTCAATAACCATGACCCTGGATTGGGTAAATTGTTATCAGTAATGAATAGATTCTGTTGTTCTTTTATTGCTGTAACTTGTACTGTAATTTATTGTTTTTATTTTCTTGTTTTATTCTGCTGTTCTTTTATTGCTGTACCTTTTCAAAATGTTAATATTTACTGTAAATTTAGTGCGGTGGCGCAGTGGCGCAGTGGGTTGGACCACGGTCCTGCTGTCCGGTGGGTCTGGGGTTCGAGTCCCGCTTGGGGTACCTTGCGACGGACTGGCGTCCCGTCCTGGGTGTGTCCCCTCCCCCTCCGGCCTTACGCCCTGTGTTACCGGGTAGGCTCCGGTTCCCCGTGACCCCGTATGGGACAAGCGGTTCTGAAAATGTGTGTGTGTGTGTGTACTGTAAATTTATGTGATTGTGAGGACTGGCGTCCCGTCCTGGGTGTGTCCCCTCCCCCTCCGGCCTTATGCCCTGTGTTACCGGGTAGGCTCCGGTTCCCCGCGACCCCGTATGGGACAAGTGGTTCTGAAAATGTGTGTGTGTGTGTGTGTGTGTGTGTGATAACCCATTTATCTCTTTTATTGTAAAGTGGTTTGAGAAGCCGCAGTGGACAAGTATTCCCATCTCCCATCTTTCTGGGATGACGCTACATTGGACAAGTAGTTATGGATGGATGGACGGATGGATGGATGGATGGGTGGGTGGTGTTGCTTCAGTTATTCTACAGTGTTTGTCCAATTTGTGCTTGAATATTTGAATTGAAACAGCCCATTTTAAAGGTACATTTTAAAGGTTTAAAGATTTTGTATTTTCTTGTAAATTTCTGAGGATGCCTGGTTCTTTCAATGTTATGCAAGAACTGAAAACTTTCACAGCTGAAAATTAAATACTTATACAGAGGAATAATCAATATGACAAAATAATTACAGTGTATATGTTTACTCCACATTTACTGCTATTCTGAATTACTGTACTACCTATTTTACTCCGCTTTCTTGTCTCTTAAAGCAGGTATATTTTCCATTGTTTGTATCGCAGGAACAGTCATCTCAAAATTCTAGCAGCTTGCTATTTGTGTGCATATAATTTAAGTTGTTGTATTCAATCTTGACTAGTTTTCATTTTCACAGTAGCCTAATGTGCTTCAGTAATTTTCTTCTCCTAGCAATGCCACTGAATTGACTGACGTTAAATATAACTGAGTCTTGTCTAAAGCTTTTTTGACCTCTAATTTATAACACTAATTTTCTGTTTTAATTGGAGTAGCAAGGGCCTAAACTTCATTTGTTTTTTAGCGGTACATTCTTTGCATCTATTAATTTAAGTGACACTTCAATTTGAATGTGAAATGGCAGTTTGCCTTGAACTTCTGTTATTTGCAGTGAAGGGAAAGCTTGTATTGCTTGGAAAATGTCACAAGGAAAGGTCTCATTTGGTATAACTCTAATGTCTCCGCTGACCTATCTGTGCTGAAAGTTATTTATTCTCTCTTGCTTACCATACAGTTAAAATTGGTGCGAAGAGAGAAACATAACCTTTAAAAAAAACATTGCAACCTAACCTTATACGGACAAATCATGGTACAGCTTGGCAAGTTCATTGAGCTATTTTTTGTTTGGTGTAACCTGACTCACACCCTACGTTTCTGGGAAATTATTCAGAGACCACTGTGTCCATGCATTGAACGAGTAGTTGTTAATGATGGATAGATGGACAGGTAGAGTAATTTTTCTTCTGCAGCTCCATCTAAAATAACACACCTGTTTTTAACAACATGTACATTATGGACTATATTATGTACTTCATAAAATATGAAGTAATTTAATTATAGATTTCTTTCATTAAACTGTTAATTTATTAAATTACATAAAAGGTGAATTTACATTTACACTTATTCATGTGAGCGTTCTCCTATATATCCTTAACGGTAAAATACATTTAATCACAAATTAAAAAAAAAAAATTAGCACGGTAAAAATGTGAGCAGTATTGCAATGATAAGCTTGTATGAAGGCTCCAGAAACTGTAGTAACACACTGTGAATTGTGGACAGAATAATAAGGTTGAGGGGATTTGTGGAGAATTCCCATGATTTTGTGCCGTTCTCCACTTTCTGAGTTAAGAACTTTGATGACGCTACAACAGATAAAGGATTTCTGGCAGTATTGCTTGCACAAAGCTTTCATTGGTTTCACTCACCACATAAAACATCCTCTCAAGCATGAAATGACCATGATGCTATAACAGTGCTTGACAGCTAAACCACGGTCAAGCCCATTCTGTCTACTGTCTGGCCAATATATGTACTGGGACTGTTGAGACCAGCAGTGATGCTCATAAAGTCCTGTCAGTACAAGTTTGTCAGGTCTCTCTCACATTTCAAATAAATAAATTGTCTACTGCAAAAAAAATATACTGTTGATTTTTTTTTCTTACTTCATGCAGGACATATTTTCTTGATGTTATCAATGGGGATTTTGATTCCATTAAGACTGGAGTCAGTGCTTCATAAAAGGAAAAGGTTTTTTTACAGCGAAAGTGAGGTCTTATGTATCGATTTCCTAGATAGTCACTGAATGGTGCTTCCCTAGGAAATAAAAAAACTGCAGCAGTAATTTGTTATTATCTCTGATTTGCACAAAAAGGGACATTCCATTTCCAACCCTGTTTTTTTTTTTTTTTTTTTTGAAGAACGGCACCCAGTTTCTGCTGAGTGAATGGAAACAATATGAAACCATTGGCTGTAAATGTAAATTAAAAACTGGGGCAGCAATTTAACACCCTTAATGCAACTTTATTAGAGCAAAAAACAAGATGAAATGAAGGCATTATGCGATATCAAGATAATATGGTAATGACTAAACAATGTTAGCATTGATTCCTGGTGAAATTTCAGTAGCTTTTAAGTTTTGAATAAATCAAACACATCAAGCATAATAATAAATTGGCATTTGAATCTACAATAAATGAACTTTTTCCTACTGCAAGACAAAAAGAATCAACTAATATTTCCAGCATATGGATACTTCAAACTATTCAACAGATAAGTGCATTATTGCTTTATGCTTACAAAGTCAATTCATGCCATACATCTTGAATTCACCCAGCATCTAAACATTGCGTTGCAGTATTTTTAGTATTATTTCAATTTTAACAAAACTTTTTTATTGTAAAATCCAATTATTCATATTCAAATCATTTATGGAATAAAGGGTATGAAAATGAACACAGTAAATTGCTTATTTGCATATACTGTATGACTGAAACAAAGGCCTGTGTGTCGATTGATGAGCATCAAAGTGATTTCACATGTTTGAGGTGAGCAGCCGAGAACCGCGTTAACATTAGAGTGCAACAGGATATCTTTCATTTGAACTCCAGCAAGTCTCTTCCTGGCTTTAACTGCATTTAAACATATTCATGTTAAGCCACACTTTGACCTAAAAGCAATCTTGTGAGATTTCTGCAAACACTGAAAGAACTGGGGCAAAATGAAAAATAGGCCAAAAGTTTTGTATGTGTTCCAAGACTGGATTCTTTGCCCGGTATAGTTCATATCCAGCGGTGCCCATCTCTCTATAGACAGGGATTCAGATCAATCTGACACTTTCAACCCATGTTTCTGTCAGATCCATTGGAGAAGCTCAGCCCACGTCTGTCTCACTAGTCATAGTGATGATGTCACTATGTCATGATGGTGAGTTGAATTTTTGCATTGCGTATATGTCAGTTCCATGTCCACCTTGATTTTTTCGCGCGTAATCATGGTACAACATGCTACTTCATAACAATATGCTTAAGATATTATTTATTTAGGCACTGTACAGGGTATTATATGTTCAACAAATGGAGCATATAGATGGCTACAAAATTGGCTATAACACTGGTTACAACAATTTATGGCTACATAAATTATTGATCTGGAACTATTGTTATTAACACCCAGTCTTCAGAATTAGGACAAATAATGTACCTGACGAAACCTATACATCTAACAATTGCTGGTACTTTAAATATTTAGTATATTGTAAAACAGATAATCTGAAAGCCTTTTCTAGTGCTGTAGGAGATTTCCGCAGTTTTCTTTCTTATCAGGAAACGGAGCCTGACCCCAGTTTGAACCGAGAGAAACCTGAGGACAGTTCAAACCCTCAAATGAATCATTAACGCCTTCAGTAGACTGGCTGGACTATTGAGGCAAGTGATCCATCAGCTGGTGTCTGAGGAGTTAGTGACCTTGGCTTTGCTACTTTGAACTGAAGTGAAGTAACACAACCTTTGACCAAAGAGACCTTTGCAGTATTTGTCTGTAACACAAAGATGGGGCTTTAAGTGACTCTACCGTAAGCATAAGAAATTAGCCCAGCTGGAGATGTGAACAACTGACATGGAAGAGACAGTTTAATTATTTCTGAAAATCCTTGCTTTCAAATGATTGACAGGACATGAATGTTCAGGTTAATGATGTGAACCCTCACATTGACTTGACTTGATTAAACTATGGTTATACTTAAATGTGGGGGTGCGGTGGCGCAGTGGGTTGGACCGGGTCCTGCTTTCTAGTGGGTCTGGGATTCGAGTCCTGCTTGGAGCGGACTGGCGTCCCGTCCTGGGTGTGTCCCCTCCCCCTCCGGCCTTATGCCCTGTGTTACCGGGTAGGCTCCGGTTCCCCGCGACCCCGTATGGGACAAGCGGTTCAGAAAATGTGTGTGTGTGTGTGTGTGTGTGTGTGTGTGTGTGTCTATATACTTAAATGTTACACCAGTGGCAATGTTTCGGTAACATCTGCTTGGAGTTCATTGTTGAACCATGTTTGTTGTTTTCTATTCCAGGTTTTTTTTTTCTTTTTTCCAATTTCATTTTTATGCTCCACAGTCTGGGATATTCTGTTTAATTGTGAATTGTGTTTTGTATAGCAGACTCAACACCAGTTCATTCTGTTCTATTTAGGTCCGCTGGAGCTTGGAACACGTCAGTTAATTGTAATTAAAACGATAAATTATAATGAATGCTTCACCACCTCTTTGGCTTGCATTCTCATGTTGATGTAGACCTGCCAGTTCACTTAGACCATGACGTTTATCATAAAGACCAGATGGACATTGCCAAGGGCCTGTGGCACACAGTGGGAGAAAAGAAAGAATTTTCAGGTAAATAATTTCCCAGCTGCATTCTACAATCCCCCAACCCCTATGCCATTCTTTTGCTTTCTATAACCTCAACCATTTGAAAATCAATTTACATCCATTGTATCCCTGATATGATAAATACAGCAACCAGCCTCATGCCCTGGATCTGCACGTGTCACAACATCGAAATATTACCATTTCAGTACAAATCTGTTGTTCAGATCTTGTTAATCTGATGTTAAATCAAAGCGCTCACGAATAGTGGTACATCACTGCATTAAGGAAAAAATAGATATGAATGTTGGAGAGAACAAAAATTCAGCAATGGTTTTGAAGTAAATCTCAAACAGCAGCTTGGTGGACTGTGCCTGTTTTTTTTTTTTTTTGTGAGATGAAGGATGTTGTTCCCACCCATGCCTATTGCAATGTGCTATTGTAAGACAAAAGTTGATCTTCGCATCATATATCCTCTGTCAAGAAGTAGGTGTGTATGTCTGTCTGCCTGTCTAGTATCCTCTGATGATCCTGTTTGGTCCCAGTGAGAAAACTGTACCCTAAGCCCTTCAGTTTTCCTACCATCTGCTTCTGACAGAACATGCCTGAAGGCCTTCAGTCAATCGACCATCACAGTTTGTGTTGCACCAAAGACTCACGCATATGTGAAAAGCAGCATTTCAAGAAATCTACAGCTCAGTGAAATTTGTCTCAAAGAAAAATGGATTGTGTCAACTTTTTTATTAATTTTATAATACTACAGTTGTTTAAAGCTAAAATTCAATTCCTGGAGATAGGTGGGTAGCTCATTCCTAACTGTTTGTATTATACTGTTTTGTGATAAAAGACAGGGCTCCCAAATTTGATACTTTCACACCAAATACTGTAAACATTTTTAACACCTGGCTTTCTGAAAATCATAGTTATTAAAAAGTTACAAGTACATCTAAAACAAGTAAATCTGATAATATTACTGGAACATCCCATATGATTCCATTTTAGTGGTCTCATGAAAATGTATTTAACTGAGTGAACAAATTTGCCGAAGTGCTGTCAGATTACTGATATTTTCTCATATTCACTATGGATAGCAATGAAAGTAAAACATGGAAGAAATATCAGAGTTACCAACACAAAATTGTTAGATTGTGGTTTTGGGGTAAAGTGAAAATACAAATAAATCTTAAGTTAATCTCCTTTGTGACTCACCATAATTACATATTTATCTTCAAAGCACCTCACTCTTAAGCTACTTGCAATGACTTACAGCAGGTTATTTTTTTAGGGGAGCAATTCAGGGTAATAACCTTTCTGAAAGGTGCTACAGGAGAAGACATGATTTGAACCTGGGACTTTCAGGTAGCAGGCAGTAGTTCTGAACACCAGGATGTCTACTGTAAGTCCTTTATGTTTAAACCTTTCTTAAGCAAACTATACAAACTGACTCTGGTGGCACTTGAATGTAAAACCTTTAAATCACTTCAAGCTTCCTGCAGGAAATTCAGTTTGCTGTCCTTTGCAGCAGAGAGCTGGAAACTGACAGCAGCCTCTTCTAAGGCAGGGTTGTGGTGATCAGGAGCCTATCCCAAAAGCACAGGTGTGGCTGGACAATGTACACCATGTATGTGATGCCAGTCTACCACAAGAAAGCCACACAAATATACACATTAAAGGTAGAGTCAGTAATCAACCTGAAATACATGTCCATGTACTGTGAGATGAAGTCCATATGAACATATCCTAACTCCCCATCGACTAACTGGGGATTAAAGCTACATCCAGTAGCGTATCCTACGCCCTGTGAGGCACCCGCTACCTGCTGTGCCACCCTAATCCCCTTTGTGGGAGAAATAATACATTAACACAGGTAAGCAAACAAAGATGGATTAGAGATTTTTTCTGTTACACAAATAAAAGTATTTTTATTTTAGCTACCTTTTAATTTAGTTCTGTAGAAACTAAACAAATCGAAATTTCAAATCGAAGTTTAATTGAGGGGGATTAATTCAACACATCTTTGACATTTATTCCTTGTTTAGAGCTCCACTGAAGAGGTTTTTGTTTAATGTAACATGATGTAATACAGACACTTTTTAATTAGGAAAATTGTACATTTTTTTTATAAATCAAATAACAACAAAGTAACAGCAAGGTAAGTGACAATAATGTGGGAAAAGCTTGTTTTCTGCAGATGTAATGATTAAAGGATATAACATGATAGCACTGAGGGAATGAAGGGGAAAGGTTTAAATGAATGCATTTTAAAAGTTTGTGCAGATCTTACTCAGCAAGCCAACAGATTATACATCAGGGAACATATATCATCCATGCTGCAGCAATCTTACGACAAACTGCATTGCATTACACAGTTATATAGCTCACAATAAAGGGAGCAATTGTTGAATGATACCTAGCAGGCATTCTCTTTTGTAGTTCGTGGGGGTGTATTTGAAAATAAAAAATAGGATATATTTGAAAAAGTACACAGACTGGAAAATTTTGTCTTGTTCAATATATTTAGATACATGCATATCTGGTCATAACTTTGGTTCAAAAATTAAACTGATCGAATAATTAATTCTTCAGTACACATTAGGACCAAATGTCCTCAATTCAAAGTTAGAACAATAGCTTTAGCCTCTCCCAAACTGAATACAGTTTTTATTAGATGAAAATGATAAACAAATTATTGTGTAGTAGCTTGCAGTGCCAAACTTCACATAAAAGGGTAAACTTGGAACAGTTTATTTAAATTATACAGGTAAAGAGATGACATATCAAGATTGAGAGCTCTCAGAGGCCCTAACAAAGAACACTGTTGATCATCATGTTTGTGAGTGGGATTGCAATCCAATTTCAAAGGATGACAGGTATTCCATAGAACAATGGATTGTGTACACATGGAGAAAATTTGACATCACGGGCAATCAGGAAAGAGCCAGCCAACCCCCTGAGTTCAGCCCACTCTGACCAAAAAATGTTCAAGGAGGTCTCCAAGAACAGCAGGTTAAAACTGAACAATCTGCCCCAAGACACTGAACAATCTTAGTCCAAATAGTAGGTTAGAACAGATGAAGTCTCTGCTCTGAAAAGAACACACATCCATGCCTTCTAAAGATCACATGTGTACTTGTAGATTTCTTTATTAATGTGCTCTGCACATACAAATCACACATGGAATTATTTGGACACATTGAAGGGTATTTTGTTTGATTCAAACCAAACACTGTCTTGGAATAAATATATCAGCTACCAGCTATAAAGCATGCTGGTGGCGGCATTATGGTTTAGTGCTGCCTTGCTGCTTCAGGGCCTGTGCAGTTTGCTGTCACTGAGGCAACCATGAATTTTACCAGAGAATATACCAGACAATACTTGAGCACAATGTGAGGCCATCTGTGGAAAAGCTAAAGCTGAAGTGAAAATGGATCTCACAAAAGGACAATGATCCAAAACACTCCAGTAGAGTGAATGGCTCAAGAAGAAGAAATAGAGTTTCAGAAGTGCTGAGTCAAAGCCCAGATCTAAATCCAGTTGAAATGCTGCGGTGCAGCTCAAAGCACCCTGTACATGCTAGAAAGCTGCCAAACATCAATAACTCCTAGTCGATTTAAGAGACTGAATGACAGCTACAAGAAATGCTTATTTTAAGCTTTCGAGGTTGAAGGGGGCAATGCCAGAAGTTGAACCCAAGAAAGATCTTAGTTTTATCACCCCAGGAAATTACATTTCTGATGCACTGAAAAAATACACGGTGCACTTTTTTCTCTTGCTGCCATATTATATATATTTAATTGATTTAAGGTTATTGATGCTAATTTCCTGTACTAATATTTTAATTACAACAGTAGTTCCAAAAAACAGTGTAAAAGCAGACACGAGATTAACACCCTGTGTTTCCATAATTGTTTAGAAGTTTTTTTTTTTTTTTATTCTTGCGAGTTTGTATTTTTTCTGCCTATTGAGGCATACTTTGTTGTGAACGCTTTAAGGGATAAGGGATACATCAGGTGTTTTTCAGGATTCAAACTCCTACTCGTTTTACCCTAACTGGATGTATCAGAGTAGAAGTTGGAACATAGGTGTGAATAGCATTAATGGCTTATAGTGTCCATTTCAAAACCTGGCAATTGTTTTATGCACTGCAAAAAAAAGAAAGAGTGTTTTAAGAGTTTTTTTTTTCAATATATGACAAAAAAGTAATATACAAGATTACAGGTATCAAGATAAAAATACACCGCCATCAAACCATGCTGCCACTAAATGTTTTGCAATTTGTCCAGGGAATCATGTCACACTGATAAAACACTGCTTGTGTATTTTTAGTTTATTTATTTATTTAAAATCAATTTTAAACAATCCTTCTGTGTCAGGAAAATGCATTTGAAAATAACAGTTTAAAAACTATTTGACATGGTATCATAAATGCCTTCTGCACTTTTCATTCCATTTTTAGACTTAACTAAAATGAAATAAAACAAATAAATAAATAGTTTATTTTCTTCTGGGTAGCCATCTAGATTTTAGCAGCAAAGTGTTGTATTTCCCATGCATTAACAACACATTATTGGAAATGCTTTTGTCATGGGCTGTCTTGCATTATGGGAAAACCTTTTTGCTGTTTTATTTCTCATCCCTCAGCATGCCTGATCCATTTTATAATTCTAAGAAAAAGGAAATGAAGCTCTGCAAAGCATAAAAATAGTGAAACCGCATTATTTGATATTTAAATCATTTTTGGTAATTAAAGAGCCCGGATTCTGGGTTGGGTCGACATCTCCTTCATTAGTGTTCACAACTGCACCAGCACCTAGATGGAATAGGGTTAATTCTACATTGTGCGGCTGTTGTTGAATAAGGTGGGTAATTTAAACCCTCTTACACTGTGTCAAAGGCAAAGCAATTCAGCGCTGTTAACAGGGAGTAATTACTGAGGGGAAACCCATGGACATGAAATGATTCTAACGGTTTATTCATTCACACATTGTTACCACCTTACTCATACTGCATGCTCAATGGGTTGTTGTAGCATTAAATTCAACAGCATTTATAAAAATCTGGTATCGCCACTATTGTGTGACATTTTGCTGATCAAAAAAAAAACATCTGAATATTGATGGTTTCCTTCTGTACCACCTTTGAAAATAGAATTCATAGACAAATAAACTCATAATATATATGTAGAAATGTTATATTTTTGTGCTTATATTCATATATTTATCAATGTCACAATATCTGAGCACAAATCAACATACTGAAAATCTGTGGCCTCCTTTAACGCTTACAAGAGGATATTTCAGACACAGAGGCAAGTATCCACAACAAGACTTTTATTCATTTGGCAAAGAAAAAAAAAGAATTTTGATTGTGGCATCAATAACAGACTAATTTCCATGTAATTTAGTCAAAAATATTTAGAAGAAAAATGACTCAGTAATGTACTGTTACGTAAAAGGGTGAATTTTGTCAGTTTGAGCTGAAAAAAACATTTAACGTATCTTGGAAAGCAATGTTTTCTTGTATGCAAATCCCCTATTGAGTGCAACTGAGTCACATTTAAGCAGCTGATGATTAAAGGAATGAAATGTATAGTTTTTTTTTCTGTTTTGGAAGATAAAATAGATGGTTTGGATTCAGCAATAAGAAGCACCCACGGGCCTTACTAAGAATGATAAAGGACATCAAAACCTTTTTGTGGTAAATTATTGTCATTATTACTGATTGTGGTCAATGATGAGTAAAGCATCTTTTTGGCAGAAAGTTTGGATTTCATGCATTTGTGAGAACTTCAAAAATCTTTCAAAACCTATTCATTGTATTTTCTCAGCACTTTTTATTTAAAGCCACTTATAAGGCTGAGGCAGCTCTGTTTTACCATTTATAGTTAGGGATATTTATGATGACACAGTTTAATAAGAACCTTACCGAGGTGTTCAACAGAAGAGTCAGTGCAGGGACCTGAACCGCCAGCCTTGAGACATTAGTCCATTACCGTAACAAGTATATTACTTCATGTGCTAACTAAAACTGAAAAAACTAGGATTTATGCAATTAATTTCTTCAAAAAGTTACCCTAGTTTTTGTATAGCGGAAAACTTACCTTCAATAATTCTTCATCCTTCAGATTCAGGATTGTACTGCCATCAAGGAGTCAATCCAGTCTTCAGAAGAACTGTGTGCAAGTTCAAATTGCCATTACTGTTAGTTTAAATTACCACTCCACATCGGTTCACCCCATCATTTGGGTAGGAAATAACTTGGGCCGGTGTTCCTGCTCATGAATTAAAAGGTCACATATGTAGTTGCTGCGGAGAAAACTCTTCCTGCCTTTTTCAAAGAGATCCTGCAGACTAGGCCCAGTTTGACATCCTTCACTGAGAATCCAAACTGTCATCTGCACTGAAGGAAGTCTACAGGTCCTGCTTCTTCCATCCAAAAAAAGTCAAGATGCACAGCATTTCAGTCAGCTGAGATCTTCTCCGAGTGACATTTTGTCCACTTCATTTATTATCAATGGCTGCAAGTGTTAGCCAGTTTGTGTTCCCTACTCCTTCACTGAAAGTTTTTTTTTTTGTCCATTGTGTTATCTCATTCATGCTCATGACATTTTTCTCAGCTGAGGCAAAGGATTGCATTTTTGTTTTCATCATGTTCATTGAAGTACACCAAAATCTCTCAAAATCTTTGTTAATACAACTCAAATTTGCAGGAGAAACCAGTTCTTCCTATCTAATCAGAATTTCTACAGTCCAACTAATCCAAATCAGCAGCAATGCGCAACATATTGTGAGCATACGTGTGCCATGGAGAGCCATCCAAAATGGTAAAACACAAGAAAATGTGCCCACAAAAAGTTATTTCCAGCAGATGTCCCAGTACATTATTTGCTTGTGTGAATATCCCAATCAGTATCTATATGTAAGGCGTACTTCTTCTAGTTAACATCATTTCTCTATACTCCTCTATACTCCTCCATAACATTAAAATTAGCAATTCATCTTCCATTAAGTACAAGAGAATAACAAAATCAATAACATAAATATTCTATAAAGGTATTGTATTTCCTATTTTCTTTGATGTAATTAAAAAAACAACATGAATCCAGCTTGTCTGCTTTTCCCACCCATACAACAAATGGATTCTTCCAAGTGGTACTGAAAGAACTCAAATTCCCACAATCCCACCCTTTTTTAAAAAAATTAAATAAAAAAAAGAAAAACATTAGCCATTAAGCTGCTTCTTCAATGAAAGGTAAGGTGTGCGTCTTTGTGTGTGCTTCCTTTTGCACTCTACTTTTTTTGTACCAAAACACCTGGAGGAAAAGTACACAAACAAAGGAAGAACATGCAAACTTCAAACAGACTGACCTGGAAAAGCTATGGCCAAAAAACCCCAGATACTTTTAGGCAGTTGCGCCACCCAGATGACATCATAGTGTTCAGGGAACATTCCCTGTTACTGTATACATATTGTTATGGACAATATGTCCATGTATATTTCCGGACAACCTGCTCAAAACAAAATATACTAATATCTGGTAGTGCAATCTTCAGTTAGCTGGTTTCAACACTTTTTGGACTCAGGATTTCAATATAGGTTTCATTACAATAAATATGTAAATCAGAGTTATCCACAATAGTTTTTTAAATTATTTTTCTCTGATGCTTATCTCACGTTATTGATAGTTTCACTGTTGGTAAGCTGGAAAGACGAAATGCCGACACTGGTTATATGTCTTTTTCGAGTGGGGCACCACTCAGAGGCATTTTTCTACATTGTATTTCAGGTCATTAAAAATATCAGGGGTTGTGCAATTGATCCTGAAATCCTCTTGCCACCTTGTCAGGTCTGAGGTCTATGCCAAAACCACTTGACTGGTACCACTGTAGGTATTAGAGACAATAGAGATGTTAACTAGGTGATCTCCTTTCATCGTGTAACATGCACTGTCACAAAGGATAATCTCCTTCAGCTTTGTGAGGCATGGCTGTGACAGCGCCAATGTGAAAAATGCATGACTTTGTCATATTGAAGAGGATGTCCCAGGTTCCCAGATCTTCTCTCAAATCCTTCTTGGAAAAAAGTAAGTCTCCCTGGGGAAAGGTGCAATGTAGTAGGAACAGGCTTTCTTGCTGATTAGCTCGTTCTGTGTAAGCCTGTTGCCAGTGGTTTTGGGACTTTGGGACCTGCCGAATGTCGGCTTTGTGGCGCCATGCTTGAAGCAGCCATCCCTCAGTCTCACCTCCGCCTTTTTAATCTGGGAAGAATTCATCAGACATCTTCGAAGGCCTCGCCTCTCATTCTTGCTGATGCTGCTCACAGTTGTTCCCTCATTTACAGTTCATTAGCAGTTATAAGGACCTGCTCTGGTTAGTCTCTGGAATGTGGGACCTGACATATGATCGCCTTTTCTTGGTTGATAAAAACCTGTCTTCCAAATGCTTTATGTGCCCACTGAGCTTTATAATGAGTGTGTCACAAATACTGTCATAGAAAATTACCTCTATTAAAGTCTAAAAGAAATTGTTTACTGCTGACATGCATATTATTTTTGTTTTATCATATTATTGATCATTAATTATTACTTTAATAAACCCTACAGTATGAAAAAAATTGAGCTGAAATAAGACGCTGTCACTAAGTCATCTATAAAGGCTCATCGAACATGTTACATACGTAAATGCCAACAAATATGCAAAACAGCATGCACATGGTATAGCAGGCAGTACCAGCACATCACCTAAAGATTTTTTCCATTAATAAAAGTATTCAAATCTAACGAAATGGATTTCTTCCATTATAGATGGTAATGAAACAATGAAATATATTTTCACATCTCAGATGTTATTATGGTTTTTAAATGGTATCTTGAGAAAATAAATTAACATAACATTCTCATTCCCTACCTTTGAAGATTGTCCCGCTAGTGATACATTTAGTTGATCATGTTTGGAAAGGTTAAGGGAGGAGCTGTTTTTGTTTCTCTCTCACACAGTCAGATGTGTGTACAGAACTTAGCATGGAGTTAACAGTAACATTTACTGCAAACTTTCCAGCCTTATCATATTATTAATAATGAAGCACTTGTAAAACATATTTTTGCAGTTGCACCGTGAAAAAAATCAATACCTATTTATATAAGAACACCTGTTAGATAGCTGCACAGAGTATAATGAGATGAGACTATGTAAAACTTTATCCTCCGGATAAGGTATGGATAATTAAATTCATAATTAAGAATTTGCTAGTCCCTTTGGGTTAACGTAAAACGCGCAGAATGCCTGACGGCTTGTTGGGGTTTCATCGGAAAAAGTGAAAGCTCTCAACACAGTTTCCAATGGAGAGTGGGTTATTCACATTTCCAGAGGAAAACAACCCAGAAGATGGATGACATCACTGAGTTAGAAATGATAAAGTGAATTAATTAAACTGAGGCACAGCAAAGACCACATTTCGTACAACAGCGTGAATCTCACTTTCTGGTGAGATGTGGGTCTTCACTGTTAGGTTCTTTTAGTAACCGTCCCACCTGATCTGATTGTGTTAAGATGAATTTTCAAATTCATGGAATGTAAACGAACAGAATGCAAATCAAAGTTTAACAAAGTTGTCTTGCAACATTACTTTCACTATGAACTGCATTGCTTGGTTTATTTCTAACGTGGAATCATTTAACACGGATTTTCTAGCAAATCTGATCCTTATTTCATTCATATAATGCGTTTGTAAGATTACATTATTTCCTGGAAGCAGATTGAATTTTAGGCCTTGATTTATACAGCTTTTTATACCTGGCCATGTTTCATTTTATTAGCAACTGGCCAAAATATAACTTTGTGTATTTGACAATATTCCTTTGGTTTTTCTTCTAAAGAGTATGTTTAAGTGAGATGTTGCCAAAGAGTTAAAAATTTTCACTCTCAATTTAATTTGGTGGTGGAGCGGGTTTGGCCTGTGCCTGCTCTTTGGTGGGTCTGGGGTTCGAGTCCTGTTTGGGATGCCTTGGGACAGACTGGTGTCCCGTCCTGGGTGTGTCCCTTCCCCCTCCAGCCTTACACCCTGTATTGCCGGGTTAGACTCTGGCTCACCGCAACCCCACTTGGTACAAGTGGCTTCAGTGTGTATGTGTGCATTTAATGTGCTTTTCAGATACATGTGAATGTTCTCTTCATTCAAACTTAACATACAGTTTCATCAATTCATTCATTTAAAACAGTAATACAGTATGTGTAAATATAAGCTCTATGACACATACTGCACGCAGACCCAAAACAGTTATGTTAGTCTTCAGTCATGTCTAGCATCTCAATTTACATTTACATTTACATTTATTCATTTAGCAGACGCTTTTGTCCAAAGCGACGTACATCTCAGCAAAAGTACAATTTAACCACACTTTCTCACTGTATGTCTTAAAATGGATAACAAGACTATCCAGTTTACATTCAGAATTATGGTTCTATCAAATCTTTTGCTAAGAGCTAAAAAAAATACAGTTTAAGAAAATGGATACCACAGCTATGATTTGAGGATTTTTATTTTGTCTAAAACATTCTGATAACGAACGGGGCACAGTGGCGCAGTGGGTTAGACTGGGTCCTGCTCTCCAGTGGGTCTGGGGTTCAAGTCCCACTTGGGGTGCCTTGCGATGGACTGGTGTCCTGTCCTGGGTGTGCCCCCTCCCTCCTCTGGCCTTACGCCCTGTGTTGCCGGGTAGGCTCCGGTTCCCTGCGACCCCGTATGGGACAAGCGGTTTGGAAAGTGTGTGTGTGTGTGTATTCTGATAACACAATGGACAAAAAAAAACTTTCAGTGAAGGGGTAGGGAACACAAACTGGCTAACACTTGCAGACATTGATAATAAATGAAGTGGACAAAATATCACTTGGAGAAAATTTCATCTGACTGAAATGCTGTGCACCTTAACTTTTTTGGATGGAGGAAGCAGAACCTGTAGACTCCCTTCAATGCAGATGACAGTTTGGATTCTCAAATTTACATTTATTCATTTAGCTGGTACTTTCCTCCAAAGTGACTTACAATGTAAGCTACTTACTGTTATTTACCCATTTGTACAACAGGATCATTTTATGGGAGCAATTTAGGATAAGTACCTTGTTGAAAAGTGCTGCAACTGAAGGTAAGATTTGAACTTGTAACCTTTGGATGTAAATGCAGCAGCTTTAATCACCAGTCTGCCCTTGCAAATTTATACATTAAATGTGTTAGTGTTATATTTCACTAAGTGCATTAAAAGTCTCATTTATCCACATCTGTCTAACTGTACAGATAGTGCATATAATTCCAAGTTCGTTTAATTCATGTCTAGTCTTAATTTTATTTGGTCACAGTAACCCCTGATTTCTGTTTTTCAGCATCATTGATTATTTAAGGCCATTGTAAAAGCACCATTATGGATTTTAATAAGAATCTGATTTGTCTGAAACAAGGGCTTACTTTGAACATTTACATATAATTTGTGTGATATTTTACTAAGTTGCTATGTAATCCCCTTGTGCATTACTTGTTGAATGTTCCTAAAGGAGTGTTTTATCCTTTTAACAAGTTGTCATAAAAGTGTGCCATTGAGTCATGTAAAGCATGTCATTACAGATATTTTTGTTAATATAATGAAAATCTTTTACTCACATTGACTCAATGTAATCTATATTGAATATAATGCCATGTTTATTTCATTTATGTCCACACTAAATCGTCACAGGATCCCCTTGCTTCTTTATGTCAACATGACTGATAACTGCAGCCCACTATAAAGGAAAGCCTTGAATTTTCATCTGAAAAGATTTTTTTTTTTCAAAATATACTGTTCTATCATTTGGTATAGTCATAAGGAGCAATGGGGTACCTTGTGACTCAGCCTTGTGTTATGCCTCTGTTACCTCTGCCACATATTTTTCTAACAGTTTTTATATTTAATTAGTGTACATCAATGAATTAAATCAGGCACGGTGCCATTTTTTTTGACATTTGAATACAATGAAATTCAAAATGGAACATGCCAAGCTGTTACCCTGAACAAAGTGTATCTATTCTAAAGCACTTGACATTCTGTCTAGAGGGAGGACATTCTATCTGATTGCTCTTGCTATCTCTCTTCAACACTGTTCCTTAAATTAACATACTTCTGTCTCTTGTTCAATTTTAGCTTACTGTCCTCTGCTATTTCCAGCCTTATAAAATGCATGTACCATCTTTGAAGTACTTCCATGTCAGTAAACATCTCCACATATCCCTTGTGCAATGGTCAATTTTTTTGGAAAAGCCAAAATCCTAGAAATTATTTATTTTAGTATCAAAAAGTGTTGTGAACCCCAGGTAATTCTCTTCAAGCAACCAGAGTAGTCATATTAGAGCTGTTGTATAAAGGACTGCATAGCAAATGAATAAATCATCTGAGCAAAAGCTTAATACCATCAGCCTCAGTATAAGGGCTAGAGAAATTCAAGGTTGTTCCATCAAAATATATGCATGCATAATTCTGGAAGTGATATCAAACACTTCAGTAAACAGAGGAGAAAATATATGTACACTTTAAATCATATTTTGCTAACAAGATATATTTCTATTGGAATTTTAAGAAATTTGAAAGTAAATAATGCAAATAAAAAAGCACCGGCTCTTGATTTCGCACTGAATATCTGTGACACAGATATTCAGTATACCCTATTTTATTCATTGTCCTTTCTTATGCTTTTTGTAAAAGGAAGGCAATTAAACCTATAATAAAATCCAAGGCTAGGGAGAGATGTAAACATTTTGAAAAGAAAACATTCATTTGTACATTTGCCAAAGGTACAAGATTCTGCATTCTTTTGGAGGAATTTAGCTTTAGCTAGCTTTAGACTGAGCCACTTTGCAGTGTACCAAGAAAGCTGTTTCATATTCTGTTCAATTCAGTCCTTCTCTGCCTCAAAATCCACCTCCTACCCCGATGTGAGACAGGTTTTCTGGAAGCTTTCTACCACATCCCTCTGGCAGCAAAGACTAAGCATGGCGTCCATGTGTCTGTTAACCTTGTCAAACCCACTTACTGCTCACACATACAGAGACTCATGAGCCCATACACGCACAGACACACCAATACTCATGGGGTTTCCAGATGTGCACCTTAACATATTTATGATCGGTCTTCTGTGGTTGCTATGAATGTGGAATCACCCAGAAGTCAAGGTGGATATAAAATAGATATGGTGGGGAAAGTAATAGGGTGGTTCATTCTCACCTGTTCCACTGAAATGGGAGAGAGCACAGTCTTAAGATTACGACTGAATGGGTCAAATTCGTTGGATATCTAATCCTATAAACATATTTTTGTGTAATAAACATGCCACTGATGAGCACTTAATCTCTGAGTGTTGTATATGAAAATTGTAAATGAGTGTATTGAATCCAAGGGGGTGCGGTGGCGCAGTGGTGCAGTGGGTTGGACCGGGTCCTGCTCTCGGGTGGGTCTGGGGTTCAAGTCCCACTTGGGGTGCCTTGCGACGGACTGGCGTCCCATCCTAGGTGTGTCCCCTCCCCCTCCGGCCTTACGCGCTGTGTTGCCGGGTTAGGCTCTGGTTCCCCGTGACCCCCTATGGGACAAGCGGTTCTGAAAATGTGTGTGTATTGAATCTGTATGATCCAGTGATTACGGGATTAATCCTTCCCTAATAAGAGAACAAGAAATTAGAGGATATAGTAAGTGAAACAAAAAAAAAATTAGAATATTTTGAGATGAACACATTACATTAAATATCAGTTTTTTATGATGTAATCATTGTATAATGAATGATGCAATGCAGTGGTAAAGTTCTCTATGAGGACTTTAACTTCATTATTCAGTAACAGATTTCATTATTAAGTGGGCTTATGCTGGACCCAAACAACATTGCTCCCTGGCTTATTGTTGAATCTGTTTTCTTGGCAGTGGCAGTGGCAGCAGTGGTGGTATAAATCCTAGCTGGTGCACACACTCAGGGATGTATGGGCAATACATCTGCAGTCTGTGGGATGACCTTTTACAGAAGTGTTGACTTGGAGCCATCCCCTTCTGCCATAAAACAAGTTTGGATTTTTTCCTCTCTCTCTGCAGAGGCCTCCAAAGCTTGTCCATTATCACTTGGTTGTAAGCTCAAGGCCCTTCATGATGAAATTTAAATCATGGGTGTTGAGGAGTACAAGGTTCATATTTACTCGAAAAGCTCCCCAGTTGGAAAATGACATTCGGAGCATTCCATAGATGGGGCAGCAAATAATTCATTAACAGCCGTTTAATAGAGGTTCTATCACACCGTGGCTTCCAGCGATTTAGAGCCACATTTAAAAGCTCATTCCCTGTAATAGATCTGGAATAGAATTATCTTGCAGGCCGTAGCTATTTTGCCCTGCAGAGGCCGCATGGGAATGGGCATCAAAGCGAATTACCAAAGGTTGTCAAGGGAGAGCCAGCGAGACCTATTCTTCAGCCACATATGTAATATTTGCCCTTGTAGACACTGGCTCTGTAGAATACTTTGAAGACATAAAACAGATAAAAGGGATGCAGGCCTGAAGAAACCAATTTGGATTTTTGTCAACAAAACATAAGACCATCTTTCAAGTACTTATTCTGTGCTGGATGCCAGGACAGTACATTCTGAGACTTAACAGCAGATTTCCCCAATCCCTCAATTAGGCAGTCAATTAATAGCCTGAGCGCTGATATAATATGCAGTCAGTGCCCTGCCATGTTCTCCTTGACTACAAATAACTCTTGACACTGCTTAGTTGGGCTGACTTTCTCAGATGAAATTCTTTAGGAAGCTGTTCTGGAAGGGGCCTTGAACTCTACAGGGTGACAATGTAGTGCTGCGTTCTGGTTGAAGCACTTGTGGCTGGATACCCCATTTGTAGTCCACCTTCTGGGGAGGTGATGGCCCCAGAATGGTCTCTTCTGACTGGCCAATTATTTAATCACGCAATATGTGAAGGTGGGGAATATTAGAATCCTCCTCAACAGGATCCACTCTCCAGAACAGGACATTCCTGTATATATAAATGCAAAGAAACTGCTGGCTGCCAAGGCTTTTACTGCTGGTACTTTTTTAAATAGTTTTTAAGGCAAAGTAAATCCCTCTCACCAAAGCTTCTCAGCTAGATTTCTGCTGAGGTATTGTTTTTTATTTTTATTTATGTACTGTTATGTCATCTTTACTTTTATTTCTGCCACAGTGTGTATGCGTCATGGTCATTTTATAAATTGCGATAAGGATCTGGTTGTGACATTGATTCTTTATAATATCACCATATGTGATAGCTGTATTTAACTGTAGCTTGTATGACAAAACTGTAATGATGAAATCACAATAAAAAATAATACTGCTACCCCAGGAGGCTTTTGGAAAAAAAAAAAAAAATGTGTTTGTATGTCTTTCTTTTAACATCTTGACATTCATCCTGCAATCCAGTGCAAATCTGGAAAAAATGGTTCTGTAACAATGCAATTTTTTTTTCCCCTCAAACACATGAGCTTTCCTATCTTCCCATATTTCACAAGAGGCAATTTTTGATCCTTTTAATCATCCATTTACTTGTAGGGGGTTGTGAAATGCAGCACAAGTTTTTTTCCCCGCTTCATTCTTTCTTATTACTGTTCTGGTAATAATAATAATAATAATAAGAATAATAATAATCATCATCATCATCATCATCATCATGACCAATTAATTCCCATGACAAAAGCTTCATTTTTTATTTTTCTTGGTGATACGGCTGATTATTTTTATTTTCAAATCAATAACTGTGAGAGACCAATGCTGAATAGTGGATTAGGGCTCCTTAAGAGATCCAGATCAGATGCACCACGAATAATTTGACCTTGAGCAAGATCCATTCGCTGTAAAACCAGCCTGTCATGGTCTAAAAATTTATCTTAAATCTTTCAGCTTGAGTGAATCCGTCTACTTTTTCCCCACCCAGCAATGAAGCACTGAGCCAGCACTAAGCTCTGAACAGCTGAGATCAGGTTTAACTGTAAGATTTATTGTATTTTGTGTGTGTTTTAATCTCTTTTTTTACACTTTGTTACATTCCATATTTAATCTTTCAAAATTAATAGAAGCATTCCTCATGAAATATATTTAATAATGTGACGTCATGATAATCTGCCCAGTTTCATTTAACAGATACATATATTGCTCTTAGACAAACATCAAAAGGGAATTCTTGTCCAGTGTTGTGTATATTTTCATCCAGACTGAAACAGGTAGGCTCTCTATTTTAAAAATAATGTGTACCATTCAAACTAAAGTGCTTATGTAATGTTGTTCCACAGATGTTACTGCTGTCATACTACAGAGTTTTGTTTTTAAAAAAAAATCAGTTTTTACAACTGCTTAGTGTTTGTCACCTGCTAAAATTTGTTTAAGTAAGGAACTTATTGTGCGAGTTTATTCAGATATGTTCAGTGCTAATAATATGAGTTTTCTCTCAACTGTCAAAATCATAAAAGAAGTTTATAATAACAACAATACCTAACCTACAATCTCTGTATGAAACCAGGTTGTACAGGGGTATATTTAACTGTCATAGTTCTGTCACTGTAGACATCATCGTGAAATGCTGGGACAGAACTTGGAAAGACACACAAATGACAAGAACACATGGTGATAATAGAAATGATCACAAAGACAAAAGTGTATTGACGACTGGAGAAGATTGTTCACTTTAAAACCTTGAATAACATAATTCTTTCTTGACTTGAAGAGTTAGATAGTGAAAACATTGTGCAGAGTGCTAAAAATGCTTGTGTGTAAGCAGTTGGTGTCACAAATGACCCTTCTGTTAGACAGTAAGGCCATGCGGTGGCAACGGACGCCAGGAGACCCCCAGGCCTTGCACGTAGCCCCCAATTCCTAGCACGCCAGAAGGAGTGGAATTAAGTGTCCAACTGCAAACCACTGGCTTCTCACTGCTGTGTATTAATTATTATTCAAATGGCCTGGCAGTATACAGTATAGAGGGAGCATGGGGCACCACACAGAAGCAAACTGAAATTCCGTAAGGGCTCACTCCGTCTGCTTGATCTGGCTGCCTGGTGTTGTGGAAATTTCCTCCAAGGAAGAATGTGTATGAGTCATTTTCCAACACCTCCAGGAACTCAACACTCTCTCTGACGACTGGGGATGCAAAGAAATTCTCTTGCAATATTGTCAAGAGGCCATTCCTCACATGAACCTTCTCCAAACCAGTGGGTTTCCAGTAGAGTAGGTGGAAAACAGAATAGTGTAACTGGCTAGTTTAACATTCATTCTAGCACATTTTTCTGAGATGTTCTACCATATTAAATTGTCATTTCACACAGTAATTTAAGGTGACTGGAGCATTGCTTTCCTTCTTTATTGACATACTCCTGATCCCATGCCCTTCACCAGATGTGGCCAAAAGAAATCCTAGGGAGTGACAGTGGTTAGGTTTCCTCCGGCTATAAAATGACTACTACACAATCATTCTTGGTGTATTCAAGCACCACTGAAGAGTTGCCCTTGAAATGAGCATCAATGAAGGAGGCAACCTTGTCTAGTTTCTTGGTTTTCTTAAAGAAACATAAGAGCGACAGGACTCCGTCTCAGTCTCTTCATTTAGTTCATCAGTGACAATATTACTTTTTACCCAGTATTTCAGGTGTGATTTGTTTCAAAATAAGCTTTACAGGAGAGACCAGCCCTTGTTTCTAAATCAAGTACATCTATAATTTTATGGAGAGGTTCTAGAAGTCAACTGACATTCTCCAGAATAGCTTTAACTATCATTCAGCCAACCTGGTACTATGCCCAGAATATTTGAATCATCTTCAGTGGAGAGTCCCTTTTTGACTACATCACAGATCTGTGGCTTTCAATGCATCTGTAGAAATATCAGTTTCCTCTTTAATCTGCAGTAGCATGTAATGTACAGTACTATGGCAGCAGGTAACTCTGGTTCACCACAGTGTTTGAATTGTGTGTTCAGGTGTAGGTCTGAATTTGATGCAAGGTGTGGAGTTTGCATGTTGTTTTGTTCAAATCTCAAATAGACGTGTGGAATAAAGCAATGATAATCCCCTTTTGAGGCATGAAAACTACGAGTGTGATGACTATAAGTCAAAGTGAACTTTCTAGTAGGTAATACAGTGGCTACGGTTGTTGCCTTGAACCTGAAGGATTCTGGTTCAAATCCCTGCTTGTGCTGTAGTACCTCTGAGCTAGGTGATTACCCTAACTTGCTCCCGTAAAAGTTACCTAGTAATGAGGTAATGATTTTAACAAGTTTAGTATCCAAACCAACTCTTGTAAGATGTCATAGATAAAGGTGTACTGGATATTGAATTTGAAGCTTTGAATTTGTAACCAGGTTTGAGTTATGCAAAAAAACTGCAACACCAAGACACATGATCCGTATCTGTATACACCACTCTCTGATCAAGCTGGACAGGCTTCCCCTTCAGATGACCTTTTAAAAAAAATCCAGCTGTATGGTCTTCTAGGAAGAAACTGATATTTGTATTTCTTATATTTGAATTCCTGCTCTGGATAGTGGGAGTAAGTGGAGACTGATGAACAATTGTGAACAGCTTGCCTGCAGCTCATTTCTTGACAGTACATCTGAATACTCTTTACATTTTTGGATAGAAATTCATAACACTTTGAGCAGAATTTAGTGGATTGGGGCTGCCATGTTAACACCCTTCAGAAATCCATGAAATCACATGAAAGGGCATCTTGTCCTTCAATGAAACAGGAGTCAATTTACATTTTTGTCAAGTCCTGAAGTGGATGGAAATGTTATTTGTTTTTCAAGTGACAGCTGAATTATGGGATTATTTGTAGATTTCTCTGAGGATAACCTGCTGGTGCCACTGCTACCCAAAAAAGGAAAATAATAAGAGTGATATACTGAAGTACACGATTTCAGAAATGACTGGGCATTAGGCAGCAAAGGGAGGACTAAAACAATTTATAAGTTCAACAACCCATAATCTTCAAAGTCAGCTGAACACAAAGTAAGACAATCAAAGAACTATACAGAACAAATTACCTATTGGTTCAAATAGTAAGAAAAATAAAGTAAAAGCCCTTCTGCAAGACAAAAATACAGTATAGCACTATACACACAAAAACTAAGCACAGAGTCTTTAACCTTAATATTTTTGATAGTCAAATCTGGTTATAAACTGAAGATTTACAATTAAACTGGCAAACTGGTTCCATCCTCCCAAATAATCCTCTAAACTACAAGATGAAGTCCACCACAGTGAAACATAGGTGAATGTCTGTGAATGTTTAAAAACCCACAAAGAAGAAATAAGCTACAATAAAGAAGTCTGATAAATACACAACACAGAGGTGTTTTAATTGAAATTAAGATCCCACATCTCTCTGCAGGCCATTAACCAACTAGACAGGTTCAAAGTTAACACTTAGCCATATACACTTGTGCTAGGAAGCCTTGCTAACTAACAACTGTTTACAAAGGATAAGTTTAAATTTCAACCCACGTTTACCTTAGTTTGGTATGCAGTGCTGGGTGCTCATGTTTGATCCTACTGCCACTTCTCCTGCAGGTCAGGCACCTTTCCTTTACTAGTCCTTGACTTAGTTTCCTACAGTGGGGAAAGGACTATAGGTGGATTCCTCTTTCAGCTGTTGCATAACAGTTATTATTTTATCACCCTAGGTCACTGTGTTCCCAAAGTCCATTTGCTGGATGATTACTGAAAAGGAGTTCTGTCATTTAAATCTACAGAAACAATACACTCAACCTTTAAATAATGAGGTCCCAGAAAAAAACCACTACACATAATTCAGTACAATGGCATTTTTGCCAGCTCATTGATCATGTTACTTCCATATATGACATTCTCGTAATCTTGACAAAGACACAAACACACACACAAACAACCCTGCATAAGTGATTCCCAGCACAGCTCTCATCCCCTGTTATAAGTTCAGAGAGGTCATTCAACACAACCACAACAAAATAAACACAGAATAAAAGTCATGTGATCATTTAAATTCAGAACACAAATTCATTTAACAGTGTACATAAACTTAATTACGCTTATCACAAAGCAACTACTTCCCATCACACTGTCGATTTCAGCCGATTAGAATCATCGACTAATGTAAACTATCACAGCCGAAATGGCAGTTTCAGCATTATTAGTAATTCATTTAAATGACGCTTTTCTCTAAGGCAACATACACTTATTAAAATGATTCGCTCATTCATATTTATTTATTTAGTTGACGCTTTTCACCAAAGTTAGTTACTTCTGTTTCACTCATTTATGGATAGATGGAAGGGCCATCAACTCAACTCTGACTCATGACAATCACTATGGGTTCCAAGGCAAGAAAAGAGGAATGGAAGTGGTTTGCCAGCACCTTGTTCTTTCTATGGGGGGGGGTGACAACACAGGGAGAAACACACAAATTCTGAACACTGATTCAAAACCAACACCCACCAAGCAGCTCAACAGCAGCAAGGCACTGGCTTTACCCCCTGGCCTACTGTGTCACAATGCTTAAGCCAGATTGGTCATTTTTACTACAGTAAGTTAGAGTTAATACCTTACTCAAGGGTAGTATAGCAGGTCAGGGGTTTCAACTGAGGTCCAAGATCACCCCACTCCCTACTGCTGCTACACGGTACCTCTAAGGGCATAGCATATGAGTGCTTTGTAGAGCAATAGATACAAACAGTGATATTAACGTTCTTTCTGTTAATTATAAACACCTGTGAGGAAAATTATTAAAATGTCTCCTTCCAGAGTATACCCTGTTATACAAGGCTATGCTGAAGGTAGGCTTAGGGTTATCATAACACTAACCAGACAAGCAGTTACTGATAATAAGCACTGAATAAAAATATGACATAAAAGACAAGCTAGACAATTTGTGCTACAAATACTAAAAAGTATTTTATTGCCGTGTATAAAAATACTTTGGGTATTTTAATTCATTTTGGATCCCGTGTTTGATTGTGAACCGTTTTTTCCCCATATGAAACTGGTATTTTGGAACTTGCCTAACAGTTTTTGGCTTGTCAACAGTACAATCTTCAAATATTCCTAAACTTTTAACTGACTGTTTTGCAAGGTAAATGGAATGCTGAATGATATGCAGGCACTGTTCCAGAAAAAGAGATTTATGTTTGCATTATTCCATTTAGCAGACACTTTTCTCCAAAGCAACTTCCAGTGAATACTAGGTAGCAATACCAGCCCACACCTTATTTACTCAAGGTGACTTACACTGCTATAGACACGACTTACAATGAATTACTCATTCATACATCAGTGAAAAACACTGTGTCACTCACACTATGGGTGACTTAGTTTCCAGTCCACCAATACAGATTTAGGACATAAACCATTTCTGAGGTAAATATGCAACTTAAGCCATAATAGCTTTTAATAAAGTAATATGGTGTGGTCAATGGCATGGGCTTCCTCATACAGCCTCTACAAGTTAATTTCAATGTTATCATTGAAATTCCCACTCAAATCATAAGTGGAATTTAATATGTAATAAATAATATGAATAATGTCCTTACAACCAGTTGCCCGTTTTACATGATTCATACTACAACTTGATTTTAAGGTTTTTAAAGTTTTAAAATGTTTTGTCCTGACGATTTAAGCTGTGGCACCATTAGAGAAATATAATACCATACAATATTTTTGAAAGGTCTGTTTTTTTGCCAGGAGAGAATCTTAATCTCTGCTTGTTAGCTTCAGAACCTTTGAAGAGAGTAAACAAAATATTTGTTTACCACATATTTTTGTTTTGGTGTGTGGGTGAAGATTAATATGTTGCAGGAATATCCAACCAGCAGAGAAATTTTTAAAAATAACAGTTGCTCATCTTTGCATTATTTGACTGAGAATTCATGGTTGTCTTGAGGGAATGAACATGACTTCATTCTTTACTATTCAATTTCTTTGGAGACAGATATATATATATATATATATACATATATATATATATATAGAGAGAGAGAGATAGTTACATACACACACACGCACACACAAAATACTACTTGAAAGCATGAGAACCCTATAGGGATTCATTATTCTTGTACAAAAACATTAAATCAAAATTTATATTTTAAAACAAACTTTTAAAATGAATACACAGTTATGATTTACACACATGACTCTACTTACCTACCTGGTTGAATCAATGCAATTTGGGGTTCACTTAATCTTAAACCAGCTCTACTTATTTTACTTGTTTTTCTGCTACACACATGATTACCGCTAAAGCAACATATGGAATTGGTCATTGGACACCTGTGACCTGTGATAGCAGATGAAAAAGACTGCTTTTCATTAAATATTTCCTGGTAAAACTAAAGGACACAAGAGGTTTACTTACTTGCAAGCAGCACTGCATTATTTACCACCAACATTTTAGGACAAATGAATGTCATACTTTTTTAGTACGGTACATAAAAACCGGTGTTTGCTAGCTACAGAAAATCAAAATTAAACACATAATGTGACAGAGCAGGTCTGGAGTCAGTAGAAAAAATCATTCATTTATTTATTCATTCAACAGTTAAGCTAAAAGTGGGTGCACACACTGAGTTGGCTATATTTTCATTTTATACACAAACACTCAGCTCACCCTGTTATGGGTGTATTATTTACAGGGGTTTGTGCTTCACTAATGTACTACTTACGCAAGAGCTTGGTTTGCCTGTAGGCCCAGCAAAAGACTGAAGTTTAGTTTTAGGTGGCCTTAAATATTGCCCGTTTCAGTGCTGCATATGCTCACTTTGGAGGTAAAGGGAAAAGTCATTACCGGGGAACTTTATTGTAAAGTGATTTTTATTACTCATTGTATTCTGAGAATGGAAAATTGTAATAATGGGAAAACAATCTTCATGCAGAAACTTATTATAAGGTGTTTATGTAATTTAACATACGTAAGTCACTGTTTTAACTGGTGCAAGTCCACATCAATGACACACCTTTTTGGAATAAATGATTCAGTCCTTCCTAAAAAACCGAAATAATGCTATTTAAGGATTAATTTGCTTTTTTGCAGGACACAGTTGTATATGTACAATGTTGTTATGTATCTCATGACTTATGTTAAGTGTAGTGGACTTTTGAAATTATTGTATATAGTTTCTTTCTCTCACTTTGGCACTTTAATAAGTACTCTTGGTACTAAAAAAAGGTTTTTGTGACTTAACAATGGTTAAATAAAACCCCATAGGAAGCACACTGACCTCCCACCAACACTTGAGGTATGATAAAACCCAGTGGAAAACACAAAAGAAAACCCCAAACTTTGCTACATAAACTACACCATCTTAGCAAATTGAAGGACCTCCATGGTCCAGCAGTGGGCAAGCAGGTATTGATGATGAACAAAATGAGTTTAATTCAGTCCACTTGGAAATTTTTTTTAAGTTCAAGATGTATACCTTGCCTCCCCCCACCCACACTTTCCGAACCACTTGTCCCATACGGGGTCGCGGAGCCTACCCAGCAACTCAGGGCATAAGGCCGGAGGGGGAAGGGACACACCCAGGACAGGACGCCAGTCCGCCGCAAGGCACCCCAAGCGGGACTCGAACCCCAGACCCACCGGAAAGCAGGACCCGGTCCAACCCACTGTGCCACCGCACCCCCTCATACCCCACCCTCCAGCTCTGAATTATGTATATGAACATAGAATTAATTTAGAAAATAGATGTAAACAATGTTGTGAGCAGAGTTAGTACTGCACCACCTGCCAAAACAAGCCAGCTGTTCTCTTTAATGTCAAAGTTTTGGAGGGCTTGTGGGGCAAATAACAGCAAAGCGTAATTTCTCCTAATAACCTCTCTTCAGTAGGCAATCCACTCACCAGTACTATGCTCATCCTTTTTTCTGAGGACTGGGGGGAGTTGGATGGTCAAGGGATGCAGGGAGGCAGCAATCAAGGAGGAACCTAAAATCACATTTTTTAAAAGTTATTAATCAACTGATGATTGAAGGGCATCTTACAGTCTATGTGTCTGTTAATAAGGTCTACAGGCTGCAGGCCTAAGGAGAAGATGATTACTCACCACCAAAGACAAATAAGTAAAAAAAAAAATATAGAAATACATAAAAAAGATGAAATAAGATGCAGATTTTATGTTCCTTCATTCTGTTTAATTTTTTACTACATATTTGCTCATGGGGAACAACTGTCCCATATATGTATAAATAAAACTGTAATGTGGTGTTCCAACACTTTGTCAACATTTCAACACATTTTCTGCACATCTTGCCACATAACCTAATTACACGCATTAAGTCATTTGTACTGATAATGCTGAATTGGAACATTTTCCAATTAAGATGTAAAATTTAATATGCAAATTTCATATAATTATACATGCATTAATCTTGTAATCTATTATAGGTCACGAGACTCATGAGGAAATGCAAATGGCTTATGTGGGGGCCGTTGTTAGTTCATGAGGGCAGGCTTAATTTGGTTATGACAAATAACAACAAAACCCATGTTCAGCGTACAGCTCTATCATCAGCCATGCATAATAGTTTTAAATTTATTTTTAAATTCCATGTCTGTCTGCATCATCACGTAAGGCAGGGATGACAAACAACAAATGCGAACCATGTACCTCACTCGCAGTAATTTTTCTTCCTCTCGTGTCGATAAAATGAAGGTGTGAGCGGTGACCTCAGCGACTTTCAGAATCAAGTCGTTCCAGAATGCACCGCTGTTCAGAATTTACCTTTGTTTCCTCAGGAGGGTAACACATTGTTACACCTTCCTATCTGTAACAGAGCTACCGATTTTGATGAATTTCCAGATCGCCTTGTCATGCAGTTGATTTCAAACATCTGCTCGTATAAATGCCGGCTGCTGAATGTTTCTTGTGCATTATGATCATACTGTCACTTATTCAGTTTGCCCGACTTTTAAACAGCCAGCAGAGCAAAGGAACAAAATTTGACTTTGCTGCAGTTTTATTTCGAAACGACAAAAACTGTTATAGGAATGTTGTCAGCACTGTTGATTCCTCAGGTACGGAACTATAAATCTTGCTTGATGCATATTGACTCAGTTCAGGTGTGATGCGATAGAATTCCTGCCAGACGAAGGAACATGTTGGCAGCAAAACTCAATTTTCCCGGGGAGTCCTATTTGCTTGTATGACGTTAACAGCCACTCACAGTCTTCTGGAAATGCAGCAAAGCGTAAGCATCTGATTTATATGAAATGCTGTTACAATTAAACAAGCAAAAGAATATTGCCTTCCAGGGACAACAGCGAAGATGAAGGGAGAAGAAAAGCACAAACATATCCAGCCTTTTGTAGAAGGATTACACACCTGGCTACATTCATTTAGACATCGACGGACAGATGTACCATTACTCAGCAACTCGGGGGGACGGAAATTTGTGAGCAGAAAGTTAGACGAAGAGGAGAGCACATTAAAATTCAACGCGCAGACAGGCAGATGCTCGAGCGGCTGTATACACCGCCATCCTGCTTGACATTTGAATGGGGTTTCTGGAGGCAAGAGAACGGAGCTGAGCGGCACCAGAGCGAGGGGAGGTGGATTCCACGCTGTAAAATAGTTATTGATGACAAGCTGAATTACTGTCTCTGAGCTGTTAGCAGGGATACACATGCAGGAGTGGTTTTATCGCAAAATGCACTCATAAACAAGGCAACGAAGTGGCCCTCTGTACTGCCTGGTTATGAAACACCCAGACAATATATTGTTTATAGGCATGTGGCTGCTGTTGATTGCGATGGCATGACAATGCATTTCGGAGGTGGAAATGTTACGCCCAACTGATTCCAGTGGAATACCAATTTCATGCATTTATCAAATTTGTCGTAAGGCATCTTAAAGCAATGTCAGTGTTTCATTTCCCATTAGAAAAGAACAACCTGCAAAATTCAACCAGCCAACTGATTGCTGTTTCTGCATAATGTACCTAGTGCATTAATTTTATTAAATTAGTATCTGCAAAGCACAGATTTCCAGAGTAACTTGCTAAATGTGGTACTCTTAAGCTATTGACAATATTCAAGTGAGGTATCCATTGATCTTCATATATGTAAAATGACAAAAGTCTACAGGGGGTGTACTTATTTTTTCTTGTAACATTGTGATAGATGCCCCCAGCATACAAGGTGTAGTGAGTATATTGCTATTGTCTCTGTTGAATGTTCGAGTTTTTTTCTATTCTGAGGATGCTTTTCACAGTCGGGTGTTCATCTTTACCCATGTTTAAAATTTGTCCAAGTGCATAATTTCTCAGCAGAGAATTTCTTCTATGTGTACCACATATGTTCTGTTATTGAGTTACATGTTTTCTCATATGCAGAACATAATTTCAGAATGTATGTACTCAATAGCAAAGTTTAAAAGGTCAGTCTCCTTCACAAATTGTAATGGCTTAAATCATCTACAGAACATACAGGGGAATTTATTTTCTGAAAAGGTCTAGAGCCCAGTAGGATGTTTCCATTTATACAGTATTTTAAGGGAAGAGATTTTCAACAGACTTGTAAACCCTGCAGTCATTTGCATAAGAAAGTGATTGCATGTGAGGAAAAAACAGCTTTAAATGTTATTGTGAACAGGCTGACTCCTTTTCTGAGCCTGGAAGTGCTGCAGTCTTTGCAAAGACAGCTACTGAGTTGACAATAATTCCGATGGCCCTAAATGGACCTCCACATTATGTTATTGTTGCAGTAATACAAGCATGAGTCAGCAGGTTCCGAATCATACCGTAGCTCCTTCTCACAGGTCAGGCTGCAAACCGAGTCTCGCTCTCAACGGGAAACATGAATCTCAAAATTAGATCTTGCGACAGATTTGTGAGATTTTTTTCCTACTTATTTTCTAATGGAGCCCATCTCTTTGGTACATCTTTCCTCTGCATGACTCATGAGGCACCTTGATGCATTAATGTCCCATCCTATACAGGCTATTAGTCTACATGCTTTTTTTTCACACTGTGCCCTCTAAAAAAAATGACAAGAATTTATTTTGTGCAGCTTTTCATGCTCTGTTCTTCTATGGCTTCTCTGTTAGTAATCACACAAGATCATTTCTGAGATTAGTTTTCCACTTTGATCACCGACACATTCGCTTCTGAAGAGCTCGTCGGGTTTGCTCGCTGTTGACATGCTCCGCAATGCAATATAATGGAAAATAAGACCAGACTTTCACCAGAATGCCCCTTCTTCCAGGTATACTGCAGTAAGCAGCTTCCATCGCTGCCATCTTGTTCACTTACCCCATTGTTCATTGCCCTCACAGCAGAGACACTACAGACCTCCTTCAAAGTATACTGTATAACAACAGCAACTTTTTCATTTCCATGTCAGGAGAAAGTCCCACTAGGAAACTGTTGTAACAGCGCACAGCAGTATTTACCTGAAAATAAATATATTTCTAACTCTGCCATGGATGGTGCCGAGCCCAGCTGAGAAAAGAGGAGGGTTGAGCGGGGGGTTAGCTACTCCACACCGTAAAAACCTTGCAAGCTACAGAAATGCCAACAAGGAAACTTCATGACATCTCAGCTTTTAGAGATGCCTGGAGAGCCCTTGTTGGCACCCTATGCCCCAGGAGGAGTGGAAGGCATAAGAAGAAGAAGAGATATATTTCTGCCACATCTGATCTTGTTTTTCATGCACACAATGTTTATTTTAATTTTCTTTATAATCAAAGATGTCTTTTATGCCCTTAAGTGTAGAGGAGGAACTCAGACTCTCTTGTGTTATTTGGCTGCTCCGTATCTATGTTTATCAAACAGATGCATTTGAAGAAAAGACACATAAAAAGAGCACTGATTGTCCTAATACGATCTTATCAGATGTAATTCCACAATAATTTAAACTTTTATCACAATAATTAACCCTGAGCAGTCATCATATGGTATTAAGCCCAGATGACACCATATATGTGACCTTTCACTTAATCCAAGGTCCATTGAAATCCCAGCGGTGAAATCCGGAAAAATCATCTCAAATGCGTGTCTCTTATTTTATTTAACGGTGCATTGTTCGATAATTTTGGTGACATTCTAACAAATTCCGTTCTGTAATTTGCAAACAAAGGTATTTCACAGAGCGAAATTACGGGCAATCTCTCTGGAACTTTGTACAAATGGAAAAATGGGGCTTTGACGTTTGCTAAAGCACTGGCTTCAGAAGGGAAAAGGAAAGAGGGGAATAACTGCTCCCAAATGGTGCCGGAGCGAAACGAGGGGTGTTATTGTATTAGTTTCCCTTTGTCTGCTTCGTTATTGCTGCAGTGGCCGTGCTGGCAGTGTGCCCGGCGTAAAGGATCGCTGTGTAGGAAAATGATCAACTACCCAAAATTCATTCTGATTGCCTCTGTGTGCATCCATTATGTTCTGTCTAAGTCGAGGCAATCAATCGCCCCCAGCCCACGCAAGGGGGAGCGAGCAGAACAGATGGCGTCTTCTCTGAAGGTCAAATTAGTTTCACTTTGTCACCTCGGCCTCATAACCTCCCCCATAAATGCTACAGCGAATCGCCAGCAACGCAAGCAGATGCCGAAGCCCATCGAGCGGGATCTTTCGCAGAGAAGCACTTGGGAGGGGTGGGGCTCAGGAGATTGGGGGCTGTTTGGTCCAAATATTGACTCCGGAGCCCTAGCACCACATGTAGCCTTTCCAAAATCTCACGGGCCACAAATTCATTTGTTCTGTAAATATCCGATACTTAAGCTAACAGGTCATGAGCCGAAAATGCAATTATAACATGCAAACATTGCCACTGTCATCAATAACGCCAGGAGCATTAATTTCCCTCCCTCGCTACGGTGTCAGAAATCGATCCAAATCAGTCGGAGGAAGAGATTGCTAATGAAGACTTTCTGCCAAGCAGCGCTGCTCATTTAGAGCCCGTGCTCCTCGCGGTCTGGATAGACAGCTTTAACTTTCAGTGCCACCGTGCTCCTCTCTTTGCTATACTGTTGTGTCCAATCAATTTCAGACAGCATAGACTTTTGCTCTAATACAATTTCATGGCCACCTATAATTATTGTAATACATGTCTCTTTCTTTCTGACTTACTGTTGAAACGATTAAACCGAATTATTTCTGCCAAGTGAGACTCGCATTGAGCTATAATTCAGCGTATCCTCTTGTTTCCCAGTAGTCAGTAGAGATCCTTCAGAGGCCTGACAGGAGATGTCACGGTCTTGTGTATTCTCTTTGTTTAACCTGTCCTGCCAGCAGTTGCGGGTGTTGTGTGCGAGGCAGACGGTCAAGCCGCCCTTGGAAAGGATCCACAAGGACTTGCAAAGCACTGTTGTAGCAAACTAGAATGCCTGGGCTCGGCAGCAGCGGACGAGTAATGAATAATGAGAGGCGGCGCACGGACCGACGTTATCTGACATAAAGGCGTTATTGAGCCATGCAGGAACAACGTTCTCAATAAACGTCTGCGTATGTAAGAAGGTGCACAAACACTGAGCTCTCCCGTGAATTTGCAAACCTGGGCTCGCTTTCCTCTCAACTTCCGACAGTCATTAATTTTTAACTCTTTTGGTGAGACAAACTGCATCATTTTATTGATACGGCATCTTGTGTCGTCTTATGGTACCATGATGCCCCTATTGGTCACTATAGCAAAGACAGTCTTCTGAAAAGCCTCACAGATACATTCAGTGGCATTTTAATATGGCCATGGGTTATGATTTTACAAAAGAGGATAGAAGACAGTGCTTTAATGTATTTTATAGAGAAACAGAAATAAATAAAGAAATTATTCTTATAATAATAATAATAACAACAAGACAGATGTACCCTGCTATCTGCCCTCCCAGTATCAGTACTTCTGATATGACACCTCTTGAAAATGATTACCTTTCATCTCTGTCCTCTCCCTCCCGCTATAACAACTTTTTGTCAAAGCATCTCTGAAAGAATGAAAAATTAGCCTCTAAGAACGTATTTTCTTATAATTTCTTATTCTGACTGACAAAAAATGCCACAAAACATTGTAGCGATGGCAATAGTGCACCCATAATGCAGCACTGCTACTGTGGATGGAAATAGTTGTTGGGTAACCATTGTGGGGAGTTATGGAGGATTAATGACTCCACTATTGTTCTGGTGTTCCTGAGCTTTAGGTTGTTGGTTTGTTTTTGCATGTGTGTGTGTGTGTGTGTGTGTATGTGTGTGTGTGTGTCTTGCTCCCGAAGAATGTGGAGGTGCAATAAAGCTCAAGTTCTGACGCCTCTGTCATCAGAGCCATTTTTCTGTAACGCCTCCAACAGCACAGTTTGGGCGATTCGTTACAATATTTCTGAGCAACTGGCAAATTCACGTACAGTATTCTGTTACACTTTATTATTATGGTTATTTGTTAAGTATTTTACGTCATTTTAGAGACATTTGTTAAAGTTAGAGGGTGTTTTGGGATGGGCTGGGAACTGACTATAAATTCCCCAGTAAGAAATAATGGGAAATGAGCTCCTGCTATCTGCCTTTTCATTATCCACCCCATTTTCAGGGACTGACTAAGGACGGATAGCGGGGTACTTACACTTGTTATTATAATAATAAAGAATTTCCATTCAGCTGAAGCATTCGCAGTTATGACTGTCCAGGGTGACTTACAATGCTAAATACATTACAGTGAGCTGCTTACAGTTCTCTACCCATCAACACAGCAGAGCAATGTAACACACACTCTCACACTCAGGGCAATCGAAAGTCTCCGGTTCACCTGAAGCATGTCTTTGGACTGTAGGAGGAAACCTGGGCACTTTGATAAACCCTAACCCAAAAACATGCATGTCCATACAGGATAAGCTGGATTCAAACCCATTGCCCTGGTGCTGTACGACCCCATCGCTACCCACCGCACCACTGGAAACTGCTGGTGGAACCAAGTGCTTCATATTTTAAGGTACAATGAAAGAAATGTTGGAAAAAAATTAATTGTGGTCCTCATTTCTTCCCTTTACATTTAATCATTTATTTGATGCTTTTCTCCAAAGCAACTTACGGTGTTAAGGTTACAATTATTTACCTATTTATACAGGTGGGTAATTTTACTGGAGCAATTTTAGGTAATTACATTGCTCAAGGGTTCTACAGGTGGAGGTTAGATTCAAACCTGCGACTTTTGGGTCTAAATCCAGCAATTCTAACCGCTAGTTCTGCCAGCTGTCCTGTTTTTTCTCTTTACATTCCAGCAAATGTGCTAAGAAAGATATGTTCCGCAGGCTTTTCTCCTGCACTAAACATGTCTTATAGAGTATAAACCGGCGCTAATCATAGCTGTGCACTTGGGCATATCACAACCCTTTCATGCAAAGACTGAACTGAAGACTTGCTATGGACTGGCATCCTGTCCAGGCTGTGCCTTCTTAAGTTACTGTCCAGTGAAACCAGGATAGGTTCCGAACCACCGCGATCCTGACAAGGACAAGGGGTTAATGAAAGTGAGCGAGTGTATTGAAGACTTCTCATTTATTTCTTTTTCTCTTAACATACTCAGCTGTTCCTCAAGGACACAAAACTTTTGTTTTTCACGTTTTTTGGAAGCTACATTTTGCCAAAAAAGGTACCTTTGATGTAATTTTTAAGGGCTTTGAAGTGTATTAAACAGCTTTGGAGTTCTGAACAAATCCTGTTTTTCCCCACTGCCCAAAAGGTATGCTTTCTGAGCAGAATTTCAAACCACACTAACAGAAAAAATTAAGAATTTTGTTTGGTTTTCTTCTGTGCAGCTACAAAATATGAAATCAATTTTCTATTGACAGGGAACAAATTAAGCAGTGGATCTTTGTAAGCACAGTACCTTGTTTCACATGATGTACTGTAATCAGTGCCTGGATTGTAAACATTCAATAAAATACCTTGTTGATAACATTAGCCGGGGGGTAAGAATGTAGACATTCTGTACTGGGAATATTTGCAATGCACATATAAATAATTTTAAACAAGAATCAATTATTTTTTGTTTACTCAAATTGGTGCATTTGTACATGCAGGTTCACGGAATATTAGTAAGGTAAGTTACATCCAGACCACTGTCAGATGTAAAAATGTCCTTAAGAGCACCAAACAAGGCAGCAAAATGAACTGCTGGAATGTTCACATCCTACAGTTTTACCAGAGATGCATTTGCTTCTTCTGCTGTATTTCTGCAACAAGTGTAGTTTCACGTTGAGCCGACAGCGAAGCGCTTCTTGTAGTAACAAAAGTGGCCACTGGAGGTCGCTGTTATCAAATACTGGCAAAAGTTCCGATTTTTAAATGGGCAAATCACTGGGGACATTCACAAAGTGTCTTTAATCGCACTATGTGTACTTACTTGATTGTTTTGCGCGTTTAAAAACCCTATTATTGCACAAAATACAATCAAAGACAGTGTCTGGTTGTTTCTGACAGTACTATTTACGGGCAGCAGGTGGTGTAGTGGTTAGGATTGTCCCCTTGCAACGTGAAGGTTCCCCGTTCAAATGCCCTCCCACTGTGGTACGCTTGATGAACGTACTTACCCGGAGCTGTTACAGTAAAAATACTTTGTACAAATGGGTAAATTACCACAGAGTATATTGTCTAAAATTATATCAGCTTGGAGAAAAGAGTGGCATAAATAAAGGTAAATATCTAGTCACAGTCAGAACAATGGAATGGTTTTTCAAAAAGTGCAGAATGGAAGTTATAGTTTAATCTGAAAATTCCTTTAACATTTCTGGCAAATTAGTATTTATTTTGTTCTGCAAAGGTGTGTATTTTCTTTAGCTTTGTATTAGAGAGCAATTCTCCCATAACAAATGGATCCTCCGTTCCCAGGCATCATTTCTGCTCCATCAATAGTAATTATTTAGCATAATAAAACAAATTTTAAAAAAAAAAAACAAACAAACAAACCAGGGCTCTCTAGTGCTGCTGCTGGAGGGCCCCAGGTTGCACACATTTTCCAGCTCGCTTTTCCAGTTAACAGAGGAGAGGGGAAACGATCTGTTTTCATTAAGGACATGATTAGATTAATGAAGTGCCAAAATAGCACTGAGATGGAAAGAAAAACTTGCACATTTATCCACATGTGCATGACCGCAGCCTCAGGGACCTCCTACGCGGCGGTAACCATCCACATCGGTGTTGCCCAACCAAAGTACCAGCAGGATGTCGCTCTCCAGTTCCATTTAAACATCCAGCAGCTTCAGCATTTCAAGAGGTTACGTTAGTTTGCTTGGTGCTAATGGTACTAACTGGTTTAACCGAGCGCTTAAGTGCTCACCTGGGCAGGAAACAACCTATAATAGTCTGTCTGTAGCACTTTAAAAAGTGTCCAGTGTTTTGGCACCACGAGAAGTTTTCCACAGGAGGGTCTCCGGGGCCGTTTGGACGTGAAGTGTCCACAAAGAGAGCCGAGTTCCAAACGTTGCCTCGTGAAGCAGGAATCTCAGCAGACTGTATACACACCATACAAGAGACTCTTGATTCCACTAATTATTCCCTAATTGAACCAGTGTTGCATTTCCTCAGTGCTGAGTGCTGTTAGCTGTTCAAAGAGCTGAAACATTCGTGCATTGCATCCTTCTAGGCCCATAGAGCCTTTCTTATAGCGGCGATTGTTCACAAATAAAGCAATATTTAATTGCCTTGAAAGGCATTACTAATTTTTAATGGGCAACTGCCAGACCACTCTTACAAAGGTCTTTCAAAGCCCAAACAATTCCTTATACTACATTGTACAGTTGAGTTGCCAGCAGTGATTATTTTTCTCTCCAGAAGGATTTCTTGGTTCAATGGTTGCTCGGTGATTAAATACAATAAGGCCCACTGTGGCGATGGTCATTCCTATGCGAGAAGCAGATCGTGGCTGAACTTCCCTTGGCACCCAGATTAGAGCGTGGTGTTGTTTCGCATCTCGGGTGAGCAGCAGGGTGGAACACCACTGGCACCCACACAGAGGGACTGCTGCTGCAAACCTTTGATTAAGAGGCCTACCCAGAGGATTCTTTATTTTCCTGTTGAATTATTTAGCAGTCAGTTTGGCCAGACAAGATTTTTTTGTGTTTACATAATCAGACTTCCACACATCGCTGGGGCAAAGGAGTCAAACAGTTAAACAATCCAGCTGTATAAACAGCTGAGATTGTAATTTCCTTTGGAAAAACAGCATTAAATACTGGGAATTAAAACTTTACTGAGAACAATTATAAACTATTCCACAGAAAGCAATATTTCCTGCACCTTAAGGTACATGTTATAGTGCATTACTTAGAATCACATATTCTGAGTGACAAATACTATCAAAATCTTATTCTGCAGGAGGTAGCATAATGGTTAGAACTACTATCTGGCATTTAAAGAACCCACATTTGAATCCCACCCATCCTACTGTAGTATCCTTCAGCAAGGCCCTTACCATGAATTGTTCCTGTAAAAGTTACTGAGCCATACAAATGGGTAAATTATTGTATGTAGCTTAACATTTTAAGTTGTTTTTGGAGAAGTGTCAGCTAAATACATTTAAAACTATACAAAGTCAATCAAGAATGCAAAGGTCCATTTAATACATAAAATATTGCTGTCACCACAACTTCGCATTTTAGTGAATGATAAACATCTGTGAAATAAGGTGGAGTATAGCTTAGACCAGGCAACAGTGGGTTAGTATGTGTTTGAAATACAGCCAAAAAACTCCCATACAAAAAGGTAGCAACACTGAAGATACGAACAGCTGTTATGGAGAGGGATTATAAACAGGAAAATCACAGAAAAAACAAGTTCAGGTAAACACGCAAGAAGCTCTGACTCGGTCTGAATTTCTGAATGTTTCGTTCATTTATTTACATAGCCGAATACAAATATACACTGTCAATGCTGGCACTGTAAAACACTGAAAGTAAAAATGCTCCTTCCAACCATCCACAGCTTTCAACCAACCCAGGTTACCAATTTTCCCTTCAGTGTGTGAAAAGTTTCAGCCACCCCTGAAAAAGAGAGCAAAACAGGATTTGACTGAAATGGTTATACTCATTTTTCAACACTAAATGAATCTGATAACTGTTAGTGTATGTTGGTCATTCTCCACCAAATACTTACACAATGATGTTGTTGATGGGGATATGGATCAGTTTGACAAAAAAACCAATGAAGCCCATGATGGCAAAACCAATTGCTGTTGCCATGGCAATCTTCTGGAACTCTGCAAATTCAAAACCAGTTTTATAACCTGCGTTAACATGTACAAGCTTAAGACAACCATTCGAGGATGGACTAACTGGACTGCTTCCCGAAAGACAAGTTTGGCAAACATATATACAACCTTAAAAAATAAATTCTAAAACATACTGCATTTGGGTTGAGTGATGTTATTGTTATAGATGCAAGCTGAAATGTTTCAGGTTTGTGATGACTGTGACAGGCACAATTATGGAAAGTGTAAGACATACCTTTTCTGTCTGGTTTGGTACACCTCTTCACAAGTCTTATGGAGTCCTTCACAAACTGGCGGCTGGGCTCCACAAACTGCATTACCTGATCCATGGTGACCTCAAATGACTTGCCTATGGAAAAGGGGGTTTTTAAAAAAAAAAAAAAAAAAAAAATCTTAAAGATGGTGTAATGCCATTCCAAAGTTAATAGATAACACAAGACAATCTGGTTTTTGGAAAAATCTCTTTAAAATTACAAAAAAATTTGCTGAATACAAACATTTTATGAAACTGATTTTAACCATTAGATCAGAGCAAAACCGTGATATTATAAGCAACACCACCACCTCACCCTGCTCTGAACGAGTGGTGTAGTAGTAGCGGACCTAACAAGCCACTCCGGACAAGTGTCTGATATTTCAGAACTTATGGTACAGTTTACTTCATTTAAGAAAGACTATTCCAATGGACCAAGTTTTACAGATTAAAAAAACAGGACAGAATCAATAGCTGAGGCCTACGCCCGGACTCAAGTCAATAGTGAAGCTATGACTCGTACTAAATAATAAACAAGCTCAGCAACCAAGTCTTTTCTTTAAATTAGTGTGACCTATTACATCGTATAGTTATCTTTATTTTTTATTTTTTTTTTTAAAAAGCGTGTAAACGCCGTAACATATATATATTCAAAACGGCTGAAAACCAGGCAAGCTGATTCGTAGTACAATATAATGAATATATTCCTCCTGCTAAGTCAAACAAAATGCTCATGATTTAGTCTTACAGCGTTTGAAAAAGAATTAAGAACACAAGATCTTACTTTTGCAACCGTGAAACTCCTACTCCACGCCTCGCAGCCACAGTCTAAGAGCCACGTATGTTGAAAGTAGTTTTTAATATACGCTGACGTAGCTTTGCTGCACGCATGCGCGGAACAACTTTGACCCGGAGGTGATCTTTAAACCACAGGAAGCGAATGATAACCGGCGCCGTGCTTACTGCTGTTTCAATTATTGCCTTTCATACTTTAATAATAACCGATTCTGTCTAATTTTATATAGAATTAAGTACAGAACTGTTGTTCAAGATGTCTTTGAAATATAGTAGCCTTAGATATTCAAATGCAATTTTATTATTACTTATATTATTAAATTATGAATTACTTTTGTTGTACAATCATCATGTATTAAACGTTCCACACACCAATTACAGTATTGTAATAAAGCTTAAAACTTGAGATAAGTACAAAAATAAAAGAGAGTAAGCTGCTAGTTGTTAACTATTATTTGTCTGGCACTTTTGTCCAAGGCAGTTTACGATATGCTATGCTACGTCTTAAAGATCTACACGTATATATAGCTGGGCAATTTTTTACTGTATTATTTCAGTGTAAGTACCTTGATCAAGGGTACTTTAAGAGGAGTGAGAGTTGAAATTCATACAAAGCAACAACTGAAGCCACTACACTACCTTCTGCCCCAAACAAACAATTATTTATTTGGCATTTAACCAACACCTCTATATAGAGCTATTTACAACTAGCAGAAGCAGAATTTTAACTTTTACCAGCTGCAAAATGTAACAGAATCCAAATAACAAGTGGAAAAAAAGTCTAGTCATTTCAGATGCTCAAATCCAAAAGAGACAGACAGTAGCATCTGTTAATCCAAGTTATAGAGCTACTTTACTGCAGCAAGCAAAACATTGCTTAAGATAGCTATTTACATGATCTCTTAAGCAAGGTATTACATTGAATTGTATAAATGTAACCTTTTAAGTTTCCTTGGACAAAGGTGTCAGCTAAATAAACATATGTAAATGCCGTTAAAACTGGTCAGCAGCCATCCCAGTTCGTACGCTACTGAACTGTTCGTTGCTCTAAAATATGCTGTAAAAAAGTACAATTCTTACACTAGAAAAAAGTGCATACATTTAAACACGAACAAATACATTAGTGGAAATGTCAGTGAAAGCAAAGGTTGTTTAAAGTATTTCAGTATTTAGTACAGTTTACTCTTACAGCTGGTTGTGCAGTGGTTAGAAGCACTGCCTTTGGATTCTAAGAGTGTGGGTTCAAATTCTGCCTCTAACTGTACTACCCTTGAGCAAGGTACTTACCCAAAATTACTCAGATATATAAATGGGTAAATAATTGTAGGTGTAGGGGGTATGGTGGTACAGTGGATTGGACCGGGTCCTGCTCTTTGGTTGTTCTGGGGTTTGAGTCCTGCTTGGGGTGCCTTGTGGTGGACTGGTGTCCAGTCCTGGGTGTGTCCCCTCCCCCTCCAGCCTTATGCCCTGTGTTGCCGGGTTAGGCTCCGGCTCCCCGCGACCCCAAATGGGACAAGTGGTTTCAGACAATGTGTGTGTGTGACAATTGTAGGTGTCCTAGCATGGTAAGTTGCTCTGGAGAAGCGCGTCAAGTAAATGTATTATTTTTGTGCCAGTTTGTTAGAATACACATTGATTCCAGCAGGGAAAAGCTTTGGATCCTGATGTTAGGTCATGTTAGGGCGCAAAGTGTTAAGACAACCGTAAGCATACGATTGTGCTGCGAACAACAGATTCACTGAATTTGTTAAATAAGGTCAAGGAAAGGGAGGCAGACCGCAGTGAGTTCATTAAGGCAGAGGTCATTTTGTCTGATGACATAATTTACCACAATAAACCCCAAGTGAGCAGTCTTGAGTCTGATGGCGCGACCCAATAGATTTCCAAAGTACGTTGTAATATCTGAGTTTTGTCAGGATGAGTTCTGGAGTGGTGACAAAATATTCTGACCATGACTGCTTAAATGAGACCTGTTTGAGGGCCTATTAATCAGTTATAAAGACAGGCATAGTTTTCAAACTGATTGCAAGTTATATAGAGAGCTGATCAATATGGTGGACGATGCGGTAAGCTGCCGATGCCTGTCGGCTATGCTGTATGTAAACAGCTGAAAAATAAGGTGACTTGTGTGTTCTGCTGAGTATACAGACTGGCCTTCTCCTCTACAGAGAGCTGACCGTTAAAGTGGGTGGCATTTCCAGGTAGCCCTACCAACTGGCTATACCATACACACCATTACACAGGTCAGCAGGTGATGTAGGGATTACAGCTGCTCCCTTTGGGCTCAGAGGTTGCAGCTTCTTATGCCAGGTTGTACACCTGAGCCAGGTACTTACCCTCAGTTACACACACACACACACACACACGCGCGCGCTGAAGCCGCTTGTCCCAAGCGGGGTCGCGGCAAGCCGGAGTCTAACCCGGCAACACAGGGCATAAGGCTGGAGGGGGAAGGGACACCCCTAGGACAGGACAGGACACCAATCCATTACAATCCATTGCCTCACCGGTCTGCGCATCTTGGTGCTGCTATTACACGAATGAGTTGAGTTTCACAGCGTACAAGTAACCGTGGAACTTTTATTTAGTCTATTTGGTGATTCTTGTCTATCTTGTTTCCTTTTGTCTATTTGGTGAGCAAATTCAAAACAGTATGAGTTGAAGGCAGGCTGAGCGCTAAAAAAATGATATTTTGGGCATTCAAACGGTTCTGCTTACTTAAATTATTGATTAATGTTAATTAGGTCAACTACTACAGTAGCTAGAGCTTCTAGCTCTCATTCATATTTAATATTTGGACTCACGCCTGTAGTAAAATCTTTGAAACACCACAGGGCACAAACAGATAAATGAAATAATATTTTATAAGAAGGCACTTAAAAACAGTAAATAATACAATATTTATAAAGGCAGCTAGGTGGGGATGACAGACATTTGTTTCTGCAATCTGATTAAGAGCACAGATTATATAAAATGTTAATTATATTCAAATGTTAATTGTTATTTGTCTACCAACAAAGAATTGAAAATAAAACGACAAACTTTAGCATGAACACTGATATACAGTTATACATGTCAAATGTGCCTGAGGAATTCGTAGTTTTTATATCTACCCTCGTTTCCTTCAGAGCCCCTGTGTGTTTACCTGTGTACACACGGTAAGTACAGTATGTGGACGCACTAAACTCATACATCAATTCTGTCCTGCGCATTATGTAAATTGGTTCAGGTTCGAAAGCTTCTTGGTTCAATCCCATGCAATTCCGAGCATCTGGCAGCTGAGATCCCACAGGTTCTGGGCCATTTCGTCGTCTCTGGCGGATCTCGCGCAGCTTGCAGGAGCGCAGTCGCTGCGACAAGTCGAGAAGGGGCACCACTTCAGGGACAGTTTTCTCACACGTGGCGTAGATGCTTTGCCAATGCTTTCACCCCGAGTGACTCTTCACTTCCATTCATATGAACTTTACACAGCTGGATGTTCTGCTGGCTCAAGTAACCGTAAGGACCTTGTTCAAAGGTGCGACGGCAGGACCCAGCCTGGGCTTTGAACGAACTAACTATGGACAAAGTTGAGTTACGACATGTCTCAGAGATACACATCTGGGACTACGATCATCTGCTCTTGACAAGTCTGCAAGGGAAACGTGGCGGCCGACGATCTGCGGTACTGTACCTGTAGTACCCTCCGCTCTCCTTCTCCAGCTCTGGTTCCACAGCACAGTAGATGGAGGTCTGCGCGCCCTGTACGGCTGTCTTGGTGAAAGGGCTGAAGACCTTCACGGCCAGCTGCAAGGGTGTGCTCAGGTGCCTCCACAACTCTGACTGCACCACTCCAGGGTGGAGGGAATACGCCGTCACACCCGTTCCTGATGCAGTAACAGAGCGGACACCAATTAAAGCGCTGCCACGCACAGTCTACACGGCACAGCGTGGGTCACTTGCAAACTCTACTGTGCCGACCTGTAAAAAATAAGACTTGTACAAAGTTCTAACAATGTCCGCTCTTTCATTTTATTTAGAGTTGTTTACGGTTCAGCTACTTCTACTTTCTACTGTCATATCACATTTATTCCTAATTTTTCTTCTATTTCCCACACTGCTCTTGCCGCATTCATTTTTTTTGCTGATTTCACTTTTAGTGTATCATTTTAAGGGACGCACTGAAGAGAGATCCAGATCTAAAGCTCTTATCACGATAACATGCTTGTTTAGCTGTCTTGGATCAAGACGTAAAGCGAGACGTGCCTTCTAGCCTCTTGGCCAGCGAGCGGGTATACAGGATGTTGGCCAGCTTGCTCTGTCCATACGCTTTCTTGGCGTCGTAGCTCTTCTCGCTGTTGATGTCGTCCAAGTTGATGGCGCCCCATGTGTGAGCCGTGGACGACACGTTGACAATTCTGGCCGGGGCGGAGCGCTTTATCAGGTCCATCAGCAGGTACGTCAGCAGAAAGTGACCTACGCATTAAGAAGGTCCAAAAATGCCGCCGTCACATGACCTTATTGCAGCCTGTTTATCGTCACCCTCTGTTTCCCTGTTCCATTTTCAATACTTGGTTTACTTTGCAAGTAAAACGCACGGAAGGGGACGGAAGAAGAGCAGACACACCTCGAGTTAGACAGCAGTTCCGTTCCGGAAACCCTCACTAACTAGTTTATGCAAGTCGAAACTGACCCCGCCCTTCATCCGCTAATCACAGCCCGTAGGCTATGCATACATGTGCGTTACTGTACAGTACACAGACATATCAGCGAACATGTTTAACATGTTATTTCTGTCAGTATCTTTCATATGAAGCACATATCGAAAATTAAGTTAAAAAACAATATTTTATTATATTATTGTTCGTTGTTCAATAATATATTAGTAGTGAGTAAGTCCAGTTCAGGGTGTGTGGAGTAACGCAGGTAAGCAACACAAAGTTTTTGTCATTTTTACTACCGAGCTTTTACGATAATTAGCATAAATCCAAGATTACATAAGTCACATATTAGGTAACCAGAAGCGTGTCTGTACGTATTTCATTTCCATGCATAACGGACAGAGTGTTGCGGAATGATATATATTTTCATATGCAATATTTTTTGTATTTTTTTTCTGCTTGTTAATTTTTTTTTTATTTTAAATGTATTTTTACATAAATATATGTTTTTTTGCAAAATTCATTCCCAATCGATTCCAACATATTAGGACATAACGTTTATATAAACAAAGTATATATTACTTATTATAAGTTCCCTTATTATCAGTAATGTGTTATCTATATGTATCCGGAAACGTAATATATATATATATATATCATTATTTATACAATAAGTAAAACTGCTATGAATACACAATAGTACCTAGAAAAATATAAAAAGAAATTATGTATATAAATTACGGCAGGGCACAGTTCTTATGATCGATTTGTTTATTAAAATCTTGTCCCTTCACAAAGAGAAGCAGTGCCACGTTCCTTCTGAAGTACAGAATTTTTAATATCATTAAGGTACTGTGTTAAGGTTAATCAGGGTAACTTCAGCATCTTCAGTTTAACTTCTGATTAATTTTCTGCAAGGGTCAAGAACGGATCCAGCTAATTTTGGCGACAGTCTGCTATTCGCACGTGGATTCCTTCTCATCAGGACTGAATCTCAGCAGCTGACTTTGCAAAGAACACACATACCCATACCTTACCCAAATGGTTGACACCAAACTGCATCTCAAAGCCATCTGCTGTCTTCGAATATGGACACATCATGATTCCAGCATTATTAATAAGTATGTTGATCTGCTTCTCTTCTGGATAAAATATTGGAAGGCATGTATTATTGGGGATATTGTGCACTTAGCAGAGGCTTTTCTCCAAGTATTGTACAAGTATTGTATTGCGCAATGTACTAAGACCAAGAAAGCAACACAAAAAATATTTAAAAAAGGAATATATTAGACAACATACAAAAGAGAAAACACTTTTAGTAAATCACTAAACAATTCAGCTGTATCATACACACACACACACACACACACACATTTTCAGAACCGCTCAGCCCATACGGGGTCACGGAGCCTACCCGGTAACACAGGGCGTAAGGCCGGAGGGGGAGGGGACACACCCAGGACGGGACGCCAGTCCGCCGCAAGGCACCCCAAGCGGGACTTGAACCCCAGACCCACCGGAAAGCAGGACTGTGGTCCAACCCACTGCGCCACCGCACCCCCTCAGCACTGTATCATACATTTACACATAATCTATTTTTTTACAGCTACACAGTAATCTTTGTTCACACTACAGGTACTTCCAAATTTACTTCCTTCCAGTGAAATTCAGTCCCATTTTTCATACTCATTTTATTGCTCCGATAGGTTATGTTCCATATTGACAAACTGAACAGGTATACAGTATATGCGTGAGGAAGGCACCGGCACAACAGAATCATACGGCAGACTTACCCTTATTAATTAATTCGGCAAAGTCCCTGATCGACTTTGTGTCGGATAAATCAAGTTTCATGACAACAACATTCTGGTTTCCAGAATCCTCTGTGATTTCCTTCTTGGCTGCCTCCGCTTTCTCCGCGTCTCTGCAGGCCAGGATGAGCCGGGCGCCTGGGAAACCAATGGGAAATAGATGAGCAGCAGGAGGTCAGACACTGACCTTTGACAGATAACTGAATTCACACAGATTTCCTGGGTTTGTCCGTGGAAGCAAAAACAAAGTTTTGCCCCACAGGATCACGTGTAAATGTTGAGGGGTTTAAAAAACCATGCCGGCGGGGTGCGGTTACCACAGGCATCCATCTGACTTCATAGGTTACGTATTGCGCACGGACAGAGAAGAATGTGGAAGTCGTACGCTTGCGGTCGGCCTGATTGTTGCACAATGAACTTGTTAGTTCACAGTACTTGTGGGTGAGGAACAGCCAAAGAGGCTGAACTGCTATTTGTGCAGTAATTACAGAGTAACACAGCATACATAAACCTAGAGTAGGTCCAGTGTGACACTTTGTCTTCAAAATATCAAATTAAAGCATGATTAAAAAAGCAAATGAGGGCATTGAAACAAGATTACTTGTTTGGATAAATACTTTTTCAGTAAATACATGGAAGAAGAATGATATTAAAATGTAATCTACTGTGATACATTAATTAATTCACTTTAATGAATTTGATGCTATCCTACCAGGTTATGCTGTCAGGATTTCACATCGTATCAAACTGATTCTGAGCTAAGAATCTTTATCTTCTAGCACTTTATCATTTTTTATAACAGAAAACAAACTATTTCAGACTCACCCTTATTAATTAATTCTGCAAAGTCCCTGATCGACTTTGTGTCGGATAAATCAAGTTTCATGACAACAACATTCTGGTTTCCAGAATCCTCTGTGATTTCCTTCTTGGTGCTCCGCTTTACCAGCTTTACAGTGATTTATACAGCAGGGAATTCTTACACCCATCCACTATTAATAAGCGCTTGTCCACTGCAGGGCAGCGGCCCAGAGCCTGTGCCAGAAACACGGGGTGTGGAGCAGGGTACCCCGTCGACCAGCTGCCAGTGAATCACTGGGAACTGCACAGTACAATATTATTTATTGAAAACTTTTAGAGATCATTCATAGTATAAACATTATAATGTTATGTCTAATGGTGGTGGTAATTAAAGTTGTTGAATTGCAGCCTGAAAGTTTTGGCCTGCCTGAAAATGTAATGGTTACAGCTGCTCCCTTTGGACCCAAAGGTTGCAGGTTTGAATCCCACTTTTGGCTGTAGTACTCTTGAGCAAGGTACTTATCCTAAAATGCTAAAGTAAAAACTACCCAGCTCTATAAATGAGTAAAAAATTGCAAGTAACTTAACATTTTAAGTCGCTTTGGAGAGAAGTGTCAGCTAAATGTGAAACATGTTCTTCGTGGATGAATTGTGGGTGATTATTATACGTCTTACCGAGTTCTCAGACATAATGAAGAATGATGTTAAAATTGGATGGGTGGAAGACGGAAACAAAAAAAATCTGTTATATACACTGCCTCTGATGGTTTTCACTAAATGCGTTTTACTTTTCTTGTGGGAAACAGATGAGGTTGAGAAACACGCAGGCTGGTAACACAGATCAGTCGCGTTTGGGGAGAAGTTCAACTTTTTGGAACGTGCAAAAGTGTTTATTTCTGTGATGTATTTTGTTGGCGTCGAAGGGGCAGGCACAGTACCTCTGTGCGCCAGGTCCCTGGCCGTCTCCTTGCCGATGCCTGTGTTCGCCCCAGTGATGATCACCGTCTTGTCATCAAGCCTCGCAGCTGAAGACCATCGGCCGCCCAGCAACTTCCTGACACATGGAAACACATGGAAAATTAATAACACTACTACTGTTAACCTTCAGGTGTGGGACAATGCATCCAAGCCAACTCACAGTGTAAGAGGACCAATTTTTCAGTGATTTATACAGCAGGGAATTCTTACAGGGTTAGTATCTTGATACCACAGCAGGATGGGATTCGAACCAACAACCTTCAGTTGTAGCTACAAGCTAACAGCTCAAAGCACATCAACACCTGCTAATACACCCTCCTACTGTGTGAATTACACATGAAAACTAAACTAAGGCATACAGTATGAGTATATCAATACAATAATTTTTCAAACGTCAATCGCTCCACTGCTGAGATGAAAGCTTTGCTTTCTTTCCCACCTGAGAACATTGCTCATTTTTGTCATGGGAAAATCTTCTCTCCGAGCGGACTCACCTTATTGAAATCATGGTTACAGGTAATGACCGGACCGGACCGGCTCCTCCAGCTGTAGACGCAGAACAAACCGGTTGATCGCTTCGCGTGCGGCTCCGAGTCCGAGCGCTTTCGACGCGGCGAAACAAAGTGTCTGCGCTCCCCGTCAGCCAATCAGAAACGTGCAGATCAGTCGATGAACCAGTCATATTTTAGCGCAGCGTTTCCTGCTGGGGCGGAAAAAACATTCTCCGTTAACCAATCAGGAACGCGAAGAAACTCCACTGGCCAATAGGAATTCCATTTTTTCCACCTCCACTCGCTCACTTTCGCTAACCGCTTGTCCCCGTCTGGGTCGTGGCGGTCCGGAATCCATCCTGGAATTCCTTCCCAGACCGGACATAAGTGAAATCTGGGGTTCGAATCCCTCTTTAGTGGTAATACAACTGTTCTAGTTAAATTACCCCGCTGTGTAAATGAGTGAATAAGCAGGTAGCCGCAGACCGCAAAGGCACTGACTGGAGAAACAAAAGTGTCGGTGAACAACTCGCTGTGACCGCGGCAAACTAGCATCAAGTTCCCGCTTCACTTTTGCTATGTTCTTAGATTCAGACAAAAATAAAGATCCAAGATGACAAATTTTCGTGTAACTCGCGATTTGTTCTTTGCGCTTCCCTGAGCATCAGAATAAGATTTAATTTTCATTGTTAATCTTTAAGATATAAATCCTCTAGGCTAGCGGTATGGTTCAGACATTCACTATTATAACATGCAAGTTATAACACTTAGGGAAACTTTTTTTAAATTTTTATGTGATATATCGATATCCAAGTTCTTTACGGAACCTAAGCGCTAGTAAATCAAGGGACATCTTTATAATGAAGCCTTTACCGATTATGGGCAGTAGAAGTGATTTCGAAACTGAAGGAATTGCCGCCCGCAGCCTTCTGGGGAGCGAAGGAATTCCTCTGGAACGTTCGCGCTGCACTGCGCGTCCTTCACCAGCAGATGTCGCTACTGCATGTTCGAAATTCCGCGATCATTCATTGACATTTATTCCGTCCCCTGACACTTTTCACAGTGCTAACCTACCTCCAATTGTATTTACGCATCTGAACAGCTAGGTAGTTTGTACTGGGGCAATTTAAGGCAAGCACCTTACTCAAGGGTATCACAGCTGGAGATGGGATTTAAACTTGCCACCCGTAGGTCTAGAGACAGCAGCACTAACTACTATGCTACCAGCTGTCCTAGGTGTCTAAATGTGTCGTGATCTTATCCGCAACTGTGCAGTAACATGTTCAGATTTTGAGATTTGCCATTACAGTACTGGGGGAGCGCAAGTGGGTTTGGCCTGTGCCTGCTTTCTGGTGGGTCTGGGGTTCGAGTCCTGCTTGGGGTGCCCTACAGCAGACTGGCGTCCCATCCTGGGTGTGTCGTCTCTCCCTCCGCCCTTGTGCCCTGTGCTGCCGTGTTAGGCTCCGCTTTGCCGCAACCCCGCTTGGGATAAGCGGTTGTAGACGTGTGTGTGTGTGTGCGCACGCATTACAGTACTCTAGCACTTTTGAGCTTGTGAACTATGAAGAGCAGAAATGATAAAACCCATCATTAACTGGTCGTCAATCCTGCATTGATTCCTGTTTCGTGCCTGAAACAAAAAGCAGTATCTGTGGTCTCTTTGTTTACCAAGCAGCTCATATGTATGAACACAATATCATTCTTACGAAATCAGCAGGGGGGTACGGTGGCGCAGTGGGTTGGACCAGGTCCTGCTCGCCAGTGGGTCTAGGGTTCGAGTCCCGCTTGGGGTGCCTTGCGACAAGCTGGCGTCCTGTCCTGGGTGTGTCCCCTCCCCCTCCAGCCTTATGCCCTGCATTGCCGGGTTAGGCTCCGGCTTCCAGCGACCCCGTATGGGACAAGTGGTTCAGAAACTGTGTGTGAAATCAGTGTCTTTTCTCCAGAACTCCCCTCTTATTGAATCCTCTTCTTTCAGATGGAGGGATGGGTAAGGATCATAATTTCCATAAACCATCATTCAGCTTTGGAGTTTGCTGCCGTCGACGTACAAGTGAAAAGAACGCAGCTGAGTTCTTCTTAAAGTTTTTATTAGTGATCAAGTTTTGCAGGAACCGCATGAGCTACGTCTGGAATCATTAAAGCATGTTTGATTTCATGAAAGAGCGCAGACGGCGGGCGGAGGATGACACGGCTCCTGGGCTTTCTCAGCCACCGGAGTCACGGCCTCATCTCCAGCGGATCCCCAGCAGGTGACAACTGACGGCCCAGAGCCTGCGGGCAGCGAGGTCGTCGCTGGCGGCCCTGGAGCACTTCGCCGGGGCGCATTCGCTGCAGGGGGAAACGCATGTCAGGATACGGGGATGTCCAAAACTCACAGTGGATTGAACGTCCTAGTCCGTTGGTCCTTTGGTTGGGCCTACCTGTAGTAACCGCCGGACTCCAGATCTGGGGTGAGGGTGCAGTACAGGGTCGTAAAGGCCCCCTCCACAGGGGTTTTGATCAGGAAGCTGAACGCATTCACCAGGATCTGCAAGGAGCTCTTCATGTGCCTGATCATTTCGGTGTGAACTGCACCCGGATCCACGGCATATACGCTCACCCCCGTTCCTGGCAGGTAACAGGCCACAATACATTTTTGAAAGTCTGACGGTGATTTGGTCGGTCTGCGCTGTTTATAAAAAATCTCAGTGATTCAGTACAATTCCACAGCAGGTACATGAGATTCCGACTGACTGCAGCATATAGCAGTGGGGCTGTACGGCGGAGCAGCAGGTAGCTCTGGTGCATCGCAGTGCCTGGTTCTGTGTTTGGTCTCTCTAAATCTGGCTCAGTGTGTGTGTGTGTGTGTGTGTGTGTGTGTGTGTGTGAGACTGTCCTGTGATAGACTGGTGTCCTGTCCAAGGTATACCCTGTTTAATACCCTATGCATCTACAATAGGCTCTGGATCACCACAACAATACACTGGACAAGTAGTTAGTGAGAATGAATGAATAAATGAATGAATGAATGAATGAATGAATGAACATCTGTGATGCACTCATCTCCTGAAAGCTTGTTAATATGTCAAGAGGCTAAAATCAGGACGGATATAATGACAAACGCGTGCCTTTACCCTTATTGCCCTCAGACTGAGACAAGCATTAGCGGAACTAAAGTTTTTGAGGGTTACTCTGGTCACGATGAAGACATGAGACTCTCACACCGCTGATGCATTTTCAATGGTGAGGAAGTCCAGAGCACCGCAGTGCGTTGCCGAGCGTATCCACTGGGCCTTTTCTTAAAAGAGCTGTTTTGTACCAAGATCTCCGCTGGTGCAACTGTAGCTAACCAGGGAGAAATTGAAATAATTCCCAACTGCCAAATGATCAAATTTTCCATGTATCTGTGTTACTGGAGACAGTGTGGGAGTAAACTGGTCGACGAGTAAATTCAGCGGGAATGTGGAAATGGCCAAGGCTTAGCTGGGTTGGGTCTGGTATATTCTGGCTGTAAAGGAGTTTTTTTAAGGACTTGCATCAAAGTGGCTGTTGTGTCAAGTCCCAAAAAGGACCATGTTGTTGTTACTTGAAGAGCCTTATCCTAAATTAATACAGAGAAAAATACAGCTGTACGAATATGTAAAAAGTTGAGTTGGGAAGTACCTTCTGAGATACTGAATACTGCAGTGTGCCCTACTTGGGCCAGCAGGTGGTATAGTGGTTACAGCTTTTACCTTGCAATCAAAGGGTCTGGGTTCAAGTTCCTTCTTCTGCTGTAATACCCTTGAGCAAGGTGTTTGCCCTGAACTGATGCAGTAAAAATTACCCAGCTGTATAAATGGGTAAACCATTTTAAGTAGAATACCATCTTTGTACTCTATGATGCTTTTGGAGAAAAAAAAATTGAGCATAAGGACTTAATTAGTATTTGGCTACTGCTACTACTGTAGGAATACTAAATACAACAGCAGTAATAATAATAATAATAATATTATTATTGAGGAGAAAAAAAAACAACTAGCATGGTACCCTCCAGCCTCCTGGCCAGCTCTCGGGTGAAGAGGACGTTGGCCAGCTTGCTCTGCACATAGGCCTTCACTGGGTGGTAGCTCCTCTCGCTGTTCAGGTCCTCAAAGTCGATCCGGCCCATGGAGTGCACGAAGGACGAGAGGTTGATCACCCTGGAGGGCGCCGATTGCTTCAGCATGTCCATTAGCAGGAAGGTGAGGAAGAAGTGCCCTGGGCAACAGGAGAGGGAGCATGAAGGCTCTTGGAGAAATCGAGATCTAGCGAGTCATCATATTGAGTGAGGAACGTACTACGCAGGATGGTACTCCGAGTCCACCAACACATTTTTTTAATTTTTTATTTTAATATCTGTCAGTTGAACTGGGCTTCCAACAAGCGTGTACCCTGCTTCATGTGGTCTGCCTCAGGGACAGGCTCCTGACCAGTGCAACCCTGGATAGACCAGTGGTCCTGATGGTACTGATCATGGATGGATGGATGGATGGATGGATGGAGGGACAAACAAATGAACTTTCACATCTTAACAATTCTCTTTTCCATATTTTTTTCCACTTGCACATTTTTGGTTTTGACATAGCAGTTCTTGAGATGGTCTTTCAAACAATTTTTGACTTCAATGTGTACTTACAGTACATTATGTGTGTTACAGTAACTCAGTGTTTCAGAGCTCAGGGCCTGGTGGACCGCAGGGTGTGCGGTTTTCCCCACTGCCACGAGTACTGAGAGTCCATACAGTCAGGGTCAGGGTGATGTTCTCAAGTGCCCCTAGGGTAGACTGAAAACCCACAAACACTGCGACTCACTGGGGTCAGGGCTGAGAGCTTTTACCACAAAGCTTTCCTCCCCAGTACCGAGTTTCATCTCTATCTAGCTGGAAAAATCTCGACGCGCTGTGATCCCACAAATATAGACGGTTTCTTGTAATAATTTCTGCATATATTCACTATTCTGACTCTGCAGTGAGCTGTCAAATAAATTAAAGACTATGGTTAATTTGTTTCATTTTAGAAACGTGGGACTTTGGGGTTCTGTCTTACTTACCTAGGTGGTTCACTCCAAACTGGGTTTCATACCCATCAGCTGTAGTAGAATATGGGCAAATAGCGACTCCAGCATTATTGATGAGAAAGTGCACTGCCTTCTCAGCTGCAGACAAACATACAAGTCATTTACGCATCGCTTGTCCTAAACGGATAGTCCCTCTTTCATTAGTGGCCAAATATGATAAATCGCAAGGTTAAGAATAGGACTGTATGCTGTCATCCAGTTGGCACGCTGATTATTTCTGCATCGTTTCGGCCAGAGCGTTTATAACTAATTTGGACGAATGAAAGATTCATCAGTCTGAACCTGAACGTACCATGAATTTCCACATCTGCGCCAAATGTGTTATCGATAAGGCTCCGGCCGTGTATGAAAGGTAGTTGACGCGCATGCAGTGCGGAAGAGGTCGGGGACGAGAGAAGGCTGGACGAGACCTACTGTTAAAGATGTGTTCCGCAAACTCGCAGATGGACTTGGTGTCGGCAAGGTCCAGTTTGCAGGGGACCACACCAGCGGAGCCAGAGTCCTCGGCGATCTCCCTCGCCGCCTCCTTCGCTTTCCTCACGTCCCTGCAGGCCAGGATCACGCGGGCTCCTGGTGAAGACAGTTGTTCGAGTCCACTCTCGTTCAGCGGACACTTTTCTCCACTGCAACTTACAATGTGAAGCTACTTATAAATATTTACCCATTTACACAGCTGGGTAATTTTACTGGAGCAATTTAGGGTAAGTACCTTGATCAAGGGTACTACAGGTAAAGGTGGGATTTGTATCTGCAACTTTCAAGGGTTCAAAGGTATCAGATCTAAATACCACGCTACCAGCTTCCCACACCACTACTGCCAATCGCATTACAGGCCCATCACTACGGCAAACAGTGTCCATCCTACACTCACCCCTCTTGGCCAGGTCCCTTGCGGTCTCCTTCCCTATACCAGTGTTGGCCCCGGTCACAATTGCCGTCTTCCCATCCAGCCGGACATCAGATGACCATTTCTTGCCGATAAGATTCCTTAAAATGACATTGGGATGTTAATAAATTTTTTTGGGGAAAAAATTTGCTTCGATGCTAGAAATTAAAATTTTTGCTGAATTTTTAATATGCGGACAGCGGAAAGAGAATAGTTTTATGTTCTAAATCAAGGCAACTAAAAGCATTCCCGTTCCATGCATGCTTATATAAATAACTGACATAAATAAGAAGCTGAGAAAATAGCCCCCTAGTGTGAAACTGAAACATTAAACAATGCTGAATACCTTCTGCATATGTTATAATAAAGGTGAAATATGTGAGCCGTCACTGTAAGCCTGCCGCCTTCCATACCTGATGGCGTTCATCTCTGTGTGCCCGCTGACAGTGCTCCGTCCACAAGTATGTCCTGCGGTGCGCGGCCCTGAGCTCGGCGATCCACGGAGGCACCCAGCACCAGTGTGAGATGTGTTCAGCTTTGCGGCTCAGATTAATACTGCTCCCTCAAAGAGGGGAATTGCGCAGTGGAATGAGTGTGCAAATGGCCTGGCAGTTCGGTGGGGAAGGGGCGGGGAAGGCCGGGCCGGGAACGCCAACAGACGTGACATGTGAGTACAGTGTCTGTTTGTGAAAGAATCTTGTCTTTGTGAAGCAGCAAATTTAGTGAGGACCGATAGTGAGGACTGTGATGTCCCATCCGGGGTGATTCTGGGATAGGCTCCACACTGGCGCCACCCTGACCGGGAGAAGCGGTTAATGACAGCGAGTGAGAGCATTACTGAAGACCAGCGCTGTCGCTGAGATCTCGTTAAAACACAAGCAAAATTGGGATAACTTGGCTATAAATTCTCTCACCTCCACATAGGGTGGTGTGTGTCTTCCTTAACCTTGGGTCCTCTACAAGGAGCCTTGGAGTTTGAGGGTTCTACGCAGTATCTTAGCTGTTCCTAGGACTGCATTCTTCTGGACAGAGACTTCAGATGTTTCTCCTGGAATCTGCCGGAGCCCCTCTCCCAGTTTGGGGGTCACAGCCCCAAGTGTGTGTGTGTGTGTGTGTGTGTGTGTGTGTATATCTATATAGTTATTTTTTTATTTCCAACAATGGGTGGTGGAGGTGTAAAAAAGTGCTTTGAATGTGTTTAGTTTTCATGGCGTCCTCTGCCAAGTGTGAATATTTTGGGATACGTTGTTAAAAACCTCCCCCAATAACAGACCTTTATTTCACAGTGTAGCCGCTTCAGCTCCTTTTTTTGCATGTTGACTGAGACTGATCCCAAAGGTGTGATCTTCTGAGAGTTTAATATTTACTTCATGCACATTTTGCAATTAAGTGATTCTATATGTAAAAAATAAATCATTGTTATATATAGTAATTAAATTAGCACTGTAATTAAAAGACACTGATAATTACTGTGGGAGGGCACGGTGGGACACCAAGTAGTGCTGCTGTCTCACAGCGCCTGGGTGGTGCAAGAGCATGAGGGTTGGATCCCTCCTCATTCTCTGTGGAGTTTGCATGTTCTCCCTGTATCTGTGTTGGTGTACTCTGGTTTCCTCCCACAGTTCCAAGACACGCTGTTCAGGGGCACTGGTGACTCTAAATCACCCGTAGTGGGAGTTGTTACAGAGAGAGTGTGTTCCACTGATGTATGGGTGAGTGACTCACTGAAAGTACTGTATATAGCAGTGTAATTCACCTTGGGAGAGTAAGGTGTGGGCTGAGAACTCTACATGGTGTTCACTGGAAGTAGCTTTACAGAAAAATATCTGGTAAATAATTCTACTACATGTGGTGTATGAATTTGTACCCCAGACCAATAACAATTTTAATCTGAATTTATTCAAACTCATTTCATGGATAGATCTATCTATCCATCAATACTTAATTTGGCTCAGCAGGCTGGGGGTGGATTTGCATGGTGATACAGTGGTGTCCGTCCGAACCACTCGCCCCACACGGGGCATGGGGAACCGGAGCCTAACCCGGCACACAGGGCGTAAGGCCGGAGGGGGAGGGGACACACCCAGGACGGGACGCCAGTCCGTCGCAAGGCACCCCAAGCGGGACTCGAACCCCAGACCCACCGAAGAGCGGGACCCGGACCAACCCACTGCGTCACCGCACCCCCATACAGCGGTGTACAAACAACAGTTACTCACAAAAGCGTACGAACGGTGAGAGAACACAGAACAAGTCGTGATAGGCAAGACAGTGGAGTAAATAAATAAATGATTAAATAAATAGATTGAGAATGGGGTGAGTAGTGCTAAAAAGGTAATGTCACCTAACAAATGAGCAAGCTTAACTGTTAGACAGGAGTACATATTCACATTTAACTTGCATTTATTCTCAGTATAATTATGTGTATCTTTTATTTGTAGCAGTTGTCAGAAAATTCGCATCTCTTACCAAAGGTGGCAGAGTTATACATTTTACCTACCTGGTACATAGACGAAAAGTATCCCACAAAAGAAGCCATGGTGACAAGATTACACAACCGCAAGTGATCAAAAATAGGAAAATTTTTAGGAAAATTGAAAAAAAACAACAAATATATATACAGATCATCGGTGATTATAAGTGTCTTATAGTAGATTGCAGTGTATATTGGGTAGCTTATTGTGTCAACGAAGAGCATCATTCACCCGACTTTTATAACAAATAAAATCAAAGTAGAGGCAGTAGGTGGCGTAGTGGTACAAGTTTGTATCCACACTCCTGCTCCAGTCCCTCTGATCAAGGTACTTACCCTGAATTGCTCCGGTCAAAATTACCCAGCTGTATCAATTGGTAAATAACCGTGATTTTTCGTAGGGCGCAATCAAAATGCTGCAAGTAATTTTTGAGAGAACAATAAATAAATAGAGTCGTCCGAATAACAGAACCACCGGAGGCCAGGGCAGCAGCAAAGTTCTCAAGGAGTTTTGGGCTAAAGGGGAAGCAGCCAGTTTCATGCAAACCAGTCATAATTTGTGACTGGCAGAAATACTGAGTTACTCTCTGCCTCCAGTCCCAGTAGACGGTCTGTACATCTTTGATGGCACAATCTGCTTCCAAGTGCACAAAAAAATATTCACGATCCAAACCATGATTGCTTGTTCCTTTTAAAGTGGGAAGTCAGAAGGGCTGCGTGCACATTTTTTTATACCGCTTCAACAGCTGGTAGCCATCTGAGGTCGTCTACGTATACAGCTCTACGCGCATTTCGGACAGTCAAAGCATTTCAAGCTAGAGATGCTTACCGTGTATGCGGTGGCATGAAACGCAAAGAGAAGTGTATGGAAACACGTCCACGTTCACACCTTAAGGTTGCGGAAGGAAACGCATTTAATATAAAACTGATCTCCAACAAGTAAAATTAAATATATTTACATTTATTCATTTAGCTGATGCTTTTCTCCAAAGCAATGACAAAATACACAATGCTTTATTAGAATTCAAACATTTCGTTGAAAATAATCCATGACAAAACTGAGCTCGGCCAGTATGTTGCTGGAGTCACACTGGGCTTTCTTGCTTAAATTCTTACACTTATATTTTATTTCTCACTATACCACACACCTTGTAATGCAGTTCAGGGATTTAAAAGCTGATCTTTCTTCATGACTGAAGGGGAAGCCGATGTTGTTCACGTGACGCTTACGAGAGCCGGGCTTCTCATGAGCTCTCAGTCACTAACACACACTCCTACACGCATTTCTGCAGGCTGCAGTCCAGCCGCTGAAGACCCGTAGTTAAAAAAAAAAAAAAGAAAAAAAAAAAAAAAAAAAAAAAGAAGCACTGCCTCCTCTCACAAATGACAGACACTTTGGAAGGCCTTGCGTCAACTATACATACAGCAAATTTTTAATTTGGAAATTAAACTCTGATACACCAGTCACTGTTGCCTGGTCTCTATGTCCTTTTCAATGTATTTTATGTTATTTCAGAAAATACCAAATTGCATGAAAAACACAAGACTAGTGAGAATGCAAGAACTCGAGCTGCTCGGAGGGTGGGAGGGGTGTGTGGCAGGCCTCCAGTTGTCAGCGGGTATCTCCCAGGGGGCATTTCTTTCCCGTTCCAACTTTAGGGGCTGTCGCTCTGTTAGGTTCCCTCATACCCCTCCATACTGTTAAACGTGTCGTTACTACTTTTCCCGCTCGATGCGTGTCTCTCCGCGCTCTTTTGCGCCATTCCTTGGCCCGACTTCCCCTCTCACCAGAAGAACAAGCTAATACATTTCAATTCCAGTTGGGAATGTACATCACGACACGCTTATTTCAATCTGGAACATTAGTCTGCCTTTTGAACAGGGCTTTTTCAATGCTCCTAAGTGCACACACGCGCACACGCAAAATCTAAGTTTAAACAAATGCATAGCATTTATACGAATACATCAACATACCCTGAACAGAAGAATATCTATATTACAAAAGGAGAGTAAATCCAGGTAGTACTGGCCGCATGCTGTCCTCAGGGCACCGGCTTTAGTTCTTTTTTAAAATTATTTTTACAGCAGTTTGTGCTGGGGCCACTCGTTGCTCTCCTCCTGGACAGGTAAGCTTCTCTGTGTGGCCGGAGGGTACCGGAGCGCCGGGTCTCGCAAGGGGGCGCCGGCGTCGGCTTTGCTCTGCGCCCTGAAGGCCCCGTCGCCAGATTCCTCCTGGACGGGGTTTCCGAAAGCCTCCTCCTGGGTCTCCCCGGCACCCTGGGAGCCCTGGCTGACGTACACGACGATGACGTCCCCGCTGAAGTTCATCACCTGCCCGCTGGAGATGAACGCCGTGTTGTTGTTCCCAGACACGCGGCCTGCAAAATCAGCGAGGCTCGTGAGTGACACCGAAAAAGCAGCCTAGCCGAACCGTCAATAGGTTTGGATTCTTGCAGATGGGGTCCTGCCTATGGGTTCTAGAGCAAAAGATCCAGCTGTCTACACAGACGAAAAGGCAGACGAGTATGGAAAGGACCTTCGGACAAAACTGGAGCAATAGGCACATCTTTCATTTAGCTCCCCATTTACACCCCAGTTCGGCATCTCCTCCTCCTTCGGAGCCCTTCTTAAAGCGTTTGAGGCCTGGAGTTATCGGCGGAGTACGACCACCCCCCACCCCCATTCAGCATTTGAATTCCATGGAAGACAAGACCTCCCAGGTCGTCATGGAAGAAATATTTTGCATATTATATGAAAACACCGCAGCAATGCAAGGCTCTGCTTTTCCTGTGGGAATCGGTCCGGTTCGGAGCGGCTCAGAGAGCATCGGATTGAATTAACCAGTTATTACCCAGTTACATGTGAAAATTCACTGCAACTGAGCATAAAACCGAAAAAGATTTAAAATCTGATCGAGATTCGATTTTAAAGCGGAAAAGGCGAATTCCGATTCGAAGGTCAGCCCCTTATTCCACGGGTCACACCGTGGGTTATTTTTAAACACTTCCGCCTGCACAGCCGTTTCCTTCCACTGATATTTCGACACTCGCCGTCTCTGTTCGACTCCCACTTCCCCAGCCGCACATCCACTTTGGCGCGGGGACCGACGAACCCCCCGAAGGAGCAGGCTCCGCGTCGATGAGCAACGGACCACGCACCCTTTACTCATCTGTCTGTGACTTGCAGCACTTTGCACATCCGTATGTGTATTTTTGGCTTTTTTCTTCCCCCCCCTCGAGAACCTGTAATGCAGACAGCGTTGATGTAATTTCTGCATGTGCTGTCACTGTCCACAGAAACATACCTAAGTCATTAGCAGTCACATGTACCTGTTTACTATTTACTCTGTCACACGCGGATATCCTGTAAGCAGCTCAATTTCTGACCCCCAGATCCAAACTTCAAGGTCCTGCAGATGCAGAAACCTTCAGTCCAGAGCTGCGCACTGTCCCTTTCCACAGGGTACTATACAAACACGTGACTGTTCCGCTGAACCGAGCTGTCAGATATTGGGGGGACTGGAAATATTATCAGTAGTACTCGATGCCATTACATACATACAGGGAAGGACACATCTGGTATTTCTGAACAGCTGCTGCACTGATAAATGAAGATTTCCCTTCTTTAGAGTTTCTGCAAAAAAAAAAAAATATATATTATCTATATATATATTTTGAAATATTATTTTATTTGCAAATGGTCCCCTAAGAATAAACTCATTTATTCACAAAGCAATATGAAATCCATTGTGCCCAGCATCATTGTCGTGATATCGTCAGATTTAGGAATAAAAGCATTTAATGTCTCACGACTCATTGCTCACCGACGGATTCAACCGAAAGAAGCGCAACCTCCGAATCGTCCAAAAACGGGTCTCTCGGCCACCGGCAAACAGACGGAGACCAACGACAGTCGGCCTTCAGCGCCTCTGCTCAGACATCGCCACATTTTTTTCAGATGATATAAACTATGGAGAGAACATGAATCTCGTGCTTCATATGTAGGTGACTGCTGTTCTTTCCACTTTTGACAACAGAGCATTACTAGTCTCATAAATGAAAAGCAAATCCATTTCCACAGATTTACTGGATTTATCATTTTATTAGGATGTCAAGCAAAAGCAAAAACAGAACCACGTTACACCATCACAAGAACCGACATACAGTAACATCTAACTGCTCTTTACATTTACATGTATTCATTCAGCTCACGCTTTTCTCAAAAGCAACTTACAATGTCAAGGTCACAGTTATTACATGCTTCCAATCAGTTCCCCTTTTATACAGCTGGGTAGTTTTACTGAAGCAATTTAGGGTAAGTACCTTGCTCAAGGGTACTACAGCCAGAGGTGGGGATCAAACCTGCAACCTTGGGGTCCAAAGGCAGGAGCACCAACCACTATGCTACCCGATACCCCATACTCTTCGAAATAAGCATACAGCTTTCCAGGATTTACAAGCGAGCTGCACTGCTTTGGGAATTAAACAGCATATTTATAGACGTACAGTCGGATAGGTACAGGAAAATTGCCGTGCTGCACAGTAATACGACGGCTGAGGGCGGGGAGACATTAATTTAAGAGCTCTGAATACATACTGCTTAAATGAGAATGCGGTCCTTTTCAAAGCACTTTGGAATTTGAGTCAAATATCTGCGTCCTGGACATCATCTCCCATTTTGAAGTGTTTACACGCTATAGTTACTTCGTTATCTGTTGTGGTCGTACTAAGATGCCCCGGGGACTTGGCTGGTTACTAAATTACAGGGAGGGACGTCACTGTGGCAGCCTAACTAGCACTGACGGAATACCGGTCCCAAAAACAGAAAATGATCCTGGAACTGCACTATATAAACTGGATGTTTATATAAAGGCAGTCATACAGTTTCCTTCCAAAGGGAAAACAACACCCTCACTTTGCAAAATAACAATAATTCATATCCGAAATTACATACGTATCATTTCACATGAGGTTTAAATTTAACGTCCGAACGCGCGCGAACGGTCCTGTCTCTTAACGTCCGAGTTTTATCCTAAAGGGGAGCAGTGAAGCCCGGCGCTGAAATTTCTGCGCGTCGCTGCATTCGGCGAACATTCCACTCATTTCTCGAGTTCGGGGCTCATTTACGACAACGATACGGCACTCCTTCGCCACAGTCGGCGCAGGGAGGACGAAAGTACTTCGCGGTAATGAAGACCAGGTTCTACAGATACTGTTGGTTCTGAGCAGCCAGTCTGCGATCGCACGGCACACAGTATTTGACAGTAATTATTCCATTCTTATGAGCCATAATACACTCGGACCACATCTCAGCTCCAAGGGACAAGGCAAAAGCAACGGTCTACACGCTCGCTCCTCGTCTTGCTGACGATAACGAGCTTCTCCGCTGCGACCCGAACCTTCGACTTTGAGCATCTCATAGCGAAGTGGCACCTGTGGGAGCACCTGTGGTACAAAATCCCCCCCGATGCGCCACAGTGACTATATTCTTCAATGGCGCTTGAGGAGCAGATTCAAAGAGCAATGAAAAAATTAACGCTAATTATATGAACAGTAGAGCAGTTGCCGGTTTACACGTCGCTACTGAGTGTAAACGTTTTAAGTCTGTGCTCTATCGATTTCGGCGATGGTTTTGTCAGACGTTCTGTGGTCTTCGCCAGGCGGTGGCCCTACGGCCGAGCGAAAGCGATCGAGGATCCGTCACTCACCAGAGGCCATCGGTGTGTCTAAACTTTGCGCGGCGTGCAGCGGCACGGGGTCATTCGAAATCCCGCAAGCGGGCAGCTTTCGCTCGCTGCCACCCTGGGGGGAGCGCCCCGCGTCCTCCTCGCACTCCAGGGACAGCAGGGGCCCCGTGGTGGAGTCCTCGCTGCAGCAGCAGGGCTCGTTCTGTCTGTCGTCCCCGTCCGTTCGGGTGCCGGGCCGTTCTCCGCCACGACCCGTCACTTGAACCCCGGGGTCCCGGCCGGGGTCGCACGACCCTTGCGGTTCCGCCCGGCAGTCCTCGCAGGGGGGCCGCTTCTGCACGGTCTCCGCTCCGCAGGAACAGACCCCGGGGGCCACCGCCTGGCTGCAGTCTTCGTTCTCGCCCACCTCCAAGGGGCCCCTCACGGGGAACGCGCAGCTGCAGGGTGCGGATCCGGAGTACGACGGAGGCTCGCTCTTGGCCTCTGCGGGCGCCAACCTGCAGCTTTCTCCAGCCACGGCGAGCTTGGCGGCCGGGGCACGGTCACCGGGGCCGACGTCCGAGGCGTCGTGGAGGTTCCCCTCGTGTAAAAGGCTGCGGTTCAGAGGCCCGCTGGGGCTGCTGTAAGGCGCCATCTCCTTCATCACACAAGACGCAAAATTAAAGAGGTTGCTCGCATCCACAAATCGCACACGCTTCCTGGACAAAGACGACTAAATTTGCGTTTGCACCCCGGTGGTCTCAATTTAACGGTAATTGTGTTACTACGCAAAGATGCCCACGACAATTTCATGCGCCGCTTTGCCCTGTTCTTCAGAAAATTTCGGAACATGCGATCTTACATAGCTGGGCTCCCTGCTGGAGGACAGCAAAGATGAATCGAACAGCAGTACCCGACTAGTCCTTACCTGCTGCACCCTGCTTTGCTTGAGGTTCTGCACACAGGTCCGTAAGTTTCCTGCAAAGAACCGCAAACAGACTTACGGTCTAGCTCCCTGGGAGGTACGTGTACATCTGCTGTAAGATGCGTGACTACTCATATTGCTACTGTGGTCGCAGTCAAAAGTTTGAGTACGCCTGGTTTGTTCACATTAGGCGTCGGCAAGTCCGCCGGGCAAACGAGCCGACGTGTCTTCTGCAGCAATTCCCAGAGTCGCAGGACACCTGCGGGCCGTTTCGCTCTCACTCTTCCGTCCAGCTCGTCTCATACAGGTACTGCCCAGGTTGCCAGATGTACTCACACTTCACTGGTACTGTATATCCCCAGAATTCACCATTACAATTAATACGGTTCTACTGTAAAACCAACAATGTGGATGAGTCCATTTACCTGAGAGAGGCTTTAACTTCTCCTTGCAGCAAAGCAAGAACAGGACGACCAGCGACACTAAAACTAACAGCGACAGCACAGCGACGACAACCCACAAACTGGAGGCACCTGCAGAAATCGAGAAATTAAGAAAGATGTTAACTGTAACACAGCATCTGCTCAAGTGACCATTAAAGGACCAATTTACATACTACATACAACCGACACGCTACATACATCACGTTCTCAATGTCCTCTAATGAAAGAATTCCTCCATAGCAAATCATATTTGCTTTTTAACATTTTGATTTAGTACTCCATTATTTGCTCATTATTTCACTTTCACACTTACTTAACCGATGTTACTTTTGCATACTAAGCTACTGAAGATAATTTACCCATTGAGCAGGATGGTGAATTGGATAAATTTGGCAATGGATAATTTTTTTTTTTTTTTTTTTTTTTTTAACTGTATTAGTTCAGGGTAAGTACGTTGCTCAAAGGTCCTACAGCAGGAGGTGGGTGTGCAGAACACAGAGACATGCACAACTGTGATTATGAAAATAACTCACATACCAGTAATGATGGCCCCACACTGAGAGTCACTTTTATCGCTGCCGGGCTGTTTTTCAGTTTTTCCGAGGACTTTGCAGCTGTCGAGGGGAGGGAGGTGCACATTTTATTATTTCTCAACGAGCTGGCCTTTTCTATTTTCATCAGCTCCGACTCTCCCGGGCGTCCGTCTGCCCGCTGCAAACGCTACGGCCGATAGGGAACGGTCTTTTCCAGGGGAAGTGGCCCGAGGATTAGTCACAGCACCGCAGTGCGGCGAGTCTGCGGAGGAGCCCGTCGAAGAGCCATGCGTGTGACCTGGAAATAGCACGGGACCGGCGTGTCGCGAGGCTAAGCGCCGAGTGCATCGCAGGCACTTGTTATTCATAAAAAAGCCACTTTGCGAGCAGCGTGTACAATAAACCCACGAGCTGCTCTCTCATGAGCTGCCAAACTCAATTTCAGTTTCCATATTCTCGGCAGAATACAGAAGCAGCACGGCGAATTATGTCGCTCAAAATGGCAACTTGTTCGCAGAAGGTTATGAGAAAGCAACCTATAAAGTTTAAAAAAGCAATTTACTGGACTTCCTAATGGGCTCTAGAACGCAAGCGGAACATGATGACCTCTGTGTATCAACTACACAATGCGCTCTGGTGCTTTAACACTCACGCATTCGCTTTATTGTGAACGGGTGTTTTTGGTGATGCCAAACGGCATGCGTTTCTGCTGCACAGACCCTGCACGTTATTTTGCGTAATAATGTCGGCTCGTTGCGTGAATATGCCATCATTGTGTTTTCGTCTGCCGTATTTTGTGAACGTAAGGCAACGAACATGGACACGTACCTCTAACCTGAAAGCTGTTGATTAAACTTTCGTACGGGATATTTTACTGGGGAAAATCCAGTTACGGCACCCTCAAGAGCACTATGGTATAGCCCTCTTATGGGACCTCCAGCAACCACCAGCTTCAAGTGCATATCCATAATCATTTTCTTACTGCCTGCTCTAAGCTACATGCACACACTGTCTGAACTGCTTGTCCCATACAAGGTCGCAGGGAGCCAGAGCCTATCCCAGCAACACAGGGCATAAGGCTGGAGGGGGAGGGGACACACCTAGCACAGAATGCCAGTCCATTGCAAGGCAGCCCAAGTGGGACTCGAACCCCAGACCCACCAGAGAGCAGGACCTGGTCCAACCCACTGCGCCACCACACCCCCTCTAAGCTACACAATGACAGATTAATAACCGTAAATCGTTGCACAGCCACAGTGTTTTCATGGCTGTGTTGAATAACCAATTTAAATATAATAATGATGAGTTTTTACCACAGCTCAACATTGACAAGTGATAAATAGGATGGGTGGATGGATGGATTTTCTTTACAGTATGATTTCTAGATTCTCTTTTAAAAGCAGTCAGTCAAAACACTTCACAACCAGATGTAACAATTAGACTGAAAAAATCATGTTAGCTTATGTCAAATAGTTGCATGTATTCTAAAAATGTATTATATAACTATGTAGTTTATGTGGTAGCTAACATGCAATTTTGGTGCCTTGATGACGTTGCTTGGCCCTCTATACAGAAGAGAAAGTATACTTACATATTTAAAAATGTGCCCAATATATACACACCGTATACACTATAACAGAAAATGTTTCATTGCATGCATTTAAAGATATTACAAAAATATGCCAAGTTGATTACAGGGATTTAAATAATATAATTAAAATATGCCACATAGAACTTGAGGGGCACTTTCAAATATCTGCAAATATACTAAAAATGTATTTTAAAAATGTGTGCCTTCTACATGAGTCATTTTGGGACATTTCAGGAAGAGTTACAGGTGAAGATGGTATGACGGCCGAACGCCGAACAGTGGAGGTGAAAGAATGTATGCAACTTATGGTTTCTGACAACCCAGGGAGATCTATCTTGGGGTTTGTCTTAGAAACTCTACATTCAAGTTACCATCATCGAAATCTTCAGAAACTGAGTATGGAGGAAAACTCACTCTGTCCAAGGCTTGCAGGGCTCAGTGGAGGAGATGTTGGAGTAATACCCATTTTTGCACGGCAAACAGGTCCCCGTACCCTTGCCCTCTTAAAAAGAGAAAGAAACGCAAATTAATAAAAGACAGCCGACAGCGGAAAGCAGGCCTTCTCAGAAAGAAGGAGGCCGAGCAGTGTTTCTTACCGTTCGTCACAAATCCAAATCCAGGCTGACACTTTTCTATCTTCACACAGAACTCGCAGTTGATGAGTGAGCACTGGTACCCTGGCTTACAGCGGCACGGGACCGCAGCAGTGCGGTTCACCCTGGATTCCTGGATGAAGCCCTTTACTAGGTAGAGGGACAAAGCCAAATTTCAGAAAGCACTTTCTTCGCAGGTCTACTTTAAAATATGTGTGTTTTCCGTTGTATACCCTACATACACATATATATTTATACATACAAACACACACACATACTGTGCACACACCAAAAACATCAATGGAAAATAATACAGTGCTGCTTGAAAGTGTGTGAACCCCTTGTATCCCTTACTTTTACCTCCAAATTGTAATTTAATGAGAAGCAGTCTTTCTCGTGTGACGTTTTGCTTGAGACTTTCATGTCTGCAGCTATGTCTCCTTCTCTCAACGTAATGCATAAATTGTACTTTTGCCGGGATGTGCGTCGCTTTGGACAAAAGCGTCTGCTAAACGAATAAATGCAAATGTAAATGCGCGTAGTAGGTGTGTAATGAGCGATTCGTATGTTGCTTTAGAGGAAATTATGTGTGTAGCAGAAGAGCAGTAGTAGTGCAGGTGCAAAAACAAGGGAACCCCAAGTGTCATTGGTTACACCAAGTAGATACGTAAAATCAGGGGTGTAAATTATAAGCGTTTGTTCATTTTATACGTTTATTTTCAGATTTAGAAGTTAATTTGAATATTTTGCATAAGAATAATGACCATCCCTATAGGGTTCACATACTTTCAGGCGGAACTCCATGTGTATATACTATATGAATGCAAAAGGATGCATGTTTGCTTTTTTTAACTGGGAAATGATAAAAGCAAATGAACTAGCGTAAGAAAATACATACTTATAAAATAAGTTTACAATAAAAAAACTAAACAGCTACACATATGTGCGAGTTCTCATTTTAACCATCAGACCAACAAGGCCTCATGGCAAACTGGAAAAATGCATAAATGAACATTGACCATTTTTTCCAAGTCTCTGAGACATATGGCCAGTATTATGCCTTTCTATCTCTACAGGATATGAAGGACATATGAATGACAGCCTTTGGGTACAACCTGGATCACAGATCTTCTGCAGCAAGCACTTCGACTCATTATTAGCGTACGGTAGGTACTCGTTCTGGCCGCACGGACGGCATTTCGTTTCCTCGTCAGCCGTGCATTGCGCAAACTGGTACGTTCCTAAGAGAGAGAAAGATGATCGTGGCTGTATGAGGAGACAAAGATTTCACACTCATCACACCCATCAGACAGGATGGTTATACCATCCTCATGTCACACTTGTTCGTGGCCTCCATGAGCAGTTACTGATGAAAAACTCAGCATCATCAACAATAACAGCACAGTACCTTTTTAAGTAAAAATATAACAACCACACACACTGTCTGAACCGCTTGTCCCGTACGGAGTCGCGGGGAGCCGGAGCCTAACCCATCAACTCAGGGCGTAAGGCTGGAGGGGGAGGGGACACACCCAGGACGGGACGCCAGTCCGTCGCAAGGCACCCCAAGCGGGACTCGAACCCCAGACCCACCAGAGAGCAGGACTCGGTCCAACCCACCGCGCCCCCCAATATAACAACCATAGATGCATTTTTAATTTATGGAGTAATAAGCATCATTTTGTTCTCAGTGTGTGTGGGCGTGAAGAAGACGTGTTCCTATTTCAGCCCCTTCCTCACTGAGCTCAAGAGCACAGACATGGAAATGTTCGTGAGAAAATACTTGGCCTGGATCCTTCTATTGCAAAACCTTGGCAACGCATTTTATGTATCAGCAGTACTTCTTTTCATATATTCTAAAGAAACACTTGATGTGGGAAATGTGAAGAATTTTGACACTCAAAGCAATTCTTTTTTTCTGCCAAAATATGCAAAGCTTGAGGTGTTCAGAAATTTTATTTATTTCCTGTCATTTCTGTAATTTTTTGGTCAGACAATCACAAGCGTGAGACATAACCATGTACAGAGGTGACGATCTCAAGAAATGTGGAACACGTTAGTTTATGCACTCAACCTCCCCCACCCAAAAAAAAACTGTCAGTACGCTATTTACAAGTATGAATACTTTGCCTATGTACAAACTCAGTTGTATCATTCAGCAAAAAATTAATATACTTGTATAAAAATTATAAAATAATAATAATATAAAATAATAATGATGGGGTGTGGTGGCTCAGCAGGTTTGACCGGGTCTTGCTCTGCGGTGGGTCTGGGGTTCGAGTCCTGCTTGGGGTGCCCTGACGGACTGGCGTCCTATCCTGGGTGTGCCCCTCCTCCTGTGCCCTGTGTTGCTGGGTTAGGCTCTGGTTTGCCATGACCCCACTTGGGACAAGTGGTTTCAGACAGTGTGTGTGATAATAAAATAATAATAGAAAAATGTAAAAAATTAACAACTGTTGAAAAGTGTAACAGGATAATACAGGTATTCCCCAACTACTTTGCTGTCATTGTGCATATTGTCTATTATCACTCAAGAAGCTCGACCTGAAGCTGCTCACCTGGGTCACACCTGCGACAGCATCTGTTATTAGCATACAGTCCCGAGGAGCACGTTGGTCTCGGGGATGCAACCTGAAACAAATTTAAACAGCATAATGATTCACTGATTCCTATAATTAAAACAAACAAGTTAAACACTAATAGATGCAGCAGCATTTCAGTGGTGAACTGATTGCAATGTAATTCCACTTCCCTGTGTTTGTTTTTGCCACCTTTATACCAATGCATATTAAATTGGCTTGTTTAAGTTACAAATTACTATCTCCTCTTGTTGAGCACTGTCTCCCTCCAGAAAACCTGAGGAGGCCGGCCGGTGGTCACAGACGCATCCCATGCTGACTGAAGATGATGACCAACTGCCATGTAGGATGAGACGTACCATGCTGAGCTGAGGATTCAAGCTACCATATAGCAACAATATCATTATTACTCGTAAACTGGCTTAAAATTGTTACTTAATCTAGAATGTCCAGGAGAGGTGGGCAACCACTGGCTCTTGGACCCCCAGAGGTTTTTTTCTCCCTCAATCTTCAGTTGGGAGTTTTTGTTCCTTTCCTCCATGGCCAGTAGGCATACTTATAGCGCTATAAAAGTATTATATTCTGATAGTCGGTAGTCAACTGTCGTCTTTGTTTCTTTATCTGATCCATTTGTTTTTCTTGCCTTATGCCTGTGTTAAAGCGCTGGCACTGCATGGGAAGAGCGCTCTATAAAAATACATTGAATTGAATTGAACTAAATTGATGGTTGCCTATCATAAAATAAAATAAGGCATTGCCAGTAGGCGTGTTGTCTCACTTTGCATATATTTCAGAATAATACGTAAATACTGCATTTATTGTGCAATTTATGTTAAGATTAAATACACATGCATTACAATTTCTGTGTATTGATCTGCGGTGTATTTCAGTATAGAAACTGTTCTAAATGTCTGCACGTATATGATATGTGCGCCAAGCAGGGTGGAGCGACAGTAACAGCGTGTCATTTTCTGATTACTTCACTGCTGATATGGCAAAAAAATTAAAACTGGCTGATGAAACATGCAGTACAACTGTATATATTTACAGAGCCTTTAACGGTTAAGATTCCAGAAAATATACTGTTTGGACACCAGGAACCTTAGATGTTCCTGTTCTCATACCACATTAAAAGCATGTCACAGGTTCTCATACCACATTAAAAGCAGTCCTTATTAATATAATTACATGTTGTTTATTTAACAATCCACAAAGACCAATGACTTGTCAACCCCGACTGTAGATTCTGTTCTTAATCATAGCTGTCTGAAAGCCAGAAGTGGTGCTGGAACGCCAATGACCTTGGGCTGTCTAGTCAGTCATGTTAACTTATCCGCAACGATCACATCACACTTGCAGCCATTACCATCAGCTTTACCTCATAATTACTGGGACAGATGGGAATGTAGTGGTTAGAGTTACTGCCTTAGGACCCAAAGGTTGCAGGTTTGATCCCCACCATTGGTTGTAGGACCCTTGAACAAGGTATTTACCCTCAATTGCTCCAGTAAAATTACCCAGCTGTATAAACATGTAAATAATTGTAACCTTAACACTGTAAGCTGCTTTGGAGAAAAGTGTCATCTTAACTAATAAATGTAAATTAACTATATCTCTTTTCATTATCAATACATTCATTAACATATAAAGATTAAAATTAGTTTTCACTGTACAGACGCATACTTATATTTTAAAATGGTGGTTTCATAAGTCATCTCCATTGACGAACGTTATGGAAATGTAAAAAAAATACCTAATACATGCATCACCCGAGGCTGGTTACTCTGTAGGAAAAGAAATGGATCAAAGTCGCATATTGTGTTTGCGATGCGGTAAACAAAGAAGGGCAAAGCCCTTCTGCATGTCATGGAATTCCAACTTATTTTTCCATCCTGTACGGTGTGTACAGGAAGAGTTGCCTTGGGAAATTTTTGAATACTTTCCGTGTTTTATGCAAATTACTCTCGAGATTCTAAACACACGTGTCAGTGTACTGCTCTGTACAGTTACCGCTGTAATAACGTTGTCCATCGGGCCAAACTGAAATTCTGCCATCCATTCCCCACATTCCATGGAACAATAAAGCGTCTGAGGGTCAGTGTTTAATGAAAAAACCTTTCCTTTAGGCTGGTTTGCATAACATTTGTTTTTCGCTAATTATTTCAATGCGGTACCAATAGCTAGAAATACTATCCCATGTGCACGCAAACTGTCAAAAAATTTTTGCCACAAGAAGTGCCTCGATGTTTCATTTCGCTCTACCCAACATAGATGATTATGTCAAAATACTGCAGTATGTATTTATTTATGAAAACGCTCTATTTGACTTCATTGACCGTTTAGCTTTTCCGTTCATTATCAATTAATTCGATATGGAAGTTTCATCAAGAGCTACTTCCTGCACTCTAATAACATTTCCACACGTTGCCTCTCTGGCTGAGAACGTCCTCCAAACGAACACACACAAAAATGCATATTTGTGCTTCTTGTCTGGTTCCCAGGGCATTTCCAAATAAAGGAAACCAGCAAGACAGCATATGTCTTATTGTTTCTGCTGCCCCAGAACTTCGAGGCCCCATTTTGTGACATACAACGTTTTCATTTGCTAAACATACAAAAGCATGGTGTGTGACGCCCTTAAATTACATGTTCTACATCTCCATGGTGCAACCTCAAGACCCCAGACCACCTTGTAAAACAATCTATTTTAGGAATCAGAAAAAAAAACTCATGCCACGAAACGGGTTGGACGTTGCAAACTGCACAGAGCAAGTTTACCCTGCAGTGAAACAAATTTTAGACCTGATGAAATGTGGAACCACCTGCTTTAATAATCCCCCCTTTCTCAGCTTGTCATTTACTTTCTCACTAACTCTGACGAGACGTCCAATTCTCCAGACTGTTTCGAATATCGCTCAGTAACCTCCAAAACATCTATACTCTTTACTGGATTAGTTTTATTTAGTTTTATCAAAATCATCTGTCTAAATACAGTAAGGATGTCAAAAGGGATTTTCATTACTTTCAGTACTTGGGCCAAACAACATTAATGTCTATAACACTCTGTAATTCATAGCTATACCATTGGATATTGCACTGGACCTGAGTAGATTGGTCCAGAACAGAAGTACAGCAGAGTTCCTTCTGTGTCTCAAACCAGCAACCTATAGGTTACAAGAACACTTGACTTCAATCTTTATACTTCCTGCTGTCCGTCTGTCCGTCCGTCATTAAACACTTGTCCTGCTCAGGGACGCGGTGGTCCGGAGCCTTTCCCGGAAGCACTGAGCATAAAGCTAAGGAGAGACACCTTGGATGGGATGCCAGTCCGTTACGAAAACATATATTTTATCATATTAAAATTATTCGACCCTTACTGATAGACCAGCAGTAACTTCCAGTAGCTGAAGCCAAAAAAAAAAAAAAGAAAAAAATCTCATCCAGCAATCCAGTGTGAAAACAGCCAATGGCTCCAGCCTGGGAAAGCTCAGCAGCACATGCTTCGATGGTTAGATGGACAGATTATTTGCATAACTGCCACAATGGTCTTTTCAACCCTGCCAAACACTGAAACATGAGATACGGTAATAATTATACATCTCACTCTGTTCAGTTTTACTGGAAGCCACACTAGGATTGCTTTTTCACAAGACCCATCTCTTCGCTTAAAGTTATTAAACTTTACATGTCAGCCCCTTCTGAGAGCACAATCTGGCCTCCAAATAAGCATTAAGATAACTAACATTGCACTGATGCCGTTCCCTAAGGCAGCCTAGGATGTTGTTTGTTCACTAAACTACTTATAATGATTTACCCACGTGTAGAGCGCAGCTATGTTTTTTTGACCGGAGCAATTCAGGGTAACCACCTCGCTCCTGGGTACTTAGCAGGGATTTAAACCCGGCACGGAGTTCCCACTATAATTTAAATGTGCGACTCTGTGATTCCACTGCAGGTAGAACAAGAGCTGGAGCTCAGGTACACACCGGCCCGCGATGTCATGTTGGAATGGAACATGAATGGAACATGCCATGGGCTTCGGCACCAACGCACCGAGCCCTGGGACGTGCTCAGGCAGGCTACCGCGGTGAAGCAACATCAGTGGGCACCGTTTCACCGCAGCCACACCAGGTGGGCAGCTGAGGAAGCAGCGATACGAATCACAGCCGAACACATTGCAGGTATATTTGCACAGTACTTATAAATACACTTCATCAATAACTTCTACAACCATAATTATCAAGACTGATGTACACAACGCCTCATTTAACTTCCTCGAAGAGGAACACACATACTACTGTATATAAATAGGTGGCTATATTTACCCTGCTGTATGGGTAAATAAGTGTAAACAGCATGGTACACAAACATGACACACTGGGTCTCCTTGGAGAGAAGCACCAGCTAAATTAATAAATGGTAATAAACATTGTGAGCCACTAAAACACCCGAAAGTCTCATATCTGACTGTGTTTTATTTCCAAACAACATTTTTTGGGCTGAAAGGTTAACAGCTGAAATCCCGAATTCTGTGTCTGCGCACATGTGTGTGTCTGTTGTGGTGAGAGTCAGAGTGTGTGTGTTTCTGTGGGACTGTGTTTAGGTGTGTGTGTTTGTCTAAGAACGTGTCAGGAGAGCAGAGGTAAACAGTGGACGAGCGGAGCAGCGACCAGGACCCACACGGAACACACGGAACGCCGCAGCCATCGCATCTCTCCAACCCGAACACACACACACACACACACACACACACACTTGTCTAGAAACACTGAGAAAAGCCTGGCCGCTGAAATCCCGACCACATCGATGAAATGTGAAAGCAGGAGAAACTGCGTTCGTTTTACAGCCCACAAACCAAAACACACAGCGCTCGAAAGAAAAGTCCCACTGACTGAGTCACTTACTGTCAGCGACCACACACACCTCAGCATATTTAACTTAAGTGCGTCCACGGCAATCACTTATTATTATTATTATTATTATTATTATTATTACTGTTGTTGTTGTTGTTATTTTTCGGGTACTGGAAAATGAGCCGCTCTCTGTAACTAACAGGAACAGACCTAATCATAATCTGTCACAATGTCACAGTAAAAACTAGAGTGTGTGACTGACTGTGCGCGCGTACGTACCTGTGCGCAGGCGGCGATCACCAGGTGTGAGATCCAGGCGCGGGGTATCCGCAGTGTGGAGGATAGCACCCTCATGTCCCCGTGTGCGTGTGCGTGTGCGTGTGTGTGTGTGTGTGTGACAGCGGAGCGGTGCGTCTCACCGCGTGTCCGACCTCGGCGATGATGTTGTCCGCGGAACGCTCGCAGCGGGGTGTCTGTTCCAGCACGCTGCCCGCACGGGTGTGTGTGTGCCAGCGCTGTTATCGCACCGTGCGCCGCGTGCGTATGTGCGTATCTGTGCGAGTGCGTGTGCGCGCCGCTGGCGGTGCCGCATGCCCCCTTCGGCGACCCTCAGCCACTGGCCGCTCCCGTCGACTGCGCGCGCGGGGCAACGCGCGCCAGTTAAAAGACCCACTGGAAAGACAGGGCTTCGCGCGGAGCTCCGCCCACTCCGCCACGCGCGCGCGCATACATCCACACGCAGCGCGTTCGGTTGGGAACACGAGCTACAGGCAGCGTTGACTGAGGCGCTAAAGTCGTTTACGTCCGTTTGTCCTCACGAGTAGTTTGCGTTCGCGATCGACAACCGCACACATGATTTATTCCTTCCTTCCATAATTCCTGTTGAAGGAAACCGGAGCACCTTGAGGACACCCCCACAACATGCAAACTCCACAAATCTGAGCGTTATTCGAACCCCTGGCCGTCGATCGCACGGTCCACCCGCTGCGCCACCGTGCTACCCCGATGCAGGGTCCCGGGGGCCCGTAGCCTATTCTGGAGGCGGGAACAGTGTCGCCCGTCACGGACACATTAAATGTCCATATAAGAAGTGCTGTTGAAAGTTACTATTGCATTCCAGGTACAAACTTATACCAGTATTTGCGTGAACAAATATCTCGAAAAATGCCTGGTTTGTCCACAAGGTAAATTCTTTTCCCGTCCTGGGTGTGTCCCCTCCCCCTCCGGCCTTACGCTCTGTGTTGCCGGGTAGGCTCCGGTTCCCCGCGACCCCGTATGGGACAAGCGGTTCTGAAAATGTGTGTGTGTGTGTAAATTCTTTTTTTTTTTTTTTTTTTTTTTTTTTTTGGGGGGGGGGCAGAGTTTTCCAAGGAAAGTATACGCCTGTGCTTGACAGCTGAGACACCCCGCCTACACACCGAAACACCCACACCCCCATCCATCCCACACGCAGACAAATGCCCATCATACGCACCAAGCCGCACGCGGGCACACACAAACACACACACACACACTGTGACACTCGCTCCCACTTCCTCACCTTGTGCACATGCCCATAATCGTACACATTCACACTCAGATCATAAACACTCTCTTGCTGTTTGCTGGTGCGGCTCCGGATTGTCACGTTTTGAATAACCGTCACCTCAGTTCTGAGCCTCCGGCTCGGGCCAGGAGGATTTTGTTTTTTTTCTTTTCCTCACTCTGCAGTTGGTATTCGCTTAGACCAAGATGCAAATCATTCCTTGCATGTGCAACGAGGGCCTCCTGCTGAGTCCACTTCCAGAACACTGTTTGCGGGACACGGTGAACGAAAGCATCTCACATCATGAGGAAAAATACTGGCTTTTTGGCATTCCCATGAGTTCCAGGGAAAAAGGATATATTTTATATTCAGCTCCAGTTAGAAAACAACTAATCATGCAAAATGTTGCACACTAAAGCCATTTGAACCACAAAGAGAGATATGTTAAAGATATACTGTTCTGTACAGGTTATATCAAAATGATGTTAAACTGGCAGATTTATTAAATCTCTATGCTTCCCTTTGTTTCATTCCACACAGTCCATCATCCATCCCCATGAGAAAAAAGAAATCATTTTGAACGAAAACGCAATGACTATTACCAAGTTCGGGTAAATTTCCTGGTGGATATTGGGCCTGTTTACTGACCTACCTGAAGCATGAGGTTAGGAACTAATCCTGTGATTATGAAGGATGGATTTAATTAGCTGGAGACAGTATTATATTTTCTGGTAGGCCACCTGGAACTTGTTTAACTGTGAAAGAAAGAAAGAAAGAAAGAAAGAGAGAGAGAGAGAGAGAGAGAGAGAGAAAGAAAGAAAGAAAGAAAGAAAGAAAGAAAGAAAAAATCACCAGGGCATGTATGTGATTTCGCAATACTGCTGTGTTCCAGACCATTTCTATGTGCCTAGCTTATATTACTCAATCAAGATTGGAACAAAAATCTGAAATATGACCTAGCATTCCACCCACTGAAAATACAGTTAGGGAGAACTGTTTGTGCAAGAAGGCTGCTTAGACAGAACCGATGATGATGTCACAGCCAGACTGGGCTGTTTGACCAATCAAGAAAGCAATAAACGTTTCGGTTAAATATTTTCATAATTTAATACATGTTTGAAGTGCATGTTTCACTTTCCGCGGGCAGCGGGTTTGGCCGGGTCCCGCTCCCCTCCTGGGTGCGTCCCCTCCCCCTCCAGCCTTGCACCCTGTGTTACGGGGTTAGGCTCCGGTTCGCTGCGACCCCGCTCGGGACAAGCGGTTTCAGATTTTGTGTGTGTGTGTGTGTGTGTGTGTGTGTGTGTCTCACTTTCCATAGAGGGGTGTATACTTTAAAGTTACCTGTGTAAATTCTCTGTGTGTACAATTTGTCTGTTATTTCCATAACAGCTTATTTGGGGTTAATTTTTTTTAGATGTTCACAGACAAAAGCTGACGTCAAATGTGTTTAATAACATGTGCCTACATGTGTTTTCGGTAGTGAATCATCAGCCTTTCTAGCTCAAAGGGACTTACGCATATGGGACATGGTGATATTTCCCAGCATGCATCTGAGCATTTTCTATAACCGCTCTGTTTTGCTGCAGCTGCAAAATGTGTTATGCATCTGTGCCCATTTGTGTTCAACGTCAACTCTGTGTTCGTGATACTTGTTAGCGTGACTTGACTGGGCTTAGAGTAGGAGCTGTCTTGCTCACACATTCCTCAATTCCTCATCATTTAGCTGAGAGTTTTGTCTAAGTCCAGTAAACAGATTAATACTCTGACACAAACAGGTACTGTATGCTTTGGTTACAGCTGGGAGAACAAGTGGCTGTATAATATATCACTTGTCCTGTTTTGATGACAATTTCCTTATTGATGTTCATCAGTTACCTGGAGCTGCCTGTCTATGCATATGAAGAGACAACATCTAATAGCAAACTAAATAAACAAATCTTGCCAAGCTTCTTTTTTTTAAATTTGATAGAAGATTGTTTCAAATATCTCTCAGTTTATTATGTACTTATTAATTGCAATAAATTTGAAATGTTGGCATATGATATTGATAGAAGGTATTGTTATGGGGGGGCACGGTGGCACAGTGGGTTGGACCAGGTCCTGCTCTCTGGTGGGTCTGGGGTTCGAGCCCCGCTTGGGGTGCCTTGCGACAGACTGGTGTCCTGTCCTGGGTGTGTCCCCTCCCCCTCCAACCCTACGCCCTGAGCTGCTGGGTAGGCTCTGGTTCCCCATGACCCCATATGGGACAAGCGGTTCAGAAAGTGTGTGTGTGTGTGTGTGTGTGTGTGTGTGTGTGTCGTTGTGGCTTGGGCTGTTGTTCTGTAATCCGATTAATCGATCCATCCGTTCATCCATCCATTTTCTGTGAAGGTTGCTGTGTGAAGAGGTGCTGCAGCATAGACCATACACTTCCCTTTTCACAGCAAGAAGTTCTTTCCACCTCCACCTGGTAGAACCCCAAGCATTCCGTGGGCAACCAGGCAATGTAGTCTCTCCATTGTGCTTTTGCCCAGTCCTATGGTTTCCCCCATGTCCTTCATCCCATAAGGTTTCCTCCATGTCCTCCATGCCGTGAGGTTTCCACCATGTTGGACATGCCTAGTAGGTGCCCACAAGGTATTCTAACTAGATGCCTGAACCACCATAACTGGGTCATCTGGTGGAAGGGGGACTGAAAGGGACTCTCTGACCACTGAGTCCCACCATCCTGTGGAGAAGCCTAATTTACTCCGCTTGTACCTGTAATCTTTTTTCACTCACTATTTAGAGCTCATGATCATAGGTGTTAAGTATGTAGGCTGAATGGCCGATCGCAGGCTTCATCTTTCTCCTGCTTCACCATTATAGTTCTCTCTACAGCAGCTGCTATACCAAGACGTTGGTCGACCTTGCGATTTGTACATTGATGGGAACCTGGGATCCCCAACGTGGATATGCTCCAAATTCTGCGTCTTAATATCCTGTCCATGAAACCACAAACTGACCAGAAGACAAGATACAGTACACTAATAAACAGGGTTGAACATGCAACTCTTCTACAGATAGGAGCGCAGATGGAATGCAGAAGCAGTCCTGGCTCCGCATCTCCAGCAGCACCTCTACAGAAGGTGCGGGAGGCAATGACCAAACAAGAGAGGTTTTATAGTATAGAGTCCAGTGTCACCACACCAAACTATCCAGTAAGACACCTTGGGATGCAGGATTCAGATCATTATTTCTTCATTATATTTGCTGTGACACCCATTACTGGCTAAGCACAGCTATTAGCGAGCGGTTATTATTCATGTTACACTTTTAACGATCGCAATGCTTTTTTCACTTACCGTAGTTATTAATGTAATTATTCTGCTTTCACTACATCTCCTTTCCAGTTACAGAAAATACTTAGATGCGAGATTTTTTCGTTTTGGTTCTTAGCATGATATATTAAGTGGATGCACACGGCACAAAAGTGTTGGCTATTTAAAAGTTTGCGCTGTAAACATTTATAAAATGAACCATGGACTGAAGCAATTAAATTCCCAGCAGTACCACGCTTAAGGATATGACCACAGCTGCCTTACTGGCACCGGGATCCTCTGCAGCTTTCTGGGAAGAAGTTGTGTTCCTCGAGCATTGGCCGCAACGATGAATGTGAAATAGGTGCGGTAGCTAAACATATTAATTAAACAAATACGTGTTTACTTTTAGTTGTCCGCTTTGTACGAAATTGAGCAAAAGAAAAACGTTGAGAAACAAAGAGACTGTCATCTGCTGAGCTCTTTCTCTTCCCTTGGCTAAACGCCTTATTGTCCACGTACGCTCATTGCTAACGTGCTAATGTGCAACGGAGCAAAGCTTCATTTCAGTTTGCAAAGAACCAGAGAAAGAAGCGTTCGGTCTTCCAACGCAGCACGAGAACATAAGACGGAGAAAACAATTGGAACGATCTGGAATAAAGTGTTTGTACAGCACAAGCCCTCACTTTCACCAAGGCAAAGGCGGAACAAGGCAGAGCAATCTGTGGCAAACCCGAAACTATACCCCAGCAGGGGAGCACAAGTAATGAATTGTGCATTTTCGGGAAATTGAGTGTCCGCCTCCCCCCCAAATAGGCGCTATTTGAATTTGCACACATGGATGCGTCTAAAAGAGGGAAGAAAAACAGAAGCCAAAGTGCGAAGGGTTGGTTGCTATTAAAAAGCCGTAGATCTGCTTTGCTGTGGAAGTGGCCGGGAGCCGGATTCCGCCTCGCAGTTTCAAAGGCCTGACTGGGCTCTTGTACGCAGGTCTAATAAAAACTATGGAAACGTAAAGACGGGTTGGGTTAGAACGTTCCAGCAGCGCCAGGGCTGTTTTCTCTTCCTGGGTTTGGATCGCTCCCCACATTTTCTGACTCATGGCTTTGAGAGATTGTAATGACTAAGCCTCCCACCCCCCCTCCTGCCCTTCGCCCGCTCTTTGTGGCATTTTCATGTACAGCGTGTTCAGTCTGCTGCAGACGCCAGAATCGGGGAGGATGCAGCAAAGCAAATGTTTTTTCAAAGAAAGGCTGGATGGAGACTTCTGACACACCCATCCTGCGGAGGAAAAAAAAAAAAAAAAAAAAAAAAAAAAAAATGTTTACCTTCGATTTCCATCCTAACAGGCCCCGTTGAGTGGCAGAGATTTTAGACATTCAAGGTTTTATTTTAGCCCCATTTGCATATTGTGCAACGCCAAAGAATTTATTTGTACATCTGGTATGCTATCAGCCATAAATGTTAAATATTAAGCTTAAAATGCAAATTTCATTGTTCTTGCTGGGTTCCCGATCAATAATTCACGTCCCTGATGTGATTATACAACTCATTCATCACAATTAGACAGGAAAATAATTGCGCACAGACTGTCCTAGAAACGTGAAGAACAAGAGACTCTTTTCTCCTACTTGTAAACTTTGGACCACTGTACTTTTACCGCTCTGCGAACACAAGAAAACATTGTAACACTCTGGGTCCATTTGCCAAGCATTCCGTTTTATTGCGAGTCTGCTTTAGCACCTGCTGGACTTTGCTGCTGCGCCTGGTTTGGCTCCTGTACACAAAAAAGCACAGTCCCATCACACTCCTTCTATGCAATAAACTGGCTTCCCAAGACTCTGCATTTGACTACAGGCCTCAGAATAACTTTACGCAAACAAATTCCACAGAGATGGAAAACATGAAGAAACAACACAAAAGCTGAGTACTTAAATACACAATTGTTCTGTTTTTTTATTCTTCTTGACATTAATCTCAAATGTACATATTATGGATACCGTTCTAATAAATCAGTGTATTATACAGTTATTTACTTTTACAACATATCCAAGAAAATAGAATAAAGAAACCCAATATAAACAACCACTTTTAGGAAAAAAGAAAATAGATATTTTTATAAGCTGGAAACACTGCAACACAGAACGTGGACCAGACGAGGGAATCTTACAGCTTTCTCTAAAGTGACAACAGTCCTACAAAACAAAAGCATCATTTCGCAAAGCAAATATTACAGAAGAAAAATCAACAGTTATTAAGTGAAGTGCAAATTTCTTTGGAGATTGGAATAAAGATGTAAAAGAAGACATACATAAGAAGCATGACAGACCCTAAGCAAACAAATAACGTAAAGGCAGAAGAAGTTCAAGTAGGATGCACCAGGCAATGGAGGATCATGGGGGGGAAACAAAAAAAAAAAAAATCCTTGGAAGGTCACTTCTTTCTCTGGAAAACATTGGCCAACATGGCACCAGAAGTGGTCAGCTGACCCATCTTGCTTAGGAACTTTGTCTTGGCGTCTTCTCCCACGAGGCTGGCGGCAATTGACATTGAGCTGGGGAGAGAATGAAGGGGAAAGCAAATTTGGCGATCGCAAGCCGGGTACTGCAGAAAGCGTGTGCACTAGGAGCGCCGGCGCTGACGACAGCATAAGATCCTGTCGTGCAGAACTTTACCACAGAGAGGGGTGGCATATAAATACCAGCTAGTTTTGGGTTTAGGAACAGTGCAAACAATTGTTAAAAGTGCAGTGCCAAGAAGACACGAGATAGGTTTCCAAGCAAATACTTGCTCATCCTGAGGAAAAGGCTGCTTATCGATTTAGGGGATGGCCAAATGAGAAATGGATGTCAGAACCGGAATGGATGAGACCGGAGACACTGAGAGCAAACAGCACTGGTCAGGAGTGAAAACTCATCCGATAACCCTTTATGCTGTTTTTACTTTGCCGCTAAAGGTGCAAAGGAGGAAGGCAGGGAGGCAGAGGATAATCCAGGCCTTTGATTTTGTGGTTTTTTTTGTTTAAACTTGGTTCAAGAGACCTCTTTAATGACTGAACAAGTTAATCACTCCCACTAGATGTTTTGCACGAAACAGAGAAATTCACTCTTATGAAATCTAAAGTACACCCTTATTCCAGGAATCCATGCTGTCTCCTGGAGAGAAGTGGAAAAGTGTTCCAGTGAACCTGGGGCTCAAGGTGTTGGGTCATAAGTTGCCTGTTTTCCATTCTTATAATCATAAATAACACAGATTTGACTGAAACAATGAACAAACTGTGAAGAGTTTAAAAAACTAAAATTCGGCTCTATAAATGAATAAATAATTACGAGACAGTGTAAAAACGTAATGTGATAAGCTGCTTTGGAGAAAAATTTCAGTTAAATTAACACTTATTCATTTAGCCAATGTTCTCTCCAAGGTGACTTAGAATGTTAATCTATCTACAATGATTTATCAATTTGTACAGCTGCGTAATTTTTTTTACTGGAGCAGTTTAGCGTTAAGTACCTTGCTCAAGAGTACTACAGCTAGAGGCAGGATTTGAACCTGCAACCTTTGGGTACAAAGGCAGCAGCTCTAACCACTCCGCTACCAGTTTTCAATAGCTATTACTTAAAAAAGAGTTAATAACCGATTTAGCGCGTTATATATAACAACATAATATGTAACTCACATATATGGTACTGACAAGTAGAAGAAGGCCTTACTGCTTGCTGTTTCAATTTATGCAACTACACATTACCAACGTTACTAACTTTCCTTTTAACCATAGATGCAGACACTGCACCCTTCCGCACAATAAAGGCACTTGCGACTGTCACATATGCGTTTGCCACAGTGATGAGGGACGCATCACTCAGTTCCGACAGCACCGTTATTAGGCAGACCAGCTGGGCTTGGGTGCAGACCACACTGGACGCAATCCTAGGCCTGGTGCTATCAACTGTGTCAACTTCTGTGACAAGGACCACACTTGATGCCGGTGGATGCAGCGGTTGGCTGAACTCACAATTACTGTTAAAGGTAAGCGTGGGCACATGGAAACAAATAAGTGTGTTCACCCTGTAGTAGTTAAACAGGAATTTAAATTTAGAGATGCTTAAAGATGTTTTTTGCTGGCGCTCCTCCAAGTCACTATCTGTAGGGGGGGCAACAGGGCTCTTGCAGATCATCCAAGGAGGGAGAAAATTACAGCTTCCAGCTTGATGCGATTTGCCGTAAAAACAGGGCTTTCGCCCCAGCGGTGTGCAATCGTTTCTGGGAAATGTCACAGGACACTGGAGCTGCGGGTGCGATGGTGCGAGTGAGTCGACCTTTGATTTTCAACTCCGCGTAAGCATTTAGACTCCTGGTTGCAACGCGGAGGAATACGAAAGGACGGCTCTCACCCTTGCGGCTCCTGGACACTCCTGTTTTCCACCTTCTGCTCGCATTCTTTAATCATAGAGCTCAAAATAACCTGCAACGAGAGATGCACAAGGTCAGGGGTTTAAATAAAGTGTTGGGCCCAGGATGAGCCTCCAACTCATAGTTTCTTGGAAGGAACCACGTGTTGTGTGCCTGGGCGCCTGATCAGCAGATTCTTAGCTGGCATTGAAAAGAAGTCATTTGATTATTTCACAAGTGTAAAAATATAACCCGTTACATTCATTCATCAAGAAGAGGGAATAATAAGGATGTATTATGATTCAACACACTGCCTTCAAGGAGAGATTATCATCTATGAAGAAATTAAGCATTGCAAAGAAAAAAAAATTACATTAACAAAAATAACTTGAGAAAAATAAGTGGTGAATGACAAAACTGTTCATTTTTATAATTTGAGTATAAATTGCAAAATGACAATGTGTATGCATGTATATCCTGCATGCAAACACTGCAGGACGCAGGCAGTACCGATGCGGACAGGACAACCAACCTCGTGTTCAGGAGAGAGGCTTTCCATGTCGGCCCGTAAACATTTCAAGCCAGGCATGAAGTGATTCACCATCAGTTCCTCCGAAATAACTGGATCATGGAAGTTAAAGGATTGCCAGTAAAATGATTTTACAGACGGTGACACCACATGTTTGGGGGAGAAGGAGCTGCAGTGGAGCCGGGAGAACGCAGAGAAGAATGAAAAATAAAGAGGGAATTTGCATGGCTTATCTGCTGCCAGGAATCTTGTTTTATTTCACGAAGGCAAATGTTAGCAAGTCGGTCCTGCTCAACTCGTATTCACCATGAATATTAAACCTAGGCTCAGACAGTATATGGAGGAAACAGCGCGTTATTCACGGGGCTGAAAACCAATGAAAGATGTTTGTGTGAGTGGAAAGCGGGGTGGGTAGAGGCTGGGAGGGGGTGCACAAAATGACATCAATTTTGGCACGATCAAGATCGTCACTCCATTTTCAAAAAAGCAGATGACACTGGTCTGTTCATTTAGAGGGACAGGATTTCTGTCTCCGCCGTGTTCCGTTCTGTTAACTCACACGGGCTGCATATGTGAGAACCGCAGAGGCTACGCCATCGTCCCTGCGGCTCGGTCGAATCCCTGCGACACAGAGAAGGGCCCCAGATTCTCTGCCCGATGAGCAGTGTGCTGAGCGTCCACGACGTGGGACCTAAGAGGCCTCCCAGCTAAAAAAAAAAAAAAAAAAACTCATCAAGTCGAAAACCTCACACAGCTGTGTGGGGACCAGCGCTGCCAGCGATGAGGGTCACCGAGGGGGCGCCCCGGACTCTGCTATGCTGTGGACGGCCCACGCAGGCCCCAGTGCTGGGAACTGAGACCAGTGGCTGAGTTTTCCGGCCTGGGAACCGCTCTCCCTCATTACTGAAGAACCTCACAGGGTGGTTAGCCGTGCATTTTAACGTCCGCCCTGCAATTTGGAGCACATAAATGCACAGCGTTTATTTTCCCTTTCCTGTAAGGGGATACGCAAACACTTCAAAGCGACACCAACACTTTTTAAAAAAAAAAAAAAAAAAAAAGTGCACGAAAAAATTTCAACCATCATCTCTCCAGACCTTTCATTTAAAATAAGGGAATTAGAAGTTACAGCAGCAGGTGGTCTGCTGGTTAAGGTACTGGTCATTAGATCAAAATGAGTCAAATTCCAGAATTTTTACCTATTTCAGCAAATTCTCAATGTATAAATAGCTAAAAGCGTAAAAATGTCAACTACGTAAACTCAGGAAAAAAGCCTCAGTAAAGCAAATAAAAAATGATGAACATTGATCAAAAATAACACGAACCCTTAAGTTGCTAAGTACATCTAAGACACTAAGAATACGAGACACTGCTTTATAACTGGGAAATCACAGACCCATATAATGTGTATTTATAGAAATGAATTTAGTACATAGCAAATATTTTAAAAATAGCTACTGAATTAGAAGTTGAAATGAATTAATCTTTTTATATGCCTTGATTCCTAATCCCACCTGCTCAGTTCTATTAGACAGCATAGTTAGGGGCAGCAGGTGGCGTGGTGGTTAGTGCTGTTGCCTTACAGTCTAGAAGTTCCTGCTTTGAATTCCCTTCCTGCTGTTGTGCCGTTGATCAAGGTAAAATTACCCTGAACTGGTACAGTAAGAGTACACTGATTTATACGTCAGGGTAAATTTGATTTTCTAACACTGTATGCCACTTTGTGCAGTCAGCAAAATAAAGATTAAAAATAATAATACATATAAACCTAATTCGCGACAAATCGTATTCTGGAATGTTTGATGGGGGTTAACTTGTGAACCCTGACCCTTGACCTCTGGGTTAGAGGCCTCAAGGATACAGCAGCAGGACAGGGCGCTGTAGGCCTCAAAGAGCTGAGTTGCGATGTCCAGTCTCTTGCTCTCGGAGGTTTGCATGTTGTTGCTCAGAGCCAGTTTGTGCAAATGAGGAAGGACAACTGGGAAAAGGAACATGGGGCAGTGTCAGCGCAACCTGGGGCGTCACTACGCATGATTTCAGAAGCACAAGCTCCCGATACAACGCTTCAGTGACACCACGCACAATACTGCAGTAACACCCTATTTATACCAGTTATTTAGTTGCAAAACAAAGAAGCAAAGAGAAGAAGCTCTTCTTCTGTAACCTGTCTGCAGTGTATCACAGCAGATCACTGTTAATTAGTCTTTTCTTCAGTGAACATCTGTGGTAAGGGCATGTAAATAAAGTAAAACTAATCATAAACTGGTTTTCAGAAAAAAACACACACACACACACACACACACACACACACACACACACACACACACACACACACACACACACACACTTTCAGAACCGCTTGTCCCATACGGGGTCGCGGGGAACCGGAGCCTACCCGGCAACACAGGGCGTAAGGCCGGAGGGGGAGGGGACACACCCAGGACGGGACGCCAGTCCGTCACAAGGCACCCCAAGCGGGACTCGAACCCCAGACCCACTGGAGAGCAGGACTGTGGCCCAACCCACTGTGCCACCGCACCCCTCAGAAAAAATATACAAAAAAAATTTCAAAGGAACTACCTTGCATATAATGTATGCTAACACACTACTTTTATTAACTTGTAACAACTCTGTTTCCAGTTGTGTTATGTCATTATGTGAAACGTATCATAAGGACTGCAGGCCTGAAGTTAGAGACAAGGAATTACAACCTCAACGTGGTAATACCTCTGGAATACTCTGTTTACCCTTATTCTAGTTTAAAAAAAGGAAATATAATGAAGTCTACAAAAAATAAATCAATCAGATTTTCACCTATGATTTGATTCAAAAGATATATATTTAATGAACTTCAGTAAAAAAAAAAAAAAACAACATCTCTACGTAATTACTGAGTATTTGTCCTTAAATGCAAATTTTTACAGCAAATAAAACTCAACTGTTAAAATGCATGAAACTGTACAATTGCTTTGGATAACAGCTAAAACAAATAGTATGGCAAAAGCACAGGGAGATGCACAGTGCTGGAGTAAGGAGACAGCGACACTTACACTCATCCCGGAACCTGGGTTCTGTGTTAGGACCCACTCTCCCAAGGGTCCGAATGATCTCCATGTGCAAGGAATGCTGGTCTTGGTACTGGGGGTCCTCCAGAAAGGACGCCAGCTGCATTTTCACCCTTTCCAGAAGCTGAAGAGGAAGCAGATTGTTATGACTCCTTTAAGTAATGTTCAAATGATCAGGTATGCCACTGTGGGGGGGTAACGCACCTCCTTTTGAGTTACTGTCTCCATAATTGTGCCAAATGCAGGAATTGTTGATATCCTCACAGAGCTGAATGAGGGGGGGGGGGGAGAAAAAAAATCATTTTGCCAGTTTGAATGAACTTTTTGAAATACAAAAAGACAACATAAAAGCTCAAACAACAACAAGAACAATATGAACAATAAATGACGCTAAATGGTAGTTTCTATGTTTCTGGTAGCAAGCGAGGATGGATTGTGTGAGGAATGCAGTGGAACTCAGCGATGCGTCAGTAGAACACATCCAAGAGAATGCTGAAGGAAGAGGCTGGTGTTGAAACCCATGTTTGCGTTTCACTCACAATTCGGGACCACTGCACAAGGTTACTAGGGCCGGGGCTACTCGCTTGGCAATTAAGGCTTCGCTCATGCCTCGAAGGATCAGCTGCAACCAGTCAAACGCAAGAGAGAGACGGGTGGGTGAACACAGACACGGGTCACGCAACACTGGGGAGGCTCCCTGACTTTAAAAAGGGTTGTGACGGGATGGCGGGGGTCATGGCCTGGCCCGATGGAGGTCAGGACCCACCCGGAAATGGGATCCGACACCTAACCATGCAGCTGCCCAAGCAAGCGGGTTAGTGAAGGCTCTGCTCAGAAGGAACGTTAGATGGTTTGCATCTCAGACAAGGACCGTCGCCCATGCCTTGGATTCAAAAGGAAGGACTGATCCGCACTTGCGATTTTCAAGTCTAAACTACAGAGGAAGGCTTAACAGAAAGTTACGTACAGTACCAGGCAAAAGTTTGAGCACACCTGTGCAATACTTGTATGGGATAACATCACATATGGGACTGGACAGAAGAGGGAAAGCAAAGCAACCCACAGGTGTCCTGCATCTCGGGGGCTGCTGCAGAAGAGCCGTGAATACATGATGGCTGGTTTCCTGCTCAAACTTGTCAGCTGAACACCGAATATGAAAACAAACTAGCTTCCTGCAGATAAACTCAAACTTTTAAGTGGAACTCTACGTTCAGATTACTGTGTATTCTGAGATTTCTCCACTCGGTGTAACCTTTACTGAGCCACAAAAGGCTCATTTCCAGGGGAAAGAAAAGAATTGCAGCGATCTGTGCTGCTCATATGTATTTCAAGCGAGGAATTATAAATATATTCCTGCTTGAATTTTAAAGCGATTAAAAATAACATTAGTGGAGTGGATGAGTAAATTGCCCGGATAAGTAAAACATACCCTCATAATTTCAAATATAACTAATGTTATATATGATAATAGTGGAGTACTTAAAAGGCCTACAGCACAGACCAAGTTTGGGTGTACTGAATTCCTTCCGGTAGGGCACAGTTCTTATTCCTGCAGTCCGAGAAAATAATCAGAATCGATGAGAGAAAAAAGCTAGATTTCCTTCCTGGGAAGCCAAGGCTAAGGCGAGGTGCGGGATGGAAAGATGCCAGAAGTCCACTTACATTTCCGGGTCGCTGGAGAGAGTGATAAGTGCCGGCACGACTCTCTGAGCTACTAGTGTTTCATTGACCCCCTTCACCAGCAGCTGATGGGCCAGAGCAGGGGGCGACATCACAGCGACGCGCAGAAAGAGCGAGCGCAGCGCCACAGCACGGTGCGGAGAGGAGGACAAAATAAACAACGGTAAAAACCACACGCAGAAAGCAGACACAGGTAACACAAGCAAAAGAGAAGCAAACGTACAGTACACAACATCATAGGGCAAAAAACAACAAGAGAAGCCAAGCAGATACTACTTCTCAAATGCAAGGGGAAGATACTATTTCGCTGGATTCTATAAGCACCTCTGTAGAAACTGACTTGACTTGGGGGTCGGAGCTGTGAGAAAAACAAGGGCCATACTGTAGCGATGAGTCTTACTGGCATGTGTTGTATTTCTAACCCTTAAACTCTATACGTACAGAACATGTTACTTCCAATCAAGTTCCCCGACACTGTGCGTTTCACAAATTCTCGTACACCAATTTTACCTTAGGAAATACTCTTAGAGAGAAGCCAACAGCTCTGACATGAGAGGGAACAGGTCTAAGAAAGGAGCGGGTCCAACATGATCATAGTGGGTATTAGTGAGGTCCTAAACACCTGTTCATCTGAATACATAAACACACTAAAACATATTCTATGTAAAATTGCTTTGGACACACTTTCAGAGTTCATACCATCACTGAAACCCAGTTTGTTTTTAAAATATTTACAAAAACATATGAAACTCAGTGAAACTGTACCATGTGGATCGGGAGTCTATCACACTTCGCAGCGTACACTTAAAATGCTCAGTTTCACTAACTGCAAATTTGGGCCGAACCTCTTACCTCAAACATGCGGGCTGCGGTGCAGCGCACAAGCGCTGAGGTATGAACCACCCCGTACCAGAGCACCGTTAATAGCAGCTCATGGTACGCCGGATTGGCGCTGGAAATGGACACAAGCTCGTTACTCTTAAACCACCCCTCTGGAATGTCATAAAGTCACCAAGGACATGTCCACAAAGGTACATGGAATAAGGTAAGGCAGCACCACACCATGCGTCAAAGTGCAGACCTGCCACTGCTGGATCAACATGTGTTTTAAGTGGAAATTGCGCCCCTACTGGACTACATAGGAATTACTGCAGTGTTGAGAAAGTGCCACTGTAGCCTTTCGTGTCTGCACTTATGCATTTAGCGGATGCAATTCTCCAAAGCGACTTACAGTATTAAGGTTACAATTATTTATCCATTTTACACAGCTGGGTAATTTTACTGGAGCTGCTATTTAGGGTAAGTACCTTGCTCAAGAGTACTAGAGCCAGAGGTGGGGCTCTGACTACTACGCTACCGGACCACCTGACCACCACCGAATGATGTTGCTGGTCCAAAGATATGACAGATCTGATCAGTGACCACTGTTTGGTCGCAGAGGAACCGCTCATGCTGATTTATACCCCAGCTCCACGAAGGATGCCTTCAAGCTGTCCAGAGGTGCATGAGAGAGGGACAGGGTTGTCATGACATCCTCCAAGAAGCCAACTAAAAGCTTGCGGTCTTCTTCCTGTGGGAAAACGGAAACACTAAATACAAAAACAAATCTGAACTGGGTGCATCAAGGCTTCGTAAGGGTACCGGACACGACCCCTACCTGGTTGTAGCAAGTCAGAACTCCCGTTGCATAGATGGGAACGGTGGCCTTTGTCAGAATGCCATTCCCTGCTGTGGTGTCTAAAAAAATCAGTCAGAACACATCATGAGTGTAATTTAGTTAGAGGCTGAGTAATTACAGACCAACGTGCCCTATGACCGGACCCTTTCTTGGAGTGGAAAGGAATGCGTTCTGTAAAACATTTTCATTGAGATAAGGGGTGGAATGTGTTACACGCATCAGTAGAATGCATGGTGGACAACATGACATCACCCAAAAAATATTTGGTTTAAAAAAGTCTAAACATCTCTTTACGAAGTCTGAGAATACTATGGTGCAACCAAATATGTAGCTAATAGAAAAGTAAAATAAAGCATGTTTTGCTATAAATAAAACACATATTTGCCATATTTGTGTACAGTCAAAAAAAGGGCAATGCAGTGGGTCCTTAACTTATGAACACCAGTGGGACTGGAAAGCCTGTTGGTAAATTTTTGTTCCTAATTGGAGCTGTTTTACTGGGTTGGAAAGACATTTTAGTGTATTTATTAACATCAAGCTGGGTGGCATGGTGGAGCAGCAGGTTGTGAGGGTAACTCACAGTACCAGGACTGTGCAATCAAGTGTAGGTTCAGTTCCCTTTCAGTCATCATGAAGTGTGCATGTTATCATTTTGCTTGTGTGGGTTTCCTCCCACAGTCCATAGACAGATGTTTCGGATGGATGGATGGCTCTAAACTACTCACTGTCTGTCTGTCTGTCTGTGTGTGTCTGTGTGTGGTGATTGCCCTGTGATGGACTGGTGTCCCATCCCAGGTATGCCCTGATTTATGTTCTGTGCTTTGAGGACAGGCTCCAGACCACTGTGATCCAGTATTGGACAAAAAATTATAATCAATGTATGATTAATATCAAGCTACATTAAAGTTAGACTAATTGGAGAAGACTGAAAATAAAAATGCATTTTCTTTAAAACCTCCAATTAATGCCAATTGTTGATCAATCAATTCTATAAATATGAGCAAAATTTGTCATTTTGTTACTAATTAACAACAGTCATTGACACCAGACAGGAACGGTAAACACTGCAGAAACAACTGTGACGCTCCTGTTCGATTTGAGTGCACTTTCATGACATCTTTAAATAACATCTAAGTACAGGTTGCATTTGCTCCACAGCAAACAAAAAAAGTAAAAATAAATAAATAAATAAAACTAAACTCAACGTCATGTTTTAAAATTTTTTAACTTGAATGTTTGTAACATCTGAGGGGGTGCGGTGGCGCAGTGGGTTTGGCTGGATCCTGCTCTCTGGTGGGTCCGGGGTTCGAGCCCTGCTTGGGGTGCCTTGTGACCGACTGCCGTCAGGTCCTGGGTGTGTCCCCTCCCCCTCCAGTCTTGTGCCCTGTGTTGCTGGCTTAGGCTCTGGTTCGCCGTGACCCCGCTTGGGACAAGCGGTTTCAGCCAGTGTGTCTGTGTGTGTGTGTGTGTGTGTGTGTGTGTGTGTGTGTGTGTTTGTTTGTAACATGAGGAGTCTGTATATAGTCTGCAAAATATATTCAAACTGGAAGCATTACACCCTGAATACATGACAGTGACAGTAGTCCAGATTTTTCTTATAGTTTTGTGACTGCAGAAGGACTGGAAGAGGAACCTACCACTTCTGATTCTAAAGCATGTTTAAAATTAGCATTCTCACAGCTTACACATCCTGAGTGTGACAAAAGACCTGATAATTGCTAGCAAAAGGCGCCGCCCCCTTCCCTTCCTGACAGTTCCGGAGTACATTGTACTTGCCCACATTCTCTTCTGAAAGCCGGAGGATCTCCTGAAACTGCGGTTTGACCTGAGGAAGTGAAAAAGAACCAAGTTACAGAATGTACTTTTAAGGCTTTGTCCTCCGAAGCACAGTCCTCAGAAAGAGCGTCACGGAATTACACAGGCATGCTGAAATTACCGCACTGTCGTTCAGATCCTTACCTTGGTATTGGTGAAAATTTTCCCAAATGTTCGACACAACCTCCAGAAGAACCTGGAAAATTCATGGACGCAGGTGCTTGACGTGACGTTTATCCGGCTCACAATTTCAATGAGTTGTGGCAGGCTGTAAATTCAAAAAAAAAAAAAAAAAAAATCTTTATTATGTCTGGAATTCCACAAGTGACTCTTAATTTGTATGATTCCAGTGTCCATCAATAGTGTATTGCCTTCAATATTTAACAGGAACACTTGTGTCTATTATGACTATTTATCTACCGTCTAAAACTGCTTTTCAAATGCAAAGTCACAGTGGTCCAGAGTCTAACCTGGAAGCACAGGGCATGCGGAAAAGGACAACCTGGATGGGATGCCAGTCCACTGCAGGGCAAATACACACATCCATTCGCTCACACATTTACGTTCATTCAACTGACGGTTTCCCTAAAGCGACTTACAGTGTTAAACTACTTACAATTTTTTACCCATTTATACAGGTGGGTCATTTTGCTGGAGCATTTTAGGGTAAGTACCTTACCTCAAGGCTATCATAGCTGGAGGTGAGATATGAACCTGCAACCTTTGGATTCAAAAGCAGCAGCAACTCTAACCACTATGCTATCAGCTGCCCGCACATACACACACTAAGGGGAATTTAGGGTCACCAATCCAACTGAGTAGTTAGTTATAAAAAAAATATTTTATTTTTAGGCAAAATATAATTTCAGAATGAAGCATAGCTCAAGAGAAAATATTTCACAGACACATGAATAAGACATAAGACAAACTGGTGGCCCTAAATGCATACAAATAGAGAGAGAGAAAAAAACGATTGGCTGGTGTCAGAATTTACACGTCTGCATGTAGGTCTATCTTAAATTTGCTTGGATTTGTGCACTCGGCAGGCTTGAGGGTCTCGTAAGGTGATGAGCGAGAGCGGGGCGGAACCAAAGGGAGTGTTCGCCGAGGGGCGGGTGAGGAGGCACTCACAGCTGGTTAACCACCCACAGCAGGCTGTCCCAGCCCGTAGTGCCCTCGTGGGCCAGCTGGTGGTCGTACAGCTGCAGCAGCACCGCCAGCTGCTCCCGGCTCCCCACGATGGTGGCCACGTCCTGAAGCGGCGACGCCGGTCGGGGGAATCGCGTCACTGGAGGGGACAAGACCCGTGGGGGGTGGGGGGAGGGTCACTTGAGGGCTCAAAGGACCCGCAGGCCACGAAACTCAACGCACAGTCTAGGCTGGCCTCCATGAACATCATCCAAAGCAACAGATAACATCCAAGTATAGACACCGCACAACGAAAATCCCTTTGAATTCCTTCCACAGACCATGATTCCTAATTACAGGCCCCTACACTCTGGCAGCTCTTAAATATAGAGGCTCATTAGACAGCATTCCCTCTAAACAATGAGCTATGAGCTTTCGGGTAAGCTTTGGAACGTCATGTCTCGTTGTCGACTCTGGCCTCTAGCCACCACTGACCTTCAATGGGCGGCACGTCGCCCTGCAGCCTGGCCCGCTCGGTGAAGGGGGCGCTCTGGAGCACGACGGCAAACAGCGGAGGAATGAGGGACTGCAGAGCAGACAGGAACGTGTGCAGCTTGTGCTCATCCAGCCCATGTTCGCCGTCCTGGGGTGCGCATGCACCAGCAAGAACACGCAGGGAGACACATGGATACACATGGAGACAGCAGGGCATAAAAAAAAGATGAAGAAGACTGAAACCTCAAGACGCTAAGGACATTTAACTTTAGATAAATAGGACTAAAGTACCCCGAATTTATAAATTTGGCCCACAATGGGGGGCACAAAGAACAATGACTTAAAAAGAGGGATGTGATGGATTTCTCACATTCACCTATATTTAACTGCAGAGTTCATTACACTCCAGCAATCGTCTCTAAAGGGGAGGAAGAGAAAGAAGCCCGGGTCTGGGAAGAGCAACCGGTTACTCAGTGTTAGTGCACTGAAAAAATCAGAACAACTGTGTGCTGGGAGGTCCTACAGAGAAACCAAGCGCTTCTCTCTTTGCCTGAGTAAAGGCACACCGATAAATGAGCAGAGTTCTGTTCTACTAACAAAGTCTAGCAAAATATGGATTTTACGATCGGTGTTAATTCTGCAACTTGATGCTTTGTACATTTTTAGCACAGCCCTCTTAGATGAAAGAATCAGAAGTGATTCCGTGAGTACCTTGAGGAGTTTCTCGATGCGGATCAGCAGAGTAGGGATGAGCTGGGACTGAAGGTTTCCCAGCTCCGTTGCCCAGGCGGCGAAGGCCGGGATGAAGACCTGGTGGGTGGCACTCACGACTCTTTCGGAAGGGTCCCCCTGGGACAACAGCATCAGCTCAAAGCCCTGGTGAAGGAAACAAGTCCTGAGTAGTGCAAAATATTGTACTGGCTGTGAGGTGATAAAAGTGACGTTTTTATGACCTGATAAGATAACCTTATCAAGAACTGAACCAGGCACCTGGCTTATCAGCCTGCTTATAAAAAACTGTGTGCAATTGGACTGTAAAAATACGTTTGATCATATTCAGTCATAGTTATAACTTCAGGGAGCCAAGAAAAAAGGTTATAGTGGGTGGGTGGGAGGGACTGTCACCTGAGAATACTTGTCAGGGTCATCAATGTAGCCCATGATGATGCCCAGACTCTTGACCACTGCCTCCCGCACCATGTCGGCCTTGTCCTCTGTCAACATCTGCTGCAGCATGGACAGCACCAGGGAGCTGCGGATCTCCTTCTGGAAGAGCACAGACAGGGTGAGGCCTTTAGCAGGGCACACAGAGGGTGAGACCTCTTTCAAGATAAGGACACAGAGGGTGAGATTTTCTTCTGAAGGTCCCCACACTCTTGAAGGTGCTGGCACTTGAAAAAACACTGCACCCAAAGGTGGTTCACCATTCCAACTGTATGACCAGTTCAACCAACCATCTACTGCTCTCAGTCTCTGAATACACCCTTGGCAAACCTCCCAAGCTTCCAAGGATCAACAGCATTCTTCTCCCCACCTAGAGAGTGGGAACCGAAGAATGAAGTGTGGGCCAGGTAAGAGGGGCCACACAGCGGTGCATGGGACATAGCAAACCCCAAGACATCTCCACACCAAGGCAAATCAGGACAAGGGTAGGTGCAGCGTAGGTGTGACGTACTGTAAACGCAAATGAGTCTCACCGGCAGATAGGGCGCCAAGGCTCCACAGGACTCCGCCACCAGCAGTCTCCGCTCCGGGTACTTGTGGTTGATCTGAAAGGAGAGGGAGACACAACATTGAATTCTCTGTCCACGACGAAACCGCACGTCTGCATTCCTTCACAGCTGTGTTTATGGCCATCTCGCTGGCCCTGTGACCACCGCCCTTCGCTGTTCCCACGCATCTTCCTTTATGAATTCATCACACAAGTGTTTGCAGTTGCTGATGTATGGCTCTTGGAATGTAACCAGTTTCAAGCATCACGGGGTGATTAAAAAAAGAACTGTTTACATTAAAAAAAAAAAAGCATCGTATAGGAAGGGAGGTGTGATGGCGCAGCGGGTTTGGCCGGGCCCTGCTCTCCGGCGGGTCTGGGGTTCGAGTCTTGCTAGGGGTGCCTTGCTACGGACTGGCGTCCTCTCCTGGGTGTGTCCCCTCTCCCTCCAGCCAGTTCGCCGCGACCCCACTCAGGACAAGCGGTTTCAGACTGTGTGTGTGTGTCGTATAGGTTCTGTATAAGAACGAAGACAATGTTTCTGAGAAACAGTGTACAGGTTGCAGAGCAAGGTACTTATCCTAGTTTACGCCAATAAAATTAACCACCTGTACAAATGTGTAAAAAGCTGTAGATAACATTACAAGTTGCTTGGGAGAAAAGGATCAGCTAAAAAAATAAATGTAAATGCATAACTTAACATTGGCCGTTATTTTGGTCACCTCTACTTTACTTGGAACAAAGATATCTTGTGCAATGACACAATGAATCCAACTTACACTGCTACCACGGTCTATAACATAGACCGAAAGCTTAAAAAATCAGCTCTACAGATCCTATAAATACAATGAAAAAGAGGAAACAGGTTATGTATTAATAATAAGCAACAACAGAGAGACACATTTGCCTCTGAAAGTACACATAGCGCTGGGAAATATTTTGTTCTATTGAAAACACATGACAAAGAGCAGTTTAGCTACTGGCACCGGTTGCTGAGTTTGTCCTGGAATGGAACGCTGTTCCTTGTCCAGTTTTTGTCAAAATCAGACAAGAAAAAGGAAAAAATGTCAAGAGAGGCAACCCTGGAGTAACAGCCCTGCGCCTCCTGGCTGTATGAGTGTGACTTTATTACCGGGAAAGCAATGTTTATTTTACTTGGGCAAGTGATTCCTGTAATTCCATAGACTTCTTCCAGGTTCAGCAGTAAATCCACAAAATCTGGGTAAATGTATCTTCATAAAAGAACGTTTCAAGATATTTCATAACATGAAAAACTACATTTTCCAAAGTAGTCTATGTAAAAAAAAGGGAAAAACACGGGTAAAAACATTCTTTTCTCTCGGGAAACCGTATTTCTGAGTTCTAGATCAAAGCCGAAGATATACCCAAATTAATAAATAAAAGCTACAGCCTGCGGTCAGTAAACAGTGGGAAGACATTATCAAAGTAACAGTATTAACAGTAGGCTGCAGGGAACCTGTCTGCGGGGAGGAAGTAAAAAGGTCTGACCTGCTCCCAGCATTGTGGCAGGAGCTCCGCCTCGACTCGTGTCGGACCAACGTGGCGCGCGAACGCCACACAGCCCGTCAAGATCATCTGCCTGGGGACACAGGAGCCGTTCAAACCAAAACCCCAAAGTATTTAAAAAGCATCACAGTTATTTAAAGCAACGTTCTAGTTCGATGTGCAAACAACAGGTATCTGCAGTCAGGTGCTGCTGTGACATTTAGTTTATATGTCTAAGGACACACTGATGTTGAAGAAACTATCACTGGACTCATCACGGTGACTTAAGAGCTGTTGACCTTTGACCCTGCCCTTTCAGAAATCACATTAGTAATACTGCACCACAATCAGAACCTACAATGAAGCTCAAGCAGGTGTGACATTTTAAAATAAACAAGACGACATTAACTCCCCAACTAAATAAACTAACACTGTCATCATGATCTCCCTTAGATGGCAGTCAGATGACTTGTTACTTTTTTTGCAACTTGATGTTTTCTTTGAAAAACTGTTCTAAACAACAGCTGAAACAACAAAACAATCAACCAATGCATTGAAAAGTCACAATTCCTACTCAGCTGCTGCTGAAATGTTCAATTCAAGTCTTAAATATGTAAGTACAGCCTATACAGTTACATAATCACTTGGATATTCTGAAAATGATTAATACAGTCTAAGGAAACTCACAAATGCTGTCACCACTAACAATAGTAATAGCAATAGCAGCAATAATAACTAACGCTGACAGCATTACGTCAAAAGCAAAATTCAGTTGCTTCTCATTTGTCAGAAAGTGGCAGTCTCAATAGTACTTCAATTTTTAACTTTTTAAACCTTCTCTTTCTCCTTATGGCTTGTCTACAACAATCACGAATATGTTTATAGTTCCTGCTTACAAAAAACAAGTGTTGATATTGTCAGACAATGATGGAACTATGACTGTTACTGTAATGCGATCCAGCAACATATTATAAGCCAGCCTGTACACTATCAGTGTGTGTGTGTACGATTCAGGCTGGCTGGCAATGTGATGCCATTCTGCTACGACTCCTGAACCATCTTCCGGTGTGTGAAAATAATGTGACCGAGGCTTAGGCGGGTAAGGCGAGGGCACCTCTGCTCGTCGTCGGGCCTCTTGATGAGATTGAAGAGGATATGCAGTAGCTGGTCGCGTTCCTTGGGCTCCGGATGAAGGCAGGCGGTGCAGAGGATGAGGGGGATCAGCTCCTGGGGAGGGAGGCAGGGGTTCAGAAGCCTGGGGATCAGGAGGCCAGGATGGGGCAGGGTAGGGGGGCAGGCCACAATTATACAACCCCAGGCTAACAAACAGGCGTGGACTTTGAGGATAAAGGGTAGGAAACAATAACGACGACGAAGGCGATGGTGACGACAGCAACAACACAGATGTGACACCTACAACACACAGACCCAAACCAAGCTGAGATGAACTCGAGGATTAGGAACTGAAACATAAATAATGACACTGCTGCCAAAAGGAGTAATGGTGTTTTTCTGGCTCTTTAGTTCCATCAGTTAACTGTGTGAAACTTGGAACGTGAACAAAAGCAAACAAGGCACACAGTTACATCCATCAATATTATCACTGCTGAAGGCCAAAGGATTTCTGAAGCCTTGCAAATAAACAATGGCAGGGGAACTAAATGAAACACAGCTCGTTTGACCACCATGGTCCACATGTTGGTATCATGGAATATTATTTTAATGGCACTGAACTCAGTTAATGTTTAACATGTCAGTGCTTGATCACACAGCATATGGCTGAAGTCTGGTTCTGATTTTTTACCAAGAAATGGACACTTGATCTTTGGAACACATACTGAGTGTTTCTGATGTAAAGAAATAAGGTAAGAAATATAATATTAAACCAATATCTAATGTAGCTTTGTAACTTGTGTTCTCCTGGAATAGGCTCTGGATCATAGCAACCCTGTCCTGGACAAATAGTTAATGGTAATTGAGCGAAATAACTAGTGTACGTCGCATGTCTCCTGCATAAGGAAGATGTAACTTTCTGGACACTCAGACAATGCTTGAGTAACCAGGTCTGATAACAACAACAGTGTAGGGAACACGGGGCAGTGAATGGGGGTGGTCAAATCTGTTCTTTCACAGCTGAGGTTTTCGGATGACACGCTTGCCGTGAGGATGAATGCCTATTGTTCTCACACCTGCTGTGTGCTATCAGTAACCGACCCGACTCATAAAGATTAATGGCCCAGTGAAGGAGCCTTCTTCGCCTCAACTGTCTGCAGACAAAATATCGATAAAAAGTGCCATTGAAGTGTTATTGCCTAGTCCTTATCACTTTACGAAGCTGATCAGAGGAGGTGGCACCTTTCGTGTTGCACGCACCCTCCACCGGTGACTGGAAAACACCATTAAGGAAATGGCAGCGAGAGCTTTCAATGCCTCTGAGTTTCAGGCCTGGAGCCCAACACTGAGTGCCGTGCTAACTTGGGGAAGGACCTTATTGTTCTGACCACCATTAGGTACCCACATACAATAATGTCTTAAATCATGCATAGTGCCACTTAAAAGGTACAGAAGTTTAGAAAGTATTATTATTATTATTATTATTATTATTAGATAGTCCATTAATAAGCTCTTGTCCATTGTAGCGGTTCTGTGGTTAATCCATCCATCAATAATAATAACAAAAAAAGATCACACTGATGGGAACTGCAAATATCTTGCGCCAAGTGTTTGGATGAATTTCTTTGCAATGACATAATGATGATAATAATACATATTATCACTAATAGATGGCACATTGGGGAGCACTGCCATATCACAGTACTTTGGCTGTGGTTGGAATGCAGCTTAGCCTGTGTGCTCCAGTTTCCTCCCACAACCTAAAGATATGCATTTCACGTGAACTGGTGACTCTAAATTGCCCCGAGCATGTAGCGTGAACATTTCGGCATTCCCTGCAATCCAGGGTGTACTCAGATTGGCCTTGTACCCTGTGCTTCAGTGATGGGCTCTGGGCTGCTGTTATCCTAACCTGGACAAACAGATACTGATACTGAGTGAGTAATTAATAAAATTAATTAATGAAAATTAATTAACGAAATGAGCGGCTTGGATAACCATCCCATCACATTTACTATGCCTTTAGAAAGCCTTTGGATCCCTCCACGTTTTCTACACTTTCTTGTGTTGTGGACATATTTATAAATGGATTGCACTGACACTTCTATGTAGTGTAAAATGAAAACATATTTTAAGAATTTTTTTTTACTAATGTACTTAAAAAAAAAAAAAAAAAAACCTGACACTCCTATCTGACGTTTGCCAAATAAGATTTTCTGGGCAGATGAAACAAAAATTCTGAATGCCAAATGCCATCTTAGGCAAAAACAAGGTACCACTCATCACCTGGCAATTTCCATCCCTATAGTGAAGCATGGTGGTGGTAGCATCATGCTGTGGGGAGAGGTGCATGAAGAAAACCTGCTCCAGAGCACATGTAATCTTAGATGACAATGAAAATTCACCTTTCAGCATGCCATTAATTCAATGCACACAGTTAAAACAACACTGAAGTGGCTTCAGAACAGTTCTCTGAAAGTCCTTGAGCAGTTTAACAAAAGCCTAGACTTCAAACCCATAAAAATCTCCCAGAAATGAAATCTGTGGAAAGAAATAAAAATTGCACTTCCCCAATGCACCCCACCATATCCGACAAAGCTCGAAAGGATTTACAAGAAAGAATGGGAAAAAGTGCCCTAATACGGATGTACAAAGCTAGAAGCATGCCCAAGAAGAGCTACATCACCACTTAAGGTGGTCCTACAAAGTACTGAATAAAGGGCCTGAATACTTATGCAAAGGAGAGATCTGTTTTTCATTTTTAATAAATTTGCAAAAATTCCTAAATATGTTTGTCACTTTGTCATTGGGGGTACCGCATGTCGACTGACAGCAAAATTGAAGCAATTCTATCCATTTTCAAATATGACTACCATGACACAAAACATGGAATAAGCGGAAGGGGGTTTGAAAACTTCCTGAAGGTATTGTATACTGTGGTTAATTTGTGAAAACTACACTGAAAATGATAATGCATTCCACTAAACCTTAATATGTGGAAAACACTGGATCAGAAACTGGAAAATACTGGGAGCATACCTTCATTTCATGCCAATATGGTTTATGTGATTCAGCTGCACCATGCTTCAAAACGATAGGTTACTAGTTACCAGCAAGACTGATTAGAGCCAAAGTAAACAAGGGCATGAGGAACAAGGAGAAGGACTGTTGGCGGTTTGAATCGCGCTCTGTTTGTTTGGGTGCGTCCTTCCAATTGTTACCCAACAGGTACAGGCCACCTGCAGCCAGTGACCAACACCTGAACACAATTCCTGGACCAAGAAGAGATGTGTGTGAAAAAGCCGCAGCGAGTGTTTCTGGTTTCAGACCCAGTGCCACAGGAGTTATCTGTGGTCAAAGAATCAAACTGACCCCAGGCTGGGGTGGGGTGGGGTGGATGGGGAAAAACAGGAAGTATGACATCCCTTTTCAAACAATCAGTCCCCTCTTCAAACTCACTTCCTTGAATATGTGCAAACAAGGTTTGTCTAAAGATAATTTCTGCAATAGCATATACTTCATTTACCCCCACCCCCCACAGCTCTCAGCCACATACATCAGAAAAGGTTGCTTATCTGTTCCATTAAACAATCATCTCAGACTCTAAACAATAACCTATTTTTCAGTTTTAGGCATTTCAGATGTCAAAGAGCTCAGGAACATTTGACCAGTTTACAACTATGCCACAGTCGGCACCTTCAACAGCAGCGCTCAAATAAAGTGGCTACTTTTCTCTGTAAACGGGGTTGATGTATTTACATACATAAAGGTACATGCCAGCTGATGATGCTGAACATACACACTAAGTTATAGGCTGCAACACCTTTTATATTTTTGTCAATTTTGGAGGGCAAAGAAAAAAATAGTCAGTCAGTCAATGATTCTCTTTACCTGAGAACACGCCATAAAGGTACAGCTCCTAATAGTATTTTTAACACTATGTCCATGTTCCAAGAACTACTTCCTGGAGAAAAAAAATGTTTCTGGTCACGTTTCATCTATAGAATTGAATGACAAAAGGTAAATTATAAAATTTATAATAATATGTAAGTGGGAGACAACCCCCAAAATCTCCCCCAACCAAGGGAACAGAGAACTTTTAGTGATCCCAGGTCTTGTGACCACAGACGGTGAGACTCAAACCAGGTCCCCTTCATAGGACAAGCGTCAATCTGGACACTGTCGGTCTGGAAGATGTGACTAAAAGCTTGGAACCTAAATCACCTCAGGTGATGTAGTGGCACTATGTCTCCTCACTTTTATCTACACGAATCCAGGCGACCTTAACAACAAACGCTGTTGGGGATCATTTCCGAGATTCAAAACAGTACCTGTGTTTGTCATCATGTCATCGGCAAGATGAGCACTGGATCAACTGGCCTCGTCTAGGTACACACTGGCACACTGACACCTGGAGCCTGTGTGTTACGGCCCCGAGCTGCTACGGGAGATGGGATCCCCCTCTTATTCAACTTAACTCATGCCACTGAACCCAGACTCAAGCTCACAGCTGCCTGCCTCACAGCTGTCCGCTCTCATGTGACAAACGTCATAAGATCTCCCCGAAGTTATTACGCAGATTCTCAAACCACATGCGCCAGAACCCAAGCCACAAAAAAAACTGCACTGCTAGAAAGGGGGAAGCTCCTTCCGCGCACCATTTGTTTCTCTAACGCTTTGGAGGTGCTCCAGGACTGTCTAAACTGTCACTTGTGCTGACAAAAAAAAAAAAAAAAAAAAAAAAAAGAATAGTAACTGTGATATGCAAATGAGCACAGCTGCTATAGGCAGTGCGGGTGCTCCGTTCCAGTTGTGTGGTGCCAAACACAGGAGCTCCTGTGGGGGGGGGGTTGCGGGGTCATGTGATCCTGCAAGCATATGAAGAGCAGGTGAAGGTGTGAATGATCCTTTCAGGAGGTCTGTTTAATGGCACCATTGAAAGCTGCTTTCAGCAAAAATGATTTAAACGCAAACACACCAGAAAAAAAAAAACTGCCACCCATGTGGGAAAGGCTGATACGCAACTGTTTAACATTTACACAAAGCAGCTATAGACGCAAGTAAGCAAACACAAACACGAAATAAATGCCAAGAATGCAGTGAGAGAAACAGAGCTGCATAACTTGTTAAGTCCTCCTGGATAAGACCACGTACGCAGCATGCAACAAACTAATGAACAGATAAACTCTACCTGTAAAGAAAAAAGGTACTGCGCAAGTTTCCTACATGAGCAGGGAGTTCGTTAATGTCTTGACATTTGACATTATGTACGCCTTAAATTTCACCTGTTCTGTTATTCTATCTCAGGTTCTCAAACTTCACCCAAAGTATTTTGTTCCAAAGTCATGGATCACACCTGACTCCAGGTGGTCATACACTAAGAAAACTCAGGGACAAATTATGAGTAAAGTAAAATAAAATACAAGTAGAGTAATTCCTTATGAATGAAAACCCAAATATTAAAGATTAAACCTACTAGAAAATATTAGAAAAACATGGTTTACAACCATTATTATATGGTAAACTTCAATTTTCTTTAGTATAGTGTCATGCAAGCTAATCTGGTTACATTATGGTTATATCTGGTTATATTATGAGCTGCTCATTTACCGATTTTAAAGGATACCACCATATTCTAAATTATTAACTTATTTTTAATTGCATTTCATGCACATTAGCTATTTTCTTTAAATTTATGTTTAGTGCAGAGCAAATGCAACCTGCTTATACAAGCTTAGCCAATGGGTGTCAATAAAAGGCACTCAAACAGAATAGGAATGAGGAACCTACTCCAGTGTTGACAACTTGGACAAAATACAACCTATTGTGATTTTCACTAATTTTAAAGTAATTTTAATTAAAAAGTACTTGAAAAATTTAAACATAGCTTAAAAATATTAAAATAAAGTAACAAAAATGCTGAGATTTTTACAGAAATTAACAAAATGTACAGCATTTGCAGTCATGTCCAGAAATAACACCTAGTCATTATTCATATGTAGTTTTAATCAAATAATCAGTTATTTAACAATTATTATGTATATCTGCTATTAATCATGTGAAAGCCATAAAAGTGCTCCAAAAATTGTGTGCTTGAAGCATGCGTAGAAGTCAGAGCAGAAAAACACTTTTCAGTTACCTCCAAGAGTTTGTCCCAAATATGCAACGATAATATTGTGAGTAAGAATAAGCAGTGGACAGTGAGTCTACCCACTATAAACAGTAATACTGGATACTCTAGCACTGAATTTTTTTTAAGAATTAAATTTTTAATGTTATGAATTTATTGTAATGGAACCATTCTAAACAACATTTTGATCCAAGGTTATGGTTAAGAATTTGGAGACGGCTGTGAGTAATGCAGCAGGAGTGTCAGAGGAATGAGCCAGTGGAGCGCATCCAGCACGGGTGAAAAACAGGAGGGAAGAACATGCAGATGTTCCACTCACCTGGCACAGGTGAACAACCATTCTCTAGGGGCAGAGATGCATGCACCAAAGTAAGAGAAGGATTGGAAAGTGAAGCACAAAAAAATTGGGGGGTGGGGGGGGTGAGGATGAGCAGCATGTGAGAACAGTCAAATTGGTGCACATTCTGAATGGAAGATAGAAAGATAATGAACGGTGGAAATAATGGGCACAGCAACAGGAGCCCGGTGTGAGGTTGCGGCTCACCTCTCGCTTGGCGAGCAGCACGTTGGGGACGATGTGGGGTAGACAGCGGCCAAGCATGAGCGTGACGCTCTCCGCGCTGTCCGCAATGCGGGAAACCTAAGTGGGGAGGGGGGGCAAGAAATATTGGGCACTGAACTGACAAGACAGCAAGGATTGGGCCATAAACACGGCACTCTTCTTGACCTCACAGTAGAAATGTAGTAACAATTTACCATAGCAATACAGTATAATTTATATTAAATACAGTACACTTATTTATACTACCTATATCTCATTTTTCTCAGTCGCAGCATCTTTGTGGCAATGACCCGAACAAAGTTTCAGTGCTTCCTTTGTACCAGGATTCTTAACTCAGTACCACTCTCTTTTCTGAACAAATCAGAGGACGACCATCTTTAGTCCTGAGCAGCGCACCTCTGCAACTGAGCCGCCACAAAGCAATTTATAGAGACCAACAACAGCCCTGCATCTGCCTGCCTGCTAAACTGGGGAACAAATTATTGACAGCTGGCAAAAAGAATAAACTGTAGCCCTCATGCTTATATTGGACAGCGGATCACAAGAGCTTGGTATGTGACAAATTGCTGTGGTATCAGATGGAAATAGAGATCAATCTGTCTCAGTGGTGGAAAATATTTATACATTATGCTACATTTTTTCCTTTACAATAAAATGTGATCAATAGAAAACAAATGCAGCAGATCGGGAAGGAGCGCGAGTTTAGGGGAGTTTATGCTAAAGGTCCTCTCTTTGTCTCTCCACTCGCTTCTTGTCGCAGCCCGTATCAAGTTCAGGACTCTAGTTACGGTCTACAGAGCATCAATGGATCTGCTCTCTGATACCTGCAGGACCTCATCATTCACTACAGCAAGACCACTGTGCTCCTCTCATAACAGGCTCCAAATCAAAACTTGTCTGGTTCTCAGTTTTGGCCCCATTGCAAAGGAATAAACTCCTTGCGTCCCTCAGAACTGCCGAATCCCTCCCAGCATTCAAGAAGAGTCTAGAAACTTGTCTCTTTCAGACCCACTTGTGTCCAAACATTAGAATAGCTCAGTAAACGTGTAGGACACCATACCACGTGGCATGATCATCTATGCATTTCCTACCTGATTCTCAATTCTCTAGGCAGCTGCATGTACAATATGTACCAAGAAAACCTTGGGATCAGACAAACAAGTTGTGCTTTGGTAATCCTGTGTGTGTATCTAAAGTTTTTTGTTTTTAAATACACCTCTGTTTCCTCTTGAGTTGTAGTCTGAAAAATGAACACACGTAAGTGTGAACACGGTGTGCCACTGGCACTTTAACCATTCCCCATCAGGTCGCCAGGTGTCCTTCTGTTAGGTTGTATCCAACGACGGAAGTGTGACCTGCCTCACCTCAGAGCCAAGGCGACTGTCAGGTGACATCCGACAGAACGATAAAAGCGCTTGGTGAAATGCAGGAGAGAGTTTTCTGAAAGGAAAAGAAATAGGTATTTTTCCTTTTGTTTTTATGTATCTGCTGCAGAGGAACCCTCAAGTGAGCATGATCATCATCATAAACATCATCATTCTCAAAAAAAATCATCATCGCAATAGGAACCCAGAAAGATAATAGACATTACAGAACATTACTCTCTATTCCTTTCTACCGAATGACTCTTCCTGTGCGTAAGCAGCTGCAGAGGATGTGCGACCCTGCAACGTGTCCCAATGCAGTCCCCTCCTCTCCTTACCCTGTGTATGTGGTTAAGTCTAAGAATTTCATTGCCATTCCTTGGCTCCCTCTAGTGGCTCATTGAGCGACGCACTAACACACACTGGGAGCGTGCGTTTCAGCACACGCATCTGGGCCGTACAACAGCTCCGCAGAGAACATGTAACTCACGGCTCACAGCTTTTCTCCAGTCCTGTCTCTGCGCTGCACTAACAAAATAATCAGCAGCAGAAGTCAATAAAATGTTAAAATTCTTTGGATAAAGCACCATTACAACAATTATTATATTCAGCTGATGCGTTTCTCCAAAGCAACTTACAGTGATAAGAAACTTACAGTTTTTCACCCATGTACACAGCTGGGTAATTCTAACTGGAGCCAGTCAGGGTGAGCACCTTGCTCAAGGGCACTATAGCAAGAACTGGGATTGAAACCAATGACCTCCATGTCCAATGGCTGCAGCTGTAACCACTCCCACTATCCACTGGCCCATAGTAATAATAATAAAAGATATAGCTGTCTAGCTTTAGCACTAATCCCTTACTGTACCCATGTTAAAGCCCTGTCCCAGGCCTCACCTGTTGGGCTGGTCAAACTCGACCGGTCCCCTGCTTGGGGATATGTGGCTTTTTAACTTTGCATTCGGTTGTGTTGGAGGAGTGGCTGGAGCAGACACTGGAGGACACTGCGTAGCGACAGGGTGCACAGGCTGGGTTGTGGCTGGGACTGAGTCTGTGTCGAAGTCCACCATAGGGCAGTCCGGGACATCGTCTCGTTCTGTGGAGCGACGCATATCCAGGTAATGTCCATTATCCAGAGGGCCAGGGTCTGGCGCTCGCTCTGGCTTGGGGGTTGAACACTCCACTAGCAGGGATGGAGGAGGGATGGAGACGGTCTCCTTTAGGGTCTGAATGTCACTGAAAATGAAGGAAAAGCCGCCACCGTTTCACTGACCTGATTGGTTCACTTTGCCCTCATTGCGTCATTATTGGGAGTTGGGGGGGGCACGTTACATTTACCTTATGCCTTTCTCTAAAGTAAATTACAACGTTAAGACACTTGCAGCGATTTAACCATTTATACAACTGAGTAATTTTTAATGGAGCAATTCAGGGTAAGTACCTTGCTCAAGGGTACTACAGCAGGAAATGGGATTAGAACCTGGAACTTTCAAAAGCAGGAGCTCTAACCTCTACACCACCTTCTGGCCTCTTACTCTTGCAGAAGAGGAAAACGAGCCGATTACGAGAACGGGCAAACTATCAAAGATCCAACTCATTTTTTTTAATCACACTGGGGGCAATAAGAGCACCAGAATTAGAAGTAAAAGTGGTGAAATGAGACACCCAAGCGACCCTTTGCCTGCCTTACCTCTGCAGCTGCCTGATCTGCTCTGCGAGACTCTGCTTCTCAGCGTTTAAAAGACCAATCTTGTATTCGAGCTCCTGAACCACAGCCACCTGCTGAAGTATTAACATACATGGAAAAAGACAAGAACACACTTGTTATTTAAGCACTGTACAGTCACACACAGTAATATATCAGATGACTATTAGGAGACCCTCCTGCAGGTAAACAGATGACTTCTCCCACCTATAAACTGTTTCAGCAAAATAAATGGAATTTAATATACACCAAATTGTACAATGTGCGATTTATACAACTATTTACTGTACTGGATTAAAATCAACCTAGACTGCATGAAGGAAGTAATCTATATAATCTTTATTTAAGACTTCATTTACAATGTCAGGTTCGTACACTAAACTACTCATAATGGTTTACCTCTTTATACAGCTAGATAGTTTTTACTGGAGCCCCTGATCAAGGGTACTGCAGCAGGATGTAGGATTTGAACCTGAAGCCTTCAGTTTGCAAGGTGATGGCCCTAAAAACTACACTACCTGCTACCCTGTAATTTAGTTAAGATTGTGACTGTATTCAATTACAGTAATAATAGTAACTGAGTAAAAATTAATTGTAATATGCAAACTCCTACACTCTAAGTGACTCCTTAATAAGTATCACAGACTTCACTGGAGCATCAGCTGAAGGGGTAATGAAGATGTGTCAAGTGCGCCCACTGTGATGACCTACCTCCGGGAGCTCAGCTTCCTGCACGGGCTTCTGGGTAAGGGTGTTTGATAGCAGCTCCTCGGACTCGACGCCCACGCCGACATCGACCGTGTCCCGGGGCGTGGACTGGCTGGAACCGCAGCTCCGGTACAAGTGGAGGAGGTCAGGGGGCTTTGGGATGTTTAACCCCACATCGTCCCACAACTCAAAGTCCTGTGGACAGAGGCACAGTTCTGCATACATAAAGTCTTAGCCTGGGTTCCTCCTGTTGCACCGTGGAGCAAAGAAACTACTCAGCTGAAAGTATCCACCCACCTAAATGAGCAAGTTTAAGCAACACAAGCCACTTTTGATGTGTCTGCTAAACCTTAATAATGCAAAATAACACAATTTACAGAGCAAAGTTAAAACAAACAAATAAATGTTCTTGTCAAAGATCAGACAATTTAAATTACTGGAAATTCAATTAAAGCATTCTTATTCAAACACAAGGCACCCCAAGCAGGACTCGAACCCCAGACCCGCCAGAGAGCGGGACCTGGCCAAACCTGCTGCGCCACTGCGCACGGGTACATGCAGTCATATTTTAATATGTAAATATGTAGCCGTTACCTGGTCATCATTTTCATCTGAGAACGTGATGGACGAGAGCTTATAATTGTTTTTCAATAAATACTCGTTAACTAGAAAATTTAACGCTCTTTTCTCAAGAGGGCGGATGGGTTCCTGGAAAGGAAAAAAAAGAGCATTACATATTCAAGGGAATAAGAGTGAAAAGGCAAAACCTGTATCAGTTGGTATAGGGGAGAAGAAGAAAAAAAAAAAAAAAAAAAAAACATACCTGAATTTCAGGACTGGATTTGAAGTTCTTCCTCTCCTGCAAGGGAACTTCGCTCTCTGCAAGAAAGAAGGACAGGCATCGGTTGGCCCCCGCCGCACCCACCGGCCCGAGGAGCTCGAGCGCCTCTCAGAGCAGAAGGAACTTGAGTAGTAGTAAAAGTGTAGAGTACGCCACCTGCTGCCTGAGTCAAGTTGGCGCGTAGAGCCTGAATGGTCTCCTTGGCTTTCCGCAGTTCAAACTCCAGGACTGGACAGGGAGTGGGTCAAACACACACAGGCATCCAGCCAAGAAAAGGGAACAAAGAAATAACAAATAATAAAAAATAATAAAAAAATAAAAAAAAAAAAAAAACGAGAAAAAAAAAGGATGGCCATGAAAAACAAAACCGAACTAAAGCAATACTCTCTCTAAGAAGCCGAAACAAAAAGGGAAAGAAAAAAAAAAAAAAAAAAAAAGACAAAACGGAGGAACATGCAAACCATGGACGCATGCAGCAGAAGTTACTGGGGGAGCAGATTGGTGAAAACTTTCCATACTCTTTTATTTTGGGAACACTACGAGCTGTCTGACCAGGGCTCTTTAACTACAAAAATGCGGAGGGGAGACTGAGGCTGCTAAACAGCACATATTAAAGGACGGTGCACCTACTGCACGGTTTCTGCAGCACTTTATGCGCTAAAATGCAAATAAAATAAGCCTATTTGCACATTAAGTAAATATATATAGTAAACACCAAAGGTAAATTATTCATGTTAGTGTCCTGAAGGAGTGAAACGGTACGACCGGTTGCGTTACAAACACTCGAGTTAGAAATATTTTGATATACAAGTAGTCCTCGACCTACGACACGTGCGACTTACAACAACCCGGAGTTACGACGGGTGTCCCGTTAACCTTATTATGTTGTTGTCCATTGCCTAACGATGATCCGGAGTCCACGTGCTGCATGATAACATCGACTGGACTCCCGGCCGCAAGGCACCCGCGTTATTGTTCGGCTCTCACTCAAAGTTTGAGTGTCCAGCAGCAATTGTGTTCTGCTGATAATTTTTGTTCCTAACTCCACTTACTTTACCTTTATTTAAAACGGTTAGTAATTCAAACAGTGAGTGTTGCGGCGGTTCTGAAAACACAAAGTAGGAGAGTATAGATTTAGAAACGAAAGTGAAAATAATAAAGCAACACGAACATACAATTAATACTCTATTTATATTACTATTATTGATTATTATTGCATTTTAGTATTACTTTAATAGGAATAATGTGTGAAATTTGAGAAAAGTATTGAAGCCCTATTATACCTGTAGCGGTGCGATGACGGGATTTGCAACTTATGAAAAGGTCGACTCGCAACTAGGTTGTCGGAATGGAACCCCAATGTAAACCGAGTACCACATGTACAACCTTATTCCAGTTTACTTATTTATTTCCAACTGCAATTTCTTCATTTAGCTAATTCTGGTTTAGTGGAGGAAATGAGACTTGCGGTTGAACACCCAGTACATAGATGCCAGTAAAAGGCATTCATAGAGTGTGGCGCCACCTTCATTCATCTCATTTACACAGTGTTTACAGCTTCTGTCTGGTGATCCTGAATGTCAGCATGATGTGTGACGAGATGATGACCGTATTTATAGGACGAATTGGTCAACGATCGGCACCGACCAGGAGTTTGTGCTGAAAAGATATCATATTTTCAGTGAAAATAAATTTGTTTTTATTTTAATGTAGCTTGAAATTAACAAAAACATTGAAATAAAAAATCTAACAGTTTTTGATTTATTACGTCTCAAATTCTTTATTACATCTCAGATTTTAATGGAATACAAACAGGCAAATAAATCAATTAACCATTAACTGACTAAGTGGTACAAGCGACTCGGGAGTTATGGAAAAAAGAGTCAGAAATACAATTCTGTCTCTGTCTGGGTTTGTAAGCCGAGCAGCCAGTGTATTTGAATTTACCATATACCAATTTTGTGGGTAATTAAAAAAGTAAGTAGTCATTAACAGATTAAATGTATCAAAATCATATTAAAGTAAAAAAGGTTATGGCTTCTGAAAATATGCTCATAAAGGTAGGCAAAAAAAAAAAAAAAAAAAAATTCACCCAGTGAGCCTCTGCACTATGAGTCACAAGTCAACAGGAGCAAGAGTTCAGCAATGATGCTCCATGAAATAATAGTGGAGAAGATCCTGCTACTGCAAAGTTGGAGGAAAAAGTGGAAACACAGCAAAAAAGACAGGAAAAAAAAAAAATACTAGAGGCACACAGAGCAGCCGCAGTACCGGTACAAAGCTACGGATGCGGTATGGGTTCGAGAGAGTGTCGCGGGGCTGAGGGACAGAGGGACAGATCCATGAGCTCTTAAGGCACATGGAGAGGAGGGTGATGAGTGAGCGGCGTGGGGGAGGGGGCTCACTCTTTGCATGGCTGTGCACTGATGATCTGCTGGGTGTCGAACCCTAACCCACTCGGTGCACGCTGAAAAGGGCCTCCTGCGGGTTTCCACCCACCCCTACGCCCCCCTCTGGTTTCAAGTGCTAGCAGTACGACTGGACAGCGATAGCGCCATCAAATGGTCAGGCCATGTCTACAACGGTGCTGCCCCGAATGGCTTGAAAAGCAAATAAAAAAAAGGCATGGAGACCATTTGAGGACAGCTGGAGCAAAAACCCATAAATAAATACACAAAAGCAGATCAAGAATGCACAAAACGCAAATGCAACAAATGGCACAACTTGAAAAAAGAAAAAGGAAAAAAAAAAAAAAAAAAAAAAAAAGAAGTGGCTTGGAGCAGGAGGGCTGCTAACTGGGATGGTGTGTGGTCCAGTATTGGAAACAGAAATACTGCTCTTAAAAAGGATCGGAAAGCCAGATCTCCCGGAGTCAGACAGCCAGGGCGGAAAAAGAGCGAGGGAGGCCGCAGCGTCTTTTTCCGCCAAAGAAAGCCAGATCGAAAGTATGGAAGCACCTCACTGCGTTCAGCTACTGAACCGACACCGTTCTCTCTGCTGCATGTTTCCCATTCCCCTTCGGGCGCCACGCGACACGCCGAGGGCACCTCATATTGGCTTCGCAATGTCATTTTAAGAAATTTACTACGGTACGCGTACATAATAATTCATTACATGAACAACAGTAAGACACGATTAATGATGGCATTGTTAATTCTTTCAAGTTGCTACAATTATTTATATCAGGGAAGTTACCAAAAATAAAACAAGCAATGATACAAAAAATTAAGACACTCACCACAGGAAACTGTTCCACGTACCCTGGTAAAATAGCATGCTAACCTGCACAGAACTAAATCTGGGAGTTGGAATTTGTACACTAGTTGGGTGTTGGAATTTAGTATCTAATCTTACCAGGAAAGAGATGACAAACCCGGGATTCTGTATCATTGTATCCCGAGTTCAGGGAAACAGATACGTGGGGCAAGATATGGCCACGGTATTTAAAAGTTTTACAGCTCCCCCCCAGTGAAGCTTAGCATTGGTTTTAAGAGCATAAAATTAACTAGGTAATGAAACCCATATATAATGTATAAGAATATATATGTGTGTGAATAGATCACAGTTAATGCAGAACATCTGTATTTTCCATTCTAAAGATTTTGCTTCGATTCTTGCAGTAAATGGCAAGAGTTCGGAATTGTAGTGTCGACAGCGATCAAGTCCGAGTTTTCCCCACAAATGCATAAACTGACGGAGGGAAATTGCACACAGTTTAATTTCATCTACAGCGCCATTCTTTGCAAAAGAGCCACTTTTGGGTGTGGCATCCTGACAATTTTCAAATTTCACATTCAGAGCTAATACCCCCAAATCCCTTTTCAAAGGGCAACTACAGATTGAATGTCTTAAAATACTATGAAAACACATTTAATTGTCTCCTGACATGAAAACCAGGAGGGGATGATCCACGTGACTTTTTCATCCTGTTTGGGGTATTAACAGGAGGGGCTCCGATATCGGGGGTCACCGAGAGAGGAGTCCTCAGCTGACCTCCTGCGCCCAGGTGGGGCGCTGACCCAAACGGTTCTACTCACCTGCGACGCGTTCGTCTGACTCCCTGTTTCCATCGTCAGAGTAGCGGGCGAAATCCAGGGAGTCCAAGGTGCTGATGCTTCCGGCTCGGTCTGAAACGGAAGGACAGAGGAGCGCTGACTGGCCTGTCGACGGATGACTGCTCCTCACCGATGACCACAAAAAATTAAATTCTGCTATTCGGAGGCCTCCAGCATGTAGCGGATGACCCACCCTCCTATATTTACTAAACATCCATCCTACTGGAGCTCCAGTGATTTTCTCATCGTTAATGTTTATCTACAAAGGCGCCAATGCCAAAGGGACAGGCAGGCTTTGGGGGGGCGGTTGTGCCGAGGTCCTGACATCTCGTCAAAGCGAGCGTTCTTGCGGTGGAGAATCCTAATTGGCCTGTTGCTCTCAGCAGGACCGCAAAACCAAAAGAAACGAGTGAACCTTTGGCAGTAAGCAAATTATTATTATTCATTCATATACTTGATGCTTTTTTTTTCCAAATGACCTATAGTGTTACACTTGTACACTGAGTTACTTACCAAGATTTACTCATTTATACAGCTGGATAATTTTTACTGGGGTAATTCAGGGTAAGTACTTTGATCAAGGGTACTACAAGAGGAGAGGGGATTCAAACCCAGGTTCTTTGATTGCAAAGCAACAATTCTAATCACTACACCAACTGCTGGCCCGACAGAAAAAGGGATATTTTTATTTCCCAGCATGTATAACTGCTACTCTCGTAGTCTTTGTATGTTATATTGGAAAGGGCTCATCTGCTGCTGATTAAAATTTGAGAAGTTAAAGCCGTTTCCCAAGTTTCTTGGCAGTTGTCTTATTTGTAACTTTGCAATTTCCGCCTTTCTGCTCGTGCGGTACAGAGAGGTAATCTCATGGAAACTGTTTGAAAATGAACACTTCTGTAGCAATCGTGTACAAAAGGCATGTTTCAAACACAAAAGTAAGTTATGGAGCATTTATGACAGTGGGGAGCAGAGAGTAGTGCGGTGGCTACACCTGTCACCATGCAACTGAAGGACCCAGGTTCGAATCCCTGCTCCTGCAGTAGTACCCTTGAGCACAGTACTTAAGCCGAACTGGTAAATTAAAAATTACCCAGCTGAAAATATGGGTAAACCATTGTAAGCAGGGTAACGCACAAATCGAACAAAGTAAGCTGCTTTGGAAAAAGGTGTCAGATAAATAACAGTTCAGGATTATTGGTGATGATGAACTATGGTCACTGTCCATCAGGCAGTGATAAAATCTATTAGAAAAGACAATGCAGTACTTTTTAATAAATTAGCAGGGATCAATTTTTGAACAAACAGGCACTGCTGATTATCGCACATTTTAACGTGCTGTTACCGAAACAGATTATCAGCGCCCAAATGATTACCATACAGCTGAATATATCGCCGAATCCCAGTTCAAACACTCATGGTTTCAGGGCATTATAACAATTTAGGGGCAGCAGGGGGGTTAAGCATTTAGAGCAGTCAAAAGAAAAAAACCTGGGTTCAATTCCCTCTTCCTGCTGCAGTTCCCCTGCTCTACATACTTACCCTGAATTGCTCCAGTAAAAATTAACTAGCCGTGAAAGTGGGTAAATCACGGTAAGTAGCTCAGTATAAACCTCACGCTGCTGATTTGTAGAAGTGCATCAGCTACATAAATAAATGTAACAAGGCTTCAGCATGCAACCTTTGGTTTGTGTAGTGCCAAGTTAAATAAATGATGTATGTCACTCTGACTAATAAACATTACTATTATTCCTTAGTGGGAAACGCACTTAACATGAATGCAGCCTTAATTAATTATTATTATTTTTTTTATAAACACGTGAACATTGTATGATTCAGGGGGCTACAAGTCTAAGGAGGGCAGCGAAAGCCTTCCTGTGGCGTCCCGCGGTGAAACACTGGGCAGCCAAGCGTGATGCCAGGGACGCAAACATAAGAATATGGCCCGACAAGCTACGCCATCGGATTAAAATGGTTTGCAGCACGCCGAGGCGGCCCGGGGAGGGGGCGGAAACGGGGGCAAAGCAGCCACAGCTGGGGCTGATTTCACTCCCGTTTCTTCCCCGGTGCCCAGCAGTAGAGAGACGAGATCGAGGAGGAGAACGAGACAGAGACGAACCTGATCCCAGAGATGACGCTCCCAGCCCCCATGACCCGCACGAAACCTCATCCTACCTGTTCCTTGGTCCCCCTTTTCCATCCCCTTCCTTCTCCCCACTCTAAGGGCAAATAAAAGCCCTCATCAATGGGCAACTGCACCTCTTGTCTCCCGCCTCATCTCTTACACGGTTTTAGCTCCTGCAAAGTACATCTGGCAAAGACAGGACAATAAATATGGAAAGCATGTAGCATAGTCGTTAGACCGTCTGCCTTGCGATCAAGATGTAGGTTCGAATCTCGCTCCTGCTGTAGTACCCTTTATCAAAGCACTTACCCTGAACTGGTCCAGTAAAAATAACTGCACTGTAGAAATCACTATAAAGTACCTTATTATAGTAAAGTTAAACTGACACAAAATTTTAAATGATCAATACATATATGGTGTTGCTGATCAGTGTATGCAACAGTGAGCTGTGGTGCTTGCTTACGGGCCAAAATGCGCCCCAGGTGTAGCCACACTTGCGGAACAAAATTAACCGTGAAGGTGGCGGGGGGGGGGGGGGGGGGGGGGCTGGGCCGCGAGATCGCGAGGGTGAGAGAGCGTCTTCCCCTGGTGCCGATGGCTGTCCTAGGAAAAGGCTCGGTGGATGTCCCATCTGTTCTTCCAGCAGGGGGAGGAAAGCGAGCACGTCTTTGTCACGGAGAACCGGATACGTGGCTCGGCGCCACAGACCGGAGGACACACACGACACCTTGCCTTTGTGAGACCTACCCTACATGGCAACTGTCATACAGAGCGACACAATGCACACACATACTGTACGTTTTGATGACCGCCTTCACTTAGCTTGCACACAAACACACACGCACACACACATTCTGAAACTGCTTATCCCAAGCAGGGTCGCGGTGAGTCGGAGTCTAACCCGGCAACACAGGGCTCAAGGCTGGAGGGGGATGGGACACGCCCAGGATGGGACGCCAGTCCATCGCAAGGCACCCCAAGAGGGACTTGAACCCCAGACCCACCAGAGAGCAGGCACAGGCCAAACCCGCTGTGCCACCGCACCTCCCAACCCCTCACTTAGCTGTCACTTTTAAATATTATTTTATGCAACTGTATAGCATTTACAGCCACCACTGTGATGGAGACTGCATGGACAAATGTGTCAACAAGTTGGTATTTTCTCAGCTCAATTAGAGAAGAACTTCTCTGGCAACCCTACAATCACTTGAACAAAGGTGTCAGCAAAATAAATACACATACACACATAAATAAAATAAAATAAAATAAAATAAAATAAAATAAATAAATACTTTTGACCGCTTGGTGATCCCACTCACAAGGGTTCCAAAAAGAAAAGTCCTCAGTTTCTTGGTTTTGGCTTTGAAGTGCCTTGTGACTGAGCTTCTTCTTTCCCTCAGTTAGATTAATTTACAGTTACATTCAATTTATATTTATTTAGCAGATGCTTTTCTCCAAAGCGACTTCCAATGAACTCTATGTAGTGTTATGAGCCCGCACACCTTATTCACCGTGGTGACTTACACTGCTAGATACACTACTTACAATGGGTCACTCATCCATACATCAGTGGAACACACTATCTGTCACTCACACAGCAAGGTAGGTGAATGTGAACCTGAACAGCATGTCTCTCTCATAACTGCTGAATCCCTTTCAGAATGCAAGGTCCCAAACTCCATCTCTTTCAGAGCCATTTCTCTCTTGATCTCCTAACAGATAGATACATTTTCATAAATTTGCATCACACGATCCGTCACAGTAATCTTTGCATTTCCTCCATTCTATATGCTACTACTCATGCAATGTGTGCCGGAAAAACTGGTGGCATCGGAAAAACTAACTGTGCTATGACAATCGTGTGTCTGTATCTGAAGCTCTTTGTTGCAATGCTCGTTTACGCTGAATTACATTTTGCTTTGGAGAAAAGCATCTGCCAAATTAATACAAATAAATGTATTATTATCTATAATAATAATCATTATCATACTAGTAATATCAAAACCGATAATAAGTACATCTACATTTATTTATTTAGCAGATGCTTTTCTCCAAAGCTACATCCGATGAACTCTGTGTAGTGTTGTCAGCCCACACACCTTATTCACCAAGGTGACTTACACTGCTAGATACACTACTTACAATGGGTCACTTACCAATGCATCAAGTAAAATACTAACGAACAAACAAAAATAATAATAGCTCATTTACAGTTACAAAGTGAGATCCCAGGGTTAAATCTAACACAGCGGACCTGGAACCTAATGGCACAACTGCTATCTCACAAATGAGGGACTTGCGTCAGTATTTACTGAAGGCTGCACCCGGAGATCAGGCGGACAGACCAGGGCAACAAATGCTGACAAGGTTTCCGTGGAAACCGCACCTGATGCCACCACAAAAGCGCGGCCCTGGAAAGCTTCTCTTCTCCAGTTGCAGTTAAGCAAGCCTGGAGTCGAGCGGCAGATGCTCGACTCAGGCGTGACCTGCGGAACAGGTGCGAGTGCGGGGGCAAAGGGGCGGGCCTTTCCGAGTCATTCGGCAGGGTGTGGCTTAATGACGCCTGCTTTCCGGAGTCATGAACATTTCGCTTTCACACCAGTTTGGCAACAATACCTTGACAGAACCCCTAGCCTACTTTCCTACATCAGCAAATTCCTTTAAGACTGCGGTTTCTCAACGCTAAGCAGTCGTGCTCAAACCCCATAAGAGATCATGCAGGTATCTTTGGCATTTTAAAAACATTTCAATGTTGGAAGATTGGAAGTTTATACTAGAATCAAGCTCGATCATGAAGCTCAATCCAGAAATACTATCTAACTTGCTTCCAAGTAACATCTTAGGAAGAATCTTCTTAATAGTACATGAGCACTACTGTTAAATACTGTAACCTTTTGCGCTTGAGCTGTATTTACCCATATCTGTACGCATTAGTATTTTCTTGGTATAAGAAGCGCATGCTTAATAAAAGACATAAACAATAAGAGAACAGCATCTATCAGATTTTACCAACAAAAAAAAGATCATACTCGTGTTCAAAGAAATGACACAATGGCCAGAAATAATGTTACACAAATACTGAACAAATATATTATTCTGGTAAAATCCAAGATTATTTAGCATAAACAAATTACTCATTCATGTGAGGCCAACACAAAAACATAAGAAAACACATCAAATAGCCACTCGACCACATACTGAAACTACTGCACTGTACACAGGACAAAATCAAAACAAATCAGTTCAACCAACCATATGGAAGAGGCAACCTTAAAGGTCCTCTCATAGTTTATATTTCTATTCCTGGTAGCTTGTTCCTCTTCCAAAGACCCAGAAGCTTGACATCCCAGAGATCCCTCACTAGGCTGTGCTAAAGGAGAGACACCCCTGTTTGCCTAATGCGAAAAGACAGCTCTTATTTTGGACCGAGCATCCTGCCGTCATCCCCCAGGTGTGAGCGGAGCCCGCTGACTGCTGCTGGCTGGCAGCGTTCGGTCATGTGGTCGTGCTGAAGGGCAGTGCTCTAACGTCCTACACGCTGATCTTCCCGCTGTGCAAGGGTGCTGCCCCCCAGCTTACTGCTCTGTGCTTAGTGCTGGTGCCATTGAAAGCCTCAATTACCCTTAAATTACACTGAAAGGAAAATCTATATTTAGCACCTGGGCTGCTTGGATGTAGGTTCGAATCCCACTCAGTCAGCGTGGGGTTTGTACGTTCTCCTTGTGTTCACACGGGTTTCCTCCCACAGTCCAAAGACATGCGGTTCGGTGACTCTACCCCAAGTGTGTGTACGTACGAGTGGGTGAATATGCGTGACTGCTCTGTAATGAACGGGCATCACATCCAGGGTGTACTCAACTTAGCCTGGTGCCCAATACTCCGGACCACCGTGACCCCGATTTGAGCAAGTGGTTAAGGATAGCGAGAAAAACTGTGTTGCCAGGGGTATACATTTGTACATGTTTTAAGCTATACAGAAAACAGCTTATTGTAACATGAAATATCACACTTATACAAAGTCCATTTTTTATAATGACGCTATGCTAAAAGTTGTAATTTTTAAAAAAAAAAAAAAAAAAAAATGGATGCGAGTGAAAAAAAGAGAGAATCTGAGTGTATAAAAGTGTAAAGGTGTGGGGGAGAAAAGGGGCTTTTAAGAACTTAAAATGTAAATCTGTAACTGAATTTTATTTTTCCATGTCTGCCACAAGTGAGTGGAAGACCGAACAAAATATCGGATACTTAGTTTTACCTGACGAAGCGGCGAGGATGGAGCCTGAGAACACATGATCACCTTTTCAAACAAGAAGGCTAAACCTGAACAAATGCGGATATTGCATGGTGGTGAGAGATGTTTCAGTGACCGGGGCCATATTCTCAGCAAGGCCACTCAGGCTTTCGAGTTACTGACGTCCAGTTGACTCCGACTCCGTTAGTTACAAGGGTCAGCTGGGCTGCCGGAATCACTAAGTAAAGATATTGGCAAAGAAAGAAGACGACCTCTCCAACGGACACTTTTGCATGAAAGCATGGTTTGGGTTGTTGGGTTTTCTTTAACTTGCATTCAGAGACAGTTTTCTAATATTTCAGTTCAATTAAATTCAATTTATTTTTATAGAGCACCATTCTCACACAGTGACAGAAGATGTTGTCTTAACAGGATAGTAACAGGTTTGTATATTACATTCTTTAATCAGGGGACAGCAGATGATAGTGGTTAGAGTTGCTGTCTTCAGACTAAAAAGACCCAGTTTAAATACCACTTTCTGCTGTAGTACCCTTGAGCAAGGTACTTACAGTAAATTCATACATTCAAATATACGCAACTGCATAAATGGGTGAATTACTGTAAGTAGCTTAACATCATAAATTACTTTTGAGAAAAGTGTCAGCTAAATGAACAAATGCTTAATAAAAAGGTTGAGTTCCTTTTGTATCCTGGTAATAACACTGTTCAAGTTCATGTGACTACAGTCCAAAAAAAGAGGCAAAATTTACATGGGCTGCAGATACACATGGCTTGTTTCATTTATTCATAACCTGCACTATAAACGGGCGGCACAGCGAGTAGCTGCTGCCTGTCTCACAGCGCCTGGGTGGTGCGGGAGAATGTGTGTTCGATCCCTGCTCAGTCTGTGTGGAGTTTACATGTTCTCCCCGTGTCTGCATGGGTTTCCTCCAGGTGCTCTGGTTTCCTCCCACACTCCAAAGACATGCTGTTCAGGTTCCCCCATAGTGTGTAAATGATGGAGAGAGTGTGTTCCACTGATGTATGGATGAGTGGCCCATTGTAAGCAGTGTATCTAGAGGTTTAAGTCACCTTGGTGAATAAGGTGTGTGGGCTGGTAACACTTCATAGAGTTTGTTGGAAGTTGCTGTGGAGAAAAGTGTCTGCTAAATAAATGTAAATGTATATCTCATCTCCTATACTGAGAGATGTTACAAAAAAAACAGCTTTCTGTTAACTCAGCCATATCGAAACAAGACTAAAAGTACAGTATTCAAAGCCATGATATGAAGAACAAAGTGGAATTTATAGAGCTGCTGGTACAGAAGCAAGGCTTTCTTCTTTGGAGCTGATGTTGACAGCTTGGGCCTGTGAAACATCTGAATTTGGGTCATGGTAAAGTATGACTTCACAGGGAAAAACACATCAATGTGACTATAATAAGCAACAGCATAAATAAGAAAAATACAGACTTCGACCTTCCAAACTTTTTAGGTGCATCTCAGGAAATACACGATGTGACAGAAAGTGCAGCTGAAGGCAGTGATGAACAGGCCCTCAAAAGACAACCCAAAGTGGTAAGAGCTCATCTGCTTTGTCCCACACACTCATGAGAGCCTGATAAACTACTTATATAACAACTAGAACGTCTGCGTTCTTCATTGGGGCAGATGAATGCCTCCAATGTCTGAAAACGGGACAGCGAAAGTTCAGAGGAAGGAAGATGACGAGCGGATGCTTTGAGACGACTGAAGGATGACTCTGTCTACTGATTATGAAACACGGGCGGCTACGGTCACGCAGATCCACTCATGGCACATCTGAGAGTTTGAGAAAAGAGAGCAATATAAGAAATGACGATGAACGAAAACCTGGATATCCAGCTCATTTACGATCCGCTGGTTCAACACAACCATGGGTAAGAAAGTTCACTTGAGCTCAGGTCTAACATGGCTAAAACAACCAAAGAGAGAGGAGTAACTTGAAAGATGTTTACAAAAAGATGGTGGTCTGAAGGAAAGTTGAAGAGATGGGCGGGTTGGCATCTACGACAAGGAGCGGCAAACAAGCGGGCAGACGGAAATCATCACCAAAAGACAAGATGAGATGAGACAGGGAGACAGTAGAACGGCCTGCGTCTACTAATAGTCACCTGCTTGGAGCAAGGGTCTTAAATCGTGTCCCAGTTTGGCCTTCATCGGCTGCAAGGAACTGTCTGGCTTTTACATTACGCACAAAGCAAAGTTCGAACTGAAATTTAAAGGCCTGTAAATAATGCCAGAAACTGTTTTGTCTTCCAATTTTGATTTCTTTTTTTTTTTTGCAGGCAGCCTGTTGATTACCTTGGTTCAGACAAACATATACCATCCATCCATCCATCCATCCACCCATCCACCCTAGTCCAGTACAGAGTCACAATGGTCCACACCTTATGCTGGAGATATACAGTGTGAGGCAGGGAACACCCTGGACGGGACACCAATCCACTGCAGAGCTCTAAAATGCCCCATCATCATTTTAATACCAGCACTGCGGCTCAGCTCTGCTGTTTCCCTGCATACACAATAAATGCATTTCTCTGTGGCACGTGTGGTACTCCACTCAGAAAGAGCAGAAAATGTTGTCACAGTGAGTACGAAAGCATATGTTCGTGTCAGCAGCTACTTGTATTTATATTAGCTGTGCAAACAACAGTCAAAAGTTTGAGCACACCTGGGCAACCTGGAAACACTTGTATGAGCAGAACTGGACGGAATAGTGAAAGCACAGCAACCTGTAGGTCTTCCTGCATCGCATGGACCTGCTGCAGAAGAGCTGGAAGGATATGGTGGCTTCTCATGTTCTCCTTCATGTCCCAAATTTTATGTTTACACATTACAACTGATGGCAGACACACTTTTTGACAATATGTAGGCTGACTGCTCCCATCCTCAGAGAGGTGGCCCGGAAACAGGGCATGAGTTCACGCTGCCCCTCCCCTCCTCCCCCGCCTTGCACCTATGACGCCAGACAGAGGGATCTGGAACTTGGCCCACGCGCCGTCTTTGCTCAGCGTTATCTCAGCTCTCTTTCGCTCCTCTGCTAACTCTACTCAGCCAATGGCCATCAATGTTAAATGAGTAAACGATCAAGAAAAAAAAAAAAAAAAAAAAAACATCAAAACAAGGGTGTAGTGTGATATAAACCAGTTTGAGGCTATACCACAGCCACATAAAAGTGAGGAAACACATGTGAGCTGGATGCACAGTATATTAGCTAATGTACCTTCATGTTTGTTCATTTCCCTACAATGGACAAGTGTCCCATCCACGGTGTACCCTGCCTCATACCCTATGCCTCCAGGAGAGACACAAGCAGCTATTCAGAATAAACAAATAGATGGATATGCAGTTAATAATGTTATGGTGCAAGTACGATGCTGGACTAGAAAAGGACTGGGTGGTTTAGCTGGACCAGGTCTGAAGGCAGGAGCATCGGAGGTGTTCATCTCCGACAACCAGGCACCATCACGTCAATAACAGTGCAAGAAAAAGATACATTGTGAACAGGAATGCTGTGAAGCTTCATTTTGAGGATCCTGATTGAAAAACGTGTTATTTTTCCCACAAAGAAATGGGTCCAACAGCCAGAGCTACAGCTAAGTCTTTGCCAAAAATTTAGAACTCGGAGCCGGGTGTGAAGCATCCCTAAATAAACAGCACGCAGGCTGCACCTTGTGGGAGTTACTTTAGCAGCTCTGGCACGTTTAATGCCGTTAAATTCAAATTTATAAAAAAAGTACCGCAGAGCTGTTTGCTGCACGAGGCTTCGAAGGGAAGCCCGCATGACCGTGTCCTTACGGCTTGTGGTAGAAACCCGCGCTTGCTGACGAACACCTTCTCCCGACGCCCCGTTGTCGCGCAGCTGCTCTCGGTTCTCAGCTCGCGTGCCGGATCACGGCAAGACGGCGGGACGTTCGGGCCACGTTGCCCGCGAGCTGTCCAGGAAGCGTATTTGAAAGATTCTGACTAAGACTCAACACAACAGGCGTGTAACTGGAACCATCTGCTGTCCCCTGGCCAAACACCAGGCCCTTCCTTATCGGAGCTGATCGATCATCCCAAAAAGCAGGAGGTCAGCTGTGTGCCGGTGCCTCGACAGCACTCTCTGCAGACAAAGACCATTATCGGCACAGAACCCTTCTCCGAGCGTCCTCAAACCACGTGGCAAAATCACAGAGCCGTAACTGATGTCCGATGCTGCAGTCCTAGAAAGGAAACCGAACAAACAAACAGAAAGGCAAGGCCCTTCAGCAAGACTTCATAAGCTCTTTTGAGGGCAAAAGTGAACGCATCATTAGAGCCCTTATAAAACCCGCACTGGCAATGCCTCCTGCTCATCACACACTTCAAATGTGGAGTTTAAACTGAAGAGCGCTGGCGTCCCCTCGCTGTATGCCCAGTATGGAGAACTGCTTGTGGCCCATCTGTGCGCTGAACCAGACGCACCGCACTGGAAGAAAAACCTTAGCAATGAAACCAAGGATGAAAACGGAGACTGATGTCATATCCTCCTAAGGCTAAACATGGCATGTTTCACATTCATTCAGTCATCACCTGTGCAAATTTATAATCAGAGTTATCACAGGACAACATGATTCATACTTGCAAGAGCACACGTAAGACGTGGGTATGAATTTGGAAGGGATTGGTTTTAAATTATCACAATTATTTATACTCATTCATGCATGTGATGCTCTTGTCCAAACCTCCGATGTGAGGATTTTTTACTAAATTACAGACACTCCTCACTTAACGACCTACCTGTTCGACGACCGCGCGGACTTACGGCCAGCTCTCAGACCACTCGGTATTGTACGCTGTACGAGAACTTTGCTCGTGGAAACGGCAGCGCGGCGTCTCGGCGTCAAGCATCTCATCTCGCATCACCCTTTCTCAGTCTCGGTCTCGTTCCCGCAGTCGGTCAGAGTTCGCTACACTATCGTTCGCAATCTCCAAGACTACATATTTCGTTCGTTCGTCGATTGTATTTTTACGTTCTCTAATATGTAAGAGTTATGCAAATTAAAACAAAGTTATCAAGTTGGAGTTTCCTTTAGACCTTTTCTTTATTCAGAATAAGAAAAACAATTACCTGTATTTACAGTATGGAAACCTAAGTAATGTATATTAGAGCTGATTTCCTCTATTCTGTTTATTACAGTATATAGTACACTACTGTATAAACATTTATAAATACATTAAAAATGTTAGAAATGGTGCAAAGGTGACATTAAAACAATATCTAAAGATGGTTGACACAAACCCACTACCAGTACAGTATTCTTGAAATATCGGTAAGGGGCGTCTCCTCGCTTATCGACCAATTCGCTTAACGACCTAGTCGTAGGAACGGAACTCGGTCGTTAAGTGAGGAGTGTCTGTATCAACAATTATTTCCCAATTTATACAGCTGGGTAATCTTTACTGTATAAACGTGGGTTAAACCACTTGCTAAAGGGTACTACAGCGGGACTGGGGATTTGAACCTGGGTCGTGCAAATTTCAAGGTGACAGCTCTAAGCAGGATGCCACGTACCGCTCCCTGAAAAGTGAAATAACACTTGTATAAGCTTTAAAGGACAAAAATGAATAGATCCTTTGGGAGGGGGGGCACCCCAGAAGTATTTTATCGACTCCTCAACTTGCTTGATTTAACTCCTCTGTGATGAGCATCATGGTTTGACGAAGTCCAGGTAACTAAGTGTTCAGGTGGAAGAAAAACAGTGTACATAGTATGGTGCCAAACACGGGTGTCGAGAGGTATACGCTACGTACATGGTCATTGTTTCACAACACGGGATTAGCGTCCACAAGTGCCTGTAGCACTTCTTACACCTTTCCATATCATATTTCATCTGGCATCAGCAGAGCACAAGGTCAGAACAGAATATACAAAAGGCAGCATGATTTATTTCCAGATGACACTTTCCTCAAAAGCAACTTATAATGCCAGGTTTCTATACCGAGTTACTTACTATGATTTACCAATTTACACAACTGGGCAATTTTTACCGTATCCATTCAGGGTAAATCCTGGCTCTAAGCACTAGGCTACCTCAACTGTAGCATTTCCAGCATGAAAGAAGCCTTATTGTGGCCCATGCTGCTCATGAGCAACTTTGTAAAACAGCATTTGTAGAGGTTCCAGATGAGGCTGAGAGCCAAACTAAGACATTAGGTTTAAAACCTATTGCCAAAATATTTCTCAAGTACGTCCACTCTGTGTATACATGCCTTCAATCACGGTAATTCCTCTACTTATTTCACTAGACAAACTGCAAAATCACGACGGGCAACAACTGGAACAAATCAAAGCAGCACTCATTACCTTCACTGGTAAGTCATTTATTTCAGCTTTTAAGGGTTTCATACGGTAACACACTGCATCTTGTAATGCAGAGTGGGGTTTTTTTTTTTTTTTTTCCCCTCCTAAATGCTCAGTATATTTACTTCAGCTGGCTGAAAAAAAGCACACAAACTGAACTCAGAACACAGCGTGCAGAAAATTACTGTCAAATTACGACAAAGAATCAATATGCAGAACGTGTATTCCTGGCCCTGCGGATCGCTGCAGGCGGTTTAAGGCAATTATATTTGCACCGATAAGTACACAAACATAGTGCTCTGTGTATGTCTGTGTGTGTGTGTGTGTGTGTGTGTGTGTGTAGGTGTACATATTTATCTCAGCTACACTCTGTTCTTCGGGTTTTCAGTTAATTTCATTGAACTGTCACAGCAGCTAATCCTCCATGGTTTACTGACAAATCTGAGCCAGGTTTTAAGAAACTTTGCTGTTCTCTTCACTGTGATGCATGAGGGGGTGAAACGACGAACTGAATGCCGTGGTCTCTCCGACACCTGTCGTAACACACACACACACACACACACACACACACACACACACACACACACTTGGAATAAGGTTTGTAATAACACACCCGTTTTTTATTACTGTGCGCTCTTGAGAAATAGCAGTTCAGCAATCACTCTCACACACACACACACACACACACACACACACACACACACACACCCTTGCACATGCTTGAGTTACATTTGAACCTTCCTCATGGCGTTATCAGAATACAGGTGGCGAGATGGTCGAGAACCTGGGCTTCTGGCACAAGAAGATTATAGGTTGGAGTCGCTATAGGACCAATTCTGAACCCCAACAAAAACTACACTAACCCTAAACATCTCCAGTAAAGCAGTATTTTCTAAGACAGGATCTAAATTATCTTTGGCCTTTGAAAGTGTCAAACACAGGGTTCCTTCTGAGTAAAGAAAAGTGAAGAATATTAGGCAGTGTCTGTATGGAATAATGAAGAGCTGCACTTTGCATCTCGATGTGCATGAGAGGCAAGAGGTAGAGTACTGTCACTGTACAACCTGAAGATTCCTGGTTCGAATCCCTGCTTTTGCTTCAGTACCAATGATCAAGGGACTTACCCTGAACAAAAAAAAATACTCAGCAATATAACGTGTTTAAGCTTTGTATCAAAAATACCTTCTGACACCAGCAGGCGGCATAGCGGTTAGGGCTGTTGCTTTGTAACCTGGAGGTTGCTGGTTCAAATCCCACCGCGTGTCACCATTGACCGGTGTGCTTACCGGTGTGAATGACAGCCTGCTGTATGAAAGGGCAAATCGTGCTGAAGTTGATCATCATCATCATGACATGATCATGTTAGGTCTCCTGTGTCACTCACTGCACACAGGTGTCAGAGTCAGAAGGCTAAAAAAACGCTGCGCGAGACCACGACCATAGTGCCTGGTGAGAAGGTGGACCAGTCGGTGAGACCACGCAGAAGATGATGATGATGATGGCCCAAGTGTCAGTGCTGCTGACTGTCACCGCGGAACACACGTACGGTACGGTACTCACTGAGCTGTCCTCCCGGACCCAGTCCAGGCTCCTTGCACGCGGGCGGAGTTCCGCTCTGCCTCTCGAAGTTGCCCGGGTTCGAGAAGTAGTCCCGTAGCCGGGGCAGCTCCCTGCCCGCCTCCAGCAGCTCCGTGTGGAACTCGAGCGCCGTCAGGATGTACTGGTCCCGGAGGAGCTGCGCGGCGATCGCGTCGGCGGGCACGCGGGGTTCCGCGCCGGCCGGTCCCCCCGCAGCAGCCGCAGCCGCAGCCGCAGCCGCAGCCGCAGCGGCTGCAGCCAGGGCGGCGACACTCTCCACACCGGGACTCGTCCTGCTGCTGCCCGACCCCAGCAGCGCCCCTGGCTCCGAGTCCGCTAGCGGGGAAACCGGTCCGATGGGCTGACCCGGCGCGGCGCGGCTCGGACTGTGCGGGCCGTCGGCCCCATCCGGCCTTCGCTCAGCCTCCTCCTCCGAATCGCTCAGATTAAATGGGTTGACGCTGCTCGCCGCCATTTTTACACTAAAGGGTGCCGCGAGCCAGCAACCGAGCTTGCTAATAATATTTTCACGCGGTCTTCCTGGGTTGCTGTATGCCCCCTCGTGATTGGACAGAACGCAAGGCTGTCACTCTACGATCCGCCCTTTGTTTCTTGATTGACGTGCAGAACCGCGTATGAAACAACAAGAAAGATCTGAGGGGCGCGACAATTCTGACAGCAATGAGCCGAGCACGTCTGTAGGGAGAAACGAACGATGAGAGAACATTATCTATACTAATATATATATATCTATATAACGATACAGTGACGCTATAGCCTCAACCATATAAAAGATGGAAGCTTTCTGCATACTTACGTTTTATGTCAAATATATACTTAAACATACAGTATATTTTCGATAAAACGTAGTAAAAATAATAAGTATCGCACTAACTGATTGTTGTCTTCGGAGCTTCAAAGCAAGTTTAGGTTTTTAAAATCGGTTCCGTGATGGACGTGAGAATATGTAACCGACAGCAATTACAGACAGCACATTACGTTGTGTTACTTTGTTTACCCGGAGAAGGCGTGAAACACGGTGCATTGTGAAACTACATTTCCCATAGATCTGGGGACCGCGGGTTTAAAGGTCAAACAATAAGGAAGTTCAGTGTTAAAATCCATCCAAGCTGCTTAAAAGTTCACGTTACTCTAATTGGTTTTTACACAGGATTGTTTTTTTATTTTAAACGTGTTAAGTTCTTGTCTGCTGAAGCAGTTCTAGTGTCGTTATGGCTTGCTGTGCAGTGAACACGCTCAGCAGCGCTGTCGGCCTTTTCATTCATTTGATTTGTTAAACCAGAGAGTGTAGTTTTTTTTTAATTTAGATTCTGAGGGAAAAATCAGAAGCAGGTAAGATTATTTATAACATTCAGCCGAAAACAATGAATGTTTCGTGCGTATGAACTCAACTTCTGTGGTTGAAACCGCTAAGGTTAATTCATTTAAAACTGCTTGATTGGCTGTAATATCTTATATAATATATACCTGTGCTGTGTGGTTGTTCAGTGACTACGCGTGATTATTGGTATCCCAGCATGCGCTGCGCTTGCTGATTGTTACTGTTGTATTCCCAGTTTGAAACTGGATTAAATGTGAGAATTAGACTTTTGAGCACAATCAATGGAGTTACACTCTACATGTTTCTCTAGTGTAACCCGAGTGATTTAGTTTCTGTACTTGTGGTTTTATATTTACATTTATTTACAGTAGCAGACACTTTTCACCAACTTAGAGTTCCAGTGAACAGTAGTGTTATTAGCCCCACATTTTATTCACCAAGGTGACTTACACTGCTAGATACACTACTTACAATGGGTCACTCATCCATACATCAGTGGAACACACTCTCTCTGTCACTCACACACTATGGAGTATGGGGGAAGCTGAACCGCATGTCTTTGGACTGTGGGAGGAAACCAGAGCATCCGGAGGAAACCCATGCAGGCACGGGGGAGAACATGCAAACTCCACACAGACTGAGTGGGAACTCACGTTCTCTCACACCACCCAGGCACTGTAAGACAGCAGCGCTGCCCCATATTATTAACCATCTACCAAAATCCTAGGTCTAATAATGGGGCTGGTCAGACTGCTCAGTAATCTTTTTGTTGTGTTATACAGTCTGTCTGTGCTTTAGCTGGTCTTGGAAATGAATTAGTCCAACTTGTTGTTAGGGTCTTTTTTTTTGTAATGTGGTTTTGCAAAGCTCTGTGGCATGGATTTCTGGATAACCTACACATCTCTGTTATGTTTACAGGTTGGAACTGCCTTGCTGACATGAACCTGACAGTGTTTTTTGTGGTGGGCTTGCTGGTCCACATTGTGTTCTTCATGTCCATATTTGACATCTACTTCACGTCTCCCCTTGTCCACGGCATGACCCCGCAGCGCGTGCCCCTTGCACCACCTGCCAAGCGCCTTGTACTGTTTGTGGCAGACGGCCTCCGAGCCGACAGCTTGCTGCAGCCCAATGCCAATGGGACGCGCAGGGCTCCTTATATAAGGTACTCTCCTGTTTGTGTATGAGTAGCCCATGATAGAGGTGTCCGGTAAACAGCTGAGGAGTCTCTCTAAGTTCTCTAGATGGCTTTCTCCTGTCTGTTCTTCCTCAATCCTCACTGCTTCCCCCAAAGGTGTTTATATAAAAAAAAAAAAACTTCTGTATTTGCCTTATCAGGAGTTAGTATTTATGTGCCAAAAGATTCAAGCTGAAAGCTGTTTTGCTGAATGTGATAGTGATAATGTTTGGAGATTGCCACTTCTAGTCCTACCCCCTATTATTGCTGTAGTACTCCTGATCAAGGCACGCACCCAGAACTGAGAAACTAAGAACACCCTGCTGAAAATGGGCCCGATACATTTTACGTTACATTTATTCATTTAGCTAGTGCTTTTCTCCATAGTGGCTTACAGTGCTAAGCTACTTATTATTTACCCATTTGTACAGCTTGGTAGTTTTACTGGAGCAATTTTTAGGGTAAGTACCTTGCTCAAGGGAGTTGTAGCTGGGATTTGAACCTATGGCCTTTGAGTGCAAAGGCAGCAGCTCTAACCGCTATGCTTCCAGCTGTCCCATTACTGTAAGTCACTTTGTGTAAAAGCACCAGCTGATCATAATAAGAATGGCTGTGGTACATTCCTGACCTTGGTTTGTCTTCCCATGGTGTCTCAGGAACATAATTGAAGAAATGGGGAGCTGGGGTGTCTCACACACACGAGTTCCTACGGAGTCGCGTCCAGGCCATGTTGCTCTGATCGCGGGGTTTTATGAAGATGTTAGTGCTGTTGCTAGAGGTCAGTAGGAAGCTCTTCTTCTGCCCTTTAAGAGTGCAGCTTGCTTGAAGCTCATGTATGGAAAATCAAGAGATGTTTGGGGTAAGAAGATTATTTGGACTACTAAGCTTTGGGAATTAACACTTTCATTCTTTCAAAGGTTACTTAAATGATGTACCATCTGCTCTTTCTAGTCATCAGAGGAGTCATATATAGATGTTTATAGTCTGAATCAAGTTTGGAGTTCAGTATTTTTAAGCACATTGTATTTGATTATAGGTTGGAAGGAAAATCCTGTGGAGTTTGACTCTGTGTTTAACGAAAGCAGGAATACCTGGTGCTGGGGAAGTCCAGACATCTTGCCCATGTTTGCTAAAGGTAAATTCAGGTCATTTGGCACACTTTTTTTTTTTTTTTTTTCTTCATCATTTGGGCAGAAGGAAGCATAATTAAGGAAACAGAATGAAGTACAATGCCAAAGCCTTTACACTTCACCAGCACGCTACTGTAACAGCTTTGCAACTACACTTGTCTGTGTATCGGTGTTGCAGGTGCCAGCGGGGACCATGTTTACACTCACATGTATTCTGCAGCGATGGAGGATTTTGCTGCCAAGGATGCCTCCAAACTGGACACGTGGGTTTTCGATGAAGTCAAGGTATTGCAGGCTTTGGACGTTCAGACGCTTGTTAGAGATTGACAGTGACCTAGACAGTTGCAGTCACCCAGTAGTGCTGCCTGAAGTGTGTGTTAAAACTTTCTGAACTGCTATAACTGAAGAAATTCATTAGATGCTGTATTAGTCCTTAGCTTCCCATCTGGGGGTGTACCTCCCCTCGGCCTTGCTCCCAGTGACTCTGGGATGGGCTCCGGACCACTGTGACCCTGATCAGGAGAAGCGGTTAATGAAAATTGATGAATGGATGGATATATTCACATTCCTGAGGTCATGATGTTGACATATGCTTGTGTCAACTTAAGCCCTCAAGAGTCCCAGAATTTTAAATTTGAGCATCTTGAGACACCTCTTTTAGGACGTCTTTCCATCCACCGGTTTGCTGCTTCTATTTTAGCGTAAAGCTGGTCAAACCTTTTTATAGTCTCGCAGCTGGAAGAGCACAGAATGCAGTGTCCTGGAAGGAAGGCTTTAGATGTACACTGAAAATGTCTCTCCCTGCGTAGGCTTTCTTCAGCTCCGCCAAAGGAAATGAATCTATGCTTGCAAAGTTACGGCAGGAACAGAATGTGTTTTTCCTGCATCTGCTGGGAATAGACACAAACGGCCATGCACATAGACCCATGTCGAGGTGAGCGAGAGCAACTTGCGTGTCTTAAGCATTACGTCCTTAAAGTATTTTCTGAAAGTGTTTGGAGCTGAAGCCACTTACCTGTTGAAATGTTTTGTTTTTCTTTTTTTAATTTTGCTGTTACAGTGAATATTTAAAAAATGTTGAAATCGTTGACACCGGTGTTGAAGAGGTGGTCTCTATAGTTGAAGACTTCTTTGACAATGACGGGAAAACGGCTTATATTTTTACATCTGACCACGGCATGACTAACTGGGGTGAGACTTGTCTTAAAGATGAATACTGTGCATAAGAATTTTAAATTTCTCAGAAGGGTCTGAAGCTATTGATTGCCAGATTAAAATATCATGTCATATAATTTTTTATTGACCCTTTTTTGAATTTTATGGACGGAAACTTGTCAGCTGCTGAAATTTTATGAGTTAGGAGATGAATTTGTTTTCTTGAATTGATGTCTTTTTACTTGCACTGAACTTAAATTTTAGTATATAGTTGTTATATGTAAATGTTTCTCTTGATGTAGAGCAATGTGTGATGTATTAAAGCTGAGAATGCTGCTTTTGTGTGTCTCTGAATCTCGTTGGTAGGCACCCATGGAGCTGGACACCCTTCTGAAACACTCACCCCTCTGGTGGCTTGGGGGGCTGGGGTCCAGGGGCCGCAGAGGGTCGCCACCCAGCACTTTGACGATCGGTATCTACCAGGTATTCCTGTTGCGGTCAAAGCGCACAGTGTGAGTTGGTGAATCTGACTTGTGACTAGGGGATCCTAGGAAGAGGGAAGTGCTGCAATAAAGACATTCAACCCAAATTGCTTAAATAAATTAATGGTCACTGAGGCCCAAATTCAGGTGTGTATGTATTGCTTTATATATGGCAATATAAGTGTTATATTTCTTGCTGGTTTGGGATGAAAAAACTTCATAAGTGGAATTAAGGATGTTTTATAGGGCAATTTAAAAAAAAAAAAAATCTTTGTGGAATTACTGTATGTGTCTGGTATAGCATATCATCCCTGCTGCCTTCGTAGAACTGTGGTGAAGGTTAGTAGCCCTTTTGTGTTCGAAAACCAGTCCTCTCTGTCTATGGTGGTGTGATGCAGCAAATAACAGGCGAAACTGGAAGAACCAGGTATTGCGTTATATTGCCGTTTAAAAAGAATTTCTGATAAAAGCTTACAAAAAACCTTGCATATACATTACATGACTGATGCCTCAGGGAACAGGTGATGATTTTTATTCCTGTTGCTTTTTGTGATGCTTGGTGAAGCAGAGCAGTAAACAGACTGTCTTGTACTTCCTGGGTTTTATTTATGTTAACTTTTTTTTTTTTTTTTTATTTCATTTCAACATCTTAAAGTGTAGAAATGGTGCAATATTTTTAGAGCAGAATTGGCCTTGCCTTTTGTGATTGTCCTTTTTTCCCCTTTCAGAGTGGCGACTAGAAAATGTGAAAAGATTAGATGTCAGCCAGGTTGGTAATACATGGTTTGGTTTCAGAGATCTTTTGTACAGCTGTAGTATCATTTAGACATTCTTTCCTTCAAAGCCTTTCCTGTCGCTTGAATGTAGAAAAAGTAGTTATGTTTCAGGTTTTGATGCAGAGTCAAACAATGAACCTGTGCTACATGATCCAAAGGTGTATAACTCTGTTTTATTACATTTTCCCAATATAAATGGTTCTTAAATTTTCTTAAGTTCTTATCAAAAGTATATTTGTACAAATGCTATTTCTTTGTCTTGTATTAAGTCATGAATTAGGGACCAGGTTCCATCACTAGAATCCGTTTCACTTTGCAATGCTGTGTTTTGTACCAGATTGATTACTACTTTTTTAAAACCCAGTTGTTTATCAGTATTAATATACATGATTACTGAGATATAATTTTCTCATTGTTCTGTTCCCCCCCCCCCCCCGTTGTGCTCCTTTCAGGCAGACATAGCTCCGTTGATGTCCTCTCTAATTGGAGTGCCCATTCCTCTCAATTCTGTGGTATGAGAGCATCCATATTAAACCATGAAAACAGTGGTACAGTAGTGTGTAAATAGTAGGAAAGGGGGAAAATACACAAATGTATAGTATCCGCTGTCGTACATTTTGTTTTTTTTTTTTTTTTTTTTTGGAAAATGTTTTTGTTATTTACCATCTTGTTGTGACTGCTTTATAGGGCATCCTACCTTTGGAGTACCTCAATAACAGCAAAGTCTTTAAAGCCGAGAGCATGTATGCAAATTCCCTTCAGATTATGGAGCAGTTCAAGGTACAGTGTCTGCTGGTATAATTGTACTTTCACGTGTTTAAAAAAAAAAAAAAATCATAGATGTTCTTAGGTGTTTTGTTATTCCTACAGGTCAAGATGGCTCAGAAGAAAGACACTACATTATCTGTTCTTTTTACTCCATACCAGTAAGAGTTTACTTTAGTTTTTTTAGTCTATATTTAAAATGACCTTTTTTGGATTTCTCAGATTCTAGAAGTAGACAATATTAAGACTAATTTTTTTATTATTATTATTATTATGTTTAAATTGGAAGTAGTTGTCTGTGAGCAGACTTGTTAAATGCAACCTAAGCATTGCTTCTGAAGGTTTTTGTGTGATGGAACGTCATCCGACTTGAACTCGTTACTCCGTGTGGTTTTTTTTTTTTTTTTTTTTTTTTTTTTTTTTTTCTTTCTTCTCCTGAGCAACAAGTTGAAAATGTCACATGCTTATGTTTTGAGTGCACTAAATTGATTTATATATTTAAAACAAGTACTTTCATCAGCTTCATGGTTTTGTTACTTTTGACATTTGATCAGACTGAAATTGAGCTCATTCTTTCAGATTGCTGACTGAATCCAAGCAGCTGGATTTCATTCAGAAAGCGAGATCCCTCATCCAGCAAGGAGAATATGATGAAGCAGTACGTACCACAGCTTCAGTTGTTGTGGTTTATTTCTCAACAAAGTTTATTGCGCAGTTTTCCCCCTTGCGGAGAGTAATTCATCCGATGTCAAGCGAACAATAGGTATTGTATTTAATTGGTGTGGTAGTGTCAGTAAGGCTGCGCTGCCTCAAGTTACGGCTCTTTCTATGCTTTGTGCTCTAGATCAGTGTGTGTCATGCCATGATAGCGCTAGCAACAGAGGGGCTGACCTACTACCACACCTATGACCGCTTCTTCCTGGGCTGCAGCGTGGTCCTGGGCTTTGTGGGCTGGACCTCCTATGTCGTCCTCATCATCCTGAAGACCCACGCTGGCCTACGTAAACCTCGTGCTCCTAGAGATCTGGTGAGGGGGGGGGTATGACGAGTTGTCTCAAAGTCCACGGCTGATGGCTCCTGATGGCCTTATGCAGAAATGGATGCCTGAAGCAGACAGTTTTACAACAAACACTACATGACATTTTTTTCCGGTGTCAGTAATTCATGGCTGAGTTTTGATCTCCTGCCATCTACTTTTATAGACGACAAGCAAGGCTCCTGGGCGAATCTTTTTCTCTGTGGCACTGGGAATCACCCTGTTCCTGCTGGTGCAGGCAAGCCCCTGGACGTACTACATTTACTGCCTGCTTCCAGTGCCTATCTGGTACTCTGTGGTCAAAGAGTAAGTGTACAAAAATGATGCTACATCATGTAAGGTTATGGCTGTCCAGAGCCTGTCCTGGAAACATAGGGTATGAGACAGGATACTCCCTGGACTGGGCATGACTCAATCTTGGGATGATTTCCCACACACACATGGCACAGGAACATGGTAGAACATGCATGCAATTCAACACTGACTAAGCTGCATTTGAATTAACATCTGACTCCACCGCTCAGAAAGTGTGTGGCACCAGCGCTGCCTGCTATGCCACCGTGCTGTCTTATGAATTATTATTTTTACCACTTATTGTTAGCAGTATTGTAGTAATAGCAGCATTAGCAAAAGTAAAATGATAGCACCAGTGATTATTCAGGAAAAACGTATGGCAACTTTGCAGCCCTTTTTAAGTCAGAGGTGCAAGGCTAGTAATCCTCTAAGCTTTTGTTGGAAATCAGGTTCTCTGCCACGCTGTATTGGATTATTGGATTTCCGTGGTTATTCATAGCATACCAGCAATCCTACCGACTAATGTACACAAGCTTACGGATTGCTAGAGCAATTGCTAGAGCGATCCTGCTGCCCCTTTCTTATGTTTAGGGAGAAGTGACATCCATTAGTCTGCTGCAGAGCAGGAGCGTGCGGCACTGCGGCGACATCATCACCCTGTTCTTATCATTTCAAAGGACGCCCTTTATCCAGCAGGAGATGGAAGCATGATTTGTTTGTGAATACTGTGAATGTGCCTGGAGGGCATTCGTGCACTATGACTGATGATAATGCATAAAAGAAAAGGGAATTACTTTTATGTGCAGCAAGGGTTCTGTGAATGCGATGAAGGGCCGGTTTTAAAAGCGCTCTCATTTGTATATCTTCAGCATAGAGCTATGTGGTTATAAAAACTGTTAGATGTGTATGTTGATGTCCTCTGCAAAAATGCAGGGAAAGACAAGTGACATTCTGTGCCTAACGGCTTTTTAGCGTTACCCTGAAAATAAGTGCTTTGAGGTCATTTCTGATGTGGATGCCACTCCAACACACATATATATATATATATATATATATATATATATATATATATATATATATATATATATATATATATATGTATGTATATCTACACACACACCTTGCGTGTGCTGTTTTCCAGGGCTGGAACTCTTTCTGACTTGATAAGCTCCACTCCGTCACTGCCTTTAAGCAAATGTTTTGGGTACTTTCTCCTGGTCATACCTGGCATCGAGCTGCTGGTAAGCACCACTATTCCTGTTCTGTACATTGACTCTGATTTTCTATATCTTCTCATTAGACTTGCATCTGTGAGCGCAGATACAGCTCAGCTGGGTTCCATTGACTTTGCTTGTTCCTCTCTCCAGGTTGTTAGCTTTTTCTACAGGGCTACGTTAACCGTTGGACTCGCCGTGCTCTCTGGGTGGCCACTTTTCTCCCACCTGTACACTAAAACAAAGGTAAATCATTGGCTGAAAGCAGGACCTTTACTCGTCTGAACGCCAGAGGTTCGGTGTGGTCCGGAATTCAAGCAAATGGCTGAATCCAGTGCAGCTGGTGGAAGTTGGCAAAAATAAGATTTTCAGTCCCCCCCAGGAATCAAAATGATCACTTTTGTTTGCAAGACAAATTCTTTTTGTCAGGCCAAGTAGGTCTTAGTTTACAACTTTGTTCACAGCTTTCTTGATATTGAAGGAACAAACATTAACCAGATAACCTTAAAGCTGTGTTTGTTCCATGAAATAACTTACTTTACTTATCAGACACGTTTTGTTTCTTATCCTCAAGGAGTTTTTGGTTATCTTAATTCCATTTTTGTAATACTGTGCCCTTCTTAAAATGGTTGTCCTGAAGTTCTCTATTTAAGATGCACGTTTAAGTTTGTTACATCATTTAGCAGACGCTCTTCTCCAAAGCGACTTCCAGTGAACACTGGTGTCATCAGCGCACACAACTTATTCACCAAGGTGACTTACACTGCTAGATACACTGATGTATGGACGAGTGGCTCATTGTAAATGGTGTCTATAGCAGCGTAAATCACCTTGGACTGAGGTGACACTGATAGAGTAATATTAAAATAATCTGAAGCAATATACAGTTCTGTGCAAAAGTCTTAGGCACTTAGATATTTCACAAAAATATTTGTTTTGGCCAGTTATTTAATGTCTTCGACATTAGTGTCAGTGGGAAAGAGCATATTTTACATTTTCAATCATTACTTTTGCAAGCAGTTACAGTATTACAGTAAGGGTTTTGTGTGTGTGTGTGTGTGTGTGTGTATATATGTGTATGTATGTATATATATATATATATATATATACACACACACACACTCAGTCAGTCAGTCAGTCAGTCAGTAACTGCTTGTCCCAAGCAGGGTTGTGGCAAACTGGAGCCTAACCCAGCAAGAAAGGGTGCAAGGCTGGAGGGGGAGGGGACACCCCCCGGACGGGACACCAGTCCATCGCAAGGCACCCCAAGCAGGACTAGAACCCCAGACCTGCTAGAGAGTGGGACCTGGCCAAGCCTGCCATGCCAAGTGGTTGTTGATGATGGATGATTACTAAGCATTGTAGGAAGTTCATTAATTCAGAGCATTATTTTTGGAAACATTCTCACTTTCCAGTCCCCCACTCCAAGTTCCTAAAACTTTTGCGCAGTACTGTATGTTTGTAGCAAACAAAAGACCTAAAATGAATTTCTGATTCACAGTAACAAAAATCAATGTGGAATAGAAGGTCAGAAGACAATGTGGTAGGGTGCATCTAGTTCTTGTATCAGTCTGGTTGGCCTGTTGACCCTGAATCCTGTTTTTTCTTTTGTTTATTTTTCAGGCCTGGTCATTGGCCTGGACCCTGGTCTGCTTGCTCTTGGCAGCCTTCCCCATGATGCCTGTGGTGGGCAGAGAGCCTAGTGTCACCTTGGTGTAAGACCTTTGGAGGGCCACTTTAAGCTCACCTTATATGGACCAACAGTTCACCCCATAGGGTGATCGCCTGGATGCAGCAGGGACTGCCTTTCTAATTAGACAGTTGTCATTCAGAGGGTTAGGGTCTTTATTAATTTAGAGTCTTTAGATCTTCATTTATGACAAATACTAATTTGCTCAGGTCACAATAGCTTATGAATCTTATGGGTCAACCATTAGTATCTTATGGGTCCATGGCCTGTCGGTGCAGTTTCTAGGGATGATCCCAGCAGTTGGGCAGCAGGTGTCATAGTGGTTACATTTGTTCGTGTAGCAGACACTTTGTTTCTCCCCAGACAACATATATTTTGAGCTGTTTACGGTGATTCACCAATTTATACAGCCAGGGAAGTTTTACTGTATGAATTCACCGTAAGCATCTCGGTCAAGCATAGTACAGCAGTAGATGGGATTTGAACACAGGTCCATGGACTACATGGCTGCACTCCCCAACCTGTTGCATAGAGCTGTCACCTAGTAATCAAAGGACCTGGTTTTCGTCCCACCTCCAAGTACCTGTGAGAAGAGTACTTCGCCTAAATTGCTTGAGTATAAATGTGTGAAATACACCACATTGTATTTTGCTTTGGAGAAAAGTGCTAAACAGATGAATAACAATGTTGTCGTCTTTATACTAACTGATTTCTAATCGTCGCTCTAGCTGCTGCTGTCCTGTACATATTACTGTTGTGTAGCTTCGTAGTCGCTTGCGGCTGAGATTGTTCGACGCTGCGCCGCTGACGCGTCTTCCTCTCGGCCGAACCTTAGGATGTGTGCTGGTGCTCTGACTGTCCTGACCTCGGCCTGCTTCCTATCAGTGTCACGGACACGCGGTCCTGTGCAGAGGAGAGACCGTCAGCTCTGCGCCTGTCAGGTGACACCCCTCTCTAACACCTCAGCAAACCATACTGAACAGCAAGCGTGTCTTTGGACTGTGGGAGGAAGCCAGAGCACCTGGAGGAAACACACACAGACATGGGGAGGACATGCAAACTCCATACAGACTATGCGGGGATCAAGCCCACGTCCTCTCGCGCCACCCAGGCACTGAGAGACAGCAGCACTACTTGCTGTGCAGCTAGTGGTGACGCAGTGGTTACAGCTGTAGCATTAGGGAGACCCAGGTTAGATTTCTAATGCAGTACACTTGGTTGTGGTACTTATCCTGATTTGCACCAGTAAAAATATCCAGCTCTATAAATTTTAACAACAAACAAACATTTTCGGAACCGCTTAATGTACCAACCTATCATTATAAGTCACTTTTTCCAAAGTGTCTGCTAAATGAACAAAAAAAGAATAACAATAGTAAAAGTTTGTTCAAACAGCCGTGTTTTTATATAATGGGAAAATTTCTTGTAATTTATTCATTTACGCTTCGTCTGTGGATATTTCGTAAAATAAAGTACTTCTCCCATGGGTATAGTGGCCAAGTCCTTTACGAAACTTTTATTAGCATTGTTTTGTGCTGCTGTGATTGCAGATGGTGCATGTGGCCCTGTGTGCCTACGTGGTGAGCAGCACCCACAGCAGCCTCAGCCAGAAGCAGGGCCTGCCTTTGTTCAACCAGCTGGTCAGCTGGATGACGCTGGGTGAGATCTCTCGCTCAGACACATGCTGCACCTCTATGTGTGTGTTTTTCAGAATGTTTGGTTTTACGTAATAGGAAAAACTTAATATTATGTGCACTTTTGTGGGTATTTGAAATTAAAATAGCAGAAATTGTAAAAGTTCCTATTTCATGGATCTCAGCCAAGTGGGCAAAATTATGTGAATAGTGTTTTTTTTTTTTTCTCCCCCTCCCGTCATCATGGCCATTTGTTAATTCAGTGTGATCAAAATGATCCATTGGAGTTGTTTAAGTGTCTTGTTTTCCCTGCGTGGCTGTCACCTCTGGTTCCTCGAACTGCGCACCTGTAACAGCTCGCTACCCTGTCTTACAGCCTCATTGTTTGTAGTGCCTCTGATGAGCTCCACCCGCCTCTTCCAGCGCCTGCTGAGCATCTCCCTGTCTCTGGTGTCCACATACCTCCTCCTCAGCACAGGGTAACGTTCACTTCAGCTCAAACACGCACTCCTCCAGTTTTTCGCACTATTGTGGTCTTGGTTTTTCTTTTTGTTTTAAAACTCCCACAAAGTGTGTAGGATTCTTTTTCAAAACCTTTGTCCCCTCTTTGGGGAACTTACTGCAGAACAAACTTTAGGTGGCATGAAAGTACAAATTAACTGCATAGCCTTAATTCATATTCCTACAAAATTCTGGTCAAAGCACAAAAAGAATAGTTGTCAGAGTACATATCGCAGAAGTAATGGGTTTAGTACAAATTAACATTTACATGCATGTTGGGGGCGGGTATTTTTCTCATGAGAAATCCGAAGAGAAATTGATAAACTTTTCTCAATAGTTTCTCTTCCAATTCCCTGTGTGTGGGGAAAATATATAGTTAAAGACCAAAACTGCTGAAAAAATATTAGCATCCTGGCAATGATAGACTTTTGTCCTGTTTCCGTTCTCTGAATAAGTTGAATAATGCTGCTGTTTGCCATGGTGGGTTTTTAATTTTTAATTTTTTTTTTTTTTTTTTTTTTTTAATAGCCACGAAGCCCTCTTTCCTCCAGTCCTATCATTACTGATGTTTGTGTGGATCAACCTGGAGCAGGAGGCTACGCATACTCAAGGTGTCTCCTCAAAAGTGGAGGTCAGGGGGACTTGATCATCTGTTAAAACACACAATATTCTTTACATCTTCTCCCTGCACCTGATCATAGCTGCTCATGTAAGCTGAAAGAGGACTTTGTTTGCAGCTCTCCAGCTTCGATTTCTCTGACAGCATCGACATAACCAAGATCAGGCAACTGAAGCTCGACGACATCAGACGGTCGTACTTCTTTGTATCCTTTGCTCGCCATTGTGATGTCAGCAGTGGACCCTAGGTGGCGCTCCTTTGGCATGCACCTGTCAAGATGGACAAAATTAGAATAATGTGTTCTAATAAGCATGTGAAATTGTAAATTATGCTTAGGTCTTGAATATACATTATCTCCGTATGTATCTCTGCGTGTAAGTTTCTTATAAAAGTATAGCTACCCCCCCACCCGCTTTGTATCTCTTTGTATCTTAAGCCGTTGTTAGTCAATAAGTTAATGTATGATATGAATGATTGCAGAAAACAGTGAGTGCATTTAATCGAAGCATAAAGTTATTTATTTGCAGTTGTTGAGTTCATACTAACAGGGTACAGTTTTTGATACCTTTACACCCACTGTAGATTTTCTTCATTGTAACGGCCTTCTTTGGCACAGGCAACATCGCCTCCATCAACAGGTATAGTGGCAGTGATGCGATTTTTACCTTCCATATTGGACGAGCTTAATTTTTTTCATCAAATGGCAGTTTAAAAGTTGGTCAGACTGATACCGCTTGATCTCCAAAACCCTCCCCTTTGTTGCCGCTCTAGTTTCGACCCTGCTTCAGTTTACTGCTTTTTGACTGTGTTTAACCCTTTCGTCATGGGAGCGCTGCTGATGTGGAAGGTAATACAGCTCTCGCACATGGTCACTTCCTGTTTCTGCTGTTCTCATGTGCGATTTAAGTATAACATTAAAAAGTTAATATTAAAAGAATATAAAAGAGCATATTCATAGTTCCATCTGAGGATTTTTAGTGTCTTTCAGTCTTAGAACTTAAGTTGCCGTTAAAACACAAGTAATGGACACTAACACAAATTACAGGATGGTGTACATTTAATCAGTTCAATATATAATATATGGCTTTTTCAGATGAATTTAAGACTTTGTTGACACTATAATGTCAGTTTTGTGTGAAGCATAAATGGAAATGAAATCGCTTTTCAGGATTTTTGGTTCTTTCCCCCAGGTTTTGATTCCATTCCTCATTGTAATGTGCACGTTTGAGACCATCCAGGTTTCAACACAGCTCTCCTCAAGAAGGTAATCTAAATATCTTAATATGTCACTGACAGTGATTCAGGCTTTTATTGATACAGTTCACGTTCAGTATCTTCAGTGATGAGGCTTCTTAATGCAGCAGCGTAGTTACTAGGTCGGTCACCTTGTGATCTGAAGGTTCATGGTTCAGGTTCCACCTCCTGCTGTAGTACCCTTAATCAAGGTATTTACCCTGAAGTGACAGTGAATATAGACAGTTGTGTAAACTGTTGTGAAGGTGGTTACTAACATTGTATGTTGCTATGTAACATTGCAAGTAAAGGTTATTGATAGAACCAGCTACCTTTTGGGTCTTAACCACTATACTGTACTATAGTGTTTTTCTTTAATCAAAACACTTTGACTGGGGAAGCTTTGCTAATTATCTGAATGTGTTTTTTATATTTCTTTTCAGCCTTTTCCTTATTGTCCTTGTCATCTCTGACCTGATGGCTCTAGTAAGTTGTGAAACGGAGAACTCTGGCCTCGTACTTACTGTTAGACCTTTGAGCACCCCCCTTGGAATTGACCTCCTTCTCCTGTCTGTTTTCAGCATTTCTTCTTCTTAGTTAAAGATTATGGGAGCTGGCTTGACATCGGAACCAGGTTAGAAGTCTCTGCACCTCTGCCATAGCCTTTATAGATTATTAACTTTAAGAATACATGGAGTTGTGCTTTTTCTAGAATTCTTTCCCTTTCTTTGAACACCTGGGAATATCCCAAGATGTAATGCCATCAGGGTACACACCCAATGTGTTTGCAGTTTGTTTCTAACTTGCAAAACAAAGCAGTTGTCAGGAGCCAACATATTCCACAGAAATCATGGTAAGTGTTGTGGAATTTGTGATAACCCCCAAGGACAGGGGTACGCATTTAACCTTTGAATAGGTCCACATTCTGATCCTAACTATGTTCCTGGTTAGCTGTTCTGTCAACATGAAACGGTAAACATACTGTGTTTGGGGACCAGAAGTTGGGTTGAAGGGAAGTTTTACTGAGAAGGTCGTCTCTTTTTTTTTTTTTTTTTGTCATTTTAGCATCAGCCATTATGTCATTGTCATGTCCATGACCATCTTCCTGATGCTGCTCAGCATTGTGTCACACATCCTGACATCCAGAAGAATACATGTTTGCAGGAAGATGAAAATGCACTTCCCGTGACTGCTCCCATCACTGGATCACTGGACAGCTGGATCACTTCGCATTCCCCTCTATGCAGTTTTTAGTAAATTATGTGAATGCATGCATCAGTTTTTCAGGTGGTGGACTGGTGTCCTTTCAGGGTGTACCCTGGCTCATGCGCCATGGTAGTAGGACAGACTCTTGACCACTGTAACCCTGCAATGGACAAGTGATCATTGAATGAATGAATGAACGGACATTGATGTATTGGGCGTAATGTGCACTGAAAGAACTGTACTTGTACAGTTCCTGGTTTTTCGTTAGTACCAAAAACAGGTAAGTGGTGGTGTATGCTTATTTTAAAAGTATTAACAAGGTATATGGGTATATGTCATTGGATTCTGGGATTTTTGTGTAAGCCCCCACAAACTTTTAAAACTAAAAGGAAATGGGCAGGAAAATGAGCCCCCATTTGCTTTCTGTTAATATGGGTCTTAACACGTATATTGTGGGCTTTATACTAAACAGTACTTTATGATGTCATGTTTAATTTATATGTTTCCTGTCACATCAGAATGGGCAGTTTCATGTGTTTAAAATGCCAGTTGTATTAACATTTTAATCTGAGCTGCCCAAATGGTTTAATGCTTTTCAAGAGGTATAGCATATAGGGAGAAAAGGTTTTTTTAGGTGAACTTGGGGTTCTCTTTGCAATACAGTTATAAATTCTATCTTAATATGATGGTTTGGGTCTAGAGTGAATATAAATGTTTTGTTTCTCTTTATCTTGGTCTTTCTTGATAAATGAAATTGACTGAGATGAATTAGTGTTGAGATTTGATGAGAATGAGAAAACAGGTCTGAAGGATATGTCGTGTAACTTGAGCACATGAGATTTGGATCTTTGGATGCTGTAGTAGACAGAGATCATCCCAAGATGAGGTTTGTCATAAAGCTAAAAAGCTGATATAACATATCTGCCCACATTTAAGAAGGGTTTTAAAACTCACCTCTTCCAGACTCGCTTTGCCCATGATCTCTTAAGTTCTTGTAAGGTGTAAATGTTCATGCACTATAACTTTAAGATCATGCCCGGATAAACCTTTGCAGAACTACTCCTGTAATGTAACATAAATGTTAATACTGTATAGCTCAAAAAAAAGATATTACTTGAAAAGTGATCAGAAATCATGGCTATTCAGTTCACGTTTTATGCAGCTCCTTGTGATGAACATTGGTTCATAGGGTGGAAAGAATCAAACTGCACTTAGACGCAGACATGCGATACTTGTCTTTCCGCTGATGTAATGCACAAATGGTATTTTTTTGTGACGTGTATGTCGCTTTGGAGAAAAGTGCTAAATGAATAAGTGTACATTTAAACCGCAACGGCATAGATCTCGTCACCTTAACAGAGTGAAAGAGGCGTGTCCTTGTGGAGACATGAAAACACATCTGCAGGTCGTGTGTAGTTAAAGTAAAACCGGCTGGAGGCATCATAGTCTCTGCTGATCACTTTGAACTGCAGATAGTTTTCTGTGTGGACGCAGCAGGCGAAAGAGGGATGTAAAAAAAAAAAAACTGGGACGGGCTGCATTTAGCAGTTGGGGGGAGTTACCTGTACGAGTTCTCCTGAGCGACTTTCCACGGAGATCTCCGCTTGGCGAGGAAAGGGAAGTGTAACTCGCGAATGTCAAAGCTACTGTGTCACAAACCAGGGCGGAGAATTTCTGAACGACTGACCCTACATGCTGGTCCACACATGGTAAGTCTCACTCTCTACACCCTACAGATGTGCTTAACCAGAGGTGACTAACATATTCAGCCAACAGGGAGCTGTGATTGAGCTGTATATCTCAACTTTTTTTTAAATTTAAATTCTAGGACACATGCCATGAGGTAAGAACTTTACACTTGCAACTACTAGTGTAAGCTTACAGCCACAGCTGTCTGCAGATCATGCATTTTAAGATCTCTTCTTTATATCACATCCTGTTCTAGTTTGAGCAAGAGGGGGGGAAAACCAAGAGAGGGAAAAAAAACAAAAAAAAACCTCAGACCTGTCTTTATTTCCGTGCTTTTGCTTGCTGTGCATCTTGTAGCAAAGGATTAAAAAGTGGCGGGCTGTCTAGCTGGAGACTGAACATTAATACATAAGGTAGAATACAGCAGTGTGTGGGGGTGCTGCTGGAGCATCAACATGTGCGGCCGCAGCCCGACTCCAACTTCGCGATATTTAGGATCATGAGGACGAACATTACCTCATGCTTTGGTGCAATGAGTTGCACGGTTTTTAACGTTAAACACTTTTATACCGATGAAGGTGGTTGTTCAGCCATTGATTCAAATATGCTGCTTATAGACAGGCTTCAATGCCTTTAAGATAAGTTTATATTATTAAAGTAATGGATCAGAGTAATAAAATTAACATCTTTCCAATTGAAATCACTTTATCATTGAAGTGTGCCTCCATAGTTAAATTTAGAAAAACCGAAATAGGCCAGTAAAAGTTCAACCACTGTTTTTTTTGGAAATTGTCATTTTTACATTCACTAGTAAAACTAATAAGTGGCAGCTTTCCTAGACAAATGAACAAATAAAGTAGAAAGGTAAAAAATACGTTTCTGGTGTATTTACATGAAAAATGCTGTTAGCTTTGTATGTAAGAACACACACACATCTTCTGAACCGCTTGTCCACAACATTTTTATATTTATAAATGTATAATTCGTGTGTGTGTGTATATATAATGTATGTGTAAAATTAGTCCTGGTAAAGGTGAAAATTTTATATAAAATGTGTTTAGTTTGTTCATGTATTGACACTTTTATGGTTTCTTCTCTTTAAATGAATTCCAGCTTTTTTTTTTTTTTTTTTAAAAACTTCAATGACTTCTCAGTTATTTTCAAATACCACACCATTTACATGTCCATAAAATACAAATAAGCAGTACTGGTACCACAGCCCATGTACATGTCTGTTAATAATTAACTAGTAATACTAATGATTTTGTCTGAATTGCTCTTTAAAAGCATTAAAGTTCCTCAAGTTTTTTTTCCTTCCCACTTCCTCTTTTTCCTGTGCTACCACCACTTGAAAGAAGGCAGGACAAAACATGGTAATAAACCGACTGGTCAAGAATAAATGGCGGTCAGTTAAATCCACTGAGCACAACTGATGAGCAAGAGGTGTAATTTGTTATGATTTAAAGAAAAGTTTGAAGTAACAAAAAGAGGGCCATAGAAATGTAATGTAATTTTTTTTTTTTTTCCTTTTCTTTTCAAATGAACTTGTCAGAGTAAAAGTGTGGATGCAGGAAAACACTTGAAGTTTTCTTACACTTTTCTTGAAGTTTCCTTAAATACAAGTAACAAGTGATATTTTTTCCATTACTACCCACCACTATAAATTATTACCCATCAGACTGGGGGGAAAAAAAAGGGCCCAGGTATAGGAATGGGGCCACTTGTGGGAAGGGTGATTAGCTGCACTGGGGGGGGGGGGAAAAAAAAGTAATCAACTAAATGAGTAATAAGAAATAGTACAAGCCTTCTGCTCACCTTCCCTGCTGCCTCTCTGCCCTTTCCTGGATCTACTGCTTTCCCCAGCATTCCTCTCAAGCACACGTGCGAAGTACGTCCATACCCATGGGGCAAGAGACATCGCTGCCAAACTCCGAAAGTCGCCCTTCTCCCTTTCAGGGTCTCCAAGTGTGCTGCGCGCTCTCTTTCCGGCCTCGCCGCGTTTCCCTCGTTGACGACCCTCTGGCCGCTGACCCTGCAGTATGACCTCTCCTCACTCCTTTAGGTACAACCTTCACACCTGGAGATTCATGAACTCATGATGGTCCTAAAGATATTACTTGTGACGATCAAAATGATTTTAATAATATAAATATTTTGATGCTGATGCTTGTATTTGAACCATTTATGCAACAGGTTGTCCTCGCTCTATCAATTGCGGGTGAGTAACTTATTAACAGTGAGAACCTATGAGTCCATGTCCTGCACCCTAACCTACAGCTGCAAGCACTGCGTCCTCATTTCTTCTCTGCAACGTGGGGTTTGTGCTTTCCAGCAGCGGCGCAGTGGTGATATCCACACGTCGTCATGCTCCTTCCCGTCTTCTCCATCCCTGTCCTCGAGCTCTGCGGACGGTCGATGCATTCGATACCAGAGGGCTTTGTGAGCTTTGCTGCTCCCGTTCTCATCTCCCTCCTATAAGACCCAGACCTCTGTCACCTTCCTTTAATTCATCGGTTCCTCTTTCTGATCTACTGTAAAGCACAGAACAAGGATAAAAACAGATCAAATTTAATCACTGCTTAATTTGCCTTCTGCTCAAAATGACTTGATCATAATATGAGGCTGAATGTGAAAATGACAGCAGTTATACACAGTAGCCAATGGCTCTTTGACATGCTCGATATTGATAGTGTGTACAGTATTAACCTTGAATTAATTTTTCTTGGTCCAAGGTGACTTGTAATATTAGATAATCAGCTGTACAATGATTTACCCATGTATGCAGTAGGATATACTTACTGTGCTAGTTTAGGGAAAGTACCTTAAGGAAGTGCACTACCAAAATAGAGGAATTTAAACTGGGAACCTTTTAAGTGCAAGACAGTGACCCTTAACGCCACACTACCTGCCAACCCAGTATACAAATCACGCGGCAAACCAAAAAAAAAAAAAAAAAAAAATTGAGGCTTTCCAAAGGAAATGAAAAGGAATTTGCTGGTTTAATGCAAATGACCACAGTTGCTTCTTTATTAAGGCATTTAATTTATTTTTGCTAATCTGACTTGGGTAGTTTCACGATAATGTTTCAAAAGAGGATATGGGTTCAATCTATCCAATTCCCGCTCAGTCTGTGGGGTTTGCATGTTCTCCCCGTGTCTGCGTGGGTTTCCTGCGGGTGCTCTGGTTTCCTCCCACAGTCCAAAGACATGCTGTTCAGGTTCCCCCATGGTGTGCGAGTGTCACAGAGTGTGTGTGTTCCACTGGTGTATGGATGAGTGATGCATTGTAATTAGTGTAAGTCACATTGGTGAATAACGTGTGGGGACTGATAACACTACATAGAACTCGTTAGAAGTTGCTTTTTGGAGAGAAGTGTCTGTTAAATAAGTAAATGTACATGTGTGTTGTATTTGTTAATGAGGGGGCTTTGTTTTCCAGATATTACCACCTTTAGTAACCACTGCCTTCACACCTCCTCCACCTACTGCTTCTGCACACCCACTCGGAGACATCTGTAATCTGCCTGCTGATGGGGCCACATCCTCTTTTCACTTCTGAGGCAACACCGGACTGTAAGCGCACATCGAAGTTGAAGTGTAGTAACGTACAAGAGCGACGCGGTGGCACAGCGAGTTGCGCTGGTGCCTCACGGCCCCTGGGCTGCACGTTTGGGCGTGGGTTCTAGCGAGTAGTTGGCACGTTCTCCCTGTGAATGCAGCTTTTCTCCCTCGGTCCGCAGATATGTTTGCATTTATTCGTTTAGCTGACGCTTTTCTCCAACGCCACTTACAATGTTGAACTACTTTATGATTGTTTACCCATTTATACAGTATGGGTGTCTCACGGGTGATATTACTGACCCTAAATTGCCAGTAGTGTGTGTGTGAGGGTGTGAGAGAGACTACCCTGTGATGGACTGGCGTCCTGTCCAGGGTATCCCCTGCCTTATGCCCTGTGTTTCTGGGATAGGCTCCTGACCAGTGGGAACCAGCGTAAGAGTTGTTAACGAACGATCCAAATAGTAGACACCCTGTTTAACGTGAGCGTTTCTCCTCCGCAGGTCGAAGGGGTTGGAGGATGTCGCTCTGCAACCTAACAGCCGAAAGCTCGTGCAACGCTAGCTTGGCAGAAGAGCCCCACAGGATCGCGCTGCTCACCGTATACAGCGTTGTACTGTTAGGTGGCAGCACTGGCATCGTGCTCATGATCAGCATCCTGAAATCCAGCCTGCGGTCCCTCACCACCATTGCGATGCTCAACATAATAGTCGTGCACCTGCTTTTCCTGTGCACGGTGCCCTTCCGCATGTACTACTACGTCGAGAACCGGTGGCGGCTTTCTCAGGGCTTCTGCAAGGTGGTCAGCGGTACGATCCACGGACACATGCACATCGCCTTCCTCTTCTACACGATCATCCTCTCGATCCGCTACCACACCTTCTACCGGGCCGTGGACCAGCTGGAGTTCTACCGCAAGCTGCATGCGGTGGGGGCCAGCCTCGTAGTGTGGGCGATGGGTCTGGCCATAGGCTTCCCGGTGCTCTTCTTTACGTACAGTTCGAACTCGACCGCGGAGGAGAAGTGTTTCAAATTCGGGAGGCAGCTGGAGCTGGATGTGGGGGTGCGGATCCTGAACTACATCGTCAGCTTTCTGCTCGTCGTCGTGGCCGTCGCCCTCGCCTGCTGCCAGGCGCACATCTTGTGGCGCATCTTCAGGAGGTACGGGGCCACTATGTACACTCAGCAGGAGTTTGGGGCCCAGAAGAAGAGCCTGTGCTTCATGCTCGTGATAATGGTCTGTTTCGTCCCGTACCACGTCTTCCGCATTTACTACGTGAGTCACTCCGCGCACCTTGAAGACGCCAACGAGGTGTTTCTCTCCTTGACTGCGCTCAGCTGCTTGGACACGCTCACTTTCCTCGACCGGGGCATGTTCTGCATCTGAGCTGCTGCCTCCGTGGACGCGGTGACGATCAAATACGTGCAGCAATGCGCTGGCAAAAGTTTTGGTATGATTCTGCATCCAACGTGACCCACGTGCTCTGGATTCGCCGTAGCGCGCGCGGGCTTTTCTAGAAAATGAACGTACGAGTGATTTAAATAGAGTTCTTGCTTCAAGGAATTGTGCACCGACACCGCAGTTCACCGTTTGGACAATCGGTTCTAGTCATATCCATCTCGATGAAATGTGCAAATGGAGAACAGTGTCACTGCAGTCTTCGCAGTCATCTGTGTCATTCTGACATGCTCTGCATCCATCCGTTGTCAACAACCGCTTGTCCGGAGCGGGATCGCGGCGAGCCGGAGCCTTACCTGGCAACGCAGGGCGCGAGGGGGGAGGGGACGCACCCAGGATGGGATGCCAGTCTGTTGCAAGACACCCCAAGCAGCACTCGAACCCCAGACCCACAGCACAGCGGCGCTGGCCGAACCCGCCGCGCCACTGCACCCCTCTGTCGTTCTGTTTATTTGTAATTATAGGAAAATCATATTTTCAAATGTCTTGTTTTGATGTCTAATAAGGGAAATAATAGTTGAGGGATTGGATTTTAATAGAGGGTAGCGTAGTGGTTAGAGCTACTGCTCTTAGAGCCAAAGGTCACAGGTTTGAGTCCCGCCTTGGGCTGTCATACCCCCGGGCAAGCTACTTGCCTTACATTACTCTAGTAAAAATTGCACAACTGTTTGAATGGATAAATAAGTGTAAGTAGATTAAGATTGTGATTTGCTTTTGTTAAAAAAGCACCAGCTCACCCACAATGAATAAATAATCTCTATTTCAAAGTTTGAGGCGCTCAGCCAGTTGCACGTGACTGCCACCTTGTGGTCATGTTGGATCAAGTGCGACACGTGCGCGTGCTGCTGTAACCCAGGGGGGTCAATAAGTCAAACCATTTGCAGATCCTAAGAAAACACTTGTACCAACACAGACATATGGAAATAATCTTGCAGAAATACCGTGTGACCATTTAAAAAAAAATTCTCTCCCAGCGACGCTTCCCACGAAGAGCCTCGGAGAAGGCGAGGTGATGTTAGGATGTTTATCCTTGAATTGTAGTTGGTTGGTGTTGGAAATCTCTGTCCAGGTTTGGCTTATTAACAAAACACGTGGAACTCGATCCCAAAATAATGCTGATCCTGAAGGTGAACGTTTATTTACCTGCTGCTTTTCTTCAAAGCGATTTAAAACGTTAAGCTGCCCACAATTAATGACCTATTGATACAGCTGCGTATGTGTTTTTTGCTGGAATGATGTTAGGGTTACTACCTCCCTCAAGGGTACTGCAGCCCCAGGGTTAGGGTTTTAAACCTCTCACCTTTGGATCCAAGGACAACAGCTGTGTCCACTACGCTATCGGCTACGATGCTGGTTTGTGGCATCGAGGCAGTTTATTAAATTTATGAAAAATGTCTCTCTTGTTGCAATGGTACCGCACAACAGATTTGACCCCAAGCAGCTGCTCAAATCTGTGTATGTGTGGAAAGGGACACCACGTCCGTGTCACTGATACCCACTATGTTCTGCACCCGTTTAACCTCCCGATCAGAGGTCAGGGTTTAGGAGGCACACTACGCAAAATGAAACGCAGAGATTGTCATCGTTGTCGATGACTGTCGGTAACAACCGGGGAGGTGTTGATAGTGTAGTGGTTTGTCTTACTGCCTTTGGACCCCAAAGGTTGCAGGTTTGAATCCCACCTCCAGCTCTAGTGTCCTTGAGCAAAGCACTTACCCTGAATTGCTCCTGTGAAAGTTTCCTAGCCGTATAAATGGCTCATTGCAGGTAGATTCATTTTGTAAGTCGCTTTGGGGAAAAGCATCGGCTCAATGAATAAACGTCAAGATTGTTACAGGCAACGAGGCTCCTGAGCTTTTATTTCGCAGGACAATTTCAGTCGGGAAGCAACGCCACCGTTAGGGTTTTGATGAATCGGAACAAGTTCCAGGGATTCGTCCGTACAAATCTCGGAATCACTCTGGACGAGAGTGTCTGCCACAGAAAGCAAATCGTGGAGATGTACTTCACCTCTAACGTGTACGGTGGGTCGTTCGCTGACTGAATCCCCGTGCAGCTCAACCAGTGTGACATCACCAGGATCAGTCAAAGCATTAACGCCGTCCAACACGTCTCAAACAGTCTGCAGCACAGCCCTGTGGAATTCTTGCATGTCCCCAGCATCATCGGCACGTCCAAGACGAAAATGCAGCCCTCTTTCAGCATCGTTTAAAAAAGGCCTGTGTATCACATCATTGTATCATGTATTAAAGCCGGTACGGTCATTATAAATGGATTGGAAAGCGAGCTGCAAGTTTGCAACGAGGGTGAGGGTGGGGATGGGGGGGATCACAGGAAAGGAGGCTGAAGTTTGCACCTGTCTGCCTCTAACATGGCATTTCTCATCATGCTCATTTTATGTTGTTAGTCATGCCAGTGAGTCACTCAAACTGCAGGCCTTGGTGGTTCGGGTTCCTTTAGTGTGTGTGTGTGTGTGTGTGTGTGTGTGTGTGTGTGTGTGTGTAAAAGAGTAAACACTGGTTCATGTGCCAGTGATCAGCGAGGTGGAAGATCATATGGATTACATTGGCTTCACGATACACTGAGCTAGTGGCAGCTAATCCACCCGGGGACGCAAACCTCGTTGGACGCCAACCCCCCTCCCATCACCCCTCCGCTTTCATTAGCCGCTAATCGGTTAAACGTCTCTCTCGTTTTCCAGCTGCGCGAACCCAGAAAAGAGTCTATAGGCTCCGTGAGGTGCGACGGTGCCCGAAAAGGTGCGCGCTCCCTATTGCAGCAGGTAGCGCAGGACCACCTTAGTCCATAACCCTTCGCCAGCTGCAAAGGGGTCGCAAACACGTCACTCGGCACGACTCGTGGGGAATGATGGCCGGAGCTGCCTCCGACACGGTTCGCTCCAGCGAGTCGGAGGGGTTCGTGGAAAAGCTTTCCTTTCCTCAGACGGTTTCCATGAGATTTGCCGCAGGTTCGCTTACAGTCCCAGGCAAAAGTTTGAGTGCACCTTTGCACCCATTGAATGCAGGAGTGAATCCCAGCTGCAGTTTCCTAAATCCCTGTAGAAGCTGACGTATAAATGGGTAAATAACTGTAGGTAGCTTAACAGTATAAGCTGCTTTCAAGAAAGACGTTACATACAGTTAAATCGCGCTTACTATTAACGTAGCTGCTGCTTTTATTTAATGACGTATAATTCAGAGTGAACGGAAGTGCGTTTCCCAGCAGACACAATTTTTAAAGCACAGTTGTACTGCCTGATGCCACTGTTTTAACCGGTGCACATTATGCAAGTAGCTGCCTATAGCACCAAGCCTGATGAGAAGCACAAAGGTGACCGTGACAGATGCCGTGATGCAAATTGATGGAGATGTTGGGAGATCAGCAGAGAAGTGGGCATGAAAGGTAAGTTTTGAGACCTTTCTTGAATGCTGGAAGAGGATGCAGCAGTTCTGAGGGAGAGAGGGCGTCGCTGCATTCCACCACGTCGGAGCCAAAATCAAGAACCTTTGGATTGTTGATCTTGGAGATGTGGTAAATGGGATCGTCAAAAGGCCGGAGACGTAGAAATGTAACGCTTTGCTAGGATATATGGAGTGATCGCATCTTGCAGTTGCAGATCTCTTGATCATCTTGCAGGCCATAGCCCGAGTTCTGAACTTGATACAAGTAGCTTGACGGTAGAGGCCAGACGGATGGACAGGAGAAAGATGGATGCGAACGGGCGTGACCAGAAGCCATGTAGAGTCGCTCGTTCAGTTTTAGAACTTTTCAGACAGTGGATCTCATATAGGAAGTACCTGCAGAACTGGGTTATGGATTTGATGTGCTGGGAGAAGCAGAGACTTGAGTCGGTCGTTACTCCGAGTCCCTTGAGAGTTCCTGACCAGTGGATGGAGCGGCGGGGTGGTGAAGGATCTCAGTTTAGGAAAGATTAGCAAACTGCAAGAGCGAAGAGCAAGAGCAACGCAAACCACAATTGTTCTCCGTCTGTGGGATCCTCAGCTGATTTCCTGCTCGAACCTGTTCACTGAATGCCTGATGGTGGGGGAGGCAGTTTCCAGCAAGTGGACTCGCCCCATTCACTCGTACCTGCACCGTTGTGGCAAACCCTAATTGTCATTTTTTATTTTAACGGTTGAGGAGTTAGAAATTATACAGTATAACTTTCAAGAAAAATTATTTTAATGAAGGCCGCAATCCTTGACGCGCAAAGCGTTTAATGACTGCGATGCGTCGCTGCCGCGCTAATTTGCGCGAACATTCATCTCCGCCGATGCTGCTCGGCGGTGTCATTAAAATTCCTCATCATCTGCATGACTACTTGCTGGGGTTTATTTGTAGAGCATCAGCAGCTCGTCTCTGAGATAATGAAGCTTCCTTTACAGCGGTTTCATTCAGCTTTACATAACTTTTCCCTTTTATTCTGGGTTTTTTTTTTTTTTTTTTTTAATTATTATTTCTGTTTTTCTTCACGTAAAGACATAGTGAGTCAAGCCTGGTGTTACTCGCACGCATCGGTGAAAGAAATGCGGCTGCCGTGGCCCACGCTGAACTCCGCGAAGCAACAGATCCTTGAGAAAGAAGGAACAAAAGGGTTGGTAACATGAATGAGTCATGATTCCTTATGAAGAACCAGCTGCACGACCATTAAACCTGGCAACAGCGCAAATGGTGAACAAGAACCCCCTGTGGTCAGGTTTTTCCTTCCAGCTTCTGCTAGAGCCACTGAAGAGAAGCACGTCTTGTAAAGATTTGCATTTGCAAATGCAATTAAATCAAAAGCGACGTACGTCTCGGAGAACAATGCAATGAGTACAATAAGTACCTGCTTAAAGCTTTATCCATTATTCCACAATTTCTAATCACGAACATTTACACGCTTATCGTGCTCAGATCATCAGGATATTAGACCTATATCCTTATCCTCTCATCGTGCTCATATCGTCAAGATGTCAGGTTTTTCTTTGCAGTTTATCACGTTCTTTGAAAACTCGATGTACCTATCTATCCGTTCAGCTTTTCAGCGAAGTGTGAAATTTTGTTTGATAACATGTCCTCTACCAGCATGGATTATTCCAGCATGTAAGTGTAGGGGACCAGGTGGTAGTGTAGTGTAGTGTAGTGGTTAGAGCAAGGTACTTCACCTAGTAAGTAGCTCCAGTAAGAATTACCTAGCTGTTTACATGGGTAAATAATTGTAAGTCGCTTTGGAGAAAAGTGTCAGCTAAGTATCTAATAATGTAAATGCAGATGAGGACAAAAATTGCATGGTGCAAAAAAAAAAAAAAAGCATAAACATACTGTATACTGTATGTGAACTTTAAAGACCCAAAATACTATAAATATAGTACAGTGTAGTGAAGTGTTTTTTCCTTCCCTCATTTTCAGTTGAATTAATAATAAGAGTTTGTTCACCCATAGCACTTTTGATGAGAAATTGGCTGAGATTGTAGCATTAACTACAATACAGAACAAAAGCGGGTCTCGGATAGGACGGAAAGGGTACGCTGAGATATTGCGAATACATACGGATACGGAATGCAATACAAGGACAAAAGGTTATGTTTTGTAGGGCTTGTTGTGTAGCACTGTCTAAAAAGTTGGGAAACTGTGTGACAAAATTTCAAATTTATTTGAAATATTATGCATTTCAAATGTTAACTTTTCTATAGTGGCTAAATGTTGCACACTTGAGTCAGCTGTCACATTCCAATGAATTAATGTATTAAAGAGCCCTTTTGCATGCATTTTTCACTTGCTTACTCTATAATTAATAGATGACCGGGAAACCTATCAGCAGCTGGTACTGCCGTGGTTAGAGCCGCTGCTTTTGGTTGCAGGTTCGAATCTGACTTCTGGCTGTCGTACCTTTAAGCAAGGTATTTACTCGAAAAATTACTGAGCTGCATAAATGGGTAAGTAGTTGTAAAAAGATTAACATTGTGAGTCACTTTGGAGAAAGGTGTTGGCTGAATGAGTAAATATACCAAGTGGACAATGACAAGCCTCTGAAGGCTTCTTCTCACTTGGATGAGGAAGTCTCACATTGTCTGAACTGCTTGTCCCATACAGGGTCGCGGCAAACTGGAGCCTAACCCAGCAACACAGGGCATCAAGCTGGAGGGGGAGGGGACACACCCAGGACGGGGCACCAGTCCATCGCAAGGCACCCCAAGCGGGACTCAAACCCCAGACCCACTGGAGAGCAGGACCCAGTCCAACCCACTGTGCCACCACACCCCCCTTGGGTGAGGAAGTTCTCAGTCTAATCTGTTACTCTTCTACAGAAACCGTGTTATTGTTATAAGACCGGGGCATGAAGACAATAATATGATCTGTTCTGATTTGTTCCGAGTTTTCCTAATTTATATTTTCTGCTCAAGGAAAAAAGAGATTAGCTCACCCTACTTTTGTTCCCATGATGTTCTTGTATATGCCGATGTAATACGCAGTGATGAGATTCATATAATTCATTTTTTAAATGAAAAACATTATGAAGCTGATCTTCTGGGGTCAGGAGATTTGTGCTCATTGTCCTGCTCCATGCAGCAGTTGGCCCGACACCTCAGAAGTCAAAAGACGGCTGTGGTGACCTGAGACCGAACGTTCTGCGATTCTTCTCTGCGAACACACTTGGCAAGCTAACCACTTATTAGACAGTTTTCCACGGGTTTTAATCCTCTATGTTCTTGTAGATGTCAGTGACCACACGTATTCTTCGGTTTACAAACCTCATTTATTCCTGGAAATTCGTCTGTTAGCCAGAAATCCAAAAATCAAAATGGAAAATATTATTTACTATGTAAATAATTAATATTTATTATTACTTATGAAAGGGGGGTGTGGAGGAACAGTGGGTTGGACTGGGTCCTGCTCTTGGGTGGGTCTGGGGTTCGAATCCCGCTTGAGGTGCCTTGCGACAGACTGGCGTCCCGTCCTGGGTGTGTCTCCTCCCCCTCCAGCCTCATGCCCTGTGTTGCCGGGTTAGGCTCTGGGTCGCCGCGACCCTGTATGGGACAAGTAGTTCAGAAAATGTGTGTATGTATATTACTTCCGAGGAAAATTCTAACTCTTTACAAGCTGGTGCAAAGTACATCCAAAAAAATCTTAAAAAAACCCAAATACAGTCAGACATATTATTCCCATCTCACCAGAGAAAGCAAATATCAACATTTCTAACTACTGCTGCTGAACAATTACAAATACTGTAGTAAAATACAGTGCACACATACACAATCTTTATGTATCCGTATGTGGTTGTACTGTATGCATTTTAGTTTGTAAAACATATATAGTGAAGAGAAAGGAAGGAATATTAGACAAAAAAGTGACAAATACAAAAAGTCAGTCCTAATTTATGATATGACACAAGCCATAATAAACAGTAAAGTTAACTGGTTAACTAGTTAAAGGAAGTCCCCCAGGGCTGCTGGTAGCATAGTGGTTAGAGCTGTTGCCTCGGACTGGAAGGTCATAGGTTTGAGTCCCACCTCCTGGTGCAGAACCCTTAAGTGCTGTTCTTACTCCTGGATTGAGCTGGTAAAAATGACCCAGCTTCATGAGGAGGTGAGTTGGGTGAAGAAAGTGTCAGCTTAATGAAGAAATATAAGGCAAAACTGGAAGTTGGATGCTTCACATTAGTCTCATTTTTAATACCGTATAGTTTGAACACCGCACTGCAGGTGCCAACTGAAAAGGGGGTTATGACCGAAACGTTTCCTAAATTGCATTTCAGATTTAAACGCATACATTTCACGGGATCCCAAATGCGAAAATGCATAATTGGAATGTTTCCAAATTAAGTAATGGGCATAAACGATCAATTATTTTTTTCATTTAGCCGATGCCTTTCTGTAAGGCAGCTTACAGCATTATCGTGGTATACTCAGCCCTCTACAGTCATTTACCTGTTTTTACAACTGGGGAATTTTTTACTCCAGCTAAGTACCATATCCAGGGTATGACTGCACAGCAAGGTTTTGAACCCAGGTCTTTTGATTATGAGCACACAGCTCTAACCACCGCATCACCTGCTACTTCACACGTTTAGCTTTTTATCCCTACTGGAAAAATACTGTAAAGCACTTTGTGAAAAATACGATGCATCAGATTTGATTGATTGAGCATGTGCCGGTATCTTCAGGTTTCATCTGCTTTGCAGTCCCCGTTGGGGGATCCAAGAATAAACATGAAAAATGGGAAGGGGACACATTTTAGCAGCTCTTTCTGCACTTATATGTGTATAAATAACCACATGACACTAGGAAAATGGTGCCGGGCGGTGATGGAACTACATGAGGCTTTCGGGGGTTTGTTTTACCATGGGTAACTTCGGTCCGGGCAAATCAATCGCACACTCCACCCTCTACATTTTCCATTCTGCTCTAATATAGAATTTATGTAAAAAGAGGGAATAGACATTAGTCTTAACTAGAGTTTGCCGTCAGATAAAAACGATGCCTGGCTCTGCGGAGACCTTTTGTTTTGTCAAAAATCAATTACCGCGAACACTATTTTCAGCCACTGAAGTTATTACTTTGCCAGTATGTAATGTCTTTTTATGGAGGAGAGCGTCTTTATTTTCATCACATTCAGATCATTTCCTTTCAGCCATTGTCACGCCATAGAACTTTTTTAAATGTCTCTTCCCTGCTTTATTTCACTAAGGCTTATAATTAATTAACAAAAACTGCTGCAGTATATATTTAATTTAATTAATTAAAAATCTGAATATTCTGAATAAGATTCTGAGTTTAGTGCACAAAATTGCTAATAGAAATAATAGAAAAAAAGTTGATTTTTCATTGAACATTGTTGTTAAGGTATAGCTGAAATACAATTTACATCATCTTCCATATCTTCAAAAAGACTTCAAGACCCTGCTTGATGTCACAATTCAAATATGAAATATTGTAAACTGGAATTCATTTTTATCTACAACCTGCAAGGTTCTATTGTATCCCTAACTACATGGCAGAGAATGAAACAGCTAAATGTAAATAATATATTTTTATCCCCAGGTCACACAAACCCTTGTTGGTGGATCACATTGTGAAAAAACCCTTCTAAAAACCTTTATCTTAATCTTTAAGAATCTTTATACAAATTTGATTCATTCTTCTTCTTCTTATTATTATAATAATAATAATAATAATAATAATAATAATAGGGAGGTGCGGTGATGCAGGGGCTTGGCCGGGTCCTGCTCTCTGGTGGGTCTGGGATTCGAGTGCCCTGTGATGGACTGGTGTCCCGTCCTGGGTGTGTCCCTCTCCCCTTCCAGCCCTGCGCCCTGTGTTACCGGGTTAGGCTTCGACTCGCCACGACCCCGCTTGGGACGAGTGGTTTTGGACAGAGTGTATAACAATAATAATAACACATAATACATAATACAATACATAATACAATAATACATAAGAAAACAATAAATAAATATTTGAGTCATTTTTCTGTACTTGAAAGAACTGTACAGACAATCAGTTTATTGAACAAGAGGTCAGCAGTTGGTACAAAGCTTTAGGCACTGCTAAAGGTTGTGGATTTCAATCCCATTAGAGGCGGTCTTCCTGTAACCATGACGATGTTTCTTTGTCTGAAATGTGTCAATATGCTTACATCTGTACAGGTTGTAAAGGTATAGTATTTCGCCTGTCTTAACTTTGCATTGAAATGCGTCGATTGTCTGCATCACTCTTTCTTTAAGTCTTTTTAAACACAATACTTTAATGCTTCTGATTATTAGAACTGTCTGGTAGACTTTGGGATTATAGTGCTGCAGAAATTTAAAATGAAATATCCTAAATAACTTACTTTTTATCCAAGCACACAGCAGATTTAAGTACATTGGAGGCACATAAGGCACACTTATATAAGCAATAAAAAAGAGATTAAAACGGACACAGAAATTAAGTAGGAATAATCTAAGCATGCATATCTGCCAAATATTTTACACAGGGTGAGCTTGGCCATGCTATTCTACATAAACAGCCCTGCACATGGAGGAATTCTCATTTACCACAGTAACCTTAGACATAATTTGAATCCCCATCAAGAAAGCTGGTTAAATGCCAAAACATTTTATTTATTTATTCATTATGAGGGGGGCGTGGTGGTACAGTGGGTTGGACCGGGTCCTGCTCTCTGGTGGGTCTGGGGTTCAAGTCCCGCTTGGGGTGCCTTGCGGTGGACTGGTGCCCCGTCCTGGGTGTGTCCCCTCCCCCTGTGGCCTTACGCCCTGAGTTAGCGGGTAGGCTCCGGCTCCCCGCAACCCTCTATGGGACAAGCGGTTCAGAAAATGTGTGTGTGTGTGTGTGTGTGTGTGTGTGTGTGTGTGTGTGTGTGTGTGTATTCATTATGAATGATCACTTGTCCTAATGTAGGGTCACATGATCTGGAGACTATTCCACCAGCATAGAGCGTAAGGCAGGGTACCTCCTCGGGTGGAATTCCAGTCTGTTACAGGGCAATCACACACGCACACACACTGCGAGCAGTTATGATCATCAGTCTGCCTGGAACACCTGTCTTTGGACTGTGGGAGGAAACCAGAGCATCTTGGGGAAACCCATCTATGAACACAAACTTCACACAGACTGGAACAGATTTGGGCCCACATTCCCACCCACAGCACAGAAGCTGTTAGGCACCGGTGTTACTCCCTGCTCCACTCTGGCACCACTGGAGCATTTGAATAGTATAAAATCAGTACACGGGGATGTCTACAACGAGCCTAATTTAAGGCTGTTGAGGAAAGGTAAACGTATGACAGTCACACGCCTTCATATGAAAGTAGCTTCGCTCGTCTGAACGGGAGGGAAGAGCAAGCGGCTTCGAATAAGAACACATATTCTGGGATTATACGGGGAAGAAGAGGATTTATTGGAGCTTACAATAAATGGGAACCGCGGCTTGGAATAAACACGTGGCACTCCCTAATCAGCTCAATAAGACAGTGGCCGCCCGGAACAGGTTCAACTGCGAGCACTTGACGTGACGGCGGCCATACATCGGGAGAAGCTTAATGAAGGCATCCGCAGCGCGGCGCAGCCTGTATTTGTATACAAACCACCGCTTTGGCATTCAAGGCACACAGCCTATTTACAACACTCAACTTTATGTGACAGGCCGGTATTAAGCACTGACGGACTGGTACTGCACACTGCCGAGTGGGAGAATAATTGTTTCCTTTCTTTCGCGTGGTACCAGAGGAAAGGATGCTACAGCCCGGAATTCCAATGAAAGTCGAGGTGCTTAAAGCATTCTCTCGATCTGTGCGGATTGTTAACTAGCGAGGGAACGCTTTCTCCTTTCCCGTGTCCCGTAGTGCTGGCTTTAATCCGCCTTTCAGACGCTGAGCACGGGCCAATGTGCTCTTTTCTATTCTCATTTCAGTCGTGAAAAGGTAAGATAATTTAGTGGTTTGCAGAAGGAAAAAAGTATTATTCCATTTGACCTTCAACAGTGAGCTGATCTGTACCGGGTTTAACTTGACCAGCAGATGTCACCCAAGGCCTGCATGCTGGCAGAACTATACATTTTTTTTTTTTTTGAAAGCCTTAATTTCTGGAATAATCTATAGCCCTCATATTTAGGCTGAGCATCAGACTGTTTCCTGTTAAACTGGTTTATATATTTTTATTTGCGTGCCTATGCCTCAGTGACCCTGATTTCTGGATTCTTTCAACCAGCAGTAGAAGGAAGGTGTGTGTTTGTGTGTCACCTTTGAAAAGCTGAGATTTGATCTAGTGCTGAGATGTTTCTTTTCTTTTTTTTTTTCAACAAAGCATTAACTAAGCTGCCACATTCCAGCCTGATTAAGATTCATCTGTAGACTGAAACTTCTTTAATTTCAGTACAGTGTGTTCTCTCGGCGAAAGTTTGGTTTGGCAACGTATGTCATATCGTTTCTGTTGGATTGAGGGGAATAAAAACAGCATGTGTGTAAGAGCAGTTCACCATTAATGGCATCTTTCAGACTGCAGACCTTGGGAATAAGGGTCAAACATTATAGCCCATTATTTTTCACACATGTTCTCATTATTCTATGGTCGGTCTATCATATCAGCTCTATTTCCAGTAAAAAGTCATTAGATTAATGTAGACCTCTGCTCTTGGGCCACTGCATATGCATTGACCAATAATTCACACACATACATCTGTGTGTTTTTAAACATGGGCGGCTGTGACATACTGGTCCAAGCCAGTGCCTTGGAATCAACAGATCTGGATTGGAATCCCTGCTTGCATTGATCCACAGTTCTTACCCTTATTTAATCCAGTAAAAATTGCGCAGCTGTATAAACTGGTAAATCACTGTAAGTAGCTTAGTGTACAAACCACACATTTTAAGTTGCCTCTGAGAAAGGCCTCAGCAAATTCAATAAATAATAATAACAGCAATATAAGGGTAACTTTCTTTCCTTCTTGTCTGGTCTCCAAGATTTTTTTTTTTTTTTTTAACAATGCAAAATTGAGCTAAAGTCATACTGGCAGTTCAGAGTGGTCTTCACTGACATTAGGAGCTCTGAGCATAATGTCCAGACTGCTCCGGAAAAAATGTTTGTGAAATGTATTTGAATCAAATTAAATTGATGTAGCACGCTGTAATCTTCCTCCATTAAACGTTTAAGTTTTTTGCAATTGTTCCCTAATATCCTTTACATCTTCAATATAAGATTAGTATTTTCTGTGGTGCCACGGTTTCGGTAACCTGCTGAATTATTCACTGAAGCATGACCTTCGGATATCATGTTAGAAAGACCCTGATTATAACAGGAAGCCAAGTGTATAAAAATCATTCAGCTTCAGAGGACATGTTTCACTCCACGGAAATTTGAATAATAATTATGAAATACACACAAATAGGAATCTGAAATGAATCACTGAGTGTACAGTGACTTCCTTTGTGCTCGCAAGAAACTCACTTCTAATTTATGTAAGAAATAATTAGATCTCAAGCCATCTTATTAAGGGGCTGCTTTGCAAATGAAAGGTAAATTATTTTCACTTCACTCGTTTTAATATGTGAGAGGGGAAAAAAAAAAAGAAGCGAACTCGAATCCTGGGTGTGTAATTTAAGGGCACGTCACAAAGATGTCAGAGACTCCAGGTTTATGAGGTATTGTGCGGTGCCTGGTAATGAACTCCTGGACAGCTAATTTCTACAGAAATGACCATGAGTCTTATGAGCCCCACTTAGTGCAAACTGCTGTGGGTTCATACTGTGAGCTAAATACAGGAGTTAAGGAAACTAACAAAATCAGCGCAGTTTTGTGGATACCGGGGTAAACTACTCTATGTCATAGGTATACCGCTAAGGGACATGCCCTCCAAATATCCAAATATCCAAGCCAACCTGTGTATAACTCCACTGAGTACTGCTGATACTACTTTTTTGGTCCCCCAGCACTTGAAAAGTTACTATACTCCACTACCGTACTTCCCGCTCTCTTAATAACTTCTTTCCTCACCGGCAGTCTTATCATGTGCGTATTATTATTACACTGCACTGTGTAATATTCTGTGGATGTACAGTTGTGATCATAAAGGTGGCAGCTTAGTTACAACAGGTGTTTTGGTCAAACAGAGTGTGGGAATAATTATACTTTTTTACCGCACTCAGAATATATTGGAAAAAAAATCAAAATATAGTACCAGTCAGATGTTTGAGTACACCTGGGCAACACCTGTATTGGAAAGCAAAGCACCTCACTGATGTCCTACATCTCTGCACAACCTGCTGCAGTAGAGCTGGGAAGACATGGCACCTCGTTTACTCACCAAACATGGTAACCAGATGTGTCAAGTGATAATAACTACTTTCCAGCAGGTGGATTCACACTTTTCGCTGGTACTGTTTATTTAGCACCTTTTCACACATTTTCCATACGATCGCTTGTGCTGCTGCATCTTCGTTGCCCTCGGTGATAGGGTTTCAACACGCTGATGGAAGTGTTGAAAGTAAAATGTTTAAAACACTTAAAGCATATGTTTATTTATTTTCCCAACAGTATATGCAGGGAAAATGAAAATATATATGTTTCATATGCTGTTTTTCAAACGCCAGCCGGGGTCGTAGCAGCAGTTTATCAAAATTTCAAGACTTTTTCGGTAGTGTAGGCAGAAAAATAAGTGAAATATGTATGTGGATATAGGAAACATACATAATTCACTCAGGTCTATTGATGTATCTTGCCATGGCATTTGTTCATCTGGATCCTTTACAACCATGAACCCCTTTTTATTTGTGGAACTCCAAACTTCCAGCATTTTCCACTTGTTTTTCCCAGGGCCCAGTGGAGTTATCGATAACATCGGCCCGAGACCCTGGGACCACACTCCAGCTGTAATCAAATTACAGATGTTTTTATTCTTAAATCACCTAAAAGGAACAAGGGGCTTCTTTTTGTTTGCAGTATAAATGAGTAAGTAATGAATTAGCAGTAATGAAAACAACACGGCTCACATGTGTTAATCGAAGCGAAGGACAAACGAGTTTCTGGTTCGATTAAGCCACCCGCCTGTTCCGGAAATTAGAAAACTAAAGATATATCATAAAATTGCAAGAACGTATATATTTTTCATTAATCATGAAACTAATGTGAGCAAATCTTTTATTTGTTCAAAATGTGCTTTGTATTTTCTATGCCTTTCTGTGCATCGGCGGGTAATGAATTGTAATTTACCGTTTCCAGAAACAAAATGTGTCTTGAATTATGGTATTTGAGAAAGCGGTACATCTTTCCATTGGGGGGATTCAGGTTGATTTTTAAGAGAGGTCTGTGTGCTCATTGGGCCAGAAAGGGCTGCGCCTGTTTGAGGGAGAAACACTGACTGTTCCCTTGAAATGTGTAACTAAAGAGCCCACCTGGACAAAAGCACTTTGCCATCCTGCGTATCACTTGATACAGCCAAAAGTAACTTTAATCCATTTTTATCCAGTTGCTTGTTGACTTTCTTTTGCTTTAAGATTTCTTTTTTTTTCCCCCCCCAACAATTTTACTCTTTACTTCTTTATTTTTTAATCAAATTATTTCCATCTTTCTCAGCTATGGAACTCCAATTACTGTAATTAAACAGATAATTTCTCTTGCCATTTATAAGCCCCACATTCTTAATTATCTAAAACATGTTAACGTTCTTATGCAGCATAGAGTTCTCCTCTAATTTGATCCAGTGGTGTACTTGTGGAACTCCGTCCTTGAGCAAGACTTAGAGACGTGAATGACATATTTGACACTGTTCCAAACAGGATTATTAGAAGTAAAGATCTTTAACAATGCAGCAAAATTTTTCAGAATTCTTGGTTATTTTGATTTTTGCGCTCTTATGATTAGTTAAAGTTTACCGATCACAAAAACACCACTAGTTCTTCTAGAATGTCGGTTTTAGTTTGGTACTTTACAGCCATTGGAAGATTCGAGAAGACACCAGGATATTCTAGAAAGTACCTAAACTTTCTAGAAAGCATGAGAGCCTAAAATGTGCCGGAATATTCAGTGCTTGGAACCAGGTGTCAAAATTTGCCAAAATTTGCTAATTTCAAGAACATTCAATATTTTAAATGTAGTACTTAATGTGTTCAATCTAACAAAACTGAATGGAAAATGCAAAAAAAATAGACATAGTAAAATTTCTGTTGCACTGTGTAATTATTAGGAAAAATCTGAGAACTCATTTTTGCATTTCATTGAGATCCATATGGTTTTGTCACTAAGCCAGCATTTTTATCAGTGTGCCTCACGCTTTTACCCACTAATGTGGTTGGATATTTTATGAAAGCAATCTACGACTACCATGTAATCGTAAAGTAAGGTTCCTGGTCCCCACCAGTGGTGGCCTCTGCTAGACTCTGCCATGTACTCATTCCCTTTTTGACATCACTTTGGAAACCCCCCCCCAGGTGGTCTTCGCCAAGGCCTGGTAACTTCTAACCAACCTGATACATGGTCAGTGGTCACACATGACAGTCAGCATACATGTACAGGGAATTTTGTTTACGTTTATTTATTTAGCAGATGCTTTTCTCCAAAGCAGCTTCCAGTGGATACTATGTAGTGTCGTCAGCCCACACACCTTATTCACCACGGTGACTTACACTGCTAGATACACTACTTACACTGGGTCACTCATCCATACATCAGTGGAGTACACTCTCTCTGTCACTTACAGGCTATGGGTGACTTAGAGGCACAAATCCACTTGTATAACATGTCTTTGGATTGTGAGAGGAAACCAGAGCACCCGGAGGAAACACACGTAGACACAGGGAGGACATGCAAACTCCATACAGAGTGAGTGGGGATCAAACCAATATCCTCTTGCACCACCCAGGCACTGTGAGACAGCAGCGTTACTTGCTGTGCCACCATGCTGCCCATTCACTCAGAAGAAGCGCTATTGAGAATCAAGGCCATTGTGCCATATTTCTCTCTGGTTTAGCACATTCAAGCAACAGCATACGGAAGGAGGGCAACCTTCATTATGCTCTTTCTACTCCTTCGCTCACTCACGGGCTCATATATTCGCTCACACACCCTTTTATTTATTTACGTATGTATGTTTGCATGTATTTATTTATTTATTTACAGGTGCTCACCTTATGACTTCTGATCAGCCTCCGCACTCTCATCAATCTAATGCACTCTTGCGCCCCCCATATTGCCCGCTTTAATCTTGCTCTCGCTTACATAATTTCATTTTCTTAACCATCTTTAATAAAGGTTTGTTCTCGGTGGAGGATCGCGGCAATCTTTTTCAATATTGTAAATCCTCAGGCCTGGCCTTTCAGACAATGGCTCTTTCTTAAGAGCTGACAAGGTGGTTTGAGATCAGTGCCTTTGTGCGACGGACAGGTACGTCTGTCCCCCGTCAATGGCTAGCTGACGTACCAACACTCACGGGATGAAAAAAACGGGGTATAGATCAGGGCACACAAAAGTATTGCTGTGTTATACAATCACGTATGCCTCTCAGCGGCGTGATTAAATTGGAATGTGAAATACCGAATTCATGGTTTTATTTGCGGTGCAGGAATACTTTAATCACACAATTACAATAAGAGCCTTGTTAATATTCAGTGCTTCTCCGCGTCGTTCTGTTCAGGTGAATTAATTCACCGGGGCAAACTTCGTTGATCCGCTTGCCATTGTGCTCGGTAAAAGCGCTCCTCAATGCTGGCCGCAGTTCCCGAGCCATACTTTCCCGACGAACCTTGCCCAGACATTCCGATTCCGGAGTCCTTCCTTCTCCGACTTCGGAATCGCGCTAGGATAGTCCCTCTATCACTAAATTAAACATTCTTCCAACTCATCAACGTAAAGTGTTAATGCTGATCGTTGCTTTGAGGGCAGCATCCTTTAATGGCAGTGCTGCTGTCGACAGTGGACAGATAATCCGAGGAGTATCTCTTGCAAACCTCTCAGAAGGTGTACATGGATTCTCCACAATGCACTTGCGTTCCATTTCCAACGTTTTATTCCAGAAAGATCCGTCTGGATCCTTCTGCCACAGTGAATTATGCAGGCTGGGGCAAAGGAACTGGACTTTCGCCTGAAAGGGAAATTATTTCAGCCCCAGCCGTGGTACTTCCAGAGAATAATGTGCTTCACCTGAAGGGCTTGCAAAATTCTAAACTGGAAAAAACAGGAATAGGATAAACTACCAGGTATGTAAATCCATCCATCAAGTATCAATATCCACTCTTCCATTTATTTTCCACTTTTCCAGTGCAGGTTTGCAGTCATGTGGAGCCTATCCCAGAAGCACAGAATGTAATTCAGGGTACACCCTGGAGATGATGCTAGTCTATCACAGGGAAATCACACACACACACTCATTTAGTGACACAGTGACAGCGGTTTACAGTCACCAATTCACCTGAAATATGTATCTTTGGATTGTGGGAAGAAACCAGAGCAGCTGGTGAAAACCCACAGAAGAACTCACAGGAGACCATGAAAACTACAGACACATGACGGGACTGGGTTCAAACCCACATCCAAACCTACTGCCCAGGAGCTGTGAGGCACTACATTTCCATTTCCGTTTACATGTATTTATTTAGCAGACGCTTCTCTCAAAAACGACTTCCAATGAACTCTATGTAGTGTTATCAGCCCACACATCTTATTCACCAAGGTGACTTACACTGCTAGATACACCACTTACACTGAGGTACTAATGCTACTCAAGGCACCACCTTGCTGTTTAACAAATTTTAAGAAAAAGTCTTCCTAGAAGTTTGACTAAAGATGTTTGAATGGCTGTCTGAAACTGTAAAATGCACAGATGAATAGTTTTGTCCATTCTAAATACATTGGTGGCATTACAGACACACACACACACACATTGTCTGAAACCGCTTGTCCTGAGTGGGGTCGCAGCAAGGCGGAGCCTAACTCGGCAGATCAGGGTGCAAGGCTGGAGGGGGAGGGGACACAACTAGGACGGGACACCAGTCCATCACAAGGCACCCCAAGCAGGAATCGAACCCCAGACCCGCCAAAAAATGGGACCCGGCCAAACCCACTGCGCTTTGGTGGCATTAGCTGTTGCATATTTATCCTATATATTTCCTGTAACATAAAAATATATTTTTTATTGATTTTACTCTTTATTTGGCTGACACCGTTGTCCAAGACAGCTTACGATGATAAATTTGCACACTAAGGTGCGAACAACGATTTGCCAATTTATACAGCTGGGTAATTTTTACTGTATCAATTCAAGGTAAGTACCTTGATCAAGGGTACTACAGCAGAAGCAGGGGCTTAAATGTAGGTGCTTTGCTTGCAGAGAAATGGCTTTAAAAGCTATGCCACCTGCTGCCTGTATATTCAATTTATTAACTTATATTTACTCTCTTACCTTATTTGCCCTAATTGCCAACCCTTTCACATCAAGGCAGCTCAAACAATGAGATACAAAGATACCGTGATGTATGTGCATCGACTCAGTGAACATTTTCAGTGTTTCCTTTCTTCTCTAATTTACTCAAAATGCATTACAGGTCTCTGAGCACAAGGTCATTGGTATAAATTAATTTTCCAGCTCTTTTGTGAATAATGAACTGTAGTTCTAGGATGTGTTATTAATTATTAGGCACTGTTTTCAGCACAGGCCAAAGAAATATATGAAAGTTATGTTTGATCAAAGCAACCCAATCTAATGTAAATTTAAAACCTGGTTTAGAGGTTTTCCGCTCTGTAATGTTACAAAGGGAAATTATTTTGTGTGGCAGGTTCAAGCCACAGAAGATAATAAACAAATAATTTATGCCCATTGCTTCAGATCAAACGTATTTCTGTTTGTGACACGGAACATCTCTGGAGGAAATAATATTTTCAGGTATTTGTGTGAACATTGTGGTCTGTTGTTGGGTCTGAAAAACTTACCTGCAAGTCTGAAAAAAAGCTTTTAAAGAAAGCGCTGCTCCGTTTTCAGGTTAATACAATTCATTCATTCCAGCAAACCATACAGTCAGCAGCATTTAAAGTGAATAAAATGCGAGGCCCCTTCTGCTAACTTTAAAATTCGGTTAAATGTAGGCGGTACAAAAAAGCAAAGAACAAAAAAGATCCTAACTTGGACAAAATAATGTTTTTTTCCTTTTTCTGACAGAGATGTCTGTTTTTTTTTTCTAGTTTACAATAACAATACATTTAACGTAAGTGTTTTTCCCCCCATCTTTGATGCAATACACAATTTTTCTTAATTTTGAAATGCTGCACTTTTTTGCAAGACCCAATCTTTTGCCCGTGTGCCTTATCGTACAATAACATTTGCAAAGTTCATTTGGTCACGAAACTACACTCTCACTCTTTTGACCTTTATAAGAATGCGCACTGCCAGTCTTGGGCTAACAGACGCTGATGGCCTTGGTCAATTCTGTTACACTGATGTGTACTCAAATGGTCCCCCAGCTATTTAAAATCTCTCCTCAGGAAAAGAGGCTTCAGGATTCGCCTTTGGAATGTCTCAAATTAAAATATGTAGTTTGAGTGGAGAGATGATGGCTGTACTCCATAACTGTCCTTTACTGGGCTGGAGAGTTGAAGGTGAATATGATGAACAAAAAAAGGAAAAAAATGAGGGGGGAAAATAAATAAATAAGTATGTAAATAAATAAATAAATAAATAGCACAACTCCGACATAGAAAGTCCTGTTCTTGAACAGAATTCATGTTGATTTTTCAAATTATTTATTTATTTGACGGATGCTCTTCTCCAAAGCTATTTAAAGCACAGGCTTTGTATACTGAGCTACTTACATTTACATTTATTCATGTAGCAGGTGCTTTTCTCCAAGGCGTCATACAATTCAGAGTAAACTAAAGTGAATTTCAACAGCAAATGGAGAGATACAGAGCCAAACAGACAATTCTTGAAGTACAGCTGACTAGTCCAGTACCTCTGTTTTAATGTCATACGTTACACAAGTAGCTGCATACAGAATTGGTAAGGAATACAGATTTTTGTTTTTTTTTTTTTTTTTTTTTTTTTTTTTACTTTACAGATAATGCAGTGCACAATTCTATAACAGATAAAGGATGAACAGAGAAGTGAGTCCAAAATAAATCTATTTTGAGGTTGTTGGGAGGGATTCAGCAGTACTGAGTGAGAGAGGAAACTCTTTCTACCACATTGGAGGGAAAACTGATTACATCCAGGATTTTGGTTTTGGACCACCAGAGGTCCAAAACTGGAGGGCTACAGTATAGCAGTCTGGTTGAGGGGTGTTAGGTGATCAAGTCTTGTAGAAATTGGGGAGTACATACATTGAAGGGTCTGTAGGGCATAAAAAGAGTCTTGAATTTGACCTGGGTAGCTATAGGAAGTCAACACAGAGAGATGAGGAACGGCAATACATGGGATTGCTTCGGCAGGTCAAACACAATTTGTGGTGCAGCGTTCTGAATCAGCTGGAGAGGTTTGATGGTGGAGGCCAGAAGACCAGACAGGAGAGAGTTGTAGTAGTTCAGACAGGACATCACAATGACCCGGACCAGGAGCTGTGGAAAGTGTGTTGAGCGTTACGCGTGGATCCTGCGGATATTATGCAGGATGTATCCGTAGGACCAGGTTATGGCTTTGATGTTCCTGAAGAAGCAGAGGCTTTCTTGCAATGATTTACCAATTTATACAGCAGGGTCATTTTTACTATATCAGTTCAGGGTAAGTACCTTGATCAAGGGTACTACAGCAGGATGTGTCATTCCGACCTGGTCCTTTGAGTCGAAGATAGCAGCTGTAACCACCATTGCATGTGGAGTCACAAAACAAATTGTCTAAACACCCAGCAGAGAGAATTACAGCTGTATTAACCTATTTTTGCATAGAGACGCACGTAAAAATATCTGTCAAACGGTGCAGCAGTTCGACCGCCGATCTCATTCCTGCAAAAGCGGGAAAACGCAAAAAAACAGTTATGAAGGAAACGGTTTAAAGAGCGACGCAGGTTAAAGCAATCTGTGTAACCGTTGCACCGGTTAAATTACGGTGTGTTGTGCCGCCGAGCACACGCCGCCGCTCTCTGGGTTTTAAATTATGGGCAGATGCCTACAATCGTGAGCGCCCTCCATTGTGGCAGCCGGCTCCTAACGTTCATCAGGCCGAGCTGTCCAATGGGATTACCGTAAGCCTCCGCGGCAGCACTCCGCCAGCCGCTGATCAGAAATTCATATCCTGGGATGCTAGATTGCTCTCTTCATTCTGTCCTTGTGATAGCTGGGATTGCTGTCATGGTGTCAGGCAAAAAAAAAGAAAAAAAAAGAAAAAAAAAATGAAATTAGCATTTCACTGGCCAAATTTTGCTGTCCGGCACATAATCAGAAAAGAAAGTAGATGAATAGTAATTTGGCCTGTCAAAAAATAAAAATGGCTGCGTTGCAGCCGCGGAGCCGTTGAAGACTCCTTGGTCGGGGGGGAGAGCGAGAAAATTTATTGTAATGTCTGCAGTGGCTGAATTGCACTCGGAGACCCATCGCCCATTTTTTTTCTCCGGCGCGTCCTTTCCCGCTCCGAAAGCACAATTCGCCAGATTTCCTTTCCATGTATTTATATATTTTTTATTCATAACTATAATGACTCCCAGACTTCCTTTATGATGCAGGGCGCGGGGTTCGGAAGCCCGGGGAACGCCGACGCATCACGCCGCTGTGCGGGAGACGACTTCAAGGGTGTGTTGAATTAATCACAAAGGGGGGGGGGGGGGGGCAGCTTGGCTGCCCGGGAGGTCATCCCCGTGGCCTCCGAGCATCTCTTTTTTTGGGCTGTGCTTCTCGGGGGCGACGCCAGCATGTGCGCTGCACCGTAATACCCCCTTTCCGGTGCACCGAGTCCAAACGGGGCGCAGAGGCACACGCACCGGCACATGCACACACACCACACACACAGAGTGAGTGGGGCGCTTGAAAAGGAAGGAATCACTCTGGTAAATATACTCAAGCCTTTACTATATGTTTTCCTTTTCATATCCTGTCACGTCTGCAGTCATGCATTCTCGCTAAATGCACGCCGCATTTTCATTTCTCCTCTTTCATCGCCAGAATATTGCGCGTCGAAGCAGTGCTTTCTTTTTCCTTTTTTCCATGTCATCACAAAAAGCCATCTCTGTGGGGTACAATCAGCGTGGTTGTATTTATGTCCCTTGATAGATGTTCTTGGTGTTTGTAAGCCAGTTTTTTTTACTGGTTAAGGCGCCTTTCTCTAATGGGCGGGAGAACAGCTTGGCCTATTTTAGCATAAAGAAGATTATCACTCTTTTAAAGATGCCTCGTAATTCACCTTAAACACGACGGTTCCCTCCGTCTTGGCGGCTAACACGCCGGGAGGCACTGCGACACGCAGCCTTGCCGGTTTACTCGAGTCCTATCTGCTCAGGTTATCCATCATCTTTCATCAACAACAAGGATTTCCCCCATCAGCACACCTGATTGGAGGAGAGGAGGGGTCATTTGCATACGGCGGATGGCGCAACGCGAAACGCTCAAGTGCTCATCAAGAGATGCAAGTCGCAAATTTGGAGCAATGATGTGCTGGAGTCGTGCCGTGGAAGCGGAGATGTTTCTGTCCATTGGAGCGCGATTCCCGGCCTGCCTCTTAATAGCTGTCTCATCTTAATGACATCATCAATTTCCAGTCACACGCGCGCTCGGGCTGATGGCTTCAGCGTTGTTTCAGGGCGCACATTCGCATCAGCAGAAGGGCTTCTGTTGTTGTGTTTCATTCCATTTTACTAATGCCATTTAAAAAAAGATCTGCATGCGTTTGTTTTTCCTTTTGCTCCATGCCGAGGACTTTAATGCTATGTGCATGCCAAATGATACTGAGGACAGTCATGAATATTGTATGAGAAAGCAGAATGAAAGCTGGAATTGTTATTGGGTGTTCTCGTAAAAAATGAGTATTCTCGGTGCATTACTTTACTATAACATCAGCACGAGGAATTTTTTAAAAATAAATGTTTCTGTGGTTTCGTTTGAATTGCGAGTGCAAAAAAAATCCTGTTTCTCTAATAGTTTGGACCAGAGATCCAGAGGCGAATAATGTACATGCCAATAACGTACGATACATTTTCAACCTTTCCACCGGGTGCTTATATCACACTGCATTAATGAAATGTGCTCGGGAACAGTTAATTCTGAGGTTTCGTAAATGTAATATTTTGCATCACAGAACAAAACATATAAAGATACATTGTTTTAGTGATTTTGCCCTGGAGGGAAGACTCCGTAAACCTTTTAAACGTGTAAACGTTTTGCTGAATTTACATGGGCCCTCCTAACATCTGTTTTTGCTTTCGCTGGAACACAAGTTCCGAGGTATCTCTTCTAAGGTACCCTTTTTAAAGTGCATCCGCAAATGCATTTTTTAAGAGGAAACACATGCAAAAATATACGGCAGAGAAACAACAGCAATCACGAGCGAAAGTGGGCAAAATTTCGGAAAACTGCGTTACGAACCGCATACGCTGCTCACGTTAATGCGTTTGCGCTTAAGTGTGAGTAAACAAAAGCGTACCGTTTACTCAGAAATTTAGCTCGATTCAATCACCGTACGAAGAAGACAAAAATAATAAATCATAACGGCGTAAACATGACAAGCATGTCCTAGTGCGCTTCAGAACCGGATCGTAATCTCGGTCGTTTCAGCTGGTTTTACTTCTGCGTGAATCATCGGCTTCTCTGCTTGCCGCGTGCAACGTGTTCGGTCGCCGGCTGTAGGCTGCGATATAAAATGCATAGGTGGAAGAAAGCAAAAAGGAATTTCTTTCCTGCGTGCGTCTGTCGTGCGGCTAATGAAAACAGGGTGTCGGAGGGCCCCTCGCTGCATTTCGTATTAATGACGCGCGGTGGATGTACCGGTTGCCGCGTCCCGGCCCGCACAAACACGCCGCGCTTGTTCCACATGCTCACGAGTCTGGCCTTCGGTGTGTGAATGAATATGGAAATCCTAAATGCCAAACCATGGGAGATTAACCTGGTGTTGAGAAACAGCATTTTGTAGGTATTTTATTTAGCTCGTTATTAAAAGAAAAAAAAAAAAAAATCCCTCTGCCCGGCTGGATGAACTTTCATTGCGGCCTTCTTCCTGACTGCTTCCACATGCCGTGGACAGGCGTCGTGTTTCAAGTCTCGATACTGTACTCGGAGATGCGACAGCGGTTCGTTTTCAGGTCATTCGGCGAATCTTATAACTCCGTAACTGGCCTGCTGCGGCTATGTGGTTAAACATATACATTTTATTCTTTTTCATTACTGGAACGCGTCCGAAATAGCACCCGTTCAGCAGCTATGTTGTATCTGTGTTAAAATCGATTATGTTTTTCAAATGATGTGTGGTCAACAGTGTGTAAAGCACCTACTTTTCCAATTTATTTCTGCGAGGCATTTGAGTTGCAGGCCGACTGTGAATCATTAATCAACATTCTTTTTCCTCCTTTCTGTGTGTATTTTTCAACGTGCGTACAGTGTGTAGTAAGGTGTATAATGAAGTACTCAGCTGAGCAACTAATTTGTTCTTCTGGGTCCTGCATCTCCTCATGTGACCAATAGGTGTCAGTATTTCCTTGAACATGTAGCCCTTGTCACAGTGGCCTCCCAAGAAATTAGCAAAAACAGACCTTGGAATTAATAAATACATTTTAGAACAGTGGACTGTAAACACAGCATTCTTCAGGTCTATTTGCAGAGCATGTTAATGTGACAGTGTGACACGCTCTCTTGAAAAATGTGCATTGTTATGGAGTAGGTTTCTGACTTCACAGCATAAATATTCATTATGGTGAGTGTCCACAAAATTGAATTTGCCCCCCCCACCCACCCTTCGAGAGTAAAGAGCAAAAGTCAAGTTAAAGCCAGTCCATGTTTTGAAAATATTCCTTTCTGCAGCAAATCTGCTTATTGTATTATATGAATAAAAATATTAGGAAGTCACAAAATAATTAAAAATTTCCAAGAAAAAAAAAAAAAACTGCTTATCATCAAAAAAGATAACAGTTGATTAAAATCATTCAGTATCTCCGAGTCCACACTTACTCCGCATCATCAAATCCATTTCTAATTTTATGGGTTTTGGATAGGCTGTACCAAGACTGACCCTTAACTTTGACATATAATGTTCTTAATATCCAGATTAAATTTTCTTTAATCTGTTCTACAACATGTGAAATTATTTTTGCAATCAAGTGAAATGTCCTGATACAAGGCTGATCACTGTTTAGTCTCTAAATTCCGAGCCGCACGGATAGACTACTTTCATGATAGACATGCAATTAGAGAGTGAAAAGCAAGAAAAGCAATAAAGGTGGCATTATATGGTCATAGCACTTAATGAAAGCGGGAGATTAAATGCAGACCGTATTAGAATGGATTAAAAGCAACCATACTGAGACAAAAGATTTGAAAGGCCCACAAAATGCAATGTATTAAAACACATAGTTTCCAGATCCCATTTGCATAATAAAAAAAAAAAATCACTAAATATATAGATGGTACACATGACCACTTAAGACGTCTGAAAGCTGCAGGTACGTCTTTAGACAAAGAAACATCCTTCCCAAGATGTCCGATGTTCGTATCAAGAATTCAGTTTTACAAGGCATTTTATTTCCGAATACAGGCCGTTATGTGAAAGTGGACTGCGGTGGGCTCTTTTCGGGCCCCTGTCGAATCCGTTACTCACCATCTATAAACTTCAGAGAAAAACAGAAAAAAAGAAAAAAAAAAAAAGAAGAAAAAATGGGCAAATGTGCGTTTGCAGATATTTTGTCTTTGGGAAAAGGCCTCTGAAAATAAAAGGCTGGAAAAGGAAATTCTCTAAGAGCGCAGGACAGACACGTCGCTCACACGGTCCACGAATGCAGAATAACCTACGCGATAAGACCAGACCGTACACATGTTCCTGAAAGGTGGTTCTGGAACTTTCTTATCATTTCACATGCATGAACTTTCCATTAATGTCAAGACAATACTCTCGTACAATACATATATCCTTATTAATAGTATTTTAAAATATGTTCCCTACAGATGAGAAATGTGAAGTACCGTTAGTAAGTATAGTACGGTACACATAAAATTTTCTGAGGCGGCATTAATCTGCAGTGTGTATTATACTGCACACGAGACATTATTTGTTCTTTTCCTAGAAACGGTGCCAGTGCCAGACACAGTGAAATAAGCGAAGTTGAAAGCTGTTGTTTTATTCTGCGTGCTGGAATCAGTCAAATGCGGTCAATGGGCCCATCATTTTCGGAATGGAACATATTAAGCATACTATGGATTGTATATTTTAACTAATATTATAAGAAGTGCCTTGACATTGTACATAGCAAATTGAAACCGAAGATTGCTTTCCCACAGACTTTATCTTAAAGCACTAAAACAAGTAGCTGTGACTACAACTGCAGGTATTGATTTTGTAATTTCAGCAAATTAAGAACAAGACAGGAAACCTATTAAACCTTCCTGTGATTGCCATTGGTACTTTTTTGGTGATGCCGGGGTTGACGTTTAAATTAGACCCCTGGCCTTGTTAGGAGTGGCGACTGATTTCCAAGCAGAATGTACCTATTCATGCCGGCGAATTAAAGCAATATATTTTTGCTCATATTGAAATATTGCTCGTACTGAAAAAAGAATAATTCATCATACACAACATATATTGTGGATGTATATTGCCCCAATGAAATGTAATAAATGGTGCATTTTTGCCTCCCTCTGAATTTGGTAATAAAGGAACGAAGGCCAGCTGTACAGCAATAATATCTGTCTCAATATTAAGAGTAATGATAAAATAAAGAATTCTATAACAAGGATTAGTAGGATGTATGATTAAATTACATTTTGTAATATGGAGTAAAATACAGGCAATATGTAATTGCACTGGTGCACAAAACCATGAGAAATTTTAAGATTATTCTTAGTAATTTACTATATTAAATAAAGCATTAAGCAGCAATCTAGACACATATTGCATTGTTTACTTTTGTTTTTAGAACAATCTGGGAACAACTATTGTTGGCCCCATGAAATTATTTACCAGAATTTTAGACTACATAGGTATTATATTTTAGGTACGGAAACATGTTTTAACAGAGATAGCGTAACGTTGTTTTTTATTTTTTTCGAAGGACTGTTCTGATGTTTTCTTATATTTTATGTCATATTTATCAATTATTAAAAGAACTATATGTTTAAAAAAACTAAACAAAATATGTGTGGTTAGGTGATAAGTTTAACTTTCTCTATTACACCACATTTTTTCAAATGACTCCAGAGCATTTCGGAAAATGTGTGCAACACCAGGTGAAAGTGGTTCTTGTGAAGCTCTGGGGAGTATGAGAGCTGATCTGCCCGAGTGCAAATGAATTTGTGTTTTATGCATCAAAGGTGTCGTTGTGAATTGCAGGTTTTACTCGGAGGGTGCAGAAACTGGCAGAGTGGCACTAAATGTGTGCGGGAAAAATCTCAGGCTAATTCACTGATAGCCCCTTGGAAATTATGGCTGCTAATTGTTAGGTAATTAACATGGTGCTGCAATTATGCTGGCCTTAGGGGGTGATTAATGTTTCAACATGTCATATTAGCAGAAAATTGCTTCCAAAAGCTCCTTCTTTATGGGGGATTTGGTGACAGATGGCCAATTGTCAACACCAAAAAAAAAAAATGTTTTGTTTTGCTGAAGTTCAAAATGTGTCAAGAGAGTTGCCTTTTTGAATCAGGCCAGTTAATGAAATGCTAATACACTCTAATTATTTACAGCATCACAGGCTGAATGGAGACATCAAGTGTTCCTGAAAAGATTATGGCACTTCATTCAAAACATGCTTTGTGTAAAAATGTGAGATTTCTGTTTTTCCCTCCAAAATCTTCTCCCCCAGATATCTTAAAGACACAATCATTTATCACACCTCTCTAATGAACTATCTTTCTTTGTTTGCATTTTAAAGCAAGTTATAAACATTAATTTCACATAATATCCTATATTTTGCATTTCCCCTCACACCTTTTCAGAATTTATACAAATTACACTATATAAAGAAAACAGCGCATGATTGAAATGTGCTCAAAACAAACGGCGTAAATCATAAGGTCAGACCTTGGTCAAACTGGCTTCACATCTTTGCAAAATGTCTGCATCTGTTAATATTAATAGCTACCGCTTTACAAAATCAAATATGGCAATATTGCCATGCCTTTGTTAAATATTTCTAGCTTTTATTTATTATGCCTTTGATTGCTGGTTTCCTTTGTTCCTTTAAAGGTCAGCAATGACTGAAAACAGTTAAGTAGGCTGGGCCCTTTTTTTGTAGTTTCCCATTTCCTTTTTTTTCCAGCCATGGAACTTGTCAATATATTTATGAAACCTTTCTGTGGTCTGTTTCTAGCAAGGCTTCAGTCTGACATTGATCAGATAAGCAATGAACTAGCTTTGGCAGTATCCTTAACATTAACACCTCCAGCTAATCGACATGACAGAGTTTTGACCTGACCTAGAAAGTCTGATAGCTTCTCCTTGATTGACAAAGCCACCATCTTTTAAGGTCACATGAACTGGAAACATGAGGTGCCCACGGAATTTACATTTCTTTTTGCAATTAGAATACGAATGCGAGGGTCAGGAGTTTCTTGCGTCTGTAAAGAAATTTAATTTATACAGCTTTGCGCTGCGTACACAATTGTTTAGGAGCAAATAAAAATAATGCACACATGCCACGTTGCTCATCGTTAAAATTATAAAGCATGTGCAATTTTAAAATTAAAATATAACTTAACGATCAAACCAGTGCTGTCATATCTCAGTGCCACCATATTATGTCACCTCTGATAACATGATTATATACAGTAATTTGACGGCAAAGAACAATTTTAGTTAATTAGTGTTATGGTGATTTGATTAAAAAACTGTGTGAATTGGGATATGACTAAATTTGATTATGAAAGTTTATAGTTTAGCGCTGCAATGGATGAACCACCACTCTGTGCTGTTCTATCTCCTTAAATGTCCTTAAAGCATTTAAATATTCCAGTTTACTGAAAGCATTGCCTGCAAAGGTGAAAACAAAAGTTAAAATCCTTGTCCTCATAACTGACTGAAGAGAATGTGGGGGAACCCTGAATGTGAAATGTTTTTTTTAAGAGGAGCTGTGTTTGTGTAAACATGGAATGAGAAACACTTTTCTTGGGCAACTGTTCATAGAAGTCATTGTCAAAGGTGCATCATCGGGGGGGGGCGGCAAGGACGGAGCCTCGGTGCATTCTGGGAATGTCATCTTGAAGTGAAGCAAACAAGCGCATCAGGCCGTTCATAAACCTGGGTACGTTTGATTTTCTGCACACTAATTTTCCACCAGAAGTCAAAAAATCAAAACTAAATATGTCCTTTGAGGTCAGAGTCTGGCTGTTGTGCACGATTGTCCACTCCAGGCTGGTTAGATGTTCAGACTGTTGGCATGAATAAATTTGGGCAGTGTTTTTCAAACTAATTGCTTTCTGCACATGAGGAGTTAAGGGCTCACATACATTAAGAGCTATGAACGGAGATCCAGGGGAGAACGGCATGACTTCACCCCCTGGTCAACTGTAGAATTAACATCAGCTGGCAGCATCATGCTGTGGCCACTTTGTCTGAGGAGACATGTTATTATTTTGATTTGGCCGTGGAAGCACTAAAGTGAACACGCCGGTCCACGGCGGGGCTTGGAAATGGTAAAATTCGAGACTGCAGGTTTTCCCGTCATCTCGGGGGAGAAGTAAATAGAAGCGCAACTTGTTCTTATTCGGTGTGTGAACTTCATCGCTCATTAATGTATCTCACTTTGAATATACACACACACACACACACATTTTCAGAACCGCTTGTCCCATACGGGGTCATATAATAATAATATATGTGTTCTTTGAGGGTTAAGCATGAAATAGGTTTAAAAACAAAAAACAAGGTGACAATGAGTAAATACTGGTAATGAATTCATTTCAGTATTAATTCAGTGCCCATCAGCATTAACAACAAACCATGCTACAGCATTTCTTTAGAATTTGTACTTTGCATTATGTTCATTTTTTAATTTAGTTCAATGTGAAATGCCCCTTTTATATGATAATATCACAAGTGAGTTTTATTCTGCCTGTATTTAAGTCTTCGAGTGCTATATTTGTATTCTGTAGGCTACAGACCAAAAATATTGATTTGGAGAGTCATAAAGTAAATGTGTTGCTGTATATTCTCGAGGGCTTGCTTAGATAATCCCCAATTTCATTAAATTAAAGACTTGCCACGACAGATGGCAAGTATGCAAAATGAGGTTAGTTTGTTAGATTTGAATATTTCCAGTGCTCTTTTACTATTTTTGAATGATCATGTAATTTGCATACTGAAAAAGATTATTTCCCCTTTGAATGTTAAAATGCCAGAGTTATTAAAATGTAGCCGAGATTAAAGTGAACATTCCCCTAGATGTCAAAAAGATTGCAAAAAAAAGGGTCACAATAATCAGTTCTTACATATAATCAGACAAAAATATGGAATATAAATTATGGATTAATACAAAGTTGTGTTTATGGGGCTTCTACAGAAGTTTTATAGTTGAGCGTTCTAAGAAGCTTAAAATATGGTGGTATTTATGCAGGTTACAAATGAAAGCGTTTCAGTTACTTTACAACCTGGATTATGGTGCTGACTTTTTCAAAGAATTTCATGAACACTTCTATTTAATGAGGACTTAGAAAGGGAAATTAAACCATTAAACAAAATTGTCCAAAGGATAGCAAAGAGCACCGTGAGCCCTATGGGCTCACCGGCGCTTTCTAGGCCAACTGGTCTGTTAATCACGGCCGCGTCGGCGCTGGCGAAACGTCACTGCTGCACTCTGTGCATGTGCACCACACCTTCCTCGCCCTGCCGCGCTCGCCCACCCTCACACTTCACTGTCAGCCTAACCAACGAGAAAATGGGAGAGCGGTTGCCCTCCTGCCACCCCCAGCTTGGTCGTGGTCCCTCCTTCTTTCCTCTGCTGGTGGCGGTGACGTCGGACCTCCGAACCGGCGGCCCAGCAGGGACGAGGAGATGAGCAGGAAACGGGGTCAATAATCTACCTGAGCTGCCGCACAACGGGGGACTGAGATGAAGCGCCGCATCGAAATTATTACGATAAGCACTCGAGCACAGCCGATGCATGTCAAAGCGAGGAGGGAAGGAGGATGTCTGCTTTCATAACCCCCTCATTTCAGGGCTGAAGATGACCCTGTAAAAATGCCTTTCAGGTGCTTCCCCCATGGAGAACCCATAGTCTTAAACATCTTTCAACTCATACCTGTGTTTATACTTCAGTCGATATTGTTTTTTTTTTTTTTTTACATATACTGTAAATTCATTTATATACAAAATATTGCACATTTAGTGATTTAAAATATTTTCAAATGAACATTAATATATAGTTGCTGTTACATTCCTTTATTCTGCAAGTTTTTACATGACCTTGAGTTAGTATATGGCCTTTTACATCACTGAAGGCTGTCACTGACAACTTCAGACTGAAAATTCTGACAATAGAAGAAATACAACATTTTTAACAAATCAAACATTTTCATAAACGCGACTGCTTATTACTAAGATAAAGGAATTCAGAAGGAATGATCAAATTTCAACGATTTCGACCAGCCAATCAAATCCCAGGTCTGCAAGTATGATGTTTTTTTTTAATTATTATTTATTTTGTCATTTCCATGCTTATGATTAAATGTAAGAGGTAGACCAAGAAACAAATGAAAAAACTGCAAGCATTGTCAAAAATTTTACATTTAAAAATGCCTTTAAAATGAACAGACTGTCCCTCCTTCATCACTGAGTCATCACTAACCTACAGTCTTCATGTCTTCCGACTGATTTTCACTATCGGTTTCCTCCTGCTGGTTTGTTCAGGCAAATTTAGCAATGATATATCATTATCGTAACTTTTGTAGGAAATCCATAGGATCAATATGTTTGTAGGCTAACTGGGATTTGGATTGCTTACATGCTGAGCTGCCTGTTGTACCACAAGTCAAGTACATTGAGCCACAGGCAGCCAGAGAGCAGCTGAACCCAAGGCTGCTGTTTACTCTTATTCTTCATCCCAGGAAAAGAAATAAGCTGATTGCTGATTGTTTCAGTCCTTTTTTGGAGGTGGTGGTATCAGTGCTTAGTTTTTTCCCCATACTTACATTAAAGGACTTTTGTGTAATGAATCCAGAATTCAGACTTGTGTACTTAAAACAGTAGAACACTACCTGGTTGTCTATTTAGACATGTTTTTTTTTTTTTTTTTTTTTTTTTGTCAACAGTTAACTGGTTAAACATATAACTGTTTATCTCTCCGGTGTACTGTAAACCATGCTTGGAATGTGTTTAGAATTCGTCACCAGCACAGAGAGATATTTTGAAATCTTTGTCATTTAAGCACAGTAAAATACCAAATCAATAATCTTTCCACAACATGTCATTTGGTTTATATAATATTGTGAAGCATTGTAGTTATTTGAAAGAAGTTCATAACACAAGTAACTGCATTTCCTTGTAGACTGCACGGCAAAAATGAAACCATAGTGGGGTTCGTTTGAAAGTACTATGAAGCATAAAGTGCAGGATTAAAATAGAATAAAAAAACAGACAATCAATCAATCAAACAAACAATCAAGCAAGCAAGCAGGCAAAAAAAAACATAGTCATTGTTTATATCGATTTGTTTCACTGTGTCTCTCCCTTTCAGTTGGAAATGTAGTAAAAGATGGTGAAAAGGCCAATTCTGGGATGTGGATTCATCAAAGCGCTGCATTGTCTCACATGCGTGTTTTTGCCTACATTTTCTTGCATAAACGTGTCAACGCTCTATGGTCAATTTGAACGACTTTTGGGCCACTTCCGCGGCAATTAGTGTGCGACAAGCAGGTCAGTGGCGAGTTGGGGCACAGCTGTTGCTGCTTGCAGCAGCAGACACTTCAAGCGGCTGAGCGTCCGGTATTGATTGGTCAGTGTGTGACATCCCCTATGCCGTGTCACCCAAGTGAAAGAAGACTCCAAATTGACCAATAATAAAGTGTTGGAAGTTGTAGCTGCTACCTCCTGGGACCTGGGCATGTGGAGGAAGGGAGGGACCCCTCCTCCCTGACCATCAATCCTCCCTGAAGGCTCAATATAGCACTAAATTAGCCAAAGGGGTAGCTGGACATCTGTTATGGAACTCTTGACATACTCCCCTCTGTGTTTATTAAAATTCTGCTGTTTTATAAGAACATCATACAACATATATAGGAGCAGATCTTAAAGTCTTAAATGCCCTAGCTTGAAGCTAGTACTGTTTTGAAGATACATACAAAATGAAATCCACTACAAGCAAAAAATTTTGGTAGTAGGTTTTAAATGATTCTGTGAGTAAATGATGTGTGTGAGTGACAGAGAGACTGTGTGTTCCACTGATGTATGGATGAGTGACCCGGTGTAAGTAGTGAATCTAGCAGTGTAAGTCACCGCGGTGAATGAGGTGTGTGGGCTCATAACACTACATAGAGTTCATTGGAAGTCGCTTTGGAAAAAAGTGTCTGCTAAATAAATAAATGTAAATGTATGTAAATGTATGTATTATATACACACGTATGTCATACACATGATATAACCAGAACCATTTAAATATGAAATTCAGAAACTACTATAGCCTGACCAATCAGAATTCCTGGTTTTTTATACAAACACACACACGTATATATGGCAGTATATGAAGTGTCTCATGAAATAATTTTTAAACTGTATTTACTACCTGTACACAAATAATACAAAAACTAAAATTGCAATGAGTCATTAAGTTGGGAAAATTCTCTTCCGCTCCCAAAAAACATCGTCAAATGCTTATGGCCCCCGCTGATGATCATCTTAAAGCACTGCTACATCATGACAAAAACTGCCAGTCTTGGTTAGCTATTTTGTCATGACTTTTATACTTATCCAGTTGCATTGTCTTCAAGGTTTATGGGCCACTGATCATTCTGCAGCTCAGGAGATTAACTATCAGACACCAACAAGCGTAGGACACTTCTTTTACTATTCCTTGAATTATTTATTGTCTAAACAAAGGAGTAATGAAATTGGATGCACACAACCAATCTTTTATGAAATATTTAGAGTTTCTAGGTTGGTACCAGAACAGTTAAATGTACGTGCCTTTGATAGATATAGGTCGTAGGAGAAAGAATTTGCATTTTATGGAGGTATTCTAACACTATTTCACTGACAATGAAATGGTGATTCCTAATCAAGGTTGGCTCATTTTCGCACAGACTACACAATGCAGTTCTCCTTTTTACGTTGAGGATTTTGAAGTTTTCTTTTTATTGCTTAAAGAAGAGGAGGATGCTGTTATTTAGATTCGGCTTTGTCAGTTTAACGAATAATCAGGGAAATAGCAGGATGGATCTGGTGAGATGATGGCTCAGTTTCTGCTCATTGATTTTGCATTATTGCTAAAGACATACCATGGCCCTACTCAACACTGGGGGCCTGTGGTGAAGGCAGCGCTGGGGATTGCTGATGTATTAAAGTGATGCTTGAAAATCAATCGCTTTGTCTTGCATAAAATGCTCAGTACAGATGTGAGCTGCCCTCTCGCTTTTAAATTGGCCCATTAGTTCAGTAAAAACTTAAGGCCAGGGACTCATCTGCCTAAAAATTTAACTGGGGGCTGAGGCTGACATGATCTTAGCATGCCGGCAACAACAAAAATCTTTCTTCTTACTAGACAAGCAGTACAGCAACAGATCTATCTCTGGGGTATGCAAGCACTCGCAAAGTATTGATGCAGCTTGGTATTATACTAATGTGAAAATATTAAAAATGTATTCAAATTTATTGGTCCTGAAAATATTTAAGACCCTTTTTCTTTTCTTAACAAGCAAACCCTGTGATGTTTGTTTTGTTTTCTTTTATTTGTTGTAAGGCAATGCCTAGACGAAAATCAAAAAGGTTCGATGCAGAATAAAAATCTAGTTCTACTTTAATTATGTGTGTTCTAATACTTTCATGCAAAACTGTACCATTATTGACTGTTGTGTTTGAAGACTGGCTTGGGGTCATATTGATTTGGTAGCCAAGCCTGCTGTTATGGGATTATTTTTGTCAACATGCTTACAAGTAATTTTACATGATTAGCTCACAGTCAGTGTACTGTATAAAAATTAACGTATAGCTTCTCTCTAATAATATGTACCAGGTTATTTTATTAATTGTAATTTTTTGCACTACATGCCTGACAGACTCTCCGGTTTTAGTGCAGTTTCTAGCTTTGATGTGACTGAAGGGTTCAATTGCCATGCAAAGTAGCATATGTGACTAAATTGCACAGACAAAAAGACTTAGATGACTAGTAAATCAAACACTTTCAATTGGCTGTCTTGGTGGATTATGAAGATCATTTGCATAACTTTGAAGTATTTATACTGTCGCAATTACAATAATTAACATCATTCCTGTGTCAACTGCATGATGCCACAAGGCACAGCAATTATGTCTGCGCTAATTAGAGATTGATTAAGCTTTTAGAGAACAATTACATTATTTTGACGATCTCTCATGCGAGCCTTGCGGATATTCCGCTCCTCCGCTGTCCTGGCATCCTCCGGTGCCCGTTGTGTCCTCCTGTTTTGTCTGTGCGCAACAAACACAAAACCGGACAGGGTCTTGAAAGGACGGGAGCAATTTTCCATCCAATCCGTTCCGAGGCCTCATTGTTGTGACGGCCTCAAATTGGGGGTTGCAATTAGGGCCCAGTCTGAGCAGGCCGTTACCATCCATGTGGATATAAGGCATTTGAATTTTGACACTGATCTTACTAATAAAGCTGCAATAGACTTCCCCTGTATTCAGTCTTCATCACAGTTTTTGTGGTTTATTAATATATATAATGATTTTTCTGTCTATTGTCTAATATTACATAGTAAATGACATTACAGGAAATGTTTTTTTTTTTTTTGGGTTTCATTTCACTAACAATGACACAATTCTGCAAAATTTTTACTTTTGTGTTACAGGCAGCAGTTGATTTAGGAATAGAATATGGACAAATATACTGCATCATGATTTATAATGATCAAATGCAGCAGCTGAAATGCTTCTGTATAGCATATGTATGCACAGATACATAAAAAGAATTAAACATATTTAAATTTAAGCAAATTCAAGTAAACTTACTCACAATGCACATAAAATAGTGGGTATAGTTGTTTTACCATTTATATGTGCATTTAACGTAATGCATTACTTTCCCGTGTCTAAGAAATAAGCCTCTGCCTTAATTAATACTCTATTTCGGGTGTAATCACAAACACAGCTTGAAACATAACTTGACATTATCTCACAAGTAGAAGTATGTTCTACCGGTGATTGTAAAAACGAAACTGGTCATTAATTGGATCCGCCACGAAAACGTAAAGAATGCTCATATTAAATGGAAAGATAATGTAAAACTTTTTACTTTCAGACCTAAGACATACAGTACGTCTGGCAATGTTTACACTCAGATGTTTAACTTTAAAAGTTCACCCATGAAATTAGTTGAAAGACTGATGTCTGAATCATAAAGTATAAAATGCATAAATGAAACAGTTGATGGTCATTCCAAAAACCAACATGGATAATTATCACAAACAGCCACGTCATGAGCTCTATTAATAGACAAACAAGGTACACAGAATGTGTTAGAAACTTAAGGGTTATTTATCCCCTGAGACTGAAATTGGTAGGGTCTCTTAAAAATATATAATTTTAATTTAAATAATTTAGCTGTAACAATTGCAGTTTGAGTGAGATCAATGTATCATAAGTGAGGGCATACTCTATATTTTTATCATATTGTTGTGCTGTTGCTCATAATAGGTAAGTACTATTTAATTGCAAGCTGTAATTCAGGCAAACAATCTTCCAGACTTTTCATAAAGAGAGAGCAGATTGATTTTTAATTACTAAAATCATACATAACGCAATCTGCAGACAGTCGTCACATTGTGGGTCCACATTCGCGGTGAATTTGCCAGCTCCTTGCTCCCCGCGTCTAGATGAAGTGTAGCATTCCCTGGGGCACAGTGAGCTCATTCATTAATCTCATGACAGCCTTTCACCATTTGACAGCACGGGCAACTTCCTCTGCAAAACACAGCGCCTGGATAAAATCAGCCAGGCCCATGGCAGGTCCTGGGAATATTCTAACATTTCAAAAATAAAGCATCCTGGCTTCAGACTTCAAGTCTCAGGTATTAATGATCATTTCACAAGTGCACGAAAAGAATTACTTTAGCTGCATTTTAACACCCGGGTTTATTCTGTACATCCTTTGCTCCATTTAGTTGTTTGTATTGTGAGTGGCTTGTTTTTTATTTTATCGAATTTTTAGACTCGCCTGTGAACATTTTAGCTGTCAGTTCCAGTGTCCCAACCCCCCCACCCCCCTTCAGATCCCAGATGCAAAGCAATGATGCCATTTCATTATGCAAGAGCAACAGAGGCCGGGTGATGTCAGCATGGCAATTGACTCGCACCTGCCCACATAACGGGACGCGAGACCCCTCCCGGCCGGGCCCAGAAGAACGTCCCCAGCTGCCATTCCCCGCGCAATGTTTTAATCATGACGCGGCTTGTTTGTAATTATAAACACTGTGAAGTGAGTAAATCAAAGCACTTGGAAGAATTTAAGCCTATGGGTATCCTTTTGTACCCTTGAAAATTACCCAGAACATCAAAAGCCACCCCGGCGTTTGAGGTGTCCACATTGCTCTGCATATACCTTTAAGGCCTTTTGGTGTGAGCAGCAAGGTCAATATTTGTTGTTTGCACATGCGGTCAAAAGAAGTCTCTATTGCAAGAAAACAAAGAATTGTAACTCCCTCTTCTAGTTGTCCAGTAAAAATACGAGGGGCTCCAAGCAAGTGTGTGAGAGAAATGAACATTTTTTTGGAAACACTTTCGGTTTACGTTGAAGCTTCACAAGCTCAGAAGTGAAAGGAATTTTTTTTGTTTTAAATAGGGAAAGAAAAAAAGTTTTTTTATGACACTCTCAGACACAAAAACTGAAAATAAGTCTTTTTTTCATATTTACTTCACGGCTTCCCTTATAGAGTGCCCCCAGATTTTTATCACAGTTACTGTTTTATCGAAGGGCTTTCATTTTGCTTAGCATGCACAGATTTCTCTTTCCGTTTCTGACATTTCTTGCCTTCTGTGGAAAATTATGGCTGAAACACAGTATTTCTTTCCACTGATTGCTAGATAGCAGGGTGACTAGAGTAAAATTCCAAACAATTACCTATTACAAAGGGGTCTCGCTATCCTACAATAACTGTGATGGCTCTGACTTTGTTTATTTCCTCCTCAGGTCTCCGACTGCGCTTCATCCCTCCCTCTCTATGCCTATTCACAGGTAAGTATTGTTTTGGATCATTATCACAGCAAGGGTCGCATACATACAGGTGCACAGTCTCTGTTTAATACACAGCAAGCACAGATTTAATTGGTACAAACAACAAAATGACCCTGTACCCATTAATCAGGCTTTACTCCCCATTGCCCTGGCCCTGCCATTTTATTGAGGTATGCTTTGCCACTGGCCTGGGAAATACTCTTTCTTTCATTCTACAAATATACAGGAGGGAAAAAAAGGTGAGAGTGGCTTGTGGAACTCATATTTTTTGCCTTGCTAAATCCCTTTTCAAAATGAAAGCCAAGTCTCCTTTCCCCTCCCCTTCCCTCCTCTCTCCAGCTACTTTCTGCATCCTGCTGTCCCATCTCCTCTCAAACCCTCCCTGTCCTCTGTCTTGTCTTCTGATGCTGCAAAAGCACATGGCCTACGCATATTTGAACCATGGTAGAAAAGCAGCCCTCTCATTTGTGTAAGACACACGGATCTGTACGGGAAGGCCAGAGTACCCTTGGTAATAATGATATGCTACTTCTCTAGTCCATACTGACTCATTGGCCTCTAATGACTCTCTCCTTCGGTCTCCTTTGGCAACTACTTACACAGGAAGATCTATTTTCCCGTCATTTTTCTGTTGAAACTTTCCACTGTATTTCCCACTTGTTTCTGTCCCCATGATCTGGAAAAAGGCAACGCTGATCCATGTACGTATGCAACACGTCTCTGCCATCCGCTAATAAGAGTCAAGAAAGGTGGTTGGTTGGATCTCAGCCTCTTATTAGCCTGCAAGTTGTTGTTCATTCCTCTATTGAGAATTTCACCTCAGTCCTACACTGCCTGCCTTCTGTTACTAACTCTAGCTGTTTTCAACACTAGTTGTCACATTACTAGTTATATTTAACTTTGGAAATGTGTCTCTGTAACTTCTCTGCAATGTCTAATTTGCAGTTCAGCTACCTGCACAGATAATTGGGCAGCTTGATGCCTAGAATCCAGTCAAATGCAGTGAGTAATCTAAAAAGTTAATAGACTGTTCTCAGTTTCTGTGTTGAACTTTTTTGTTTGAAAATATTTGCTGCTTATTTTCTACACATATTGTCAAAGCACTGAAGGCTTTCTTTTTTGAAACACTGTACTTAAAATTTTGTGGTAATGAGACTACACTGTATAGTTCCTAGGTGGTATTATGTTTGCGACAGACCGCCATAAGACGCTAGCTCTTTTGTGCTGCAGTCATCCTCCCAAGAAGAAGATGAACACCCAGTAATTTCTGGCAATTAGTGGGCGTGATTTATTTTTGGTGGTATTCCACAGACTATTTTAAGCTGCAGTGAAAACTGACCTCTTTGTTCAGTCTTGAAGATAGGTTTTCTTACATCCTTCCAGTACAACCCATTTGTCTTTGGTTCCTGGTTTTGCTTATTCCCTGCCTAATTTGTCTGTTGCCTTTGATTTCCTGACATACTCATTGACTCTTGACTATGATGTACACCCAGGTCCTTTTGCACTGTCCTACACATTTGAACTTATTAAGCCTGACTATAGGTGTTGCTTTCTTTATTTTGCACATTCTGTATGGCCAGGGTCCCTCTTCAGTGGTTTTTAAGATTTACAAATCCAACTGTGCATTGCTACTAGTACAGCCAGAAGAATAAACAGATACAATTTGTGCATGACACCTTGAACACTAAACGTGGTAACAGCAGAAATCTGTATGAATACTTTATACTTTAACAGGGAATAGGTCATATTTGGTTAAGTTTTTTGGTTAAATGTGCAGGAGTACATGCATTTTACACTCATTTACTGATGATCTTACTAATACTCTGACAAATTTCACAATAGAATATCTGTATGTCCAAAAGGCATCAACACAAACTAGTACAATCCATAAGTATTGGTTGATGCTCTTGGCATAATCTGCTTTCTCCTGATACAGGTTCAGTGACGAAACAGAAAACCTATAAAGTAATCCAAGCTGAGTCAAACAAACAGAACTCAACATTTTAAGATCTCAAAAAAGATCACAACATTTGGTCACTACACCATTTTTCATTGCCTTTATAGCTTATTTCTCTGTACATAGTAGACTGTAACTGTTGACATTTCCTAAACATGGTCCTTGCATACCACTGTGTATTGTGGGTTTTCTTGCTACCCTTGTCTTTATATATAGTACCTTTTAATAAATGTTTACTGAGATGACAAGTAACAAAAGAATTGAAACGATACAGATAGCTGTAAAAACAATGTAATAGTTTTTAAATAAATAAAATTTTTCTTCTTCAACAAAAACCCAATGTTAGATAAATAGATCGAGGGGTGTGGTGGCACAACAGGCTTGGCCAGGTCCCGCTCTCTGGGAAGTCTGGGGTTCGAGTCTTGCTTGCAGTGCCTTGTGGCAGACTGGTGTCCCATCCTGGGTGTGTCCCCTCCCCCTCCAGCCTAGCGCCCTGCGTTGCCGGGTTAGGCTCCGGTTCACCGTGACCCCGCTTGGGACCGGTGGTTTTAGCCAGTGTGTGTAGGTGAAATATATAGATTAGCAGAAGCAATACCTGTTCCAGTGTAAGAATAATAAAATGTTCATTATTTCAATAAAACCATTTACAATAATGTCTTTAATCATTCTATCCATTTGGAATTTTAGTTAAGGCATCTAAGTTCAATATTAATTTATTCATTTTCATGTAAGATTCAAGAAATCAAATGAATGCAATATTGGACTTCCAACTATTTCATACACAAAGAACCCTTCACACAATACATTTGACTTAACATTTTTTTGAATTGTGTGCTTCTTTTCATCAATAGCTCTCCGAAGCATAATTAATTAGGAGTTCAGCTGCAAAAAAAAAAAAAGGAGCATGAGGACTAGGACTGACAGCTACTGTACTTGGATGAAGTCCCTGTACTGCTAATGTAGTGTGGCTCTCGAGGATTTAAGGTACTCAGTCAACTTGTGTTTTGTCAAATGCTATGCAAACCATTAGCCTGGGAAATGTTACCATCTGAGGAAATTCTTCGACTCTGTAAGCTATCCCGATGATTTCACTTATATATCTCACATATATTTCTATAAATGTACTTCAAATCAACATTTTAAACTTTCTCCAGAAACAGTGGAAGAATATTGCTAACCATCTTTGTTTCAAACCATTAATTCCAATATTTATGAAGAAACATTAATGAAGCTGTTCAAATCTGATCCTCCACTAGAAGTGAAAGATATGTGACTCTAGGTAGTTTATGATGGAATGAAATGACTGTAAACAGACTTAAAATTGATAGAACGGTATTACCAGTGTTAAACACAAGCTTACAGTATCTTTCATACTTAATGTAGCTACAGTGCATTTTTCATTTGGGTCTGTTCATTCAGGAAATCAAGAGAGCAAAGGGGTGCATAGATGACTGTACAAGTTTTACACCTTGAAAAATTCTGATCAAGTTACGGCTCTGACCTTGATTTTTTAAGCTTGTACTATATTTTTTTCAGTAGCAAACTTCCTGAATTCTCTAGAGTAATATTCATTCACAGATCTAGCACACACCACAAAAACACTGGTAAACATGAGGGGTTCAAGAAAGTGAGACATACTTGATAGTCATAAAGATTTTTTTCATTCACTGAATGTGTGAAGATCAAACACTTAATGTATTTCTGAGTCATCACATAGCCTGAAGCCGTGAAGAATAAATTTGGAACAAATTGTGTTGCTCTTACAAGGTATTATTTTAATTTTTATGTTGACAGGTTAGTAGTGGTTAGGGCATAAAAAGTAATATATGGCATGTCTTACTCAAACTTTATTTTTTTATCAGAAAATATATAATGTACCACCTGCTCCTTATTTTCTTTAAAATCAGTTTTGTTTCAAAATGAAAAGCAATTTCTTTGGTTTATAATCCTTAGTAATAGTCAACCATGATTTTTAATCTTTAGATGCATTTTAAATCCAAGCTGTAATGTCTTAACTCTTTGACAAGGTCAAATATCTTAGCAAATAAAGCTTAAGCTTTGTTTTATATGAAAGAATTACATGATTAATACCAAAGAATTAATCACGTACTATTCAGATATACCAGATTGAGTTTGTGATAAGGATTATTCTAATAGTTCCTGGCCTACTTTTTTACATGGCATAAATTGACATTGCAGTTAGTTTAGCAATGTGGCGATAAATTGAAATTTTAACTCCTAGTGTTACATGTCACTTAGCTGCAGTTCAAAATTATGCCAGGTCTTCCTTAATCAAACTCCACCAAAAATGCATCTACCAAATCCATAAAGAGATCAGGAAGATTCTTCTGGTGTAAAACTTTTCCTGCTTAAAAACTAGAAAAGTTTTAACATTACAGATATGGAGTCAAGATGTTCAGCACATTACTTTTCTGTTTTTGCTCATCCTTCTTGCTGCAGAACATGATTTTGTTGTGCTAATATTTATAATTATGTAAAAAAAGAAACATGATTTTCAGCCAAGTATGAGGACTACCTATGAGTGTGTTAGTGAAACTGTCTTATGTAATTGTGATGATCTAGTGTACATTGTTGATCTCACAATCAGCTAAGTGGCTAAAGAGAGTGAAAATGTACAGTGTAAGAAATACTACACAGCAGGTAAATGTTATATGGTTTAAGTGTACTGTGCTTTGGACTGACGACACCAGCGTTTTGTACAGGCAAAGCAACAGTGTTTGCCTTCTTTTCCAGAGTGAAGAAACCGCAGTGTCAGAAGGCAGAGGAGAAATTCAGTAGCCAAGGCCCTCGTTCTTCTCATTGAGTGACAAATGACAGCAAACTGATACAGCAGCAGCAGCAGACAGGTAGAAATCTTTCCTGCACAGTATTTTCTGTTTACTTCCACAGTTTATAGTGAGTAAATAATAATTTCAGATCTTGCTTTTCCATATTTATGATTGCCCCAGAGGGCATTTTTTATTTATGTTGACTGCCTTTATAAAGTGGACAGCACTTTTCTTCCCCATGCGTCAAAACAAACTCTGTTCTATAATTTATGTGATTTATGGTGTATCATAGAACTTTGACATTAAAAAAAAGTTTTCCCTAAGAAGTTTATACCTTGTTTTTGCTTTTTTACAACCTCATACTGAACTTTTAGTGTTGTAAAGTTTTCTTTTTGAAAGATATATCTTAATACGAGATTTATGCATAAATATTTACGTCTGTAGACTACTTTGGAAGAGTTTCACAGTGTGTGCAAGTACTAGGTCACATCTAATTAGACAAATAGATGAACTTGGTTCAGATCTACTCTATGTCATATCCAGTAATGCTGGATAAGGATGATTTGCAAATGTGTGGGAAAATAAACAGGTGAGCGTCTGTCCTGACTGTACTTATACAGTGCAGAAGTCACCAGAAGTCTGTTACTGAGTGTTTTGTGTCTGTTGAAAGGTAATACTGTAGATTGCATGTCCCTGTTTCCACACAATTACAGCTGGATGTATGTAAAAGCTGAAGATTGCTCACTTTTGTAGCTGTGAAAAAATAAATACATTTATTCTCTGCTAACTGTCGCAACCAGGAAAGTCAAGCATTCAAAAGCTTTTACGTGTGTTGTGATTACTTTTCTCTGCAATTTACAGTTCAAGCTGTTTTCACTTATCTGTCAAGCCTGCTAGAAATTAAAAAAAAAGGAGACGGAAAATAGGACATCAGGATGACACCATTATAGTTCATATTTGATCGAAAAGGTAAAATAATATACAGCGATTTTGTTGCCCTGGTTCGTTTTCTGTGGGTTTGTGTGGATGATGTTCCATAAATGTCAGCGAAGACATTCAAGACTAGAGAAACTGTAGGCATAGTCAGAGTTATACACATGGTCACAACAACACACTCTAATATCTGAACTTTGGCCTTCAGTTCCGAAGCTGTTGAAAGCCCTGAGCTTTCCTGTGTACGTACCTGTTTGTGATTTTGAGTCAAATTGATTATGATATTCTATTTAGCTGAGAATTTACATAATGCAAATGCATTAGTTAATGTGGCTATTTCAAATAACTGGAGCTTTTTAAAGATCCTTTCAGTTCAAAGGAATAAACTCTCTTTCTCCGACTTGTCACTTCTCATTAGCTGTTCAGAAATGGCACCGAGCATTTTGGACTACATTAAAACAGCAGCTGTTGATTGGAGGAAAAAAAAAAATCCATTCAGGCAAGAGCTCTGTAAACATCTCTGAATTTACAACTTAAAGTTTAATTCAATTCAACTTTAAGGTTTCGGCAGTCATTATTTTTGACAATACAATTCTAAAAAATGTTTTTTTGATGTGGTTTATTTGTAGGAAATATAATGTTACAAGAAAATAATGGAAACAATGATTGAGACATTTGTTTTTATGTTATGAAAAATGTATTCAGTCTTTAGATATTAATTAGATCATCTGAATACTTTTTGTTTTAGTTGGTACTTGATTCATATTTTATATATTTAAAATTTTGATTTGATTTTGTTCCTTCCTATAGTGGCCTTGTTAGGTTTCAGTTTGATATTTTTCTTTTCTATGCAACTTGAAAGAAAACTGCAATAATTGTTTTTGTGATGCTTCTAAATTCATGTGCTCCAGAGTCAAAACAAAACAGGATGGGAATTCAGTAGTCTTATCCAGAATGTATCTGATTTTGAATTTTCAGCAGTGTCACATATTCCAATGATGTGGTGCAAATTTCACCCTGTAATCCTCTAGTGCCCACTGAAACTTGGTTTAACCAGGAAAGCTCTTTTGGTAGCTATTCAGAGCGCATTGTACAAACTGGCCTGAAATCCTGATCATAATATGAATTCAATAAATTAATAAATCACAGTTTTAGTTACTTTTTATGTTTTTCATTTATTTATTCATTTATTTACTGGATGTGCCTGACCTGATGAGTTATGTCTTGTTTTCCTCAGTGATTTTCTTTTTAGCTTAAAATATATAATATTCTGGTATTTGGCATGGTTTACATTTGAAAGTCTTGATGCTTTACTAGCCAATTACATATATGTAACTCTCTTCAAAAATGAATTATTTTAAAACTTCAAGTATTGTGTTAGCTTGTCAAACTAAAAAACAATACTCATCAGAAGCACTTCTGAATCACCACTAGCTAAAAAAAAAAAAAAAAAAAATCAAGATATTTCAACAATCTCACACAAATACCTGTCAATCTGGCCAACACTTCTGCAGACCAGGATGTCAGTGTCCTTTTTTGTGAAGCACAAATCACCTGACATTTTGGCGAATTGCCATGGTAACTGCCAATGGAACTTTTATACAAACTCAATAAGCCTAGCTCACACTCGTGCCACAAGCTTCTAATTAACTAATTAATTCACAGCATGTGCCAACCCTTTTGTATTTACAGCTGTTATCTCTTGACGTGTTTCACCAAGACATGGCCTAAAAATCATCAAACATGAGCCTGATGGTTATCAAGGTTTACCTCTTTAGTAGGGCTGTCATGTCTGAACCATTCCTAGCAAAAGGAGAAATAAATGATTTCAGACCTTGGACAGCATGATCTGCATTTAAATTCCTGAGGATAAATTTAAGCTGATTCAGTTTAAGTGCAGTTATTTCAACATATGTATTCATTGTGCAATGGTATCTACTTCAGATGTAAATGATTTTGGCAAACTAATTGCTTTGCCAGACCACCTGTCTTGAACATTTCAGATTTTAATTTAGATGAAGATTAACTCCCTTGTGGGTCTATTCAATTTTAATTTTGCAAAAATAATGTCACTTTCTGATGTTTTAAGAAGTAAGACCCTTCATATATAAGGTGATTTCAGAATGTAAGTTCTTTTTTTGAGATGTATTTTTTGGTAATACTGCAAATTAAATTTTGTCCACAATTGCATTTTTTGTTTGTAATTCAAGGTGCGGATTTCTTGGCTCAGTATATGTGTAAAGGCAGGTGAGCGACACTGTGTCTTATACCTACAATCATGGGATGCCCAAAAAGGTCAATCTTCCATCGAGATACGAACGTTTCCAATCAGGAGATCTAAAGGTCACCTGTCTTCTCTATTATGGGGTCAGCAACAGGAGGAGCAGTGCTAAGTTCGCTTTCACTTCCAGTCTAAAGGTAGTTCACTGGCTCTTACAAGAACATAAGTCAGCCTGGTAGCTTCGAAGGATCTACAACATGAAGATTCAACTGTCCAGACATTCCAGGTGCTTAAGGCATGCAGGAAAGGCCATCTATTTCTAAGCAGTTTTTCAGCATGTTATCTTCACTAAAAGAAAGAATCTTGAAACCTGGCAATCTACAATTTACAAAAGAAGATGAACCCTGGTTCCTCATCTTATGAGCGCAGTTTGGGACCAGAAGTCTGACTCTAATTTGATTTGCTCGAAATCGAAAATCTGCTGAATACTGCTGAATCTCAATCAAAAAAGCAAAATAATTCAGATGCTTTTCAATTTAATTACCAGCTTGGTTCTGTAATAGTCCAGAATATAGCTTTATTATGGCCTTGTAACTTGTAACTCAACTGCTCGTAGAACCTCTGTGTCAAAATTATATACCGTTGTCATGTATACGTTGTTGTAATATGTCTAGATCTACAGAGCTCCTAAGGCATACACATGTTACATTACATTTACATTGTGTAAGTAACAAATAATACATGTCAAGTAACCATAATCTTAGCTTTTTAACTCTGGAAACATTTAAAAGTCTCTGCTAAATGAATAAAACAAACATGCATGCAACACCCAAGAGGTGTAAACAGTGCACAAGCTTCTGTTTTATTGTCTTTATGCAGTATGTCCAGGCTATGTGGACATGCATAGATAAGTGAAATTTACTGGATATCCCTTTGTGAAGTAGATCCAGAACAGCTTACACTGGTGTGTGGTATAAAAGAGATTTTCTGAGGTGTAAAGTCATACAGGCCAGTTCAGTTTATAAAACTCCTTAATGCAACAGAGTCGGCCTTATTCCTGTGGTTTTTTTCTTTTCTTCCAAGATTTAAACAGAAAGGAAATTGGTTTGAAGAGAGGTCACTAATCAGTTTGTTCCATGTAACAGAGCTGTCACTTCTTTGACCAGGATAAAAATGTGCAGTAGTTCCACCTTGTGTCCTTAATCATGCCGCTATTTCTCTAGCGCTCTTTACTAGAACTTGGATCACTTTATTTATTTCTTTATTTTTCATTGTCGGTAAAGCAGACTGCATAGAACTAAGAACAAATTTAATAACTGATTTAAAAGTTATAGATATATGTGTTTTGTATTACATTTTCAATGAAGTTAATCTGACTGGTAATTTGAAAGAAATCACATTCTGTAGAACTATTACAATTACATACATAGCTAAATTAATTAAATTGTATTTGACTTAAAAATCAGTCAAGTCTCCTAAGCTTAATTTAAGACAATTTCTATTCTGTATGTCGAAACCAACATTTTTAAACATATTTTTTTGTGGTTTTACTGTATCTTATACTTACAACAATCTAATTTTGTACTACTTTTTATCTATCTCAATTTTTTTTTCTGTATTTGATGTGGCAAATGAACTGATGTGCTCTCTCTCAGCAACAGTATATGCTAATTTTATTTTTTTTTGTCTAAAATATGTACTAATTGTTTATATTCAATGCTCTTATGAAGTATGATTGAAATAAAGTATGTTTTGCCTCTGGGTTTTACAACCTGCATTCAGAAATTAGCTGAATGTTATTGAGAAAAGGTTTTTGTGCATTTCACAACTACATATCCCCTCCACATCCCCTCCACAACCCACAAAAATTAAAGTGGAAAAGATGGTTGGATTTGATCTGTGTCACGTGTGAATGAGGCACAAAGAACAGAACTTTGTCCTTCATGAATGTGGCGAAACTTCATTACACTCAAGATGTGATATACTTTTGAAGGTAATATGAATCACTAATGTTAAAAACCATTTTATTTTTCCTCTTCCTCCGTTAGGTTCAACATTAACAGTGGGCAGGGGGGGGTTTGCTGTGACATGTGTGATTCACTACCACCATGTACAATCGGCTCATAACTAGGGCAATTGATGTGAATCTTAACATCTGCCAATCAAGCTTTCACAAGTCATATTTGAGACTGAAAATGCCTTATCAGCTGGGGGTCCCATGTTAAGTCTAGGAAATATTAGGTTTCATGACTGATTAGCTGAAATGTTTAATTCTGATTAAAATGTGTCCATGAACAAACATTAAGATTTTTATTTTTCTTAATGTGTTTGCTTAAATCACGTTATTGACATGGTTACAATAATTGACAGTGTTGGAACTAAAGGACCTTGATGCAACAAATATTGTTCTTTGTCATATTTTAATGCATATTTTTCATGATATATTGTGTGTATTTATACATATTGCAGATATTGTGCTTTCAAAATGAAAGGAAGTAAAGTTTTAAAATTTTGCTTAACCCAGCATTACTCATATCACAAAGGAATATGCTATACATACAAATACTTATATAAAATGACTTTTTTATTATTGTCGTGTTAGTTATAACAAATATCTTTGAACACAGAATGCCAAAATTCTATCTTGGTCTTTCCTTTCTAATTTGAAAATGATAAAAGGTGCAAACAGTCATACAAATCAACCTTCATTGCTTTTTATGATTAGAATTTGTGTCACTGCACTCTCATATCTTTGGTGGCATTGTGGTATATTCTCAGTACTACCTCTAAATGAATGTCAAGTTGCTTTACCTCGGCTGCCACCGATCGATACTTCATTAGGCTGAATTGTCTTGTGTCCATGCAACCTTGAAGCTGTGGCTTAATTACCCCCAGCATTATGCAGAAGCTGTGAGAGCGGTGCTCAGCTGCGTCCAGCCCTAACAAAACCCCTCCACTGCCCAAAGGTTTGGCTTGGGGGGTGTGGGGAGGGGGCACGAGGAGGGGTTGTGTTGGGGGGTCTAGGGGGAAGAGGCAAGGGTAGGGTGGCAGTGAAGCTAGATCACAACATTTTCCACACAAGTCAACTGGCTAGTTTATTCACTCAAGATGAAGGACAAAAGACAAGAAATGAACATTTTTAAATGTCACCAAGCTTGGAGTTTGATTCTCTGGGTGCATATATAGCGTGGAGTGCAAATCTAATTTCCCCTTCGTTGGTTGAAAAGGTTTCGAAAGCAGAAGGTAAAAAAAAAAAACGGTAAATAAATTTGATTTCCACGCTCATGCTATGCTAGACGCAGGTTGGCAGATTTGGATAATTTGGAATTAATGGCCATCAAGGTAACATTCATCTGAGGCTGAGAATGGAGTGGGGGGCAGGGGGTGCAGTGAAATGGCAATCATGACAAATGACATCTCCTGTCTGAGAGTCACGTCTCCTCACCAGGCTGATTTGTCATCTTCACTTTTGACATTTTTCATCCTGATATCAAATCCCAATGACAGTCTGATATTTTCTTATTCTCCCTGCCCAACAGCAGGCCAAAATAATGCCTGCTGTTCCCTTTCTCTTTCCTTCTCTGCATCACTGCTGTTGGAGCAAAGGTATAATGCAGAGGCATACGGAAGTGTTTCATACTCCAGAATGTCAAATTATTCATGATATTTCACCCCACACATTTGTAACCTGTATATGGTGTATTAGACATCTTTCAGTAGCGGGTTGTTATATAATTTATATGTAACTTATTATAGCACATTTTTGCTTTGTGATATGGTACCACTTTTATTGGACATACGTATACAAGCCTCTATAGCTTGTGAGTGTTCAACGTATCCAGCACTCAGCTGACAAGCAGCAAATCAGTTTATCAAAATGACTACTGAAAATTCCACTGATTAGAGATGTTTAAAGATTTTAATACATTTATATATTAATTTATTTATTTTTGTCACTGTACTCTGCACACCAAACCTGTAGCATTACATATTGTGTATTGTTTCTATTTTAAACATGGGTAATGCAGTGATTAGGGGTTTTGTTCCGCAAGCCGAAGGTCCCCAATTTGAATTCCCTTCCTGTTACAGTATCCTTGATGAAGGTACTTATCCTGAATTGATACAGTAAAAATACCCAGCAGTATAAAGTGGCTTATGAGTAGCTTAATGTACGAACATAACTTTCTATGTCACCTTGGAGAAAAGCATCACCTAACTGAATAAATAATAATATTTCTAAAAGACGGAAAGATTAATAATAATAATAATAATAATAATAATAATAACACTGCCATTTTACCAGCACTGGAACATTTTTCAAAGTTATGACCATATATTTGATAAAATATGACAATGCACTTATAAATAACTTATGGTTTTGCAAATTTAGCATTGCAAGTTGCCTTAGACTAAGGCATATGCTAAACAGCAGTTTATTATAGACTCCAGTGAGGAAGAACTATGAATTCTTCTTTTCAGAATCCAGTTTGCACATTTACCAACGATCTCTTTCACTTTCAAAAATACTCAGGCCACGATACACACTTACAGTATACAGTATGTACATACCCATCAAACACTATGCATTGGGAAGTCTTTACTGGACATTGGACAAATGAGCTAATTTGTTGTTTTGTCACTCGCTGTATTATTGTGTGTAACCCTAGGGTTTGCAGTATAACCTCAGCTGTGGCACCAAGAGTTCAAGCAAAGCAGATGGTCTTTACTTTTCCAGGAGACTGATGTAGAACTACTTAGGTTGTCATTCAAACATCGCAATTATTGTCAGGCACTTTGGAGAGTTTTGTTTTATGTAATAAAGGTCCCAAATGCTTTCTTGAGAGCCTTTATATGTAACTCAATGCTAAAACACCAGCTCTTCCTGAGGACAGATAGCACATCAGAACAACATGCGTAATTTCTTCAATTCCGAACCACCCCCCCACAACCAGTGACCATCATGAATGGCTATGGTTTTACCCACGCCGGTACTTAGAAAACACAAAAGTTGAGATTCTGTCTACAAGCCACTCCCCCAACAGCGAAAGATCTGTTCTCGCTAAGAGTCTCAGCTTTATTGACTATGACAAGAACAACCATGACCCAGTGCAGTTTAGCGCAAAGCGGGGCCCTCGGCGAATCATATCCCTCAGAGGACCCCCCTCTCATGTAATGAAAGCTTGTTTTTTGGGACGTGGGACCCAGAGCAGCCTTGGCCCCATTGTAATCGTACTTCCCTATGCCCGCCATGTCTGGAGGGGCCAGGAAAAAAGGACCCAAACCCAGCTGCAGGGTTGAGGTTCTATAATGGATTTCTTTCTGAGCGACTCTACAGGGGCTCTGCTCTTAGCTAGTACACTGGGGATGTGGAGCACACCTGGAAAGTGCAGAGCGCTGAGCTTCGGCCTTAGATGTTAAAAACGTCATTCTGGCATGTGACATTGTGGCCACCGACATGGAGCTGTAACAGTCTAAAGGTTGCTGGTTTAAGTCCCAAGAGCAGCTCTACTAATGTCCCTCTGAGTAAGGTAATCTCGGCTGCTGAAACAAAATATCCATTTAACAGATATCTTGGTTTTACTCAAATAAGTATGTTGTCATTCACTTATTAGATAAAAATGCTAGCATAACATATAATAATAATAATATTATAATAATAATAATAATAATAATAATAATAATAATAATAATAATAATAATACATATAGAAGCAAACATATATACTGTTTTATGTTACAGTAGAAACGATATTTATATGCTCCGGTAAGTTATTACTGAAACTGAGTGGCTGTCCTGAAGAGCATACTTGAATTTATATCAACGACCCTGCCTGTTGAATACAGAACTCATGTAAACACCAGTGGAAACTGGCCCAAGACTACTCCAATTCATTTCCACAGCAAAACATTTGTCTTCAATGCAGGCAGCTGCAACTGCTCTTGTTTCCATATCACCTCACCCATCCTGGAAAGGAAATGATTGATTTCCAAGGCCGTGCGACGACTTGCAGTTGGAAAATCAGGATGGCATCAAACCCTCGCTCATAAGCTCCCAGACTAATCCCTCCTCAGCCTCCTTTCTGATTGGTTTTTAAATTACCTGTTCCAAATTTCTACTATACTTTAACGTGATTTTTTTTTTTCCCCCCACCTCAATTCCAGGCACTAGGGGCGCTGCTTAGCTCCGTGTTATGGATCCTCAGAGGAGGGAGCTCTGGTTGAGTGCAAGGGGTTTATCTCGCCCTTGCTGTAGGGGCGGGGGGTGGGTGTAGGTGCGTGTGGAGGCAGGGGGCGTAGCAGACGGGCATGTAAGCTCCACAGCTCCTCACGGCAAGGAAGCAGAAAGACTGCTTCTCACTTTTCCCAACGCCATCCTGTTCAGGCACCTTTATTAATGTGCATTATTACTCCCACTGTGTCAGGAGAGGAGACAAACAGCCAGAGACTGGATTTTTTTCTTCTTCTTTTTTTCTTAATTTAGTCTGCCAAGCCAGCAAAATATAACATGGAATTATTCAAGGGAAAATACAATTTTCTGTCATCTCTGCCATATACTGATAACAAAGCTATAAGCTAATATGTTTTGATTTGTTTGTCACTCATTTATCATGTGACCTTTGCTGGCATTGCTAATACAGCTGTGGGACGCGACGGAGATGCTGAGATGAGAGGAGGGGAAAGCCAAATTGCTTTTATAAGTACTAGCGGTCAGCTATAGCAATTTATGCTCTCATTCAATATAGCGGTGGCTGCAGGAAAGGAATTGTTATTAAAATTTGAAATTACTGTCTAGGACCTGCCACCTAGAATTTGCAACTTTTGGTGGTGATACGGGTGCCATGGGAGTTAAATGAATTTCTATCTGAATTATGGTATTAATAAAAAGCAACATGGTTGTCTACGGACACACCATAAGTGTGCAGATTTTTTTTTTTTCTTTTTTGCAAGTCAGCCTGAGACTTGTTCACATGCACACGGCGTTTAAGATTATTTGATGCAACATTCCTAAAAGATAGTTGCCTGGTATAATAATGGTTCAAATCTTTGAAGAGTAGAAAATCTAACATGACGATTTTGAAAATATTTTTTAAAATAATATATTCATAATATAAGAAGAGAATTAACATACCGCATTGGTTGTTCTTCAGAGAGGGATTTATATAACACACATTAAGCACTTAAATGCTTACATTATATTTTTATTGTCTTTTTATTATACTCGATTATTAACTCTTTCCAGTTAATGCCCTTCTGTAAGTTTATATTGCATATTAGCATTCTCAAAATTATGTTCAAGACCCTGAAGAATAGCAATTATGACATTCTGGTTTTCCCCAGATACAATGTGAATTATATATGATTTATGTCACAAAACCTCGTTCTCAGAAAGGGTCTTCTTGAAAGAATATCTATGAAAGACTGATTTGGCATAGCTCAAAAAAAATCCTTAATGTTGGAATTTTGAACCCTCAGATTAAGTGCTGAATCCTAATTGTCATGTGTCTTTTAACATTTTAATTTTCATTATTTATAGGAGCCTGTTTAGCTAAAAATCAACTCATTTCCAAAAATCCTTACATAAAATATAAGTTTCTTTATAATACTTAAGTAATGTCAGTCCAGACTTGATGTATTTGTCCAAAAGACAAAAATGCATATCTAAAATCCCAGATACACATTATAGTGTGACAGTTATTTTAAACAATTCCATACTAAAACGGTACCTGCTCTAACAGCACTGCAGAAATATTACAGTAACTACATTCATATTTCTTGTGTCTTTAAATAAGATTAATTTGTAGCTGCTGAAATTTCATTTTGCACTGTAGCAAATTTTTATGGAGGAACAAAAAGATTAGTTTGACTATGCGGGTGATAGAACACATTTTACATGTTTGCTGAAGAATGTCCATTAAGTTGATTATCGCTCAGAATCAATGAGGGAGCCCCAGGAGCCGCAAGTTTCCATGTAAATACATCAATCTCCACAAACAAAGCCAGAGACCTCAAACATATCCCCTCAGTGTCAAAGCCTGCTACCAATCACCCACAGGTTGCCATGGTTACAGTGTCAGGAACCATGCCTTTTCTCCTCGGCTGTCCAAGGCTTGCCCGTGTCACTTTTGCAACTATGAATTTTATATACTGGTCAGGAAATGCAAAGAAATAAGCAATGAATCAGCCAGTAATGACAGCTCATGTTCAAAAGTGCTTGCAATTTTGTTAAAAATAAGAATTCATTTTTGTTTGGGATGATATGTTACTTTTAGGTACAATCTAGACTTTCTGAACATATTTAAAAAAAAAAAATGCTGAAAAATAACATGAAAGAGACCATTTCATTTGAAAAGCATTGCTAAATAATTTGTGGATCTTTCCTTGTTGAAATTGCTCAAGCATGTAAAGTATTGCAACCCTGTTATTCTAAAAGATTGTATTAAGCAATTTTTTTTTCTTTTTTTTTTTTTTTTTTGATTTTGGAAGAATATATCTTAAAATATTCCTAGGTATTTTTTTGTTGATGTCAAACACTGATGAGATTCTACAGTTTAGAGCTATGTACTATGGAATTGAAGTAAGGCATGTTACATAGAGGGAATTTTTTTGTGCAGAAATAAGAATAATAAGAACATTTTAAATGATAGATACATTAAAATTAAACACCTACATTTTATGAATTCATTTGCTAGTGTAGTAAATCAGCTTGGCATTAGTTGATTGTGCATTCAGAGAATACTTCCTATTTATTTAATTATTTGCTTATTTATATGTTTATGCTGGGGTTAGATTAGTCCTTGTATACATTTGCTCCTGTGGGTGGGATTCAAATCAGGAATGTGTACAGTAGGTTTCTTTTCAACAAGCAATTTGCCCTATGACAAGATGTTTCTCCTTATTGTTTCTGACGTGCTCACATGTAACAGGCAAGCGGGCATCTTGGGGTTATACTTCGAATGCAGGCTTGCCAGCTTCTTTTATTTATAGATGGGTCTGTGCCTTGAAATCACACTGCTGCTTTATTTACAATTCACTGTTAAATGATGCTGGAGAAATTATGTATGTCATAAAGAAATTAAAATTTTGTGGCGCAAATATGAAAGAGACATAATTTATTACTCCTAAATTGTCAGTTAAAAAATTTGTCTAATTTTGTTTTTAAATCACTTGTACAAAGTGCAATGACAAAAGTATATAACTAAAAATTCTATATAATAATCAAACCCTTTCATACGACTTACCCGTTTGGTGGTGTTGCTTCAAAGGACCTGCATTTGGCTTACTGTAGTTGCACAGGCAAATAGATGACCTTGCAGAAATGTTCCACATAATAATATTTTTTACACTTGAAAAGTTCTGCGTTATATTACTATCATATCACACTCACTCTGTCTCATCTGAGGCATTTTACTGCAAGGCAGAGGCCAGTTCACCTGCAAGGGTAGTTAAGAATCCAACTCTACTGAGTTAATTGTCTTTTAATAATTTAAATTGCGTATTGACTGGACCTCTATTTTGACCCTCTAATAAATCTCTCCCTATGTCTAAAAAAGGCGGTTAATCAGAAATGTTTTATCCAGCACCTTACAGGAGTGGCCACTGACTCTCTCTCACCAGCGGCCTTTTATGATGGGTCGCCATCATCTTTCCTTTTACGCTTTACCCTTTTCTGACCTTTCCTGTGCCCAAATGTGTCTGGGATATATATCTTATGGCCGTGGTGCAGCCTTAGCCATTAGCTAGTCCCTAAACCGCCAAGGTAGCACATCAGCATCGCCTTTTTTTTTTTTTTTTTTTAACGCTGTTCATTCATTGCGCTGCCTCGTAACGATCTCCTGCACAGGCTCTAAATCCTTCCTTTATTGTAGACAGAGCTGACAACTGGCAGTCCTGTCTTTCATCTCCTTGATGTACTTTGTACTGTGGTACAGCTTTTGTTCGTATCGACGCAAACATTACCATATACCGGCACCCAGGGACCAGAAAACAATTGAATAACTGTTCCAAATCCAATACACTTAAGTTGATCAGACGCAAAGTTTAAGCACAGTTGGTTAGTTACAACAACATGGTTGCCATGCTGACCGTGGGCTGGGTCAACTGCTTGGAGAGGGGAAAGGGCAGGTGAGCACTTTCAGGAGCAAAAGGCAGAAGGAGGCTTCGGGACATGACTCTTTGATTTCTGCTGGCTACAAACAAATTTTATGCATGGCCTTCCCACTCTTCTCTTTCTTCTCCCCAGTTTTCTTCTTTTTCTTAGCCTCTTTGGATTGCCCACCTTCTTTTAAAGTTCCGACAAAAGTGGAATTAATGTTAAAAAAGGGCACCATTTATGTGAGATTTAGGCTGTGGGTGGGATGAACAACTTAAATAGAGTGGCTTTGAATTTAAAAAAAAAAAAAAAAAAATTCTCAATTAAAAATAAAAAAAAAGAGTAACAAATAGTGCACTCATTACGAGTGAATGTTCTGTAGGCCAGCGGAGGAATTTCAAAGTTAGTTATTTTGTGAGGGCGAAATGCTGGCCGACCCCTATTGTGTGGCCACTAATGGTAGGGTCATTTGCTTTTGGAAATCGAGGTTATCCCAGAGTCAAGCTTTCTGTGAAAAAGGACCATTCAGGGTTCTGATTTCTGTAATGTGCTTCAAAGCTATCAGCTGCATCTTTGATGTCGTCTCTTAAGTTAAGCAGCCGAGAGAAAAAGAGAAGAACGAGAAACAACTGTGTGCAACTCTTGTTATTTTTTGCATTTTAATTATTAAAATGTTATAATTATTCACAATCACCCAAACTAGTTCTTGGGAGGTGCTGAACAATATTTCAGCAATTATTTCAGCTAAAAATACATTAAAAGTACTAAAAATGAAGACAGGGTTTGCTTTTTCACATTTGTATGTAAGAATGTATATATCTGTAAAAAAATTTGTTGCTACACAAAGTGATTTTTATTCTATTATTTTCTTGATTATGTTTAATATTGCATTACATGTATACACACTTTAAAGAATGAGGGTCTATGCAGATTTTTCTCCAACATTTGTCACATTTTAAAGTACATTTTACGAAACAGTATAAACAAATACATTTTCTGATGTTAGAATTAAGAACAAAAAAGATAAACAGAGCACATTTTGCTATTTTTTATTTTTATTATTTATTATTCAAAAAGAAATGCTAAAAACTGGTTCCATTTCCATAGAATGCTGAAAATGTAAAAAAGCTGTACAATAAAATATCATGTGTATCAGTAAGTATATAATATGTCACCATGAAATGTTATTGTTTGGTAGATGCATACATTCAGAATAAATATGTTTTCAGCGTGATTATACACATTGTAAAGTATTAATAAATTACGGTTATTGACATATTTTAACTGAAGTGCAGAACTGCATGGGGCCCATCAGAATACAAAGCTACCGCTGCACACAGTGACATTGCGCTGATTGTATCTTCAGAAAAGGCGACTCTCCTCTTTTTTCCACTTTTACTTTATTTATTTTCTTTGCTTTCTGCCACTGGACTGTTTGGTGACACATAGAAGCAGACAGAGACATAAAGTTCCCCAATATCCACTCCCAAACGCACACACACACGCACGCACGCATGCACGCACGCACGCACACACACACACATAGACTCCTCTGATGTGGATGCTGTTAAATTGCCAATTCAACCTCCATTCTTTGGCAAAGCTGCGCAGAGAAGCTCTTTTGACTTAGTTAATGTGCAGATTTATGTAGAGAGACAGCAGGCGACGCTGGTCGGACTGGGGGACCCTGTCCTGCTGCGCCGGGCCCTGCAAGCAGCAGACAGTTTGGTGCAACTGAGGGAGATACGCCAATAGGAGGCACAGGAAGACCATGGAACTATGGAAAACCCTGAAACTCTAGATATCGTGCGCTTCTTAATATGACTTTTTTTTTTTATTAATCAGGACATCGAACCTCAGATACTGAAATGATGCGTTATTGATAGAAATTGAATTTTATTATTTATGATTATTTTATTGTATAGATCCTCAGTATCATAATAATACTAATTTTATTGGTTTTACCGCTCCACCAATGAATATAATCAAGTCTCTCTTTTTCGCTATCTCTGCTACCTGTCTAACATTATTATATATTAAGCATTTTCTTTATTACTTTCTTTTATTTTTATAATGTACATGGTACTAAATATGTGGAAATTTCAGCCTTCAATTTCTGAAAACATAGAATTATGTAACTCAAAATCTAATGAAACCATTTTATTGAATAAAATCATGTTGCATTTGTGATCGAAATGTATTTTGATGGGGTAGCATTCTTGTGGCGAAAAATGACTATGAAAAGCAACTGCAATGATCATTGTTCTAATGGCAGAGAGGAGTGTGTCTCCGGCTTGCCTTCACACTTGAAAAGCCCCTTAAGAACGACACTTTGGGTGTCTGTAATTGTTGCACATGAAGTAGAAAGCCTCAGCCACTGGGTCAGTGGAACTGCTGGCCCTTTTCCTCTGAGACCACTGATGACTTAATGCTCCAGTGCAGACTGATGCCTTCCTTTATGAGCATTTCAAGCATTTTTCTGCATCACAATATAGAATGTGTATGCAGATCATGACAATACTTCTGTTTATTATTTTCTCAGTTTATTTTTTACCTGATATTTTTCTCCAAAGCGACTTAAAATGTTAGGTTTGTATGCTAAGCTACTTACAGTTTTTTACCCATTTATTCATCTCATTGATTCACTTATTCATCTCAGTAATTTTTACTGCATTGCTTCAGGGTAACTAGTTTGACTGAGGGTTGTTCTAGCAACTGTGCTATCCGCTCTTCCTTTACTACAGACATCAACAACAATAATAATAATCATAATAATAAAGAAAAATAAATTTCCTTGCAAGGTTGTGTTTAAAACGAAGAGGAAAGACATGTAAAGACATGTTTAATTATATTGGCTGCCTCTGTGACTATTGCTGCAGTTTAATTTATGGTGGCCAGGAGAGAGGGGAATACATTTGGGATGACGGGAATGTGAGCCTGGAGACAAGGGGTGAGAGAAATGGAGTCAGGAGTCATCGCTGGAGTCAAGGACCTTTCAAATGACTGAGCGAGATTATCAATAAAATCGGTCGCACAACCTGGACGAGGAGCCAGCCTCATTTGAAAATGGCTTCTATCATTATAATTAATGCCTGTCTTTATGTGATAGACTTTGTGAAAATAAAATATAAATGTCACCTGGATTCACGGTGAAAAGAATGAACAAAAGTATGAATGTCCACTTTCATTCAAAGGACGACAACCAGTGCTTGAAATAATTTCAAAAAGAATGATTTTCACTTAATTAAACATTGAACTTGTGTGTCCAATGGACTAGTTTCGTTGTCTGATGGAACAAGCACTAATACATTCCTGTTTAGCTTTAATTTAAGAGGTCAGAGAATGTACAATGGTTTGGTGTAACTATGCAATGGGTATGATCATCCTAGGTTCTCCAGGTTTTCTATTTTCATATCCAAATAATGTTTAAAGAATTTAATTTGGTCTAAAGAATTTAAATTAATCTAATTTTTATTATGACAATAAAAGGGAATCTACTTTTGTAATGATTTGCTGCACACTACATTCCCACGTACGTGTTAAGCACAAGTGGTTGATGAACCAATATATTAAGATGCGAAACAAACAGTGGCTGGAATGAGGACTTATCAAAAGTGTCTTCTGTCCTGGAGGACACCGTTTGTTTAATAGATAGCAGGATGCCATCAATAGGAGCGACAGCCCGTCGATATACACACACGTCAAAACCTTAACATAATTACTATAGACAAAGGCAATAAAGAGGCATGTGTGAGACATATTGTCAGACAGGAGGACGGCCGCCTGAGGTCTCATCGTGTCAACAGCGGGGCTGGTCCATAAACCATGGCAGTGCCGAGCAGTGACTCCCTCCACAGCCTTATCTTCAATTGCTGTGCCTGTACAAAGAATGGAACTTCACTGGGAGAAGCCTGGGGTGAAAGTGTGAGGCCCAGGCCTTTGTAAACGCTCACAGAGTACACGGAGGGTATCAGTACCAAGGTGGAATCTTAATGTCACATCCTTTAAAGATGAGCTGCTCAACGTGAACCCTGGATATGTTGTTTTCAGACCCCCGGGCTAGGAATGATGTGTGCAGTCCTTCAGGTATACGCCTGAAATAAGAGGAAGACTACATTGTCTTTAAGTGGTCTCCCTCATTGAGGAGAAGACCAGGCGGAGCATAATGGCCAACAATAGCCCTTTCTAGCAGGGTCTGGGGCCTCTCTAATGCTCTTGGTTTAGATTTCTGATGCCACAAGGCTTTGAGATCAGGGGACATTTTGGAACCTGTCCCGCAAGGCGATGTCGTAGGAGGGTGAGAAGTGCTGACGCATTAAATTTTTTATTCCACTTATTTATTTCCCTCATTTCTGCATGTGCGATTGCCAAAAACGGGAGAGGATAGAGGAGCACAGCTACAGAAAGATTTCATTTATTTCCCTAACATATATTCAGCAATTGTTTCTTTGGCCCACTAATATGTTGGCTCGGTAAGATGGATGGCTGGTGTACAAACGAGTCGACATGCGGGCGCGTGCCAGGAGCCCGCCCAGGCAGCTTCCTGTGACCTCGGATGCAGGAATCAGATTATGGTTGTTCGCTGTTTGTGCGGAGTGCTTTGCAACCGCTCGGCAGCAAACTGTTACCTCGACACACTTAAACCAGATGAGCCATATGATTGTTACATTAACTTTGTCTTTAGTCCCAGTCTCTTTTCTTCTTTCTCAACCATCTGCCAAGATATTTTCATATGAAATGTTAGAAGACATTTAAGGTCAAAGGGGCAGACTGTCCTTCCACCCCACCCCCTTTGTAAAATAATTGTTTTAATCTCTGTTGCATGTTGGTAGCATGTGGCATGACCCTCAACAAATCAAATCCGAATTACTTGGCAAACTTGCTATTCACTTCTATTATGCTGACGCATTTAATCACCTTGGTTTAGTTTTCAGGTTCTCCAATTTTCTGTGTATTTAAGTATTCTGTAGTACTGAATGTACAGTAGCCTACTTTGAATGTGAACAAGAACCCAAAAAATAGTGAAAGTCAATGAATTGCCTTCAGTGATGGCACTACATCCGTTCAAAGCTTTAAAAGACAAACCAAGATTGCGCACAACCTGCAAAGTATTTATAATCTCACCCACAAACAAACAAACCAACCAAGTAAATAATTAACTTTAACCCTAACTTCAATTTGTTTTCTTACTGTTGACATTTCATTTTTACCAAGACACCTGCTTCGTTGTGCATCAGGATTTTGTTTTCAGATTTGTTGCTTTTCAAATTATTGCCAAACTGCTCCCTTTAATGCTTTCAAACACTTAAAACTTTTGATGAAACATATTGCTGAACTACTAATTTTTATTGAATATTTATTGCAAGCTGCATCCACACAGCATATTTTTGTAAACATTGGGCCTATAGGGACATACATATGCAGTGAAAAACTTTGCTGTAAATGAAATAGGATGACCTGTCTGCATAACACAAGTTGTTTGCAGAAAATGTTGAAATATGAAATTTATATAATAGTATGAAATATTTTAGATACACAGTCATTTTAAAGTAAGTTGATTACGGTGTTGTTGTTATTTGTTCTGACTGCACTCTGGTCCTAATTCTTTATTGTACAAGTCAGAATTACTTGAAGGTGTTACAGTCATTTTCACATTACACATGAACTTTACATCAGTAATACCAGTTCAAGAATGTACCTTTTTTCATTTTAGTGAAATAGCCAAATGTCTTTTGAGATTAATACCTAAATGCTTTAATGTCAGATAAGGTGATGACTAAAACTGGAAATATATGACCACATTAACCTGCTTGAGAATCACCTTTCTGAATGCCTTTGAAATGAAAGACCAGCTCTAAAGACATTAAATTAGTTTGACCCTGGCTTACCTTCAAAATATCTCTCACCAGGCCAATCCAATTGTAAATTCATATGAAGAATGTCTTTGGGTCTCATGCCACCTTGGTTTTCAACACAGCTGGTAGAGAGTTGTTTGGAACCAAGCGGTGAACAGGTTTCACTAATGGCTTCTGTACAACGACTTCTTCACACTTCTGTCCTGAACTTCTTGAAATAGACCAGCACTGTTTCTTCTGGACTTCCTTACCTTTAGTTTCCTTCATTTTTTGAAATTTCATCTTACAGCTATCTTGCTTGCAGAATTGTCACATACAATATTTTCGAATTCTTCCACTTTTACTGTGCATCATCTGTCAAAATTGTTGTTTAGGATTTATGTCTCAGTTAAATAATTTCTAAGTAATATCAAAGCAAATTAATTAATTAGCTTATAGAATTCTTACAGAAGTATAACTGCATTCTTTCAAAATGATATTAGTGTCACTATTGCGTAGCAGGAAGATTTTATTCAGATTGGCTTGCAGTATGTTACTTACATGACATATGAACTTTAGCTATTTATATAGGGCCTGTTCAATAAGGCAGTTCAAATACCTTGCTTGAAGGTACAGTAGAGGTCTTCCTGGCATATGTACTGCAACCTTTCAGTCTCATATACCCTCCCACAGTCACTAGTGTACTACATAAAGTCCACAAGTTGTGCTATTTTGGTTATGGTTTGTTTGCTTCATTTTTGGGAGAAGCAAAAGGCATGCTATCCTGCCCAGTTGCTCATGGATTCTGATTCATTAGTCTGCATCTTTGTCAGGTGCCATGCTAAATAAAATTTGATTGCCTAACTGATGTGCTGCGCCCTGAGAATATTCCTGAACATATAAAACAGCGTTAACGATCTGTTCGTGCGGGAGGGAATGGGAGTACTTTTAGCCCGCTGTGATCTCCAATGCCCTCAGGATCTTTCCGGCACCATTCCATCTTTGCCTCTTAATGACTTAATTTATCTAATTATTTGTTCAGTTGAAGACAATTAAGATATTCCCAAGGTTTCGCACAGCTGACGATTTAAAAGATAGACTAAGTGTGAGGTTCAATCTTTGCAAAGCAGCCCCACAGTGAGCTGTGGACAGGGGGAAGTTTGGTTTAAATCGTGCAGATAATCAGCAATGGCCGTGAGCAGTGGTGGAAAGAATGTGCCCAGGCATTTTGGACCTCTGGGAATTGAAGGTAACATCACTAATCTATAGGAGGACGTTAAGCCACTTTGTAAAGTCCTTTGTTTTTCCTGCAACATCATGATTTGTGTCATTTACTTGGTTTTTCTCATGTAATTAGTACTCTGTGAGACGTGTTTAATACCTTTTTTTCCAAACACTTTACTTACATAAAGAGTATCATGCACTATGTACAAGCACTGCATACTCTATTCATTTATATAATGTATGTTTTATAGTATTCTGTATAATGCACTTCATCTATTATATACTCTATAAATGTACATATTTGTATATCTGTGTTGCTGGATTAGGCTCAGGCTCACCGTGACCCTGCTTGGGACATGCGGTTTTAGACTGTGTGTGTGTGTGTGTGTGTGTGTGTGTGTGTGTGTGTGTGATAATTACACGAGAAAACCAAAGCAAATTATACAAAATACAATGTTTTAGGGGAAAAGGAAGGACAGTGCAAAGTAACTTTGTATTTGTATAGTATCATCCATCCAAATTCAATAACCGGTTGTCCTTAGCAGGGCTGCAGTAAACCAGAACCCATTCCAGAAGCATTGGGCGCAAGGTCGAGGGGGTACACCCTGGATGGGTCGTCCATTGCAAGAATAAAATGTATCAAATAATACCTTTACTGTATCAGTATCTATACATAAAGCACTTTAGTGGTTGTTAAATGCACTACTGAATACTGAGTTGTGCATCCCTACCTACCGGATCGATAAATGTAAATGCATGTGCATGTTAAGTATACACGTTTGTGCATGTATTACTGTACATAGAACATGCATTTGCCTACTCATTTTTTGTAGCTTACCTTTGTATTAGAAGTCCTCTTATCCAGAACTCTGCTAACAACCATCCAGCAGAAATGGCATTCCTCCATACAATTTCACATGTGACTAACCAGAGTTCCGACCGTAAAATGACTACCAGAGTGTTAACACTAATGATTCGGTCTGTGGCAACACGAGACGGTTTTGTAAATGCCTGTATATTTAAATCTCACATATTGCGTGCACCGGGTGGGATTTGACTCTGTTGTGCACATCCCCTGTAATTCTGTGCAGATACCAGGGCTTGATACACACTGACCTGAGACTATGTCCTATTAAGCACCACGAGCACCACCGTATGTTAATGCATTTGGAAAATACTGGACACTGGATGTTGACAAGAAATGGTCCATGCGTTCCATTTCCATTAAGATTCAACTGCCGTGAAATACACGGGTTTATACAATGCTTTGGCACACCATACAAATGAACACCCTTAAACATTTAATCTCACTCAGATTGGATTTAGAGCTCTTTATTAAAGCTGATTTAGGAGTGACCATATGTAGAATTAGCAAGAACACTTCATCCTTGGTAAGATTTCACTACATAATGCACATCTGTTGTTGTCAAAATCCACTCCAGCTCATAAAAATTGCAATAATAGTGATCTAAACATATTTTGTAAAAAAGCAAAATACCAAAACAGGGCAGGGTCACAGTGGTCTAGAGGACAAGACCACCGAGAGTACTACACCAAAGCACAAGCAGAAAGCAGCGATGATTGAATCTTGGGTAGGTATCAGACTAAAAAGAAGAAAAATATGATTCAGAAAATACGGCGCCTCTCCGTTAATGCTGTTTTATGCTCATTTCACCTCATTCCCTTCAGATCCAAGCTGCTCACCTGAAATGCAGACAGTTTAGCCATAGGCGAGGGCAACTCTAATCAGCTGTTAATGGGCCTAATTACAGTGTATGCTAACATACTGGGCTGCATGTAACACACACTTCCCAGCATCTGCTGGACACATGTTTCACTGGAGTGTTTCTAATATGGGCCTTGTAATTGCTTCAGAACACTGTGATGTCGTTTCGCATGTGTACTCCCCTGCGAGAGTGGAGCTTTTTTTTTTTTTTTTTAATGTGCTTACTTATTTGTTGCACATTGTAACAACATTGCAGATGGTAGTTCTGACATGGTTTGGAGGAAGAAGAAAAATGCCTAGCATATTGTGTCATCAGCGTTCTGCTTTTGGGAGGAGCTGCGAACAACGGCTAAACGCTTTAATGTGAAAGAGCCGAATTGTCATGGCGCTACATCGTGTCGTGTTGTGCTTTTATTGAGAAAAGATGCGGCCTTCTACTGTTTCACGCGAGCCCGTCTGTTGAGCGCAGCGACCGGCCAGTAGGACCGTGGAAAGGCAACAGGTCTTCCTCGCCGGCAAAGCAGGGAGGCCCAGGAAATCAGACCCAACAAGAACCCTATTCCCAGAGAAAAGGGTTCCTGGGACATGCCCTTTCTGCTGGGGCGTTGCTGTGTGGTTTGGTTTAATACCTTGGGACCCATGGAGAGTCTCTCCCCTGACTAAGAGAGGGGTTGGCGGAGGGGGAGGTTTCAGAAGCAAGTCTCCAGCCGGACTGCTTTCAAAGGAGCTGAACTCTGACCTGCCGGTGCTCTGGCTCAGCAACATCGCTGCAGCCGACAGATTGACTGTGGTATGGAACGGACAGGCCTGGCCATCCTCCTCCTCCGGCATTTAGTCTGCAGTAGCGTAGAAACCGATGACAGCGCACTGCTGTCAAGTGAGAAGGGATCTGAAATCGGCTGAATTAAGAATTATTCAGACTGAGGAATTACAGGGATTAAGAACTAAAGGTGGAGATAACATTATTGAGAACAACTTTAATATGTAATATACAAATGCACACATGTAAGATCGCACAAGTTTTTTTTATATTGGGAGACACATAGTTTACATATACTGCAAAATGAGCTCTCTTGTTTTTTTTCTTCTTCACTATTAAACTGAATTATGCTTTGGCCACCAGTTCAAATACTGCACTCTTGAATACAATATTTTACAGTGATGTTGCTTCATTATTGGCTTTTGCATTTCACTGGCAACATTCCATGTTTTATTTATATTGACATTGTGGGTGTTCTCCACCCGTCAAAGCACCAGCAATACCGGGACCAAGATTGTTTCAGCAAAGCATTATAGCACATGCTAATTAATTTTAGTGCATAAATTTCCTTTCCCTTTGCTCCTGACCCCATGCTGACCTTTCTAAGAAACTAATTGCCTGGGGGGGGGGTGGAATGAGTTTGTTTATGAAAAGACAGAGGCAATATCTAATAACAACCATTAGGCAAATAATATGCTTGCTGGTATCCAGAGAGTGGGATTTATTTCTCTCTGTTCTCTAATATGTGCAGAAGTAGTGCCCCATCATGACTCATTTTAAACAGCTGCTCGATTATAACATGAGTAGAATATACAGCTCTGTGTTTTCCTGACTGCGAGCATTGATTGGAATATCTGCCCTACAAGAGCGCTGACAGGGATCCTACCAAGGAAATGGGAAACTTGAAGGGACGGCTCTGTAGTGGCAATCCACTCTGTAAAAATGCCAATATTTTAATCAGGAGCGTAAATCATCTTCATCAGTCCAGTTGCATATCTTAATGCAAACAGGCAACTGAGTTTTGAATCTTTTTTTTTTTAACGTTTGATTTATGAGGATAATTTTAACAATTGATACAGCACGTAAGTAAAGGGGGGCTTTAGGGAGTTGGTGAAATGGAGTGAGCTGGGGGTAGGGGGGTCTTCCTACAAATCCCTTCAATGTTCTTGCTTTGTCTCAGCCACAAGGCTTATTCTTGGTGCTGCTTTTTAAATGTGTTCAACAATCACAATAGCATATTCACTTGTAGTGATGATTAATATAGCTGCAGTTACAACATGATTCAAGGGTACACTGGTCACTATGAAGGATGGACATTGCAAAGGCCGCATTGGTTTAATTGCACTCATTATTGGAGGCCTTTCATAGGTCTATTGACTTACTGTCTAAGTGTTGCATCTTCCCAAATAGTTCCATTGTTTAAATGTGGACAGACATTGGTATTTAAAATGTGTGCTTGTGATTATTACCCTAAAACCATTTGATGCCCAACAGATTTTCAGTTGTAAATTTCCAGTTTGGCTCTGTTGATTTCTGTCAGTGTTGAAATGTAATATTTGCAGACCGGTACCATAGCACTTTCTGTAATCTACTTTGTCAGGTCCTGGACTGGCACATCGACATCTGTCATATTCAACTTCTCAAAAAGGAGCGTCCACCCAGGCGGTACTGTCAGCCAGTAAATAATCACACAGCCACATGATGACAACAGCAACTGATAATAAATAAATAAAATGCAACAATAAATAAGTAAGCCCACAAACACAGGCATACACTCACATCCAGCAAGAATTCAGCAATTTTATCATTCTTGTGGAACAGCAGTGAAACTGTTGCCATCAGCAACTGAAAAAGGAGCCTCATTCAAGCCAGTAAAAACATTATTTTGCCTTCTACAATTATACTGATAAAAAGTGTTGAGAAAGTTATTTAAAATAAAGCTAATAACAGTAATATAATAATACACTCTGTTCATTCTTGGGTCTCCAAGCAAGATGGTTCTGCATTGGGGGACCTTCAGCTGTCTCTGGTTTCCGTACTAAAACAGTGTGATTTCACAGCTAACAACAGTAGAGTGACACTTTTATCTCACAAACTGATGGCGGAACGATGGAGCGACACCACACTTAATTGAAGCCAGGAAATCCACAACAACCCCCATTTTATTTTCTGCATGACGCCTAATCTTCTGATTTTCAGCGTGCTCCAGAATTTAATCAGACCAAAAAACAGGAAAGTAATCCTGTTTGTGATTTCAGGGTTTAAAGCAATTATTGAGATGACATCAGCCTTCACAGTCTTTAAATGGAGAACATTGCTGTTCCATCAATTCCAAACTTCACCTGAACTTGTGGTGACCCATGAACGCAATGCTACCTGGCAGGCTTAACCTATATTCCAAGTATTCTTGTAATGCAGAGAACTGACCACTCCTGACAGTCAATTGGTACTTAGTTTCAAAGGTTCTGCACAATCCATTAGAATGGTAAAAATATAACTCTAAATACTGATGATAATTTTGAATTTGTAGATACTTATACCACAAACAGTTTAATCATCTTGTTTATCTGGACATTTATGAAACCATGAACACTACTGAAGAGTTTTTTCGCTCTAGAGTTTCAGCACTTGATGTAGTGTATAGTATATAATTGGAGAAAGAGCAGTGAAAAATATTTATCAGTAATTGCATGTATGCCACTGTAAATGTATATGCCTCATACTCACCCACTCGCCACACTTTAATAGGTTCCACTGTACCTGCTATTCACCGCTCTCAGTTATAAGGCTTGAATTTTAGACGTGACCCTCAGGACGAGGTTCATTTGACATCCGGGTAACACATACAGTTCTTGGGTGCAAGCGGAAAACAAGTTTAGCAATTCTGACCTTTAAGCCATATTAGCAAGAGGTCAAGGTCATTGTGGTCTGAAAATATAATATTATTCACCCAAGCCTGTAAATGCAGCATCTTCTACGGCAATGGAGAATTCTGATTCGAGTGGCTGACCTTCGAAAGGTCAAAGATAAGATTCTTTCCCTTTTTTCTTCTTGAGGTTCCTTTCTGTTAAAATTACACATGTGGCATCAAGAATTGCTGTTATATCAGGATTAAATCGGACCCTCAAGGAACGTCTGATTCTGAATTTTATAAACTATGAAACAGTGACTTGGTATTGTTAGTCTATATAAATATGGCAATAGTATGAAAAGGTTTCTGGAATCCTCGAAAATTCTACAAAAAAATTCAAAGAAGAAGACAAGAAAATGTAATATGTCGTCACTGCTTAGACTTATCAGGACTTGAAATATAAAATACGGCACTATTACATCTAAACCCTTACGATTCAGACAAAATCCAAACATGACGTTACTCATGTGATGTGTATGATGCAATTTCATTGGTTTTTGTTATATTTTTCCTGACTCTTTAAACCCAGCCATAGACATGACATGACAAAAAAAAGTCTAATGCAGGTTGCCAGGGAGGGTGACTGCAATGGACTGATCAGTCTCCATGTTGATCATATACATTTTTTCTTTTTACATTATTTCAGTTTAATTATTTTTGATGACACTCCTGGTACCGTTTTGACAGTACAAACTTGAAGTTTTAAGTTGCCTTATGCAAATCACTTCACTCACTTTCTCTAAGTGCTTGTCGTTCAGGGTTGCTGCAGTCCAGAGTCTATCCCTGAACCGCTGGGTGCAAGGCAGGGGAATGCCAGTCCATCAAAAGGTAGCCCTGCAGACACTCACACACCCATTCACACATTACAAGCAATTTAGTCTTACCAGTTCACCTGAGCTGGATGTCTTTGGACTACCCGAGGAAACTGGAGCACCTGGAGGAATCCCACACAGACAAGAGGAGAACATGCAAACACCATACAGACTGAGCCCGAACCTCTGGCTGGGAAGCCCAGGCGCTGTGAGAGGGCAGTGCTGCCCGCTCTCCCTTGGACAAAAGTATCACTTAAACAAATTAACAAACAAATAATTAATACCAAAGTTCTCTAGAAGGTAGGGCAGGGGAAAAAAAATGCAAAACTTTATATAGCTTCAAAAATCTCCTTTGTAAGCCATTGATAAATTTAAGGAAGCAGGTGGCGTAGTGGTCAGACCTGAAGGAAACCCCTGTGAATGTAACGAGAATGTGGAGGCTCCACACAGACCAAGCTGGGATTGAACATGTTACATAAAAGAGTGTTAACATCCTTGGGTAATTATGGCTATGACAATAATATTTTTCATTAATTTCAGTGATTAAGTTTTGGGTTAGGTTCGTGGAAAGGTCACTTCTAGGGCTGCTTATATAGAGTACTTCTGGCAATCAACAAAGGGTCTCTTTTAAGAAAAGTAAGAATAAATGGGAATTTACTGTTGGTTGATTTGCAATTATTTCAACAGTTTTCATTACAGTTTTGACTTAAATATGTCATGCTGAGCTTCTATTCCAAATGGATGCATTTAAATTAAATGCTCCTTTAACAACAGAAGAGGAGCTATTCTCTCTCATTGTTGTAGTACCATTTACTTAATTGTAAAGATGCATTTGCCATTGTTCAGCATGCTCGTTATTACCAAAAGCATAAAAACACAAGTATTGCAGAGAAATATAATGTTTCATCTCTCCCCAGTCTATGTTTCACTCAGTAAATGAGATACTTGATAACCACAGACCAGTATGTGGCAGGTAATTAATTTCCTTTTAACTTGTTATTCGATAACCACATTTTCTTGTTTGTTTGTAGGATTTACTCCTCTTGAAATAGGCCCAAGATTGCTGTTTTAATTACATAACTGGACCTGTTAACATCAGGAAGAAATTAGTTTCAATGCCATTATGCTTTCTGAATTGTTTTCTTGAAGCCATTAGATATGCAATTTAATCATGTTTTCTCGAGCAAAGATGGACGATAATGCAATTTAGGTAAAATACACAGAAAAGATTGTGTCTTACTGCGATGACCAACACTGGAAGTAATTGAGTTTTAACCATCGAGGAGCTCAACTTGTATGCAAGGAAGGACAGTACACAGCTGCGGCAAGCCTCACTTAACACGGTTTGTCCAACGGAGTTATATTTTTAGTAGAATTTTGATAGCGAGGGGTTCAAAGTAACCATTTTTTCTTAAAAAAAGAAAAAAAAAAACATGCCAAGACAGAAAATTTGTTACCTAAAATTGATTAAAAGAAGTAAATGAAAGATTTTTGCATGAAAATAATAACACCAATATATTTGATCATTTTATAAGAAAACGTGTTATTTCTAGCTTGTCTTTTACGCATTCACTTATTATCAATAACCCCATGTCCAAGGCAGGGTTCTGATGGTGTTTGCAAGCACATGTGAGACACAATACATGGGAGAGCAGTTTTAGGGAGCACCATTTCCATGGAGTGATAACACATATCAAAATTGTTAATCATGAATTGTACTTTTGCTGAGATGTACATCGCTTTAGACAAAGCATCTGCTAAATGAATAAATGTAAATGTAAATGAGAGATGTTTTGTGAATCTGGATGAGGAGTGTTTATGTTATGATGAAATAAAGGTCACAAGATCACTGTCTATGCCACTACGCAATGCATATAAACACTGTGGCGTTACAAACGTTATATAGCATTACAAATGTCTGACACTAGATGATTTTCTTTTGATTGCAAGATAAAAGGTTTATGTATGCTAGTGTAAGGGTATTCATGTTATTAAAGCTGTTTATATAATTGTGATGGATGTCACCACTAACGCAGGAGAAGGAAAGACGGTCAGTGTCCTCATCACGGTTCATTTAAACTTTGTTCGGTAGTACGAGGGTGTACGACCCAGAGAAGGAGACCACAGAGCACGTATTATCCCTCACCAGTCACTATTCCTGTAAATAGCACCAATAAAGGCACAAGTTTCACATGCACCTTGAGTCTGTCCTCCCTGAATGAACGCTGTGTCGCAATGATTTAAATAAGGGAATATGGTAAGCAGGACTGACCTGACAGCCCCACCTGGAATGGACTCTTTAACAAGGAATGAGCATCAGGTGTGGAAAACTAGACAAAAGAGACTAGTAAGAGCCGGAGAGAAATGTAATAAGGAAAGTTGTCCTGATGGCTCTGTGCTTGTTTACACTTTACTCTCTTTTGTTGCTAGTATGTTATTCTTTACTGTATTTGCATTACTATCGGGAAAGAAGAGCGAAAAAGCCACAGATCCTCCTCTATCTAATCTTTGCCCACTTCTCCAAACCTGGCATCAATGGCATTCATAGTTACATGCTGCTGGTTTATTACTAAAAGTATTCAAATGACTGACATCTGAATCCTACCTCCTGCCATACTATCCTTGGCAAAGTATTTTCCTTGAATTTATAACAGTAAAAATTACCTAGCTATATAAAAAGGTAAGTCATAGATATTAGCTTAATATTGTAGGTTGTTCTGGTGGAAAAAATCATCTGAACTATTAATAATACTGAGTCTGCTGTGTCAGTTGTGATATTAGATTGATATTAACTGATGGTTGTGATTGGTTGAGATTATCAGTGTGACAGGACATTATTTTCTCATGCTCCTTTATGCTAAGAATAATTAAGTTTTTCTATGTAGTTAAATGATTTGATTGTATTCTGTGATCTTCTTAAATCTTCCCATGAGGGTTTATCCCAAGTTTGCTTTGTTGCTGTTGTGTTGAAGTATTGCTCTGAACCCATAACCAGGGACAGGAGTTGTATTGTTTGGAATGACCTCTGCAGAGCTGAGCACATGGGTGTGGTTTATACTTTCTGCAGCTTTTGTGTTAGGATCACACAACGTATACAGTCAGATGCAGAACAACTGTGTGGCACCCACAAATTTTGGTGTACTGAACTGTTGAGCCAGTGGTACGTTAAAAAAAAAAGAATACATATCCACAAGGCGTTCTAGCAATTTTTTTCATTGTACAGGACCCTGTCATGTAACATGGTATAATTCCATTATTAACATTGCAGCTACTATTCATTTTTCTTCTACATATGATTCAAAAGTGACCGCTTTATAAAAAAGATGCGGTGCCATACCAAACTGAATTCTGCAAATGTTGCCACACCTACACTTCATGGATAGCTAAGGCATCTCGACACTGAGTATGTGCTTGGGCTCCAAAAACATAAAGGTCTGGACAACCTCATTTTTATTGCATTTCTGAAAAAGGAAAGTTATTCTACAGTTGTAATGGTGCCCCTATGGCAACCAAACTCATCTCACCCCACTGGGACCAGTGATGAAAAGATTCGTGGCTTGGTAGTTTAGGCTTGCTAGCTGGCTGTAGGGGATGATTAGGGATCATGTTAGGGGAGGAGGAAGTGCAGTAATCCACATGGGATAAGACAAAGGTCTAGAGTGCGATTGTTCGGGAAGGTTTGCATATAGTTGAAAAAGGTATCACTAGATACGGTTATGCTTTTGAAACAGAGTTTAGGAATTGAATGAAATTTTTTTCTATTTCCTTTCATGAATTTATAGTACTGCAAATTGCGTTGACTGGCATGACTCTCTTGCCAGGTGTACACATTCTTAGAAAGTACTTGGCCCCTCTCTCAAGTGAAATACATTCAGCGGCAAATCTCAGACCTTTAAATATTATTTAAATAAAAGTTGCAGAATCATAGTTTTTCCAGAAGAATCATATAGCATTACATCATTCTTTTTTCCAGAAGAATCATACAGCATGAAAAAATGTGACACATTTTTCTTTTGAATTTGAGCTGTTAAAAGCATTTTTTCAGGAAAACCAAATTTGTTCTCTGTTTGATGTCCCTTACGACCTATTGTTCGTGTTTACATCAGCTGAATACATAATTTATTATAACCTTAAATTCTCTAATCATATATATTTATATTTACATATAAATATTTATGTATAAGAAATAAGCAAATCTAAAACCTCAGAGAATAATGCCTCTGCAGTCTGCAGATTGATTATTTTGTCTAATAATTTCAGACCTGACCACTTTATTCTGCTATTTATATCTTGAAATGACAGTGCTTACAAAACAGTTTTAGGGACCACCATTTCCATGGAGTGATAACACATATCAAGCTTTTGTGCGATCTTCAGCCGAAACCGCTAATCCGTTTGCTTTTTTAACACATTCAGTTTTGTGCATCTCTGGTATTTTATTTCACATTAGTTATAGATATCCATCATCTTTGCGCTGTATCATAATATTCCTTAGAGCCCCAAAAGCCAGATACTCCCCATTATAGTAGGCTGCTCCCTATCTAAAAATCCAGACGAGTCATGGCGGATTAGAAAGTATTATCTCTATGTCTTCCAGTGTTGCTCTCATTTTGTTTTGCCTCATAGGGGAACATGGCCCAGCTGCACTTCTCCAGCTCAGCAAAGATACCTGTCGGGCCTGTAGAAGAAAAAAGATGTGTTCCCTGGCATCATTGACAAAAATCCCTTCAAGAAATGGGAAAGAAAAAAAAAACAGCCATCAAAAGATTTTTTTAGTGCTCAGTTTTTTTATTTCTGTATTTTTTAGCATGGGGCTGCAATTAGGGGTGAGTGAGCTGCTTGCCATCTTGGGCCAACAGTTGGACCGGGACAATGTCTTTGAGCGAAGAGCGCTCTGGCAGCAATCGGGCCCCATCGCATGCAGTTGGACTCTGCGTGGAGAATCAAAGTTCTCAACGCAGAATCAAGTCCCCTGAGAGGATTACCAGCCCCCTCAAAGACCTTTCCTGGAATGAAGTCCATTGTCTCGATGTCATTTCAATAACAATGGGCTGTGTAAGTGGACGTTTTTTCCAAATGTACATTATCAGATGGACCACGAAAACACAGTAGCTGGTAACAGGGCCAGAACGTAACAACAGCTGATAACATTGTGCCGACTACAAATAAAGTGGCCAGGGTGCCATTGTTTTTTTCCTGGTCCAGGTCAGATGACCCTTTTGTTTTTATATTTGCACTGACATTTAAAATATGGGAACTTCTCATGACGAATTTGAACAATGCAATCTGATGAATACACACTGTTTGTGTTATTGATGGGTTAATTAATTTGTTAAGGACATTGCTTTCCATTTGAATAATTCTAACCTGACGACCGCCCCACCCTCTTTTAAATGCATATTGATCTATTGATCCTGCTGGTGTTGGCTTAAGACCCCTCTGCCCCTGGGGGGTTTATTGCACCCATTTTGCCAGCACTAATTAGAACACAAAGCCAGGATGGTTTGGCCAACAGCTGATTTTCCAGGTAGGTGGCTTCTGCCTATTTCATTGTTTGTTTTGAACTCTATCTTTCTCTTGTCTTTTTTTTTTTGTTTTGTTTCTGTCCTCAGAGTCTGATTCATCCACTGATGAATGTGAACCCCCAGGAGAGAAGATTCCAGGGTACCAGTGGGTGGTAAGTCTGGGATAGAGAGTCTGTGTCATCATCCCAGTGAAGGCAGTGGAAATCCTTCATCACCAACAGCTGATATCTGGTCCAAAGCTCTTGATACCTGCAGTGCTCTTTTGTAAAGTGGACAAACGCCCTTGACAGATCAGTGTTTGTTTGCTTTCACATTTATTCACTGAGCATTTTACTCCAACAAAATGTTCAGTTCAGCATATGCAAAAGTATATTTCTCAACAGACAAAGAGCTGTAGATATACACACACACACAGTATTTTTTACTATTGTATTATCAAAGCACAGTTTTCCTGATACAGCTTGTTTTGGCACATATTACTTAAATAAGTATGGCCAGGAATTCCTAGAAAGAAGCTCATGTTTAATATTGGTAATACTTTAATTTAAGTGTTGCTTTTCAGCCATGCAATGCATTTAATTTACTTAGTTATATAGTTTTTGTTGAGAAATAGAATTTAGTCATCCCTCCCAACAATCTTCATTTCAATTAAGTAACAGTGGCAGAGCATGAGCACAAAATGTACTCCTTCCTACAGATCTGCAGGAGAGGCAATGTTGATAAGGCACCTCTTCATGAAATTGCTTGCCGGTAGGCAAATCTACTGCACCTTTCGCTTCCACATGCAATATCAATTTGCAAACACTGAAATAAATAAAAGGTCAAGGTAATCTGAGATGTGGGGTCGACTGCTTCGGGGTCAGACTTCAGAAGTATCATTAACTTTCTCATCTGAAAAAGGTCTCTTTCATTACTGCACGATGCTGGGTTCTGCATCCCTAAAGCTAATTGTGCACTATGACCACACATTTCTAATTGTTTGCCATCACCAAAAGGCGGTGTACATTTGATTAAGTGCATTCAGCAACATTCATAACAGTTGCAGGCATGCTCAGAATAAAACACAATCTGGGGGAGAAATCAATAAGATTTAATAAGATCAGGAACAATCACTTACAATAGTACATCAATCACACAAAGTAATAGCTGGAGGATTTGATGGGGTCTTGAACTGCTTGAGAGATTCATAACTGGGAGTCGTTAATGATTTGTTCATTTGCATTTTATCAATCTGGCACCAGCTGACAAACAGAAGGGGCAATTAGTTAATGAGTTTGCTTAAACTCATCAGACTTTGCAATTAGCAGGAATACAGATAATGGGGAACAATTTATCAGTTAACAAGTAATCAGTACAATAATCTCCCGCTTGTTGGCTCTTCTTAGCTTTCACAAAGCACTGAAAAAAAGGAAAAAAATCTCTTCTTATTATTATAGGCAGAGCAGACAGGAATGTGAGGGAAAAAAGTAGTATGAAACCAAATAAAGTAATTAGACATTCAATTTTGTATGTAATTAATCCTGCATCAAAGCATTAATTATGAAGCTGTCGAGATAACATTTACTTTGGCAGCTGCTGCTGCGTCTCAGGCGCTGAGAATTTTATGCTCTGGAAATTCAGCAAAGAGCTCACACCCAGTACATGGGGAATAATAGTAGCTTACTTGCATTAACGCTCTGGGATATCAGATCTCCAAAGTAAACAGTTTGACCTCCACTTGTGCACATGGTATGGTACACTGTGGGAATGCAGATGGAGGGATTTGTGATAATTCCATATTCTGGCCAGAATCTTTTTTATTTTCAGGCTAAATTGACTACTTTTCCTTCTGTACGTGGCAAGTAGGAGTTATGTCTCAAATATTCCTTTCTCTGTACTTGCAGATGCTTACATGGCTAACTCAGAGCATTGCATCAGAGAGAAAAATAGCCAACCAGCAAACAAAATGAAAGCCTTTTACTGCTCACAGAGATTCAAGCATTGCAAATGAGACATGTTCAGATCCAAACAAAGGTCTTCTTATATTATTCCAAGGTCAGAAACTCATCCACCTTTTGTTTCAGCACAATTTCAGCTGGGCAGTATTGTAGATCATTCCAGAAAGGTTCATACCCTCAGCCCCTCCCACCAAGGAAACAACATGTTGGTATTAATGTGAAAAGGGGAAACACAGAGACACATACAAAAATATTCATGAATGCATTGTCTTTCATGTCAAACACATAATTCATTCCCGCCTTGTTATTTATTATTGAGCTCTTCAGATCAAAACCTTGAATTGAATTCATACACCAACCCCCCAACATGCATAATAATTAAGGCCTCTGAGAAATTTAAAAAAGAAATATGTTTAAGAATTAGGTTGTCAAAAAAACCCCTAACAACTGTCAGAAAGTCAAAACTGACTGTTTGTGTGAAAATTCCATACATATAAAAGCAGAAAGTTTTTTTGTGAGAAGTCTGTGGCCCTGCAGCTTCTCATGCCAAAGGCAGACATCACCTCCTCTGAACCAAGATATGACCACCTTCCAGAAATAGGTGGCTAAGGTCATCAAATAAAGGAATTAAATGAAAGTGATGATGGAATAACAAAATGACATGAAAGTTCACACGGACAGGTCGGGGGGGGACACACAGCTAATGCAGCTCGTACTGCATTACACCGCTTTGCAGGATCCACAGCATGCAAAATTGAAATGAGGGTCCGCACAAAAGCAGACGGGCGAGGATGAAAACAGAAATGAGGGGCCGACTCACAGCGGTTTAACCATCCCACCTCTTCATTTGTGACAGAGAGCAAGAAAATAATGCTACCCGTGGCGATGCAGGCCATGGGCTCTGGTGACATAGAGAGAATTAAAAAATAATTATAAGAAAAGAATGAAGAACAGCAGACAGAAAATAAATAAGGTAGAATTGCCAAATAGCCCAGTGCAGCATTGTGAAAACGTGGCCTATCCATTGTGAAAAATAGATGACATCGCTCCTCTGAGAATTGAGCTCGGCTCTGCTGGTATTGCTCTAAAGAACTTTATTGTGGAGATAAAAAGAATTTCCTTTTATATTCCCCTATTTTACACCAGCAATTAGTGCCTGAAAACTAAAGGAATAGATTATAGTGCAGCGTAATGATGAAAGACAGTGGCATTGGCTGCAGTCCTTTTAATAGCAACCATCACGGGAGCATAGTTGGGTCCTCAGTGCTGGGTGGCCCACCTTGGCTTCCACGAGCTTTGGACTGGCGCCGTGCTCAACCACAAGGCAAGGAGGCGTGAGCTGTTTCTGATGCGATTTCCCTTTTGCTGCCTGTCCAATGGACACGAGAGGAAGTCAGATGCCGACACGCCTTGACAAAGCCCAGATGCCCAGCAAACGTTCCTCCGCCGCCGCAGCAAGGGAGGGCCAGGAGTAAAGAGCCAGCCGGCTTGCCTGGGTCACACACAGCAACTGGTGGTGGCCCAGAGGGGACCGTGTCAGGGTGTCCTGACCCAGCAGCTGAGCTCTGGTAATGTATAGCTTGATGTTCACAAATATTACAAGAAATGAACAGGGACAGAGAAATACTTTTAGATGAGTGTATGTGCAGTGTTTTTCTTTTCTTATACTGTGGAGAACTGTGTTTTCTATTCCACATGTAGAGTAAACCTCTAAAAGTAGATAACGCCTTTTCTGAAGTTTAGTTGGTTTTTTTCTGTATAATTGGGCAAAAACTTGTTTTATGGAGAAAATATAACAATATGTACGTTGACATTTCGTCCTTTAGCAGAAGCTTTTCTGCAACTAAGAGTTGAAAATAGTGTACCAACAGAGAGATATAGATGCAGACGTGAAATTCATTAAGTATAGTTTTTTTGGTCTAACACCTCCATCCATTACACAAGTAGCTATATAAAAATGAATGGAAAGTAACCTCTTTTCTAAGCAGTAAGTAATGAAGTGGGGCCAAAAGAAATGTGTTTTAAAACTCTTCTCGAATGTTGAGCGGGATTCAGCAGTTCTGAGTAAGAGCAGGAGATCATTCCACCACGTTGGAGCCAGTCACCACATTTATTCATTGCAGTAAAATGGAAGTCAAAGTGTTATATGTACAAAGACAGGGAAATATGCTGCACAGTAGAGAGGGTGGATGATGAGGGGAGCACAAAATGATTTCTTCAGAATTATTGCTGTGCAGTTGAAACCATCCATCCAACTTCAATAACAAGGCAGCAGTGGTCCAGAGCCTAACCCAAAAGCATTGGGCACGAACAGTGGAAACCTTCACTTAAGAATATATGTGCCAGCCTGCAACAGGTGCAATGCAAATAAACACACATATTTAACAGAGAATGTAAATGAAAACAACACATCTTTGAAACTGTTTACTCCTTTTGTTATTTCATTTTCCACACAATGGTTTGTTGTCAATGCCGGTGTGATAAACTTTGGTTGGCAGACTTGCTTATGATCGTAAAATATATCTTTCCCAGCATGCATCTCTATGAAACATTCAGTGCTTTGAAACATACACTATTTTCTGTTTTAAATGTTGTATGGGTCTGAACTTTACATTGAACTTTCTCAGTCTTCATAATTGGTTGTGTTATCCAAGCAGGAACTCTGGGTGCAATCTTGATTAAAGTGTTCCACTCCCAATTAAATAAATTCTTTTACTCTGTGTATGACATGTCTCATTGCTGTGAAATTTCACATCACTAGCTATCTTTTTCTGCTTTCGTCAGGTGCTGAACAATGTTTTCATTTACGTCAGAGCTGAATAGATGATTTGCATAAAAACACAGCAATGATTTGTACGCGTGCGATACACTCATATCATCTGGATATTAAAATTAGTGTATCGAATGATGGTCAATGCTGTACCAACACAAAAATTGCATCAGTCAGTGGTGTACCGCCAGGCAATAAAAACCTAACTTTTCTCTTGTGGCTCTGGCTTATTTCAATAGACTAATACAGTAGTGCTTGATGTTTACCAAGTGTAATATGTGCTTGCCCTTTCTGAAATTGCCATATATGCTGTAAAAGACAACAGAAATCATACCCATAGATCATATAGCTGCTCAAGATGGCATTTAAGAGGAGAAAAGAAGAATAAGGTTATTAATTCTGTCCTTGAGATAGGGGACCATTTTAGACAAAAACCACAGACCCACATCTCTCAAGAACCCTTTTTGAGAGCGAAAGCACAAACTGTAGTTTGTCAAAATGTCCTCAAATTTACAGGTGCCAACTGGAATGCTATGACTTATTTGAGCTAATGATCTAGAACATTGAGACTGCTCCACCCCAAAGGCTGTTCCAGGGGCTCAGCGGGGCGATTGAAATGGTTGGTGTCGTATGCCCACATAAGTGGACATTTCAATGTAAAATGAATTAAAGTGGCGCTCAGCCCCCAATGCCTTTTTTTTCCGCTAAACACGGGCTCCCTGATGACATGCAGTGGTTGCTTGATGACAACCAGGTTTTAAGTGAAAACCGTTCAATATAATATTCTGAGCAGAAACATGATGGAGAGCGAGCTGAATTTGGCTGAGCTTCCTGTACGTGGACCTACGACCTGAATGTCAGTGGTAAATGTTCCTCACTATGTAACTTCCTGAACAGCAGATACTGGAGTCGGGAGAGAAGGTGGAATGGGAGCATAGGTCACTCTGAAAACAGTGGCGTGCCTATCCTTATTTTTTTCCTTGTGCATTCTTGAATTTTTAATGCCTCTTACTTTCAGGCCCCCTAGATAAATCTCACTCAGATATACCTGACAAGGATGACAGAACTGAGAAGAAGTATGTTGTTCTTTTAATTCCGTGACTGCACCTTGGTAGAAAAACTCAGAAAAACAAACAGAATTATTATACTAACCCTTTACAATGGCAGTAGCTGAAATATGCTTTAATGTTCCTAGAGCGTATTTTTCAGAATTATTATTATTGTACTATATTTTTGATATAACCTTTGCACCTGGTCAGAAGTACACTGTGGAGTATTTTGAAGTGAAAACTCGCCCACTGCTGTCTAGCATGTTCATAAGACTTGTATAAGACTTGAACAACACAATGCATGGCAAAATAAACGAAAATGACAGTGTGTAATGGCTTGTGGTTTCTTGACATATCTATTGAGAAAAAAACAGCCCTTCTGTATTGACGTTGGTCAATAGGTTATGAAAGGTACACAGCTTTGAATGGCATCCAAAAATGGTAACTATAAATTCAGCAGGCTACCTTGAGATCAACTTCAGAATTATTCTGTTAAGAAAAATGGCTGAAATCATGGTATTGTTTAAATCACCAGCTCTATCTATCTATCTATCTATCTATCTATCTATCTATCTATCTATCTATCTTATTATACTATAATAAAGAAGGAAGAAACAAGTTTCAATATTCATTTTAGGGCAAAATAAGCTTTTGGGTTCAATTGTTGAGGCTTTTTATCATTGTTTGACAGAAGTGATCAGCAGCCATTATCCAAGTCAGTTGTCCAAGGAAGTACAAACCCATGAGTTAAAATTCAGATGAAGCTTTATCAGACAAAAGAAAATTCATCAGTAAAATTCACCATTTACAAAGAGAACTATGGGAATAGGCTTCAACTACAAAATACTAAGTTAAGAATAAATGCATAAAATATAAATGACAAAACTTTAAAAGATTTCTATATTAAAGAACCTCCAGTCTATAGTTATATTAAGCACTCCATCAAACATAGATATGCAAAGGGTAATTTAGAGTCACAAGTTTACCTGAAACATATGTCTTTGGATTCTGGAGGAAACTCGTGTGAATACCAAAAGAATCTAAATGTTTTCAGGGGTTTTTGAAAAGGCACACACATATAAAGGTATCTGTGTGTGTGTGTGTGTGTGTGTGTGTGTGCAAGCAGTATTTCCTTTTAATTACTTGGGCTACTGCCCTTTTTAAAAAGTAATATATGAATTGTTCAGTAGAAGGCCTTCTTAGAATGCAAACATTACAGCAATAACTTTCCAAAGATAATAAAAAGGGCTCTGGTGAGAAAACACCATATATAGAATCTTTATTTTCAAAGCACAAAGGTCATAACATCAAAGTTGAAGCCCTTTTGCAGCAACTATTGTGAAAACTACAGTTTCTAAAATCTCAGTTATTTTATTTATATTTTTATATACTTATACATGTATACCTGCATGTAGCTAGTCTCCTGACTTGAATAGTAAATACCAAACGACTGGTTAAATCTGCTTTTTTGTTTGCAAATGTGGACTTTAAAATTGAGAGCAATGTCATTGTCTATTAAAGAGCCATCTTTCAAATGTGTTTGCAGGTCACTGAAAGCACATTCTCTAACCCCATCTATAGCCGACAGCCTCCAGGTAGACAGTAAGGTTGCTTGGATTTTTACAAAGGAAAACAGAATAAAAAGCCAGGTTATTTCTCCAGTTTAATTTTTATTTAGACTTTGACAAACACAAAATAATGGCCAGATTGCACAAGACTGCAGGGATATAGTTAATGGCCCCTGAGCTACCTTCAATTTATTTATATCTGTAAGAACACAATTCCTGGAGGTATTTATTCTGATGAGATTTTAGCAAGCAGATGACTGATCCATACATATTCTGTCAGTACTCTTGTTTTTCACTGCACTTCACATTGATGTTTAACATATGAATATTTCACAAGTATTTTGTGAATTTTTGGTCAGTTTTGACCCATAATCAGCAGTGAAACATTAAAATATGGGGTGAAATATATATATATATATAGTCTTGTTTTTATGCCAGTACACATTGCAAAAAAATTTAAATGAACTATACAGAGTATTGGGTGGTGTGGTGGTGTGGTGGGTTTGGTCTGTACCTGCTCTCTAGTGGGTCTGGGGTTGGGGTGCCTTATGGTGGACTGGTGTCTCCTCCAGGGTGTATCCCCTCCCCCTTCAGCCTTACACCCTGTATTGCCCAGTTGGCTCTGGCTTGCCGCTACCCCACTTGGGACAAGTGGTTATAGACCTTGCATTGCATATACAGAGTACCTGAAACATTCTGTACGTTTTGTGAATTAGTGATGAATGTCCCAACCAAGGTCAAATAATTAAGAGCTTGGCTGGGGAAAAAAAGAGTACACGCTGGCCTGAGATGATCAAGATTTCCTGACCCTTATTTGTAGTTAACATTTTTTCAGGACAACAACATGTTTACAGAAGCATCTATAGTATCAAGTATTTATAATATATTATGAGATTTTTTAAGGTATGGAAACATGTTTTGGACCGCATACCTACCCCAACAGTATGACTGTGTACGTGTATCAGCTGGTGTGTACACATATCATTCGCTACGAGTGCACAGGTTGGTTGACACACTCTTTTCATAGTCCGAGACTTTAATAAAAAAAGGAGGCAATCACGATGTTCCTGGATGTATAACTAGAAACACACTTAACTAAAAATACATGTCTAAGCCTTAACTCATTCGCATACTGTTGTGACTGACCCCAAAGTAAACTACAGGCAGGGGAAAACCATCCTTTTTATGGAAGGTTCTAATTATGGTTTTGCTAATTATGTAAAGAGGGAGGTGGGACCCTTACAAAGCAGTTACGGGAAAGAGGCACAGTCAGAAATCAAGCGGGCTGTGACAAAACGCCAATTCCATTTTGATCCCAAAACATGGTGAAGTATGGTCTCTTTGCTGTAGAGACCAGTGATTTGTAACTTGATAGTTTTTTTTGGAGGGGGTGGGTGAACAATAATGAGAGGAAAAACAAAGCGAGTGCCTCAAAAGTGAAGTATAAAAATGCATGCTGTACTGGATGTGTATGGTACATTCTCTAGGTTCAATGCTGATTTGATAGTCAACATGTGGGCAGCGGGTAGTGTAGTGGTTTGAGCTATTGCCTTTTAATTGTGCAGTGGGTTTGAATCACTGCTCCTGTTGTAATACCCTTGATCATGGTACTCATCCTGAATTGTTACAGAACAAATATCCAGCTGTATAAACGGGTAAATAATTGTAAGTAGCTTATGAAACAAAGCAGTGCAATTTAACTTGGAAACATTCACCATCTATGTAAATGGTCATGCAGAAATCACTTAGAAGTAGTTTAGGTTATGGAAATAATTGTTCTGATAAATCTTGAAGTTACATAAAAACTTTCTCTGTTATGTTCTCACAAATAGATTATAAGTGTACAGTAAAAGGCATTTGCAATCAGGGTGGTGCCTCACATCTCCTGAGTTGTGAGATTGGGTGTTGGTTCAAGTCCAACTCAGAAGGTTTGGTTCTGAATGTTTTCCTCATGTGTGGTTGGGTTTCTTCCAGGTGCTCCAGTTTCAGGTGAATCGGTGACTCTAGACTGTATGTATGTGTGAGTGAATGAATTAGAAAGGGTTAATCCCCTGTGAGGATCCTCTGCCCTATGCCTCATGCTGCCAGGACAGACTTCACACCATCAAAACCCAACACTCAACAAGCAGTTAACGATTTCTGGAAAAAAAATGTAATTAAACTTTCATGTACTTTGTTACAACATGCCCCTCTCCTGAACAGGGGCGACTGAAAAGTTTACTTCATCATTTACCAGCTCTAGATATTGTAAGCATTATATACTTTTCTGTTTAGATATTTCAGCTGTTAATTCAGATATTTTCTTCGGCCTTGAAGTGAGAATTCACAACGCAAATAACAAATTAATGTTCAGTGATGCAACTTGGTCGACATAGCTGGTCAATATTCCGGCAGCACTTGAGCTCAACACAGCCAGCGGAGGGAAAAATGTAAAGCAAGGTCATCCGAAGCCTACTGGATAACAGTTTGTTTCAGCGGGCCCATAAATGGCTGCTAATTGAAATTGAAAGCGATGTACATACGTAGAATCTGAGGTTCTGTTATAAAGGAACACATTGCCATCACTTTGAGCTTCCTCACATTATACATTTCACATCTCAACCTCAATTCTTCACGATCTATGGTTACGTTAAGTTGTTTTTTCAACACCTACTTTCGTACACCTATTACAGTACCTAGCACCTACTTCACAGTACATTCACAGCTGGGATACGTAGGGTAATTGCAGCTGCACATATTTATCTAACCCTGGATGAAATTACAGGCATTAATTAATAATAGTACATATGAAAACATCCTTGATGACAGCTTATTAGGTAATTTGTAGAATATGTAGGAAAAAAACACGCTATCATAATCGTGCGTTTTCACTTATGAATATTTATTGAACGACTAATACTCATGCTGTAATATGAAACTCAATTTTCATTAAATGAAAATGTCAGTAAGACAGAACTTTTCTTGTACATCCATTATGCATGCTCTGATAAAATTATTCATAATATTCCCCACTTTTCTCCAGAATTCACAGTAACTTGCAAATGTGCTGTATGATATAAATGATATTTTTATTGACATAATATTTAGGAAGGAATCAAACAGCCAATGAAAAACTAAGTTGTCTGTAAAATGAAACCAGTGGGAGGGGGCATTAAATATGTACTCTCAAGTGGGAAAGGTTAACATTTTGCCATGGTTCACAGGATGTGGGACTGGAAACTCTCGCAGTCAACAGAATTTTATACCATGTAAGCATGGAGCTACCCAAAAAAAAACAGCAAATAAACTGCTTTCTTGCCTGAAATGGATTCCAAGAGCATGGGTGACATGACTGAGAGATGACACCCTAAACTCAGCTACTCAGCTACTGTTTTAACATTAGAAAGGAATCAGTTGGAAATTTCTGTTATGCAAACAAACTGTGAATGACAAAATGCATGTCTAGCTTGATTTATCTCATAGTTTATAGGAGGGAAAACATCATTATTTATAAGCAGTATAAATTCAAGTAATAGTACACCTCTCCCCATTATACAGTTGCATATGTGAGGTCAGTCCTCAGATGCACTTTCATCTGTGTAAAAAATATCATTAAAATCAATTTCTGTTTATATTGTCTCTTATAGGCTGGGCATTACCAGAACAGGGTGTTTTCAAGATGATAACGAAGACAACATAGACGTATTTCTTGCTGATATTTTGGTCTTAGGCGGAGGCGTGGTGGAACAGTGAGTTCCCTCTGTGCCCGCTGTGGGGCTGGTCTGGGGTTTGAGCCCTGCTTGGGGTGCATTGCGATGGACCGGTGTCACCCCCTGGGTGCGTGTGTCCCCTCTTCCTTTGGCCTTTCATCCCGTGTTGGTGGGTAAGACTCCGGCTCGCTGTTGTTATGGATGCATGGATGGATTTTGGTCTTATTTCCTTGCTTCTCTGTCAGTTGTGAAATTTCCAGCAATTAATCTACGATCTCCTTTTTTTCCGGAAGTACTAAAAAAGGTTCTTAAGTAGGAATAGAGATGTCAATAATAATAAATGGCACTCTTACAGACAGTAATGGATATGGACTTCTCATAAAGGCTTGATAATTCTCCCCAGATAGCTGAAAACAAATGTTTGAAACGCTCTTTCTTAAGGTCTGGGGGTGATATCACAGAACAGAGCCGGGATTCATCGAGCACAATCACGTCAGATGCATAACATGTCTCTCATTCGAAAGTCCTGCAAGGAAACTTAAAGTCTTCATTACGATCTCTTAAACTTAGAAAATACATCTTCTAAACAGTCTGCAAATATATACACGAGATATACTTACAGAAAAGTCAAGCCGTGAAATATTGCTGTTCATTTCATTTCCTGGAAATGACTCTGTCAAGAGAACAATGTCGAAAAAAGCGGAACAAGTCAATGACACTCAACGTTGCGCTTGATTCTTAAAGTGTTTTAAATATAGCTGCTCCCAAACATATCAGTTTCATATTTTCTCATCATTCTATTTGTACTTTTAAAAGCAGTCCTCCTGCCCCAACAAATAGAATCATAAATGCTTTCAGCTGTTTGTTATTGATTTGGTCATCTGAAGTCTCAAAATGGGGATGGCTTCTACAGTAATGTCATTTCTGCTCTTGGATTGAGTTTTAACTAGAAGTGTAAAATTATCCTTTAACAGCCATATGTAAAAGTGCTATATTTTACTAACGCTTTTGCTGAGGGCTGCTGGAAAATGGTTGTAAATGAGATCAAAGCAGGTAATGATGAGATCATTTTATACTCATGTACACCTAAATTGTTCTACTCTGAGCTATCTGATGAAAAAACTCGAATAAACCTTACTTTAGGAATGGGCAAATGAAATGGCTCATCATAAGATATCATCTAGAAAGGGTGTGGACGTGAAATATTTATTTTCTTTAAAGAAAAAGAATTTCAAAAACTTTTTTAAATAATTGAAAATATTCAAAATGTTCGGAATTTTCTTTACTGGCTTCTCCATTCCTCATGCAGAGAAGTTTTCTCTTATGCGAATGGTACGTGACACATCGACATAGGAGCAGGACAGTTCCTTACAGGTGCGCTCCGAATCGATAAATCGCGATCAAGCACCCTGCCGAAAGGTCATTGTATAAAAGAGCCGGTGTGCCTCTAGCCACAGGGCAGGGTCCCATCCCGCAACCAGCTCCTCGGGCCTTTTGCATAAATCAAAGCGCTCGGCTCGTGTAGAAAACCGTGCCTCGACGTCCCGGTGCTCAAACAGCAGTCCTCCTGCTGCCTGTGATCCCGAGAAGCGCACAGAGGCCCAGGCATGACGCAGCGCATGGCTCAGGGCGGGCCTCCTTGCACGGGTGTGGGTGCAATGCCACAGGGGAGCCCCGCCCCCACACTCGGACGAAAGGGCCCGAAGATTGCCTCGGGCAGGCGCTCAGCGCGAAAAGGACCTTTTTGGACATGGAACCAGTACGCCAAGCACTGCAGTCCCTAGTCTTATAAATAATGCCAGTTTTCAAGCTGAATTCCTCATTCGCCTCTCCCTTTCTTCATCACCCCCCCACAGCTTGTGTACGCGGTTTACAGGTCCGCATGGGGCTCCCGTTGCACCCTGGACCCCCGGAGCTAATTCTCCAGCTGATTGGCTGGCTACAGCAGAGGTTGCTTCGTTTTATGCTCCACTCCGTAGCGTTCCACGCAAAGAAGCCCACAAATCACTCCGGGACTTTGGCCCGAGACGTGTCGGAGAGATCAGTCGCTGTGCTCCAGCAAAGTCACACTGAGGTTTTCTAGGAGAACTGGCGGAAGCATCGCTCCAGTGTCACACATTTGTCTTTGGCCATTAACGGTGAAGGGCTTCACACACATTCAGTGTTGCTCATTTGGAAATTATGTCTTAGCCGACATCAAGGTTGCAAAATTTCAGCAAAAAATAAAATTGATTTATTTGTACGAATAGCGGGAATCATGCTTTCTTAGCAGAGCAGTAACTTCAAACATGTAACTTAAAGCATTTTTTTTGTTTTTAAATCTAAATTTATTTGTTTTTTTTCTTCATTCAGTATTGTTTATCCTTGTTCTAATATTGTCCTTATCTTGTTTAAACTAAACATCGTCATACCATGCAGAGCCTGCGCCAGAAGCATAGGGCATGGAACAAGGTTGGTAAGATGCCATTCCATCTCAGACATGAAGTTGTATTTATATAATTTTGAACATGTTGCCAATGTACAATTTTGATAACTGTAAGAAAAACATAGAGTTCTTTTTTGGTTTTCTGGTTGTAGATGTTTGCTGGTTCAACCCAGAGAGAGAAGATGCTCATGTCTGATGTGGAGTACCTGAAACAAGTGACATTTCCAGCCCACTGTACCTATTCTTCCCAACACACATTGGGAAGTGTATGTTGACATTTGCTCCTACAGTGTTTTCATTCCGGTGCACCTGAAAATTAGGGCACATAAATCGAATCAAGCTCATCTGTGTTCTCTCGAAGACATTAAGCCGAGTTTTTAAGAGAAAGAGAATTAGCCAGACAACTGCACTACTATTGTAGGGCTTGGAAGAGAATGAAACATGTCACACAGCATTGCAAGAAGGCCTGCGTAACACTTTGAACTGTCTAATGTGATTTCTCCCCACAGAATTAGCCGGGAGCGCTCTAATGAATTTGCGCCTTATACATTTCGCCGCCACCGTTTGCTCATCGCCAGGATTATTTTCGCGAGACATAAAAATATGTGTCAGGCTCTGCTTAGCACTGCCGGACAGCAGGAAATCTGGCGGTAAAGGTTAGCGCCGTGTTTAGTTGTTGACTGGGAAGCAGAATGCCAGTCTCCTAATGAACCCTCCAGAGATGCCTTCCGCTGGCGGAGTCGGCCCGTTCTCAGCCGGAGGAGGCCAAAATTAGTTATTTCTCACAATAACCTCTGATGAAAGCCTGTCTCCCACTGCCTTTCTTGTCACAGGCTCCTCAAGACAATAAACCAATTAGACGGCGCTGAACTAAGGGGCCATCTTACCGCGCGGGAAGAGTGAAGCAGGGACTGGGGCGCTGGTCGGCAGTGGGGGATGATACATTTCCACTCACCCATTTTCTTTGTTCTTTTCTGATTTTAAATTATTTGTGTTGTGGAGTGGGGGTCGGGGGGGTGGGGGGTTTGCCAGCTTGTACTTGTAGGGATGAGGGGGTTCTCATAAACAGAGAACCGCACATCCACTCTGCCATGTTGGGTCTCCTTTTAACTTAAGAGGATGTGGGTGTGTGGGGGGGGGGGGGTCACTAGAATATGCTCTGTTTTTGTGCGGGTGTATTAATGAAAAGCACCTTGTGACACGTTATTTCATTGTGTGCTGAGGACGGTGGGGGTCAGTGATCTTCACTTTCCCCTGACAGTCATTTAAGAGAACCTGTTTTACATTTATTTGTCCTCAGATTCTCACATTTTTTACTTTATGGATCTGACCCTTGTATGTATATTGTATGGAAGGGTTGCGCAATTAAGCTGCATACGTTAGCATGATGACAGCTATATGTGATATGTAATCAAGCATATTTATTCTGTTTAATCACTCCAGGGTCCTCTGGCCCAAAGGCTGATGCGTTCCCTTCAAATGGAAAACAAGTGCGTCTGCAGAGAGCCTGAAAACTGTAACATCGTTTGGTGGCCGTTTTTAATGACACAAGAGGCAGTGTGCAAAATAATGAAGTTGTATGTCTGCGGTAGTTTTATGGGTTCAACACTAAAAAAAAGTTGTGTTCAGGAATAAATTGGCCTCCTTATTTCTGTAGACAAATGCCTACAGTAAACAGGTCCGTATATAGCCGTATCTCCTCATTAAATACTGGGATTGGTGATACAGTGATAATGAATATGATGACTCCCCCAACATGGATCCTAAACATGCAAATCCCTTGCTTCACAACATGCTACTGCTTCTGTTCACATATAGATACATTGTTGGTGGCTGGAATTAGATCTTTGTCTCTTTCTGAATGTTAGTTATTTTCAGTTTAAAGGCTTGAAACAAGGTGGAGGAAAAGAGGTACAATACAAATCAGACACGAGGAGTGAAATGCAATCTGATCTGTTGAGTCCACCCACTAGAATGACATCCTGTGCTGAAAATGTGCTTTCTTGCGATTTTGCCACAAATTGTTCAAGGAAGCAAAAACCTGTTGTTGGGCCAGCGTAGGGTATTTTCCCATTACTCTGATTTAAAGATGATCCCTCTGATAACTGAGGAGAAGCAAAAATGCTTGAATCCATTTTTTTGAACTATAGATTTTTATTTTGTATGTAGTCATTGTCTCAGTTTTGTGAAACCCTCCCCTCATGGCCCCTTATCTTTTTCCCCTTTAAGCTCATGCTTAATATCAAAATGTATTCAGCCCTCTAAGTCGTTTGGCATATCCTCTGGTAAACACAAACAGTTGTGAGAAAGGAAAGCTCCTTTTAAGCCCTGATGATAAACATCATGGAAGATGGAGGTATTTGGGTATGAAATCCTGTGATTGAGCTTGGTTGGAGAGGGAATAGATTCATAATGTTTATATGAATGTGTGTGGTGGACTGGGTGAGGGTGGAAGGAAAAGAGAGCAGCCTAAATATGAAATTCACTTACAACATCCTAATAAAGTGTTTAAAAAAATCAAGGTCAGTTTGATATCGAACCAAAATAAAAATATAGACTCCGCTAATGCAATGTTCCTGTGGCTATTTCAGCTTTTTTTTTTTTATCCTTACTAGAAAGTCATTTTATCACTGACTGCATCCAATAATTGAAAGCACTTGTGGTGATTTCACACAATCAGAGGCGCACATTAAATGCAACGAGAGCACGGAAAGGAAGGTCTGGGGTCTGAGGGCTGGGGGTGAGACGGGGTGGGGGGGAGGGCGCACATTTCAGAACCCAACCCGGTAATCGTCAATTATCAATACAGAGGGTTATTAATATCTTCTCCAAACACCCGTTTCTGCATAAAAGATTTACAGCTTGCCTTCGTGTGATCCCCCCTCTGTATCAGAAATTATCTGAGCAAAGCCCATTTTTTAAAAATCGTTTTAATGAAACTATTGAAAATGGCTGATTGCCATCTTCAGCACTTGGAGGACCGGCAGTGTGAATGGCACAGACGTGCCGCAGTGTCACCGTGATGTAAATAATATTCCCCTCTGCCTTCCAAATACAGATGGGCTTGGAGATAGCTTGGAAAATAATAAGCTGCACCACAGCGCTGTGGCTCAAAGCTATTAATTGTGTCCATGTTTGGCACCACAGCAAGTTATGATGGGATGAGGAGGGGTCGGGGACAGGGCGGGGGATACTGCCGTATGATCCAGACTTGGACTGTGGTGATATTAAATATCCTCATCATCAGAAAGATGGCTTTAACATTGCTAAACCTTCAGAATTTCATGAAAATGCAAATGTAAAGAATGCCAAATAATGATGAATTCTTTCTGTAGTGTTAGTCCTTCTAGGCAGAACCATTAAACCGCACACGGTTCCCAAAATGTGCCGAGTTCTTTCAATTACCCCAGCTTCCATACATACAAATAATTAATTACATAAATATATGTCTCTGCATATAGATTCCCAATGCAGCGAGTTATGTATTCACTTTTTATGATAGTATTTTTTTATGCTAAGGTGATTCTGTAGGAAAATTAGATGTTTTAATGGAAAACGGGGGAAATAATAATAAAAAAACCACAATCTTTATGTTGCATGGTAACTGTTAACATAGCGTTTCCAGTGATGCAATTAAATTATTCACGTTGAAAACTTGTTGTTCTGAGTTTGTAAACTGTCAGCATGGAAAAAGAATGATACGAGGATGATGAATTATACACAATCTACAAAGCCTCATAAAACGAAACATTACAATTAGAATATTTAAAATGTAGGTTGGCGAGCTGCCCTGGTGTTTTCTGTTTGTTTGACTTTAATGGAATCTTTTACACCACCCCTCTGTGACTGCAAGGTATCGGTAGACAAGGCCGTGCCCCTCCCCTTGCCCCACCACACCCCTCCCCCACCCATCCCACTGTAAAGTAGCAGTCATGTTGTTAAATACGAAATGTAAGGAAGGAAGCTATTAAATGTGGAGCTGCGATGTGAAACCGAGGCCCCGTACCTTTGCTGTTATGTCTTGCTGACGTTATTGGTTCTTTAAATGGCTTTATATTGCTCCCTGAAGCAGTGTTTTAAAATCCTGTACACCAGTGATAAAAGCAGGGCTAACGTGCAATGTGAAATAGCAGGTGGACACGTGAAAATCTTGTTTATTTTACAAATAAATAAATAATAAAGTCATTTGTATTCTTTACGAGTGCAAGCATTACAACAGGAACTAAAACCTTTGACTAGTATGAACTGTGTACAATAAAAATCCATCAAAGGTCCTAAGAATGCGCAGTTTTCTTGTGTTTATCTTAATTTTGAGGCTACTGAAAATTATTATAGAAATTTTATTAGAGAAATTGCTGTTGTGAAGGCTCAGATCAAGGCAAACAATATCAGACACTGCTTTACCACTAACAAGATTTTGTAACCATCAGTATTTAAGTGACAACCAATCAATATTTTTAGGATAAGTAATTAAAATATGTAAAAATAATATAATGGGGATTGGAAGTGGATCAGCTCCAAGACTCACATTCAAAATCTTCTACGTGTCGTACCAAGTCATGTAAGGTAATTTGCCTAGAGAGTGAAAACTTTAGTTGTGAAGCTTGAGTGAGTTGAAGCAATTCATAAATGGGCCAAAGATTTTCAAGTTACAGGTGACTTTCCCGCCTTGTACAGTATATTTTCCTTGTATGAATTCTTTAATCTGGCATTATAATGTTAAAATTTTAAGTTACATTTTATGTTGGAATTTTGCAAGTCAATTGAAAGACCTTTGCTATTTCAGGAAGGGGACACCCACCGGACAAGAACTGATGTCCTCTCACAGTTACTGAACACACTGGTCGCTGATAGTAACTCCGAGTTAAAACTTATTGGCCCCCTAAAGCTCAAGGACAAGAAGAACAAACTGCATGATCCATTGGCTTAAAAAAGGGACCAGGTTCCACAGAGGAGGCCCAACAAAATGATTTAAAGATATAATTTACTAAACCATTAATAATGTATTGAAAGTGGAAGTATTTTTAATCACACTGTGATTAAAAATGCATGTTCAAGGTATAACTCCTCCAAGGTTACTTGAATTGACTATATAGAAGATTTATGAACATTTTTCTGAATCCAGGAAAATTGTAATAATCTCTATCTGTTCTCCTCAACAACAATAGATTTTATACAAACATATATGTGTGTGTGTCTATGATCAAGTTGTTTATATGTTATGATAGATATAAGTTTAAGGTGTACAGATGTTTTGTTTTCTGTAAAGATGATGCATTGACTGAAAGCAATATTGCAATTAAATATTTCCAAACAAACGAATTGGTGATGTTAGAAATTCAACTTTAAGAATTTTTCAGTAATTTGTTTATATTTCTGAATATAGGAAAACTTTGATATTTTAAACGAAAGTTTTGCTTTAAAGGCCAGTGAAGTCCACATGAAATCCTACAGGAGAAATATACATATGAGATGCATTTACAGAATCTGAAGTCAGAGCTTCCTCTTCTTATGCAATGAATGGAAGTGAATACTACATTAAAAAATGCTGAGTTCTCTCGGTGTGTACAATATTAAATCAGCCATAATTTCTGATAAAATACAGAAACCCATCCATACTTCATGACTACCAGGACAATATGAAAATGCAACTTCTAGTAAGTGTAAACATTTAATAAACTTTTTTTTTTTTTCTCTTTGTGGGTTCATCATTAGTTTCTTGCCCACCACTTTTGACAAGATCATCAGTGATCATTTACTGAAGTTTGTATGAATACAAAACAAATAAGGAATGCAGCACTGAAGGTCGATGGAAACGGACTGCATGTCTAGGAAGGTTGGTGTTTTCTGACTATTTTCCTGTAAACTTGTATAACAGATTTCACAAGCACAAAGTGGCATTTGATAAAAATCCCTTTTTGAAAACGTCTTGAGATGAGCATCAAAACTTCATTCATTATATAGAGTAGCCTGACATCTATAAGCTGAGCATGAGTCAAATGTGTGTACTGTTATACAATTTCCTGTTTAGCAATTAGGAGTGCAGGAGGAGAGCCAGGCTCGTTCACCTTTGCCGGCGCTGACTGCAACGTAATGTTGAACAGATCATTTAAAGAAGCCTTGGACTTATTACATGCAGGTCATTTCATAGTGCACTGACTGGCTTAAAATCAAAAGTGATAACACTGCATTCATTTACTTTGGTACATGTTGTTACAGAAATGCCGTTCCTCTTATTTCCTTCATAAAATGTAGATTTTTTAAAAAAATTTTTTATCTGCTGATGTACTGAGAATGTGCATCTAAAAATGCTTACTACCGTGTTCTGCGTGTACAGTTCAGTATGTAAATAATCTGGCTGACATAATCTTGCGAAATAAGACGTAAAAATACACGAATGGCAAATTAATGTTTAATTATGCTTGCTTTAAATATTTATAATAACCAACAGACTACACATCAGGTCATTTATTTCTTAAATTAGCTGTCTTTTACGCATCTATTCATGTATTATGCATTGTTGTTTCATTTCAGACAGAGAAATAATAAGATGAATTGATAAAATAAATCACACACCAAATGTATTGAAATTAACCAGTATAGCAGAGGCAGATATAAGAAAGGAGCTGTCCGTACACCGACTGAGTGATTTCATTTAGCGCAATGACTTACTAAATATTAATCAACTTTTCCTGATGCAAAGTACATCATGAATTATACATTATGAAGATAAAACTAGCTTGATGTATGAGTGTTTAAGAATTAACTTTTAATTGGGGATGAGAAATTACCAATGTTATGAACGACCTGAGATCGTTATGAACGATATCATGTACTCATATATATGTATATATAGTAAAGGTGTGCAATAATTACAAAACAGGGAGGCCTGTAGTAAATTATAGTTTGGCCTCTTTTTAAGAGTACTTTGTTCTTGATGAGTTCTCATCTCCCCTGTGGAACTCACCTACCTCTGTCCATGATGTCTTGGTGATATACAGTGAATTGCTAAAACCAGTCAAGAATTCTGAGCTCACTGAAATGCCAATGGGATACTGCTGAAAAAGTGATAAACTGTCGTTAAAGTGCTGTATGTTAACTAAAAGAATATGAAAACTCAGGTCAGCATTAGTGTGTGTTAGTGCTGAGCTTCATCCGATGGATGTACTTGCTGACCGGGCATCGCATAGCTCCTGCCTTCTTGCTAAATTATAACAGCAGTGTATTTATACGAGGGTCGCCTCTTCTGGAGGAGGGCACATTGCTTATGCAAATGGTACGTCAGAGGGATCTCCAGAGAACGAGGCCTTTGGAGCCACCAGACGGTGTTTATTTATCTCTGCAGCAGGTGAGGCTGGCTGGGCGACACAGCACAGCAGGTTGGGCCTGGCCGGCGACATAAACGCTAATGGATCTCGCCTCTGGACTCCCCCGCGCTCGTGGATGCTGCCACCATGCCTTCCCCAGGCAGATCCCACTTAACAGCCCCTCTGTGGAAGGAGGACTGAAAGCGTAAGGCAGGCCTTTTGCAGAGCAATGGTCCAGGTCTGCGACATGAGGACCAATAAAAAAAACACTACCCCAACATTAAAAAAAGGAAAAAAAAAATCCTGGTTCAGTAATTTTTTTTTTTTCACCTAGACAAATATTTTCATGTATCTATTAATTTTCCATGAACCTTTTTTTTTGCTTTTAAATTGTAGCTCATGAAATCGCCTGTCTGTGAGACAACAGTACTGTGTACTGTGCGTTTCCGTTGGATCAAACAATGCAGTTTAGCCCTTTCCATTAATGTTATTTCACTTCCTGGAGTCATAAGAGAACTTTGGTTTCCAATGCTCCCCCTGAGAATATTAAATGTGCAGAATCATCAAGTCTTCCATAAATAGAGACTCGACACTGAGTTGGAGGAAACAAAAAGGACAAGTGAAGCAGAAAAGCTGTGTTTGGTTGGAACTCATTTAAAATGTTGTCATGTTCTGTGTACATCAAATAACAAGACAGCAGTCTTTGTCGGACTCTCTTCCCCAAAGCTCGGCTTTCCTTTAATTATGAATCTGTCACTGACATACTTCATTTCTGCAACTCTTGTTTGTGTTCCGGGGTGTAGCGCCGTTGTCTCCCTTCTTCCCTCTAGATCATTCTGCGCCCTCTCACGGGGTTGCTTTTAACCACCTTTAAGCTTAATTAAGGAAAACAACACACTTACTGTGGAGGGATGCGTTCAAAGTAGATTCTGTTCTGTCGTGTCACCCACTCTATCTCAAATTTGTCACAATGGTGCTCACTTGTAGTGCTTTAAGGAGGTATTGAATAAGTAAAGCCTATTTGGCCTGGTGCTTATAAGAATGTCTCCATAAATATGGATCTCTTAAAAGGTACTGTGCTATTTTTAGGCAGAGAAAATTGAATTTTTTTCCTACTGTAAATTTCTTTGCCACTATTCATATGATTGAAACAGGAGCCTGGTGGTAGTCGGAGAAAACAGGGCTGAGTCGTCTAGACTGCTTAATTGTCTGACACTGAATGAAAGGATGATGCTCCTGCAGCTATATGGCCGTCGACCCCATAACCCCCTCCATCCTCTAGTCGTCAATCTTGCCGACTCTCAGCATCTCAAGCCCAAGATGACCGAGCCAATGCGGCACACAGTCCCTGGGTTTCCACTAATCTGGAACTCCTCTCCAAGGGGCTTGGGCATTCTGGATGTGAGGCCTGTACCTGAGTGAAAAGCTCACTTGAGGCCATGTGCGGATCATATATGTGCGTCACTTCTGGAGACAAATTGTCCGTCTCCACTGAATTGAAATGAGCTGCCTGCTGGAGTTACTTGTGTTCTGTGTTCTCTAGGTGGTGAGCTTTAGGGAAGAGGTGGTGCAAAGATGGACACATTGTATGTTGGCGTGGAGATCAGTGAGGTGACCAAAAGAAAAGTGCACCGAGTAGCATCCAGAAATCAGTGATCTTTCCCATCAGCATGTATGCTTAGATCTTCTGTTAACAGTTCATTTCATCTTTATGTTGTTTATGTATTTAAGTTTTAGAGAGGTGCAGGTTAGGGTGACTATCACAGCAGATGGTCTCAAACCAGTACGCCCATTAGAAATTCTTACTGCTAATGCCCATGCAGCCACAATGACTGTGAACTTTATGGATGGCATACATTGGAAACTTTTATTTCCTTTTTAGATAATTCCTTGCCCCTTTTTTGCATTTGTTTTAGGTAAGAAGTTTATTATTTATTCATGTTTGGAATTTGTCCAAAGCAACTTATGCTAGGTTTATATACTAAGCAATTTTATTATTTGAACGTACACAATTTGTATTTCATGTCAAACGCTTTTCATGCTAAAATAGAATTACCTCTGTAGAGTTAAAGTTGCTATGACTTTACGGAATGTGGATTGTTTACCTGTTTGAGATTATCAGAATTACATACTATGAACACATAACATTTGTGTACCAAGTATACAGTCGTTTTGTCAGTAGCTGGAAAGTCTAGACATGACCAAGGCACCCAAAACAGATATTTTTTATCTACATCATTTCTTTGATATTATATGCCTGTATTGTGTGTACTGCAGCTCCGCACCTTCAGAACTGAAAGGTTCTTAATCATTTTAAACTGAAACCATTATGTAATTTTCAATGAAAAAAATCATCAAAAACTCAGATTTTTATGTAACATGTGTCTGTTAATTAAGTATTTATTTATTTATTTATTGTTCTTAGAAGACTTGAGTTCCAAGTGTTGAAAATCATCTTGAATAACATATTTCAGACCCTGATTTGCTTTTTTTTCTTGGATATAAAAAGGCAGTAAGATCTAAGAGTCAAATGACAGACTCTGACCTAGGCTGGTGAGAAATACTGGGAGCCCACTATTTCCATTTTTTTCCGGTGGTCTTCTCAAATCCCCAGGAATCTTATTAAACCTTGTACAAGATGGAAAATAAGTAAATACCCAAAATATATGTGCCTTCAATAATACAAAATATGCCCCTTAATACAAAAAAAATACATATTTGAATTTCATTAAAATGCTATTTGAAATCCTTTGACACAAAAGAATATATCTAATTCAGCGAAAGTCTAAAGTCACACCAGGAGGGTGAAAAGAAACTGTTACTTTTGATGTTTTCAATAATCCTTAAGCCTTTGTGTTCCAGCAGGTCCCTCCAGCTTGCTACTTTCAAAATAACTTGTTTTTCATTTTCTAGGGAAAAAATTACAGTGTAAATTTTATTTGGTTCAAAAACCGAGTCCTAATGAGGTTCTACCACACAAATCCTATTATTTATTTATTTATTTTACTTACGTTTTTTTTTTTTATTAGTTATATTTTTATTTATTTATCCACGAAGACTATGGATTCATGCTTAGTTTCCTTCACCGTTGCAGGTTCAACCTCTTTTCTAAAGGGGCATTAATGGGCTGAAAGTAAACACACATAAACGCACACATACAGTATTGTGTCCTTGAACTGACACCTTGGCATCACCAAGCAAACAGACAAAGACACAAACAAATGCTAAGCTCCAAGTAGCACACAAGTTGTTAACGATGCCATTTTCCTCAGCCATCTTGAGTATTTTTTTTTTTCAAACATTCAGCTGTTTATGTGGAAACAGTATACAGCCCAGAAAGGCTTTAATTTTCGAGCAAAAGAATAGCTAATCCCTTCCAGCAAAGATGCCCTTGGTTATGATGTGGCAGTGACAAGATCACTATCTAAAAGGGTACAGTGAGGTCCAGGCCTTGTGGAATATACGAATAATTGTTAATAGAGCGAGTAAATAAAATGAGGGATGCGATGTGCTGATAACCCTCTGACCTTTGTGGCGTCCTGAATGATTGATGCAGCCATACCCCAGAATTTCCAAACAAATTCAGGCAGACAGTTTTGGAGGCCATGATGCCACGTCTCGTTTGCGGTGGAAAAACGTATTATGTGTCTGAAGCCCTACATCCAGATAGCATGACAAATATAATGATGATGTGTGTGAGCGCCTTGACCACATAGAAGCCCATTTATTGTTCATAAGTGTTATAATTGGACCTTTATTGCATTACTGGTCTGCAAAGTGTTATTTCCTGTTATTTGTCTAATGTGTCTTAAACAATCGTAATCTAATAATAAAAAAAATGTATCTCCCTAAGCTTTTAGCAGATGCATGAGGGAAAGTCATTGGTTTAGCAAAATTCATGGAGTGTGGTGGAATTGCCTTACCTAGCAAATTTGGGGAAAAAAGAAAATTGTATGTAAATTAGCAACACCTAACATTTATAATAATGCTTTGCCAAGTAATGTTTTGCTGATAGAGAATAAACTACCTGCTTTCTGCATTTTAGCCTTTTGTTTGAATGTGTTTAGAAAAAACGTTGAAAAAATTTGTTAAAAATATATGCTAATGCTATTGCAAATCATTAGTATATCATGGGAGGCTGTATTTTTTAGTTAGTTTGCTATCATTTCCATTCATTGCCTGGAAACTTCTAAATATATGTCTATTACTGATATATTCTCATACCAGACTGAAATATCCTAATTCAAGTGAGTTATATGGTGATATTTACCAATTTTAAATATATAAATAGACATAAAAACAAAACAGAAATTTAAAAAAATTCTCACTTCAGATATTTACTGTACTTGTAACGTTACACCCCTGAGGTTTTTAAAAAGGACTAACTTTGCACTCAGGTTAGTAAGAACAAAGCACTGAAATGTGTGACAGACAGTGTTTTCAGTGGCTAGGCCAGATGTTGTGAGTGCATCGCTGCCACAGGAGTACTTATGTACTGACAGACCAACCCCTCCCAACACACACACACACACACACACACACACACACACACACACCCGTTCTATCCCCAGAGAGAAGGAACTCGATTGCATTTGCCATTTCAGTAATAAAAAAAAAAAAAAAAAAAAAAAAAAAAAAAAGGTTGAGACTTCCTAGTCCTTTCAGCACCTTATTCTGTACGCTCAGATTTCCTGGGGTCTGAACTTACCATGTCGATTTGTGCTGATGACCTGTTAGTCTGACAAAATGGTCTTATGAACGGCTAAATAAATAACGCTAACAATATAAATCAAAGTAAAAAAAAACTGAGAAATTTAAACGAAAATGTGTTATGTAGACAGATAACAAGCAAGTCTGTTTTTTGTGTGACGTACGCGTGTGTCCAGTGTCCATCTAGGCAGTCATCAGTCAACCCTGAGCATCCTGTGCTTAATGACCATTAATCCCCATAACCCTCAGCATTTGTGTTTGGCCTCACATGTCAGCACTGACCAGTGTCAAGGTCCAGATCGGTCTTTGTCAGGGCCCGCCATCGAGCGCTGCCCTAATGTATTACGTAGATTTTCCATTAAGAAGGAAAACTTTGGAATTAAACAAGAAGCAGTTCTTCTGCAGTGCGGCAGCAGAAACGGACAAGGTGTAAGCATTGACGGATGGCTAAACCCCAGCCCTTGCCTTCACTTTGAATAAATATTGTCTCCTGAGTTTCAGGTCATGCCTTGACAACAATTAGGTGCAACAAAATAAATAGACTCTGTGCCTTCCCTTTGTTTTACTGTATTTGTTTTTTATTTTTGCTGCTAGTTTAGACAGGCTGAAACCAAAGTAAAAGTCAGCAGGCACACCAAGTCATTCATAATTTTTGTCAGGGAATCAAACAATATAATTTATGATTATCATAAAACAAATAAATAAATGACATTTCAGAGCACACACTCACGAAAACTATTTTTTATTGAAAAGATTTGTGTCCTTCTCCATTTGAAATATGGTTTTGTGTAATTACAGGCAGACAGACAGACAGAGAGACAGATAGATAGATAGATAGACAATGGTTGTTCTTCTCTTTTGCTTGTGTATTGTATATGTTGTTTTTTACTCATTTTTTTCTTCTAACTCTTTTTTAACCTGAGGACAAGAGTCAGATTCTGTATATTCAACAGCCTTTTACCAAGCCAATCTTCAGGCTGAATAAATTACAAGAATATAAGCTTCCCCAGATGCCATGGTGTAAATGTATTAGCTGTACTAAGAGACCTACTCCTGCTATAATTATGTTAGGAACCAATAAGACAGCTTGGAAATCAATATGCTAAGACAGAAAGAGTAAAAGAGCATGGCCAGCGAAGTGGGAATAGATTAGGCTGGCAGGTCCCAAGCTGGGCTATGAGCAGAACTGTGTCACCAGTATTAAATCATGTTATATTCTACATTTCCTATATGAAAATGAACAAGGTGTCTTCCTCTAGCAGGGTGTTAAACCCATGAATGCCCCAGTTGTTTTTGTTTATAGATATGTACATCTGCAGATTTTAGGTTGATGTGATTGCATTTAAAAGTATTGTATTAATGTTTTTGTTGAAAAACGTGTCATATCTGTCATCATCGTCATTATTTCGTAAATTACAGATCTGCTTTTCTGCCTTCAGAATGAATAAACAAACATCTTTTTAAACCGAAAACCACAAAAAAAACTGCATATTAAAAAAGGAAAAGAAATAAAAAGGAGTGGGATAACATTTGACTTGAAGAACAGGGATTTAATTTCCTTTTTCTGGTTATTCACATAAAAGAAGAAAAAAAAAAACGATTTTATTTATTTTTAGAGGCGTACTTGCTCCAGTAAACAAAAAGATAGCTATAATTTATATTCAATTAGGGCTAAAATAAAAGCCCCTGGAGGAAACAAAAGCTGTCCCTTCTGGGTACAGTACATCTGCTGAAGCCCAATCAAGCTTTCAAAGCCACAGCACTGAACAATAGCGGCCATCAGGCGGGAACAAAGTCACAGACATAAGTGGTCTGAATAAGTGTGCAATTTCTGCCCATATGACTGTCCTGACACAATTGCTCTAATTTTCTTTCTTTGAAATGACTGATAAAAGACTTAGGTAATTGCTATGGAGACCAAATTTCTTCCATCAAGGGGGGAATCTCAAGTAATACAGCCTCAGGGTTGTGAGATGGAGTGTCAGTTTCTGCAAAATCCTAAATTAATACTTGTCCCTTCTTCAGCCCTACTTCCTGTAGATCTTATTAAGTGAAGGTAATTTGTCTTGACAATGTATCGGAAATCACTCAATCAAGTGACTTTTGGTAATGACCGAAAATATTCAAAACATGCTGAAGCATCAGTGAACTAATTTTTTTGAAGGCCCCCGTGTCGCTATCTTGATAACGCGAGTGCTAATGCGTTAGCGCTAAGGAGCACATTATAGTAAATAATATCTGAATTGGAAAGCGAGATAACTTGCTGCACCAATGTAATCAGTCGTGGTCCAAACCGTAAAAAAGGCTCGCTGAGGCCTCCGGTATTCGACTCTTGTCCATTGCGCACCTCGCCTTGTCCCAGGTAATCAGGCTTAATTTATTTGGCTGATTTCTGTTTATGTAGGCAAAGTGCAGCACTAAGGGGGACATGCAGAAGAGCTGCCAACAAGCTAATTATTCAGAGGCACTTCTGAGTGCTACTCATGCGAGTGGTAACATGAAGGAAAAATGAAGCATTACAAGCCTAAGCCCATCAGGGACTTGTGCTGATATGTCGCAGAGTCTTAACATAACTGAATTTTAAAATCATGGCAGTTTGAAATGCACCCACTTGATTGGATGCTAAAACTCATTATAAGATACAGTCTTTTATATTTACAGTTTTTTGGAATATATAATTAAAGCTGCTCTTTTGCTTTTTAATTTTACAGAAATGTATTCTATGAGCAAATGATCGACATGACACAAGGCATTCATTGATTTTGTTAACTATTACTATTTAACCATACAGTTAAATATTATTGATATTTTGAATTTTGCTCAGAATCAGTCCCATGTGGGAGAATTTGTGTGTAGGAAAAACAGCTTAAAAGTAATGCACTGCTTGAGTGAATCGGTACAAGAACAGGAAATGTCACTATTGACCAAGCGTCCTGTAGTTTTACAGTTAGGATTTGCTAAGCCTCTCTTCCTTGTCCTTGATGGGAATCAACAGAATCAGCCATGAGAAGAGGCACGGCCACCCCCTTCTCCCAGACGGCTAGGCTGTGATGCCAACGTCATCACAGTAGTGACAAGTCTTAAGGTGTGGACTTTAAATAGCACCCAAGTCAAAGACAGTGAATAATACACAGTAATGGGTTAATCAATACTTGTTATGGTTTTATTGGTTCGCTAAGGAGAGAACAGAACCCAATGAGCACATTGCAACAGAGGAAGAAAACATACACACATACACACAAATACCACATCTTGATCCAGATAGTATCAATCCTCCCCAAGAGATTTGCCTATTCAGGAATCCAATTGCCATGCTAGATTGGCACGGATTGGGTCCCAGGGAATCGCATAACTCTTTTTAGAGCCTAATAAAATTCTAATAGATTTGTCTCCATCTTCAGCAGATTTCTGCCGTTCCAGAGTGGTGTCCATCGTCATAATTAGTGTCCACCCGCTCAGTGGTGGCAGAGGGTAATGTGTGCAGGCCAACGGGAGCATGTGCAGAAGACAGTCCAGGTGATTAGAGCTCAGGTCCAGTGTTTCTGGCTCTTTGGAGCATGAAACCTGAATGGCAAGAGTAGTCTCATCATCCTCAAAGAAGTTTTCATTGCTTTATTCTATAACGACAAGTTTATGAGTTTGACTCCATCAAGGAAGCATTCCATGTGGACATGCAGTATCTGATTATCACATCAAGTTTGGAGACCAGGATCAACATTGTTATCCATGTGATTAAACCTCAGTAGTCCTGCTAAATTATGCAGCAGGGTCTTAGTTCATGCCACTGTTTGGATGATACTGAGAATTACTGTCACCAAATTATTGATCTTTCAGTGGATTTTCTATTTTCCTTACTGAGCTTTAACTAACCTAACAGCAGGGGAAAGAAATAAAAATTACATCTGTGCAGTCTTTGTAGCCGTAACAATGTAGGATGCAGAAGTGCTATTTGAGACTTATTGATATAAAAATTATTTTAATGTTTCAGTTTCCCTTGTTTGTTGTAAACTCTTGCAGTAGAGGATTTTCATTCCTCCACAGAAAAAATAAAAATGATGGAGAGAGAGACCTAAGCCAGCAAACTTCAATATTATGGATTTTACATGTGAGTTAAAAATATGTATAGCTTTTTTGCATTAGTGGATCTTTATTCTATTGATTATGCCCTGAATTTGTTTTTTCGTGTGCTGTATGGAGCATACAGGCTGTTACATCATTCAAAATGCAGTTGTTACATTTTCTTATTTCGGAAAAATGTTAAGGGAGTTCCTATAAACATTTTCCGAGCCTTTGCACAATGGGCCAGGAGCTGGTGGATGTCAGCAGTGTTTGTATACGGACTGGAGAGTCCAAGGCAAAGTCTTACTGGAGCTTCACTTTGAGTATGAGTGCTTTTTAATGTGTACGTACCTTGTACTATTCACAAGTGTGACTGTTTTCTTGTCAGTAATTAAGGTCACCATAAGAGTTTTTAAATAATTTATTTATTATTTTCTATCAGAAATCCAGTCAACAATTTAATAATAATAATAATAATAATAATAATAATAATAATAATTGAAACTGAAGACTGTCACAATTAAACTGAAAGAATTTTGAAGATATAGAATGGTAGGAAGATTTGAGTTACAGTGCTCCATCAAGAAGTTTAATTCATGCCAACACCAGGCCTGCATGGAAAAGGCTCAGGAGCACAAGAGCGAGGAAAGACAAGAAGATTACCTGCGAAACATGATCTCAGGGGTACTACTATACAACTATGCACCTCAATGTCTCTTCCATGATAAAATTGGGTGCCAAGAGATGGTAGCTTAGTGGCAAATATAGGCCTGTCAGACCTGGAACAAGCGAGTTCCTTGGCTTTCTGTCACCAAGTCTGCACACTGGGCAGAGGAAGGGTGAAATGGGAGCCGTGTTGGGCATTGTGGAACCTGCAGGAGTGAAAAGGCAGGTAGTTTCTCTCCAAGCCACATTAAGGAGTAATTTGTGGATGACAGGCCACCGTGCACCTTTTTTTGATGAGGGACCAGTCTGGGCATAAGGCTTAGATTGTTACTCAGTGTACTAAGGTACATGTACACCTATTTGATTTATAAACTTTGACTACAAATGCAGTACTTGGTGATCCTTTGAAAATTTTGCAGGAGGTGATGTCTTAACCATGTTTTTTTTGACTGAAGTGTAATCACTATGATATGTACTGTTCCCTACACAAAAAAGTGTAAAAAAAATGCAAATTGGTATCATTGGATTTATTATTGGTATCACGTAATGTTAAATTAGGTGTGAGGTTGTTGTTTTTCTCTCATGAGCAGAATGTTTTAGACACAGATGCAAAGATTGTTAGGGGTTAAGACTGAGACATTGCGTTAAGCAGTGAAAGGCTGACAATTACCATGCATGCTGAGTTGGGAAGTATATTGTGACAACAGGAACAACAGGTACAGATCAACACTGGAGTGAAATGGACTGTGTCAGATCTTGTGTGGAAGTCATTTTAGTCATTCCCTGCACTGCATTATGGAATGACGATAATTGTCCTAATACCCAAAGTGAGTGGCCTCTTATACTGGTAAAGGGAAACTAAAAATACATTTTTTTCAGAAATATTAATGTTTGTAAAAGAAATGTTTTCACAGATATGAGACTAACATTCACAGCTAGTTGTCTGGAATCTTATTTTATATTTCCCACTATGGTATTTGTTCTTTTAATGGCATTTTACTAGTTAGCTATCAACTCTATCAAGTTAGCTATCAATATGATGTTAATTTCAGACATGTGAGAATTGTTTCAGTGATAGAGAATAGCACCTGCTTCACAATGGGCCATTTTCTCCAGCTTGGACCTTGTTGTCCTGATCCATTGCTTTTTCGACCAGCTATTTTTCAATATACAAGGGTGTAAACACGCACTCAGTGTCTCATGGCATGTTTTCTTCCGAGCTTGTAGCAGTGACCTTATTCCCACCTTCTTACTTACATGATCAAAAGGGCAACCCCTGGCAATGTAACCTTTGACAGGTATTCAATAGCAATCTTTCAGATAATGAGCCATGGGGCCTAGCGCTGTTGGCTGCCGCCGTGGCATCGCGGGTAAGGAAGATGTCATGTTGAGTTTGCGTTTCAGTAACCTTGTGCTTTTCTGTCATGATAGATGAGCCTTTTGGATGTAGACACATGCCAATAGTGATTGACTCGGGGTAACACCAGATCAAGCTTTGTTAAGCTGACTGTGTACACATGGACTGCATCTAAGCAAATCAATGTACATTCAGAGAACACGTTAATTTCATTTTATTCATATATGTATAAATCAGATATATAGTTATGTAACACCTCCAAGAGACAGGTTAAATTTCAAGCCATAAAGGCAATAAATCTTAACAAAAAAATCTGAACTCAACATTTAGTCCTTAACTAGATCACTGACAAAGTGAGGTTTGTCACCATACACATGGACTCACTGGTAATGTTTAATTGCCACACACAAAAGATATCATTGTGTTTATGTATAACATGCATGCGGTGCAACGACTGGCACCAGTAGTGTTTCCTCAAGCCCACAGTCCATTAAAGGAGGCTAAGTCACTCTCACACCATTCCTCAGCACTGCTGGCAACAGCGATCACGGACTACTTCCTAGCTGTGATTCATAATCTATATCGATGCCTCTGAGACAGCAGCCCATTGATTTTCCTCTGTCTATAATCCCGCACCATATCCGCTGCTTGTTAGACATCTGTGGGAATATAAACTGGGTTTTCAATGCAACTTAAAAGAGGTCCTGTCAGTAATACAATTTGGGTTGGAGAAAATCTTTTCAAAAGTACATAATCTTTGAGAGAATTTTTAACAGCAGAAGATATCCCTGGAGCTGACACGTTGCTCTGAAACAACAGGTGTTTGAAATCGGAAATCTGTGACGGAGTTTATATATTTATTTGCTTTTGCTTGGTATGTGCTGCAGAGGTAAAGCGAGTAGCCAGTGGAGCAGAATTCGATACCATACCCTGCTTTACTATTTCAATGATACCCCTAAAGAAGGTCTCAGATTAAAATATGACATTCGCCAATACGTTGCTTTCACTCTGGGACATAATCATGGACAATATTGCACTAATGAAATGCATTAATGTCGGTCCATTAACCACTCAGGTGAATGAAGACATGATGCATGATAGTTTTCATTATACATCGAACTGATTAGGATTGATCCATCTTTCTTCTTTCTATATTTACATTATGAATTCACACATTGCAATAATCCTTTTCTCTGCACATTTAGGATGATTATGATTAATTCCTATTGCATGGCTCCAGAAGATAGACATTGCATCAATATATCCAATAAGAAACTTAATTTTCCTTCATTCACATAAGGATTACAATCTGTGCTTTGGGTAAGGTTCATCTGGCTTTCTAGAGTTGAAAAACAGTACTCAGATCAATCACATGAGAAGGACTTTAAGAAAAGTAATTTGAACCATGACTTTAATTAAGTGTACAAATAATTTGCTGACCTTAGCAAATTAGCACTCTAAAAAATAACTTAGCTTAAAGTTGAGAAAACAGGGGGCGTGGTGGCGCAGTGGGTTGGACTGGGTCCTGCTCTCTGGTGGGTCTGGGGTTCAAGTCCTGCTTGGGGTGCCTTGTGACGGACTGGCGTCTCGTCCTGCGTGTGTCCTCTCCCCCTCCAGCCTTACGCCCTGTGTTGCCGGATTAGGCTCCGCGACCCCGTATGGGACAAGCGATTCAGATGATGATGATGAAGTTGAGAAAACAAGACATAATGTATCATTAAAATGTAAGGTAAATGCATAATTAAACACATTATTTTGACAAACATTTAACCTTAATACTAAACACATTTTTGTAAAAGAAACAACTTTTAAAAATACATGCTACCATGAGTAAAATGACTTTGAAAGTGCATACCATAGAAACACTAAAAAAGTTAATACCCTCAGATTTATGAGTACTTATACTTTTTTACTGTATAAACCAAGCTTTCTGAGAGAAGGCTTTTCATATAAGAGGTCAATCTACAGAAAAAATTTTAATTGTGTCACTCTTACATTACTTTTTTAAATAAAGATTGAGTCAGCACTAAGCTGTCATCTGGTATTATTGTTATTACTGTTACCATTATTTATTGCTATTGATGTTGCCCTACTCACTGTCATTGTCATTGTTTTGTTTGTGCAGTATTTCTATTGTCTCTGTCTTTGTCCATAGTCTGTGGAGAAGCATTCAGGAAGAATTTCATGATACTTGTACATGGTTCTTGTACCTATGACAATAAACTTAAACTTGAACTTGAAGTATATAACGCCTGCATCACCTAAGCTGACGTTCACACCCCAACTAAACTCTAACCTGCTGAGCATGTGGTTCTACAATATAACATGAAAATTGCTTATTTATTGAAATAAATTTAAAAAAATGAATAAATATCCAACTGAATTGAATGAAGTAAAGGATCCTAAAACGTGCAATGGAACAGCTGATGGACAAAATCCAGTCTGACAGGTAAAACAATTGTTAGTTACATGTATATGTCTGTGCAGAAGATGAATGAATAAATGAATGAATGAATGAATGAATGAATGAATGAATGAATGAATGGGAACAAATATGGGTGAACCACTTTTGAAGTGCTGGGAAACAGGATGCTTCATAATAAGGTTTAAAACATTGGTTGGGTCTCCTGTTTGAAGTTCATTGTTTTTATGTCACAGTCCACTGCATTTTAAATGAACATTTTTCATATATACACAATGCCTTATGGAAATGCTCTGAAAGAAGAGAGACTCAAAAATACATTGAAACAAAAGCCAATCAATATTTTTGACAGGGCTGGAGTTCTGACCCTTTTTTCTGTCATGATCATAAACGTCACACACCAAAAAGCAGCAAGAAAGCTATCACGTGAGAAACTTGGAACAATGTGGTCAAAGCAATTATACTTTTATTGTGTCATGTTAATGAGATTGTACTCGAATTGGTATCAAAAACAAACTTTTTTCTGCATAACGTATATGCTATGTGGTAGCTGCCCAAAGAAGCAGAAGCACTTTCGAGGCTTTGATTGAATTTTATTTTATTTTTTTCATAGTCCTTAATTAGCAGAATAAAACTACTATTGCCTTCTTTCCATCAGACAATTTTATAGGAGAGGTCATCTATTCTAGTTACGCCTGAAAACAATTATCTGAAATTGCTGCTTTCAGTCTAGATTTGCCTGTCCCTACTTTTTTCATCTCAACCAAATCTAAAGCTATTTGAGCAAATAAAATGATATTTACCTCATCCTTCTGTTGCAAGCTTTCAAGATTACAGGCTTCAGGAAAAATCAATACAAAATACCAGCTTAGCTGCAGATTTATGCTCACAAAGAATGCTAACTTTTCCTCTATGTGTTTTTGGCCTCTCAACACACCCATACCCCCTACAGGGGGGGTGGTGGGGTGGGGTGGCTTAAACCATGAAAAGTACCTCAATGACATGTTGGGTAGATGCTTATAAACTACTGTGCTTGCAAGCCAAAATGTGGTGCCCGTCTGAGAAATCTAACCTTTAGCACTGGAGTCTGCTCTACACATCTTACAAAGTTCACCAAAAGGAAAAGATCTTGACCTCTTGGATGATTTGAAGACTCAAATACCACTTTCATTTATTATTTATCCTTGGCGGGCTGCGGGGACGGAAGGTATCATCATACCTGACTGGGTAATGTAAAGAAGTGGCCATCTCTGTGAGGTCGAACCCCTGGGGAATCAAATCCCATTATGTGCCAAAAGAAATTGCTTAACGTCCAGGGGTAAAATAAATCCTGGACCACAGCATATGGGTGTGCTGATGGTAAATACCACACAGTCCTCTGTATAATATCTTTAATTCTACATTAAAAGGTTGGGGCCAAAGGAGTCTCTGCAATACTGTACTAAATCTTTGAAATAGCTAGCTGTAGCATAGTAAATCATGATCAATCCTATTCTGTTGTTCATAGGAACACATGAAGTAAAAACAGCCTTGTTGGTGAAACAGAACTACACTTTTAGGAATAATTTGTTTATGGAAAATGCATTTCATATACAGACATTTGGCAAGACAAATGTTTTCCACTTGGTTATATATGGCTGGTGCACTACCGAAAGAAACCACTGGAACTTGAGCAATAACAGCGTGTAATGATCCACCTTGTAGAAAAGCAATGGATAATGCTGTTACCTCAAGCACCTTGACACATGAGCATCTGAATATCACAAATCAGGTCTGTAGTTCAATTTGGCAATTTTTGATTTCGGTCAATCCTCTATTTGTATCTTTTGCTCTGTCACTGCTCTTTGGTTTCCATCTGTCCCTTCATGATATTCACACTCTGTGATACTGTAAGTCATACAAGGATAATATTTCAGGAAGTGAAGTGGTGGTGAAACACATTGAAGATGATGAGCTCCGAACATCGGTCGGAATGTATCACAATAGCCTTAATCATTAGCTAGTAATAAAAAATAAAATTATTGCAATACTAAATATACTGTGTGGAGAAAAAAAAATTTAGCTTTACCTATACACAAGCTTCATTCCTGACAATTGAACAATGTCATATATACAAATATGAATGTTGTATGACTACTACAATCAGAATTTCAAATTTTAATAAAAAAAATGTTTTATAATATCAAGTCATAAAAGAGCAGGGGTTTTTTTTATACAAACATAAAACTCTGATGTCTACATTATCTCCAGAACTGTTATATGCTTGTTAAAACTCAGAAGAGTACAGCATTGAATAATACTTGAATATAATGTGTTTTTAAATAAGAAAATATGCATGAAGTCTTATGAGGTTAACTTTTACAGTTGTGTGAAACATAAATTTTGGTAAAGCATCCCACACCTGCCAATAGTATCCAGGTGCTGCAGCAGAAAAAAATGTGAAGTGATAGATTATTTTGGCACTACATGGCTGAAATAAGTCCAGCATGGCATGGTGCCAAAGCTGCATGACTGATGTAAAGCAGAACACTGTCTTCCCCAGTGTGACCTGATGAAGGCTGTGTGGGTCTGCAGGGCTCTTCGGCTCATCTCTGCCCTTCTCACAGCACAGTGTGTATAACACAGAGCTGTGCTCTCAAACCACAAGTTGTTCATAGCAACAGTGGAAATACTTGCCTTTAATGGATATCCTGTTACTAAAGAACATGCACTTTTGCTGTCACAAATCTGTTTCCACTGTTAACTAATTCCTGCACACATCATGCAGAATTATTTATCCAAGCTTTTGATAATATGAGTTATGACAGTAAAAGATCAGTTTTCAGGAATTTTCTTTAAATTTAAATATATTTATTTATTTAACCAACACTTACATCCACAGCAATTTAGAATTTTTAGTTACTTGCAATGGTTTAGTCATTTATAGAGCCTTGGGTAATTTTGCACTGGAACAATTTAGGGTAACCACCTTGCTCAAGGGTGTTACAGCAGGAGGTGAGATTTAAATCCTGGTCCTTCAAGTGGAAAGCAGACATTCTAACCACTGTGCTACTTACGACTCTTGTTCCTCGCATCTCTCCATTAATGACCACTTGCCCTATGCAGAGCCACTGTGGTCCGGATTATATTGTAAAACCAAAGTATGTTATGCAGGGTAAACAAAACATCATTCTGAGAGATGGCAAGCAAGCAAACAAACACACATGCATACAAACAAACACATTTTATTCAGTGAACACTTCGCATGGTTTTAGACTGTGGGTGGAATCGTAAATGAACATGGCGGAACATCCAAAATCCACACGGACTGAGCAGGATTTAAACCCACATCCAACTCCACAACCCAGGAACTATGTTACTTCTGTGCTACCCACTGCACCACTCACTTTTGTTCTCAACTTTTGAAAAACTTTTCCTTTTCACAGGAATTAATTGAAATCACATAACTGGAAACAGGTGCAATGACGCATATATATGTGAAACATGAGCAGATGGTGAGGTATACAGTTTTTATCAATACTACAAATTGCATTAATATTTCAAAATTGGTTGTTTTTTGCTCGAGGATTCACAAAATAAACATAGATTTTGTTTCACAGCCACTTGGACAAGCAAATGCAATATTCTTTGGGCAAGTTACAGATCTTTTTAATTATGCCTGTAATAGTTTCATAGATTTCCTTAGATAAATTAGTATTGGCATTTCTGTAATTACAGGCCATTGTCTCTTATGAAAATAATTTTCAAGAATCATTGACCCAGTTCAATATTCTTAGGTCGAGCAAACATATTTCCTAATTTTTCATATTTTCTGTTGTTGCATCACATCAGTGATATCATTTCAAATCACATACATCTTTTTCCTGGCTATTACAAAACCGGCTTTAAAGTCTTTGTGGTTTTACTTCGGAATTACCGTCACAGCTACTTTTTCCAGAATAACTTGAAAGGAGTTAGGTGGTTTCGTAGCCTCTGCTATGCCATCCTTCTGCTCTCTTGCTGACTGGGCACCCGCAGGGGTCACCTCCTAGCCAGGACACTCACAACTGGAGCGGAGAACTGGTGACCATTTTGCTCCAGTTTCATGTGCCAGTGGTGTGTTTGTTTAATAGTGAAGGGGGAAACACCTCAAGGGACAAAATGCAGCCGTTGGGGACGAACCTCCTTTTGTGTTTGAAAAGAGACACAGTTCTATTCCTATGTCATGCAACACCCACTGTTGGAGGGTCTGATTTCGTCAAAGCTGTTGAGTGAAACCACATGCAAAGAAATGCATGTCATCAATGCACACTGAGTGAAAGGCCTTTGGAAAGCCGTGCCCCCTGGATGCTGGCTGATTACGTTTAAAGGGAAATATGCAGTGACATGCCCCTGAACTCATTTATGACCTTGGCGCGACTTCATGTGTGGTTTTCCAATACAATTCAAAACCCACAACATTCTGAATAGGCTCAGAAAATGGACAATAACCGGAATGAGTATTTAGACAATTAGGAATAAGTGGATGCAAATTTGATCTTTTCTTTTGGAACATCTGTTTTATCTATAAAGAAAAGTGCTGAGATCTGCAGTCATGGCATATTTCAGAACCGCTTTCCTTTATTACACTGGATGTAAAGAAAAAAGATAAATCTTAAAGTTCTGCAGGCCCATTTTTATCGCTTTTACATCAAGCTGATTTTTGTTACTATTATTATGTGAGTTTTATGTTATTTGTTTTATTAATGCAAAGAGGACTGCTCTTTTCACTGATTTATTGCTTAGCCCTGAGATTCATTTGAAGAAGCCAGCGCATACTATCTGACTTGCTACTGTAACTCAAGCAGGCCTACCCATGACAGATTTGGTACGTAGGGCTCCAACACGGGCACTTTACAGACCCAGCCTTATATGTACCGTATGTACCGCACAGTGGGAGAGCCTGAAAGTCAAGCTGGACTTCTTGGTCCCCTCACTGCGTGTTACCACTATGGCCACTGGTCTTGGAATTCCCATTTATCAGTCTGTCACTGTAACAACTGCAGGAGCAGCGATGTCCTGCAAATCGTACAGTGGCGGTCAGTGAAAGGACCCAAACTGAAATGCTACTGCAGTACCCTTGATTAAGGAAATGAGTACAGTACAGTAAAGGGTAGAGTAAAGAAAAAAAAAAAGAAAACAACAATTGACTGGAGCTGTGAATTGCTATAAGTAGCTTAACAGTGTAAATTGCTTTTGGAGAAAAGCCTCTGCTAAATAATCAAATGTACATATATTTAGAGAGCACATTGTTATCAAAAGTTAATGTTTAGCTATACCTATTTGGCTCATCGAGCGTTACGTTCTGCGCTCAAATGCCGCCATACTTAGTTATATTTTTAATTTATACACATGTTCTTGTATTTCGGTGTTTGTACAGTCTTGTGCCATGTGCAAAGACAGACTAAGAGGACATGTATATGTCTCTATTTACAGCTGCTCCATTTCTGAAAATTGCATGCTTCCCAGTAGCATCTGAAGATCAGCACTGAGTGCTCAGTAAATGGATTTTGCTCTGTAGGTGTAAAAATGGTAATGTAGACAATTTAACATCATGTATAATCACAGCTTTTCTATAAAGAAAGAGTAAATTAATGCAGGCCCAGTTCAGGACCTATTCAAAATGTTCAAATTTGCTGCAGGAAAAAAAAAATTATAAAATAAAATAAGGTTATCATTTCTGGAGTTTCTTTAACCATATGTTTACTAAAATATAACACTGCAGTACATACACATTGCCCACAGACTACATAATGGATCCAAACCACAGAATGTAATAAAGAAAGTACTCTAAAAAGGACAATAAAAAGATGTAAGGCTCCATATAAACCGCTAGACTGTGGCTGATTATGTCATACTTACTAGAATACCGCAACGACGGGTGGAGCTCTGAAGGCAAATGTAAACCTTTCTGTATCACCGTCTACTGGCTTCCCAGGTAGAATACTGTAACTGACACTAGATGAACCCCACTGGTCCATCATGGGGTCTTGTTGATCAAAGCACAAGACAACATGGCGCGATGCCTCTTGACATTCCAATACATCCCCTGAGTAGAAGGCCAGACGACTGCAGTGTAGTGACCGCGATCACTCACTGTTTTTCTGAATGACATCCAGATTTAGTTCATCTGAAGTTCATCTGATCCCTAAGTAGCAGAACATTCACTGGCACGCTGAGGTTCGAGAACTTATTATTAGAGTTTCTGCTATCACACAGTACATATTCCAAAGGTTTTCTTCCATTAAGTCACAGCTGCTACTTCATCCATCCACTTCCAGACAAGGTATTCAGTTAGGAAGAAGAGATGAATAGATGGAACTCTTGCCAGATTCAGACTTGCAACAGTGTGAGCCCCCCCCCGATTCACACACACACACACACACAGACGCACACACTGGCTGAAACCACCTGTCCCGAGCGGGGTCGCGGGGAGCCGGAGCCTAACCCGGCAACACAGTGTGCAAGACTGGAGGGGGAGGGGACACACCCAGGATGGGATGCCAGTCCGTCGCAAGGCACCTCAAGCAGGACTCGAATCCCAGATCCACCAGAGAGCAGGACCTGGCCAAGACTACCATGCCACCACACCAACCCAACCCCCCATGCCCCCAATTCATTTACATTTATTCATTTAGGTGCCAATTTTTCTCCAAAGCAACTTACAATGATAAGCTATCTCATTTTTACTAGAGCAACTCAGGGTAAGTTCTTTATTCAAGGGTACTACAGCAGTAGGTGTGCATCTCTAGCAACTATGCTATCAGCTGCCCCATGAAGAATTGTGTTTGTTTGTTTTATTGTAATGCACCCTTGCATGCTGTCTCAGGGTGTGTTACACAAGAGCACTAGAAAATACACAGAAGCATGCAAGAAGTAGTGTTTGTAATACAACAGGGATACAATGAAAAACAAGTTCGGGAAAAAGCCAGAAGGCAGCAGAGGAGAGGAAACAAAACCCCTTTGGCTGGTAGAAGAGAAAACACCTCTGTGGGTTCAAGGCCCATAGGCTGCCCATCTTTCCTTGGCATGTTAGCTTTACCCTGTTAGAGAAAAGTGTCTTAAGAAGTTTCTGGTCAGCAGGTGATCTTTAGTGGGTCAGGTAATGCAGACAGTGAGGGCTTGCAGCATCCCCCCCAGTCCCCAAGGGAAGTTCACCCCAGGCATGTCAATGCCAGGGGAGCCAGAGAGGAAAGAACTACTGAGACCCATAAACTTTTGCTGTAGTTTCATTAACCTAGATACTTACCATGTATTGTTCCAGTAAAAAATGACCCAGCTATAAAAATGGGTAAATGATAGTAATATCCTACGAAGTCATACTAGGTTAAGATAAATTCAATGAATGAGTTTAACATTTTACTCCTGAATATTTAGTGAAGAACAGGCAGGGAAAACTTTGGCATACACAGAACAACAGTCATTGTTACTGAGAAATAAGTTATTGTTGTGCATACACACAATTTACTAGAAGTAATTATTGTTATTCAAGTAACGTTAGAGCTATGCCTCTGATGTGTTACTTAAAGTTTTAGCTCCTGTGGTTGACTTAAATGTGTACTGGATGACTCAGAGAATGAGTATCCATGTTTAAGTGGTAAACATGGGCTTTCTAGCAGTAGTCCCAGGCTTGGGAGTGTCCCTGGAAAACTTTGATGTTTTCATTCCTGTTGATGGTATCCTAGGAAGTACCATCCCTTTAAACAAATAGGCCATTTAACTACCACTTCCAGGCACATTCCTGTTCCAATAACTACAATGAAATGGTCAGAAGATCTCTATGGAGCCATGGATGAGGTTTTTTTCTTTTTTTTTTTACATTTCTGCTTCTGATTATATGGTCCTACTATGCACTTGCTGTTTTTTTTTTTTTTGAGCTTGGTCAGTTTGGTTAATTACCATTTGTTTTATTTTGTGGCACAATTTAAGTTGTTCTTTATTATTTTGGATGTTCTATGCTGAACTGCAGTCAACATTATCAAGAATGGACTGTGTGGTCTGAATTTCATAGATTTATTGAAATGAAGCCACTGACAAGCGAGAAATGCTTTGCCCCTTGGAAACCAATTTCTCTTTTATTAGATCTCACTGCTGACAAAATGATTGCTTTCCATTCCAAACAGCAAATCTAGGAATCATACTCAGCTGATAATATGTTATTTAACCATTCTGCACTGTTTCTTATTGATTGATCATTTTATTTACAAAAAAATGATATGCATATATTTATTTAGAGACACATGAGGGTTTTATTGCAAAATATTCTCTATATAGTTTTAACAACATAACAGATATCCCAGGCAGAAAACTTAACTGACAAGTAAGTAAAAAGAAGCCAAGCCATGTATAAGTACAATTACATACATACAGTTACATTGAAATATTCTCTGGAGTAATTTAGTTTGGATATTTCAAACTAAGTACCTGGTCAAGTTAAATTGGTCAAGTTTTGGTCAAGTCAAAATGAACACTACACAACAATTTTTGAGATATAAAAATAAGAAAAGGGGTCAGTAAAGTGTTTCAACATGAGCCTACTGTTTGGATTGATGACTGTGTACTGCAGTGATACAAACACTGATATCCAATTCCATCATACGGTGGGCATCACTTTCTCTGTTTCCCTTAGTTTAAATTATTACTGAGAAGTGTTCATGTGAGCAAGACAACATCTTTTGTTTCGAAGGCACATTTCCCACCATTGCCTGACTAGTTTTTTGACCTTTAATTCAAATTCCTTTTTTTTTTTCTTTTTTTGGATCTTGCTAAAGACTTGCTGTTTTCTGACATAGATCAGCTCAGCATGCTTTAATTAAAACCAAATGAGGAAGGCTATCCTTTGCAGATGTCTATGTTCAAACAATAAAGAGCTTTCTTTAAAAAACCAATAACAGGCTAAACCCTTAAAATTTGTAGGGTCTAAGAATAACGACTGTAAGTATTGCATCAGATGCGTAAATTATATAAAAAGTAAGTTACTTTTGGTATGTGTACATGGTGCCTATATGATGTATAAAAATCACAGAAAATGAAATAAAAGTGAAACTTTCTGGTATTCACTAACTGGTTACTTTGAAAACCTAATAAATACTGATTTAAGTGATTAATTGGAGATATAAACTAAAACAGGGAAACATTATGATATAAATTCAGTTACAGTTTCTTTATAATTACAACATAATTTCTATAAAGATGATTTATATGAAAATAAGTAATTATTCATGTTATCATAAGAGCAGGTGTTTTCAATTGACATTGTATCTATGGAAGTTTTGTTAATGAAAACATTTCTTAAAGCCATATCTCCGCTGAAGCAGAAAAGAAAAATTGCTCTAACTTCATAGAGTCTACTTGACATTGTGTGTTGCTTGGCAACCCTCTCCGCTATCTCAAAGGAGAATCAGGGAACTTCAACAGCTTCTCTAAGAGATCCACACTGGAACTCATTCAATTGCTATTTATATCAGCCTGTTTTCCTAATTAAACTTCACTAAGCAATCCACTCTTCTATATTTGCACTTTTTTATTCAGTTCAATTGTTTTCTTTTTTTTCTCCTCACCACTTCCTTTTCGTTGTCAGCATTGCTTATCTGCTTAAAAAACAAAATTCTTTCAAACCATATTTATATCTTTGAGATTTACATGTATTTTGCTATTACCTTAGTGTTTCAGCTTAGTGATTGGTTAATTTATTACCATACATGTTAAAGGACAGAGCACTTGAACATGTGGTGGTCATCAAAAGAAATAACTTTATATTGTGGTAGAAGGACTTCTGCCGTGGAAATTTTTCCAAACAATTTTCTAAGTATTGCATTACAGAATGCACATGTTCTTAATATTCTCAGAAGTGCCTTTTTTCTTGTGTTTTCCTGCTTTCTACATACTTTGTTAAATTTTTAAATTAGTACAATTTGAAGTTCAAATGTACAGTACACAAACATGGAGGCATTGCCAGTGAAATGAAAATAATACTGAAATTTAATGGTAATATATGTATAAATTGCTAGAAAAGTACACATTGCCCTGCAAATCATGAAGAAATGCAATAATCCAAAATTTTATTCCTGTATGTGATACAGTGACAAGGATTATGAACATTTTGGCAACAAAACTTTTGTTTTGTATAATATAAAAGTCAGAACTGGGCAAGGAGCACCTAATCCCTAAGAAGTACATAGTGTTGTAGGTGAGGTAAAGAGAGATAATGAATTTAGGGACTCTCTATCATAGTAGGATGGGGAAAAGGTCATTTATTGGTCAACAGAACCATCGTCCACTTTTGAAAGGTCATCTTACATGGCCTATTTCTGTGGTGCCAGCAAGCTGTAATACGATTCACAAATAAAAAGGAAACTTGTATTTGTCTTCAGAGACTGAAATGTGCAGGGCCCGACTAAGCAGGAAAACTTTACTGGGACTGCGGAAAATTTTCCAGCAGAGTTGCAAAATTAGATAGTAGCTGTATTGACTTTTCTGTTGACTTTCTGACATGAAGGGCAAAAGAATCATGTGATGTACCATAGACTGGATCAAGACAGAAGGACAATTCAGTACCCATTCCAATGTATGAGAGTAATATGTAATATATTTAGAATTGTTAGTTCTCCATAAGTTTTTATAGATTTTTTCCTTTGTAAAATCTGGAAAAACATGGTTATACCTTGTGTTTGTCTTTTTTTTTTATGTGTCAGCAGCTTATACTGAAATTCAATAATACTAACTGAAATTTCCAGCCATGGAAGCCTATCAAATAATAACAAAACCAGTTATTGGTGTTTGAACTTCTGCATTCTTAAGCATAAGGAACATTTTCATAGTGTCCAAAACAGCTAAACAAATGCATATGATTATCACAAGGACTTTAAGGAGCAGAACCCCAAACACAAGATTTTGTTGTGACTCAAATCCTGTGCTCCAAAATGTAATTTCCCAACAAAGAAAATAAACCACAGAGTAATCTGCCCTGTAATGCCTGCTAGTCCTTAGACAAAATCCCTCAGTTTTTGACATCAATGAGTCTGTTTTTTCATCTTTTTAATGGGATTTTGGAGAAAATGGCTTTCTGAATTGTCCCTCTCGGTCTTGCTCAGAAATGGAATAGTTTATATTGAGAAGCCATTAATTGTTTCATATGACTGATGATATATGTGAGGGGCCCCCAGCTTGATGGCATGGAGCAAAATGACTGTCCTCTATGGCTCTGATGTTGTAAGTAAATACTGTAGGGTCACTTGATGGTTTCATTCACAATGACATTTTCATTTGACATTCTAAATTTTAGAGTGGATAAATGTAAAATTTGCAATAAAAAACTATGGACATCAGAAGATCAGAACTCCCTAAAGTAGTGGAACAATTTCTAGATTAATTTAAAGATAGTAGACCTATAACGAGCCAAAGAAAAAAATAAGAAATTATATGTTCATATATTAAAATGTGTTAAAAGAGCACTGCACATCACACAAAAAGCACTCCATCTATCCATCTGTTCATCCATCTACTATTAATAAGAGCTTGTCCAGTGCACAGCCATGGTGGCCTGAAGTCCATCCTGGACATATACAGCACGAGGCATGGTACGTCTTCATCTGGTCACTATTTCATTCCAGGGCAATCGCACACATTCATTCATTCATACACACACTCACCAAGGGAAACCTGGAATCACTAATTTGGCTTATAATTATTCAAAAACTTATATTTGAGAGATGTGACAATAGCTTTGGGAAATTATCATTAAACTGCAACTTTTGTTACAGTTTAATGCAAGATACAAGCAAGGGCTTATGTGTTAAAAACGCATAAATGACAAAAATCTGGGAAATATTATTTTGTGCTGGACAGCTCATGTTGGCTTATTCAACGGTGTTTTTCACTGGATGGCAGACCAAGATCAGTGTGGAAAATCGGCAGTGTGGAAGTTATCTAGTTCTGCTTCTGTGGCTGATCTGGGTTGAACATGTAGTGTGAAGGAGTCTTGTGCAAAGACAGATGTGAACAGACAGTGCGTTGAACTTTGTAGCCCTGGGCTTTCCCAGCCCTGACTCGCCCTGGGGGTTGCAGAGTGCTGGTAAAAAAAAAGAGGCTCAATCTTTTTATTCAGAAAAAACAAGACATTTCTCAAGCTGATGCCCTTGAAATACTGTACGGCTGCATCTGGTTTCCATTTACCTTTGAAGTAAAACAAATGGAGATTTGTTTGCTACTATTTCATATATATATATATATATATATATATATATACACACACACACACACACACAGTATATATGTGTGTATGTATATGTACAGAGTGATATCATTAGGCACTTAAATTGGATGACATTTTAATAGTGTCAGTGACTGCTTGGCCAAGATGCATTGCTGAAAGACTTTTTTAGCTAGTGGATAAGGTATACAGAACATTTACAGTATAAGAGTCAGTTCTCATAAGCACCCAAAGGAGACTGCATTCTGAAACTTAAGAGCAAGAAATTATATTTTCTCACTTTTTATCAAAACAAAACAAAATCAAAACAGTTCCTGAACATGACTATGCAAGGAGAGCAAAAACATGGAACACAGACTCCCCTCAAGCCTGTATTTCCTTACTTTTTTGATCACTCAGAAGTGCTATGAGAAATGACAGCATGATAATCAACACAAGCTGTTGAACTTGGGGTTTGTACGGGGGGTGTCGCAGGTTTGCTCCCAATCTCGATGTGCCTGTTGGGGCATAACAGTCTCAACGGGGACCAGGGTGTAGCTCCATCCCTCCTAGGAATGAGATTTGAAAATGAAGACCTCTGGGCCTGTGTTCCCCACCCACCACCCACTGACACTTCTCTGTGGTGTGTTATCCGGTTAGCTGCTTTGCATAGTGCGCCATTCCATTAGCTACTCTTCTCCTGTCCTCTGGAATTCCTTCCCAGAGGCCGCTGCGTAAGATGGGACTGTGGTCTGAATGTCACAGGGAGCAAACAAGCTGGCAGAACTAAGATCGGTACATTAATCATGTTCCAGTTTGATTCATGGCGAGAAGTTAAAAATACGGCCAGTAACTAAAGTCCACAAAACAAAGAAATTTAATGTCTAATTGGTTAATTAACAAACAAAACAATCCCTGTAAATCCAAAAGCAGCACCGTACATAGCAGATATGTGCATTATGTCTTTTAAACACAGATGTTCCTGTGAATTTAATGTTTTTTATTTTTATGTGTTGGCTCTCTTTTATTGTGACAGTTCAAGTTGAGAACAGGACAACAAGGTCTCCAGTTGCTACAGATTGCAGTAAATAATTCTCACTGTCCAGATCAACTGCATGGCTCATGTCCATGTCTTGTCAACATACAGGGAACACTGAAGTCAGAAAAATAAAATAACTGCCCAAATGAAACATTGAAGAATACCAGAAATCAGATTTTTATCATATTCATTCCAATGAGTTACGTCATCTTTAGAGTTTTCACCTTTGAGTTTTTTTACCCTTTCTTAATGGCTTTCTCTGCATTTGTTGCAGCTCTGCACAAAGAACAGCTTGGCTTTGACTAACAGCACGACTTTTGGAATGAGAAAAACATCAGAAAACTTGAGTCTCATGTAACTCAGCATGAATACAGAAATAGGTTAGACTAATGGTCAGCAAAACTGAGCCCCAAAACTTTGGTGTGATCCTGCTTTACTCTATTATGGTATTACTGTGTTTCAGACTCTACAGACTGTACTACAGTATGTTGCAATGAAATTTGAATTAGTAAAACCCCCAAATAAATTATTTGAAAATGTGATCAACAACAACTCAGAGAGCTAACTTACAACCATTCTGTTGAAAAAAAAAAAATTGCTGAAATAAGCCATATACTTAGATCAGCCCAAGCAACCCCCCCAAAACTCATTCCTGTAATCAATGCACATGTCAAACATGATTCTGTTTTCTGTTTAACAATTATTATATCAGACCCTGAACCTTGACGGCTTAAAAAATATCTTTTATTTTGTAAGATTTTAGAAGATTGTACTTCTGTAATTCATTTCTTGTGGCAGAAACAGAAAAGTCAAATATGAAGAAAATTATGTTTTCAGTGTGAACATCTTACATTACAGGACAGTTGGTAGTAAATTTCTAGTCTTTTGAAAAAATTCTCACTAACATGCAAAAAACCTCTACCTGCAGAAAATAATTTTCTTCTAGATTTTAGAGAATTTTAAAATTAAGAACAACAAAATCTATACATTTCCTCAACAAAATGTTTTTCTGTCATCAAACTCTTTATTTGCATGAATGCATGAGACCATTGTCTAATATAATACATAGTTTTATTGGCTTTCAGTGTTATGATCAGTGTTAAAAGAAATAATCAACACTTTTTTCTTCTCCATCCAGGACCTCCTGAGTGCTCTGAGCAGACCCTGGAAAAGGCCTAGAGCAGTTGTAAATTCATGCTACAAAACAGGAGCCACAGGCCATACCCTTCTGTGTTCAGTTCTCTGGTGACCATCACCGAGCGAAGGAGCAAGAATGTAACGTTTGTTTAGTTTGTATTGGAGATGGTTTGCAGGATGTGGAGGTAAATCGTCTGCTTCCCAAACACAAGCTCTGTTATCATATCTAACTGAGAACAGAGCCTGCCTCACACACACAGAGTCAAATGTATACACTGCATAGCCAATTGCAGCGTACTGTATAATTTATAAAGGAATGAATCTACATAAATCTATCATTAATAAATGAATAAATTTATATTAAGGATGTCTCGTGCAACCATAGTTTTATACTGCACTCAAATTCGATTTACATACATTGTTTGATTTTGTTAGTTGATTATTATTTGGTGTTTTTATGTAAATGTACATACCACTGTATTCACGTGTAGCTACAGTGTTATAATGGTTTCTTTCTCAGATTTATGGTTTCAACGCTTCACAATACCTCAAAACAATTGCCTCATTTATACAAGTCACAATATGTCCTTTGATTAAAATATGCATTACATAACCTTTAAGGACAGACAAAAATGAAGAAAAATAAAAGTTACCGTTCTCATAAGACAGAAGTGACTTCTTTGCTTTCTGAGCTCAGAGGAAGGTCTGCGAATGTGCAGACACTTGATAATCAGACCCTATCTTGGGACTTCTGGCTGGTATCTATGTGTGTGTGTGTGTGTGTGTGTGTGTTAGGACTCAATCAGCATGACGTCTGTTGCCATGGTGGTGGTTACAAAGAGCTTAATTCCACATCAGTAGGACCTTCTGATTGCCATGACACTGCTCTGTATCTCTGACTCTGGGGGTTTGGGGTGATGTTTTTCTCATCTCAAAGATGCCCTTTTTAAATTTTTTCTAAAATCAAAAAAGTAACATTTTCTCCGGATTGCTCATTACTTCAGTTTTCACTATGTTTGTGCTTGCTTCTACGCTTTCTTCAATTAATTTATTGGTGTGAAGATAGATGGTTTCTCAAACGCATGAACAGAAAAATTAATACATTTTTCCACAAGAAACATCCTTGAATGTAGTTTATATCTTGACACCAAAACTGCATACACCATGGATATGAGAACCTGTCAGGTATTGAGGGTGACCAAAAAATCTATTATTAACAGTGCTCAATGGAGTCTTACACAGGCTTACTTGTACAGACATGTCCCCCTTTATATTTCACCTACATACATCTGTAAAGAATCAAGAGGTCCACCCGCTCGGTGTGCCTGTACAATGCCAAGCCTCTCTCTAGTCAAACCTTGTGAGCTACAATCCATGAGATATAGAGCTGTCTACATTTCAAAATTTGTCAGTGATCTCGCTGCTTATACTTTTTTTATGTAGATTTTTTTCTTTTTTGGTCAAATCTGAAGTTTTGCCTTCTAATCTTTTAAAATGCTCATGTCATCATTGTGCTGCATTGGAAACCCTTCTCCACCCAGAAGTGCTCTCCTGTATTTGCCCCTGCCTTCTGAGCTGTTGAGCCCATTCCCTCCTTTCCCCGTTGTAATTCTCCGGGTGCTTGGCTCTGGCAGACTGCCTTCCAGGCCACTGGTACCGTGGCACGCTGTCACGCTACTGGTTTACGATCGTGGCTTCGTGTCAGGTGCACGCCATGCTGCTGGGGTTCCCTCCTATGGCTTCACATTTACATTTTACTTAACAAGGATGCTGATCAGCAAAACTCATCCATCACTCCCGGCTGTGTGTGGGATGTTTTCGTACAACCGGGGATGATTTGCACCCCACCTATCTCCCACTCCTCCCCATTTGAATTTGTAGGGCTATTCCAGAAGGTCTGGAGTTCTCACTAGAACGGACTGCAGCTCCAGAATGCACTGTGTTTTATGGTGGCACCACTGGAATGAATTTCAACTGTGACTGATAAGTTGTGCCAGGAAATGTGTTATTGAACTAAATTTTGTTGTTTATATTTTCCAATATTCCAGTGTTCCAGGGATTATTTGTGAGATGTATGCTTATTTTTGTTTTTAATCTTTTTAATGGATTACTGGCAGTCATGTCACCCAGTTTAATTTTGTTTTGCAGATGTGAAGTGTGAACAGTTTGTACCCCTTTGCAGTAAGGTATAGTTACGTTACAGGATAAATCGATAGCTCACAGGGACCATGCTTTGTTGAGAGCTTTGTTTGACTGGCACCAGAGGATCTGGTCAGTTGCATAGCTGACTAATAGCCAGAACATGATGAAAATAACCATGTCATACTCTGCTATTTGTACATTTCTCAGTTGTCCAAAAACAATAATTTAACATTTAATAATTTAATAATTTGATTTTGTGTTAATGCAATTAATGAATTCATTTTGAATTTCTGTAAAAAAATACTTCATTTAGCCTTTGTCACAATGCACAAATTGCAAAAACAGCTTTACAAATCTGAGCCTTAAGACAACTTATTCAGAGTAGGTACCGTGATCAAAGGTACTAAAGCAAAAGCAGGGATTTAAATCTGGGCACATTTATTTCAAGGCAGTAAAAACCACTATGCTACTTAGTGCAATACATTAAAACAGATTTTTTATTGTTTTTTTTCATTTTTAATTGATAGTACAATGTTGCCCCTGAATCTTGTCAACAGGTACTGATATTTTAGGACTGTATACATTGTCATATCAGTGACCTGTATCCTGTTTACCTGATATAAGAAAAACTTTGGTGTTGAAACTCCTTAAAAGTAAAAGTACTGGGATTGTTTAGAGTAAAGCATTCAAACTCATTCCACATGTTATCAAGTGTATTCCAAATGAGGGGCACCATGGTTACCTTGGAACTTTAACTTTAAACAGCTGGATTATTTGGATTGTGAAATTGCACAGCACTGGCTAAATACATGCAAGATAAAATAATTCACCTTTACACAGCAGCTCTCTAGTTATAGCCTCTAGTCAAAATTCTATTCGATAAAACATTTAGACTAAGAACAAGTAATAAACTAATTCCTATGATAATTACAATTGCACTGAAAAGAAAAACAAAGTTTGATGACAATTCCAGGATAATACAAACGAGTACCATTTATTTCTTTATTTATTTATTTATTTATTTATTTTTTAACTGTTCAGATGTAACAATGCGGAGCGTGTTACTTTAAACAAGCATAATCATCAATTTGTGTATATAGGTTTAACCTGGACTTCACACTTACTGGTATAGCTGCTGCCCATGTCACTTTCACCAGTTGCGGGTCTAGACGTGGCCTTGGGCGAATGTCTGTTTTTAAGTGCATTCCGCATGATACAAACAGATATTGAATCTTTCTTTTCTGTATTTAATTAGCTCCGAGTGCCTTTAGGCTAATCTGTATTAAAGTTACTATTTCATTCCAACTGAGAAGTTGGCGACAAGTTCATTCGGAGCCTTGCGTGTGTTTGAAATACCAATTGCCGACAAGGCTAATATACTGGATGTCTTTTCATTGATTGAAGGGGGAGGGCAATTTGACTTTAGGTAGGCAAAAAACGGTGCAAGGGAGAAGCAGGCGCTCCAATCAGGCTGATTGTGATTCAGTAGCGCTCTAACGGTCTTTATAACATTTCCATCAATACCAATACGGTTTAATCAAGTTGCCGGGGAAGCAATCATTGCCTTTAAAATCAAACCTATTGAATCAACATTTCTGTTACAGTTTAACTGATAGCCTCCTGTGGGTGTGTGTAGTTCTAAAAGCTGTGATAGCTTCAGTTAAGCAAAGGGTTACTCCCCAGATGCCCAATCACAGCAGTTGTATAAAGCTACACATTGGTGGATGTATATATTCAACAGATGTGGTACAATTGTTTTCCTGATACCATGACAAATTTATTGGTACTATGCTACCTGGACTGGCAGGTAGTGTAGCGGTTAGAGCTGTTTTTTTTCCAACCGAAGGAGATCTGTTCCAATCCCTGCTCCTGTAGAGGTACCCCTAGGCAAGGTATTTCTGCTGAATTGATACAGTAAAAATGACGCAGTCCTGTAAACGGGAAAACCGTTAAAAGTAGCTTAGTATACAAACCTTTTTAACTAGAAATACCTTTTTAATCCATCGTGCAATCCCACTTTGTAATGTTTGAAGAAGCATTAATCCTGTTTCCCAAATTTTTCCTCCAAATACATGGACACTAACACACTACAGATAGAAAGGACACTGGTTCAGTTAGTGGACACTGAAGTCATAATTTTTCTCTTCTGTAAATAACACTCACTTTTTACTCTTTTGCAGTCAGACACACCTCTCACTGACCCAAGCCCACTAACATACTTTTTCAAAATCAGTTTTAAGTAACTGCTCAGGGTAAAACCATGCTTACCAAAATGGAGAGTGCCATAGCATTGCAGTCATTTATATGCTACTGCATACATTTAATGAACTCTTTTATCCTTTGTAAAGGCTTGTTGCTGTTCCACTGCCAAGTAAATGATAAGAAATCAAAGGAGGAGGGTCATACTAATCCTTATGGATCTCCTGGTAATCTATCTACTGCAGTTTGTCACTGTGACACAAAGAAGAGGAAATTAAAATATCTGGCATAGGCGGGAGGGTTGGGCTGGGGGATTGTACTCTTCTTCTTTGGCAATGGATGACTTCTATCAGGATGCTTTTCCCTGCCTTACATCGAAAAGCTATCTGGCAGAGTTGGTCTCTACAGCTCAAGCAGCGATAGAGCGATCAGAACTCCGAAACGCTCCATTTTGGTCTTCGGTCGCAATCAGTGTTGGGCAATGGCTGGAAATCTCTCTAGTGAGTCGAGCCGGCTTCATTAGAGTGGGGAAAAGCTGAAACCGTTACTCACAGTCCACCCAGAGGGCCCGACAGCGACGTCTCCATCTCCCTCCCATTCCCAAGCTGCACTGCAGCTTTTCACAGCGCTCGCTGCTCCACCCCTCGCCAGTTACACAGAAAAAAGTTCTGAATTGCACATCAGACACAGAGTCATTGCACATTTTACATCACACAAAATAGTCTGCCTCTGCAGTGCTTCAGGTTAAGCGCTGACTGCTGTTTTACATATTACTTTGAATATGAAAATTGTGTGTAATTGTTTAGGAGACACTATTCAACCAGGTTTCTGAAGACAGAATCTGCTTCAGTACTGTGTTAAACATTTGAGGTAGGGCAGTTTTTTGTTGTTTGATGTGATCTAGTCCAGAGATTCTTAACCTCTTTTAGGCCACACACTGCTTTTAGAATCTGATAAAAAGCTAAGGACCCCTCCAAGAGAAAGGTCCATGCATAAGTTTAGAGGAAATATTGCTCTGAAGTCTCAATTCTCTTAAAATTTATAACTGTCATCACAGCATAGCAACATTTTTATTTTTATCTTTTATTTAGACTTTGCTATTTCTGGAGTAGAGGGGGGCGTGGTGGCGCAGTGGGTTGGACTGGGTCCTGCTCTCCGGTGGGTCTGGGGTTCAAGTCCTGCTTGGGGTGCCTTGTGACGGACTGGTGTCCCGTCCTGGGTGTGTCCCCTCCCCCTCCGGCCTTACTCCCTGTGTTACCGGGTTTGGCTCTGGTTCCCCGCGACCCCGCCTGGGACAAGCGATAAGGATTTCATTTGAAGGTGACCAAAATGGAAAAAAAAAAAAAAAAAAAAAAAAGAATTCATGCTTTAAATGAAAATTTGTGTCTTGTTTCCTTTGCTTTGCATAAGACTTTACTATGGTGAGTGGATTTGATGACCAAAGGATGAGAAGATCTGTTCCTCATCATCAGGCCTCCACTCAGTACTTTCTACATTGTCCACATTTCATAATCTCCCACCATGTGCATAAATACAATGTATATTCACACACACACACATTTTCAGAACCGCTTGTCCCAGACAGGGTCACGGGGAACCGGAGCCTACCCGGTAACACAGGGCGTAAGGCCAGAGGGGGAAGGGGACACACCCAGGACGGGACGCCAGTCCGCCGCAAGGCACCCCAAGCGGGATTCGAACCCCAGACCCACTGGAGAGCAAGACTGTGGTCCAACCCACTGCGCCACCGCACCCCCCAATGTATATTCAATACAATATGTATTGGTCTCAGCGAAAATACATAAAAAAAGTAAATAAATAAACTTTTCTTATAAGCCAGAAACTGTCAAGTTGTTTAAAAGATAACCAATCATTCACTGGTTTGCATCATGAATCAGTTTACCGGGGAAAGCTGGTAGTGTAGTGGTTAGACATGCTGCCATTAGACCCAATGCTCCCAGGTTTGAATCTTACCTTTGCTGTACTACCCTTGAGCAAGATACTTACCCTAAATTGCTCCAGTGAAATTACCCACATGTTTGAATGGGTAAATAACTGTAAGTAGCTTAACATTGTAAGTTGCTTTGGAGAAGAGTCAGCTAAATGAATGAATATAAATTCATTCCCTTGGGTGTAGATCAAAATTTATTATAGTTACATTCAATCTGTGTGCTTTGGCAGTTGAGAAGCAAATTTTTAAAACGTGTTTCAAAATTCAATTTAGTAAAAAGCTAGATAAAGAAAGTCATACTACATATCCACAGTTTTAAAACTAATTTTGTGGCAGACATCTGTTAACAAACAGAAAATTGCAAATGTTATTTCCCTGCCTGCCAGTGTCTTATTATGTGTTTATTCTTGGTGGCAGAATATGAATATGTTTACACACTCGTAATAAGAACCAAATTGCATTTTCTGAGCAAGCTACACTGCATGAAATACCGTTTAATATATTCATGGTCTAACAATGTATCACATTTGGATTGGCATTCCTACAATTCCAGAATCTTTTGTGCGCATGGAATATTAAAATATTTCTTTACAACTTTTTTAGTGGTTGCTTTATGTAGAAAGGCACGTATAGAACTACAATTACGTAACTATGTGACACAATAACAAAGGTAAAAAGGTAAAAATCCCAATAGGGACATTGTTTTACCTTTTATAAGGGTGTCTGAACTCACTAATCAACATCATACCCAAGTGAATTTGTAGGAAAAATGTTAAACAAATTTAATGAGCTGATGTAAACTTTAAAATGTATAACTCTATCCATCCAAGAAGTTCAGATGAAAAATCAGGCATATGTGATATTATCAAAAGTGTGTTTTCACTGTGAAATCTCTTTGTAGACATCACCCCTACCCACACAGGGTTAATTAGAGAGCAACATCTCCTCTGTTCCTGTCTGCCAGGTCAACAGTTCATTCCGATGAGGGTAGTGTTTGCGTTTGGTGGTCAAACAAAGAACCTCTCCTATGAACTGGGACCATGCATTAATTAATCTGCTAAAACATTTTTGAACAACCTTTTACCTAAAGGGCATTTCTTAAATTATTGGTACATAAATCATGCCCTTTAATGATTGCCCAAGCTTGAAAATGTTATTTCCCCAAACAGATAATAACAACCATAATAATATGCACATCACACGACGCTCGTAAATTCCAGGCCCTGTCTCGTCCGGAGAGGCCACATATGCATGAAACAACACATAAGAGAGGTAAGTGAATGAGGCCAGACTACTGGGCATGGGTGTAACACGTCTACCCAAGTGCCGTCCCACTCTGCATATAAAACCGGGAGGCAGAATTAATACCCATCCAAATGACCTCAGGAGACGGAAATCAATTACGTTAATGATGTTTGTTGTTAGGCTCGCGGTGTTTTCTTATTCTGCAAATAAAGAATGCAGGACGAAACAGCTAATGAGGATGCATGCTCAGATTAAATTATTCTCATTACCACTGCACAGTAACTTTAAAGATGGAAGGCAGTCTAATCTGCATCATTAAATTATTGTTATTAGTAGTCGTAGAAGGAGTAATAGTATTGTTGTTGTTGTTGTTGTTGTTGTTATCGCACAATATTTATGCATTCTTCTATGGAATAATTAATCATCAACTTTCAAAGATTTAAATCAAGGCAACTGTACTTCCTGTTCATGTTTGCAGATCACCAAAAAAAGAAAAGCAAAAGAATGTTTTCAACAGACTCATTTATACGTGGACAGAATTACATGGGTTTGAGAGTGATTTTCATTCAAGGACATATTCAATGTCCGTATCAGGTTCAGACATTACAAAGAGACAGATGTACATATCAGTACTCCTTCCATTCAGGCAGAGTATTACTTCAGACATTAACTTCAACTGGGGTGAATACAGTATTATATGATCGTCTTGAACCACCTTGTAATTTATACCCACTGAATACTTGTGGAACAGGCACAGATTATACAGAGACACTTTGGTATCCACAACCTTACAGTTTTACATTTAAAAGTTAAGGCTTGAATATGGAGGTGCCATGTAGAACATCATAACCGAACATCTGTGACTGCAGTAAATGTAACAATATATGAATACAGTGTATACAAGATGATCTGAGCATTACAGAGTGATCTCAAAGTAGTTTAGACAATGGTATTTTTCTACATATACATTTTTGTGCATTCTTTAAGTCACCTAAAACGGTTTACATTCCCGGTGCATTAATACTCCTGCGTAACAGAACAGAAGGGTGATGTTTCTTGCAGCATTTGTTTGAGAAACACAATTACACAAATCACTTCAGACAAGGTTATTAACATATTTATTAGATTTGTTTTTAATTTGCATACAATAATAAAAGAAAATATAGTTTACAATAATTAGAATACCACTGTTCACTGACCATGCAGATCTTCAGTTCAGTAGCACCGCTCTCCATAATAAAACCTACCTTTTGTACAGTACTGTAGTTCCTTCGTAGTCCATTTTCCTAAAGACCAAAAAGAGGATTCCAAGAGGATGCCATGTCCAGATAGTATCATTCCGTAACTTTAATTACATTTTTTTAATATCCAGGCTGCATTAAGAAAGATAAATTGCCGTTCTACCTCAATCTGACTGCTAGCTCAGAGACAATCTATTGTAATATTAGTTTTTTTTTCCCCTTTTCTCCACAACCTAGCTAATTAGATTCTCAAACGACCACTTTATCAATCAATAATTTTAATTTCTCACGCTCGTTTGGTTATATAGCTCGTATTTGTTTTGCGGAAAGGATCCATGCGGCGGAACGATGCTGGTAATTTATGCTAAAAGTGTTCTCCCTGCAGAGCTACAAGCACAATGCTGCCCATCAGCAGCTCACTGCCGACTGGTGCCTGACACGGCTCTAATTAACATGCAGATATGCATCGCCTCATTGGCAATTCAAATTGCTTTTTTCCCCCTGTAATGTACCTCAAATTGTTCTACTTCAAACATTGCATCTGATTTGCAAACCCCCACCCCCGGGCATCCCTGTAATATCTCCCTTTATCCAATGGGGGGTGTTTATGGAACAACCTACCGTGACTGGGGGGCGTGCCTTATACAAATAAATAAATAAAGAAACAAACAAACAAACAAATAGATAGATAGATAAATAAATAGGCGAATAAATAAAAAAACCACCAAAATACTGTAGCTCTGGGACCATCTTGTCACAGCATGAGGCAAGACATTGTTTGTCTTTGGAGTTTTTTTGTGCCCCTCACCATTACGTTTGTAGTTCTGCCGATTGAGTGGTGCCTCCAGGAGCCCCAGTCTTCGTGTGTGTCAGTGCCCCAGGAGTCTCGACGGCGATATGGGGGATGTTCTAGCATTCAACATGTATTAACATGCATCGCATCACTGCAGCCTTGACTGCCAGCCTTCCGCTCATCATTAGGCAAAAAAGGCCAGGTTGTCGCTCCCCCTATCCACCCACCTGCATGCATAAAACGTTTCCCTTTCGTAGCATGTCCTTGTCCACGTTGCGCAATTTCAGCAACTGGTGTGCAGTGCACTAGCTGTCTGGGTCTTTGGCGAAGAGGTTCCCTGCCAACCAACCCCCAACCTCCTGAAACACCCCACCACCACCCATTCCATGTGGCAACAAGTGGCAGAATCAATGGCATGCAGTCATTCAACGACATAATTAATTTTGTTGGCCCTGGCACGGTGCCAGGTCCGCCATCTGCCTCCCACTCACGTGCACGGGCACGCTCCATCTCCTTCGCCTGAATTTGTCCTACATCTCGTAACGTTGCGTGCCTGCTGTCCCTTATTCAGGGTGGGAGGCGCACGATGCAGGGCTCGCTCTGCCAGGGACGGAAGGCTCTCCGGGGCTGGGTGGCACCTCAACCTCAGTTTGCCAACACAACCAGGCAGCTGAGAACACACTAAGGATCTTGCATAGTCTACTGATGCACGTCTACTTTTTTCAGTCTAATTTATATATTCTTTTTTCCTCCCCTCCCCTTTGCCTTTATATCGATGCCCATTGTCTCGGCTCTTTTTTCTCCCCTGCATGGACTGCGATGGATGTGGCTCACGTGAGAACCTTCTCTGCCTGGCTGGACCACCTTGGTTTTCTTGTCAGGATGCTGGCACCACACACTGCAGTACTGTTCGTGGGGGTGACTTCTGCTGGATACCCATGGCGCTTTGCCACCTGGCTACCTCCTGGACGGGGAAGACGGAAGGATGGCGGATGTGCGTATGAGGGTGGGGGGGGTGGGAGCGTTGGGGGGGTGGTCGAGGAGGGGGTTACTCTGGGATCTGATGCAAGCGAGCTGTTTGAAGCTGCAGAAAAGTGAATAATCAATTGGGTATTGATTTCTTGTAAGATTTTGTACATTTCAAAGCCAAGACAAAGAGGATGGTATCAGGAAAGAACAGCGGGGACCCGGTGTAAATTAGCCAACAAAACAGCGTCACGGAATAAACGAGCGCATCGTCACATTTTTTTTCTTCCCAAAGCAAGAATTAATGGTTGTTCTTGGAAGACATCGGCTCCTTTAAGTCAGTGCAGCTGGAAAAATGAGAGTTTAACCCGAAGCCGAAGTGAGAAGCTAATTAGACTGCCTTGTACAATAGAGCTCATTTGAATGTAGGGATGCAAATGGGCTTTGTGCTTTTTTCTGGATTGGAAATCAAGCTGTGCAACGAGGAATTATGGGTTATCTTTCTTGCAAGGCGCTTTATTTTTGTGGAGGAAAGCATTCAATCAATATTACAAAAGGATAAGCATTTGACTTTTTTCACGATTCTACGCAAGGGGTGTGCTGAAAACCTTTTCTGTTTGTATTGCAAAAAAAATCAAACATAAGGTGTCAAATCTATTAAGGATATCCATGCATACTGATGAATCGTTCTGCAAAAGATAATTATAATTGCTAGAATACCAAGCAGATGAAGACGGACGGAAAAAAGTGAAGGAAAACGTTAGCCATTAATGATGTTTAGCAGGCAGTACGTGCCATACACTTTCTGGCAACGGGTAATTATAATGAACCGTTCATTTTTCCAGATCAACCAAAGGTGGCTGGGTGGAAAAAAGGAAGAAAACAGGAAGTTCTTATTTATTCTGTGACAAAGATTAAACATTTTGACTCTGTCTGGATCATTACAAAACCAAGAAAAACTTGGACAGTACAGAAGAGAATTACTGCGCAAAAAAAAAATATCCATTGGTGGATTTTTACATGTTTGTGGTCTTTTTCTCTCTGAGGAACAGTCTATGTGCTTCTGGTTAGCAAAAACTTAAATCTTGCTTGCTTCCCCTGCGGCTGGATGGGAAACCCCAGAGCCGAAGTTTCCCTAGACAACCAGAGAGCACAGCCTCAGTGTTTGACACACGAATGCCATTTCGCACAGCGGCTCGAATGGAGCAAACAGCAGCATGCAAACCAGGGGGATTTCCATGGCGTACTGGTACGCGAGGGGGGCGTCCAAGTATGGCGTGTGCGTCGAGCGGAGGAGGCGGTGGCGGGTGGGGCAGAGTAAGCCCAGCAAGTACATACAAGAGAGAAAGCACAGTCTGGACCTCGTGGAAGTGTGTGGAGTACCAGTGTGTTATTCCAGGGCAAGTTTGGCCCCCACGGAGCATGTGGTTGGGGTAGGAGGTCACATGCCCAGCCCGGAAACTGTCCCTTCAGAATGTAGAACTTTGCCATGGTGGGACTGGACGGGCTGACGGTGCTGTAAATTGCAGGAATACCCAGTTGACCACTTGGAGCCTCTTGAGGCACTTACAGCTAAACATGGAGTAAATGCAGACAAGGATGAACACCACTGCTGCCATTCCACCGCAGTTACGTTTCCTCATGGTGTGTTTGTGCTCATATTTTCTTTTGCAAAGGTAGTAATTAGAATAATTGTTGCAGATTGCAAGTGTAAATACTTATGTACAATTAACGAATGGTGAAACTATGAATATTAATATGAAAAAGTTATTATGATGAGAAATGGTATTGCAGTGTCACTGACTGTATCACTTTCTGTGTTTGTCAGAAAGTTTGGACATACAACTTAGGATCTACCTCGCTAGTGAAACAACCTAAAGTATAAACAAAGTGGCTATAAGGTTTTTTTTTTTCTTTTCACATATATAAATGTAAATAAAGGCATGTGAACTACTGGGTGATTTTGCACAGCAATTAAAATTAAAACACCAGCAACCATATTACTCTGCCTCCAAATCAACACAAAATAATAAGACATTTATGGAGCAGGGGTTCTCGTATTGAAGGACTGTTCCAATATTCTTTTAGCCCAGTAATCAAAAATGATTTATAGTTATTAATATACATATGAGGTATTCGGCCATTTCCCATATGCTTTGGACTTTGCTGCTGGAGGCAAAACCACCAACACTCTAGATGTATGGAAGTTTCTAAGGTTAAAGGTCATATAAGGATTATATGGAACTCCTAATGGTTATGAGCAATAGCCTGTAGGTCAATTCTGCAGTGTCAGTATGATTAATTAAAATAACAGATCTGCTTGGCTAAAACAGTATTCTTTAAATATATTATAATTCAAATAAGCTTTAGTTTAACCGCTTATGCTAGTGTATTTTCATTTCTGTGTACAAAATAGTGTGAAAAGTATTATAGTGATGTTATCGGCATTCTCAGGAAAAAGTGTGACTGGATTTTATTATTCACACTAATCTGATTTATTAAATTTTTCTCAATCCATTGCCTTCCCCTCAAAATAGCTTAAAACATGATAAATAAGATACACTAATGCAGCGCCCATTTCTGACAGACTCATTAAAATTATATTATAAGCAATTTCCTGAAACAAATTTCTTTTTAAAAAATCATTACGTAGGAAATAGTAAATTGAGTTATTGTGGTTTAATACAATTTGTGTAGCCTAATGCCATTATAAACCCAGAATAGAGCATACCACAGAACAATAAGCAATTGCTAAATAAAGGAATATTTAGGAATATTTAGCAAAATCGTGATGTTACTGTAATCTTGTCCTTTTGCTTTTTTTGGGTTCTACCGGTGGTGCAGCATGAGGGGAGGAATACAATGTTTCATAAGTGACAGTCCCTAGGTTTGTGTTTGCCTGGGGCTGCTCAGTTGAACAATAACCTGTAATTTGATTGGTGGAAAATTGAAGTGGTTCATCTAACATGCTGTTCTGTCTTTCCTGAGGCTGAACACTTCTGAGTATGACGGGGATGTCAAAATCAGCAAATGAACGCTTGGTGCATATGCTGGCTTTTGCTTCAACCAAGTTACCTTCCTAATTTGGTCCAATTAGGCCATTATGAACACATATATTCACACACAAACACACACATAGAAATATACATACAGATAAACATAAGGACAGGTGATAGGTTAGTGCCAACAACTGCTGCCTTTGGACCCAAAGGTTGTAGTTTTGAATCTTAGCTGTAGCACCCTTGAGTAAAGTACTTATGCTAAATTGCTCCAGTAAAATTACCCAGCTCTATCACTACGTAAATAACTGTAGGTAGCTTAAGAATGTCAGTTGCTTTTGCGAAAAGCACCAGCTAAATGAATAAATTTGAATATGATCAACTACATCAAAAATACTCATGTAAACCATTATCTTCTTTTATAGTTTACATATCAATTAATCTGACCATCAAATACAATGAAGAAAAAACCAACATAAACACCAGCAATATATGACCTGAGTATGAAATCATAGTGTATAGTGATACATTTTTTTATTAAAAAAATACATGTCATCTTGTACATATGGGGAACACCACGCCTTTAAAGTGAACATTTAATTGCACTCAGACCTACCCTGATTGATAATTATAACATTTCTAAGTTTCAAAGGAGGGAAAATGGAGTGGCAGACACAAAAACAAGTCTATTTATCTAGAAAAGAGCTGGTACAGTGGTGTTGGACTTCAAACAGGCAAAGCGTCTCACTACAGTCTAGCAAGACACACCCTGGGCGAAGGGTGATATGAGCTCAGGACCAGGACACACATGTATGATAAATACTGACGAATTCACTGGGCATTTGGGCCTTTTAGTGAAATTAATTAATTCCCTGCAAAACCAAACAGTTGACCAAGGAACTGATGTGCAGAACCTAAGACTGGCTACTTCCTGGGTGACATGCCTGACTACCATAATCCTTAAATAACAGTAACTACATGTAAAATACTCTTATGTTCATCAGCACTTGTGGAACAAGGTGTTTCAGTTGTGCACTATGACATCTGAAAGAAGTCTGTCTTCATTTAAAAAGCCAAATCTACAGACTCCACTATCTGACTATCTTGTTCCAAGTTAAAAACACACCATACAGCTGTTGGTTGTATTAATGCTTTCGTGAAACTATGCACTGAGCAACAAGAGTATTTGTGAGTCCTGAGCACAGTTCCCCACACAATGGCTCCTCTCCTTAAAAACATAACTGGAACTTAAATCACAATCAATAATAATAATACACATATCCCTCAATATATTTGCAGGTTAGACTCTGTAAAAATTTCAGATAATGTTATTACAATAAAAATACTGTTTATTTTACTATTCTTTATTTACTTAATTAAATTAAGTAAATGAAAACAAAAATATGTCACCTCCACAAGCTCTTATTCAATCCTAATTGCCTGTTGATTCATTCCATAAGCACTTACAATGTTTGTCAGTTTCTGGCCACCTTCAACTTTCTTTGTTAACTGCACCAATAAATGCTTTAAAAAACATGTCCCTGAATATAGAAATATGTTGTCTCTGCAAACTCCTTCCAGTGATGATTATGAATGAGATGAATAAAGATGTGTAACGTCTATCACTTTATTATTGATCATGAACAGTCAGGAACACCAGACACAAGATGTAAACACTGAAGAAGAGAGCTGCATCAAGGTGGTTCAGCACTCCTTTTCTGTCTGGTAGAATTTTACTGACAGCTATTTGCTGGGTAGGTAAACACAGGTTGCATTTTCTCTACTACAAAAAATTTTTACAAGATACATAAGTGAGGAAAATGCCATTAAAAATTAACTGGACAATGTGTATCTCTGAAAATCTATAACTCAATTGGTCGTAGTGAGAGGCTTATACTGCCAAAAAGTGAAATTTTAAGTTTAAGATTATTTTAAACTTTATTGATAATGTTTTAGCTTTGTTAATAACAGTATCATCAGTAGTTTGGTGACTTGACATATAAATACAATTTGTGATTATATTGGGATCTGCTTTTCAACATAATTGTTATATATAGTAATCCGACAAAACATACAGCCCTGCGTGTATGGTAGTGTTTGGGGTTACATGTTGCACTTCAGCACTATGTGACTAAATAATGACTCACGCTTTCTGTCTGCCCTGTTCCAGCAACCTCTTCAGCAGTATTTAGTTAAAGGCAATGCCCTCCACTGCTCTCCACAGGTTCTGCTCACTAATTTTTTATTATTTTCAGTGGAAATGCTACTTATTTGGCATTTACATGATGTTATTATGCCCAGGATACAACAAACTATCTTTGTGCCCTGTGTTTCTGGGAAAGACTTCAGACTGTTGCAAACCTCATCAGGAGAAGTGGTAGATGAAAATTAATTAATTATCTGTAGGTGGGGTAGCACGGTGGTGCAGTGGACTTGGCTGGGGCCTGGTCTGTGGTGGGTCTGGGGTTTGAGCCCTACTTGGGGTGCCTTGCGACGGACTGGCATCCCGTCTTGGGTGTGTCCCCTCCCCCTCCAGCCTTGCGCCCTGTGTTGCCGAGTTAGGCTGCGGTTCACCACAAACCTGCTCGGGAAACGCGGTCTCAGACAGGGTGTGTAATAGTAGGTGTCTCATCTAGAGTTTCTGCCGTGCACTCATAACACACAGGTTCATATGCCAGTTCCTACTTTAGTACCCTTGATTAAGGTATGTGCTCTGTAAAAATTGCCCAGCTGTATAAATTGGTAAATCATTGTAAGTAGCTTAACACATTATAAGCTGCTTTCAGGAAAAGTGTCAGCTAATTAAATAAATAAAAAATAAAGAAATTGACTTTCAGTAAAATACATAAATACATGTATTGGCATACATGAAAAATATAATGACATATGAAGATTTTTTTAAGAAAGTTGTTTTCTTTGGCTCTCGGGAACACTAGAATATGTCATAATGCTTCTGAGGTATATTACATTTCTAGAGTAAGCTCTTTAAATTGACACACAGACCAGCTGCTTTTTTCACACTAGCAACAAATATCATAGAGAATTACACAAGTATGTTAGACCAGAGAGGGGGCGCGGTGGCGCAGTGGGTTGGACCGGGTCCTGCTCTCTGGTGGGTCTGGGGTTCGAGTCCTGCTTGGGGTGCCTTGCGGCGGACTGGCGTCCCGTCCTGGGTGTGTCCCCTCCCCCTCTGGCCTTACGCCCTGTGTTGCTGGGTAGGCTCCGGCTCCCCGCGACCCCGTATGGGACGAGCGGTTCTGAAAATGTGTGTGTGTGTGTGTGTGTGTGTGTGTTAGACCAGAATAACCTATAATGGTGAAAATTCTATTTAAGTAAGCATTATACAGTCCTAGATTATGTTTTTCCCTTTTTTCTCGGTTTTCATTCATTCCCTAAATCAGATACCTTCAGGTGTTTTCAACGAACCTTTTCATTCAACTAAACCCATTGAACGTCCCTCACTCAGCAAAGTGCTAGCTTTCTGTTTATATAGTACACTGGCACATAATGAAATTGTACAAAACAAGACAAAACCTGTATTCCAATGCATACACGGTACGTGTGGGCGATTTGGACAAAAGAAGCAGCCAATAAACTCATTTTACTAATTCATAAACTAACAGAGAATGAATTCATGTGCCCAGATGTCAAAGTGCAGTCAAGGACATACCTTGAGTTGTGAGAGAAGAGGATGAACGCTGAGGTCGTAACACGTCATCTGTGGATAAATGCCTACCAGTGCTTCAGTCTTCCTGACACGAAGCATATGTTCATGTCAGTGTGCTCTGTACTAAACCCCGTCCGTTGTGTGTTTATAGCCTCATGTCACAAAATTTACACCAAAATACATGCTCTTTTGAAAGACTACATAAAAACTGTTGGTGTACAGATTTTAAAAATCATTACAATATGTTGTGTAAAATAATTAGAAGAGGATTAAAGTAAAAGTACTATTCATTGCGGGGGTGCGGTGGCGCAGTGGGTTGGACCGCAGTCCTGCTCTCCGGTGGGTCTGGGGTTCGAGTCCCGCTTGGGGTGCCTTGTGATGGACTGGCGTCCCGTCCTGGGTGTGTCCCCTTCCCCCTCCGGCCTTACGCCCTGTGTTGCCGGGTAGGCTCCGGTTCCCCGTGACCCTGTACGGGACAAGCGGTTCTGAAAATGTGTGTGTGTGTGTACTATTCATTGCATACAATGTCATGCAGTGGGGCATGTGGGAGCAGGGAACATAGTAGTTAGAGCTGTTACCTTGGAATTCAATACCTGCTCTGTTGTAGTCCCTTTGAGCAAGGTACTTACAATTAATCAATCAATACAGTAAAAAATACCCAGCCATATAAATGGGTAAATCAAGTAGCTTAGTACACAAACTTAACACCATACATTGTCTTGCATAAAGATATCAGATAAATAAAGATCTAGGAATTCCTTAACATCACTGATGTTTTGATGCATACTATGAAACATTTAGTCAAATTGGCAATTATAACAAAGATTTCAATTTTGCATCACTTTGATGACAAAATGAATGATTAAGGGGGTCAGCATAGCCCATTTCACAGTGTGGTTTATTATTCATGCTTTTCTCTGCCCCCTCAGATGCATTAATGCTATAGTCTTCCACCACATTATGTAGGTAATGCGTTCCTGAAAAACCTTTTGTAAGGTGAATTCTGATGACTAAGACATAATTACCATTAGTTTCAACAGTAACATTTTTTGTCTTCCTGAGCACCAAAACGTACATCTATTTATGCTAAAATGTCTTGAAATCCAATTAAACTAGAACAATTAGTTCAATAGTTGACATTAGTTAACACAACATGCGATGGCAGTTTTCCTTCACATTGTGTGATATATTGCTCTGCTGCACATGGGTGAATGAATGTAAGGATTTTACTGTAGTGTATTTAGCGTTGAAAGTCATCATGGATAAAGGTGTGAGATAAATACAGCACAATAATTACGGTGAGCGGCAAGCTTTGGAGAAGAGTGTCTGCTAAAGAAATGTGTTCATGTAAACATCTTGCACCTCTAACCTGTCAGGAAGCACACAAAATCAGAATATGGCCTCATGAATCTAAAGAAATGCTTTGTAAGTTGAAGGTATATAAAATGAGGCTCCATGTATATTCAGATTCTCGTAACTGAAGAATTCTGGGGAATATGTGTATCACCAGTGCTGACAGTATATACATACCAGATGTTTTCCGCCTACCATGAGATTGCGAATAAAAGTTTGCTTTATTACGAGAAAATAAATTATCACATAGCAAATCATTTTGCAAGTGATGATTAAATTTAGCAGAACCCTCATCAGAAAAAGCTGACGGATGCAGAGGATTTCGAAAACTCTCCTTTACTTGAGAGTGTATACACACGTCACATGAAATGATAAAATAAATGAAAAGACAGTGACCAAGTATTAATATTCAAAAGAATACCTACAGAAGTGATGAATGACCTATTCTGTTGGATACATGATTTTAATAAACATTTTGGTGTTTATGGTCCTTCTGTTTAACTGGCAAGGTGGATAAAGTGCTGAACTTAAATATCTTTCAAAGGAGCCTGGAACACAGTAAGATGCTGAACTGCTGGCACTAAAAAGTATTAAAACCATGATTTCAATTCTTTCAACAAATCAATAATTGACATTTATGCTGTAATGTTCATCATAAAAAGCAAATAGTAAAATTTATTAGCAAATGAGTACAACAAATGTATGTGAGCTTGTAAAAGTTATATTTATCTTATTTTTTAAATAATATAAAAATAGAGTACAAGTTATTTTGGAATGCAGGAGGTGCAGAGTCGATGAACCATTACAGTACACTTAGAAATCAGGGGAAAAGCTTCAAGAAAGGCAGAAGCACTATGTATAAAATATAAAGTGTGCTCTGGAATGTCACCATACTGTAAATATAAATAAACATAGGTCTACATATGCATATGAATGCAGAAATTTGATCTAAATGGACAAAAGAGCACTGATGTCCGCTCACGTGTGAAGGCTGACCTTGAAGGAGACGAGCCCCTTAACCGTGTAATAAAGGCAGGCTCCAGCAGACTCGTATTATCAGCAGGCCACCATAGAGGGTGGCCACACAGGCCGCGGCACGGCGCGCATAATGTCCGCATCCCAATGCAACTCACGTAGGACAGCGACATCATACTGGAGTCCATATTATTCTCCTTGCCACTCTCTTTTCATGTCCATCCATACATCCATTTTTATTCCCTTCCTTCCTGTTTTTTGTTTTGTGTTTTTTTTTTTTCATGTGAAGGTAAATATCAAATAAACTCTCCTGTGAATTTCCCTTTCCCTCTTTCTCCGGACAAGTATTAATTGCACAGAACGTAAACTTTGTCCAAATATATAGTTTTGTGCCCCAGTAAAATACTTAAATAAATAAATGACAGGGCTGTCATTTTTCTGAGTTAGTGCCACCGGTGCAGCCGTGACAATTTACCACACAGAAACTGTGATCGAGTTCATGCGCGAGCTGGTGGACGTCTGGAATATCAATGAGGTTTCTGCGCAGACGCGGTGTCGGACCAGATTTAATTTTCATGCCAAGTCAGAGATCATGATGCTACGTTAGAAACAAGCAAGTGCCATTCTTTCATGGAAACCAGAGCATGTCTGTCCTCCATGGACAACAGTACATCTTTTTTCCCAGGTTCCAACCTTTCATCCATGCCCCATAATTCCCACCCCCCCATTCCACTGGTACATACTTGCATTTTCCAGAGGCCAGGAAGTGCAATATCAGCACTCAGGAATTCAGATAACTGCTCCATTAAAAATGGAGGCTTTAATTTATTGATCAGCGAGTGCAAGTGCACGACGTCGACTGCAGAGATGAGGAGGAAAGTGCGTTTTGGTTTATTTATTCCCATTGCTGGGTTATTAATCTTGCTCAAGTGTGATACATGTGTGAGCGATGAGAAGAGGCAGCCGCAGCCTGAGTCTTCGGTGCGCCTCTCCGCATGAATCACTCACCCAGCCGCTCACACTTGGTGGCAGAGCGCTGTCGTTTGTTAACATGCATTACAAAATATCTGCGTTTGTGTGCCTTCAGAGGTCGCAGCTCCTCAAAAAACACTACCAATGTGACGGTGGAAACAGTGTACCACATATACTGCACTTTAAATTTAGTTCAGAATTGTAATCATAATAGTAAAAGTACCTTTACCCTGGGATTAGTGGTGTGCTGTCCATAAGCATCTCAATCTTAAGTCAAGTGCATAATCATAAGGTGTGCTGGTAACTGCAGCAATCATCAAACAGTCCACTAAAAACTGGTAAATATATGATGGTGGACTGCCTAAAGGATATCTTTAAATTGCTCGGAAGTTACATGCATTGTTACCACCTGATGTTTTGAAATTTGTTATTCCTATGATTAACACCAGCTGAACATGTTTCAGTGGAAAGGTTATCAGTATTGCTTTTTTTATATATTGCTTAATAAATCTGTTAATAAAAATCTGCTCAGGCTCTGTCAAAGTGGAAAGTGATGGCTCATGGACAGCAGATTCATCAGAGCCAAGACTAGATTTTATAGTGTCAATCCTCTACATCCACTCTACTGTAGAAGACAGTCTTGCCTTCATAGACCAAGATCTGACATCTATGATGTGAAGCAACTATGACTTTGACCCATAAGAACAGCCCATTCTTTTGTTAATTTGTATAGCAAAAGTTAAGCTTTACTTTCATACATGCATTTAACTGAATATATATGAAAACAAATCAAATATTTTCTGGGTAGTGTAGTGATTAGAGCTGCTACCTTGGACTTGAAGGACCAAGGTCCAAATCCTATTCCTGCTGAGGCACCCCAGAGCAAAGAACATACCCTGAATTACTGCAGCAAAAATTACTCAGCCTTATAAATCGGTAAGTTGCTTTGGAGGAAAGCATCAGGTAAACAAATAAGTTTCCATCCTGCCATTTAAAGTAGCAGCATTTTAACTGTTACTGCAATTCCCCCCAAGACAAAAAGCTGATCATTGCTATTTATCATTCTGAATGTACTAAACTGGTATTAAACCACAATTGGGGTTAAAAACAATGATATATAAATAAAATCTCATGCCGTCGATGAAAGACTGACCAGAGGGGTGGAGTAGAAATTTACCTTTCAGCACAAGTACAATTCCAGGCACAAGGGCACAGCTCCTCTGGAGTGGCCTAAGAATAAGAAAGAGAATGTCCTTCAGTGACCCAGTTAAATTCCTCTGTTGAACCCTTTTGAGAATCTGTGGAAAACTGTAGTCCACAGGCAATCCCCAAACAACAGAAGAGAGTGAGAGCAACTTGAGAGAGAATGGGTAGAAAACTGTGGAAAGCCAGCAGTCAATATATTTCTGCATGAGTAAATAATAATAATAATAATAATAATAATAATAATAATAATAATAATAACTTGTTTATGGATTCTGGTTTTGGGTAAAAAGTTTTTTTTTTTTTTTTTTAAATCTACATCCATACTTTTGTAATTGTACAAAAAAAAAAGACATGATAGGAGTGCAGTACACATTTACAGCACACAAAGACACAAAAGCATTTCACCATAAAATTGTTGCCATTCTTGATATAGACTACCAAAAAGGTTGCATAAAATAAATAGTGTCAATACTAGGATACGTTATAAAATATTTTTTGTGTTTTTTAATGATTACTGAAGGTCCGGAACACACAGAAAAAGTAGAAATTCGAGGTCAGTTGCAAGGATAACTTTTTTCTGGATTTAACTTAACTTTATGAAAAAGGATTATTCAGAAGAACAAATAACATTTTTGTTTTTCCTTAAAAAAATATGTTTGGTAACAAAATACGACCAGGACTTCATGTTTGTGCTTCAAAGTTTTTCTTCTTCTTCTTCTTCTTCTCATAATAATAATAATAATACAAACACACACACACACACACACACACACACACACACACACACACACACACACGTACCCAGATAGACCAGACAGTGACACACAAACAGACCATATAAGAACAGAAAGAGTTTCCATGTTAATAACCACTCCATGTGGAGACACACGCCCCTGTAATCTTCCCTTACATTCCATGTTCAAGCCCAGCATGCTACTGGCTTTTCTTAAGTGAACTGTTATTCGTGTGTTGAGTCTGCAGTCACTGAAAAGGGCTTTGTTTCCTATCCTATTACCAGCTTCGCCCCGTTTCCAAGAATCACTGCTTTTTACTGTAGGCCATACAGAAATCTACGGTCGACACAAAACATAAAAGAAACATAATTTTGTGCCCTATATTTAACACACTGAAATGAATGTTTTTACATTAACAACAAAATGCTCCAATAATGTTACAACTTATGTTTTGTAATGATTGTTCAGCAGGTAGCACCTCCTCCTTGCACTTCCAAGCCTGTAGGTCTGCATGTGGCCTTAGCTATACTCCTCCTGGCTTTGCCTGGGTTTCCTCCCACCGACATGCTGTTCGGGTGATTTAGAGACTGTAAATTGCCCTTCTTCCACGATTGTGCGAATGCACGTGTGTATATGCTAGTGTCCCACGATGAGCTGGAGTCCTGCCAGGGTATATCTCACCTTATGTTCTGTACTTCCTGGGACCGTCTCTGGGTCCCCGTGAACTAACTGAATGAGCATTCATTCAAAGCCGTGTGCAGATGGGTGAATTTTTCCAGGTATTACCCTTGACAAAACGCTTACATGAATCACACTAGTGTCGATGAAAACTTCACATTTCTGTCCAGCTGGCTCTATAGAAACTCCAGAGGAGCCAAATGTGTATATATGTCAAATCCATTGTTGCTTTTGCTATGACATGATAAACAATTCCTGAAGAAAGGCCTTTCAAATGAATTTAAATATCAAAACGCAACTTCCAACATCTGTTAGCCATCTGAGACACTATGTCTAGACACATGACTGACAAAGAGTTTAACTGTATCGCAATAAATTCTCTGCAGGGTAAATAATTGATGCAACGCATGTAAAATCTGTTAGCAGTACTCACTGTATTCTTTCTTTGATGGGAACCAAATACGGCTCAGCAAACAGACGATCAAAAGTGACACAGTGATCCAGATGTGCAGCCCAACAAGGGCTCTGTCGTGTCGCACGGCAACCATGGCTGCTTTCTGAAGGCTGAACATTTCTTACCCACTTGCACTTCTCGAAAAAGAGCTTCATTCAATAACTTGTGCTTTTTGGTGTGAAACACCCCCAGGTCATCACCCCAGTAGAATCAGAACACTGGACACTCGTCGTCGCAGAAAACTGGAACTCCTAAGAACTTCTTGAATGAAAAACTGGACCCGCAAACAGAAGTTTCTAGAAGCCGGGGTTAACTTAACTGTTTTCACTTCAGATGGGTAGCTGGGAAAGTTGAAAGTGCAATGTTCACTTTTGTTTGGATAAAAGCAGCTGTGGATTTACTGTGTGCTTGGCTTGGTGTGTCGTACACCTTTCCCCGGTGTACGAACCTAATTCGTTCCTCATAAAACCCATGAACTTGCGTTCGGATAGCGAACGCACGACTCCCATGATCGCTTCTCACGGGAAAGAGTGCAATTCGTTCCTGCCGCAACAATAATAACTCGCTTAAGAATTGCCTCAGACAAGCACAACTATTATTAATGAAATTATTCTGTTCTTACCACCCATGTATATTTTACGTTATAATATTTTACCTCAGGCTGTCCTTTTCGAAAAGGTCCGGTTACTGACTGGAAATGCCATGTAATTTGAGGGAACTGAGGTAAATTAACGAACATTCCGCAAGCGTTGTTGTACAAGTTTTATGACCAATTTTTTTTTTTTTTTTTTTTTTCACATTGACACCCGGGTTAACTTTAACAGCTCATTTAGCGTCTAGGGATGTACTGCAATAGCTCTCTTCAAATCAAAGTGATATCATCAGTGTCTGGACTGAAGACTAAAGTGTCGGAAAACAGGTAGGAAAACAGCCCTGTAGCAAGTGTGTATTGTACATTAACCACCTTCTGACTGTTTTTGATCAAAACGCTTCGCAACAATTCAAACACGACATTTTTTATCCCTTCTCTCCTCGATATTAAAATATTTTACATTTTAATTTATTTTACAAGTTTAATTTTGAAACCGACACAACCAGCATTTTATTCTCCGGGGTTTTCTACTGTATCCACTGTGACTGAGGGGACCTTGATCCAGGGTTACAGGGGGGAAGGAAGGAGGATTAAAACCGGGTACTTTCAGGCAGCTTGTGTGACGCCATTTAGGAGCAGCTTCCTTTCTCTTTGGAGTTTCAGTGTTCGATTCATTCATTTACTGCGAAGCAAAAATAAGCATAAAGAAAATAAAAATGATTGAAAAATAGCCCAAACCATGAAAAATAAGCTGAGCACTGAGCGGTGCAGAATGCCATGGTGCGATGGCGGCAAATCCCAGCATTCTGCTCCGCTCTGGGGTGTTTGTGTTCGCGTTCCTGTTCGTCACGTGTTCGCTGTCCGGGGCAGCAGAGATGTTCCTCTTATTACTGACATAGACATTTACATTTACTTAATCGCTGTATTGATCTCATTCTTTTGTACTGTTGGGTGGCAGGAAACCAGGTGTTATACTGTATTTTCACACTTCTTTGGGAAAAATGCTGTATTTTCACACTTCTTTTTGGGAAAAAATGTAATGAGCCTTGTTTTGTTCTTTAAATTTCTGAAAATACCTTTCATATATTAAATGCAAATGTAACCACTGCTGAAATCGAATACATTTGCCAAATGATTTGGTTTTACCTTTAGTTTGATCACAACACACTTAGTTTGTCCACACCTTCACCTTACCTCAGAAATGAGTATAATAATGGAATACCCATAATATGGCCAAAAGCAAAGAAGAGGACAGGAGGTAGTAGAGTGGTTAGAGTCACTGCCTTTGGATCCAAAAGTTACAGGTGTAATCCCCCCTCTGGCTGTAGTACCTGTGAGCAAGGTACTTACCTTGAATTGCTCCAGTAAAATTACCTAGCTGTGTAAATGATTGTAAGTATAATGGTGACCTTAAGTTGCTTTGGAGAAAAGCATCAGGTTAATGTAAAAATTGCCATAACATGTAATAATGACCCTGCAGTGTCATGTTCAGTAAATGTTTTGCTCCCTATTCCAACCCCTAACAAATCCAAAGTGATCAATTGTTCAATTAAAATGGATGGATGGATGAATGGATGGATGGATGGAAACATAAATGTGAAATAAAATGTGATTTCCCATATTTCCATTGCATTGCCTAATTACAGTCATGGCATTGCCATAAGTGTAGCTCTTAAATCTTAATTATAACCTTGTGTGCTCAGCACATTTTTGTTTTGTACCAGACTAAGTGCTCAGAGCATAGCACTCTTAACAACTGTTTACAGACATGTGTTCTGGGCAGAGATCCAAATATATAGCTGCAAATACAAGATCACTGTATTGTTGATCTCATTCTTTATATTGCACTGTTGGATGGAGGGAAACCACATGTTATACTGTGTTTTGACATTTCTTCTTTTTCAGTGATAAATCAAAGGAAAAAATGTAATGGGCCCTTGTTTTGTTCTTAAAGTTATTAAAAATACCTTTTGATATATTTTGTTTATTTATTTATATTAAATTGTGGCTTCATCGTATTTTGAAAATATTGTAGGTACTGGACTAAATGGTGGGTTTGAGAATGAAGAAATGTCACACTGCTTGCATGCTTCTGAAATAATTTAAGCAGGAAATGTTATGTGTGTCATTTTCTGTTTTTATATACATGCAATAATGTGACACTCTAACCAAGACTAAATTGTTATTTTATTGTCATGGTTGTTGTTTTTTAATTCTCTGATATCCTTATCCAGAACAGCTTATTCTAGATCTCTATACCTGTGCCTTTCATTTTACATGCAATATGAAGGTCTAAACCAACTGGAAAATTTAAAGATATTTGTCATTTTAATCTATTTTAATGTATGTATTTACAATGTAAATATATTTATACTTTTTTCTTTTTCAAGATCTGCAACTTACTAAGTGGTACAACACAAGAACCTGATGTTTGGTCTTGCACTTGTAATCACATGGTGAGTAGAAGTTTTTAACTACGAGGGTCTTCTTCTGTGCAGTTGCTGACAGTTAGGGGAGGTTATGGAATATCACAGCCGCAGCAAACTGTTCTAAGGCCTGATAAGAAACCTGTGAGCAGGTATGGAATCCTGACGACAGCGGCAAGGGCCGAAGCTCCAAATGAAATAAAATCACATGGCCGTAAATCAGAGCAGATGCAAGGTGAGCGCTTGCCTGTGTCGTGCCGTAAGAGGATGCAGTGCAGATCGGCTGTCGTCTACATGACGATGAAGTATGGGGTCATACCTGGCCTCAGCCAACGGGAATTTCAGGTCCCACCTCAGGGGAGCTTGATTTCCACTCAAGCACGGATCTCAAAATGGAAAACACTATTACTCTGAATGCCTTGCATTTCATCAAAATTCACACTGTATTCTGGCTTAAACTTCAGTGGTTGGATATGCTAGACTTTGTATTTAAAGGTTAAGCAAAAGTCATTCTTACTGTATAAGTTGTCGATTCTTTTAGTTCTAGTATAATAATTATAATCGTAATTAATAATAACGTAATAATAATAATATTACATTTACATTTGTTCATTTACTAGACACTTTTCTCCAAAGCGAAGCACATCTCAGTAAAAATACAATTTGTGCATTACATTAAGAGAAAGAGACATAGCTGCAGACATGTGATTCTTAAGTAAATCTAGCTTTCCACTTTCCATTTGATGCACCGATGTTCATCACTCGAGTAGGTGCATAAAATGCAGGAAAGATGAATCCTGATAACCTTCCTACAATTTTTTTTTTTTTTTTTAATAAGGTACACAAACATTTACCTACAATGCCAGAGTAGCGGCTGTGTAAAGGCTTATCTGGGGATGATCATGAAGTTACGGTGCATGAACATTTACACCATACATGAGCTGGAGAGATCTTGGGCAAAATGGGTCCGGAAAAGGTGAGTTTTCAGACCCTTCTTGAATGTAGAAAGTTTCTGCAGTTCTGAGTGAGAGGGGAAGGTCATTCCACCACAACGGAGCCAGAACCAAGAACCTCCGTGCTTTACTTTTTGTGCGCGGGACCACCAAGCGAGCAGAAGTAGATGAGCAAAGGGGTCCTGCTGGGGTGTAGCGGTTGATCAAGTCTTGTAAATAGCTGGGTGCAGTTCTATTGATGCATCTGTAGACAATGACCAGGGTCTTGAATTTGATCCAGGCAGCTATATGAAACCAGTGCAGAGAAATGAGTAGCGGCGATACGTGGGAACGCTTTGGCTAATCAAACACAACTCATGCAGCAGCATTCTGAATCAGCTGCAGAGGTTTGATGGCAGTAGCAGGAAGGCCACACAGGAGAGAGCTGCGGTAGTCCAGACGGGAAGTCATCATGGCCTGGACAAGTAGTTGGGCAGAGTCAGTTGTGAGGGAGGGATGGATCCTACGAATATTATGCAGGATGTATCTACAGGACTGGGTTGTGACTTCGATGTGGTGAGAGAAAGACAGACTTGAGTCAATCGTCACTCCCAGACTCTTAGCCAAGGAGGTAGGCAAAATGAGTGAGTTGTCCAGTTTGATCAATAGATTGTGACAGGAGGACAGGCCATTGTTATTAATTATACAAATACACACACACACATTTTCAGAACCGCTTGTCCCATACGGGGTCACGGGGAACCAGAGCCTACCCGGCAACACAGGGCGTAAGGCCGGAGGGGGAGGGGACACACCCAGGACGGGACGCCAGTCCATCACAAGGCACCCCAAGCAGGACTCAAACCCCAGACCCACCGGAGAGCAGGACTGCGGTCCAACCCACTGCGCCACCGCACCCCCCAATTATACAAATATTATTATAAATATTATATGTTGTATAAATATTATTATTAGTTGTAGTAATAGTAGTCGTAGTAGTAGTAGGAGTAGTAGTTGTAGTAAATTCTTTGTTGTTATTGTTGTTTCTGTATTTTCATTATTAAGCCCTTGTCATTTAAAAATTTAAGTTTTAGCTTTTAAATCTGGTATGTACAAATATGAATGTAACAAATCAGGTGAAGACTTCTTCCACGGTGAAATGAATCTTTGACTCATGTCTTACATGATACTTTTCGATCACTGGTGTCCCAGGTGTGATTGTGATGTGCGCCATGACCGAGTGTCACCAGAACTCCAAAACAGCCTCTCAGGGAGAGTCTTGATGTTTTTTACTCTCGTAACTCAGGCAAGTGCAGTTCTGCATCTGGAAGTTTTACAGCACCATAATTTTGGATTAATGCATCCCCCTCTCCCTCACCCACCCACATTCATAGACAAACACCTGAAGAAGAATGGATTTCATTCAGCGCCGCTTCCGACAGATGTGATAACACCGGGATAAATTAAACACGTTTGTTATCGTTTCTCAGAGCAGCCTCTTTGTCCTCTGTTTGTTGACTTTGCTTTTTAATGTGACAACTGTGTCACAAGGTATGTTTCCACAACAGGTGGATTCATATTTTTCCCCCCCTCTCGGGTCCGCTCTCATTTTTGTGCTGTTCTGCGTGGAGACAGGTGTTTCCTGCCCTACTTTGACATGAAATTAAGCACAGCTCCAGATGTTCTGCTCGTAATACAGCCAGATATTTCAGCTGGAACATTTAATCAATGTCTGAAGAATGGTTGCAATAAAACGCATGGCAATGAAAGACAAATACATATCACATACGATAATTGTGTAAACACATTTACAACCACAACTTCCCGACAACCGAGTAGAAACAACTACACTGTATGTGGTTTTTAAACATTTTGTGGGTTTTCTCCTTAAATTTTCCAGTCAATTGGAAGTAAAAACACTGAGTATATGCAGAGACATGTAAATTATGCCTTTTTAAGATTTGTAAATGAATTCTAAAAACAGAGGAAACTAATAAAACAACGGGAGCTTTGTGTTTGCCTGTCATTTTCAGCTTTTAAACTTTATATTATTTAAATGGCTTTATTGAATTAATATTTAACATTTAAAGAAATTTACGCTCAGGTTTAGTACATGTTTTGTATATGAATATTTAGAATTATTTGCATAAGTTTTTGTAATAACATCTCCAGTGGTACAAAGAGTAAAACTATTAAAATTATTTTTCCGCTACTTAAAGAAATGATTAAATACCACAGCGAAACATATAACATATTACAAAATACTGCAGGCTTGCTATAAAAGTCTTCCTTCCAGAGCGACAGTGTGAATGTGGAATAAATTGCTCAAACAACAAATATGTATTTGAAATTCCTACCTGTGTCGTTTCTTTAACTATAGCTTTGTCAGCCTCGTATGAAATATCTCAAGGATAATGAAAAGCAAGAGTCTTTTGTCCAGGCCTGTCCATGATACTTTATGAGGGCAACTGACTGATATATAGTTTACCATGACTCTATTAAAAGGGAGTCTGGTGCCATTTGTGAAAATAGAGGTCATCTACACTTAAGCCATGTGATATCTATAAAATCAAACTTTTTTTCTCTTTTAAATTACCTGCGGTATATCACTTTACTGTGCTATGCTATTACTTAAACGGGAGTTGTTTAATTAATTGTGTCGTCCATGAAGACAATCATGGACGACACAATTAAACATGAAAGTAGAATATAAAAAAAAAATAATAACAATGCACTCCTGTGATATATAATTGTGTGCACGATGTGAATATGCCATTTTAGAGGCCTATTTGGATCTTGCTACTACCTTTGCCTGTGACTTGTAGCAGATTTGTGTATCTCCATGTTTGTCTTTGTGTTTCAACATAAACCACGAATAGAGGGAGAAGAAGGTAACTGCTCTGGGTCTAGTAAAAATGTACCGGCTGAAATATAACCAGAAGCCCTCACTTTTCCCCGAGCTTCTCTCTGTCTTTCCTCTCCTCTTTCCAAAATGCAGTTAAGTCCTAGCGCTCCTTCTCAGCGCCCCAGGACAGTATTTTTAGAACTCATTTGTTTGAGGGGTTTTTAATCTGAAGACATTGAAAAGTTGCGCCCGCTGTGAAGTCGTCAATCACGCCAGGAGGAGAAATTGTGGCGTGATTTGTTATCTGTTATTTCCCTCGCTGTGGCGACTGTCTCTCAGTGCCAGGTCTGTCCTTAAGGCCATCACTTATAGGGGGACCACTGTCTGTCAAAACCACCGGGCAACTTTAAGAGGCCGCCTTTGTTGCAGCAGACAAATGAGGGTGACCTTTAACAATAAAATAGACACCTACGGAGAAGGATGAAACAGCAGTTGAAATTAAGAGCACCAAGCGGTCATTTCAAACACTTCCGCAATGACACAAGAAGGGAGAAAAAAACAAATAGTCTGAAGTTTGAAGTGCAACTTAATTACAGCAGGAATACGTGGGCAGGTGCTGTCGATAATGAGAACCTACCTGGTCAGAGATATTGACAAACAACAAGGAATAAAACTTAATGCTGCCAGCAGCAATCCAGAAATCCATTAATTATAGATGGAAATGATGGAGGATGTTGGAGGAGAGAGATGAAATTATTGTATATAACCCCCCCCCCCTGCTTTTTTTTCTAGAGAATTAGAAAAGGCCCTGTTCATTTATGAATATTGTAGAAGGGCAAATGGATACGTAAGAACAAACTGACTCTAATGGCCACTTGAAAGGACCTGCACCCAAAATGCTGGTGCACAGGTAGTTAACTAGTGGGCAGGGGGCTGTCATCAATATTGAATTGTGACGTTTCAAAGCACAGTGTGACACCTTTCTAGGGCTGTGCGGCCAATACTACGACACACTGCGAGATGTGAGGAGCTGTGGTTTGTATGGTAAATGGTCACTACAGCCTGGTCTTCACAGAGCAACAGAAACATATTCCAGATAATATAGCATTCTGCCTGTGGTGATAATGGAATCAGTTTATGGTTTATGAAATGCAAAAAAGTCTATATGTATAAAAAAAATCTGTGAGTACATATATACATGAGCACACGCACATAGACATATTCTCAATATTATGCAGCTACTCGTGTGATGAACATTGGTGCATATGGTGGAAAGAAACTAACTGCACTTAAAGAATCACATGTCTGCAACTATGTCTCTCTTTCTCCTGATGTAATGCACAAATTGTATTTTCTATGAGATGTACGTCGCTTTGGAGAAAAGAGTCTGCTAAATGAATAAATGTAAATGTAATGTAAATATGCACACAACCTTAAGTCAAAAAGTATCCACAATAATCTGTATTCAAAATTTACCCAGCAAATTCTTGTAAACAACAAAGATTGTATTTGAACTCAGTTGATACTTGTCATTACTTTATTAAAATAAATAAGACATAAGTGGTAACAGTTTAACACTTTAAAAGTGAACTATTGGAAAAAAGTATTATTAATGTTTGTGAATAGAAAAGTCATAGTATACTTCTACAGGCACACCGTAAGTAATCGTATTAATTCTGCACTTATTTCACTTGCTATTTCCTTAGGTGTGTTCAGTGTTTCATTCTCCATGAATATTTTATGCAGAATAAATTATATTTCAGTAAATCAAATTATGTGGTTGCTTCTACTCAACAGTGTGAAGATATATGCTTAAACATCACAATGATTTTACAGATAGTCTGTTTTGTTACATTTATACATAATTATAAATTGCTGAGGGCTTGAAAGTATCCAAGATGCAAACTGTAGGCCCTACATCACTTCACAGTCAGCTTCACAAACTGTCCAGAAGCAGTTTTTGGGGGGAATATCATTGCTTTGTGGCTCTCACCTGCACTATGTAACATAGGGAAATAAAATCGTTCCAATCTAAAAAAAGAAGCTTACAGTAAATGCTTGAAAAATTACAACTGAAAAAATAATTTCACTTGAACCCAGTCTGAGGGAGTCAACTGACATGTCATAAAAAAAAAAAAGGATAGTTCTTTTGGTCAAACCATGTGCCTGCAATCAAATCCCAAACTGCACTGACTTTTCAAGTCTGAAAGTTATTGCACAGAGCCACAGTGAATACTAACATAACTTAGTTTTTCCTTCCTCTTATTTCAATTTTCTGTTAATGATCTTCATTCATAAATAATTGTTACAGGTTGTAAATTCTGTGTGATGCACTGTAAGTCTTAAAGGTATACTGGCTTCATCACAACTCTAACAGTAAAATACTGATTACTGAATACTGACACATATGTTCTTTTCTGGAATTCTAGATGCTCTGGACAATTTAAAGCACTGAATATTGGTATTTAAAAAATAAATAGATAAATAAATGTGGAATTAAAACATTTTCTCTGATAGCTGGATTTCTAGATAAGCAGTGATTAGTTGCTTTTGACAATGGATATTGAGCATTCTTATTTCTATGAAAAGCTACAGTTTGCGCTCTGATGTACAGGATTTTATTCCTTTCGCCTTAAATCTCTCTGAGTCTCTCCTCAGTCTGGTTGCTTTCACTGTTGTAAATGAAAACAGAATTAGTAGTTATTTTAAAAGACACGTTTCTTTTCCCTGTACTCTTTTCCTGTGTCTGCCGCCACATAGAAATTTTTTTTTTTTGCATGCTGTTCCTTTGTTTTGGAATTCCATATATATTTTACTGTCTGTGATTTTGCTGTCATATCGGGGTTGTAAATGAAGGCCCGGCTTGGCAGAACCCAGCCACCCATGGCTATGTTTACCTTCCACAGATAACGGAAGAGCCGGACCCCCATCTTTGTAAATATACATGGGTCTGTGCCGTTCTGCCTGGCTAGGGGTCCACATGTATATTCAGCTCCTTTCAGTTGTAAATGTATTCCTCCATGGAGATGCATCACCTTGAAGAATGACTTTTCACCCCTTGGGAGTGAGCCAAACAAGTCTTTCATTCACCATGATAATCAGTTCTACCTCCAGCAATATCTAGCCCCCTAAATTTAATGGGTGCCAGTGATTAGGTCTTAAGATGAAGGATCATTTTTTTGTCCATTCGGAAAAAAAGGTGATTGCTCCCTGTATTCATTAGGAAAAATGGAGGTCAGCCAATTCACAATTACATTCCTTTAATATTCTCTGGCATAGAGGAGTAGAAATTGAGTCTTGAAGTTAATATATAGACTTTTATTTAAAAAATGACTTGTGTGTCATAAAGAGAGGGGGGAAAGTATTTGATTTTATATGAAATGATTGTAGATGGAGTTTGATTCAACCTCGCTGTCGGGTATTGTCCTGTTCTTGGATATTCTCTTAATCAGTTCGCAAACAAATGACCTTAACCTCTTCTTTTTACATGATACCTCTCCAAGCATAAAAATCAATAGGATTTTGGAAGCTGTTTATTTTAATCACATCCACCACATGCATTCGGTGCCCAGCTATTTTGCGTGCTTATGTTTATGCTTTTGACCTTCTATGTTCTCATGAAAGAAATAAAAGAGATTTTTAATTTGCCGTAAATCAGGAGAGAGCTTTCTGACTGCCTAAGAAACAGGGCAATAGCCGTGTTTGTCTCTCATTCACAGAGCAGTGAATAGTGAAGAAAATGGAGGTTAGGACAGAGCAGCCGAACAGCAGTATGAATGATACATTAAATGATCGCCTCGGATTGAATCTGGGATTCGGGCGGGCCACCGAGGCGACATTCTCCTGCATTCTCAATCTCCATCTCGGGGCCTTCATTTTCCAGAGCAGCATGGATGCAGCGCGAATCTATTTCATGTGTGCGAGAACACAGAATTTCCTTTAGACGTGTGAAAAGACGTGTGCTGCACCCACATTCATTTTGTCAAAATAGCTAAGTTGAAAACAAGGCTTTAACCAAATGGATCTGTGTAATTGATGTAGCTTTACCAATGTGGTATGTAAAGCCTAATTTGAGGTTTTGAGAAGACCATGTTTTAATCAAACTGTCCCCTTTGCCAGGAAGTGACAGTCTTGCTGTTGATTTAAAGCCCTCATTTTTTTTTCAAGCTGTAAATTTGCACTTTGGAGCTTGGTCTTGTTGTTCTACTATTTTTCCACTCCAAACATGGGAAAATATACAGATAAAGTACAGTGTATATAAGCATACCAACCTCTGGTTTAATACAAAATATTCATTATGGGAAGTATGTAAGGTATTTCTGTAATGTTTTTCAATAATGGCAGGGCAGTGTGTGCATGTATATATGTGTATGTGTGTTCATATGTGTAACTGCATGCACACATACTCTGTCACACTTCTTAGCATACCCTGTGTTAGGCCTTATAATCTGTTAAATTATTTCAAGAGTAAACCTACAGAAAGTGTTTTTTTGGAAGTGGCACAAATGCAGTGGATCTCCAGAATATTCAATAAGCTTTGGTCACTCTGACTCACACAGAAATAATGCAGAATATGACCAGCAGATAGCGTTTTTTTTTTTTTTTTTTTTTTTTTTTTTAATATTAGAAAACCTTTAAAAGTGCATTGAAGTGATTTAATTGTAGATGACGTAGTAGTTAGAAGCACTATCTTGTATTCAGATTACCTAGATTAAAAAAACATCTCCTGTTTGAGCGCCCTTCAGCAAAATACTTACTATGAAGTAAGAGTAAAAATTACCCAACTGTATAAAAGGGTAAATCATTGTACGCAGCTTAACACTGTGACTCGAGAAAAGTATCGGCTAAACATACAAAAGCGTTATCAGTACATGAACCGACAGTGGCCAGATGGACAGATAGTGTATCAAACACGACGTATTCAAAATAAATGATAAAACCTGTTGATTAATAAGAGTGAAGGTTTGGGAGAGAAATTCTTCCTGTAGCATTTCAGAAAACTCCATTGGTGTATAATGCTGCTTGTATAAATCTGCCAATTCAGAAAATTCTCATTTTTATACCTTGTTACAGATTTGCTAAAACCCAAACCGCAGTGTGGCCTAAAGTTTGCACCACTGCCTGCTGACCTTCCATTCCATGACACAGCACCTGCCATTGATTGTTTTGATTTTTGCCAGGTTCGGCTTTGGCAGATTCACATTTGCAGAATGTGGGAGCAGTATCACAAGCAGACGTGTCAGTTCTCCGTGGGCATGTTTAAAGTATGTTATCTGCCTTCTTTTTCCCCCGACAGCTCTTCTGTATGCCTCAGATTCCGTCTCCACTCGTCTCGCTCCTGCCGTCCACATGTTTCTTTGGTGGTCAGTGGACGGCCCCCGAGCTCTTCTCCGTGGCTCTTACACCGATGTGTTGCTCTTCTTGCTGCGTGGGACTTTGTCCTGTTTGTCTCCCCCTGTTTGAACGGACACCGGGCCGCTGGAATTTCCCGGCCACGCTTAAGAGGGAAAAGGGGAAAAAAACAGAAATAACATTAGTAAAATATGAACTGAGATATGTTTGATATTCACTTCAAAGGTGTAAAAGGCCAAAGAAAGCCCTTGGTTAATTATTGAGGAGATGTCTAAAGGAGACGCGAGTGAGGAACATCCAGGCTTTCATCCCCAGTAACCTTTCATTGTCCTTTCCAGCCCCAGATTGCCGAGTCAGGGAGGGTATTAACGGCAGTGTTACGTCACCGTAGGCAGAGCCCTAATGAATAGTCCTGATTGAACACTTTGATGCCTCGAGTTTTTGTACTTTTCTATTTGGTGAGAAGCAATGCTCTCAAATGAAAAATCATTACTGTAATACCTCCCTAGTCATTTTTTTTCCTCGCTGTGATCTTATTTCTTGTATGATAATAAAAATGCATAATTTTCGTTTAGTTTTAGCCAGTTATTATTTTTCGTGAAGAATTTCTTCTTTTTGACAGTCGAATATTTGGACTCTGGTGGGAGCACTTCCGCAATGTCTTGACGTCTCCCGACTAACTGGTATCCGGGGAGTAACAGCGGTATCATTCAGTGCCGACCGTGGTAGCATAATAACGAAAGGGAATTCAACAGCAGAGAGAGTGTGTTGCTAAATATGTGCAATTTGAAAAACAAAAAGAAAGACCATAACCACAGGACATTATCGGTGGTGTGTGACTGTGGCTTGCCTTTTGTTTGGCCGCCTTTCTTCTGTGTGTGCCACGCATATCATGCGGGCGCTCTAATGTTTCTCATTTTTTTTGGCAGTGATTGAAACCCGTCCTCCCCCACCACTACCTCCCTGGCATATCGCGCTAAAAAGAATGGCTGCTTCAGACTGATGACTTTCAATATGCCTCAGTCTAGCGCAGCTACCACACGGGGCCAGAGAGGTCAACAGTAATTCATAACTGCTTTAAAACCGTGTGGACCCCCAGCAGCTGTCAGCATTCAAAGGCAAAGCACACACTCGCACACACACAGACACACACACGGATATACGCGGATACATACAAACACACAAACGCTCCCAAACACATCTGCACGGGTTTGTGCGTGTGATGTGGGACAGGTGTGGGGGTGGCGTGCAGTGCTCCGCCTTGGCCGTGTCTCGCACAGCATCAATCAGGGGCCTGAATGCCTAGTTATTTACTGCATCTGAACAAATTACCCTGGCAGGCTGGCTGGCTCTTCCTGGGCAGTGCGACGAGCCCTATCCGGGCTTCAGCTCAGGAATCTTATTGTAAACATACCAGGATAAATCTCGCCATCGAGGCCATCAATCTTCCCCTAGCACCCGCCTGTTACAAATGCGGGGATGGTTAAATAAGGGCTGCAGTTTTGGATTTCGACCTCAACTCGGGCACGGGTCGCCGGCCCTGCACAAGCATCTTCGCTCCGCGTTGCGGGGATCCGTTTTATGTTTACACTCCGTGTCCTAATTGAACAGAAATAGATATATTCCTCAGAGTAATGAGACTAATGTGAGTGAACGTAGGTCACTGGAAATAATTCTTCTATCAACCATATGGACTGTAAGAACGTTGGTTCCAGCACTGGTAAATATATATGCAATATTCATGTTCCTTTCTCTGCTTTTATGAGAAATAGGATAAATACTGCTATGAACAGGTTGAATTTACTCTTTTTTTACAGCAGAGTGCAGGACCATAGACTTTGACTCCATCCTGTATATGTATGTTCATCTTTCTTTCATAAGCATTGCACCATAATAGGAGTATCAGTCAGTGACCTGTCATCCTCTCAGGGCAGCACAGAGACTTCCAGATCATTCCATTTGTAATTTAAACTAGAGCTCACATATCACGCACACATGAACTCTGTCTTGACAATTACATATGCATAATTTCACAGTATAAACTCTTAAAATGCTATACCATCCCTCAAATACATAAAGTCAGGCATAAAATTAGGAATTTTAAAGCACTGTTCATTCTTCACTCATATTCAGCCAATTGCTTTCACAGCACTGCAGTGTTGACACCAGTTTTTTTTTTTTTTTCAATGTATGTTGTATGTTATTTAAATGTAAATGAAATCAATTAAGAAGAGTCTCACGGGTAGTTTTCTTAGAATCCCCACCACAGTCATCCTCACCATCCCCTGTCTTATCACAGTTCCTTCTTCTGTATTCCTAAGGACTTTTTCAAAGTGTTGTGGGAGGTGGGCAGCAGCAGCACAGGTGACCGCCACGAGTTTGCAGCATTTATTGTGGCAGCGCGGTGTGTCAGGCCCTCCAAGGTGGACTTTGATGAAGCATAGGACTACTCTGGGAGCAGCGTGTGTCCGGGATCGAGCAGAGGTAGGTTTCAACATGTGTGACACAAAGAGAAACATACCTGGTGCGGTTAGCCTCCAGACATCTGGCACTAATTGGGTGGGGAGGTGTTTCTGAGATCTCGGGGCCTGTATCATAAATTGCAGATATGGGCTTCAGACATTTGCGGTTTATGGCGTAGTTTAGTGTTTCTTTTCTCCATTTTTGAACTATAGTGGAAGTGTAATAGACTGAGAAAAAATTAATATACAAAGAAATTTTACATCATTAAATAATAATAATAATTGCAGGCTAACAGTTAATAACTAATCAAATTACTCCTTCCCTTGTTTTTGGATACACCATGAACTACATGTAAATAGTGTAAGTACTGTAAATGAACATGCATTTTTAAACTGAGTGGCAGTTTTTTTCAAGGATGAGGTGTGAAGTCTCAATACTTTTGGATTTATATTAAAAAGACCATAGTCCTTTGTTGCTCATTTAGTGTGTAGTCTTGGCAGGCAGTTGTACAATTTTGACTTTTTAGCAGACAGTGAAAAGACATCAGGAACAAAACAAGTCGTATGCTGTTGCACTACATTAAAGCTATCAATATATAAGTACAGCAAAGAAAGTCTGACTTGGAATAAATTATAGTGTTATACATCCTGACTTATAGGTAACTACAAGAAGCCAATTAAAAAAAAAAAGAAAAACACTTCCGTAGCTCTATTAAGTACTGCAAAACATTTATACATCAGTCTGGTCAGCAAGAGATGTGAGGAGTTTACACAAACGACCAGATTATGAAAAAGTCTTTGTCCAACCACAGCCAACGTTTCTTTGCATGTGAGCTTGATTAAATTTAGAGCTGCATGATGAACTGGTTCAAAACCACTAGGGAGGGGAAGGGTCTGGGCTCTGGCTAAGGCTGATACAAGTACACTCAGTGTAGTTGTGGAAGCTACATGGGAATGACAAGAGAGGCAGGTTCCTCAGGGGTCAAAGGTCACCCAGAAAAATGTTTAAACTTTATAAGTTAATATATCCTGATAGGCCTAATCACAGAGGGGGAGTTTTTGGGGGCCTGTGGTGAAACAGGTCATATGTAAGGGGATCCCAGCAGCTCACTAGCCATGGTACTGAGGAGCCAAACATTTGGAGAGGGTCCCAGAGAAGCAGAGAAGATCGCAGGTGGGGGAGTGAGGAGTCCTGTGGAGTGGGTGTTGCTGGAGGAGGGGTGTTGGGACACAGAGGATGTGGAACTCCAAAGCATTTCCATTTCTTGACGGCTCAGCAGCATCTGATGGAAAATATGATAAGACTCCCGCTGGGCTAATAGGCCCAACAAATGTTGAGGCCTATGAAGTAGATGAAGCGGGATCAAGTAGCAGAGGGCCGCCGCATGGAAATAAGCCAGGCCCGAGACGCCCTAGAGAAGGGCTCAGCGGACAGGCGGGTGACAAAGGCGGTGGACGAGCAGTGCTCGGGGGGGAGCGGGGAAGCCACCTGCAAAGCTGACTCTGTCTTGTAGGATTTGGGTGCTGTGTTGCGGCTGGAGATGAGGCTCCCCTTTGATATCCTTTGGAGATTATGGGGGGGCAGATAAAAGTGCTACATAAACATTCGTCTTGCTGTCTCTCGCCCCACTCACCGCCTCCTTGCATGAGGCCCAGAGACTGGGTGGGGGACGGGAGGGCAGATTCAAACTTTCAGACAGCTGTCAAATATGAAACCGCTGTCAGCAATAGGCCGGTCGGCCTCTAAGGCTGCCCAGCGAACAGTTCTCAGCCTCTGTAATGACCGCTTTCTGAGGCAGACCTGCAGCTCCTGGATTGCCTGCCTAATTTGCTTCCCTCTCCTCCGCACTCTCTGTTAAAACATCGGGTGGGTGTTATGTTTCACTTTATAAGGCCTATTGATTTACATCTTGCTGTGATCTATAATGCTTTTGTCCTCTCTAAAGTGTTCCGCCTGTACAGAGGTATGAAGTGAGCCGATTTCATCAAAATGATCCTTGTTCAAAGGATGATCGAGTTGTGCTTAGTGTGTGTGTGTGTGTGTGTGTGTGTCTATGTGTGTGTGTGTGTGTTGTGTTACAAAAATGTATAATAATAATATTATATTCTCACATTGCGATGTGGACAAAATCCCTTGCTAGAAGTAATAATTGTGGGGTACCTTTACATTTTAAAGATAACATAAGTAATCCAATAATGTTCTCACTGTCCAGGCTTTTACAATTTTATCTGATGAGAATGTGGTGTATTTTTATACTGGTGACACATATTGGCCAGGACTCTGAGTATTACAAAACAACGGCATGATTTTTATTATCTAAAAATCGACTCAGCCACTTGCAAATATGTCAAAAGTGTCACTAGTCAACACTGAAGTATGTAGACGTAAAGGGAAGCTGACATTTGTGGCAGGCAGATCAAATTAGAGTTTTTCTGCCGCCACAGTGGCGCTCGGGGTGCCAGGCGAAAGCCAGTGTCACCAAAAATGAATGCGCACACCGCATTTTTCTGCGGTAGGGCCCCTCAGTTGCGCGTGGTTATTATTAGGCGAGGAATATCAAGGGCCGTCAAAACCGAAAACGACAGCGATACAAGCTGGGAATTTCAAAACGAATCAATGGCTTCGTGCCATGGGGATATCTATAACACGCACAGGCAATGAGGGACTGGGGACAATTCCACTGCATCATTAAGTTTGCCTGTGTAGCCAACACCGAACTAACCAAATGCTGCAAAATTAAAAGTTGGAGACATTTAATCAATGTCCACACTGCTCACTATGGGGGTAATATCGATATCATCTGCGATAACCCCCATCATACCTCTTTAAATTATGCCTTTAGCTTCCCTATTTTAATCTTCTTATCCCTGTGACCATGCCGTGCTTTTTAGATATTGAGCGAAAACCGAGAACTTTTGCACCATGGAAACCTGCAGTTTGGAGCCTTTATAAGAGATGAGATGAGGCACATTTGATGTTGCTTGCTTGATAACAAACGTTTTCATGTAATGATTGTCCCTTCAAGTGATGAATTTATTTGACAAAGGGTTCCAAAGAAATACAAGGTTATCTGAAATATTGTTTGGAAAAAAATTTTTTATACATTTTTACCCAGTTTTATAATCATTACCAACATGAAGCATCTGTTGCAACTCCAAGGCCAAATGCCAATGAGTACATCTATATGGTAGCAAATATTCTATAACACACACACACACACACATATATATATATATATATATATTATATTATATATATTGGGGGTGAGGGGGTGCGGTGGCGCAGTGGGTTGGACCGCAGTCCTGCTGTCCGGTGGGTCTGGGGTTTGAGTCCCGCTTGGGGTACCTTGCGACGGACTGGCGTCCCGTCCTGGGTGTGTCCCCTTCCCCCTCAGGCCTTACGCCCTGTGTTGCCGGGTAGGCTCCGGTTCCCCGTGACCCTGTATGGGACAAGCGGTTCTGAAAGTGTGTGTGTGTGTGTGTATTGGGGGTGCGGTGGCACAGTGGGTTGGACCAGGTCCTGCTCTCCAGTGGGTCTGGGGTTCGAATCCTGCTTGGGGTGCCGTCCTGGGTGTGTCCCCTCCCCCTCCGGCCTTACGCCCTGTGTTACCGGGTAGGCTCCGCGACCCCATATGGGACAAGCGGTTCAGAAATATTATATATATATATATATATACACTATTTATATAGAGAGAATATATTTTGCAAGACCTAGCCACAGTATGTTGCGTTGAACTTAGAAAACCTGCAGTACCAGTCACTAAGTATATGCAGAGCTTTGGCTATGCTGTTTAATAGACATTTATCTTTCATATAGGCACTGGGGAAGACTGGTTGGCAGCATTGCGCATTGTCACTGAAGCGACAGTCATGGCCTGTGGCTTGTGGTTGGATTCTGTTCACTGTCAGTCGTGGGAACTCGCAGCAGATGTTCATCAACACTGTCATTATGAAAAAGCCTGTGAGGTCACACGGCTTCTGCCTCGTGCACTCAGCACCACAAATTACATTACTTGCTTGTCGAGACAAACTTTTACATATGCTGACAAGTAAATAAATAAATAAATAAACTGTCTACACGGGAATGCAGAGCGATATGGTCTTGCACCTTATTTCTTTTTAATATGCTGGGGAAATGTACAGATTTTGAAAAGCACTGCATAGTTGTCTGAAGAGACATATTTTTTCTTCTAATTAGGAAATTTTAATTTTCTGATATCTAAAACGTTTTGGCTAGATATGGAATTGTGGATGTTGTGAACTTTGAAGAACCCAGAATCAAGCAGGGAACATTAATTGAAGTCACTGATCAGATAATTATAATAATCTTTGTATGGATAGAAATAGGAGGAGGGGGATTTTGGGGCAGATAAAGAAGAAAGAGCAAAGTATACATTTCCCACACAAATTGTAAGAAAGGGAAGCAAAATCAAATATTTGACAAGCTGTGAGCCAAATTTATTAAGGATCACAGGAAGTGAGCATTGTGTGGTTTTTGTAACCTTTTGTTCAAAGTGTTCGACTGTCAAGTTTAAAGCTACTGCATGATCAAGCCATCATTAAAACTCGAAATCTTATCTCAAGAGCTCGGCCCATGTCTGCCTGAGAATTAAAGTGCCCTGTACATACAAAAACAGTTACCTGGAACAGCAATAACCTTTCTTATTGCTTCCACCCCTGAAAAGTATTAATGAACTGAGACAGGAAGTTAATATTATTTTTTCATGTGTGTAGATTTTATTAATGTAAAACCTCCTGCAGTTACCATTTAAGTAAAGGCAGTTTTTTTATTATTTCTTTTATTTATTTATCTTTTAGGAGTAGTTTGCTTGATACTACTTAACTGATGAAGTCCACATCAGAAATTCAAAGGGGCAAATCCTGGTAGCCCGTTGTTTCAATTGGTTGAAAGCATCCGAGTTCTTGGAAAAAGAAAATACACACAGGCATCGCTCAGCCTTAACTCTTTTGAATTGCTGAGTTGTCATGTGCGATGAAGTGGGTCTGTTCAGGTTTGAACCGGGGTTGTCACCACCAGGTGGGCACGGTCACACCTGATAACAAGGGCATCCGCCAGCCAAGCACTCCTTCACTGGGCGACCCATGCTGAGCCTCTGGCCTTTAACGTGCCTGTAGGCTGTGAACTTGCCCTTCATTACCTCCTTTGAGCGCTACTGATGTTCTTTCTAGCAGATTTATGATCTTTAAAAGCCCTCAAACAATTATGTATAAGTTGAGCATGCACAAGGTGTGTATATATAAGTTAATAAAATAAGGAGATGTCTTGTATCCAAAATTTCTCCAGTAAAGAGGGTAGAGGGAAATGCGCCAAGGCCTCTAGCTGCAATGCAGACGTCTATAACCACCTGGTACTGCTCTTCCCGGTTGCTCTTCATGCACCACAGGATGCAGGGGAAATGGGCCAACGCTTCAGCAATTCGCATTTCACAAAGACAAATGACATTTCATAACTGCCATCTTTTAGCGTTATCACATGGAATGTCATTACAGTGTCGTCTATATAAAAACACACATCCAAAATGTTCATTAATGCACACAACGTAATGTTTCTTCGTAGAGCTCACAGAAAAGTTAACTAAAATTAAACTAAAACTAAAATTAAACTGAAATGACTCAACTGGTCAGTGACATGGAAAAGAATGCAAAGGATGTTTGGAGGAAAGATATTTCCAGCTATAAGCATAGCCATCTACTTGCTGAAATCTGCTATTTCTGTTATATTTTCTCTCTCCGATGGGACCGGCATCAGCTTGTGAAGATTCAAAAGCGCCTGTTATTTTCCTCAAATAAGTACAGATATTCTATTGGTAAAGAAACATCTATAATCACTGCCGTGAGCTGTTTTTGTGTTACTTTCTATGAGGTATACTGTGTAATAGTAATCATAAAATAATCAAAAAAGCTTTCAAGAAATGAATACAGATGAAATGGAATCAAAAAACAAATGTGACTGAATACGCAAAAAGTAGAAGTTTTACTTTAAGTAAATAACATCATTATTATCATATATTTTTAAATATTATTTTTGTAGAATGTAAATCTGACCATTATTGGCTAGGTACTATAGGGTATGGAAAAGTTGATATATGAACTGTATGCATTACGTTTAGCTTAATGCACATCTAAATGTGAAATTTAAGGAAATGCATAAGTAAAATATAAAATAAAGAAAAATCTGCATACAGCAGTATGTAGTATGTTTTAGTTATTCCGTTGATTTAATGGATCATTTACTTGTCAGTTGCGATGGATTGGCATCCCATTCAAGGTGTACCCTGTCTCATGCCCTGTGCTTTCATGATAGACCCCAGACCACTAAGACTTTGCACTGGAGCTCCGTTATTGAAAATGGATCAATGGATGTATGAATTAACTTTTTTTTTAAGCTGTTACATTGTTAAAGTTTCAACCAAAAACTGTGCTGTAAAGTATTACGACTAAAGAATCTGGAGAAGTAACAGATTTTCCATCTTGTTGGGCTATGAATGTTATAGCTAAAAAAGTACAAAATTAGAACTTTATTGTACTTGTTTTTTCAGGAATCTATGACTTGACTCTTTAATAACATCTGTTGAATTCTGATAATTTTCTGGGTGGGCTGTCATTTGCACATATCCCCAGTCCCTCAAGAGTAGTTAGAAATCAGTAGTAGACATATATATAATGCCTTTTTATACATCTGATGTATTGAACATAATGCTCGGCCTTCATAAATAGGCAGAAAATGTACTGTACATATAAAGCAAACATTTACCTGATATACAGTTCAGAGTCATGTTGAGATGTATCTGTCATGTTTGGATTCAAATGGACTTACAGGGCCAATTTCAGGTGGAGATCTGCATAAAGATTAAATATCACATTCCCTGTTGATAAATACAACTTTTAAATATAGCTTTTATAAGGATCCCTGCATGAATATTTGATTGATTTGTGGGTTTATTGTGCCCGAGTCATTTTTACGAGAAAGAATCTTTCTTGGAAGTGACACAACTCATTTCCTCATGTAGGGCCGCAGATGGAGGAGCTCGGCTGGAGTCGAGGCACACGCGGCGCATTCGTGTGATGCAGGGCAACGTATTAAACTCAGGGGGGTGAAAGCGCAGGAAAAACTGCGACAGCAGCAGCATATGTCAGAGCTGCAGAAATCTTTTTTTTTTTATTCATTTGCCCGGGTTGCCGGCAGCTGTTTTGAGGGTGAGGCGGAGAGAGTTTATCTGAGAGGGAAGATTACTCTGTATCTAACACATAAATCAAAATGGTTCTTTGGAAAGCCCTCTTGGAAGGGCAATGCATTTTAACATTTGATGAGAAATTAAATCAGTTTTTTGCTTATTCTTACTGTGTTTTTTAACAATGTGTAGCATAATTTCCTAATTGTGTAATAAATGATAAAAGACCTACCGTACTCTTAACCTGAGAGATTAAAAAATGTTTTATGACATCATGGAAGAAACACTTGATGAAAAAATTCTTCTTCATTTCCACAAAAGTACTGCTAAAAGTTTAATTTCCAGCTGTTTATAGGGAGTTTTTGCCAAGCTTCCTTTCTTCTTGTATTTTTTTAAATCCACTTGATACTGAAAATTCATCCATACGAATTGAAAAATGAAGTCTGTCTGATGTTTTAAGGGTTTGGAAAAAAAGAATATATACATACACTCCACTCAAAAATCTGAAAAAAACAAAGCACTTTTTCCTTTTTTTTCCCTGATGTATCTTTTAAATGTGCCATAATGTCTTTTTTTCTATGCTTTGGACTTGGAAAGACAGAGTAGCATTATATTTTGTTTATTCATAGCTGTCACTCCCATTTTTCCTTTCACACTTGATCTTGCCTTTTTCTTGTTCAACTTTGCATACTATTGTAGGGAAGGATGTGCTCTATCAATTCATGTAAATCCTATTTTTGCAGTCTTGTGTCAAAGAGACTGACACAGATTCCATGATGTATTTCTTAGATCGTGCAATACTTTTCTAACGCAGAACAATGTTGATCTTTCACCAGGAAAATATGTAGTGGTAAACAAATGCACATCTTCACTTTTCAGCAGTTTTCAGTACAGCAGTGTAATGATGTTTCAGTAGTCAGTTTCATTATATAGAAGAGCTGTTTCATTTATTTACTCAGCACTTTACCAAAGTAATGTACAATATTAGGTTTGTATACTAAGTTACTTCTAGTGATTTTACCTTTTATGCACCTTGGTAATTCTTAGGGATAGGAATTCAGGGTAATATTCTTGATGACGTGTACTACAGAAAGACTGGGGATTTGAACCTGGATTCTTCTGTTAAAAGCCTTTAACCACTATGCTATCACTAAAGATTTTTGTTCAACTGTTTTTTAATTACATTAACAGTTTTAGCTTTTAAAAATCATTGCTTCATTATCTAAGGATAGTTGTGAGCTTATGAATCTCACTTTTTGCAGGTTCTACTTTCTGCTGTTTCATTTTGTGCTGAATGTATTCAGAGCCTGATTAAGTCACACAAATCACCTTATAAACGTGACTCCCGGTATCTGAAACATATTTTATACTGTTAGTACACTATATTGTGTTGAATAAAGAGCTCTGCAAATATATAGTTAATGTGTGACCTGCTGTATGGATTAGTAACATGCCTTCTTCCAAGTAGCACTTTATACTTCTGCTCTTGGACTTTGTGGGACCGCATGCCAAAAGTCTGGAGGCCACTGTTAGTTGTTTTGGCACAGGCTGGAAAGCTGATGCTTTGCTGCTCAGATCACTGCCTCTGCACAAAGTGATTGCGTCATGAGAAGATACGGCCACAGAGTTCACCCCCTCTAGGTTCAGTGTTTACGGAACTGTAAGATGTCACGTCACATGGATCCCTTACACGGTGTACACTTATATAGACATTCATAAATGAAGAAATTCAGATCAAATCCCTGGGGAAATATACTATGAATAACCTGATAAATTCAGCATGATGCTATAATTAATAACATAGCCAATCCTGTCCAGTTCCTAAGGTTTTGTCAACAACACGTTTTGGTTTGCATAACTGCTTTCTTTGTGACTGGTGTGTCACTTAGAGGATGGTTCACTCCAGGTGTAAACAATGTCGTACTCCTCTCCTTTCTCTGTCACTGTGTCCCATTCTGCCTGCAAGAGGGTGTCGTTGATAGACTCCCTGAAGAGAAGCCCAACTGTTCTGGAGTGGGAGGGGTGGTGGGACGGGGCGGGTTAATTCCCTGTCGATGGAGGAGGAGACACCATGGGGAAACCCAACCCCGGCAATCTCCCAGGGCTATTTGTCAGCACATAGCCATGCCAGATGCAAAGTATGCAGACATCGACTGCACTTATATCTCCGTGCCGGCTTCCCCTGTGCCAGCAACCCTGTTGGCAGGCTACCAGTCGTACAAGATGAGCTTTGGTATTGGGTGCAGAGAGTAGTGGGAGCAAAGGGTAGAAAGAGGGTGGCGAGGGTTACCTGTGTCCAATTGCATGACAAATAAAGCCTTTAAGGAGCCCGGTTGTTTATTTCTGCCCCCACAGAAATCATAAACACCCACCGTGAGGGCCAAAAGCACTAGCAGCACTGCAGTAAATTCCAGCACTTTGCCCGCCATTCCTGGCTGCCCAGTAAAAGTCACTGCGGCTGATCCCTGTATAAATTTCGCCAAAAACAATCCTGCTCAGAAGATGGTATCATATTCGTGCACCACGGGGGTTCAGCAGGGGGCTATAAATCTAAATCTAACATGTGAAAAATCTTCACATGAAGATCTGGGCTAAGAGGACCGTGACCCCTTCGCCAGAACAATGGGCCTTCATGGGCTTCGCAGCTTAGCAGACGGCCAGGAATTCTGGTTGGAAGTGATAGCTACTGTCTATATAATATTTAGGGGCCTATTCATGGAGCAACTGGCAGGAAATAAAAGGGCTTCCTCCGCCTGCATCTGCCGGAGAAGGATGTGGCCCTGCGCCGGCTCCGCCTCCTCTGACTCTTTGCAAATAGCACAACATAGGAGACAGTTGTTTCTGGCTGCCCTGCTGCCTGTCATGGCTGTCAAGTGAAATCCCATGAATTATTGCTCTTCCAGATGTAAGAGATTTCTAAGCTGCCTTGAACAGCCTGTGGTTTGTGGTGTTAGGCAGAGAGGGGGAGTGAATGAGAGACAGAGGGAGAACAAGAGTTGAGGCAGGGAACCAGGACTATACTTTGTCTCATCAAAACAGCCACAGTCCATCTCTTTCTTTTATTTAGACTGCTGTTTTTTTCTCTCCCTCTTCCCTTTTGTCATTTGTCTTTTTTAAACGTATGTGCACGGCAATTAGAAAGACCAGTAAAGAACATGGCAGACATCCTGAAAACAGAAGGAAACATTCGCATTACACGTAAATCATCCCAGCTAGGCTTTCGCTGTTTGACTTCAACGCACTTTTCTACCAAAATTGCTTCCTTTTGCTCTTTGCTTATCTTTAGCGTGATCTAAACACAACAGGATATGAAAAAGTAAAGTTGCTTTGCGAATTTGAAGAAGTAATGAGTCAAGGCATACAATAGTAATTACAATGGATGTGGCGGAACAGACTTTGTCCATTTGGCTATTAGGCTCGTATAGGATGACTCTAAAAATATTTTATTGGTTCTAGAGATTCCAAAATGCAAAGTATTCCCACCATTCCACTGTTAGTGATTTAGCCAGCCAATGGATCATATTAAGAGTTTGTAATAGGAAATTTTAGTGGGAATTATAAAAGCATTAAGTTTGCTGATGTATCAGTTTAAAAATCAATATCTGAAACCCAATCTTCCACACTTTAGCCAGGCTCTGCCTTGTGGATATGTTTCTTTCTTTCTCTTAAATGGTAATTTAATTTGCAGTCACTAAAACCTCTCCTGTAATTACTGATTGGGAGAACCGGAGCTGAATGCATTAAAACAGTTATTAGATATTTTCACTCCCTTTGATCACAGCCAAGTACAAACCACCTGGAGATTATTATTTCAAATGCCATTGGTGACTCAAGCTGACAATGTTTCACCCAAAAGGGGCTTTCTTTAATAGCGCTCTCAATTACTAGATTAACCCTGTTCCATTCCAATGTCAAATCGTTGTACATCAACTTCTCCTTTTTTTTTTTAAAATGAAATTAACAAAATTATATTAATTAAGCGCTCAGAAGTATAGGTTTCTCTCAAACACATGGCAGTGATTGATATGAAAGACTGTGTCTTAGGTAACACAGCAACAATCCCGAAGCCATAATTGCTTCAATTCAGGCCTTGATTTTTTTTCTTCTTTCCTCGTCTAACCAAGCCCATCTAATGAAATGCAAGGTAATGTAGTGAGTACCAGATGTAAGGGTGTGCTCGACAGCGCTACATTGCCTTCTTGCTTTTCTGCAGGGTGACCGGCAGAGCCTGCAGGGATGCCAGACTCAAGCAGTCATGACTCGTGCAGTCAGAGAAACGCCAGATTTGTTCAAGGGACAAGGGGGGCATGTGTTTTTATTATAGACATGTATATATGAGTTTTTTTTTCTGTTTAAAACATTACCTTTTTCATGTCTCATTTTCTGATCAAATACTTGTGCTGCAACTGCCAGAACATAGTTTAAAAAAATTAAAGAGAAAACACATTTCTAGTTGGTTTCATCAGACCTACTTTTTAATGAGCTGTCTAGCATTCACAGCCCCTGCTCTGAACTGATGGTGAAGAACCTCCATTGTAATTTAATACCTGGCAGCTCTTTACAAAAGAAGGGGCAAACCCAACATGATACTGCTTTTCTTCAGTTAAGAAATTATGTAGCTCTCTGAATTTTTTTGTCCCATTAGCATTCCAATGGTATCATTAACTTTAAAGCACTATTTGCTCTGCTTTTAACGTGAAATCAGAGCTTTGAGGATGGCCAGAGGATGGAAGGAGAAGCAGATGGTTTCAAGTTGCGTTTCAAAACATCTTCTCTCCAGTGCTGTTTTCAGATAAATCAGATGTCTCATAATGAAGGGAATAACAGCGGTCTGCATCTTTTAGATTGCTCCAGAAAGCATTGCTATTATTTCAAAGTTACTAAGGGGCTTGCACAGTTGGAGTTTATAAATAGGGAAAATTATTCAGTCACAGAGTAAGATTGGAAATTATGATATTACTGAGTAAACATTTACTCAATGTATGTGGAATGCACTTAGAATATGCAGGTATTTGAAAAAATAAATCAGAGTTTGTACTGATAACTGAGGCATAATCTTGGAATCTTTCTTCTACTGGTAAATGTTGACTCAAACAGAGTTACTAAGTTCTATTAAACTATGTTTAACTCTGGCCCAGCTGACAAAAGTGCTAAGACACAATATAACAATTCACAGAACATAAACATTTGAAACTACACATTAATGGTATACTGGGGTGTGGTGGTGTGATGGATTCAGCCAGCATCCCCCATGTGGTGGGTCTGGGGTTCAAGCCCTGCTTGGGGTGCCTTGCAATGGACTATTGCTCTGTCCTGGCTGTGTGAATCCCCTCCTCCTTTGGTTTTGCACCATGTGTGGCTGGGTAAGGCTCCGGCTTGCCGCGACCCCACTCGGGACAAGCGGTTGTTGACTTTAAATAGATGGCTGTTGATTATATAATGTACATACTTTTTACAAAACATTTTCCATGCATAAAATGGTAAATTGAAATATTTATAAAAAGCCACCATCACTTCTGAAATACAAGGTCTTATTTCGGTATACATTTTGCTTTCTAAATATTTCCTGTAACCTGTTGCTGAGACTCTTGATGAGTTTGAACACAATTAGCAGACCATTGTGACATCTTAATTGTCGCAATGTGATCTTTGGACTCACATTGCATCACAGGAGCGCCATTTAGACTGATGCTGCAGATTACTGTCCATTCAGTCTCGTTCGTTAAATGCCACTAACAGGTTAAGGATTATTTAAAAGTGGAATTAACAGTGAACTACGGTCAAAGAATGAGATAAGACATCTGGCACTCTTAATATGTAGATGAAATCAGGAATCATGGCTTGTGCTTCCTCGGTACAATCTCTCTGAATTGTCCTGATAAGAAGTCGTCTGGTCCTTAGCAAAGGTCATGGAATAGAACAAAGAGAGCCTCTTTTTCTAAAGTAAATGTGGACTGAAAGAAATATGGTATATATCATGGTGTTAAAGGACATGGGTTAAAATGAGGCTCAGTCTACAGAGATCGTATGCTCACCCCTTGTTTGCATGGGTTTCCTCCATGTGCTCTGGTTTCCTTCCATAATACAAACACATGTGTTTCAGGTGAAGTGATGGCTCTAAATTGCCCACAGGGTCTGTATGTGTGTGAGTGAATGAATGTGGGTGTTACAGGCTGTGCTATGCGCATGTGTACATAATTGTAAGTAGCTTGGATGTAGGTATGCAACTTTGAAACTCACTTAATCCTACACATCAGTTGAATGCTACTACTAATAATAATTCATAAAATAGCAAAATATGAGTTAAGCAACTTAATATTAAAAGGCCTTTTCCTAAACATGCTTTGACTGGTGCTGGGATTTAGGCGGACTCTAGAAACAGTTAACACTCTCAGTCAGACAGACAGCATGTCCAAGAATCATGGTTTATATTCAGATTTTTATTTTCCATCTGTTTAACTGGAATTATTTTATATTATTGGATTATCTTGTCTGTATGTCTCCTGGAAGGTGGACTCGGCTTGTAGATTTTTTTTAAATGTTGCTTTATGTTCCTTGTGTTATCTGTGTTTGGCCTGTGCTGGGCATTTAATATTACCTATCACTCCACTTTTTATTGAGTCCTATAAAATAGAGAGAATATTTTTGCCAAGCCATGTCTGAAATGTGAAAAAAAAAACAATCCCAATGGGTATTCAGACTGTCTTGTCTGGCTTTTATAGAGTCCAGCAGTGACAGTATCAAATTCTTAAGGTGTTTTTTTTTCAGCGCCTTACACTCTACTTAAAATGCCATGGGCATTTAAATGGCCAGATTATTTGCCTAATAGAATTCACAGGCCTAAACTGACATGGGTCCAGCAGCCGAAACAGGAAACAGGTATGAATAATGCTTTCAGGTTTCAGTGATGTGGGTTTGAAAAGGGAAACAATGAAGGCAGTGAAGTCTGTAAGGGAAACAGTTTGGATACAAAACCTTTGCTCTCTACTCTGTGCCAAGGAAGATACCCCTCACTGTCTTTTCATCCCTGTAAGAACTCCCCTCTCAGAGATACGGTTAAGGACTTTTTTTGGGAGGGGGTAGGATTTTGGCCCTTGTCCTGAAAAAAAAAATCATTTGTATTGCAACTTTAAAGAAATGCAGACAGTTCTCAATTTCTTCATTCTGGCAGTCAGTCATTGTTAAGCTTTTAGTCGATGCTTCCAAATCGTACAGAACTGTGTAATTGCTCTCTGATTACCGAGAAGACACGTACGCACATGTAGACACAGTCTGCAATCTATTGCCATTTAACTGCATGTGCAAGTTTTACATGCAATCATAATTAGCTTTCCTGTGCTTTACCTTAGACCAAAGCGAGTTCTGATTCTGTGATCATCAATGTGACACTCAGATGTGACACAAAAACCTTTGACTATGTAATCAATTTACAGTTCCATTTATCTGTATGCCAAAGTTTTTTTTTGTGTGTGTGGTTTTGGTCTGATTTCCCAACTTTGCTATCCCAAAAGGAAGACTGTGATGAAAAAAGGTTTAGCGATAACTTTAAATAGCATGTTTAAGATTGTACTTGGTACTGTACTTGAAACATGGTAGTACTCTAAAAGGCTTGATTAAATCATCTCAGTTGTGTGATCAGTTTATGTGAATCTGAACTGTATAGTATTAGACCCTGGTTATTCCCTACAAATGCATCAATAGAACTGCTCCTTGCTACTTACAAGACTTGATCAACCGCTACACCCCCACCAGACCTCTTTGCTCTTCTACTTCTACCACTTGGCGGTCCATGGAGGTTCTCTTTTCTGGCTCCGTTGTGGTGGAATGACCTCCCCTTCTCACTCAGAACTGCAAAAACTCTGTCCATATTTAAGAAGGGTCTGAAAACTCACCTCTTCCGGACTCAGTTTGCCCATGATCTCTTAAGCTCATGTAAGGTGTAAATGTTCATGCACCATAACTTTATGATCATGCCCAGATAAGCCTTTACACAGCCGCTACTCCTGTATAGTATGTAAATGTTTGTGTATCTCCAAAAAAAGAAAAAAAAATTAGGAAGGTGATCAGGAATCGTCTGTTCTTAGTTTTATGCACCTACTCGTGCAATGAACATCGGTGCACATAGTGGAAAGAAACAAACTAAGTTTACTTAATAATCACATGTCTGCAACTATGTAACTCTCTCTCCTAATGTAATGCACAAACTGTATTTTCTCTGAGATGTACGTTGCTTTGGAGAAAAGCGCCTGCTAAATGTAAAAATGTAAATGTATATGTATAAAAACTGTTAGAGAACTTGGCATACAGCTGTATCTGACAGCTGTACTACCATTCTTGTCATTATACAGAAATATCACAGCTGCCTCAACACCATTTGCACATTGTTTTTAAAGGCATGCAAATGACAGGTAGCAATTAATCAATTTGCAAACTAAACTCCTGAGCTAATTTCCTCTACTAGTAGTAAGGCTGCCATGTTACATTAAAAAACGACCATTTCTTTAAACCATGATTTCATCATGACACAACCCCGAAAACATTAATACCTTAAATGCACTCTATTCATAGAATATACAAGACTCAGTTTTGTTCTTCCATGCTGTTTTTACATTTTACTGTAATTTATGCGTATTTCCATTAATTATTACTGTTTATTTTGGTTACAAATAATCAAATAATACACTTTTTACTGCATTTTTTTAACCTTCTCTTTACTAAATAATATCTTTCATAATTAGTGCAGGTCCTGTTTTGTTATTTATTTTGTATAAAGGCAAGTCAACATGGAAAACGGGGAAGTACAGTATTCTCCCCGAGTTATCTACTACTCAAATTTTGTGGACTGTCTCCAGGTACAGACCTCTAGAATCATCACGACCATTCAACCCATTAGTGACGGCTCTGTGTTTATATATATGTATGTGTGTATTGTGGGTTTAAAAATCATGCTGAGAAGAAACACCTAACATTTGCACACTTGCAACCACAATATTATTCTTGCCTACCATTTTGCATGTACAACATCATATTTGTTTTGGGAAATCCCATGCTTCATATGTACATATGCTATTGGATTTCTCCACAAAACATATATATTCAAAAGTAGGCACTGCATATTAGCAATATATGCAGAGATGACCTGTTATGTGTTTTTGTAGGTAACAGCCCAGCCCTTTATGGATATCTCCTCAAAGGCAGGCAACTTATAGAAAAGAAGAGATACAGTCCCCCAGGTCTCTGTGGTTTATCTGGAGTCAAGTGACCAAACTTGATTTCATACCAATGCTTGAAGCAATATGAATTGTGCTTGATGTTTTTTTTAGATGTTTTTTTGACCTTGAGGACATTATGGGCCACTGAAAAAAAAATCACTTGCCATATGTGTATTTTATGTTTCCACAGTGCATTACCTTTGCCTTATTTACACTTTATGTACTATAATTTGGCTAAATTTAGGCAATGAAGACACATGGTCATTTGCCTTATAATTTCTTTTATAAAACTATAGACAAAACACATATAAATAAGTGCCCTTTGAATAATGTCAGATCAGAACCTTTTTAGGCATGTAACTGTGTGAAATATCAAATCTAAGCGAATGTGAAAGTCCTTCTCTTGTCTCAGTAAAGCAGGCCAGTAAGCATTCAACATTTCAAAAAGTGCAGCATTCAAAATACCCGAATACATTTTGTGAATCAGAATTTATTATAGACATCAGAATTCACTACAAATAAATTGAAGTATTTCATCTTAAATGCCACAGGGTTTGCAGCATGTGCCTGAGATAGCTGGACCTATTGATTATAGAAGGCAGTCCGCAAAATTTCAAAGAGACGGGTAGTTCTCACCATGTATGCTTCTGAGAATTAATTTGGCTCTCCGTGGAGCTATACCAGAAACACATGTCCGTCTACAGCTCCAGGTAATAAGAGCTCACTCCTCTTCTAATGAAAGGGTACTGTACCGTCCACTGACAGAACCGTAAAAAATCACTCCCCGCAACCCCCTCCCCGCATCGGCCTTCCGTCTCCACCCCTCGACATGAAAACACAGTCAAATTCTGTTTTTTGTGCTCTATCTGACAGAGTTTTTTTTTTTTTTTTGTGCTATGCACTGCATCCCTCACTGGAGTATCTCAACACACAAACAGAGAGCACCATGCTAGATGTTCAAATAATAAGGACCTTGGTTGATTCCATGCAGTTTTCAGATGGTGTATAATGAATAGTGGATGGTGAAAGTTGCCCCATAACTTCCGTAGCCTTGAATCTGTCAGAACATGGTTTTACCAAATGAACAAGGCATTATGAATATGTAATGTTGATGTATTTTATCAAACCTTTCAAAAAGACTCACATCACTGACCATTTTTAAAGGCATTAATTCAGGCCTTTTCCCATATACCTGTTTTTAGACGTTTCATGCAATTAAGTCAATTCTCAGCATGTATACTAGTTAATATAAGAAAATTCATTTTATGACTACATTATCATGGCAATATGTGCAGACATTTAGTTCAGGCTACTAAGTTGTAGCACGTCATTCAGAGAATAAAGCAGTAATGTATTTGTAAGTGTGTTTGTGATCAATAGCCCTGCCTGTACCTAATGTGGGTAAGGGCAAGTGGGGGACACAAGAGACGCTGAGAGAGAGTGAGCAGAAGAGAGCGAGGGTCAAATGTTTCAAAAGTAGATACCACTGAAACCTTAGGCAGGAAAAAGTTTATGTGTTTATGTTACGTCCCAAGTCACACGTGCTACTCCCGACCTCGTAGCTGCCTTTAAGAGACTGAACAGCTGAGTGTCTCCACTCCTTCAACTGCAAAGGGAGACGCACGCAGTCACAGAGGATTATCATTCACACCATTTATGTTTAAGTACTGCAGATATTTATTTTGTGGCTGGCCTGTTTTTTTATGCATTTTTAAGGTAGCATGTGTGCAATTTCTAAATATATTATACTCAGATCATTTTTGTTCTCTTTTACACTGTCAGAAAAATTGCCAATGGCAATATTGATGGATTAAGCCGAAAATATTAATGAATAATACATATGAGACGGTATTCAAAATACAGTAAACCCTCACAATAACAGACTAAAAGGGGGAAGGGTTTCCATTAAAGCCGAGTGTCTGTTAAAGTGCAAATGCGTTTTTTCAAGCTCCAGAACACTTAAAGCTGAAAAAACTACTTTCCTCACAATGTACTCTACTACCACTACTACTAATAATAATAATAATATTATTTCTAAAAATCTAAATTTGTATCAAATAATTCCTATTCATTCACATTTTTCTGAGTAGTTTATAGTAATTGCAGGGAAATAAGTGTTCAACATGACTAATAGTAAACTGGAATAAACACCTGGAGCATTTTCTGCTCGGTTGTCCAGCAGCCTGCAGTTTTGTGGATGTGCGGAAGAAACAGAAAGCCACAGCTGCCTACTATCCACAGCGCTTAAGGAAAGAGGCAGCAGATGCTGCTAGCTAAGGCTAATATTTGGGGGAAAACAAGTGATGAATGCTAGTTTGTTCAGGAAACACAAGATTCATTCTGCTTTCTTTCTCATAGTGTGTGGTTTGTGGAATATATAAGAAAAATTTTACCCAGATTTGTCCAATGTATTCCGCAATCTTTTTTTAATGTGGATTTTGCCAAATACCAGCTGGTGCTATTGTGGCACGGCTGCAGCCGGTATCATGATTTCAATGTGATTTTTTTTAAAACGTCCGAGTTCCACACAGAGTGATGGCAGAGTGTCTCGTGCTTTCTGAAGATGTTTCCCTCTTGGTTTTGTATCCAGGACGGATGCTCTGTTGAGTGACAGGGCTAGGCGTGTGCACGTGCATGGACTCCCTGTCCACCCCACAAGTCTGAATGCAAAGGAGTTGCTGGGTCTCATTGCTTGTTTATAGACAGAATATTTCAGCCACAATAAATAAATAAATAAACACACACACGCACACGCACACACACACACACACACACTTCTGCAACCCATCCAAATAAGTGCCTGGGAATAATGAAATGGGACTTGTAAAAGACACATGCTTTAGTAAGTAAAACTTTGCCCTGTTCCCTTGTGGTTTGTGTGGTTTCTTGTATTCCAAGAGTAATTAGACCCCTCAATTACCTTTAATTATCACTTCCTTACAAAAAAAAAAAAAAAGAAAAAAAACACTGGTAGAGTTTCACTAAGACACTTTATTAAGAGCAATAACAGAAAAGTAAAAATAGCAGAATGTTTAGTGACACATACAATATTATACTTGTCTAAAAAATGTCTGAATGTAAAGAAGACAATGCAGTTCACCTGGTCCATCTAAGGTTCATGGTAACCTAATCTAAGATTAAAATTTTGCAGGTGAGGGTCCTTGTTATGGTGGCAACTGTCACTGTACCCATCTTATTAAGATAAATATAGCGATAGGGAGATTTTCACCAGCAGCTGAGAGAAGGGACAGATACATTTATCTTTCCTTGGATGGTGTTTTGGGCTGCTGGGAAAAAAATGGGTTTAAGCTCCTGGCCTCACAATGTATGTAAATGTATGTGCATTTCTATAGAACAGCCAGATCTATCTTCACTCATAAAGGTCTCATCTCTGCAGCTAAAAACATGAAGATTGAAAGAAAGACAGAAACATGAGCAGACAGTTGTAATTAATATATTCTTAAGATTATACTTTTTATACTGAACTGTGTGTGTGTGTATGCAAAGCTTTATGGATTTCACTGGAAATATTTCTGATCTGTTCTCAGTAAGGCCATAAAATCTGATTACTTCCCAGATGCAAAGATTTTAGGTGTGTCTGTGTTTTTAAGTTATAATTTATTGTTATATTATTATTATTACGTATATTATTATTATAATATTCTTCCTCTAGTGCTGGAGAACACACATGTATTAATATATGTCTCTTTGAGAGTAGATAATGATGTAACAAATGAAGGGCTTTTATTTAAAATACAATATCGTTATAAAAAAAGTTTTCTTGCATATCCTGTGTAGAGTCCAAGTGAAGAAAATATTATCTAATACAGACAGTGTATTAAAGGAGGCTTAATGTGTTAATTACCTACATTTAAGACAGCATTATTATGAGTATTAATTTTTTAACAGTTGCTTTCTAGAAAAAATGCAATGTGAATCAAAAACATTGACTCAACATTCCCTTTTTAATCTGTTTTCCACTCCTTAAAATGTAAAACATTTGTATGTAAATCAGTGTGTGTTGTTGCAAATTGAAATGTCTGTACCTATGTTAGGACACTACTTTTTAATTTGTTATCCTAAAATATTATTCAATTCATCTTAATTCAAAAAAGAAACGTAATAAAATGTGGATGCATATAAACTCTACTATATACAGGGTTTAATCACTATGCTTGTTACTATACATACAGATAAATAAACCAAGTATTCTAATAAATTTAAGGCAGAGTGTTTAGGGGAAATATGAGGTTTGTCCTTTTTTTAAGATGGCAGATTCAGGTTAAAGCTACCCGTGCTGTGACTGCCTAATCTCTCTTCCATATATTTGCTTCTGTTGACAGATGATGTCATGATATATCAATAGTAAGACCAGTGAGAAGCAAAGGATTTTATACACTGTCAGCAGGGCAAAAAAAATCTATACACATTTTGTCGTGATAGTTGGACAATATTGGCATTAAATAGAACAGTTATGGTACATTTTGTTTTTGTTTTTGTTTTTTTTTTTTTTTGTGGAGTGCAAATGGAGTCTCCAACCTAATCTGCAAGCAGTTACCGCAGAGCATGCGGATGAATTCCTTTGGAAACTGCTATTTGGAAAAAAGCAAAGAGGTGGGCTGGGGGTGGGGGCGGTGAGAGCAACAGTGCGAGTAAAAAGGTCCAAGGGAACGACTCAGGGTCAACCAAGAAAGAATTCCCTTGAAATGGACTGCAGTGGTGAGCAGCGGAGAAATGACCTCGCTGCAGGAGAACAAAGGCAAGCGAGGCGGCCTGAAGCCCGATCGGGAGCATCCGTCTCTTTGTCGGGGGGCGGGCTGAATTCCCCAGGGACCGTGCCACTGGGGAACGGGGGACGGGGGGTTGAGGGACTCGGAACTCGGAAGGTAAATCAGACGGGGCGTGGCCAGAAAGCATGCACGCCACACGCGTGCCTAAGCACAGACCTAGTCGAGGGTTGTGCCAGGGGTCGCAGCAGGGGTCCCCCATACAGAGTGGACTGTCAGGAGGGAGGCTAATTGGCCGTCTGAGAACCCCAAAGGTCTGCCTTGCAGGCCGGCAAAAGGGCATCCGCCCAATCTGAAACAATACATTTATTATATTTTTGCCTGCTAAACAACAGCTTTTCCAAAAAAAAAAAAAAAGCATGAGTTATTCATGTGCTGAGGGAAGAGCCACATGATGTTGTCCTGCTTGAAAAAAACGGTATCAGTCTTTTTTCCAGAAAGGTATAATTTTCACATTTAAATAATGAAGAAATACAAGCCATCACTTCAGCAAGTCCGTATTATTGTGCCGGAATGCTATATTTTTTAATCCACATAAAGTCCCTAATGGGGTTCCAATTAAAAATAAGCCTAACCCTGCCCTGAAGGGAAATGTCTAATTATTCTGTTGGCTGTTGCTTAGGTGGCACCTTAAGTAATTAATATGCACCACGTGTTCAACTTCTCTTCATTACGCAAACTTTGTTAATGTAAATTGTTCATAATCTCTTAATTACAGCTACTGGAGAAATAAGTAATTATAGAGGAAGGCCTCCCATGCTGGATTTCAAGGTGCAAGATGGGTTATGCACAGGTATTCGTGGCTGTTTTAGCTATTTGTGGTTTCCACTTTATTGAACTTTAAACTTACAAACAGTCTAACTTTGAGCAAGTAAAATAATTGCCTTAACAAGTCAGTTGGAACGGAATATTTTCTGCCCTTTGCAGTTGCTTCATACTGACCAAGTGTGACCTTACAGTCAGGGTATATTTAAGTAGATACACCTCTACAAAAATTTAGGAATATATGTCACATTCAGAGTTAGAAATATACCTTAAGATGAGTGTATATTAACCGTGAACAACATGTTCATATTTATTGCTTGCATATATTTCTTACATAACACATTCTCTCAGTTTTATGCCATGATTCACGTGTACATTCGATCAAAATTTTTAACCAGGTTTCATAGTATTACATTTTCTTACATTGCAAACATCATTAAAAGTTTAGAAGAGCATTCACATATAAATATGTTAAATGTATGTTTTCTCAGTATTTAATTAGTTTTGCTTTTATTTCATTAAACTTTGTGTACGCATTTAAGTGATGAGTTTAAAGCAAATAATCATTTTGCAGTAATCCATTGTTTTGTTTTGATTTTGTTACTTGTACTTGTAGCCTTGACATATTGACTTCTGCCGGGTGGTAGTTCTACTAGAAACTATATACCGTAATAAAAGAAGTCAATATTCTGTCAAATATAGTTTATTATAGATGCTATTTTAACTATATTTGCACTTGAAAATGCTGCAGCCCATAATTGTTTTGGTGATAGCATGATGCCTTTGGATAACTGAGAAACCAGGCCCCTTTTGGGAAAGAAAGCACAACAGTATAATTGTATTGCTCACCAACTGGGTGTTACACTTTATATAATGTATGGTTATTTTATACAGCCTGCAGTCACCAAGATGTTTTCAATTTAGCATGGCTGTGCGATCATGATATCACTTTCTCTGAGCTATTCCAGATTGGGACAGCCAGAACCGTGCGAGGTGATCACCTCGCCAAACTCAAAGCGTTTCTTTTGGGAAGAATAATTCCACAGTTGCTGAGGTACTGAAAAAGCAATCTGTGAAATACCCCTGGGTCACGTCTTTGGCCAGATGATTTGTGAGAAAATGTCATACATTAAATATAAGTTTAACATTTAACCGTACACAGTGAAACTGCTGTTTCCCCACAGTGCTCTGGGTTTAAGCAAATGGTCACAAAGAAGGCAGATCCCAGTGTGCCCAATCGCCACTCAATTGGGTGTGTATGTGGGGGGGGGGCATACACTGAAACACATCCCAATTGCATTGCAAATATGAGTCTGAGTAAACTTTTTCTTTTTATTACACTTTTCGGTGAGGAGCAGCCCACTAAACTGCAAGCAAACCAGTTCAGTCCAACGTATTGGCCGCCATCAGCCAAGGACCTTAATCTTAGCAGGTGTTGGTTTCATCCAAGCAGTAATAAGAAAGGACAAAGGTACTAACTAATTCATAACCCAGAGGCTGTCGCGAAAGCGAAGGGTGCCTCTTGGGATGTCAGCAAACCAGTCATGCCAACAATTCTGCAGTCCATTCCACCAGATGAGATATGACAGAATGGCTACAAAGCATGTCATTCTCGGCATGGACAATTGATGTTTTTTTTTTCTTTCTTTTTCATTTTACTTTTGTTGTTTGTTTACATTTTGCAAGTGTCCAAGGAAAGTTCTGCTCAGAATGATCACAAGGCATGGGTAGGAACTGGCCATGTGTCTCCTTCTGCATTTTTCAGATAAAAGGAGGGTGAAACAGGAGAGGGCAACCTAACATAGTGTTAATGTCCGCTGCTACCTGCTCATTACACAATTTCGATATTATTAGGGAAAGAGAACAAACTGTACCATACAGTATATTCTTCTAACCATGCACAAAAACGGTCTTGTGGCAATGTTATTCCATGCCAATTCATAGATACATGTAATCATATTTTATTGTTTTAGCCTTCAAAATGACTTGTTCCGCAACGCATTTGCAGTTCCGTGAAGAAGCTTTGAATCTGTACAAAGTAACATGTCCGCATGGAAGCGCTGCCCACTCCACACAAAGAAAAATCCCTAATCATCTGTCAATAGAATTCAACACAAGAAAAACCTAATACTTAATTTATATCTGGGTGGAGATGCAACATACCAGTAACTCTTTGTTCTGCAGAAATTCATTCATAGTGGACGTACTGCAAAACACCTTCATCTGCCTTTTAATCTTTTATTAAGACTACAAAATGTGCAAATCAATGTGCAGCCAATCAATGCGTATGATTTTGTACCGCAAGGACTATTTGTTTATCTTTTGCCCATAACATGATTTATCATGGGAAATTTATCCAAGGTTTCTGCGTAAAGCCTGATGGATTTAGTTGCCCAGATCAAAGCACTTTAAAAATGAAAAAGGGCTATGCTGGAGCATTTTTAAATTTTTTTTAAACCTAAAAGTAAACGTCCCTCCATTTTTTTAAGTTAAAACTGTAGGTAGTTGAACAGAGTACTTTTCTGAAATATCTTAATTGTTGATGTAATAATGAATTTGTGGACATCTTCCTTTGATCATCAGGTGCTCGACTGGGTCTTCCCATACAGCTGTAATGATCATCCAGGCACCCTAAGGCTACTGTAATAAATAATTCACTCTAAATTGTCAATTACAGGTGTATATGTAAATCACTCTTGCCTGCTAATTGCCTTTGGTGTCTTTAGCTTTCACACTGACACGTCGCATACAGCTTTTGTACCAATTTGTTCCGAGGGCTGAACATATGGAGGATCTCTGTGCAGTGTGAATCCTCAAAGGTTACACGCAAGTGTATATTTCACAAAACATTTTGCAAGGCAGCATGCAGTTATGAGAGAAGCAGTCCGTGTCTACATGTCTTTCATACATGCTCCGTGCTATCCACTAGGATCCGAGCACTAGAATCCAAGGCATTGTGGGAAATCACCTTAAATGCAGACAAGCCAGTGAAGAGATTCTAAGACATGACTGACTTCATGCCATTTCCACTGGACAACGAATGGCCCACAACAGAGTTTCTTAAGTGGGGAAGGATCAAAGGGCCGAGATGCCCATTGCAATCCAATTGAAATGTTCGCCAAGATCTCAGGGAGAAGCTTCTCGAAAAGCCACAGCCATTTTGATGCACTCAAAAAAGTTGCAACACTTGATGAGAGGACAGAAAATGCACATGACAAATGCCTTCTTCTCTTCTGAAGAGTACAAAATGCTATGCTACCCCATTTTTGTCTTTTGAATATGTGACTCTAACATCACATACAACATTTTAATGATTTCATTTACAGTATTAGATAAACTACTAGTGGAATTTTCTACCATCGTCTCACAGCTTCTGTTTCAGCATTTAAAAAAATTGCTGAAAATTAATGTCATATTATACCAGTCTTTTAATACTTCACTGAGTTTGACAAGTATAAAAAAACAACATAACCATGTTCCTTACTACTGTGTAATGTGAGAAACCTACTGTGTATCTGAGGTATTTGGGTGTTTGCTTTTAACCAGACCTTTTTCATTTAGTGCTGTCAATGGCTAAAAGCAGGGCCTCTGTACATTATACCCTTAGGTGTGTACTCTGTTCTGATGCAGTGAATGTACAAGCCCGAAGTGTGTTTTAAAGTCACATGTCATAAAGTATACCTGAGAGCCATGTGTTTCGGTGACCGCCAGGACAGCGTCTTGTCCGGCATGGTCTTGGAATTCAGCATATAGTTTCAAAAAGAAATGTTTCATAAATAAATTTTTGAAGGATTAAAGTAAGTGACATTTTTGGGGGAACCTTTAAGTGTTTTTTTTTAAAAACCTTTTTTCTGAAGTTAATTTTGAAATCCCTTTGACAGGTTCTTTCAAAATGGTTTCTCTAAGAGTACCGGTTTGTTTCGAATTATTATCATTATTTTTGTTGTTGCTGAGGTAAAACATAAATTTGTTTATTAAGATTTATTTATAATTCAATACACTGACTTTTTGTTATTGATTAGAATATTAACTATTAAATGATCACTTTATAAGCCTCAACTCCATTACACTGGCTGATAACAGGCCTTGTAATCATTACAGTTGGTTCTATATTTTTAGTGATTTTCCATGAAAGATAATATGGCACGCAGCGCTCTAACTTCAGATGGGGCAAAGACGGGAGCACGGGCAGCGTTCATGACGAGCATTTATCGAAACACCGGCACACAGGGAAATAATACTCTTGGTCCGAGGACCCCTTTTCCTCAAGGACCTGCGCCTCAAGCCAGCCTGCTTAGCACGCCCCAGGCTTTTTCTTCTTATTGCTGGCAAAGAGTCACCCCATTTCATTCCTGTAAGTCCCCCCAGTGGTTGAACACCTATTTACATTTTTCCCATAATCCAACTATTTACAATAAACACATTTTCCCACTCAAACTCACAGTAACATGAGTCGTTACAATAATTTACACCATAAGTGTTATTATCAACCTTCAGTTATCTGACACCTTTGTCCAATGCAACTTACAATCTCAGATAACCAACTTTTTAGCCACGATATACACATTTAAGTGGCTGGATAGTGTAACTGAAGCAATTTAGGGTAAGTACCTTGCTCAGTTGTATTAAATCAGGAGAGGGATTTAAACCAAGTACTTTCAGATTTCAAAATAACAGTCCTAACAGCTATGCCACCTGTTGGCCCTGAAAAATAATAAAATATTTTAGAAATACTGAAAAATCATTGGGGGGGGAGGGTTGTGGTGGTGCAGCAGATTTGGCTGGGGCTCGACTCCTGCATCGGGTGCCCTGCAGCAGGCTGGTGTCCCGTCCGGACTAGGCTCGGGACAAGCAGTTATAGATATTGTGTGTATGTGAGAAAAATTACAAAGTTAGCAGTGTAACTGCTTATCAGATGCTGTATAACTTCTTTATTATCCAAGAGGTTTGGTAAAAGCTCTATTACCGTTTTGAATTTTTTTTTTTTTTTTTTTTGTATTTTAAACATTTGATGCCTGAATTATAGAATGCACTTCAGAAAGAAAAAATAATATGTAAGTTACGTATATACATATGTTCCTTAGCTTACTCAACATACTGTCAGCCTCAAAAGCTGTGATTAGCTTGCTAGTTATTTAGATTGTAAGATATTTACCATTGTAGCTAATTCAATTTAGATTTTTCTGCATTTTTTGTAGGTACATAAGCACTGTGCTCACATTTCCTCTACTTGCTAGACCTTTGAATCTAATGCATATCCATCCTTGTTAACTCAAACTATGCTCACCCTTACAGATGATTTGCTGATCTTTTTTATGAACACATTCTACCTCTCATTATTGTAGTTTTTTTTTTTAATCTTACCAAAAAGTCAAAATTCATTATTGTTTCTGCAGTATGTACTGGTTTCGAGGAAAATAATATTTTTTTCTATATATGTTTTTTCTTCTTTTCTTTCTTTTCTGGCAGGAACCTTCAGTTCTTAAAGTGTAGCCAAGAAGGCACTAAAGAGCCACCTGGCCCATCTAAGTTGAGACAAGTAAACACACTTCTACTTTTATGTCCTGTGACACTTCTTAGATGGAGTAGGAACTGTATGAGCATAGACAACTTACACCGTTTGTGAACATAAAAGGACTTTTTGTTATTTTACTCTCTGAATATCTGCAAATAAGCACATCCCTATGTAAATTGACAATGTAATAACTGACACTATAACAACAGTGATGGAATTTAAACCCCCTGCATCATCTTGCCTTTAAGATCGAAGAATGTTTTTCCCCAACAGATTTTGTCCTTTCTCCAAGAATGGAAATTGTTTAATAAAGTGCAGGATATTACCTTTAGATAAAAACTAGATCCACATAGGTTAAATAATAGACGGCTCTCCAGGGTGAAACCCATTGGAATATTATGTTTTATGTAGTTTCAGGTCCTTCTTTTAAAAGCACCTTATTTCAAACTGGCTCTAAGTCAAGGGTTTTAAAGTTGGCCCCTGCATTTAGTTTTTTCTTCAGTTACTAAGCCTCATTAGGATTTAAACACTTCTCCAGTGTCTGCAAATGATATTTTTTTAATTGGAAGGAAAGAGGTATTACTAGAGTCACACCTTCAATGCCTCAAAATGACAAGACAATACTCTGAGGGAAAGTTATCTAGAAATGGACAGATTCGGATGAGAATAAATACAGTACGTATATCAGGAAGGAACTAACTATTAGAAACATTATGTGAAAAAAAGGACTCCAGCTCTGGAGTAAGTACATAAAAATTAGTCAGCTACCCAGGTGAGTTCTATTAAGTTGAGTATGAAATAATCATATGTTTCATCTACACGAGAGGCCTGGCAATCAACACTTTAATATGTGAATTTCAAAGGCAACATAAAACAGCTAACAGAGCTGGAAAGAGGAAAGATAGCATGAGCCTGAATTTCAAGTGCATCAGTCATAAAAGCTGCTGAATTATGTAATTTGGCAGGAGGAATAGTATTGAAAATCCCGACAGCATATGTCTCACAAGGAAAAAGTGAATTGAGAAAAAGAACTTGCACTGGATTGCTTATTGACAGGGATAAAATGAAAATTTGCAGGGTTGCTGTTAAAAACCAGAAAACAATGACTCCAAAAACTACCATAGAACTTAATCAATACCTTTGTGTCATATTCAAATTTGAACTCTATCTCTGTGAATCATCAGCTGGTAGTTATGGCATAGTTGCCAATTGGAAACCACTTGTTTCCAAGAGTAATATGCGTACAAACTGGGCCCGTGTTCCATGGGAAAATGTGGTGTGGTCTTCTTGGTGATATTTTTCACTAAGTCTGTTCAGGTGTATGTTTGAAGCTAATGGGTGCCTTCAACCCACATTGTCCATCACCAGCTGTTGCACAGGGTGGTGGAACTCAAATATCACGAGCAGCCATCTTAAGGAAAAGATCTAGAGACTGATCTACATGGTTATATCATCACCAAGTATTATGAAGACATTTTAGATGACTAGGTGCAATCCTATGTTGTAGGCACAATTTTCATATTCTAAGATGTTAACGTCTCCAAACAGTGATAAATAGGTTCAAGAGATGTTTCATGAGCAAGGAGGGTAAGTCAAATGCCCTACATGGCCTTTCAGGTCACCAGATATAAGCAATATTGAAACCTTATGGGAAGTTCGTGAGCACAGTGTGTAGAATGCATTTCCACCTCTTTCATTCTGTAAAAAACTAGAGGCTTTAATGAACCTTGAACCTTGGTGAAATATCCAAAAACACCAGTCATCATACGTAAGCAGCCTTACAAAATTTTGAGACTCCTGTTAAACATTTACATGTACTTTGATTCATTTAGCAACTTTTACATTCTATGGCTTGCGTATAACTTTTATTTCTCTGCGACATGTTTCATGCCCTCTTGGATATTTCCAGTGGAAAATGAGGTAACGCAAATCCTCTAACTGGACAGCAAGGACAAGCGGAATGATCACACATGTGCATTGTGGTCACCAAACCCAGTCTCCAAATGCCAGCACCAGGCTGCCCTTGACCTGTCAGCGCTTGGATCCTCGGCAACCTTCAAATTAATGAAAGAAGTCATGGACTTAGTAGATACAGCTGTTCCAGAAGCAATGTCCATGTGAGGGCTTCAAACAACTGTTACCCGCCTCATGCCTTCCCCTTGCCTCATCTGAAGTCTCACAAACCGCTGGAGTACAGTCATTCCACCACAGAGTCTTTTACCAACAGAGAAGAAGTTAGGCATTACTGTCTCTGCCAAGGTCCAGGATGTTAAGTCTTGTATGTTATGTTTAGCCACAGAGAAACAAGCTGGTTGCATTGGACTTAATAGCAACCACCAATCCAAAACAAGACTGAAACAAGATAAAAGAGGTCAAGCAAACACTACAAGTCTCACCTAAATTAGTATTCTTCCATTATTTTTTTCCATTTTCAAAATTAATGACTTGAAAATTTTAAATAGGATATAGAAAATATGTCTTCTCATTGTGTAAATGCACCGTGTTTTCAGTGGATTACATTATTTTAGTACTATATATCTATTGAAAATAGTGGCTTAAGGAGACACTTAAATGTTTAGTTTAAATATGATGCCAACACCTTAACTTGTAACATTAAGAGAAATAATTGTTTACATTTTAGATTATTGTGAGAATTGAAATGTTAAATATTTACCTCACACTTTCTGATTCTGTTATTGTAAGTGGTAGAGAATTATTGATTTGATAAATTTCTGAAAGAGTACCAGCTTCAGGGTAGTAAACAAAGTACACAGGCTAGCAAACATGCACTACACTTTGCATTTTACATGTTTACCAGGAATGTTGTACAAGAACTGAATAAGATATGAATGTCACATAATTGTCATGTTAAGCAGTGGCTCTGTCAGTTTTCTGTTCTTTTTCCTAAAATCTGATCCTTGTGTCTTGTCCAAGGTGCTATGTGTATGAACGGTTAGCTACTACCGTGCAACATCCAATTTTGTTTAAAAAATGTGACACACAGAACAAAAAATCGAAGGAACCATTCCAGCTGACTTCTAGTGTGCATGCATCATTTTTTCAACCCATGATCCCTTGGATCTAACTGTTCCACAGTGTGAAATTCTGCCACAGTTTTTGAGGGGTCTGCCCCATTGATTTTACTATAGTTTAGTGTTACCTGCAGTAAATAATGTCTTTTGTAGCCTTCGGGAACAGCTGGTGCCCGTGCATTAATTCTTCTCCTGTTTGAACACACAGCGGCATATGCACCTCTCTTTTGTCTATTATCCCACTCCCATGTTATTCCCAAATATTGACTCGGCCTGCTTTTATCAGCGCTAACTGCTCGGAAGCTTCCCGGACTCATGCTCGACTCCGTTTCCTGCTATTGATTACCTCGCTTGCACCAGCAGGTAGCCATCCGCACAGGTTGTCCTGAAGAATCGCTTCCAATGACTTTACACGCACAATTTACACGGAATTGTTTAAAGGGAATATTACCCTCAATACAAATCAGTGAACCTCGTTTAGCCAATATGGTACAATGCAAGCAGCCTGTACATTGTCACATGCTGGATGTTTGGAGAGGCAGCCACATTCTTCATATTAATGCTTTTTTCTCCTCTTTTTCTTTTTTACCTACCCTTTGTTTTTCTTCTTGCCAACAGGATGCTGTTTTATTCTTTGTCTATTTATATTAGTGTTATTACCGTGACATCTTGTTTTTTTGCTTGTCAGCAAAAAATACATAAATAAATTTCTGTATACATTTATATGTGTCTCTGTGTGTAATTTTAAAGATGTGTGTGTCTCTCTGCCTGTGTATGTGCGTGCATTTGTGTTGGTACATGTGCACATCTGTTTTTGTGTGTGCGCACGTCAGTGCTGGTGCCTTGGAAATTATTTGAAAAATAAGTTCAAAATTTTCCTATTTGCAAAAATAATGCTTCATGCCACGGAATGTTTTTGATTATATCCAATCAGGCGGCAGACAACAAAGGACCTTTTATTTAAGGATATGAAGTGAAAATAAAAAACAGAAAACATCTTAGCTGGCAAAGGTCTACATGTAATATACTAAAGGTGGCTGCACAGATTCTGCCTCTTTTTTCTCATTTAAAAAGGATCACATTAAGATGGTCCAGCAAAAGATTCTGGTTTTTAAGAGAAGGTCAAAGGTATAACATAATTATACTACAGAAGAGAAGTTCATGTGACACATGCTTTTAAATTACACACAAAACGCAACATGCAAACAACAGCGGCAATGTAACTCCTTCGTACTAAACCAGTGTTTTACACATGGACATCTATATTTTGGGGGATTTACATCTTATAAAATATTTCCTAATTAAAATGTCAAGTTTTATTTCTGTTAACTCCTTATTCGTCCTCCGTGTTTAGATTTATTTTCGTCCAAAACTGGGAAAGCTCCCCGACTTGCAACCTCTAATGAGATGCACACATATGGCCTTTATATAAATCACACTGTCCAAACCCCCCAGTCCTGTGTCTTTTGTTAAAAGATGACCTGTGCTTTTTATACCATTTTCTTGCACCCCATTAATATAGATTATTTCCATTTTAATTTTTTTTTATACTGAATTTAGGTGACATACACCTTTGCCAGGTGCATTTTCAGAGAACCTTCAGGAAACATATATAAAACAATGAGACATTTTGTGTAAGGAAATGAAAGCAAGAAAGCAAAGATAAATGGCAGTGAATGTGGAACTGAGTAATTCTTGCGCTCAGAAATAATCTGTATATTTGCACTAATTCCAGGAGTAGACCACCATTTTATTTTCTGAAATGTGGGCTGTCACAAAAGGTGCATTCACAGAAAGAAACGGTACCCGAATCTTTCATGAGCTCCCTGGTTCAAGAATTAAATTATTTTTAAATACAGCTTATGCATTTTACATGACCCACGCTTCCTATCCTTTTTTTTCCCCCTTTTTAAAAGAGCGTTGAGGGGGAGCCCGGCATGTGAACCCCAGGACTTGCAGACTTAACGGGAAAGTTAACCGATCTGGCCCGCTCGCTCATCCTGCCGCTCCGCTGCCAACCTGAAGCCCACCGAGCACTTTTGTCGGTGATTTTGCAGGAAGGAATCCACGGAGAATCCTGGAAAGCCTGCAACCCGGAGGGAGAGAAGGACAGGAATAGCAGCAGCAGGCAAACTGCACAAAGGCAGGTGTGGTATGGGAATTGCCTTTCTGTTTATACTCAGAATTCACTGCCGGAGTGCACTGTGCTCGCTGTGGAAAGATACTAGGGCCATTTTCTATATGTCTTTTTTTTTTTTTTCTCTTGGCATGTGTGTGTCTGGGGTTTTTAATGCCAGCAGGATAAAAAGCAGGCTTTACAGGCTAAGGTTTGATGTGCTGTTTGTCTTGGTTTGCCTCTCAGCAAGCGTTGCGGGGAGGTTCGTTCGGATTTATCTGCGTTTCCTGTACTCCCCTCCGCCAGTGGGGAGAGAAGGATACAGAAAAACGGATCCTAGGACATTTAATCTTTGGGGAATTTTACGGTAGTTAGCGGTTGTCAGCAATCGACTCCTAAACGTAAAACACAGTTGCCACTTTTTATTGGTTGCGCGGATGTTTTTTTGGACAAATGTTTTGTCAGGTACATATATCTTTTTTGTGTCTTCTTGCGTTGGTTATATTTTGTGCTGTTTTGCTTTAACTGTAGTTATGCACATATGAGCATATGTATGTGCGTGCATGCCTGTGTGCAGAAGAATTTAAACTTTTACGGTGACTATGTGCTTTTAATGTCAAAGAACTAATCAAAACCACCAGGTCAGCCAAGTCCCTGTTATCTGACAGACAGTCATGTGTATTCATTTAGAGAGAATACAGCTGGTTCATGCATTAAAATAGCTTTGAATGCAGGTTGAGCTGAACGAGCCTATTTCTACATATTACAAACTATTACGATAAGTTATCACGCTTGACCGCATATTTTTCATCAAAATCCAGAAGATGTACTTATAGCTGGTGTTTCTCCATATTGTTTTTAAGTAGGCTAAAGTGTTTGTCAAGGTGAATTCAGGAATTTGTAAATTAATTGCAAATTTATGAGTGGTGTCGAATAGCCAAATTACACCCTGTTGCTTTAGGTATGGAGAAAAAGAAGGCCAGTTTCTCCTCTGCAAGTGATATACTTTAAGCTAAATAAATAAATAAATAGATTAAAAAAATAAAGTGCCTATCGAAAGTAAATTAAGTTCTTTAGACATGAGCCTGATCCTTGATATTTTGTAAATTTTTGTGAACTTCATAAGAAAATGGGCAGCCTCTCTGCTCTGTGGGTTTCTGCAAAGTACAATGTTTGCTTGTTTTACGTGACCCCCTTTTTGTTGGAGCCGTACAAATGTAATCTTACACACGTGTAACCTCGACTGATTTTCAGACTGATGTCAATTACGATTAGCATATCAATGTTCCCAGGGAGATGTGGGTAAAGTGCCTCAAAAGCTGTCCATTTTGCATGGAAAGCGGGGCCTGCCGCCATCCAGGATGATTGCGCGTTGATTGTTCGATTCAGAGCTTCATTTGAAGGTTACTCTTTAAATCAGGAAAGAGCTGGCATGGAATCTAATGGACGAGCAGAGCAGTCAAAGTCACTGCGACGTGCCATCGGCATTGTCTGATTTGCTCCTTATTTCTGTAGCCATCTGGTGTTGCCAGTACACCTTAAACATGCAAGAATAAGGCACTTTACACCACCCAACAGAGACATACTTCTCAACTGATGCATGATATGTATATGCATGTAAAAATATGGATAGAGAGCATAATATAATCTACTTAAAAACCTAGAGTCATGTAGACGTGTAGTTGTAAGTAAATACATATATTTAAGCCTCAGATAAATTTTTAATATACGTGAAATGAATCGAATGCGAAAACTCATTTTTAGACAATGGACTCTGGAGCATCCCCCTGCATCTCTTTAAGCTCCACCATGGCGTGAAACAATATATGTGATGCCCAGCTTGGTGAAACTGAGCAGGTTGCTGTCAGTTTAAAAATGACTATAATAAAAGTGACCATGAAGATGGATCTTGTGGTTTTGCGTTTCTAATCAGTCATCTGTGAAGAACACTTTTGCTTTGATTCAGCAGACTGGTGACAGCTGTGATTGATAGTGCATGGGGATAAAAAAAGGTTATTAACTGTCTTCCTATTAAACTTGGTGAAATAGTCTTCTTTAGGTACACAATGTGTGTGACTTAAGCTAGAACCACTAGTAGGTGAGGTGGCTGAAGGTGTCTTAACAACATACTCTTCACCTAATTGGTGAATTTGCATCTCTTCCACTTGCACAATTTGCATTCAGGTTATGTAGGTTTCCGTCAGGTGTGTGTTTGTTTATATTTTACCATATTTTGTAATGTTTTGTGTGAAATTATCATTTTTGCATATTTCTTAAATATTGCTATTGCTGATTTAGTCATAACTAAATCTGCTATGAATACATGCTTGTAATTTCCTTGTTACTAAATTAATTTTTGATTGAATAAACCATGAAGAGATCAAAAACCAAACAAATTATTCCTACCTCAAATTACAAAATACATGTATGGACTGAGGGTATCATGAACATTTTGTGTCAGCAACCAAAAGTAGAAGAATGATTTACTGCACATATATTTGTAAAGTGAGCAAATAAAGCCAGCAGTTGTTCCTTGTTTTTCACACTATGCAAAATTTTGGTTTGCCGTAATATTATGAAAATGGTACGTAACAGGACAGTGTTTGGCACAGTAAAGGCAAAATAAATTGACCCAGCTAAAAAAATGCATGCATGAAAAATACAGTATAGACTGTCACCCTTCCCTTATCACAGCACCGGCAGACAAAGCCAATACATGGAGAAACACTTACCTAATGCATGAGAATTATCTTCTATTATCAGCCAATGCAGGATCACCTCTGTACACCCATGATGCTCTTCCAGTCCAAGATTTCATTTCCTTTTTTCAATTTTTCCAACTGTCCTTTTTTTCGCTGGCACTGTTGAAATATCTGCGCAAACAGATTCCAGCCTTAAAAAGGCACTGAGGGGGTGTTCTTAGCTATTTGGCCCTTGGGTGCATTTCCAATATGAGCAACTGAGGCAAGCTGGAGATTTTCTGTTCCACACTAACATCAGTGTTGCCAGCCCTGTCGGCAAGTAAAACCACCGGTGTCTGTGTATTTTACTCATAAATAAAAATACAACTGTTCAGTGTCTCTGTGCACAATTGCACCCCTATTTATTGGATAGCAGAATGATTATGATTTTTTGGAGATGTACATTGTTCTTTGATAAATACTACATATCAAAGGTGTGGACTCCTGCGTGTGCATTCATGTATGGCAAAAAATTCAGAAGCAATATTTTGATGTGTGCTTTCCTCTGCCGTTTGCTTTTCTTATAAATGACTATGAATGTGACATAATGATATCTGTGCATATTTTAACAGACCAGAACAAAGTATTGGAAAAATTTATTTTCTGGAAATTTGCTGTACTCACATTGGTTTATACATATTTCCAAAGAAGCTATTCGTATTAACGTTATATATATATATGTGTGTGTGTGTGTGTGTGTGAATACGTTAGGATATTTGTATTAACGTATTTCCTTTTACAAGATTCATTTTTTCCATCTGTGTAATGATATTGTATGTGAATTTCTCTTTTATGAGCCTGTGCTTAACTTAATGTTCACCATTGCAGTTTAATAAATAATTTACCTAAAATTAAATTGGTCTTTACACTTAAATTGTACCTATCTAGACTTGTTGTATAAGGCAAAATTTTTCTCCAAAAAAAACGTGGAATTCAGTGGAACTGTATTAAAAGATATTCACACATTGTAAAATTTATCATTTTGATTAAGTGCATTCATTTTGACATGCTGGTTAAATTATCTGTGACATCCACGGTTCAGAATATCCTTCCCTTTCTCATCTTCACACAGGCACTTTCTTATTCATTCACTCCCTCTCTACATGCACATCAAAACTTATTATGCACATAAAACAAGATGAGTATACATTTTGTGATGTATTTCATTCTGTTTTATTTTTGGGGTCGGAATTTACCTGACAAAAGTAATGCACGTGTTCAGGATGCTTGTCTTTTTTGGGTATAATAAAACTCACAAGCTGTTTCGAGTTGGCCATGGGATTCACTGGAAGGCATCATTGACATTAAGGAACATGCAGAGGTCATAAGTCTACCAGTCATGTCAGCTTCATCTGAGGCCCATGTTGAATTACTTGGTTTAGCTGTGTGCTTTAGATGAATTCAGAAAGAACGAGGAAAATAAATAGCCAAAATACATGACATAAAAATAACGGCATGAAATATTCTAATAAATAAATCATTACCTGGGAGGAAAACCTAATACACATCTTGTGCTATTTCCTTTTGCCAAATCTTCCAAAGCACGATTGCAAAGAAAACCTGATCAGAACAGGTTCAGTATTATGCTGTGCATTTAAATTGGTCTTTGACTAGCTGATTTACATAAAAAGGTATGTCTGGCCACCATCATTAAGCAACTCCTTGGGAAATAATTTATGGCACTTACTGATAATAATGTGAAGACAGAATCATTTAGCGTGTTTTGCACATATACGATAAAATGCATCTAACTGTAGTATTAATTAAACGTTGTTAATTAGAGCAAAACAGCATTCTTCACATTTGGGACTGATGGCCGTTCCTGGCCTGATATTTCAGCCAGCTGGACTCATCAGATGTGTCGGTTAGGTTGCCATGGGATTGACTTCTTGCCTTTGCGGTGCTGACCAATTGTATAAGGCTTATTTACCATGTGGGGATGGACCATTGAGTACTAGAAGAGGTATTCCCAGTAACCCCAAGAGATAAGTGGTGGGAGGGTGAAAGTATATTGGAATTGGCAGAGGGCTTGCTAAATTAATTACCCACTGTTCATCAAAATTGATTACCAACACATTCAGGTATTCGGGAAGGTTAGTTATTTCAATAAAAAGCTTATTTATAACAAAACATTTATTGTATTTTTTTAGAATAATCATCTCTCTTTTACTGTTATCTATGTCAGTACTAGTGTTAGGAGTAAATTAGTAATAAGGTCCTTACATTATAAATAGAGTAATCTTAACATGATGGGGTATCAGTAACATATTTAAATCATTTGGAGGAAAAGTGACATTAACTATAACTTATACATCAAGGTTTATGTTTGACTTAATTAAAGTCATTTTCCCGTTAATTGGGATTAGTTATTAACCTGCTCCTGCCGTTCTTAGAAACAGAGATTGCAGGTGCAGACTGTGGACTTGTCCAGTGTATTGTGTGCACCCAAATAACTCAAGTTGCAAGCGAAAGCCTCAGTGGGAGAAACATTCCGTAAATACCAATAAGAATAATCATAAAAGAGACTCCTGCTCGCTGGTCAATTAAAGATGGATCAGCATTGAGAAGATCTGACCCGGGAGGGGCAAGGGGCCAAATGGAGTGTGGGGGGTGTACAGAGGGGATGCACAGGGGATGCATAGGGGTGTGCGCGGAGGGGGTGCACAGGGGGTCCAGACAAAGGTTGAAAAGAGGGAGGTGTAGTCACCCAGTGTCTATCTCTGTGTACAGTTTAGTGTAGATTTCCCTGATGTGATCGACTGGCCAAGTGAAGTCAAAAAAAATCCACTCCCCCCAACACACGCCTGGCTAAATGCTTTGCAGTCACTTGCATTGATTTTCTTTATCAAATAAACAGAATGCCACCGCCATCAAAGGCGCTCTACTCCTCCTCCTCCTATTCCTCCTCCTATTCCTCCTCCTCCTCCTCCTCCTTCTCGTGCACGGCGGCAGCAGCTGTGATTTCATGTACATTTATTTGACTGGCACTCTGCTATTTTAACACCCCCCCCCCCCCCCCCCCGCCCCACCCTAACAAATCACAATGTACGTTAAGGCCAACCTTATCTAATTAATTTACATTTTTTTTCAGCTTGGATGAAATTCTCAAATCACCAAGTCAATAAATTTGTTTTTTTTTTTATAGTAATGGATAAAGGATCACAATTAAATAGTCGCTTATTGTTTAATTAAGTGCATGCTGCAATTTGAAAACAAAATAATACATTTGTATAGGTCTTTGTGCTGTGATTGAAGTAGTGCCCAGTTTTTTTTTTTTTTTTTTTTTTTTTGGGGGGGGGGGGGGGGGGGTTGATTAAGGTGCTCTTGTAATTGCTGTGGCCAGAGCATTAGCTCTCGTTGTACATGTGGAAGTAATTGGTTCTTACATGGAATAATGTTCTGTACATACATTTTACAGTCTCCTTTGGCATGAACGTGTTTTCCTTAAGAATCAGAAAATCCGCGTTTTGGGGGGGGGCGGGGGGGTTCTCATGCTGTGTATAGATTTTCGTTTATGTAATCGATCGGAAAGCCCCCAATACATTGATTAAGGTTTAGTGTTTTACAAACAAGCGTTTATGCATCTCGTTGTTAAGGCAGGAATTTGTTTCAGAATTGCGCAGGTCCTACATTTCCGGACCTTGTTCGGACAATGCAAAAAAAAAAAAAAATACAAACAAGCATGGAT